>NC_139614.1:3466681-4950193 GCF_964270895.1 Podarcis filfolensis | reverse complement strand
CATTTATCCTTAAAGTCACAGTTATCCTTGTCCCATAGCTTATATGTCAATTTTGCCAGTTCTGCATAGTCCATCAATTTTTCTTGCCATGATTCTTTAGTTGGGGTTTCTTCAGTCTTCCATCCTTGTGCTACCAGAACTCTCGCGGCCGTTGTCGCATACATGAAGATGTTTTTCAACTTTTTTGGCAGGTCTTTCCCTACAATCCCCAACAAAAATGCCTCGGGTTTTTTAACAAATGTTAAATGGAACATTTTCTTCAATTCATTGTATATCATTTCCCAAATTTTTTAAATTACTTTACAATCCCACCACATATGATAAAATGTTCCCTCCTTTTCCTTACACTTCCAACATATATTTGAACTAGTTTTGTACATTTTCCCTAACTGCACTGGTGTTGTATACCATCTGTACATCATCTTCATGTAATTCTCCTTCAATAGGGAACAATCTGTAATTTTTTTACCTCTGCAGAAGTTTCATTTCTGCACTGTCCATTAGAAAGGTTGTAATCATGCTGCTACTGGGGTACAAGGTTTAAAGCTGAACTGCATACGTGCACAACATAAATCTGCTTATGAAACAAGAATTTCAGTTTCTTTTCTTCCTCCTCATGCCCCACCCCAAATCTGCTCCAGAGAGTGTCCTAACCTTCAGGAGTTGATTTGTGGGGCTGAGAGGAAAGAGAAGCCCCACTGAGTGACCCAGATGCCCACTTGTGCATCTTACCTATAGTTCACAACTTCATGAACCAGGTGGGCAATGACAAACTTCCTCTACCCACAAAGCTAGCAAGTCAGGGACAAAGCTGCTCTAGGCTGAGCTCCCTGGTTTATTTTAATCTGTATAGTAGGCATAGGCAAACTCGGCCTTCCAGATGTTTTGGGACTACAACTCCCATCATCCCTAGCTAACAGGACCAGTGGTCAGGGGTGATGGGAACTGTAGTCTCAAAACATCTGGAAGGCCGAGTTTGCCTATGCCTCCTGTATAGGGTTGCTGGGGAACTTCTGAACATGCTTGAATGTGTGACTAGCCCCTTAGAGTGCTACATACTGTAAATGAAGCATTAGCATCTACAGTCATACCTCGGGTTAAATATGCTTCAGGTTGAGCGTTTTCAGGTTACGCTCCGTGGCGACCCGGAAGTAACGGAATGCGTTACTTCCGGGTTTCGCCACATGCGCAGACGCTCAAAATGATGTCACGTGCATGCACAGAAGCGGCGAATCAAGGCCCGCAGACATGCAGACGTGGGTTGCGCTCACTTCAGGATGCGAACGGGGCTCCGGAACGGATCCCATTTGCATCCAGAGGTACCACTGTATTCCATTTATTTGATGGAGCATTTTGAGGAAGGAAAGGAAATTGTAAGAGTCTGTCATTTCTAAAATATTCCCACTGCATGTATGTTTGGGGGGTACAACCTTCCAGTGTCCCTGCACACGTTCAAATAGCATAATTCATTCATTGCAAAACCACAAACCGGCCGTCCTCCTGCTTCTGACCTTACAAACTGTTCACTTCAGCAATGTCATTCTCAAAATGCCTGACTGCAATCCCAGAAATGCATTTTAAACGTGGATGCAAACATTTCTATTACTGATAAAACTAGCACAGCAATTTTTTGCCTTGTGGGGGGACTGGAGCCTTGCTGGCTGAAGTTACAGGCCCAGAAGTGACACTTCAAGGCCATGTCCTTTGCGACATGTGAATCAAATGTTTTTATTTATTTATTTATTTCACAAGGCTTCTGCTGACAGCATTAAAAAGAAAGATAATTCTTTTCATTTGGTAACATTTGTTGAAGTAAAGATAGAATCCCCACACTAGGCTGACCACAATCTTTCCTTGTTATAGACAATTGATAATTTGAACTCTGCATCAACAGAGCTGTTTAAAGGCAGAGCGTACAAAACATCCCTGAGGTCTTGTTTATTTCTTCCCAAGACCCCATTTCCACCCACAACCTCCGGATAAAGCTCAGCATATGCTAGACAAGAATATGTCATCATGTTGGATTGCTACTTGCCACTCACTCATAACATATTTTTTTAAAAATGTTGTTGTGTAGGAGCTTCCATAAAAGTATTTTGGCATGACATGGTTCATGTCGGAGCCATAAATTTTGTCAGATGCTTACCTTGTGTACTAACTGCCATGGATAATATTAAAAGTAGGTTTGGGAGCAATTTTGTGTGCTTAAGTACGATTTGGCTTGAATTTAGTCAGGTGGTGGCCTAAATGGCTTCTTATAATTCTCGAATCTTAAAAATCCTATATATTACAAAAATCAATATAATTTGATACGAGTATAGAGTAGGTCACATATTAGCACGCTGCCCTTCACAACAAGGACTTTAACCAAATCATCTTACAGTCCACTTGCTTAAAAGTGGCCAAAGATTCCCCCATAGTTTTTCAAAATTTTTATCAGGGCATAGTTGCCTTTGACTGGACTTAAACATCCAGGGGTCCTTTACATTTTATCTTTATTCACTGGAACCACTGCCAAACATGTTCTAATTGTTTGCTTAAAACACATCCAGCACTTATCCCTTGATAAGTCCTAAATTGACTTGCAATTCAGCAGTGCAGGGGAATATCAGTAATGGTGGGCAAACTTGTATATGTAGCCCAAGGCTCCACAGAGCCCAGCTTGAAAATGGCTGAAGATTTCTATCTGATACCATTTGGCAAACATGGCCACAACTTCAAATACTGATTGTACACCATCCAGTTTCTAAACCAGTCAAAATGTGTGTGTTTTGGGCCAGAGTTCGTTGCTCATATACTTACTATGATTGTGTTGTTGTTTAGTCGTTTAGTCGTGTCCGACTCTTCGTGACCCCATGGACCAGAGCACGTCAGGCACTCCTGTCTTCCACTGCCTCCCGCAGTTTGGTCAGACTCATGTTTGTAGCTTCGAGAACACCGTCCAACCATCTCATCCTCTGTCGTCCCCTTCTTCTTGTGCCCTCCATCTTTCCCAACATCAGGGTCTTTTCCAGGGAGTCTTCTCTTCTCATGAGGTGGCCAAAGTCTTGGAGCCTCAGCTCCACAATCTGTCCTTCCAGTGAGCACTCAGGGCTGATTTCCTTCAGAATGGAGAGGTTTGATCTTCTTGCAGTCCATGGGGCTCTCAAGAGTCTCCTCCAGCACCATAATTCAAAAGCATCAATTCTTCGGCGATCAGCCTTCTTGATGGTCTAGCTCTCACTTCCATACATCACTACTGGGAAAACTATGATTGTAAACCTTTACTATTAAATGTTTGTAACCTATAGAATTTCTTTCTTGTAGATCATTGGAACAATCCCACTGATGCCTAATCCAGTCTCATCTAACCAGTCAGCCGGAGGAGCTCAGGGCCTTCAAGTGCAGCCAATTACGCCACAGTTACTGACCAATGCCCAGGGGCAAATCATTGCCACAGTCATTGGGAACCAGATATTGCCAGTGATCAACACCCAGGGAATCACACTTTCGCCACTCAAACCAGGCCAACAGGTAAGTGATGAATGTAGCATTTAAATTAACCGAGAAATAGTTAAAAGATATTGATTTGCATTTTCCTCCCCACTGTCACTCTTTGGGTATGGGTGTTGGGCAAGGAGGAGGGGCAAATAAAGGCGGCCTTCAGTTTCAGCCCAAAATGGTGTCCAAGCCCTCCGTTAACTCCACAACTGCCAGTTTGTTGTCTTACGCAACAGACTTTCTATTCCATATATAATCAGATGCACTTTTGGAATGTTCAGGCAGTTGTTATGGTATATTCTCCATCTTAAGAAAGAGGCTCAGGGCTGCAGAGATCAAGCCTTCAGCCACTCAACCAGCAAGGAAATTCTAAGGAGGAATATGCATTCCCTCTTTTTCCTTTTTGTTTCAGGTATCTCTGGCCCTGATTAGCTGTATCCCATCCAATATGTTTGCGTGAATAGGCACACTCTAAAGCAGAGCTTTCCAAACTTTTCATACTGGTGACACACTTCTTGGACATGCACCATTTCACAACAAAGTAATTCAGTTTTACTAGCAAACTGGAGGTTAAACTAACACCTTTCCAGTGTTTGCACGACACACCTACACACTGCAGCCAACACACTAATGTGTCGCAACACACAGTTTGGAAAGCTCTGCTCTAAAGCATAAGGTTTTGCTGGATTGAGCAAAGTTCCACCCAGTCCAGTGTCCCAATTCTCTGTTGTTTGTGACCAGCACTTCAGGTGCAAAACAGCTTGAAAATCTTCATGGTTCAGATTATACTCTCATTTGGGTAGTGCCAGCCCAGAGGTGCCATCACTGATGCCTACCTTGGGCCCTCCTTTCCTACCCGGTGTGTGCCATTAGGCATCATACAAGATTACTTTATCATCCACCCACTCTCAGCTAACAGATCCTCATCCCATATGTTTGTTTTTATTTATTTTGAAGTTTTCCTGCTCTTCTCCCATTCCTTCCTAACCTGAAATCAACATGCTATTGGGGAAATGGCAGTGTAGTCAGTGTAGTCAAATGGTTCCTCATTCCTGAAAGGCTTTTTCTTCACCTCTGAGGATGCTGATTCACTGTGGAGTGTGATAATGAAGCAGCTACCTTGATCTGAGTTGTGAAGGGTTTCAATAGAGTTTGGAAAACACAGCCAGAGCTACAAATTCTCTTCACATAAGCTCACTCACCCACTCAGATTGACACACTACAGCATCCCCATTTCACTAGTTAACACAGTTCTGTGTCTGAAGCATACAGAGCAAATGAAATATCCATAAACATAACCATTTTTTAGAGGACACTCAGTTACATGAATCTTGAAATGCTAAAATGATTTTGCTTTTTGACCCACAAAGACATCATCATAGTAAAAAGCTTGCAGAGTAATTTACACAGCCAAATTACATTTATTATTTAAAAACACCCACCAAGTAATCTGATTTGCCCTGCTTGAATGGATATATATCTGAATAGTTCAAAAATACATTTTCAAGTTGTTATTTTTTCAACAGCAACCAGTTAGCCACTTTGGGTTATATTAAATTAATAAAACACATATTAGATTGCCTGTGCATTTTATGTTCTATCTCATGTTATAATCCATCATCCTTTATTTGTAATACAGTCATATTTCTGGGAGAGGAGGGAATGCAAGAAGGAAGTTCGTGTCTGAATTCATTTATTGTTCCATTGATATTAGAAAGGCTAACAGTTTGCACAAATTTCTTCTTCTGCGTATATGCGCTATTTAGGACACAATTCATTTGAAGTTATCCACTTTTAAGTAGCTCTTTTGATGCAGTAGGAGATATTTAAGTACAATGCTTAACTCTCCCATTCAGATCAACAGAGCTCACCTAGAAGGATTTAACTTTGGCTGATCATGCCCTTACATTCTAGGAGAGGTCAAGACTGTACAGTCACATATACATCAAGAAGACTATTCTGAGATAACAAACAAAATAAATAAATAAATCTTGCATTACGGTTTATGTTTAGATTTCAAAGTTAATTTTAAAATGTTGTATTCAAAGTTAAGAATCTTAACTTGGGGTCTAGTTCTTTAAATTCAGACCCCAGCGTGTCTGCTACAGACAGGTTCACTTCCAGCAGTGACTGCACTAGGACAGATAGGGAGTTTGGTTGCAGACTGGATATATGACATGGCCTGTTTCTTATTAGTCCTCCTCTAGCCCACCACAATATCCAACTACTGGCACAAGAGTCGAAGGGGTGGGATATAAATAAATAAAGAATCTTTAATATTAAGAGCATTGTGCCAGACAGAGAACATAGTGCAATGACAGCACCTTATCAATTCTTGTCTCTCTGCTGACTGTTTGTTTCTTTAATTTTGCATTTAGCTCCACCAGCCATCCCAGACGCAGGTGGGGCAAGCAGCATCCCAGTCCAATCTCCTACATTTAGCTCACAGTCAAGCATCTATGTCTCAGAGCCCCGTGCGGCAGGCTTCCTCTTCCTCTTCTTCCTCCTCCTCATCTTCAGCTTTGAGTGTTGGCCAGTTAGTCAGCAGTAAGTATAGCCTTCTTGTTATCCTTATTTCATTTTCTCCATCCCAACTTTTCTTCCTTGCTTTTGTGAAGTACCTGTAAGTACGGCCAACTGGAAAAATAAGCAAGTCATTGACTGCTGAATGGTGCAAATGCAAAAGGCTGCAAACTGCCGGTAATCAGAGTTTTAGGCCTAAGTTAGAATTTTTTTATGCAATGTGCATTATACTTCTGAATGTGGCCCCACAGACTGACTCCAATGCCCAGTCCCGCTGAGTCAGTCCAGGAAGATACCATGATCAATGATATCAAAAGCTGCTGAGAGATTGAGCAGAAGTAACAGGATGGTACTCCTATTTCTCCCTGATGATAATCTTTCAGGGTGACTAAGACCGATTCAGTTCTGAAAACAGGTCTGAATTCAGATTAAAGTAGATCTAGATAATCCAGGGGCACAAACTGTGATACCTGCCTGGTGTGCGCCATTTGGCACAGTAGCTAAGAATTTGTCCATATGTGAACTAGACAATTAAAAAGTTTGTGGCACAGTAAACAGCGTAGCAGAAAACCATGCAGAGAAAGGAGGCCAAGGCAGATGTATGGGGAAAGAGAGCTCGTGTTGTAATTGCGAGGAAATAAGCAAAAATGGTCTCCCTGTAGAAACTCATCCCTGCTTGTAACAGTTAGAAACAGTTATCATGTGACACTTGTGAGTCTTTGTGCTTTTACCCATATTCCTGCTAGCAGATGGAAAGGGAACAAAACCTCACAACGTGGTGGCTAGGGTAGGAATCAGCTGCACTGGGAGGCCATTCTCTGTGGCAGGCTTACTATAACATGTCCTGTACCCCACTTCTGAGTTTTAATTAGTTGGTCTGCACACAATTGAGACGCAGATGCAGTTCTGCTGCTGTAGCTAAATCAGGCCTGGCCTGCAAACGGGAGATCTATAGGGAAAGCACAAAAACCCCAGGGTCACCATGAAAAAAGCCCCCATCTATGTTCTGTAGAGTTTATTATACATGCCACCCCAATCTGCAAGATTTCAGGGGTTCCAGGTGCCTACCCAGGGCCTGTGTTTCGTTTTGGAAATAAGGCACAGTGAAAGCTATGGTGTCTTTATGATATATGGTTTTATTTGCATATATATATATATATACACTTGAACCTAGATGGAGAGAGTTTAGAGCATCCATACCCCAAGAGGCTCTGGTCTCCTCCATAAGCACAGCACTGCATTCACAGCTTGTCCTAGCCAACCCACACGGTGCTCTGTCCCTTCTTCTGCTTCCCAAATCACTTGCAAAACTGGCCACTTTTTTCCTGTTGACCCTTCCTGAACTCCTAAAACCCCTTTGGTCTCTGCCCACCAACACACAGCTGGAGGAGGGTCCCCTGTCTTCCTCGCCTGGCAGTCCTTGCTCTCTCTTGATGGTTTCCTTGATGAGCCTTCACGGGTCTCTGTTTCTTAATGGCTTACACTCAGCTAGCCCTGACAGGCTGGTCTGGCTCGTTAGCATAAGCCGCATCCAACAGCATTTGGCACAGTTTAATCAAACCTTGATTAATTCCAACTTTTGCTGAACCCAGGAATCATGGGTGCCTTGCACCCACAAAACTCTAGCACCTCATCACATAACAATTAGCAGTGCAAATAGATGATACTTGAAATACAATTTAACCAGATGCCATAAATAATAATAATAATAATAATAATAATAATAATAATAATAATAATTTTATTATTTATACCCCGCCCATCTGGCTGAGTTTCCCCAGCCACTCTGGGTGGCTTCCAATCGAGTGTTAAAAACAATACAGCATTAATTAAAAACAATACAGCATTAAGCTGGGCAGCCTCTGCCCGTTTTCAGAATGTTCACTCCATCCTAGTCAATCTAGACTAAGAATTTGATACAAAAACTCTATGATGGGTTAGGAGAATTTGTAAGGAATTCTAGTCAGTAGAATTTTGAACATCAGCCTGATAAATAGCAATTTTCCTGCAGCAGTTCTACAATAAGACTGAGAAAAGTTGTGAGCATAAAACGTTGGTCTGCACACTGAATTGTAGCCAAGTCTGGACCACTGATGACTTGCATTTAGAGAAATGAATTGATTGTTGTGGCAAAAATATTTCACATTGGAACATCTCAGGAATGAGGTGATAAATGATAGAGACATTGTGCCATGGGAATGGCTTCACTATACACAGGAGTGAACAACGCTTTGAAATATTCCACTATCCAAGTCCCATGCTGTCTCCACCGGCTTCGGGAATGCTTTCATTTAGCAAGGGATCAGTTGCTGAGGAGGGGGGGGGGTTGGGGGGTACTACCTCCAACTGTTGTGTCATTTCCCTTGATAAGTCCTAAATTGACCGCATTTCCAGCACCAAAGGAGCCTTCCTCTGCTAGATAGCTTTTATTATGTGCCCTTTCAGGGACAAAAGCTGTGTCAGTACATTGCGACGGAGGCAGAAGACCAATTTATTCTTGCAGCATTATGAGCATTATCTTCTGAGGGTCCGATGAAAAAATAAAGCAGGTGTCAGTGTTACTATTTTAAGGTTGTGCTTGCATCACCCTAACGGGCCACTGTTTGGGGTGATGCGGAACAAAAATCTTGCAAAGGGTCCAGTGTACGAGCACTGTCTAGTTAAATGACCCAAACACCTTGAAGATATTTTTTGTGATGCAGTTTTTTTAGACAAAATAGAACAAAATATCCATTGCCTTTTTACTAAGTTAACACATTTCCCAAAATCGGTTCTCTCTTTAGTTATTCCCCAAACCTACTAGGAACTAGTTTTACTGGATGAACTCTTTGAGAATGATTCAGGGGCTGACTGGGCAAGGCCCCCAACTGTCTCCCATACAAGCACTATGAAATATCTGGTCAGCAGGCATTGTTTTTAATGCTTTCCACCGCAACCTCTTTCACCCTAAGTTGGCAACAGGGAGGCATCCAGTGCCTTTGCTCTATCTTTTTGTTTGCTTCCCAAAGCCATGCCAATAACGGAGGTTACGCTAATTCCATTTTATATGCAATGAAGAATTCAAACCCTTTTCTTGTATTTCAACAGATCCCCAGACAGCCTCCAGCGAGGTGGATGGGGTGAACCTTGAGGAAATCCGAGAATTTGCCAAAGCTTTTAAAATCCGACGCCTGTCACTTGGTCTCACCCAGACGCAAGTTGGTCAAGCTCTAAGTGCCACAGAAGGTCCAGCCTACAGCCAGTCTGCCATCTGCAGGTAACAAGATACACAGCAAATGCTCATTTCTCCAGGCCCCTCTCTCACGGCTTATTATTGCTTCTTCTGCCGCCTTTATTGCTTTAATCACATGTCCATGGAAAAGAGCTCCTTTGTACGGAAGACGTAGAGAGAGAAGTGGATGCTCTTGTGATGGAGTAGATATATTTCAGCACACGTCCTTAAAATAACTTTCATCTCCTTCCCCCCACCCTTTACTTTTGTAACAAGTAGGAAACAATAAATATGTTCCTGGCCTTGAGACATAATTCAGTAGTGGAACGGGAGACCCTGCTGCTGCTGCCGCTACTGCATAAGCACCAGCTGACCCTCTTCAAACTGTGCCATTTTCTACAGATGGGGTTACTGAACAAATATTTCATGGATGCTTCCCTGCCAGGTTTAAGCCTGTAGTACCATAGCTCGCACTTCACATCTAAGATGTTAATGATGATTTTCCCGAATGATACAGAGGAGAGTGCAGGGAATCTATATAAAGCCATAATGGCTTTTTTCAGACTTTCTGGGATTAATCATATATCACTCTCCAGTGTTTCAAAAAAGCAGGGATTCAAGTCGGGGAAAGAGTAATGCCCGGAGAGTGACAAAATAATGAAACCAAAAGCAGTCTTGACAGAGTTAAAGGTCTTCAGAGCAAAGTCCCTATGTCTTCATGTGTGTGTGTGTTACACTAATCCCATGTTTATGCATGAGGTAACAAACACACTTAGGTAACAGCTTTTTCCTCTTGGGCAATGCCTCATGGTCCTCCTCCATCACTGAAAGCCAAGAAACCAACTCTAAGCTCATTTAAGTGGATTTTGTTCTTGGTGATCCATGAAATGCTCTGTCTTTTTATCTGCTCTTTATACTTTTAATGTATTCCCCATAGTACGGAAATGTACTTTTCCTGCAGTTTAAGACTAAGGTTATAAATAACATCAGTATGGGGTAGTGAGCTTGCAGCTCACATTTTGCTCAATGATTTTCCATAAAACCCATTGATTGTTGTTAAATACAAAAAGCTCCATAGGATCCTCTCACTTCTATGGTGTCCCCTACTGTTTTTTCTTATAAGATACCTCCCTGTAGAAAATAACCTTTATTCACTCTATACAAGGATACCACTGCTGGGAAATTTGTTTCAAGACTTGTATATCGTTATTCCAAACATCACATACTGAAGCACCAACACGAACAAGGCACACAATTGTTATGAAAATGGCTTTCCTCCCCACTCCCTGTTATTTAACTTTAACTTTATTTCATCTCAGTGGTCAATTGGTAGAAGAAATCTAAACAAAAAGACGGTTGATGTTGCTTTTAAGGCAACTGCTATTTTATATTTTTGCATTGCACTGTGACATGGTACTATAAATCCACCCAGCTGGATTTGCATGTGCTTGGCTTAATCATCCCAGTTTTTTGTTTTGTCTAATGCACAGCTGCTAACTACATGGGATGCTTCGCATATCCCTTTGAAGTCCATGGCAAATCCCTTGGAAGATTTCAATGATGCTGGATTTCAACACAGATCTGAATGCTTGGAATTATAATATATGAAATTCCTTGAACAAAAAATATGACTGGATTTAATTCCATGTTTAAGAGACCTGCAGTCACATATTGTTGCAGATATGTAGAGGAAATGACCAAAACGTATCTTTTTTTTTAACCTACAGATAGCTTACATGACTAAATAAAACATTGCAGTGCTTTACCATGCCACAAAATTGGCAACAGCTTAGTAACATGGTAGCTACTGCCTGATAAATTTTGCACTATATATGCAAAAAAAGGTAAATGGACAAAATTATGCCAGGATCGATCCCATAATTAAGCAATCACCAACAGCTGTCCAGGCCAGCCCTTCACAGGGGCCAGCAATTTTGCAGCACTGCCACCTACAGTACACGAGATGCTGCCACTTAGGCAACAGGAAGAAAGATGACAAACTTGATGGAAAATGGGTCAAGCAAAGGACAGCATTATGATGGGTTGTGCAAAGAGTCCAGTAGGCTTCAGGTCAGGGGTTAGGCACAGATAGATATTATGAGCATGGGAGCATGGCAGAGAGCAACTGTTTGACAATCTTGGTGAACATGGAGGTAGAAGATCATCAATTCATGGCCTATGTAGGATGGATGATGATGGAATTCTCAGTCTCGTGAGCATTGTAATCTAACTGGGAAATGGGAACGATATTCCGATAATTTGTCCAGGTAGTTGAAATATTTAAGGCCACTGGTGGCTTTGGCATTGCGATTCAGTTTAACTGATATATATTATATATTCCACTCCTTTTGTACTGAACACAACGTTATCCAGAAACGTTTTCCTGATGAATTACTCAACTTTGTCCAAATTCAAATTTGCTATGTATACAGGGGGACAATGCGAATCACTAGAGTTTTCTATTAAATGCTAATGTGACAGTGCTAAATAGCTGAATAGGCAGGACAATTCGCAGACATACCTCAAGAAAATGGGAGAGAAATCTGTAGACATACGTTTCTCGAACAAACCCAGAGTTCCTTGGGTCTTGAGCTGTGATTCACAATTTAGTTACCCCACAGTTGCTCCCAGGACCTCAGGGTGCGTACATAGAGTCATCTCATTTTGTCTTAGCAGCAGCCTTGTAAGTTTGGTTTAGGAGGTGGTGGCTCGCCCAATGCTAGCCTGCTGACTGCAGGAATTTCAATCCAGTCAAACCCAACATGTTAGCCAATCTTCCTTTAGTAAATTAAAAAAAAAATATATGCATTAAGATCCCTTTGACTGCAATGGGATTTCAAAGGGCTTGTTCATCCAGCTCTTGTAATTAACATTTAAGGGAAATGGTTTTTATGTACTGTTCAACATGAACATGTATATGTCCATCGCAAGCATGTACATCAGGGATGGGGAACCTGTGTCTCCTCCAGAGCCGTAGCTAGGTTATCTTGTCCCCCTGGCAGAACTGTCCAGTTTGCACCCCCTAGCCACGGACAAATTAGCTCTTCCCTCCGCCTCTCATCCAACCTCCCCCCACCTCCACCCATTCAATTCACCCTCTATTTAAAACCATTTCTTATGAGGCAATAATCAACATTTATATTTATGGACATATTTTTAGCCTTTTTGCACCCTCTAATCATCTGCGCCCCTGGCAGGGGCCCACCTCACCACCCTCTAGCTACGGCCCTGGTCTCCTGCAGATGTTAAAGGGTTCCAACTCCCATCAGCCCCAGCCAGAATGGCCAATAGTCAGGGGTGATGGGACTTGTAGTCCAGCAGTATTTGGAGGGCCAGAAGTCAACCACACCAAGTCCGTTATAAATGGAGCACATTCTTTCAAGGGCAATGGCACTGCAAAAGTATTACATTCTGAGACCTATATTGGGAATATTAATTCGACACTGCAAAATGAATGAATGTAATTTATAAAACTACAAAAAGAGTCATTTGTTAAGTCAACCGGTGATGCAGGACTTGAACTGGTCATGCTTGACAAAGACTAAAGTCCTCAGTATAGTTTTCTTTTTCCTGATGGCGTGGAAGATTTGTAAAATCTGGTCTAGCAAAGGACTTTTGATGGCAAAATGATACATAGAGGACCTCATTTACAGGAAATGATATCATTCGGCACAGTGTGCAGACATCCCACAATAAACCCAGCTTGAGACCACAGTATATTAGTCCACTATTATGCTGGGTTTCATCTGGAAGGCATGAGTTTCTTTTAGTGCAACTACTTGTGGAGGTATTGAAGGTAATTATAATGTGTCCAGCTGTTAGAACTGAAGACAGCAACAGCTTTGGGAATTCTTTTCCTACCCAGAGAAGGGACACGGTGTTAACTTGCATACAGTGAAAATTGCTTAAAAATGAAAAGGAAAAGGAAACCTGAAATTCAGAGGCTAACAGGCACTTTGTGAAATTAAAACAGCAGCATTTGAGCAATATGCTACAGGAAGGGAACAAGATCCCAGCAGAAGTAAAAATGAAACAAAATGCCACTGATGTCATTTCCTGTTTTTTAGCTTTTGTGTTAAGCTTGAATATTGTATATAGGATTTTGAGGGGGGGGGAGCAAGCTTTGAAATCTGAAATATGTGCCTTCGACAGTAGTAACAGAAGTGAGAACTCAGAGCATGCACAGAGTTCTATCCACTTAAATGAAGGCCCTCGATCTGTATGCACCTTCTTTAACCATTAAGACTTAATGCATGTGATCAGTATCTTCCAATGTGTACCACAGATCCACGTGAGCCACTGAATGTACATGGATCTCTGGAACACAGCAACTGGGTATATGAAGTAGCATTCTGACAGCAGTTTGTCACTGTGATTGTTTTTGTTTGTTTAAATAGATATCTATATATTTGTAGAACTGATAGTTTTCATAATCCATTGTAAATATCCTCTGCCAGTCGATTAGGCAGGTAGGCAGGAAGTCCCAGCTGGCAGAGCATCAGTGTAAGACTCTTCTTTCTCAATTTTCCCCTCAGACACACCATCCTGAGAAGCCACTTTTTCCTACCACAGGAAGCCCAAGAGAACACTATAGCTAGCAGTCTGACAGCCAAACTGAACCCTGGCCTTTTGTATCCTGCCAGGTTTGAAAAGCTGGACATCACCCCTAAAAGTGCCCAGAAGATAAAGCCGGTTCTTGAACGATGGATGGCTGAGGCTGAGGCCCGCCATCGGGCAGGCATGCAGAATCTCACTGAATTTATTGGAAGTGAACCATCCAAAAAGCGCAAGAGGCGGACCTCATTCACGCCGCAGGCTCTTGAGATCTTGAATGCCCATTTTGAGAAGAACACGCATCCCTCTGGGCAGGAAATGACGGAAATTGCAGAGAAGCTGAACTATGACCGGGAAGTAGTTAGAGTCTGGTTCTGCAACAAGAGGCAAGCGCTGAAGAACACAATTAAACGCCTAAAACAGCACGAGCCTGCGACGGCAGCCCCAATGGAGCCCTTAACAGACTCTCTGGAAGAAAACTCTTAAACTGATAGATTTAAAGGAAGAACACACACGAACAAACAAAACTTTAAACATTTGAACTCTGTAAAGATGCTCTTTCACCATCTTTGTAAGTAAAAGACTCAGAAAGCTACAAGATGGACAGAACAATTTATAAATGTCTGTGGGTTTTCCTAGATAAAAACAAACAGAAAAAAATACAAAAAAATTACACAGCACTTAGTGTGTGTGTATGTGGTAGAACTAGTTCCAAAATAAGCCAGTGTTTTTTTTAAATGGACTTTAAAGTAAACCAAATAACTGCTTACTTTTTCCTGTATATTATGAAAATGTGAACATGTTTTATGGAAAAAGAACCCAACTACAACAGCAAACCTTTAACTGTTTTTAAAGGAGAGAGAGTACAAGCCTGCCACCTGGAGGAGTGATTGTAGCCTTTCAGGTATCAAGTGCTTCTTCACTATGAAAACTATTAACCAAAGTCAGAAACATGGCATTGAAAACTAGATTGTTAGTCTACTCTTTTATGAGCGCTACATTGTGTTATGAATTTTTACATTTGTACTTTGCAAAAAGAGGAAAATAATAATACAGGACTCTCTTTTCCCCCTGCATCCTCTCTCACATGTTCAGCACATGAGTATGCTACACTTGGTTTGAGCTACGATTCTCAACCCTCTTGTTTGGCATACACAGTTTTGTGATCTCCAAATGTTTGTGTGCCAAAATGACTGTTTCTCTAAACGGTGGGGTTTGCTTACTTTATTTTTTTAACCGAAGATCTTATTTATTTGCAGTTTTGATTCAAATTTGGTTGACACTTTGTTTCGGCTGCCTTCTCCATCCCAACACCATTTAAATTTCTTGTGTGAAGACGTGGACTTTTAAAATTATGCAGTGTAATGATGACATTATAAGGACATATTGAGCAACTTGAACTTTCACTTACAGTATATAACTTGCCACTTACGCTGTCCTTTGGCCACGAACTGGGAGAGGTTACCAAAGCTACTTTTGTAATATAAATATAAAATGCACACGTGGTCCAATATACTGCATCATTGTTTATGGTTCTATCTATATGAAGCAATTTCTCTCCAAAGTCTGATAGCCAAAGAACTTTCTTGGGATTCTATTGAAAAGCAAGCTGATGGCAAATGTAAGAACATAACAAGGATTTCCCCCTCAAACTGCTGCATCTCTAACTTTCGTTTTACTGTTTCCACTTTCACTGTTTGTTTGTTTGTTTGTTTGTTTGTTTGTTTGTTTGTTTATTCCTGCACTGCAGGGGATTGGACTAGATGACCCTCAAAGTCTCTTCCAACTCTACAATTCTATTATTCTGTTATTCTGTTCTCCCCCCCTCTGGCAAGTGCTACTTTCAGAACTGTGCACAGACACAGAAGGGATTATGTGAATGCCAGATTTGACTGAATTACTTAATATGACTTGTTACCTAATTTTTGAACTGGGACCCAGAAGCAGAAATCACTGGCACGTATCTTGGCTGTCATCCAAAACTTCATGGCCATTCAGTCAAAAGGGTACATCAAGCCAGAGCAGCAAAGTTCATATCTTTATCCCAACATCCCCATAATATTTGGATTCAGGGTCCTAGATAGAAATCGGTGTTACATCCTGCTCCAGGCTTCTCAAAATGCATTAGAATCTGTCATTTCATTGTACAATACTTCTCCACCTCACCATGGTGTAAATCTGAACTTACTCATCTTTATCGACACAACTCATCACGTGTGACTGAGAGTCAAATCATCCACAGAATCTGTAGCCTTAAAGGTCCCACCTCCCTTACAGGTTCTTCCCTCTCTCACTGGAAAGTAAGAGGAGATGGTTAAATGGCTGGTCTAAAGCAGACTGGATGCAACATAGGCAGTTTCGCCTCTTTCAACGGGCTTTGGATCCAGTCCTCAGTTTTCAGATTGTCACCAGGGGCATAATCCATGCTTCATTTCAATTGAGCTTGCACAGCAAAATTATCTGGTGGTTTGTGTTTCCAAGCACCCCATGCCAGGAAAATGGTCAGTGGCCAAGCAAATGCTGGCTGCATTCATAAGAAGGCCGCTATGAGCACATCACAAAATATTTCCTTGCCTTGGAAAAAGTGGTCATATGATCTGAATGAACATTTGCCCTCCAAATTAGAAATAGTTGACTAAAGCCCTTATGAAAACTATGTAAGCATACTCTTCTTACAGAAGAAATTAACAGTGTGCAGACAGAAAAAATAATGTATACTGAGGTTAGATGTAATTAATAAAGCAAAGAGGACTCTAATTCCAAGCTCTGAACATGTCAGAGGCAAGAAATGGTAATTCAGGAAGGGCATGTACAAAACATTCACAAAGCCTGTGTGTTTTAGGTTTTTATTTTGTTTGTTTGTTTGTTTTTGGCAGAGAGTAGATTTCTGCTCATGTTAGCAATGTGATCATAGGACTGTCTATTTCTCCTGCCTATGTACACCTATAGTTCAACTGTGAGCCTTATAGACTGAGGTCTGAACTTGCTCTACAGCAAAGGGTGTGCCTCTTCGAAATCGAAATCATGAATTTAAATCCTACTGCAGTAGGTAAGAATGATTAAATTTCTGGATTGGCCATGGGTTGGAAAAAGTCCCATGTCAAGTCTGGATTTTAGTACAGATGTTCACATCCATCATCTGGCCCTGATAATCAATAACTGCCAAAATTCAGTTTTAACAACAGCAGCTTAATTTAAAACAACAACAACAAAGCTTGCCATCTGCACCCTAGTTATGATGAACTTGAAATTAAAACTGTCAGGAGTATCAGGAGACCAGCCACAAATTATCTAGAGAACTGTCAAGAGCTTCTAGAACTTTGAAAGCCCATCTCCTAGCACTCTGCCCATCTCCCACAGTCATTCCTTTTTCCATTCTCAAATATCATCAAAACCAGAGCCTTGGTCCTGGAAGCAAAAATATACTAGCCATTTGCTGCTTAAAAACTTAGATGTCAGATTCTCCATGGAACAGTTAAAAAGTCTGCAATGGAACGGGGGGGGGGGGGAATGAAATTTCCAGGAAGCAACATTAACCAAAGACTGTATAAAACACTTAAAACCATCACAGCAACAGTTAGACAGAAACTATTTCCTTTCTAAACTTCACACTGAAATTGTGTAAGTTAGGACGGTGATAATATAAATGAAATAAATTGCCACCATGAAACAAGTTTTTTGATTTTCATCTTTGTACTCATGGAACCATTAACATGTCATAATGTTCTCTTTTTAATAGTTTTTTCTGGTTCTTATCACTTATTTTTACAAGGGAAAGTGTTAGGCTCGTTTTTAACAATCAGTTTTTTCACTCGGAGGCATAACGGAGTGCCTGAACAAATTCTTTATGTGTATATGTAATTCATAAAGGCTGCAGGTATAGGGAGATTTTTTTCTTCTCCCCAAACAATATTTATTATTTCTATTTGTAAATCTGTTCTGGGCTCCAAAGAGCCCTGTACACACACCTAGAACATTCCCATACATGTACTAGGGTTCTGTCAACTTCCCCTTTAACCACAGTCCCTTATGCTGCTTTGGAAACATCCCCCAAACCCTCAAGAGTGGTTTCCAGGGCGCTTGAGGAGCTGCAGGAAGAAAGCTTTTCCATGAGCAGCTCATGAGATCCTGCTCAAATTATATACACAGCAATTATATACGAAGCCACCTTTGGGCGGTGACGAAAATATAGCACACTAGCAAATAGTGGAGGAAAAAACAAGCCCATTTCTTACTGGAGATAACGGCTTCATTAAGATGTAATGCTAAACCATGGTTTTCTATTACTGTAATGATTCTAATCTCTCTCAAAGCTGGCAAACCTCTCTCTCTCTCTCTCTCTCTCTCTCTCTCTCACACACACACACACACACACTCACACACACTTCCTCAAGTGTGTCCAGGAGGAGACAAGAAGCTTCCACTTTTGTTTTGGAATTACTGCAGTCTAGTTTGTCATCCAAATCCTAAACTGTGGTTCTTCTTAACTGTGGTTAGTGAAAACAAGCCAAATTCATAAATTGTGGTTTGAAGTAGGCTTGTTTCCATTCGGATTAACTGCAGCATGTCTGGGATCAAATGGCAAGGCAATCTGCAATCCATCGACAATGAAAACAGAAGCTGCCAACTCCTGCTCATGGCTGCTGGGCTGCTTCTCGTAATACGATGTATTAGTAGTAGTGCGTCCAAGGCATGTCAGGTTTACCTTTCCTGAGGAGAGAAGTAAGTTTTGCGTAGGGAATTAGCAGGAGTTACTGAGCTGGTTTTTGTTCTTTATTTCTGGATGCATCTTTTCCCACTAAAGCCTAAGGTTTGCTGCCCTAAAAAAAATTATTATTTTTTGCTAAGGATGGGACACAGTCACTCGCTGGAACAGCTCCCTGCTACAAACCACTACATTATCTCAGTCACAAAGACGTTAATTTGGTGTGTGAAACAGATTTGATGCCAGAAATGTTGAGGCTTGGAGTGTACAGATCAGAAAAAGAGACCAAGTCCATTCCGAAGTTTTCAGTTTATGTTCTAATCACGCAAACGAAGAAGTAAACAGACCAAGAAAGCAAAAAGGAGCTAAGAAGGAACAAGTAGAGGCGTGTCAAAGTACTCAAGCTATAACCAAAAAGAAATATGTATAATGCCTTTGCTCGTCTTCTCAATGCTGGACCAAAGCTCAATGTTTGTAGGTATATGCACATTGTATAGATATGGCTAAATGTTGCTGACAATCTTGCAATACTAAACTGTTACTATTTTAAGAAAAGAAAAGAAAAAGAATACAGAAAGAAACTGTTCATCAGTGTTTTACCTCAGCACTCTACTTGTACCCAGCTCATGAGCAACACTGAATTAAGGAATTTAAAAAAATAAAAAATAAAGGAAATTAATTTCCATGTAAATGTTTGACTGTAAAAAAAAAAAACTGTTTCAGTAATATTTTGTACTGAGCTTTTTGTCATGTAGTTTGCTTGTTTCCGACTTGAGATTATGTGGGGCACATTTGTTTATTTATTGTTGAGAAAGTGGTTCTTTTTTAAAATTTTAATTTTATATATATAAATATATATTTTGGTCCTATGTGCTGTCGGGTGCAGTTCATAAGTTCTGTTCTTGCACGTCCTCCATTCATTCCACTGGAGCAGAAGCATGGCTCCAGCATGTGCTCCATGGAAGGGAATGGAGGCTGTGCAGCAGCGGGGCTTAACGTCTTGCACTCTTAATCTACAGGATGGTCACCAGGGTCACTTATGAGGCACTACAAAAGAGACCTGCTTTTCCATGCATGGCACTCGCAGCAGGAAAGGTGGCAGAGAATGACATGGACTGTGTTGTGTTCTTCATTTCTTTTTCTTTTTTAAAAAGAAAAAAAAATCAAAGGAATCGATGTGGAGGACTTGTGACCAAGAAGCCAAACTGGTTATTTCAAGTTCCTTACTGTTCTGACTTTGAAACCAAAGCTGAATTATCTGCACAGGTTGCTTAACATTAAAAAAAAAAATTAAAAACTGACAAAAACTGTACTTAAACTAGAGCAATATCTGTATGGTCAGTAAAGCTGCACTTTGTGTATTTCTTAACAGCTTCAGATCTGTCACTTTTAATTTGTACCATAAAAAATAAAGAATTGTTTGACATGAAAAATAAGCTGCCATCCTGGGCTTGTCCCAACGTCTCATGTATTATTCATCAGATCAAACTTCATGTTATTTTACATCAATTCAATACCAAAAAAAAAAAACTTAAAATTTTGTACGGAACTGAAAGCTGGTTTCCACACCCGGATTGCAGATATACAGTGTTTAAGAAAAAACATTATATAAAAGAGCCATTGTTGCTCATAATCTATGCACACACATATAGATCTATCTAGTCCCATTATTTTCTCCAGTCAAACAGATTTTGCAGGTTTTTGAAGCTCTATAAAAACCTTCAAACCTGTTTGACCACAGACAGTGGGAGAGTTGACATCATACCCCAGGCCTTGTCCTCTCTAAAGTTACAGAAGCTGGTTCACAGCCCAGGGCCAGTTAAAAAACTCCCTGACTAAAAAAATCTCTCTGCACAGCACAAATTCCTGTCTAGAATTTACTTCACATAGATGTCTTAAAACATTTATTGACTTACTTAAACAGGAAACACAGAACAAAAGAAATTCCCAACTCAATCTTTTTTAAATGCTACATTTGTGTGATTATACAGTGCAAAATATTTTTAATGATAAAGTTTTCTAAAAAATAGAAGAATTATGTAGTTTAATATCTGCTAAAAGCAAATAATAGACAAAAATAACACAGTGGATTCATGTTCAAGGAAAGAGAAAGCATTAGTAATGCAGTCAATCTGTGGTTTAATCTCAAACCTTTTGCAAAAAAAAAATATCATACATCAAAATGGTCAGAAAGAGGGTTTCTATCGCATACGAAAAGTCTCTCAGAATCGCTCATCAGGAAAATTTCCCACACCCTTTTCTGGGTGCAACTCAGTATACCTCACAATAACTAAGACAGAAGAATGAATCCTACACGATCTGAAAGAGCAAATTCAGCATGCACTGTGGAAAAATTAAGTTCAATTTGTATTTTAAAAGAGGGGGGAAAAACAATGTATGAGCACCGATATATTTCCATAGAATGGTTTTAGATACTATGTCTTGAAATGTACAGAGCACAATTTAATGCACATTTTGATTCACCTTTTGATGTATAAAACATAAAGGATGTTGTTTCCTCATACACGTCTTTCTGTTGGTATATGATTATATGAATTCATAATCAATCACATGGATTCTGATACCTGTTTTACTTAGATAGATATGGACCTAATTAGAATAATCATTTTACACAATGAATACAAAATGCAAATTCATAAACATTTTAATAACTGATATCATAAATTTGGCCGTCAGATAAGCATTAGTCATTTGCTAAAGCTTATCCAAAGGCCAAGTTAGATGATCTGCGCATTCATCTTGTTTTTGCATTAACAGGCACTGCAATGGGATCAGGATTGGGACTGTGCAGTTGGGGGAGGGGAATTTAACTCTTTCCCCTTCACAGCAGCGCCATTGAAAATCCCCATCCTCCCTGACTGTTGAACATGCTGGCTGGAGCTGATAAGATCTGGGGATAGTTCAGATTAATCCTCTTAATCTCAGGATCATGGGTCTCAGCCCCACATTGGGCAAAAGATCGCTGCACTGCAGGGTTGGACTAGATGATCCAACTGTATAATTTTACGATTCCAACAACCTCTAGAGCAGGCATAGGCAAACTCGGCCCTCCAGATGTTTTGGGACTACATCATCCCTAGCTAACAGGACCAGTGGTCAGGGATGAAGGGAGTTGTAGTCCCAAAACATCTGGAGGGCCGAGTTTGGCTATGCCCGATCTAGAGGGCCACAGGTTGTCCGTCTCTGGTCTAGAAGCTTCCTGGGCTCATGGAAGGAGGTTCATGGTACTTTGGAGTCTAGCCAGCTCCGAGGGGCCAGGGTCCCTTTGGCCCCCGCATAAAATATTTGAAGGGGACCCCCCACAAGCTGATGGGCATTGTCATTCAAATGGTGTGTGTGTGCCTCGCCTTGTGATCAATTATGTGGGGTGGAGCTTACCTGCCTCCCCATATGTTCTTCAAATTGCCACCCTTGCTAGCTAGAGTATTCAAAAGCCACTCTAATCAAACTAAGCCACTTCCTGTAAAGTTCTGTGAATAGATATTTCACTACCTGTTTCACCGACTTCCTGTTCTCAAAATCTTTATGGCTGTAAGTAACTTGCAGTGAGAAGATTCAACATTTCCTTATAAATTGCGCTCGGGCATGCGCACACACACGTGCACATGAATGCCAACAGTGTACAAGAAAACACTCAGCAGAAGAAAGAGAGAAATGACCTTTTCATATCTGGTCAGTTGAGTTTAGTCTGAAATCCATTCCTGAATTGATGGCTGACCCACTTATTCATTTAAAAGAAATAGTTTCTCTATGTTATTTTGGGCTTCAGCTCCATTTGTAAAGTCCTCTACCCTTAATTTAGGACTCACTTGGCTTGAAGAATTAAGAGCAACCTCCAAGTCGTTTGATAGAAGAAGATCAGCCAGGACCCCTGTGAATGGAGCGGTATGTCTGTGTTTATGCATTTTAGGTAGAACAATAAAACAAACAATTATTTTGCCAGAGTTTTTTCCCTTCTTTTTTTTTTTGTTCCATGCAAATTATGGATTTAGTTTTCTTCATTCACAGCCTACAGCAAAAAGAAAAAAGAACTCGTAAAATAAGCCGCATAAAAACCCCAAACTCTTCAACTCACCTGCCCCCCAATAGACATCAAATGTTCATATGCATTTAATATAAGATGTAGTTTGGCCCCACAACAATGGCATTTCAGACCCATTTTCAAGTGAGATTCTTGAACCAGAATTCCCCAAGCTTGTTAAAATATGAAAGGCTAACTTTCTCTGAAATTCTTTCAAATCCTTTTCTTTGGCACCACATAGGAAACACAAATCTGGATTCATGTCTACTGCAGCCTCCCCTGTCCCATGGGGCAATAAATACCACCTATGGTCACAGTAAATGGGTTAACTTGACTCTTCCCTGCCCCATTTCCCAGGGGTACAAGTCATTCATGGCTCAAGCCAAACCTCACCTCCTGGCACCAGGAACAAAAGGTTCCCATGAATGCAAAGCCAGCCAGTGCAAGTCTTCAGGGGCTGAATGTCTGACAAACTAAAACATTCATCTGCTGATTGCCTTTGTCAGCACTTAGGAGACAATGTTTTAAACATTTACAGGTAACAGAATGCTGCCATTTCCAGTACATTTGCAGTAAAATCTACTCTCATCATTAATGTGGATGAGTTCTAGAGATGTTAAAATGTTGTTGACATTTCAGACATACCAATTCCAGTATTTCCAAGTGACATACATTTCTGGAATCTTTGAAAATAAAGTTCTGGTGTACCATGTTTTTGGCCTTCAGAGTTTTATGTGATTTCATATTTTGTTGCTTTGTTTAGGAAGAAATCTGGTTTTGACAAAAAATAATAATTAATTATCAGAGTTGGAAGGCAGTCGAGCAAGCCTAAGGAGGAAGGAAGGTTAACTAATACTAGTCTCACCAAATCCTTAGCGACTCCACTTATTCCTTCCCTCTGTTGCAAGGATTATCCATTTATTCCTACCCTCTGTTTCTTGTTCTAGTTACTGATCCATAAGACAATCCATACTATTATCCTATGGTTCAGGAGCCTTTGCTGCGGGATTTTGTTTTTTGAAACTCTTGAGTATATGCCTCTACCAGAGAAATCAACCTTACCCACGTTTTTCAGGTTTTGTTGGCATCCACCTCAAAAGACAATGGAGTGCACCTCCAGGGGCAAAGTCAAACTACTAGAGCAGTGGTTTTCAACCAATGTACTGTGGCATCCTGGGGTGCCTTGAATGATGGCCAGGGGTGCCGTGGGCAATCCTGGTCTCTGTCCCTCTGTCCTTCCCTCCCTCCTCTGATGTCCTCTCACATCTCTGCCTCCCGAAGGCTTGCACAGCTGTTTGTTGCAGCAGCCCTGGCTGCAAGCTCCCCAGGCAAATGGTGCCTCTGGGGCTGGCCAGGGGGTGCTGGTTGCCAGGAGCTGAGGTGGCCTTGGAGCAAGCAGGCAAGTGGGTGAGGGAGCCCAGCCAGACAGTCCACCAGCCCTTGATGTTGGGAATGGACAGACAAGTCCCAGGCCCCTGTGGGGCAGTGTGAAGAGGCACCTCTCTTTGGAGCAGCTCAGAGACCAGGGGTGGCAGCAGTGGCTGCCCGGAGGACTCCCAAGGAGACAGGAGAGGAGAAGAGGCTGAGGGAACACTCTACAAAGGAGGGTGTTCAAGAAAGAGTGAGAGGCTGCCAGCTCTGCAGGCAAGGGGTGACATAACTGAGCTCTTGAGCCCCACAGGGTGCTGCAGAAAGAAGGTCAAGGGAGCAGTGGACTCAAAAAGCTTGAAAACCTCTGTACTGGAAAATTACAGTGCCAACTGCGGTTGCAGAGATGGGTAACTCATAACTGCTGCTTCCTGTGTTGTTTTTGCTGTGGTAGCAGCACTAAAATGGCCTCTCTGGGTCGCATGCCTGGGCAGTGAATATGGAGGACCTGGCCTGGCCAGAAGAAAAGACACACCCCCTCGGCCTCACTGATGTGGTCCAAAGGAAAGCAGAGCAACACATGTGGCACCAGCTTGGCTGCTGCAGTTACCAGAAGTAGGTGTGCAAGACACCATCCAAATGTCTTAGGGACTCTATCCAGATTTGTGTAAGGTTTTCTCCTTCACCTCTTCGTCTCCTGAAGATGTCCTGCAAGGCAGCGGGTGTGGGTTTTTCTTTGGGGTTTATTCCCCAAGGCTTTCAGAAGCAGGGCAAATCATTCTATAGTATTTGGTGAAAATGGTTAATTAGGGTGTCCACCTCTCCCCCCCCCAAAAAAATTACCTGTCCCTGATCTTCTAGGAAAGGGAGTAAGAAAGCGTGGAAACTCTTGCGTGTCTTCAAGCCTCAGGCCTGCAGAAGTTTGCAATGACTTGCAAATGACCAAGAGTGAAAACTCCGTAAGTTGTTTCACTGGATTAGATTGTTCTGACCCAGTAAAGCATTCTTAGACGTACAGGTTTATTAACACTGTGTGTGTTTAACCATTTGAAGGCCTTAGAAGGCATCCCTAATTTGAAAGGGCCTTTAAGATCAAACAAGACTTGGTTTTGAAATTTCTTCAAAGAACCAAAACAGCCTGTCTGATTTCACTTCCCTGACAACAAATGCCTGGTATTGTCTTTGATATGCTGGCAGCTGCAGAAGTTTGAAGTTTTCTATTAAGACAAGCACTATTTACTTCCGTGGCACTTACACATAATAGAGCACTTTTGACTTCTATAAAGTGTGTGTTATTAAAGCACTTTGCTAATGTACCGAGGCTCTTTCGCAAAACAAGGTAAGATAGAAGCAACCCCTTTTCAAAATGTCTTTGGGAAATGAGATGAAAGTAGGGGGGAAAGGGGGGATTTAAGGGTGCAAAGCAGTTCTTTAACAATAAGAAGAGCTGTCTTAAAATGCCGCAATGCATGATTAAAGCCGTCACCTTTATACTTAGAAGTACTTTCATAAACATTTGTAACAATTTAAACATAGTCTGCCATTCTACCCTTTTCACACAAGGGCCCTTCACTTTAATGGCAACCTTTTAGATGAAGCCAAAGTAGAAAGAGGGAGAATAACATTTATGCTGCAGCCTTCATGGTATTCCTGACAAAAGTAAAACAGTGTCATCAAAAAGATAGAATGACACCATTCTCGTTCCCAGGTAACTGCTGTTGATCGTATTTATTGAAGGTTGCCATTTGCATCTCATGTCATCCCATTCCTGGAAATGACATGGTGCACACATGGAAAGGGGAACTGGAATCACAAGGGGGACAAACTGTGACAAACTGTGTGGAGTGTCCTGCTGCGTGCTTCGCCAGCCAGCCAGGCCCCACTCCAAGACATGCCACGCCATTTGCCCTGCCCACCCAGTTTTCTGCATCACTCACAGACACCTGCTGCCCGCAGCAAGCATTCCAGGCCTTTTCTCATTTGGCTGTTTGCAATAGTCGATACAGATTATTAAATAAGTGTTTTCAAAAAGTAACTCCGTTTAACAATTAAATGTTTTGCTTTCGTGCTGACTGGGCCAACCCTGCAGAATTAGTTCTATGGCTTGCAGGAGAGTAATACTACCTTCGATGCCTCTTCAAATCAGAACAGCCAGAGGCAGTCTGGAGCCCATACTGTTAAGAAAGAAGGACGCAGCCCTTTGTCAGCAGCTTATAATTCAGAAGCAAATGTTGCCTTCCAGTGTGGTCCACTGCTGAAAGATGGTAAGGAGGTGATTGCATATAGGATACCAACAGTGCTATTTTTCTAGAAAAAGAGGTGCCGGAACTCCCCATGAACACCTCCCTCGCTCTCTTATAATGGCAATGACGTCCACCTGAGAAGTGCTGAAACTGAGGTCTGGAGAGTTCCAGCTGAACAAAGCCCTGGATAGCTCAGTTGGTTAGAGCGTGGTACTGATAACACCAGGGTTGCAGGTTCGATCCCCGTATGGGGCAGCTGCATATTCCTGCATTGCAGGGGGTTGGACTAGATGATCCTCAGGGTCCCTTCCAACATGACAATTCTGCAATTCTATACTAGTCCTAGTGCTGCATTGTCACCTCTCTGTCTGGTAGCTGCTCTCCAAGGCCACCAGCAACAATCTTTGTCAGACCAGGGATTGAATCTGGAACCATGAGCTGCACCACTGAGCTATTGCCCCTTCCAAGTTGATCCAGAAAGAACACTACCTTTTTCATACAAGGGAACCCTTCAGACTGCCCTCTCAAAAGATGGCAGGCACAAACATTTATTTTCTCTCAGCCATTCTGTCTATCAGCTGCTCTTTTTCTCTGATTCAGTTTTGATGTGTTTGGCTGCATTGTTGAATTTTGTATTACTTGGCAATTTTATGATTGTATGCAAACTGCATTGAGCACTGAAAAAGTTATGCTTGCAATAAAAACAAAAATAGCCATGTTAGTCTCTGCAGTAGCAATATCACAAAGGAGTACTGTGCCATTTGAAAGACTGAAACATTTTTTATGGTTTTTGTAGACAAGAACAGACTTCATCAGAAGCATAGGATGGGAGTCAGTCTTATAGGAAACCCTGCAAAGGCATAGTGGGGAGGAATACTATTGTTTAATTCATTTAAATTTGCTTTTGGATTTAATAATAGAATTGTAGAGCAGGAAGGGACCACAAGGGTCATCCACAAACTTGACATGAGCCAACAGTGTGACGCGGCAGCTAAAAAAGCCAATGCAATTCTGGGCTGCATCAATAGGAGTATAGCATCTAGATCAAGGGAAGTAATAGTGCCACTGTATTCTGCTCTGGTCAGACCTCACCTGGAGTACTGTGTCCAGTTCTGGGCACCACAGTTCAAGAAGGACACTGACAAACTGGAACATGTCCAGAGGAGGGCAACCAAAATGGTCAAAGGCCTGGAAACGATGCCTTATGAGGAACGGCTAAGGGAGCTGGGCATGTTTAGCCTGGAGAAGAGGAGGTTAAGGGGTGATATGATAGCCATGTTCAAATATATAAAAGGATGTCACATAGAGGAGGGAGAAAGGTTCTTTTCTGCTGCTCCAGAGAAGCGGACACGGAGCAATGGATCCAAACTACAAGAAAGAAGATTCCACCTAAACATTAGGAAGAACTTCCTGACAGTAAGAGCTGTTCGACAGTGGAATTTGCTGCCAAGGAGTGTGGTGGAGTCTCCTTCTTTGGAGGTCTTTAAGCAGAGGCTTGACAACCATATGTCAGGAGTGCTCTGATGGTGTTTCCTGCTTGGCAGGGGGTTGGACTCAATGGCCCTTGTGGTCTCTTCCAACTCTATGATTCTATGATTCTATGATTTTATGATCTAGTCCAACCCCCTGCAATGCAGGAATCTCAACTGAAGCATTCATTACAGGTGGCAATCCAGATTCTACTTTAAAACCCCCAAGGAAGGAGAGACCACAACCTTCCAAGGGAGTCCACTCCACTGCCAAACAGCTTTACCATCAGAAAGTTCTTCCTGATGTTCAGTTGGAATCTCCTTTCTTGTAACTTGATTTCATTGGTTTGGGTTCTACTCTCCAGAGCAGGGGGAAACAAGCTTGTTCCATGTTCCATATGACTGCCCTTGAGATACATGAAGATGGCTATTATATCTCCTCTCAGTCTCCTCTTTTCCAAGCTAAACATACCCAGCTCCTTCAACTGCTCCTCCTAAGCAAGGCTTGAGTTTCCAGACCCATGAGCTTGGTTGCCCTCCTCTGCACACGTTCCAGCTTGTCAATATCCTTCTTAAATTGTGGTGCCCAGAACTGAACACAGTATTCCAGCTGTGGTCTGACCACAGCAGAATAGGGCATCCCCTGATCTGGACACTATACTTCTGTTGATGCAGCCTAGGAGAGCACTAGCCCATTTTTGCTGCTGCATCATACTGTTGACTCATGTTAACCATGTGGTCTACTAAGACCCCAAGATCATTTTCACAAGCTTGGGACGCAGGTGGCGCTGTGGGTTAAGCCACAGAGCCTAGGACTTGCCGATCAGAAGGTCGGCGGTTCGAATCCCCGCGACAGGGTGAGCTCCTGTTTCTCGGTCCCTGCTCCTGCCAACCTAGCAGTTTGAAAGCACGTCAAAGTGCAAGTAGATAAATAGGTACTGCTCCGGCGGGAAGGTAAACGACGTTTCCGTGTGCTGCTCTGGTTCGCCAGAAGCGGCTTAGTCATGCTGGCCACATGACCCAGAAGCTGTACGCCGGCTCCCTCGGCCACTAAAGCGAGATGAGCGCCACAACCCCAGAGTCGGCCACGACTGGACCTAATGGCCAGGGGTCCCTTTACTTTACTAGTAAGCCAGTTGTCCCCCATATTATATTTGTGCCTCTGGTCCCCCATGCCTAAGTACAGAACCTTACATTTTGTCCCTACAGAATTCATTTTGTTAGCTTGCACCCAGTTCTCCAATCTGTTAAGGTAATTTTGAATTTGGATTATGTTTTCTGTGGCATTAGCTACCCCTCCCAGTTTTGTGTCATCTGCAGAATTGATGAGCATCCCCTCACTTCCTTCATCCAAGTCATATATAAAGACATTGAGCAACTACAGGCCAAGAACACAACCCTGTGGTACACCACTTGTCACATTTTTTCCAGGGTCTTTTACCTAATGAGTACTCTTTGGGTTTGGTCAATCAACCAGCTACAAATCCACCTAATAGTTACCTTGTCCAGCCCACATCTCCCTGTGGTAAATAATATTTAAGGTGGCTTACAAAATAAAAAATATACAACAAATGGAACAATGGAACAATAATGGTTTTAAAAAAATCAGACACCAAACTAAATGAAAAATGAAAAATCTCAAGCTCTGAGTAAAAAACGCCCTCCTGAATAAAATAGTCTTAAAAGCCCATTTAAAAGCAAGCAAAGAAGAGGCTGATGAACCTCTCTTGGGACATTATTCCATAGTTTAGGTGTCACAGCTGAAACAACCCTCTATCTGCTGCCTGCCATTGGGAAATGCATGGAAATTTCAAGGAAGTAGATTTTGGCTAAACTGCAGAGGAAACTTTCACACTGTAAGAGCTGTTCAGCAATAAGGTTTCTTAAAGAAGAAGAAAAACAGAGAAAATTGTTGATTTGAATCATTCTCAAGATGCTTCAAATTGCTAATTCAGCAATTAGATTCCTCTGAATACATGCGTTATTTCATCCGGCTCAGTATTGTCTACACTGATTGGTAGCAGCTCTCCAGGGTTTCCTTCCCTAAGGTACACATAGGTCATCACAGCCTGGTGAGAACCCATGCACAGGAGGCTGGCAGAATATTTTCCTCTTGGCACCTGAAGAAACCAGGGAGCCATCCCCTTCCTGGCTCATCTTCTATTTCAAGACCCTCTATGATTAAATCTTTAACACAAAGAGCAGAAGCAGTGATAGTCCCAAAAGCATGACAATGTCTGAAGGCTAAGCACTTGCCTGGCAACATGAAGTCTCCCTCCCCATGGCATCTGAGGAAAAAGCCCTGGCCTAAGGGTTAGGGTTTCCCCCCAGAATCATTGCATCACTGGTGTTCTCAGAAGGTGCTCTCTAGGATGTGGCTGGTGCAGCCTTTCTTAACCTTGAGTCCCCAGATGTTGCCCGACCACAACTCCCATCATCCCTAGCTAGCAGTCCCAGTGGTCAGGGATGATGGGAGTTGTAGTCCAACAACATCTGGAGACCCAAGGTTAAGAAAGACTGGGCTAGTTGTTGTTTAGTCATGTCGGACTCTTCGTGACCCCATGGACCAGAGCACGCCAGGCACTCCTGTCTTCCACTGCCTCCCGTAGTTTAGTCAAACTCATGTTTGTAGCTTTGAGAACACTGTCCAACCATCTCGTCCTCTGTCGTCCCCTTCTCCTTGTGCCCTCCATCTTTCCCAACATCAGGGTCTTTTCCAGGGAGTCTTCTCTTCTCATGAGGTGGCCAAAGTCTTGGAGCCTCAGCTTCATGATCTGTCCTTCCAGTGAGCACTCAGGGCTGACTTCCTTCAGAATGGATAGGTTTGATCTTCTTGCAGTCCATGGGACTCTCAAGAGTCTCCTCCAGCACCATAATTCAAAAGCATCAATTCTTCGGCGATCAGCCTTCTTTATGGTCCAGCTCTCACTTCCATACATCACTACTGGGAAAACCATAGCTTTAACTATATGGACCTTTGTTGGCAAGGTGATGTCTCTGCTTTTTTAAGATGCTGTCTACTGGGCTAGTAGAACCCCTATATTGACCAACTCCTGGCTAGGTTCTACTATAATCCCAGGGACAACCCTGCTATGTGTCAGCCCTCCACCTGGAGGCTGAGAAGGGATGACAGATGACAGGGTTGTGCCTGGGATTATGGGTCCTCCACAAGCTGCGCATCTACCAGGGTGGCCCCTCCAAGCCGCTGTAGGGAGCTCTATGACCCATCTGCCGCATGCCTTGCCTTTTGTACAGAGACTTCCAACTACGGTAGATCCGTCTAATGGCATACCGTGATATTGTACCTGTTTTGAGGTGGGGGTGATGCACCACTGCACATCTGCCTGATATTAGACTAAAGGGATTCTACCCAATGCTTTATCTGCCACACGAGATGGCAAAGTTGCCAAACCAACCTACAGCTACAACCAGTCCTCAATGCCCCTCAACAAATCCCTCAGCCAACACTCATTTCCTGCAGGTGAGAAGTGCACACCATCAGGTCTTAATAAGTCCAACCTGCCAAATTTAATGTTCAGGTGCTGAATAACACAGCCTCCAAGCCACTCCATGGCTTGTTGTAAGGCCTTGTTAGTTTTCACAAGGGCATAATTGATCCGGGCTGGTTTGTTTGTGCCTCATCACTGCTGAGCTTGGACCATATGATGACAATGCCTGGATGTGCAGCATGCAGTCTCTCCAGGTCAGAGGTTGCTGTCAAGACAAGATTGACACTTTATCGGGTGACCAGGTCATTCTCATCCAGCTGCAGATCCAGAGGGCCACTTTCTCAATCTCTCCCTCCAACATCAACATAGGGATAAGGGCATCCTACTGCATACCCCGCTGTCCCATCCAGGTGAAATTCACTCTAGGCTGGAGACCCAAGGTGTTGCACCTGCATGCATTCGTGCTCAGTACACAATGCTATGGCCACAAATCCAGATGTGCAGGGGGTACCTGAAAGAGAAGAATTACAGAGACTGGTGGAGTGGATGAGGCCTGGGGCAAACATATCCCTTGTAGGCTTCCAGATGCCACCAGTCCAATGCTTTGGTGCGTTCTGGCATTCAAAGGCTGAAGTTGTGGCACCAACACGAAAGGAATGACCTGAAAAGTCACTAGGGTTACCACAGCACTCAAAAATGAATGGCCAGAGCAGCCTGGCCTCATATTCTGACCAGTGGATGTCAGCCATTTTTTTTCCAGATAACCTGCAGAGCCTCACAGGTGACAGGCTTTTTTCTGGTAATGCCAGATTGATGTAAGATCGTGGTCTTTCTTGCCAGGCTCTTTTCCTTTGGGCATTGGAGCACATCTGACTTGTTAGTTGGGTGGTCATGGAGTCACCCATTTTTTGCCCGGAATGACTTGAAGGCCCACCAGCAATGGGCCGCAACCGCCACCCACCCCAGGACTGAGTAGGGGTAATGGTCATTTTCCTTCCAAGACTCCCATTGCCTTTCAAACAGAAATGTAACAGAGAGAACCACCACAGATGTGCGGTTCCTCCTGTTACTCCTCTCTGTCATGCCATTTTCAAGGGAATTGGTTTCCTGCAGAAGCAAAAAGACTGGCAGCCCTGTTTCCATGGGATGCTGTCCGGACTCACTCCACACCTGATACTGTTCACTAAACGCTTCAACTGTGGCTGAAGCAACTCTTGGAAGGCAGCTCTAAGGTTGCTTATTTGTGACTAAGGGCTGCTACCCGCCTTACATTTTGAACTCAGTTTCGAGACACAATCAACTTTAATTGGCACGTTACATGCACAGCAACTGCCAGCGGAGCAAAATTGCTGGCTTCCCTTGCAGTCAAAATAGAGGCAGGGGTTTCGGTCCTTTCCTAAAAGAACTTTGAGAAATCTGGCCACATGCAGAATTAAATCTAAGTTAATGAGACTTACTCTATAGTTAGTGTATTTAGAAGAGCATCCTTATCTCATGTGTGCTGTTGGCACCACAAACTCATTTTTCCATTTAAATCTGGTACTTTTTATACCAAAGTTCAACATGAAATTTGCCTCAAAGCCCATTGATTTAGTAGAATTTACTCCCATTTGTTGCGACAGTCCTTTCATGAAAAACAGAGGTGACAATGAAAATAGAACGACACTGTAAACAGAATTCATACAATAATGCATTCTTCTGGAAATAAGGCCAGCTCATGAATGCAAATTTATCGCTTGGCTGCTCAGGGTTTGTTGACCCAACTGCATGCATGAACTGTCTCATTCACACAAGCAAGCCACCACCTGAAGACTTGGCCATCAAGTGATGAACAGACATGTGTGAACCAGGCCTTGCTCCCTTTCCCGCACCCACACTTTTGCCTTAATCAGAAGCAAAAAAGGAACTTGCAAAATGCTCCCCCTCACTAATGACAGACTATCTACTGTTTGGGTGGTTTCTTTCTTTTGTTTTTCCACCTCTCCCTCCTTTCCTTTCAACTTGAAGACAGAAAAGACAGTAAAAGTTCCTTCTGTGAGTTGCCAAGGTGCTCCCAGACCATTGTGCAGAATCATTGTCAGGTTAAATTAGGGAGTACAGACTCCATGAGTGTAAAAAAATCAATACTTGATGGAAGATTGCTCCCCGGAAAATCTGTTTTGATTCCAGGATTAATTCGCGACCAAAGGCTTCTGCAAAATGACATGCCATTAGTCAGAAAATGAACACATTCTACCCTTGAAATTGGATGGAAATATGTCAGGTGATTGACCCATTCATTCTGTTCGCTCTCTGGGCAGAAAAAGTAGGTGTGGTAACTGAGAATTAGGCCTGTGAACCAGGTCCATTTTCCAAGCAGTAAAAAAAAAAGGAAAAAGAAAAAAGCCCAATGTGAATTGCAAGTATTCTCTAGGCCATTGTCGTAAAGCTATTGCAAATGCATTCAGTCAAGGCAAATGCATTTGTCTGGAAGGCCCGACTCTCTTGTGTTTTCCGAATCTCAGAATAAACTGTACTAAAAAAAAATCTTAAAATAAAGCAGGGATTTTTTTTTCCCAGTGTAAAAAAAAAGAAGGGAAAAGGCTTGCAATATTAATGACAATGTAATTCATTGGCCATATATAAAGCAACACTCCCTCCTCCATCCCTGAGCACAGGGTGTTGTTGTTTTCTTTTACAAAAACTTTTAAGAGATAATCACAAGTTTTTGAGCTGTGTCAAATTCCCAGATGCCCTGCAGTATTTTCAGCAACAATCAGCCCCAGCTTCACAGGTGGCTTTTGTGCCGACTTTCTTTCCCATACGACCTGCAGCCTTAGAAGGTGCTGACCTCTAGGACGAAAAAGGGCATTTTAATCTCTGTTTATATATTCTGGGCATGAACTGTGGCCACTCACAGCGCAAGGACATGCTGAATATGTGGAACAGGAGGGTCGTGACATTGGATATTTGTTATATTTGCCTGATGCACATTCACCAAGGTGAATCTAACCTCTTGGCGCATAGACTCTTATCAAGTAGACGAAGACATCCATTTCTGTGGTGAACTCTTGGGCAAGCATATTTAAGACCTCGTATTAGAGGAGCTGGGAGGCCTGTCACTCGATCAGAATGCTCTTATGGCGGAGCAAATTGAGTTATTGAAGAATAGGCCTGAAGCCTGGAGCAAGAAGAGTTGCTGTGTAGGCATTGGTGTTCCGCAAGCATGGCAACTTTCTTGCTTGCCCATTTGCTTGAGGGAAAGCGATCAGCCTACAGCTGTGTAAGAGTGAGCAATGCCCAAAGTTCATAGGCCGTATATTGAGTAACAATCATAGGAACCTGGCCTAAAACCGAATCAACCGTTGGTCTCACAAGCAACATGGACTGGAGGCATCTCTTTGGGATTTCTGACAGGAAACCAGAACCTTCTGCAGGCAAAGGACATGTTTCACCACTGAGCCACAGCCCTTCTCCTTGGTAGGGAATTGAAAGAATGGAAATGGTATGTTTCAGTGGTTCAGGCATGTGGGGAACCCAAACTCCAATCCTGCATAGCCAACAAACTACACTAACTGAATATTGTGGGGGGAAAAGAGGAAAGGAAAGAAAAAACCTAACTGTTAATTTAGAGTTCTAAGAAGTAGGAGACAAGTTTCCTCTATAACTCTTATTTTCTATTGCTCTTCCCTGTTCACAGGGGTGGGGAACCACACAACCAGGGGCCAAATGTGACCCGCCATAGCATGCCTCTCTATCTGGCCTTTGCAAGTCTCCTTCTCCTCAGGTCACACCCCACAATAGTCTTGCTTTGCACTCCCAGTTCTACTGTCTGGCTGAAGCATGTCGTTGATTAGGTTGCCATTTAAAATAGCCATCGAGTTGTTGTTTTTTGGCAAAATTGCAAAAAACAGGAAGTTTTTGAGCCAAAAAAGACACCGCCTACATGGGTTGCCATACGTCCGGATTTTCCCAAACATTTTATGGCAACCCTAGAACTCATTGAACTCTGACCGTGATGCTTGCTAGGCCCAATGGAGGGTAGAAAAGGGTGTGTGGCAGTGTGAAGAGACTAGCCTGCCATAGAAAGGCAAAATTAATGATCGTTGCACCACTCACATTTGCCCTTGGCACCACCCACCTCTGCCATATTGCCCTTAGCAGGGCACCCATGTGACCTTCAAGCTGAAAAAAGGTGCAAAAATTGTTCTTGAATCCCACAATTATACTTCATATTAGTGCCCTAAGTTTATGTTTTTATCACCTATTTATAAACACTATACTAAAAAGGTAATTGCATCTTTCAGCACCGGAAAACCCATGAAATTATAATTGTGATTGAAATCATCCTCTCAAGCAATCATTTCCAAACAGTTTGACAAGGCACATTCATGTGCTTAGAGAGAGAACAGCTAATGCAAACCAAATTAATTAAATAATTAAGGTCTCACATGTGGCCAAATTATTGCTCTGAATTTGCCTCCTTCTGGTTCTGCATCAAGATTGGCTTGTTCCCCACAGCAGCGCAGCCCTGGAGTCCAAGGCATCTTTCCCAGCCAGCCTTCAGCCAGCCTGCCCAAGATGGATCTGCCTTTGCCCTCCCTTCTTGTTCCCAGCACACCCAGCTAACGACACTCTTCTCCTGTTACCTCACCCACCCACCCATAGGAGCCAACTGCTAGAGGCCGAGGTCCCTTCGGCCCTCAATAAAATCTTTGAAGGGCTGCCCCCCTCCCCATGTTGATGGACATTGTGCCATTCAAATGGTGCGCATGTACTGTGTCTTGTGATCGATTATGCGAGGTGGGGCTTACCTGGGGCCCCCAATATTTTATTCAAGTTGGTAACCCTGCAACACCCCTCAACACCTTGGCAACCTCTGTCTGCCCAAGCCCAAGGATTCATTTTGTCATATTAACACCTCTATCCCGGGTGAGGCCCTGGCTTGGAAAGGAAACTCAGTCAGTATTTCTCCACCTGCCTGGAATCTTCTCTTCAATACTCCAAATATTAACTAGATTCTGACATTCATTAATTTCTTGGGTTTCAGGGGTCTCCCCCCCCCCAATACACACACACACACACACACACACACATTCTGGCAGCCAGCACCAAACCTGAACCATCTCGCACTATATAGTACAGCAGATAAAATCCTTGGGGGGGGGGGAGAAATGTATTATTTCCTGCTTTCCCCCTCAGAAATCAAAGATGCGCGTGCTCACACACAGCCTGAGCAAGACCACAAGCCTCCTATCCAGGCTGACTGGAGCTCTGAAAAGGAGTTCTTAGGGGATGGGGATGTACAGCCACATTTTGTTGCAGGACCCATTTGTATTATCTAAAAGGAAATATTATTGGATGCAAAACTGGCCTCAGTGCCACTTTGCTTTAGGAACTTAAGACCAACACCTCAGTCCACATGGAATTCAGCATCTCTAGCTCCTCCATTCATTTAAAAAGAATGGCAATTGCGCATTCAGGAAGCATTGCGCATGAAAAGCTGTGTTTGCTATCGAATTAATGGAGAGGTCTGCTCACGCAAGAAGCTCTTTTGCAAACATGGCAGTTGCAACAATGAGCATCCTAGAAGCAAGTATGTAATCTAAATCACATTGAGCACAAATTATCTGGAAAAAACAAAGTGCATTTAATTCCTCCTTGTGTTTTGTTTCAGTTGGGCTTAAGCATTCTCCCCTTTTTTCAAATGTCTGCTGTATGTCCACAGGCCTCTTTGTATTGAAATAATCTTGGGGAAAATATAGGTTTTGAAACTAAAGTGGACCTGTTTCCCCAGCTATCCATTTATTACCATTCTGTTAAGACTGCAAAACTGCTATAGCAGGTTAAAACAGACATTGACGCTGAAAATTAGTAAAATAATGCAAATTTAGTTATCCAAATTGTTTTATTTCTTTGGCTGGGCAGAATCAGCAAAAAGCTTTCTGACAGTTAAGAGCTGTTTGACGGTGGAACAGTCTCCCGCAGGAAGTTGTAGACCAGGCTTCCTCAAACTCGACCCTCCATATGTTTTGGGACTACAACTCCCATGATCCCTAGCTAGCAGGACCAGTGGTCAGGGATGATGGGAATTGTAGTCTCAAAACATCTGGAGGGCCGAGGTTGAGGAAGCCTGTTGTAGACTCTCCTTCCTTGGAAGTTTATAACAGAGGTTGGATGGCCATCTGTCATGGATGCTTTAGCTGAGATTTCTGCATTGCAGGGGGTTGGACTAGATGACCCTTGGGGTCCCTTCCAGCTCTACAATTCTATGATTCTGTGATTCTGTAAATAATAGCAGTAAATAAATGTTTTAGTATTTGGAGTGGGGATGGGGAATACTTATATTTATGGCCTGAGATGACCCTGGAAAGGACCAACCTTTGTGGCTTTTGAACTGCTGCTAATATTACCCAAGTATGGGCTGTGGAATAAATTAAATGTCTTACAGATGCTCCATCTCTGTCTAAGGACTCAGCTATACAGCTGCAAATAAAACGTTTTAAATGTGTTGTAAAGTGCATATATGGCGCTGTGGTCTAAACCACTGAGCCTCTTGGGCTTGCTGATCAGAAGGATGGCTGTTCGCATCCCAGCGACGGGGTGCGCTCCCGTTGCTTGGTCCCTGCTCCTGCCAACCTAGCAGTTCGAAAGCACGTCAAAGTGCAAGTAGATAAATAGGTACTGCTCCAGCGGGAAGGTAAACAGCGTTTCCGTGCGCTGCTCTGGTTTGCCAGAAGCTGCTTAGTCATGCTGGCCACATGACCCGGAAGTTGTACGCCGGCTCCCTCAGCCAATAAAGCGAGATGAGCACCGCAACCCCAGAGTCAGTCACAACTGGACCTAATGTTCAGGGATCCCTTTACCTTTACCTAAAGTGCATTATACAAATGTGACATTAGATGGTAGCGGTGAGCTATGGCAAATTCAATATATTTTTCAAAATGTTTTTTTAAAAAAGTGTTTTCACAATGTTTTTTTTCTGTGCCTAGATTCCTCCAAAATGTGTGGTTTTGCAATCAAGCAAAGAGCTCTGGTTGCCCCATTTTGGAGAATGAAGAAAACTGCAGTAAAGGAATCATGTTCAAACAAACTAAGAGGGCTGGGGCAACTTCAGATCCACCACTCAGCTATGAAGCTCATTGGATATGGCCTCTTAGCCTGCAGGGCTGTGAGAATAGAATGGGGAGGTGGCGGCAGGGTGGGGGGAGAGAACCATAAATGCCACCTTGAGCTCCCTGTAGAAAAGACGGGATATCATTGTGATAACACACACATGCAATAACCCTAAATGCACGAGACACAACTGAGCAGGAAGTTCTCCTGCACAAGCCACTGCTCTGCAGCCCCAGCCTGCCTTCCCCAAAACTAGTGTGCCCATGGGTTGGGGGTGGAGGACAAAACAAGATTCAGAACACAAGCAGAAATAGTTTGTTATTGTGGGGAAGAAAAGTGAGAAACACACAGCACAGCACACACATGCAGACGTGGTCCTTTCCTGCAACATTTCCCCTGCCCCTACAAAGCTGTGTGCAGCGGCGAAGCTTCATGCTCCACTACCAGTGGCGAAGAGCAGGCGGGGGCGTGGCTGGCTCCCCCAGGGGGTGCGATGTGCACCCCGGAGGCATGGCACACCGCCCACGGGGGTGTGGCGTGTGTTCTGGGGGCGTGACACACTGCCTGTCGGTGTCCTCCATCAGTGGCTGGGTGACTGTTAAGGAGGGGGGGTTGCCTTGCGGGGTGAGAGGTAGAAAAGATTAGGGATGTTGGGGTAGAAGGAAAGAGAAACACAGAAGATGCTCCCCACTTTCAGGGTTTCCCCCCCATCCCTCATAGAACTGGGGGACTCAAACAAGGAGGGAGGTTATTGGTGCTGGTGGCGGATTTTGGGGAGGGGGTGTTACAAAAAAGCCACAGGAGGAGACGTGCATACTGTTATGTACTGAAGTTCTCACCCTGGGCCAGCAGGGGGATACTGTAGATAGTTTTTACTCAGGTCCACATATGCAAATAAGGGATCGAAAGTGACGTTCCGTGATTGGATAGTTTTAGAAAATTGTTACAGTTACGTTGTACTGGAGCTCTATATAAGCAGGTTGGCTGAACCCTTCAGTTCAGTTCTGTTCTGGCCTGTGAATAAACAAGAGCTGTTTGAAGAATCGCTGTGTCGTCTGATATGTTCACCCACAACTTAACACATACACTTCCAGGCACACAGATCATCCAGCTATTTCTCAATCCCTCTGTGTAAAACTAAGGAGCTGTTAGAAGCGGGTGATGTTCAAACCCCAACATCCCTAGCCAGCAGGACCAGTGGTCATGAATGATAGGAATTGTAGTCCACAAACATTTGGAGACCCAGGTTCGGGAAACCCTGATCTACATCGTGCTGCACAAACCTTGCACGGGCAGCACTAAGTCCACAATAAACTGCTGTGTGGAAGTGCCCCATGACACAACTGAGTGTTGCATTTGTGGACAAGTAAAACAGCGTGTTGCATTGTTCAAGACACTTTTCTTAGAGCACTTAATCTTACATAGAATCTTCTAAAGAAAAGTGAACTTTCATTAAACTTCCCCGTTGTAGTATGTGTATGTAGTTCATAAGTTAATGATATTTTTCTTCTCTCCAATTTCACATAAAAAGAAACACTAAAAGACTTTGTCTATCGCATGATGATTCCAGTCAATACCTCACCGCTTGTTCTGTCAATGCCATCAAAATATTGTTTAATAATTTAGAAGCAACCATGTCATTTTCTTCCCAAGCAGTAGCAAATTAGGCACTTACTAAATAATTGACAAAAATACTTAATTCTAGGGATGTCTCGAAGAATGTGCTATTATTAGCTGACAGTTTTTAAAACTTTTCTTTAGATATGTATTTTATTCTTTTATTTTTCATATCAAAGAGAAGCCAAGGGCATTTCAACAGCTGCAGAAGTCTTACTTTTTAACCATTTTCTCTCATTTTTAATACAAAATCTAGTAGAAGGTTCAAAAAGAAATGACAACTACAAAGAAAAAATATGCCAAGGAAGTACATCACTCCTTCAGCAGCTTAATCTATCCCAATAGCATTTCTGTCTGGCCACTTGAAACAGCCGGCATTTACCATTCATATAAATTTCTTTAAAAGGTAGAATTAGAGCTACAAAATCTCAAGAACCACAGAATTAAAGGCTGTAGCACAAATATTAACTTCTGCTAGTTGCTTATTGGACTGGAGAGTGTGCACTGGGATCCCAAATACATCAAGAAATTAAGAAAGCACGCATCCAGCCGCTGTACCTAATGCCTGCACTTACATGGTCATATCTGCAACGCTCATACTAGTGGAAATGGCTCTCAGGAGCATCTTGTTATTCTAATTGTCTGCTGAATGGTTTAGTACTACCAGAAGGCAGGATCTAATTCTAGATGGGTGGGTGAGTTGGTGGGTACCAAACTAATGGCACTCTAGTCCTATGCAGAGTTTGGGGATGGGGCAAAATGGTCGTGAGAAGCCATCTACCTTCCACACTTTTTCCACACTTGTTCACAACCGTTGTTCCACTCCAGCTTTAACCTCTCTCTCTTACAGTGCTATGCTCATGGGTCATTGCCTGCCAGGGGTCCACTGCAAGACTCACTCCTGTCCAGCTACAGTTGTGTGAAGTTTGGCTTGACTAGTTGGAGCAGAATGTGCATCCCACTGAAGTGATCTAAAGTGGGTGATGCCTCCCTGGAAGTCCAAACAAAGCCTTTCCATGGTGGCCCCTCATTTCTGTGTAAAGTCAAAACAATACTTTTACATGGACATTAAAGACCTGATTTTTTTTTAACAGCTGCAGCTTTTAGTGGCTAGTTTGTGACTGTGGCTGTGGTCACATGGTGCTGGGTGCTACCAATTTATGCTGTTGCTATGCACAGAGATCGCCAGTGCCCCTTGGGGCTGGCAAACTGTAAAGCAGGAGGCCAGCAGTAGGTGGAGCCAGAGCCAATGGCAGGCGCAGCCAAATAATTCTAGTTTCGTCTCCATCCTCTTCCCTTCTAAATTCTAAAAGGGCCACACTGACAAATTTGGAGGAGGAAGCTAACAACCAGTGCCACCCTCCAACCTGCATATATATATATATATACACACACATACTATATTTTGTAGAAAATTTTCAGCAGAGAAAGAAAGTGAAAAGGGTGGAGAAAAGTCAAGGGAAAGCAAAAGAAAAGAAAAACAATAAAGAAATAAGTGCTTGGAACTGTGGTACTTGATACTAGACTAGTTGTTGAGTCACAATGCAGGGCAGGAAGGTGGGGTGCGGTTGAGGTCAGTGCCCACCCCATTTGCCCTAATGAATCTCCCTCCCTGATTTTGTACTGCTTTAAATGTAATTAAATGTCTGGTTTGTTTGTTTTTTTTACTGTATTTTGAGTTGTTGTTGTTGTCGGCATAGATTTTTGTAAACCACTTTGGGGATCATTTTGTTTGAAAAGCGGTCTACTCTTTTTAAATGAATAAATAGATGAATCAAAGTTGAATCCCCAGAAAGGCTCAGGGATGAAGGGGGCAGATGAAGGGGAGAGGGGCTATTCAGAGGAAAGCTTTTTCAGCAATGCGAGGAGCAGCAGGGCAGAGAGAGGCAGCCCAGCGGACCTGAGTGATCAGCTGAGGAAACCATCAGGATGTTGAGATCAGAGACGCAGCTTTTGGTATTTTCCCAGAAGGAGCTCTTTGATGACTTGTGAAAAGTGTAATTTCAGGTATACAAAAGATCAAACATAGATAAGGAGAGGTGGCTTAGAGAAGGGGGAGCGAGAGAAATGCTGGGGAAATGATGCTATTGCTTGGTTAGAAATTATTCATTAAATCCAACTCCTGAAACATAGTCCAAATATGTTGCAACCACAACAGCAACCACCACCACAACAAAAGTTCTATACTCAGGGGGACGGACAAGATTTATCTTTAACAGGTTGCTTCCATCTTTCATTTCTTTGAAAAATGCAGCAGCAAAGTGTAAACTGAATAAGGGTTTGAGGCCAATCCTGCAAGGCTGAGGAATGATCAAGTCCCAGAGGCGAACATCTGAATTCCAAAGAGAACCTTCCAATTCATGCTTTATCCTTGCCATTACATTGAAGAGCTTATGAATATCTGAACTGGACTGTATTGTTTCAGCATGGGGAAAAAGAAAATCTGAGGCAGCTGATTTGAGAGCAGCTCGTGTAGTTCATAACAGCATGAGCATCTGCACAGGGTTCTCTCTTTACCCCCTGCAACATACACACTCCTTGTTCCAGCAATCATTTTGTAGTGAAATTCCAGGCAGAGGAACTAATAGAGTCACAGCAGTCTACCTGTATTATAGCAGGAGGGGAGCGGTGGATACCAAAGGTGAAGTTAAACAACTCAAGATTAGCTGATGCCCTGACTACTCCTGTGTGTGTGTGTGTGCATGAAAAGATCTCCGCGGACCTCAGCAACCTGGGATTCAAAACAACTTGGGTTTCTCCCTTTTTTGCCGTTGTCAGCAAAAGAGTAACACAACGCTCACTCATAAAAATATGCACCACACAATTCCAATTAATGCGGCTGAGTCTATTGGTGTATCAACTCACTGCTATGCAGTACAACCGTTGTATCAACATGGCTTTGGCGCACCTGGCAGAATAAGCAATAATAAGAAACACAGCGGATAGTAGCACCCAGTGGTGTCTTTCTGCCGGCTCTGCAAGGTGTCGTTTTTGCTTCAATCAATATTCCTTCCCTTGCCTAACAGAACAAAAAGCTGAGGAGGTTATTTTATGTCTAATATATAACCCCCCCTACCTGCACTTAACTCCGTTGTGGTTCCAATTAGTGTAAACACCATTCAAGCACTGGCACAGAACGATATTATCCAAAGCTTTGGGGTGCAATCCCAGGAAAGTTGGATGCACTAAGCCCCTCTTAAGTGCTTATTTATCTATGCTGGGCCTGTACAATGGGACCAAACAAGCCTTATGCAGCCTATTGCGGCCTGCCAGGGGCCTGACACGCCCCATGTTTTTGCAGCCCTGAACAGACAGCAAAAACAAGATGCTTGCCAAGTCCCCGAGTGGGCTGTCATTAGGGAAGAAATTAGATTCCTTTCACCTATTCAATGGCAAACCTACCTAATTTGCACTTTCCATGAACCGAAACACATTCGTCTTTCGAAATTCGCACTTCTCCAAATTTTGTAATGCAGCTCTCCAGGCAAGCAATGCATATGAAAGTGCAAGTACTGAGGTAAAGCGTGGATACAAATGAGTTACAGTGGGGGAAATCGCTTTGCAAAAAAAGGCGTCTTTTAGGAGAAATTCACAAGAAAATGCTGGTGAATTTTCATGATGCGTTTAAAAATGAAAGAACAAATCTGCAAACTGATAATGGAAATATGGAGAACTCAAGATTAGAAAAACGAGTCACCGCGAGAAAACAAGATTGGCAGATTTGCCTATCCCTAGCTACCATAATTGCTGGTTCAAGTCCTATAGCCTGATCTTTAAATTTTGGTTTGACTTAGTTGCTGGTTCAAGTCCTATAGCCTGATCTTTAAATTTGGTCCGCAATCCTAGTACATAGCAAAGGTAGGGGATCTTTTTTCAGTCTGAGGGTCTCACGTCAGGGGCCAAAAACAAAAGTGGGGGTGGTCAAAGAGTACCTTGGTGAAGCTAGCAGGGGACAGGCAGATCTTTGCATCCACACGTACACCACACAGATGTACATGCAGACATGTAGCAGGCAACAAGCATGTATGTCTACACTGCGGAACTCCCTGCCTATTGATAGCAATCAGGCACCTTCACTGTATGCTTTTTAAAGGTAAAGGTAAAGGGACCCCTGACCATTAGCTCCAGTCGCGCATGACTCTGGGGTTGCGGCGCTCATCTCGCTTTATTGGCCAAGGAAGCCGGCGTACAGCTTCCGGGTCATGTGGCCAGCATGACTAAGCCACTTCTGGCGAACCAGAGCAGCACACGGAAACGCCGTTTACCTTCCCGCCTGAGTGGTACCTATTTATCTACTTGCACTTTGACGTGCTTTCAAACTGCTAGGTGGGCAGGAGCAGGGACCGAGCAACGGGAGCTCACCCCGTCATGGGGTCCCTGCTAAAAACAAGCCTACCCAGATGCTTTAAAAGTCGAGGTGAATTTCAATTTAGTATTTTAACTTTTTGTAAACTGCATTGAGGGTTGTTGTTGTTCACAATCAAATGGCATATAAAATGTTATAAAATAAATAAACAACATGTGTGTGCATATCGGTTTGCTTTGTTCTTTGTTTTTATCATGTACCGTATTTTTCGCCCTATAGGACACACTTGTGTGCATCCTATGGGGCGAATGTGTGTGCATCCTATGGGGCGAATGCAGGCTTTCACTGAAGCCTGGAGAGCGAGAGGGGTCGGTGCGCACCGACCCCTCTCGCTCTCCAGGCTTCACAGACCTCTCCACAAGCAGCGGGAGCCAGCGCTGGGTTCCCACGGCTTGCAGAGAGTGCCTGTTTGGGGGCTGGGGTCAGGGGAAGCTCGGGCCTCCCCCGCCCCAGCCCCGCGCCTGGGGGGGAAATAATTTTTTTCCCTTTATTTCCCCCCCCAAAAAACTAGGTGTGCCTTATGGGACGGTGCGTCCTATAGGGCGAAAAATACGGTATTTTGTTTTGTTTTTTATGCTGTATTTTGTGTGTGTGTGAACCATCCCAATATCTATGGATGAAGTGCGGCATAAAAATTTAATAAATAACAACCACACCACATACACACATAGCCAAGTAGGAACTCAAAGGACCCTGGTCATCACTGCTCAGCTGGCAGCAGGGAGGCAGAGACGGATGAGCTCCACTCACCTCCCCCTTCAGCAGCAGCTGGAAGCAGATTCCCATGGAGGGCTCTTTGCAGTCCCACTTGTTCTGCCCACAAGGAGGAATGGAGCAGAGGAGACTGGCAGGGCCTCAGAGGAGCCTTTGTGGGCCCCATCAGGCCCTGAGACTGCCATTTCACTTCCCCCACTATACTATACAGTGGTACCTCAGGTTACAGACTCTTCGGGTTACAGACGCTTCAGGTTACAGACTCCACTAACTCAGAAATAGTACCTCGGGTTAAGAACATTGCTTCAGGATGAGAACAGAAATCACGTGGCGGCAGCAGCAGGAGGCCCCATTAGCTAAAGTGGTGCTTCAGGTTAAGAACAGTTTCAGGTTAAGAACGGACCTCCGGAAGGAATTAAGTTCTTAACACGAGGTACCACTGACCTGCGAGTAAGTCTCACTGAACTCATTGCTTGGGGAGCTGCTCTTTCAAATTTCCTGTCACATCTTTGATGAAGAAGAACCGTGATGGGATTACTCCAGTTTTGTGTTAGGTAGAGTGAGGTGGGCACCTCAGGCACCTGATTTTCCATGTCATTAAAGAGCAGGAAATCAGTGGTTACTGTCATCTGGGCAGCCCAGCACCTCCATACCCGCCACCCAGGCTTGCACCCCAGAGAGGTCACTTTGGCGCTGCTAATGCAGCGAAAACAACATGGGAGAGAGCAGTTATGAGTTACCAGTCTCTGTGGCCACAGCAGGTGTTGGGATCCTCCAGTGGTTTGACTTCACTTCCAAAGGCGCACATCATTGCTCCTCAAGACAGAAAGATGCCAACAGCAACAATAAAATAATGTTGTGTTTCTGTGGTCAAGAGGTGGGGAGAGGCACAGAAACTGAGGTTCGTAAAACCACATATTGCCATTTGCACCACACCCCTTGCACCGTGGGTAGTCAAACTAAGGGCCGGGGGCCGGATCCGGCCCAATCACCTTCTAAATCCGGCCCGCAGACGGTCCAGGAATCAGTGTGTTTTGACATGAGTAGAATGTGTTCTTTTATTTTAAGTGGGTTATTTGTAGGGCATAGGAATTTGTTCATTTTTATTTTTCCCCAAAATATAGTCCGGCCCCCCACAAGGTCTGAGGCACAGGGGACCGGCCCCCTGCTGAAAAAGTTTGCTGACCCCTGCCTTGCACTATAGCTATCCCTTCACCGTCATTTTATGCCCAGCTCTGCCCAGCCATCCATTTGGCATGGGAAGTGAAAGCACCCCCTGGGTACCATCTTTCTGCTTTTGTGTGGGTGCTGCCAACAGGCTTCCCTCAACATGCTTTGGCCCGCAGCTCACATCAGCTCCAGCCAAGATAGCCAATGGTCCAGGATGATGTGAGTTGTAGTCCACAATATATGGTGGGCACCATGTTTTCTCCTCCTGGGTTAGAAGCTATGTTGCTTGGGCTTCATTTGCATCCTCTGCAAAACAAAATCAAGTAGGAGGCAAGGAGAGCCATTGACAAAAATCACTTGAAAAGGTGGAATTAGAGCTGACTCCACCAGAATGCTCACATTAGGAGGAACATTCTCATGTATGCCCTTGGAACAATGGGAAAGTTGAAGATTTATTGCATTGCCAATTTGACAGCAGTTTTTAACCAGTCAATAAGAACACACCAGATTCTGCCTATGCTAGAACAGATGGGAGGTTTATCATCAGTCCAACAATGTGACTTAATATTGTCTACCAATTCTGTAGTCATCATTAGGTCAGCGGCCAGCTTTCTGCTCTCCTAGCAGCTTAGCAAAAGACCAAGTGACAGACAATTTCAGCCTGAGCTCTGCTGTTTTTATCGTGATGGTCTATATGTTTTTAATAGATTCATATATAGTTTCAGTTCTATTAATGTTTAATTGTTTTCCCTCCTACGTTTTGAGATGTTCTTATTTTATCCGTAATCCACCTTGAGTCCCTGTCAGGGGGAAAAGGCAGGGTATAAATAGATGTATGATGATGAGAATAATAATCATAATGCAAATTTTGATGCAACTTCCTTTGGCCTTTGCTTAGAGTGTATCGTGATGAACACATTTCTTGCTCTGATGTAGAAAAACAGTTTTGCATTTTAAATATTCTGGATTATTATTTTTTAAAAAAATGGTCAGATGTGGAAAACATGCATTTTTGATCCACAATTAGTTTTCCTGGAAGGCGAAAGAGGGGGTGGGGCTAGCTGCCCCCCTGTTCCCCTGAGGATAGGAAGGGTCCTTGGCACTGTGCCATCCAGGGGGGTTTCCCCACTTGCCAAGCTGCTTCCTGAGACAGAAGCAGCTCTTCCTTTAGGAGACAGGCAGGAGATGCTCTTGCTTCTCACTGCCAATCACCCTTCCCAGCTGAGCATGCAGCCCACGCACAAGCGCAATGCAGTGGTACCTCGGGTTAAGAACTTAATTCGTTCCGGAGGTCCATTCTTAACCTGAAACTGTTCTTAACCTGAAGCACCACTTTAGCTAATGAGGCCTCCTGCTGCTGCCGCCGGAGCACGATTTCTGTTCTCATCCTGAAGCAAAGTTCTTAACCTGAAGCACTATTTCTGGGTCAGGGGAGTCTGTAACCTGAAGCGTATGTAACCCGAAGTACCACTGTACTTGGAAACATTTTAGAAACTCTTCCATTACCCCATCCTGCCAGGGCCTATGAATAAATAAGAACTTCATTCATGTAACAAAGATATATTAAGCCTTCATACTTAAAGACTGGCTTCCCATTCACCTTTATTTATCTTCAGAGATTTCCAAGGCCTGCAAGGGGAAAACAGTGATTTGGCCACAAGATGCATTACTAATTTTTTAAAAAAACTTTATTAATATGTTGATAGCATTTCTAACTGGCCATGGCCCCTTCCAAGGCCTGGAGGGAAAACAGTGATTTGGTCACAAGATGCATTACTAAATGTTTTCTAAAACTTTCTTAATATGTTGATATCATTTCTAACTGACTGGGGACAGAAGTGCATTATGAAGGCTGTATGTGTCAAATTTTTAAAACCTTTTAGTACATCAAACAGAGATTTTCTGTCACAGAGAGAAAGTGTGGTACTGCTGGAACTCAAGTGTTTGGAAATGTATTTAAAATCCTTTAGCGCCATCTGGTGCTTACAGTCAAGATTTCTTCTTTTCAATCTGAATCCATGGAGGGTGATGGTCATGAGAAATAAAATAGGAGAAAAGTACATTAATTAGGAAGTTGCTGTGCAGCCTGAGCACAGCCATGTTTATTCAGAAGTGTGCAATAAGTGGATAGCTCAGCTGGTTAGAACATGGTGTTTACAACAGCAGTGCTGCAGGTTCAATCCCAGTAAGGGACAGCTGCAGGGAGTTGGACTAGATGATCCTCAGCATAGCTGTCAACTTTTCCCTTTTCTTGCAAGGAATCCTATTCAGAATAAGAGAATTTCCCTTTTTAAAAAAAGAAGCTTTGACAGCTATGATCTTCAGGGTCCCTTCCTCCTCTATGATCCTATGAGATAAAACTGCAACCTTAAAATTCCACGTGGTGAGAGATCCCTAGCTTACAGCACATTGCACATTTTCTGTTTGTTTGCAATGTTAATGTCAAATTACACAAACAGCAGCAGCAAAATTAAAATGGGATGGACACAGAAAGGGCAAGTGCATCTCATTTGATGCACTTGTCACACATACTAGATTTCTGAAACAAGAAATAATGGTATGCTGCAGTAATTATATTACTGCAACCATCTTAAGTCCACCTCCTCTGAAATAAGTCCTGTTTATTTTCATGGAGTAAACTTCTAAACGAGCAAGTTGAGGACTGTAGCCTTATTTTAAAGTATCCAGAGACAAAGTTGCAAAAAAAAAACCCTCAGGAAGAACCTATATAAATCCTGGTCTGGAGAGCAAGGCAGTGTCGCCCTTCTGCCTGCAATAATATCACCCTTGTCAATATAGAGGGCATTCGGCAAGACCCAGCTGCCTGCTAGATTTGCAAACAGGGTTGCCAACTTTTTTTCTAGGAGAGCTCCTGTGCCTTTAATCGCCATATGAAAGTCAGAAATTCAACAAGTGAAGCTCTTCCCATGGAAGCAGGCTGGGGAAACTGCCGCCCGCTTGCTGTGCAGCATTAAGGTACAAGGGAGGTGGGTGAGAAAGGCAAGCCTATTTGCAGAGCGAGAAATGCTCAAGGTACTGCTTTATTCCTTATACAACAAGATTTTCAAGACAATCATCATCACAAGCCTGGCAAATCTGGAATTATATTTGACTGACACACAACTCCACCGTATTTTGTTTGCAATTTTCTCTCTTACTCACTTCATGGGGAACCATGTTTGTTTTACATGCCTGGACTTTGGGTATGTTTTGTTTCCTGTTCTTTGTTTCTGATACCCTGCTACAGCTGTTTTTCTAGTCATGCAGCCATTTAACATGAAACATTTAAAAATACATACTAATGTTCATATTTCTTCAGCATTTAAGCATGTTCAAAGTCAGCCACTTCTGTTATCTCAGGAGTAAGTCCACTGAGGGACGCGGGTGGCGCTGTGGGTAAAACCTCAGTGCCTAGGACTTGCCGATCATATGGTCGGCAGTTCGAATCCCTGCGGCAGGGTGAGCTCCCGTCGTTCGGTCCCAGCTCCTGCCCACCTAGCAGTTCGAAAGCACCTCAAAGTGCAAGTAGATAAATAGGTACCGCTTTATAGTGGGAAGGTAACGGTGTTTCCGTGCGCTGCGCTGGTGCTGGCTCGCCAGCTGCAGCTTCGTCACGCTGGCCACGTGACCCGGAAGTGTCTTCAGACGGCGCCGGCTCACGGCCTCTAGAGTGAGATGAGCACGCAACCCTAGAGTCGGACATGACTGGCCCGTACGGGCAGGGGTACCTTTACCTTTACCTTTAAGTCCATTGATCTTCCAAGCAGACATTGAGAGGATCGAACTCTTAATCGCTTCCAGGCAGAGTCAAATTTTGAAGTGGGGCCTACCAGTTCGTAGCTCAGTCTTTTTGTCACTATACTACACAATTTTACCCAAAAAAATCCTCAGATCACACCTGGGCAACAAATTCATAGGGGGCACAGAAGGGATTCAGAGTGTGGTCTGTCTTGATAGTCATTCCCTAAATTTTCTGGGCTTGGGGAGAAGCCATAGCTCAGTGAGAGAGACCATGGAGGAAGTCCCATGTGCAGTTTATGGCATCTCTAGTTAAAAAGGATCAAGTGATGAGGGAAAAACCCTGCCTGGTATCCTGGCAAACGTCTGCCAGTCTGGGCGATCAATACTGACCATTGACCAGGCTCGCTGGGACTGGTCAGAGACCACCAACCCCTGAAGGACCACAGGTTCTCCATCCCTGGCAATTAGAAAGCGTCTTTGTAGTAAAGCCTGTGCTGGAAAATTCTTCCACTAACAATTCCTTCCTCTTCCCTCCCTCTCTTTTGTTTGTACTGAGAGACAGGAACCACAGTCATTCTGCTTGCCTAGGAAAAGATGAGAAGCACCGATCTGAACCAGCGCCGGGTAGATACAGCATGCCGCTGTCGCTCCTTCCAGCACTGGCTTTGTCTCATTGACAGTTGCTATCACTTGCATCAATAATTTAAAGTCACAGACACCACGGCCATGTAAATAATTTAAAAAAACACTATAACCCCCATCCATCCTTAGCGCAGAAAATCAGCTGGGCTCCAAACTTTTCCTAACTAACATATGTCACAAGGTATCTGCGCCGCAGCCGAGCAGCAACTGCAGCTGGAAATAATATATAGGAAGAAGAATATAGTTTCGTAGTATGTTTTGCAGAACAGAGGCTTTGTTGAACTGGGGGTATTGCTGTTTTCCCGTCTAACTGATGAAACGTGAGAGTCTCAGACTGCTACCAAAATACAATGCATCGCAACAGGGGGAGCTGAAATCCTGTCAGCAGAAATATTCTACAGAAGAATGAGGGCATTATTAAGTTGAAGGAAAACCTTAAATAAATAATCATGGAGTGGGGTCAGGGAGCTCCCAGTGTCTAGGACTCATCTTTGTTGCTCACTCACTCCCCACCCAATCCCCCTCGCCAAGTTTAAAAAGTAACAAGTGGCTGAAAGCACTGGATTCCCGCCCCCCCTTGTCGTATTCACTTTTATACATCTGTATAAAAGAATACAAAATCACTTCCTTGCAGAAGAGTTTTCGGATGAGGATGCTTGGATTGTATTATTATTTATTACCGTATTTTTCGCTATATAACACGCACCCGACCATAACACGCACGTAGTTTTTAGAGGAGGAAAATCCGTAGGCATGCCACCCGTAGGCATTCCCTCCATAACACGCACAGACATTTCCCCTTACTTTCTAGGAGGAAAAAAGTGAGTGTTATGGTGCAAAAAATACGGTAATTTTCTATACTGCCCTTCATCCAATGATCACAGGGTGGTTCACAATATTAAAACACAAGAATACACAACATAGTAAGAAACAAAAACAATTTAAGTGCCTTACGCTAAGTTAGATCCATAGCCCAGCGCTGTCTATTTTGGATGGAACTGACTTGTCAGTTCTTGAAGTTAGCTGGGCTGGCAAATAGCTGCACAACGGAAGGATTCTCTGTGATTATGGCTGCTGCTGCTTCTGTCTTCCCCATCTCCTCAGATGGTGCATTGCTCACACGAGTAGACCACTTGGGGGAGACTGAACTACTCTTTGCTCATATTGGCTTGGCTGAAAAAGACTCTCTCAAGCCCCACTTGCCCATCTTACATTGAACCTGAAGCCCAGAGCATTTCCTGTAAAATCATATTTATTCATTTATTTCTTCAGATAGACAGACATACCCTGCCTTCTTCCCAAACAGGGACTGAACAACTAAAGAACAGCTAAGAACATGGAAGGGGGAATCATTCATTAAAAGACAATGAAACATTTAAACGTAATACCAGTTAGACAGGTGGATGTGCTTATGATCAGATCAAAACACGCCACGGAGTTGTTGTTATATAGTTCCTAACTGAATGGGTATTTTTGAACCCCTGCCAGAAGAACAATGTGTGTTAGAGAATAATTACAAGACCCAGTAGTGAAATCTGTTCATAGGAGCGTGGCAAGCAGGAATTTGGCTAGTGAAACTTTTCACTTCACTGTATCAGAGTGCTGGCAAGTTGTTCCTTTTCCCCATGTAACTGTTAAAATGCACCGGCTCTTTGCCCAAGAGGGAGAGAACTGGCCACCCTGAGTGGCTTGAAGGCAACTGGTGCAACTCTGCAGCTCAAGCAGAACTATAAGCTGCCAGAGGAGGCTTTTTGGAGGAACAGCAAAGTGTGTGTGTCCTCACCAGGGCTGCCCCCTGATTAAAGAAAGCATTGATCAGTTCACCATTTGAACTTTAAGGCACTTCATTGAAGCTATCCATTTGCATACAAGAACAAGAATTCTAGAGGAAAAGGCATTCTTTCTTTGTTTGGAGATTAAGTCCTGCTATAGCACATTCCATTTTAGAAGTGGGGTGTGCAGGTGAGAGAGGGAGGCAGGAAGGGGGTGAATCACTCTTCTAAGATGGCACCAGCCACCTTTTTTGTAAGAGTGCACACTAAAAATAATTCAAAACTATATAAAAAAAATAAATAAAAGTCTGCTGCTCAGCTAACAAGGAGCACATTCATTCAAGAAGGTTCAGGCAAAACCTTCAGTTAATCTAATTGATTAACTGAAGGCACCTCCAGATGGGTCTTTTAATATGCATTCAGGATTATTTTTGCTCTTGACACTATTGGGGGTGTCATACACACTCACACATTCATTTGCACCCTCATAACATTTTGGGGGAGTCACATGGCATCATTAATGATCTGTACATAGCCCATAGGTTCCTGCTGAAATCCCATCACTTTTCATACCACAAATGTTCTGATTTGTGTTGGTTTGGTTTCGTTGCACTATAGGGCTAGGGCGCCCGGGCAATATGGCAAATTAAAGACATAGCTTCTCCCATGTACTTCTTGCTGATGCTGATACCAGTATTCCTGGGGTGGGTTTCTCTCTGTGTGTCTCTCTCAATCTCTCTCTCTCCCTCTCTCCCTCTCTCTCTCTCTCTCTCTCTCTCTGTGTGTGTGTGTGTGTGTAAACAAGGGAAGGTTTAGCTACTTCAGGATGCATTTGCAATCATTTAATTTCTCCTTTTGCAAAAGTTTCACAGCCAAGCATAAACTAATGTTTTGTTAATTGATAAATGAGCTAAAAAGTTTTTAAAAAATAATCAACCTTTGGGCCAAATTAGATACGATGTTTGTCACATGCATAGTCCTAGTATGAAAGATTTAATAATAATAATTAGCTGGAGCAAACGAGATCAGGACCGGGGGGAGGGGGGGAGAGATCCATGGCCGCAATCCCCTGTTAGGTGAAGCCTAGTTTAACAATCCACACTTACCTGAGAGTAAGTTCTATTGAACACAAGGGGATTTACTTACATGTAGACATGCACAGGACCGTGCTGTAACTCTTGTTTGTTCACACTCATCTCTTTTTACCCTTCGTTTGTCAAAGTTCAGGTTGCAAGTTCTTTGAGCCAAGGACTTTGCGTGGACAGGCGGAGTCCCCAGATCCCGCGCGGTCCCCCCGTCATGTGGAATAACGACTCAAGACAACGTGCTATGGGATTAAATTGGCCACAACTTTATTAAATTTCAAATGTGGGTAGACCTTGGCTCAGGCATTGGGCGTTCTCCCTCCCCAGTCCCCAGCCGGGGACCTAGGGAGCATCAGGGTTACCCAGTGTGTGGGGGGGGGATGGGCCGGCTCTGGAGAACATATGTTCAAGCAGAGATAGCCGCCCCCGTAACGCCGCCGCCGCAGGGGAGAGCAATGACGACCTTTCGGCGTACGGTCAAAGCCTCCCTTCAGAAAACCCCTTTAACAGGGAACCCTGGTATCGCCGCCGCAAAGAGGAAGATGGACAAAAGGATTCCGCCCAAGGCCTGATACCGCCAAAGTTGTGACGTTTTGCTACAGGAAAGGCGAAACCTGCCAATGCAGGGAAATTCCTTTCCGGCCCTTTAACAGCGACCTTAACGTAGCAGCGCCCGCATACCTGTGGAGAAAAGTTAACCTGCAAAACCTGTGAAGAAAAATTAACCTGTAAAATAAGACATTAACTGAGGGTGGGTAGGGTGGGAGAAGCTCTGGAGCCAAGTGAGGATTCCCAGGTAAGATCCTCCCTCTATTGTGTGGGCAGGTAATCCCTCCCCTACCTGGCCTGGTCTCCTTGGCAACGCTTCCCCCAGGTGGGATTGGACGACTGACTGAGGTAGGCGGAGACCTCCAGGCATCCCACCTGAGGGAAGGCAAAGCCAAGCCTATGTTGTTGGAGCCGCTCCAGATCTAGGGGCTGCACGCGTCCACGCAAAGGGCGCCCCCAGTTTTAAGCGGGGAGCGGTCATTATTGCTTAAGACAGCACATATGGAGACATGCTAAAACAACAACAACAACAAATCCAGAAACCTCTTTCCCTTTGACGAACATGCTAAGAAATAGTTTAGATTTGTTAAATTTCTAAGTATTCGATCACCAGCCAGAGCGAGTCAATGTTATATTTGCTTCAGAGAGTTCGGGCTTCCTCATGTTTCCCCATGAACACATGTTTGCTTTGTGATTCTGACTTTATTTATTAAGCATATGTATTTATTCTGCTGCTTCCATTCCTCTTATATGTGCTCAGGGGAGCTCAAAGGATATTTCAAAGGCACCAGGCTTAGTTATAAGGATTTCATAAAATTCCATCCCTTAAAATCTTGTAAGTAATCTCATGGATATCTTATAGGCTTTCTTTCTTAAAGCTTTCAATGCAGAGTTGGCTGAGCTCAGTGGGTGTGTGAAGCTGTGCTGATTGAAATGCCAATATTTTATCTCTCTGTGCCTTTGAAATTTACGATTGCAATGAAATGAAAACATTCCCTCTGCATACTGAGCTGGTTGTGAAGAACGTCTGCTGAACATCCTCATTTTTTGTGGAGGATTCAATTTAATTGACATTGGTATTCAATCTTTCCTATTATCACTTCATTCTCTTGTCCTCTTTCCGTGCAGTTCAGCCTGATTCCCTTGTACAGTCAACACTGAACTGCAATACATACCATGCACATGGAACAACAACACCAAATAGTAACTGATCTGTCCTCTCTTGTGCTGATACTACCCTACTTACAGTCCTTTCCAAACATCTTGAAAACGTCACAGTGTAGGCTGGTGATCTTACTCCATGAAGCCATGATGACTAAAGACTGATTAGGCTGTCAAGCTAAATGAAAAGTTGATACTGTATTAATATTGCCATTGACATAACATTGGAATACACAAAAAATTTTAGACAGTGTAATATAATGCCATCTGGGTATTGTGTAAGACTGTATGTGTGTGTGCATATTTGTGTGCATATTCCCACACAATTTCTTAACCAGAAGCCACCTCAGAGCTTTACTTGAAGAGACAGCTATTTAAGTTGGGTTAGGAAAGATGCATGCTGTAAAATCTTCTGTTTGGAGAGATTTAGTTCAAATGTCGGAAGCCACTGGCCACAGGGCTCCTTGCTGTTCCAGGAAGCCAGAAGAGAGAAAAACTGAGAAGACAGAGGGTGTAGACTAGAGGCTGCAAAATCACACCCACTTGCAGCTTGTGTTCAGGGCTCAAGTTTATACTTTCATGCACACGTATTACAACAATGTTGTGCTCCTGTCTCTTTTTCTGCTCTTTGTGGGTTATGTCACACCCCCATCACAATCACCGTGTTGTTATGGTGGAGCGACAAAGCACAAAGGAGGACAAGGCTCCTTTACCTTAAATAGTTGTGCAGAAGTTCATTAAGTGTGCTAGGAATTGTGGCTCCGTAAGGGGTAAACTAGAGCTCTCAGTGTTTATGGGGTGGGTGCTGTGACTGTATGGTGTGTGCACACACCCCGTTATTCAGTGCACCTATTAAGATTCGCTCTTCTAGGCAGCTTTTAAGGGTACAGTAGCCCAAACCATTTGCAGAATTACGCAGAAATCTCATATCCACAAAGCTGTTGCACCAGTTTGCACCTGGTCACATTAGAGAGAAAGGAAATATATAGATGAACTCTTACTTCCACACGAGCCTGCTAAATCTCTGTGGGCTAGGATGATATTAAAGGCATAGAAGCACATGCAGTGTAAAAATAGAGGAAGTTGGCAACCCTGTCAATTAAGATTCTCTCCCACTGCACATGTGGCCTTTGAGGCTTCAGTTTACTTAAATCCAGGGTATCTCAACCAGGTGCTGCTACTACCATTCTTAGGTAGACAGAGGGAGGAAGTGAGAAAACAGGAGAGGCTGTTAGGAGGTTACTTCCTGTCTACTGGCTTCAGCAATTTAAACAGCTGCAGAAACAGAAATGGGTAAGTAAGTTGCTAATTAGGCTGTTGTATTTGCAGCCGCTTAGGATCTGGGTTTCCAGGCAGGTGCTAATGTGGAAGGTGTGGCTGGATTACACCACTATGCTGTATTGTCACCACAGAGAGGATGTTATAGGTTGAGCAAGGCTACTGTCTCAGGCCGTAGAAGCTGCTGGTTGTTTGCCCCTGAGGTCCCTGGCTCTGGTAAGATAGAGTTATGTCTGCCCCAAGACCTGTCCTTTACCCCCACAATGACCCTGCTGCCCTTGGGTGAGGCTGAGGACTCCATCCCATTACTCCTATTGCAGTAAGTCAAATACCAGCCCAGTCTGTTTCTGTATGTGCAAGGCAGGCAAGCAATCTTCTCCTGCACCTTAGCCAATTAAATGTCTAGAGTTACCTGCCTGAGGACAGAGACTTTGCCATTTCTGGACTCCATAGACTGTGCTGTTACCTGCAGTATAGGGAAACTAAGTGAAGCAAATGATGTTGATGTGTAGCATAACACAAAGGAGAAATCAGGTGTCCAATATAGGCTTTATGGCCATTTGATGTATTTAACAAACATACAAAAACCACATACCACGTACTCAACAGAAGACCTCTCAAATATTAATTATAAAATACCAATGGGACTAAACATTAAAAACAAGCTACCTGAATATGAAACTAGCATTTTAAAAACAATTGTGCATAATGGAATCACATGTTAAAGTTACATGCCTCAGTTGGCTTGCAAAAATAAAAATTATTGCAAACACCAAAAGCAATACAGTGGAAAGTACCTAATTTTACCAGGCAGAGAGTTCCAAAAAGTGGGTGTTGAATGGATTGTCTTACAGAAACTTTAAACCTTTAGGCTAGAAAAAATGCTTTGTGCTACTTAAATTGTATTTGTTTTAAAATGGTGCCTGAGACAATTCTCAATGAGCTCAATAGGATTTTCTCTCAGGTAAGAGTAGGATTGCTTCCTTAGAATGATATATGGGAACTTCCGGAGGCGGTGCCAACGGCAATGGCGGTCTCCTTCTGAGTAGGAGGAGAAGCCCTGTAGAAAGTGGGTCTGTTCCGCTACGGCGAAGCGGGGACCCGATCTGAAATCGCAGGCAGAAAGAGCCTGCGAGCGTGGGACCCAGCAGGCACCTTTTGCGCCCCCCGTTTTTGCGAGGGAGCCCCGAAAGGGGTTCCGGTGTGCAGCGGGAGCGGCGCGGTGCTACGGGTCGATTGCTGCGTCTACAGAGCGAAGCCGCGTAGCTGTTGCCGGAGAGCGCTGACCTTTTTCCTGTGAAATTCGGCTCTAAAAGAGAACACCCGTGAGTAGGGGGACTTAAGAAATTTGGATTTGAGAACAAAAAGGATTGAATTTGGGCTCCGAAGCGGAAAGGTGTAAACAGGAAGTCCGCCTTTCCGCTTTGTAAAAGATCAAAGCAAAGACCTTTTTGCGCTATTACTTTAATGTGGATCGTTCAACTTTAACTCTAAGCACCAAAAGAGAGAACTCCCCTGTAGGGGAAGTTGAGAAAGTGACTGTATTTCTTCTGGGGATCTTCTGGGAATTTAAAAAGACTTTTTATTTGAACTCTCATGGGAACGGTCTGTCAGATTAACGAGGTTTGCTACATTTGAGCTCGCATTGACTGTGGATACAGTAAATATTTGATCTAACTCTGCAAGAAGATACATTTCTGAGTTTTACTGATCTGAATACTTAGTTTCAATTAAAGAGGGGACACGGAAAGCTACAAAAAGACTTATTTGTCTGGCTATTGAGAATTTTATGGTAGCCACTGTGTCCCCCTAGAGGACTATTGAAGTTAATACTTGACTGGAGGAATTTTCCACTGTTAACTTTGGGGACTTTCCACTACAAGGCTTGCCTGTGGGAATTGACCTTGACTGAAGATAAAGGGGAATGACTGACCAAAGAGCAACAAGATCCAAGGTCAAAGTCCAACAATCTACTTCAATCTCCCAGCAACGTAGGGCATCTGTGCCTGGCCTCCCTGAACCTCAGGAGGAAGACCCAGGGCAAATTGAGCCAAAAGGAATGGCCTCAGAAGGGGAATTTACATCTGTGTTGAATAAAATCTACGAAAAATTGGAAGGCCTAAGTAAACAGGTCTCAGATCAGTCAGCTGAAATTAAAGGGAACACAGCCAGTATTAACTCAAATACCAAAGCTATAGAAAAACTGTTGGAGGAATCTGCGACTACTAGGAAAATAGCCGAGGAGGCAAAAGAAAAAGCTGTGGCTGTGGAGGAAGAAATCAAACCAATACGTAAACAGATTGGGGACCACCAGGCCTTATTGTCTATGGTTGAATTGAGAGAGAGACAGACAAACCTGAGGATCAGGGCGGTGCCAGAACTTGAGAGAGACAATTTGAATGACTATCTTTCACAGGAATTTCAGAAATTCTGGAACTTGGAGCTGGATAAAGATTTCAAGATAGTGAGCGCCTTCAGACTTGGAAGAGGAGGGAGGAAAAACAGGGTGAGAGACTGTTTGGTGACCCTCCGATCGAAAGAGGAACGAGACAAAATATTGAGTGCTCACTTCCAGAAGACCCTAGAGATTAATGAGACCAGAGCGGAGATTTTTAAAGATATTCCGAAACACCTTTTGGATTTGAGAACTAACTACGGAGACTTGGTGGCCTTGTTGAGAAAGAATACTATTGTTTTCAGATGGGAGTTCCCCCAGGGACTGTCCTTTACATTTAAGGGGAAAAAGTTCAGAATCAGATCAGTGGAAGATAAGGAAAAATTTCTGAGAGATTTTGAAGAAGATCTACAAAAGGAAGCGACAGATCTGCCAAAAGCCTTGAGACCAGGAGCTGGCACAGCACCACCACCTTTGGAATTTGACAAATCAAAAAAGAAGATACCACCGCAAGAACTTGACGAGCTCTTGGGAGCGGCTGGAGGAAATTAAAATAATCACACCATGTCTCTGCAATTATTAAGTTGGAACATTCACGGTTTTAACTCGCTGGAGAAGAGGAGGAAAGTATTTCATATATTGAAAAAGGACCAATTGGATCTAATTTGCTTGCAGGAAACTCATGTGGTAAGGCTCCACAGGAAAGTTCTTATTAATAAAAGATTGGGTCAAGAATTTATTTCATCGGACAAAGTCAAAAAGAGAGGAGTTGTTATATACGCTAAAGAGAGCCTATCACCGAAATTTGTTTTTAAAGATGAACAAGGAAGGTTTATTGCAATTGAGATTCAACTACAAGGTGAAAAATATTTGATTTTAGGAGTATATGCACCAAATGAGGGGAAATCTGAATTTTTTAAGAAATTGCACGAGACATTGTTGGACTATATGGACTATAACATCATTTTGATGGGAGATATGAATGGAGTGGTATCTACTAACATGGATAAGTCACAAAGACAGGTGGTAACTAAAGATGGAAGACTACCCAAAACTTTCTTTGAATTGACTGACAATATGGACTTGATTGACACTTGGAGAACTAAGAACCCCCTTGGAAGAGAGGGAACATTCTTCTCTGAAGCCAATATGACATGGACAAGAATTGATCAAATATGGATAACTAGAGGACTGGCACCTAAGATTCGAAAAGTGGAAATCTGCCCCAAAACTTGCTCCGACCACAATGCAATAAAGATGGAGATGAAACTAATGCCAATCGGCTCCTTCAGATGGAGGATGAATGACGCCCTGTTTAGAAATCAGGAGGTGATTAAGAAGGCCCAAAAAACATTGAGAGACTATTTTGAGATAAATTTAAACACTACGGTGGAAAAAAGAACAGTCTGGGATGCAGGCAAAGCGGTCATGCGAGGGTTTTTGATTCAACAGAATGCAATAAAGAAGAGAACTCAAAATGAGAAAAAAGATAAAATTTTGGAAAAAATAAAAGGAGAGAAAAGATTAAGAGCGAAACCAAAATCCCAAGAGATTCTGAGAGAAATTAAGTTATATCAAGTACAATATATGAGAATGATAAATCAGGAAGTGGAATGGAAAATTAAACAGATGAGACAAAAGTCTTTTGAATCGGCTAACAAATGTGGGAAACTGCTTGCATGGCAGATGAAGAAAAGACAGAAACTAAATACCATAACAAATTTGGAAGTAAATGGAAAGATTATACAGAACCCATTGGAAATTAGAAACTGCTTCCAGAGATTTTTCAAACAACTTTATACACAAGGGCCACAGAAAGAGGTCGAATTAGACCAATTTCTGAGGAAAAACGGATTACAAAAAATCTCTCAAGAAAAGAGGATAATGTTGAGTGACAAAATTACAGAACAGGAAGTGGAGGGTGCCATTCGGAACATGCAGTTGGGCAAATCTCCAGGACCAGACGGCTTAACCTCCAAATACTATAGAGTTTTGAAAGATTGGTTAATTCGACCACTAATGGAGGTATGCAATGAGATACTAGAGGGGAAAAAGGCGCCGGAGTCGTGGCAGGAAGCTTATATTACACTTATACCAAAAACTGAGTCTGAAAAGACGCAACTTAAGAACTACCGCCCCATATCCCTTCTTAATGTGGATTACAAAATATTTGCGGACATTTTGGCAAATAGACTAAAGAAAGTACTACTGGAAGAGATTCATAAGGACCAAGCGGGCTTTCTCCCGGGTAGACACTTGTCGGACAATACAAGGAACATAATCAATATCTTGGAGAAGTTGCAAGTGAATATAAACACCAAAGCAGTTTTAATCTTTATAGATGCGGAGAAAGCCTTTGACAACATTTCTTGGAGTTTTATGAAGAAAAATCTTCAGGGGATGGGGGTGGGTCAAGGGTTTGAAAATGGTATAAGTGCAATTTACTCAGAACAAAAGGCTAAATTAATTGTGAATAATATGGTGACAGAGGGATTTAAGATAGAGAAAGGTACACGACAAGGCTGCCCAATTTCCCCATTGTTATTTATCACAGTCCTGGAGGTATTATTGAATATGATTAGAAGGGACCGTTTGATAAAAGGCATTCAGGTCGGAGCTAAGCAATATAAATTGAAAGCTTTTGCAGATGACTTAGTTTTAACATTACAGGAGCCAGAATCTAGTTCGAAAAGAGTTTTGGAAGTGATCCAAGAATTTGGGCAGATGGCTGGTTTTAAGCTGAATAAATCTAAAACAAAAGTTCTTGAGAAAAATTTAACACCGATTGAGAAAGACAGGTTTCAGAAGGAGACAGGCCTAACAATAGTAAAGAAGGTTAAATATTTGGGGGTTAATATGACTGCTAAGAATCTAAACTTGTTTAAAGATAACTATGAGAAATGTTGGCTAGAAGTGAAGAAAGATCTAGAGATATGGTCAAACTTGAAGCTTTCCTTGTTGGGAAGAATTGTGGCTATAAAGATGAATGTATTGCCAAGGATGTTATTTCTGTTTCAATCTTTGCAAATTGTGGACAAGATGGATTGTTTCAAGAAGTGGCAGAAGGATATTTCTAGATTCGTCTGGCAGGGCAAGAAGCCTAGAATAAAATTTAAAATATTAACCGATGTAAGAGAAAGAGGTGGTTTCGCCCTGCCAGACCTGAAACTCTATTATGAATCGGCCGCATTTTGCTGGCTGAAAGAATGGCTGCTTCTTGAAAACACAGACATTTTGGATTTAGAAGGTTTTAATAATGTCTTTGGGTGGCATGCATATCTGTGGTATGACAAGGTCAAAGCTCATAAAGCATTTAAAAATCATATTGTCAGGAAAGCATTGTTTAACGTCTGGTTAAGATATAAAGACTTACTGGAGAACAAAACCCCAAGGTGGTTGTCACCAATGGAGGCAAAGGCACTTAAAAAGTCCAATATGGAGGCCAAATGGCCGAAATATTGGGAAATACTGGAACAAGAAGGAGATAAATTGAAATTGCAGAGTTTTGAGAAATTAAAAGATAAGGTGCGAGATTGGCTGCACTATTTTCAAATAAGAGAAGCCTATAACATGGATAAAAAAATAGGTTTCCAGGTGGAAAAATCAAAATTGGAAACTGAGTTGTTAGAACCCAAAACTAAAATACTTTCAAGAATGTATAACTTGCTGCTAAAATGGAATACGCAGGATGAAACAGTTAAATCTGCTATGATTAAATGGGCACAAGATGTTGGTCATAACATCATGTTTGCTGACTGGGAACGGTTGTGGACCACAGGTATGAAATTTACGGCATGTAATGCCCTAAGAGAGAATATTATGAAAATGATATACAGGTGGTACATGACACCAGTCAAGCTTGCAAAAATCTACCATTTGCCTGACAATAAATGTTGGAAGTGTAAAGAAAGTGAAGGAACATTCTTTCACCTTTGGTGGACATGCCCAAAGATTAAGGCTTTCTGGGAGATGATATATAACGAAATGAAAAAAATCTTTAGATATACATTCCTTAAGAAGCCAGAGGCCTTTCTCTTGGGCATGGTGGGCCAACTGGTGCCAAAGAAAGATAGAAATTTCTTTATGTACGCAACAACAGCAGCAAGAATTCTCATCGCAAAGTATTGGAAGACACAAGAGCTACCCACCCTGGAAGAATGGCAGATGAAGCTGATAGACTATATGGAATTGGCGGAAATGACTGACAGAATCCGAGACCTGGGAGAAGAGTTGGTGGAAGAAGACTGGAAGAAATTCAAAGACTATCTTCAGAAATATTATAAAATTAATGAGTGTTAAAAATGTGCTTGGATGGGCAATAAGTGGTAATTAGTGATAAAAGTTATTAAGATTATGCAAAAAAGGTATTGATAATTGGTTGAAAAATAGGGATATAGTATATGTTATGGCACAAAGTTTAAACATTTGATAAAGGGTAAGAATTTGCTGAATTAAATATTTGAATGGGAATACAAAAAGGGGAAGGTGCGAGGAGGTCAAGAACATAAGCATATGAAATTGAGGTTATTGGAAAAATGGAATGGTTTTATTTTTTCTTTGTTCAAATGTAATTTTTCTTAATTAGTTGTGTTTTTCTTTCTGTATTTTTTTCTTTTTTTTCTCTTTTGTGTGTTTCTTTTTTCTGTAATTTATGGTTTTTTATTCTGTGAATTTCTATTTTTCTTTTTTGTAAAACTTTAATAAAAATCTTTTAAAAAAAAATAGAATGATATATGGGGGGGTGTGGGTGTGTATCTTGATTTAATGTCAAAGACACTTAAGATATAAAACTGAACTTTTAAAATAGTTGTGGGTTTCAGATTATGACATTCAACAGGTGGAAGAGTGGGATTTAAGCCAAACACAGGTCCATTAATATTAGTACCTATATTGTAGCCAAGTTCATGAGCCAGTTAATCTGAAATATCTCACCCATCTGGGACTAAATAGTCCTAATTTAAAGTGACTATTGTTGCAGTGTGGGCTGTTCATTGAAGTCATGTAATAGTTGGCTGTTTTGCTATATCAGGGGTGGGGAACCTTGAGCCCAGGGACCAAATGGGACCTTGAGCCTCTCATCTGGCCCTCAAATCTCCCTAAGCCAGACAGCCTCCCAAACTACACCCTTTGCCCAGCCCGTTGGAGGGTTTTGCTGAGTGGAATGCTTCCTTCAACTGTGAGAAAGCTTCTGGCTTCCATGGAAGATGAAGAGGGATCTAGGGAAGGTGAAGACACCAGCCTACTCCCATTTCTTCCTCCACCCTCTTTTGCTTCTGGCCCATGGCCCCCAGGAGGCTTCAAGCAAGGAACTGTGGCCCTTGAACTGAAAAAGGTTTTCCACACCCTCAGCTAATTAAACTCTTAACTTCTTCCAGATCCTGCGAAATCTGGGTCTGCAAATGACATAATGGAAAAGCTACGTCTAAAATTCTCACAGAAGCCGTGGAGTGAAACTATGGAACTGGTTCGTCTCTCCATGGTAAGAATTGTAATGAAATCAGTTCTGTTGGGGAGGAGTAATGTGGGAGAAACTTTTTTTTTATGCTTTCTTGAGGAGAATAATTGGAAGTAGAAGGGAAAGTGAGTCATTGTGTGTATAGGTCTTCCATCTTATTTTCTGCCTGACGGGCCAAAGTTTAACATGTGAGGTTGCTATTTTACTGCCCTGTCATCTCCACTTTGAACTTGGATGGATAACTCTGAAGGGGGAACTTTGGCAAGATGGCTCTAGGTGGGAATAATGGAGGGGATTCTTAACTTCCCAAAAATACTGATTGATTGTGATTATCGAGGATGAAACTAAATGCAATTAAATGGACAGTTTGTGTGTGGTATTGGGAGAGTGATGCAAATTCCATGGTCAGAATGGAAAATAAAAATGGCAGTGTTGTAATGCTTTGTAATTGCAAAGCTAATCAATCCCTTACGGATTGAAAAATTGAATAGGCAAATTTTCCCCATTTGATTTTATCTTTTTTCCAATCCACCCCCAGCTGATACTGGGATGTGGGGTTACTTGGTCTGTTATAAAGCCTGGTGGGGGGGATGTCTTCTGCCAGTTGTAGCTTCCACTGCTGCTGCAGCATTGTGATCTGGCACCCCAAAGGGGGCAATGAAGGTCAAGATATAGGAGGCCTGACTGAGAGTGCTGAATTCCCTATTTTGCTTTGAACATACCAGCCAATTTTCTGACTTGCATGTGATTATATGATGCATGTGCATGTGATTATATGATACAAATATTCTCTCTCTCTCTCTCTCTCTCTCTCTCTCTCTCTCTCTCTCTCTCTCTCTTTCTCGGTGAGGACAAACATTCTTGGACTTCGAGTAAGACATCAGAGTCTCCCATATCTATTTGCCTTGAGAAAATACAAAGAACCTTGCACGGTAATCAACTCTAGGATTGCCTAATTTTCTGTTATGTTTGATGGAAATGATGTCTAGCTTCTGTCTTGTCATCTTGTGCAACGAATGTGTTTTTGGGTTCTAGATGCCTTCCTTTTACAAAAGGTACGATGAGCAATATAGCACAATTAAGCAAGAATCTTTGGTCTTTTGCTCTTAAATGTATGGGATCTGTTGACTGCTTTTATTGAACACATTGATTCTGTGTGATGGAACCTTATTCCCTATTTTTTCATGTGTGCAGCAGGACCTTTGGCTGCAACAATGAACAAGCTGTCACTTTTGTCAAATCGAAAGGGGTAAGTATACTCTGCATCTACTAAATACGCTCTCTTCACTTCCCGCAGCAGTGGGACTGCTAGGTATGTTTCTATGGCTGTATAATTTTCACATGACATGCGTACATGCCATTCGGTGTATTCAGTGGCTAATGCATCCTCTAAGCTGCAGCTTACTGCCATTTTCCTGTGATATCCTTGAAAGAGATGAGCATGAGCAGTTCAGGAGTTCCCCTCGGGCAGAATGTTTTGGGACATTTCCCATACTTGGGCCTGTGAAATGATTACTACTTCACCTCAGCCTCTTGACAAAGCGTAGATAAATTCCACTACAAAGTGGCATTTCAGAAAATGCAGGAGTAGGAAGTTGCTTTATGCCAAATCCAGCTATTAGTATTTTGATCTCTGAGTTGCCTTGCAGCATCTGCCTTTCCCAGCCCTGGAGATGTTGGAAGCTGAACCTGGGGTGGGGTGGGGGGTTCAGTCCAAAGCATGTGGTCTTCCACTGATGTACAGACCTGCTGCTGCTGCTGACGTTTATTCAGGAACTGAAACACAGCCATTTGGAAAGCTGGGTGCAAACACTCCTTTCTGTAGAACCCGTATACATCAACCACAATGAAGAAAAAAGTTTGCATTCGGGGTCAGCCCATCCGTGCAGCAAGTGAGGCATCCTGCCTCAGGTGGCAGGATCCACAGGGGCAGCAGCAACAGATGGTAGTAGTAGTAGTAGAAGTAGTAGTAATTTATACCTGACCTGTTAAGTTGTGGGTGTACATATCAGACGACACAGCGATTCTTCAAACAGCTCTTCTTTATTCACAGACCCAGAACAGAACTGAACTGAAGGGTTCAGCCAGCCTGCTTATATAAAGCTCCACTAGAACGCAGCAGTAACCATTTTCTGTAACTAGCCAATCACTGAATGTCACTTTCAATCCCTTATTTGCATATGTGGACCTGAACTATCTACAGTATCCCCCTGCTGGCCCAGGGTGAGAACTTCAGTACATAACATGGCTCATCTGGCTGGGTTTCTCTAGCCACTCTGTCGATATTTAGTCCTCATCACTTTGTTCCTGATGTAGATCTTCACTCACCCTTCCTTCCTGGTGGGGAGAGGGACACCATTTTGTCATTCACTTCAGGTGCCAAAATGTCTTGGGCCAGCCCTGCTAGGCTTCCGTTGCACACTGTAACTTTTAAATAAGCAATGCATTTTTTCTTCTTCCTTCTTTCCTCTGTAGACTTAATTATTATGTGAGCCCCAGTGGGGCAGTTTGCTATATAACATCCAAATCCTTCTACATTGAGATTCACCTGGAGAAGGATGGAAAAGTGGTGGATGTCAGGTTGGCTCACCCTGGGAAAAAACCCCTGGTAATTTTAAGTTGTTTTCCTTTGGGTGTTCTGATCTGATGAAATATAATCCTGCTTTTCTAGTTCTTCTGAAATATCTATAGCTTCATAATAAACCCTGTGGAGCAAGTGAGATACTTGCATCTAAGTCAAAGGGACAACTTTACATTAGTTATAACACTTACGCTGTTGCTGCTACAACCAAACTAAACATCTGCAGTTGTAATTGCAAAATTTGTGGGAATAGCAGTTTCATTCACAAAAGCTGAACTGCAAAATAATTGCACAAGGACTGTTAAATTTCCTTATAGCTGGGTGACCATTTCTCCTTAATTTGTCCCCATCTGATGAGACTGCTTGACATGAGGTAGCAACTATGGGCTCGTCCACATGGGGAACTTAATGTGGGTTTGAAGCTGGTTGTTCCTCATTCACATAATGTCCTCATCCAACTGCTAGCCCACAATTTCCCCCGTTAAATTTGAATTTTCCTAGTCTGGAGGGGTAGTCCAATAAAGGAAGTAAATGCAATATGTGGATGCAGTGAAGCACATGGTGCATCGGGGGGGGGGCGTTTTAACATAGAATCATAGAATTGTGGAGTTGGAAGGGACCCCAAGGGCTTTCAAGATGATGCAGTCACACTCCAACTACGGGTGGGAGAAGAGTAGGAAATATATGCCTTTATAGATTCTGGTTTACAGCCAAAAGTGACTGTTCCTGAATAGATCTTGGGAAAAACATCCTTGGATATTCCTCGTAGTGTCTGCTAAGGTTTCGTGTTGACTAAGGTTCGGCTTATGTCATTTCTCCTTTCTGCTTTGTTTTTAAGAAAATAGTGCCCCTCTTTAGAAAACCATAACCTCTGTTCTTTCATCTTCTAGACCTGTGAAGATCTTTTGCAGCTTCTAAGGTACATATGCGCTAGGTGGATTTTTAACACACACAATTTTTAAATTTTTAATTTCATAAAATAAAAATCCTTTGCCACTGCTCCCATATCGTTTTCTGTGGTTGAGGTAAAAATGAATAGATAGTTCTGATAACTGTTGCTTCCATCCCTGCCTGCCCTCCATCCAGGACCAATTTGAGCCACTTTCCAAAGTTATTTAGCTGCTTTTTAGATGTCTTGTTTGATGGTAGCGCAATGCTGCCAATATCAGATTCACTTCGGTGGTGGTGTTTTCCCAAATATTGGCTAGATGGCTCTCTTTGCCTTATCAGCACTGACAATTGTTGCATGTATTTTGCTCTTTAGAATGGAAAATTTTGATGCCTTTGGAAACATGCTAGCAGACATGTTAAATATTTATCAGATTCCAGGAAGCAGGTATGTTTGTTGCAACTTAATTACATTACTTAAATTATTATATTGTATATAAAACTCCCTTCCTCCAATAAGGTCTTTCTTTTCTAGTGAAACAAAATCCAAGGTGTTTGCTGCCTTCCTGGCTTTGGAAAAAGACCTCTGCTCACTGTCTGCTTTGAGCAGGTAGGTGTCAGTGGTGGGAAAGGTGCAAGTTCAAATGTTTGCACTCCAGCCTAAGGTTGCCGTAATAATAATAATAAATATTTTAAGGCATTTAAGTGCATGCTTGATCTCACTGATTACTGTATATACTTTAAAAACAGAACACCAGGTATGGACAGAGTCACTGAAATACTATGTGGAAAAGTTGGCTATCTGAACCCAAGAAGTGGAGGTAACTGATTTTTCTTTCTTTCTTCAGACTGAAGTAGATATCTGTGTGATCATGGTAGCCAAGCATAATTTAAGAATGCTAAAGAACAGTAAAACCTTGGGTATTACTATGATTTGGGTATTTCCGGTGACTTTGTAGGTAGCATGTATGACAGAGGCATTGTTGTTTGTAGTACAGTGGTACCTCCGGTTACGAACTTAATTCGTTCCAGAGGTCTGTTCTTAACCTGAAACTGTTCATAGGCGCACTTTCGCTAATGGCGCCTCCCGCTGCTGCTGCGCTGCCGGCGTGCGACTTCCGCTCACATCCCGGGGCAAAGTTCACAACCAGGAACATCTACTTCCGGGTTAGCGGCGCTTGTTACCCAAAGCGTTCGTAAGGAGGATGGTACGTAACCCGAGGTTCCCACTTACAGGACTTTGTGCTCCAAAACCGCTTTTTGACTAGAGATGACGGTGAGACCAACGTGAGTGTGTACAACCCCTTTCCTGTCCCCGAGTCTTTTTCTAGGTAGCTGTGAAAATAGAGGAGAGGTCCTGACTAGTTCCTCCTTGCGTTTTGGTCCCTTTGCACATACACTTCTCCTTGTTTATGAGTAATGCTGCTCCCCCCCCCCATCTCACTTATTTTTCCTGATAAGGTGCTAGTCCTGTTGCGGCTGTGTGTGTGTGATCCATGTATTAGATGATGATAAAGGATCAAACTGTGCACTTTCTGCACAACTGCCTTAAAAGTTAAAACCAAGACCAGCTAGTGATTTCCTGGGTGTCCGATCATTGGGCCACTGCTTCCCCCAATGCCTTTTTCTTCTGCCTATAACTCTTCTTATCTTTGGTAGTTACTTGACCGTGTGCAGCTGCTTCTAGCAGAGTTGTCCCAAAATGGCACTTTGGAGCATCTCTTGGGGCGGCTCCCCCCATTTGTTCAACCTTCTTAAATGCAGTGGTACCTCAGGTTACAGATGCATCAGGTTACAGACACTTTAGGTTACAGACTCTGCTAACCCAGAAATAGTACCTCAGGTTAAGAACTTTGCTTCAGGATGAGAACAGAAATCGTGTGGCGGCAACGGGAGGCCCCATTAGCTAAAGTGGTACCTCAGGTTAAGAACAGTTTCAGGTTAAGAACGGACCTCCAGAACAACTTCAGTTCTTAACACGAGGTACCACTGTACTTTATTTTAGGGTGTCCTGCAGCTTGCTCCTCAATATTTGTGCATGAATTGTATGCATGATTTATCAGGAAGAAATTTCATCCTAGGAGTGATAGCTTAGTTGGTAGAGCATTAGATTAGATTCTTAATCTAAGGAATCTAGATTAGATTCCTGCATTAAAGGGAGTTGGACTAGATGACCCAAGTGGTCCATTCCAATGCTACAATTCTGTGATTTATACAAAGGAACTTACTTGTTTTATATGTTTAAACTGTTGAGGTGATAGCTAGCTCTCCACAACAATCTCCTTGCAACCCCAAACAGTTGTCTGGGTCCCCTGTCGCACAATATGGCCCTGGGGTATTGAGTCCTTTGCATTGGAAGCAAACAAAAACGATGAAGGGGATCAAACATCCTAGGCTTACATAGCTTACCTTACTATCCGTTATGTGCTTTTTCTGTTTAATCCATCTCATTTTCTAAAATTCTATAGGAAGCCCTATGAACCTTGAATTTTATCTATCGCCGTATCAAATTCTAGAGGAACAACTCACCCCAGGTGAGTTAATTACTATTTTGTCAGTTTACTCGCAAAAGTGACTCAAAGTGGCTTAAAGGTAAAGGTACCGCTGCCCGTACGGGCCAGTCTTGACAGATTCTAGGGTTGTGCGCCCATCTCACTTAAGAGGCCGGGGCCAGCGCTGTCCGGAGACACTTCAGGGTCATGTGGCCAGCGTGACAAAGCTGCATCTGGCGAGCCAGCGCAACACACGGAAACGCCGTTTACCTTCCCGCCAGTAAGCGGTCCCTATTTATCTACTTGCACCCGGGGGTGCTTTCGAACTGCTAGGTTGACAGGCGCTGGGACCGAACGATGGGAGCGCACCCCGCCGCGGGGATTCGAACCGCCGACCTTTCGATCGGCAAGCCCTAGGCGCTGAGGCTTTTACCCACAGCGCCACCCACCATCCCTCAAAGTGGCTTACAACACAGTATAAACACTAAAACCCATTACAGTAAACAAACCAATAAAATACATCTATAAAAAATAAAAGGTCCCACAAAAATATTATTATTAGTGATGAGTGAGGGATTGTGAATCGACTAGAAAACCTCCATAGTGGTGGTCTCATTCTGCATTCCCTTTTAAAATAGATTCTACACTCACTAAATGACACATGCTTCATTTTGAGTGAGTAAACGAAGACCAATTCTATCCCTACTTGTGTATGATGACGCCCCACTGAAATGGGACATGGACAGGATTGCATGGTTATGCTAGCGGCTCTCTGAAGGGTGTAAAGTCGAGATTTTCCCATCTCTGCCACCTAAAATCCTTTACCTGGAGGTTTGGGGGACTGAACCTGAAACCTCCTGCATGCAAAGCACTGAGGTATGGACGCATGCACACCCACAGCCACAAGCTTTTGTGTGATTGGAGCAGAAATCTCTGTCTAATCCCACTGCTGTCACTTCTGGACCCTTAACCTTAACCTTAGCCTTCATTCTGTATTGCTACAGGCATTCAAGTGTATTGATACATGTATTCAAGTTGACAGCTTGATAATATTGCTAGCTTCTTTTAGTGGAAGCTACCCATAGCTCCATCTGGTACGCAGGCTGAGACCTTCCCTGTCCGCAGACTGTCTCGCCAGAGTGGTGCATGCTCTAGTTATCTCCTGCTTGGACTACTGCAATGTACTCTACGTGGGACTACCTTTGAAGGTGACCCAGAAACTACAACTAATACAGAATGCGGCAGCTAGGCTGGTGACTGGAAGCGGCTGCCGAGAGCACATAACACCGGTCTTGAAAGACCTACATTGGCTCCCAGTACGTTTCCAAGCACAATTCAAAGTGTTGGTGCTGATCTTTAAAGCCCTAAACGGCCTCGACCCAGTATACCTGAAGGAGGGTCTCTACCCCCATCATTCTGCCTGGACACTGAGGTCCAGCTCTGAGGGCCTTCTGGCGGTTCCCTCCCTGCGAGAAGTGAAGTTACAGGGAACCAGGCAGAGGGCCTTCTTGGTAGTGGCACCCGCCTTGTGGAACGCCCTCCCACCAGCTGTCAAAGAGAAAAACAACTTTTAGAAGACATTTGAAGGCAGCCCTATTTAGGGAAGCTTTTAATGTTTGACAGACTATTGTATTTTAATATTTTGTTGGAAGCCGCCAAGAGTGGCTGGAGAAACCCAGCCAGATGGGCGGGGTATAAATTTCTCTAATATCCATTCCGGGATGTGTGGTGTTTTAAAAAAGAAACTGTCTTATGTAATGTTTTTTACATGGCACACAACTGTGTTAATATTGCAATGCACGTATGTGAAGAAAAATACTGGAACAATGAAGGAGAAAAATGAAGTGCACTGGTCTGGATGTGGTCATTTTGTGAGAAGATGGACAAGTTTAAGAGTTGGTGGTGGCCTGTTGCTTTATTTGTCCTGCTATCTGCTTGGGTCAAAAAACCCCAATAACAATCAGTCATGATGGTAGAGGACTAAAGACAGTGCTTAGCATTTCAGCAGAGTCCATCAGAGCTGACCACCACAGCTTGGCCCACCTGCTCCCCCACTTTAGTTTTTAAACAACAAATGGAAGAGGACCACCATATTAAATTTCCCATCAGTGCCCTGGGCTGGTTCACATAGTATCCATCCAAGGCATTGTGGGGACTTAAAATCTCGGCCATTTTATTATTAAAATGGCTGCCGGCTTCCCAGACCCACACCATAGAAACTCACAGGGGGCCTAAATAGATACTGCCACAGGGCCTTCCCTCAGACTAGTCCAGAACTAGCTTTGAAATAACAAAAGACAAAATGGGTTCAAATGGCAAGCAAGGCATCCATCATGCAAACTTCTGTTCTCTGACAGAATAACATCACCGGCTATAGTACTTAGAATCACAATTCACTTAAGTATTGGGGGAAATCAATGTTCCTGGACAAAGACCTCAAGGCCATTTGTGTATCATCTTCACTAGTCTGACATATTTGTGTCTTCTCTTTCCATCAGGCTTGAAAATAGATGGCAGGAAGGTGCTTGTCATAATAGGAGGGGCTGATGCAGTCCACCGACTCCCTCTTGCACCCTCACTTGTGAATTCGCCGACTGGTGGAGATGGGTAAGACTTGAGGGCATCATTCATGCTCCTATCAGTATAACTGAACATGGAAATCCCTTGCTCTCTGTGGGTTATAATGGGTGTGTGATAGCACATCAAATTCACTTCTTAATAGTCTGTCATTTTAAGACACTGTGAGGAACATGGTAGGAAAATGTGTACAAAACCTGGAAGTGCGTCTTCAAATTACACATTGTGTTCTTCACACTTCTTAAGAGTACATGCTTAAACTGGCCATTTTCAGTCTGAAGAAAAGGCAGCTGCCAATCCATGACCCAGTATGTGCTTTTGATCTGGATTCAGGCCAGGCTGAACTCTTATTCTGCCCCCTCTCCTCACCAACTGATGTTTCCCTTTGAAGGTGCTGTCTACTGTGAGCAGTGCTGGTGGTCTCCAGCTCTGACCAGCCCCTGTGAGCCTGGTCAATGGTCAGGGATGGTGGGAGTTGAAGTCCAACAACATCTGGAGGGCCACAGATCCTCCGGATCTGATAAAGGAAAATCCTGCCTGAGATCCTGGAATAACCTTTCTCAGACTTTGGTACCCTGGTGTTGTTGGACTACAATGCCCATCATCCCTAGCTAGCAGGACTAGTGGTCAGGGTTGATGGGAGTTGTAGTCCAACAACACCTGGGGGCGCAAGCTTGAGAAACATTGGCTTAACTTATAAGATTGTGCTACCAGAGTAATGGTCAAACTACCTTCCTTTTACCTGATGCTTAACTTTCAACCCTTTTCTTCAGCAGCCCCAGATTCCTGCCTCTGAAGGAAGTAATTTCTGCACCATTATCAGCTTGCTTTTTCCTGATGTTTTACCAGAACTGTCCTTTTCCTCTGTCTTCAACCAGTATTCATAAACTACAGGAGCTTACAGGCATGTTTTAATTTAATTAAGTACATAATTTTGTACCTCCACCCTCCCTCCTAACATGCTAGCATTTCAAGAGACCCTAATTAACATTTGGCTAATTCTTCCCCTGTGATTTCTACAGGGGTATGAAGGCTGATGGGGCCCCAGGGTTAAGTTAGAAAGGGAGAAGCGGCAGGAGCATAAAATGAGAACCAAGTATTGCTGCTTCTGTACTAGGAGTATAGCATTCGTGCTGGTATTTGTCCCAGCCTTCCCACGAGCAACTTGCCCATTCAGGAGCACAAGTGCTTGCTGATCTGAATAGCCCTGTCCCTCTGTTGGCAACCATCCCATTGATTTATTGATAACCATTGTGTGATCATGTCTCTCTTTGCCTCTTCTCATGTGATGCTGTTTCTCTCAAATGCATTCCATCTTTAATGATGCTCTTGTACAGTACTAATGAAAAAAATTAATTTGGTTTTAGGGCTTCCAGTTGCTAGAGTAAAGCCAGGTCCTCTACATGAGCTGATTGTTCAGTTTGCCCTTTCAGAAAATCATCCGCATGGTTTGATAGCAAGTACTTCTTCCTTCATTGTGGTAATTATACTCCAATTGTTGGTATTCACTCCAGTTGTTATGAGGTCAGGAATGAAGCTGCTAAATGAGTCATAATTCTACAGCTTACTGAAAGCTGTGTGTTGAATTCTGGGAAGTCATGAATTTTCTGGAATAGATTGTTTTAACACTGCTAAATTTGACTATGACCTAGTCACAGTTGCAATTCTTTGCCCAGGTTGGCCTTTACACAACATATACAAATTGTGTGTGCACGCGCTCTCTCCTTACTCTCCCCCTCTCTCACACACAAAATTACACTCAATTCAGTGACTCTAATGTGCAAAATTGTGGGGCTGTCATCCATGAGATGTCATTAAAAAGCTAAATGCGGCCTTAGATTAACCCATAACACTACTTTTTTAAAAGTCTCGTTTCAAGTTAAAACCATTTGCACACATGGTCTCATAATAGCTGGGAAAGTTTCATAAAGATGTAGCGTAGAATGAATTCATTGTGGGGAATAAATTGATAGAAAGATCCAACTGGAGTGAATCCTGTTGGTGGATTATATTTATTTCTTATGTCTTCTTGGCTATGCTTTTAGTTTATATTCAGTTCTTTTTGGTACAAGTTGCCCTTGATACAGCTGTGTGTGATAAATCCTACTATGCAGAAACTGGCACTACTGGTATACAGACCAGAGGGTTAATGTGCACATGGCTCACACAGACACCATTTGTCCACATGCACTTCTGTCCATGTGCATTCATCAATACATGGGCACTTTCAGCTGAACTCCATCTCGATGATTCTGGGCCGCACTTCATGGGATATGTTCATGGGCTGTGCTGTCCCCTCCTCTCAGTTAGTATTTTCCCACCCCTCCCCTTGAGTTCTGGAAAACTGAAGTCCACTGTGGGCATGTCAATGATTTGTTCACCTATGTGGGTGGCCAATATTTATTATTATTGAGATACAAGTTTTCCAATATACCACACTTGTGGGTTCACCCCCTCCCCCAAAGTGCGTCTCTGTCTCAGTCCCACTAAAAGCCCACCAAGGAAACCTCACCAGTAAAAGTAGGGGGTGCAGGAATAGTTGGCAGTTCACCCAGCAAAATGTTGTCACACACATAAAAAGAAGTGGCCCTCACAATGTGCTTCAGTGTGTCTGGGTAACATCTGAGTTTACATTGGATTTCCCCCCATTATCACATGGATTGGGAAGTTCTGAATTAAATGGCAGAGGGAAGTGTGGACTTCTACTTAGATGAGGGCAATGTCGTGTGGACAAGGTGAAAAACAAACACACATAAAATGCATAAAATCCACTTTAAACTACCATGTATACACAGACAGGTTGGTTTTTCCCCACGGTGCCATTGGGCTTGAGAGCTGAGCAACTCTTCAGATCCAGTGCAGAGACTACTCCATTTAATAACTTGTTTAAAAATGGGTGGTCAAGGCATCTATAATATAAGCAGCTTATTTCAAGGTTTGCTTAAAAGTCCAGTGTCACATTCTTTGTACTGTTCTAGACAACTATCGTATTTACTCAAATCTAATGCTCACCCTTATTGTTGTGAAAATTAAGGTACGCATTAGATTCGATGGCACATTTACATTCGCCAGCAAATACTTTTTTTGGTTTCAGGGTTCTGAAAATTGAGGTGCGCATTAGATTTGATGGTACATTAGACTCAAATAAATATGGTATGTTTTTGAAGGGAAGTTCCTTTTATTCATGTTTCCTATTCACTACTTTTTAAAAAAATCAATGCAGGAAACAATTGCTACTACATCCATGAACAAATCTTGTACGGTTTATGATCAGTCTCTTCCAGGCTGCCCAAAACACAGCTATTTCCTAGATAAAGGCATAGAAAAATCTGATATGGCTGGAGCAATGGTCAAGAAAATCCCTTTCACCCATCCCAAATGTGTGCCTGATATGATTGAAGTTCTCAGACGTCAAGCAGCATATAACACCCTCATTAGCAGCTGCGTGTCTGAGACAACTGAGTGTGAAGGTAAGATGTTTGCACATCTTTTGCTCACACCTCTTTCTGATTCTGCTGTGTTTCCAGTAGTGAATTCTGGGAAGAGTTTATCTTCAGTATTTGCTGTGAAGCTCAAATATATCAATTGGGACCTGTATTTGTATGTTGGATGCATGTAAAGTTAGGTCCACCTTGGATGGTGGTGACAAGATATTCAGGTATTAGAAATAAGGAGGTGTGATGGGCAGCATAATGGTTCTACTCCCCTCTCAGCATTTTTGTGATCCAATTCATTGAAAGTGGCTGGAAAAATTGTGAGCCCATCATATCTGTGGAGGTTAAGCTGGGTGCCAGACCCCTCTAATCCTTGGATCTAGCAAGTGTTAGAATTTAACCAAGGAATAGCGAGGCTAGCCTCCTCGTGAGGTGATAAACCTGAGCGATGAGCCGTTAAGGGGGATTAAGGGGCAAGATGGCAAATGGGTGGGGCCCCCTCTCACAGATAAAGTCAGAGTTGAGAGAAGCAGTGAAGTGACCAGGAAGAAAAGCAGCAAGCTGGAGACAGGGTCAAAGAGAAATATTTGATTTCTGTTTGAATCCAAGGCTGCTGCTGTGGGAGAAACTAATGTTGTGAGCCCCTCCATTGTAGGCTGTTTGTATATACGTGTAAATAAACCATACATCATAAAGACATCACATTCTCCGCTGTGCCTCATTCCCAAAAGAAATCACAAACCCTCTTTAAGCACCTGGAATCCCTGAAACCTTGGAGATTGAAGGTGGGGTGCAACAATATGAATAGCGTAGAACAGATCACGCAAATCGAATGTGCATTGGCTTCAATGTTCTCCCCCTTCTTCTTTGTTTCGTTTGCAACTCCCATCTTGAAACTATATAGTCTGTTTTCAGCCCCCCCCCCTTTTTCTTACATAGCTCAGTACTACACTACCCTGGTATCAGTTCTCCAGGGTGTCAGGTGAGGTTCTCTCACAGTCAGATCTGGAGATGGCGGGGGTGGAACGTGGGACCTTCTCAGGCAAGGCACTCATGTTCTGCCACTGAGCTACGGCCCTCCCTTCTCAGCAAAAGTTGCTGCAGGCAGAGATTTAAAAATGAGTGAAGTATTCACGTGGACCTGCTTTCAGGTGTGCTTGGAACTGTTTGGATTCCAGCCAAACAGTGTTGACACCTTACAACTTATTTCTTTTGGAGATAGTGAAACTGAAAAGGAAATTTTCAGCAACTGTATTTCATTTGGTGTTTGTACCATGAAACTTCATGAGCGTGTACAAAGCAGGACTCCTTGAGTCTAGCAAAAGCCAACCCACTCCTACTTCAATGGTCATGTTTTAAGTTAAGGGATATAGAATACTTGGAAATCAATACAAATGTTTTCTGACTACACCCACTAATTTATATCTCTAGTTCAAATTAAACGTTTAGCTCTGTTGCTACAGGGTTAGCCCAAACAGTCACTAAACAGTTATTTCCTTCCAGATTCATCAGACTTGCTTCATTTTGACGTCTTTCAGCAAAAAGCCACTAGCTTTTCAGTAACATTCCAGCATCCATTGGAGGAGAACCTAGCCTGTGGTATGTCTCCAAAGGAAAGGTGTATTGGGTGCACACAGGCAAACAAAAAGTCAGCAGGGAACGTGGTGCAGAAATGCACTCGCTGCATTTTGCACTACACATGTAGCCTCATTTGGCTCAGGCCGGGGTAGAACGTGTGAATGTGTATATGTGTGTTTCAGTGTTAAGAACAGACTGGATGTCCATACCACACATGGACACAATAACCAGTTCATCGCAAATACTACCTCCCTTTTCCCAGAGCAGCACTGTGCAAAGCCCTAAATAGCTGGCCCTTGTGACTGCTTTCAGATGTTAATGGGAAAAGTGCTGGCCCAAGACACTTTGTGCCTCATGTAGAGCAAAAATAGTCCCTTGCTAGAACCAACACCCCAAATTTTGCTTCATCAATTCCTGCCTTCCTCTAACCTGCCCATCTCCCCATGCAGTCTGAACACACAGAGGTAAGGAACTAGAGAGGAGGAGCTGGATCACTTCTGTGACTATTGCCACGTATTCATAAATAAGGTCTGAAAAGAGGTGGTAATAATAATAATAATTAATAATAATAATTAATAAATTTATTATTTTTTATACCACATCCATCTGGCTGGGTTTCCCCAGCCTCTCTGGGTGGCTTCCAACAAAATATTAAAATACAGTAGTCCGTCAAACATTAAAAGCTTCCCTAAGCAGGGCTGCCATTATTTATTATTATTATTATTATTATTATTATTATTATTATTTAGTCTTCTACACAAGTGTCTCATGGTGATGTACAATATGGTTATAGTTATACACAAAGGGGCTCTTACTTTAGCACACATTGAAGAAACTGGCAAATTCTTCCCATTTACTACTTGGCCATCTATATAAACTCTTTTCTACTATTGCACAATAAGTATGTGTGTGTGTGTGTGTGTGTGTGTCTAGTGTTTGTGTTTTTCTCTGTTAAATTGGTTTGGGGGCTATTGGTACAAAAAGTAGCACATTATGTCATTTACAGTCCATCTTTCACCCTATGGTCCCAGGGTGAAAATGCGTATTTTGCGATGTGACTACCTAGGTATAAATTAGGTCTGATTCCCAGTTTTATACTATGGTTGGGAATATTAAAAAGTAAGCAGATGTTGCACTTTATCACATAATCTGTGGATTAAACTTGAACCACACCGGCTTTGAAGATGGCTTGGGATAAACTTGCAACAGGTGAACAGCCTGTTTACTGTTTTGTTAATCCTTCCAATGTGCACGTCTTTGGATTGGGCTGGTGATGGGATAACAGGAGCCAGTTCAAATGCCTGTTACTCATAGGTAGATGTGTGAATGAACTTCTTTTGAAATTACTGGTGACATATATATTTTTATCTTGTAGTGATTTGTAATTGCTCATTTTTACAGTCAGCATGGAATGAGCATGAATATGTGACCTCTTCCCACGAAGCATGCATGCTTTCAGGAAAATAAATAAAACCAATGCAGTGACCAGAAAGAATTTCTATTTAAGGATTGACTAGATTTGGTGGTTATTAATAATTCTTACTGTTGTCTCTACTATAATGTCACACTTGTTTTTAGAGCATTTTTTCCCTCTTCTGTTTAGTGATGGTCGATGTTCTGAGTTCAAGGGACGTTATGTGCACTCTTCATACACATTCTGAAGATGGAGCATTAATCTGCAGCAATGATTATCTCACAAGAGTCCTGAAGCGGTACGTAACACTTCTATAATATATAGGGGCCAAGTTTTCTTGTCCCTCCAATCCCTTTTCCTTTTGTGTCATGTATAATGGAATGGTTTGTAAACCAATGGGTGGCTATCTATAAATTTAATAACTTTGTACAGCAGCTAGAAACTTTTAAGTGATTTAAAGGATTTGAAAAATATTTCATGTAACGGGAAATTTTTCTCAGTATTTGAATAAACATTGGGGCAGGAGAAACAATACCATCTTAAACATTGTAATGAAGAATTTATTAAAAATGGTGGGTTTCACAGGCCAATTCAGCTTTCTTAAAAAGGATATTCTCAAATGATGCATGCATTTAGACAGTTTGCTGGAGGAACTGGACCTTAATAATACTGAGTAAGCTTTCTGAGTAAGCTTTCATAGGAAAGCACAACACAGTGGAATAGCTCCATCAGGCTTAAGACGTGAGAAACAGGCAACCAAAATAAACTACCTACAAGCTCCATAAATGTCTAGCTCCAGATGGTCAGAAGAGTTAGTTGAGCACTGTATGTCAGTGTGAAATTCTCTGGAACTCAAGGGAACTAAAAATCTCCTCCATCTTTTAATAGTTAGCGCAGCTAGAGGTTCCTTTGCTTCTGTAATGGGCAGCTTAGACCACTGTCTAAGCATCAGTGGGCTGAGTCTCAGCAGTGGTCTTTGGACCACTTTCAGGTAGGCCTCAGTATCACTGCCTGCCATAGCCTTTTGGCTGGACCAGCGGCAACACTAGCAACTCTGCATGCAGAGTAAAGGTGGCCAGAAGACAGAGAGGTTCAGGAGTGGGCAAGGTCTCCCTTGCTCTGACGGGAAAGAGCTTGAAGTGTTGAAGGAAATTAAAAGGCTGATAGTTGTTGTTGTTGACAACAACAATTGTAGTAAAACAATGTTGTTATAGGAGGAAGCTGCCCAGAGTGGCTGTGGCAACCCTGTCATATGGGCAGGGTACAACTAATAAAATTATTATTATAAGTTAGAAGGATCAGGAAATTGATGAAAGAAATGGGTGGTGGAGGGATAGGAAATACTTGTGAAACATCGAGCATGAGTAGGATTTTCAGCAGTGTGGTGAGATGCAACTTTAAAGATTCAAACTGCTCCTGTTGAGTGAGCAATGCAAAATAAGATTGGAACGTTGGCGGTTTGAGGCCCCACAACAGGGTGAGCTCCCGTTGTCAGTCTCAGCTCCTGCCAACCTAGCAGTTCGAAAGCACATCAAAGTGCAAGTAGATAAATAGGTACCACTCTGGCAGGAAGGTAAACAGTGTTTCTGTGCGCTGCTCTGGTTTGGCCAGAAGCAGCTTAGTCATAATTTCCACAACCCAGAAAAACTGTCTGTGGAAGCGGACAAACGTTGGCCCCCTCGGCCAGTAAAGTGAGATGAGCGCTGCAACCCCAGAGACGTTCGCAACTGGACTTAACTGTCAGGGGTGCCTTTACCTTTATGTCACCTTACAGAAGAACTGGCATGGAACTTTAGAAATTTATTTTATGTAATCTATAAAGCTTTCTGCACTGCGCTGACTTGTTTGGAGACAGTGGCAAATGCAGCTTGTTCTATCCACCAGTCAGTTAGTTCTGCATATGAAGCAGCCAGATTATATTTAGTGAATTAGCAATTCCTTAAATATTGGATGACTTTGCCCTTCTCTTAGGTGTATGTCAATTCCAGTTCTCATGAGAGCAATTTTCAAGAAAGCCACCCAACAAAAAGCTGAGGAAACTTCTCTGAGCAAAGACGGAGCTTGTGAGGAAAACTGCAAAGACCAACAAGTTGAACATAACCAGCAGTAGTGTGGCTACTTGTGAAACTGAGCAACAGTATTATTATTTTTAGTGTAATACTTGGTTTATTTCTCTCACAAGTTACAACTGGGCAAAACTAATTCTGCTTAGTGAAAAACATTGGAAAAAGTTACGTTTTAAGTCACAAAAGCAATCTGAATGCAGAGATTACCACCTTATTAAACATTAAGTTTCAACTTTGTAAGGGTTATTTTATAGTGAGTGTTTAGAAAAAGTAGGTTTTCTGAAGTAGTATGTTAAACAAAGCTTTAGGAACTTTTTTTTAGTAGAATAAACATTTTTTGGCAAGGGTGGGTGGGTTATTTTAATTCAACTTTGATCTTTATACTGGTCACACCCTGTGGCAGAACTCTAGTCCACTTGAAAGTTTGTCTAAATTGGGCTTTTTTCTTTACACTAAAGCTTCCTTTTTCCCAATCAGACGAGATCTTTTAAAAATAGGGTGTTGATTCCATCAAATGTTAGTCACATAGGGACATTTTTCCAGATAGCATTGATTTAGTTAAAATTAAGAGATAAATGAACCATCTTTACACTACAATGAAACTTTTGTACCCCAGCCCTTTCCCATAATTATACTCTTTTGTGTGCAGTCTCTACTGGATACAGGTATGAATCTCTCTCCTGAAATCTGTCCTTGCACAGACAATTTGTTCACCTTGCTCTACATGTAAGATGAAGTAAGTATTTTTACATGAGTGTATGTCTGTCTGTCTCACACACAGGACTTCTCTTGGTCTGAATCAGGTAGAGTTAAGTAGTGTAGCTATAGTACAGCAAAGTAAGGGCAGCAAAAGACCCATAGAACTCATATTATTTGGGAGAGAGGAGGCTAATCTTTTGGGGGGCCACATTGACCCATAATCAACCTTCCCGTGAGTAGCAAGAACTGCACTTCTCGAGGCTGCTTTCCAATAAATTATTTTACACTATCAGTTTTTTATTATTATTAAATTTAGTGATGTCAAATTTTGTGAGGGTATTGGAGGTCACAGAAGTGGGACACAAGTTTGTCACCCCTGTTCGAAAGAAACGTTAATTCCTTTTGAAGAGGAATTTCTATTTCTTTGTTCTCTTGAATAGGTCTGCCTCTTCTCGCATTGTCCACCTGCCCCTGATTAGTGCAGCACTGACTTCTGGGCAAGAAGGTTTTTCCCAGAAAGCTTATGAAGAGAAAACCGTACTATGTATATGTGCTGCCGAAGCGAGCACGAGAGAACCGTACTATGTACAGACTAGTTTACCAGCTAAGAAATGCTTCAGTAAATATCTGAAGGCCAAACTCAAGGTGACATTAAATGCACCTTTATATTTCAGATATTAAAAAATGCAAATAGCATCAGCCAGCACCAGCGAAGAATTTCTTCCTCAAAGCAAATCCTAGCTTCAGAAAATTTCCTGAAACAAAGCAGGGGAGTAATGAGTTAATTCCCCAGCTTTATGCCTGTTCATCTCAATAACTGGGATCCTTCCACCATACATATTTTAAAAATGCAAATAAAATGTTAAAGATATCTTCACAAATTGTATTTAACACCCATTCTTCCTATGTATCAGGGAAGGGGAGAGAGAATAATCCCCTCTTGCAAGGCTGTATTTTTCACATCTCTGGAACAGCGATGTAACATAAGATTATAGTGCCTGGAATGATTTACTAACATAAGATGTGTTTGCAAAGTTTGTTAAAGGAGATTAGACAGTGTACAAATTAATCATAAGCCATATCCATGTAATACCACAGGATTTTATCCACTATATAAAGGGCACATTAAGCAATATTTGAAAGCAAAATCTCTGCATTTCAGCCAGTTCTGAGGTAGTTGTATTTCTGCGGGAAAACGATACTTTAAAAAACTTTTTAAAATTCCACACAATTAATTAACTTTGCAATAGTCGAATGTGTTCAATTGTGTCTGGTGGCAAACCTAGCTGATCCACTAAATTGATAGTTTTTTCCTTTAGCCAAGTAAACACTGGCTTTTTGGAATCAGGGCCACCTTTTCTCTTCCTGCAACATTCTTCTTGGGAGGATCCAGTCCTGCTATCATTTCTGCAGCACTGTCCACTAAACTCAATGCCGTTTTCAGAGATTCTTCCCCCTGTAGTTCCATCATGCTGTTTCTCAGGTAAGAGGGCATGACCGAGGTCCATATCCTCAATAGTATCCATCAAGTCTTCAACATGGGGCTGCAGGTGGGTAGAGTTAAGACTTCTAAACACAGATTCTTCGTATTTTCCCAATTCGTTCAGCAGGTCAGTTACCTCACTCAGCACTCCAGAACTGCATCCATTGTGCTGACACCAGAACGAAAGAGCACTATAAAAACAAAGTTAAAAATGGATCTTGCATGAGACCACATGTAAATAAGAAGACAGCTTTAAAAAAAAATTATCCCCCTCCCATATTTATTCTCATTCATAAAGGGCAACTGAGCAGAACATTAATCTAGAATAGTTTTGTATTCCAATTTGGAGCGCCGTATAAGAATTCTACAAATCACCATGGTACCAATCAAATAACCTTTTTCTAGTACGGTGTATCATTTCCTGCTTTCTATCTAGCAAATGCCTGAGATACTCATTATAATGGAATCAAGTTCCTACAGCCCATGATAGTTGGGGGAAATCAAGAGACAGGAGACAGTCTTTGCTCAGAAATGGCAGGCATGGAGTACAGTGGTATCTCTAGTTCGTTCCGGAGGTCCATTCTTAACCTGAAACTGATCTTAACTAGAAGCATGCTTTCGCTAATGGGGCCTCTTGCTGCCGCTGCACCATTGGCACACGATTTCCATTCTCATCCTGGGGCAAAGTTCTCAACTCGGGGCAACTCTTCCAGGTTAGCGGAGTTTGTAACCTGAAGCATTTGTAACCTGGGGCATTTGTAACTTGAGGTACCATTGTAGTCTAAAAATTTCCTCCTTCCACAGTGCATCCTATAAGGCACCTTCAGTGGAGGTCTACATGGAAGAGGCTGCCTCCAGGTTTCATAGCAGCACGGAAGGACAAGTTGGCTGTAGCTTTCAAATGCTACAAACCAAACGGACTACTGTTGCCATCTTTTTCTGTTCTCCAGTAGCTCAAGTTCAACAGAGAGTGACATTGTATCAGGACAAGTGGCTATATTAAGGGGTGAGGAGCCTTTTTGGCTTCACAGGAGAGATCCTTATCTGTCCTCCTGTCAATCACCGAACATCACAATGGCATCAGGTGATCTGGTGACAAGTCCCATTGTCAGAACTTCAAAGTAACCTGCAGGAAGCAAGGTGCTGGTAAGATGGAAGGGGATTTTGTTAGAATGAATTTCAATGCAAAACCTTCTTGATCGTGAAGAGGTTTACATTAAATCCTACCGAATTGAGTAGGATTTAACGCACCCCCATCAGCTGATGAGCAAGGTGTTAAATCCTGCTGTGTTGGCTGTGCACCCCAGTTCCCTGCAGGATGTGACGATAAAGAATGGATAAAAAGTTAAGTGTTCATAATTTAAATGGGCACTATATTAATAGATATATTTCTCTGGTGGAGGTCTGCTATCAGTTTAACAACTTGTACAATTAATTTCCATTCCTTTTTTTAAAATGCTGCTTTACTACATACCTTATGGTTCCTTTGAGTTGGCCACATGAGATCATCTTCCTTGCTGCTTCTTTATACCCCTGATTAAAACCCTGTTGAACTGTCAGCAGTTTTCCAGCTTCTGCTCCCTCCCTATAGCCTTCCTTTGAGCAAAGAGATCAAAATCACATTAACAACTAGGATGTAAAAAGAAACAGTACAGTACTCATCAGTATCTGCCTGGCTTATTCAAATAAGCCATCATGAAATGAGGTCCATCTGCAGTTATAAAAATGTTTGCTCTAGAGGTGTGGCTTACACATAATATGTGTGCCAATCATGTAGCTTTAAAAAGTCAACCTCATCATGAAAAAAGTGCTTCTGGAGCAGACAGAGGATATTCGGCACAATAACAAAAGTGTGAGATCTTTTTCAGCCCTTCCAGTTGCATGGACTGAACAAATAAAAAAAAAAAGAAAGAGGAAAATTGAATCTTTGATTATATAGCATGACACAAGACAGTGCATTATTAACAGTTAAGCTATCCTTGTGGATTGCCGTTAGTTTCATCTGAAAATGACTTTCTCTGCTTAATTCCAGAACTATGTTTCTCCCAAACAGAACACTATAGCTGACCCTTAATCCTCTGATCAGCAACTCTGCAGTGAAGGCCAGTGAGCCAAGGCTCTCCCTTTTCCCCAATATGGATTATCTTCTCCCTGCAACCAACACATCCTCCCTACACCTTATTTGCCTCTGCGCTGACTGAGGTGTGTCGGAGTATGTGTGGACCTGCTAAACCTTCTAAAGGCTAATCCAGCTTGGAATCTCAATAGCTATTTTTTTATGTCAATGATGTGGTCAATCCCCAACCCAAACCATATAATTACTTTGACTCGTTTCTCCATGGTGCTCTTCCATTCTTTCTGAGCTATGTCCATTTCATCTGCATCTTCATCAAATACATCTTCTCTGTGCTGGCTGACTGCAGCTTGCACCCAGGACATCTTGTCTGTGCTAATAACCGTGAGGAGGGCTATGGGCAGAAGCAGCTGAAGTCTAGCAGGGTGGTAAGCTTGAGCAATCAGACTGAAACCTGCAGGGAAATGACACCTATTGAAACAAATGTTTGCATATAAAATACATCTGATAATGTGTGTATGTTGAGAAGTTCAGCACTTGCACTAAGTAATGAAGGGAAAGAGACCAGACCAGCTTTTGCTGGTGAATAAGGTCCATGATCAGGAACTTCCTGCAGCCAACCAGAAGCCGCACTTTGGAAGTCGAACGATTCGGAAGTTGAACAGACTTCTGGAACAAATTCTGTTTGACTTCCGAAGTATGACTGTATACTTTTATTAACTCCTCTCTTCAAGGAACAGAGAAAAAGGCAATGGAACTTAAAACCTTCACACTCCTTGCAGGGTCACAACAGACTTTGTGTTGATCAAAACCATGACTTATGAGGCAGCTTGTTTGTGAGCTGCACTATTGGCATGATGAGGGAGGGGAGAAGAAAGTGTCTTCTCAAGAAATGGCCACCAGCAGCCCAACTTTGTCACTTTTGAGGTAGCAGATACTTCCAACTGCTGTGTCTTCATACCCCAAGAGAAGCTTTGTAATACATTAAAGACTAACGGAATTTATTATGGCCGATGCTTTTGCAGAATACAGTCAACCTTATCAGATTCATGGAAGTCTTAGCTGACATATGGGAAGAGAGGAAATGAATAGGAAACAAGAGGTCCAAAAGTTCATGGATTTCATGCTCCCCCCCCCCCATATATCCAGGTGTAACAGCTAAGAAGAACACTTCATTGCGCTGTTGCAGTGGGCTCCATCTGGGAAATTTATAGCAGAGTAAATCTGTCAGCATTTAATGTACGAAAAGGTGTTCTTGTTTTATAAAGGGTTTTCCAAGGGTTTCCAGAGGTTTAGACGGCGTTTGCTGGCTTTTCCAAATCTATGCAATTTCACATAACCCCTGAGTAAATGGGTAGTTTCCTGTAGTACATATGACAAAACTTTTTTTTTAAGGATTGAGAGACTAATGCAGAACAAATAAAGGTTCTTCAATATTCTCTCACTCTCTCTATAATTATAATTTTATTATTTATACCCCTCCCATCTGGCTGGGTTTCCCCAGCCACTCTGGGCAGCTTATATAAAATAAGTGTACAGTGGAGATATAGAGAAAGTCAGTATGGAAGTTAATTTGCAGGTGTTGCAAAAGTCAGTGTGAATGTTAATTATCCACTGCATGATTCATTCTGTTGTTCTCAACAGGTTTTTTTTTTGCCAGTAGTTAACCTGACTTCCTCTTGGAGCAACTGTCCAATTTACTGTTACAGGTGAAAGGGACTCTTTTCTGTTTAGCTAAGTGTAGCAGAGTGGAAAAATAGTATTTTCTTCAGTATGCTCCAGTTGCTCCAGTTTATTAAGACATTTCCCCACCACCAGCAGGAATTTCAGGAGCAATTTCCTGGCAATTTAAGAAGAGCCTACCCAAAAGATTAGTGTTTCCTAGCAACAAGTTAGGAGCATCTGGATTGATATCGATTTTTTGTTACTATTACATCATTTTGATGTTTTTATTCTCAAAACCCTGTGCTGGGATATTTAAAGGACAGAACACAATGATTATCAGCAGCTAAAAAAATCTATAGCTTTATAGCACTTACTGTCCTTGAACTGCAGTCCAGTCTTATGCATGTTTACTGAAAGCTTGCTTACTTGGAAGGCTTACTAAACATGTTGGGTCAGTCTTTAGTCGGTCTTCCAGGTAAGCAAGCAAGCTAATGTGACAATCACAGAGGACAAGCCTGGGTCAAGGTTAGTTACTGTCTGAGACAAGGCAAGGATATTCCTGTGCAAATTAAGAATATGCTCAAGAATACCTTTCAATTCACCAGAGTATTTCAGGCATACATTTGGTTTGGGGGGAGCTGATCATCTAAAAGCAGTAGAAGAACCTGGATTTGTACATACTGTGGTGTTTGCCACTCTTTAAGTGTGCCACCCATTAGGAGAACCACAGGTAACTTCTGTTCAACAATTAAAGACATGTTCAACTTCTTGTTTCTAGGAATAATAAAATATTAAGTTCTCTTTCCAAGTTATTTGGGGAAACTTTTGTAGCTTAAACTTTGTACATGGCATTATTCATGGTGACTATACAATTATAGAACTCCTTTCTTAGGGAAACCTATTGAACTCAGTCTTTCTAGTCTTTCAAAAGGACTATTGAAATGTTAGGAAACTACCCTTTTTCCAAGTCAAACCCATTGGTCCATCTAGCTCAATACTGTCAATTATTTCAGCAGCTCTCCGGGGCAACAGACAAGCCCCCCCCCCCCAACAATCAGTCCTGGATATGCTGGGGCTTCAACTGAGGAGCTTCTGCATGCCAAACTTATTTTACCACTGAGCTATGTTCTTACCCTACCACACTTTTGAAAGAAAGCGGCACCACTGCTATGGTTGTGGATAGATTTGCATTTCCCTCCCCACCAGAAGCTAGAGTTGCCATACAGCATGTGCTGTAGTAAAAAAAACTGGACAGTTATCTGACACAATCCTAATTCATGTTTTGCTTCTGCTATCTGCCTTGGTGGAATTAATGTCAGAATGGGGTGCTCCTAAGCAGCACCATTCTTCTTCCAGCAAAGGAGCACAAGAACCTTCTACTTCCTGCTACCAAGAAGCTATAACAATGGTAAGGAGTGTCCGTACAACAGGCTTGTAAAAAAACAAGACTTACAACACTCCCACAACTTTGCAGGATTTGAAGCCGTTCCTTATTTGCAAGCCACACAGCCTAAAATCTGAAGCTCCAGAAACCTTGCCTCTAAAAAAAGCTCTCCTTTATACAACCCACAATGCCTATGCAAGGTGTACATAATTTAAAACTAATTTCAACTCTGGTTATTCTGGTGGTTCAAGTGAATGGAGAAATAGTTCACAGAGAAACCTTTGTTTTCCAGGAGTTGCCCTCACTTTTTCCATTTCCCTCATCAATATAGAGTGACAGCTTTTGAGGGCAGCATAGCAACTCTCGTCGGAACACAAAATGTATAAATTATGCACCTGTCATTTTCTGTGGGTGGAGAGGCATTTCCACTGAATGGTGTTGCTAAACTGCAGTCAATTCCTAGCATTATGATTCACTCTTTTATAAGACTAGTGTTCAAATGTGTGTGCATATAAAATGCAACACTGTTCCAGTAATACTAAGACTCCAAATCTGTTTTTGGGGAAGAGAAGCCTGTAGCAGACAGAACTGTACCTTCATCTTTACCAGTGCAATGCGTCTGGTTCCATAGTGCAACAGTTTGCTGTGCGAGAAATGACTTTATACCTGTGGAAGGAGCTAGTCTCCTTGACTAGTAAGAGTCATGATCCTAAAAGCTAGACATTTTCATCATCCTGTACTTTAGTTGTTGTGCTCTTGATTGTTGTTTCCTGTTCCTACTTGGAGAGTTTTGATTTGCTTGGTCTGTCGAGTGAAGAGTGGCTGTTTGCTTCATGGTTGTAGTGTTGTTGACACCTGTACATATGACTCAAACTAGCATGAGCTTTTTGAAGAACCAAAGGAAAGCACACACTCTTACTCATCACAGCCTTAGGCAGCCACCCCTTCTGCCTCCCAGGAAGATCACAGCAAGGTGCCAGAGCAGATGCAGGGAACTTGCTTCCGTACCCTCTATACATAAAAGAACCCACTGCTCCAACTGCCATTACCTGGGATTGTAGAGATGAAATGAGGCAATCTATGGGCTCTGCCAGCAGCTAGGTGGCCAAGAATCACTGGATGCCTGCACTTGTTTCCTCTCAAGAAGAAAATCTTAGCAATGTTGTCTCCATCAGTCAGCAAAGGAGCAGCTTCTGAAATGCTAGTTTTCCTCTTACTTCCCCAATCCTTTTTCTTTTTGTATAGTATTTGTTAGACCATGGGTAGGCAAACTAAGGCCCGGGGGCCAGATCCAGCCCAATCGCCTTCTAAATCCAGCCCACGGACAGTCCGGGAATCAGCACGTTTTCACATGAGTAGAATGTGTCCTTTTATTTAAAATGCATCTCTGGGTTATTTGTGGGGCATAGGAATTTGTTCATTTCCCCCCTCCAAAAAAATATAGTCCGGTCCCCCACAAGGTCTGAGGGACAGTGGACTGGCCCCCTGCTGAAAAAGTTTGCTGACCCCTGTGTTAGACTCTGAACCTTCATGTAGGTACTGTCTTCTATAAGTGTTAAATAATAAAAATAAATACATGCATCATGTGCACGATGGGAAAATGGTGATCTGTGGGTGGTAAGTGGAGATTGACCCTTTTGAGCGTTGTTTAGAATTATACCTAACTTGGCCTCTCCTTTATCCACCTCTGAGATGTGCTATCTTCCATGGTGCAACTGCACTACTGCAGGCATGTCAACAACATCCCTTTCACCAGTATATGTGGCAGACCTTCACTGGTAGGTATATCATTTAAAATGCAGTATACTGCTAACACAGGATGGAAAGTGTAAGACATCAGACTGTTGCTCCTACAAATAGTATCAGCATCAGAGTCAAGAAAAGGAAGAATAAAAACACTGCCTATAGAAGACCACTTGACAATAGTGTAGATAATTGACACATGTACTTTTATGTCTATATACACTACCTTAGCCACAAGATTAGTCTCTTTCCATTCCAGAGACGCCTGCTTCAAGGGGCCCAGTTAATGCTTTCTCTTTTAAGCCTGGATACCGCAGCAGTCTTTGACTCAGTGGTGGCTGGGGATGCTCTTTCTCTGGGCCATCTTCTCATGATCTGTGGCCTTCCCCACCATGGCTCTCCTGTATTGCTGGCACTGGAAGAAGGGAGCCAGCTGCAGCCCCAACATGGAGCCCTCTTGCTTGCTTTCCCTCAGAGTCAGTCCCCCAACAGGGACCCCTGAGACACGTCTGGCCTCTCACCCATCAACAGACCCTACCCCACATTTATTGGCACCAGGCATTGAACAGAATTGTTTGCGGCTAGCATTTCTCATGCCTGAGGCTTGAAGACCACAGAGTGGCAGAGACAGAGAGAGAGGGAGATGCTACTCTGCACAGGAACCAAAGCCAGTGCTGGATGCACTAGCAGGTCAATATGGGAACTTATACTGGAGCCTACTGCTCAGTACACTATTGCCCAGCCTTTCTTAACCTTGAGTCCCCAGGTGTTGCTGGACTACAACTCCCATAATCCCTAGCCAGCACTGCCAGTGCCCCAGGGATGATGGGAGATGTAGTTCAAGAACACCTGGGAGCCCCCGTGGCGGGAGAGACGCTCCCCGCTTGAAGCCTTGGAGAGCTGCTGCCGCCGCTGCCCGAGGTTGAGAAAGGCTGCTCTACACTGACCGGCAGCAGCAGCTGCTCTCCATGGCCTCAGGCGGGGAGTGTCTCTCCTGCCACGGGGGGAGCGAAGCGGGGGCCTTCTGCACGCAAGGCAGGTGCTCTGCCGCTGGACGGCGGCCTTTAGCCTAGTCGGGGGGGGGGACACACCCGGTTTCCCCACCCCACGCCTTCCCGAGGCGGGGGAGTCGTTTAATGGCGGACTGGCGGTCGGAAAGGGATACCTGCCTTTCCAGTCACTGGCTCAACCGGCTGCCGTCCTGGGGAAGACGGGGGTGCTGCTGCTGGTGCCGGCGTCGGAGAGAGCGAGCGGGTCAGCCGTCTTTCCTCCGGCCCCGTCGGAAGGCCTCCCAGGGGCGGGGGCTGCGGGGCTCGAGGCCGCCTCCTCCTCTCGCTCCACCCCGACGCCTCGTTCATTGAAACCCGGACGATCCTCCCCCTCCGGCGGCGCAGAGCGGCGGCTGCGGGCGGAGCCTTCGCCTGAGGCGGGAAGGCGGCTTGGCGCGCGGGGCCCCCCTTACCTCTCTCTCTCCCTCCCTCAGGAAGGGCCTACGGAGCCCAGCGGCGCCTGAGGAGAAGCCGACACCCGCCCCGCCACAGAGAACCGCGGCCGCGTCTCCCGCCCCCGAAAGCGGCCCGGAAGGCGCTCGAGGCGGCGGCGGCGGCGGCGTTGGGTTGTTTTAGGCCCCGCCTCGCCCCCTTCCTCCGCCTCGGCTGCGTCGGGAGGAGGAGCGGGAGGAGCTGGCTTCGACCAGGGCGCGCCCGCCAGCCAGCCAGAGACTGAGGTGCCGCCGGCCCGGGAGCTGCAGGCAGGCAGGCAGGCGCAGGCCGCGTCGAGCTGCGTCCCCGTCCCCGTCCTCCTCCTCCTCTTCCCCGCGCGCCGCTCCTGGCCCTTCCTCAGCAGGTGAGACGGGCCCGGCCTGCCCTCCCTTCCCGGTCGCGCCTCGACTTGGCCCGACCCCGGCGGCGGCGGGGGACCCGGGCGAGGCTGCAGGCGGGGTGGCCGCCCTGCGCCCGGGGGAAATAATAAGGGTGGTGGGGCGGCCTAGTGGTCGAGGGCGTGCAGGCGGCTGTCCTTCTCGCCGCCTCGGAAGGCCGAAGGGGTTTTCTCTGCCCGCCTCGGCGTCTCTGCGGGGTTGTTGTGCATTGGGGCGGGGGGTTTCTGGGGGCTGCTGGGCTCGCCTTCAGCAAAGGGGCTGCTGTCTTTTGGGGGGTCCCGGGAAGCGTCTCGCCTTTCGGCCATTATCTCTCCGCAGGGCTGGACTGGCTGGGGCGGAGGGTCTTCCTGGGCTTCGGAGGCCGGTCTCCCGTTTGGGGCCGGGGGCTCTCCCAAGAACAAAGAGAGCGGACTCGGCTGGATCGGGCTTGGGGCGCCGCCGAGGTCAGGCTCCTGTTTCCCGCACTTGCCAGCCAGGTGCTTCCAGGAATCTCGCGGCCGACCTGCGTGTGAAAGTGTACACGCAACACACACACACACACGCACCCCTTGCTGTCTGTCATGTGTACCAGGTAGTGCTTGGTGCACTAGCTCTGAATACACAACTTCCGTTAACCTGCGGTGGTTAAAGAACTGTTGCTGGATCCCTCCATCCCCCACGAATTAGCGTAATCTCTTTCACAAAGCCATCTAAGCCACTTGACTGCTTAATGTTCTGAGGCTAAATTCCTTCAATATAAAGTCAGGTTCCGGGTCCCTTCTTGACACCTAAGGCATAATTTGTCCAGAGCATGGGGGGGGGGGAGAGTTGCTCCCCTTCCACCCATTACCCCCCTTCTATGCTGCATTGTTGTTGACAAGATCCAGGCTACTGCTGTACTGCTTGCTGAAATACTTGGGTATTGAGGACAGGATTAGAAGCAGGAGCTTAGATGGCCTCCCTCCTCTGTGAATAAATGTTCCACTCCTGAGTCTGTAGGGAAGCGGAGCTTCTTGAAGAGTGCTGGGTGTGTCATTAGGCTTAGTTAGGCTGCTGCACTCAAGCCAAAGTCATCATGAGAAAGGCATTTTCAAATGTAAGCGTTTTCAAAGTTTACAGGGATACTTAAGGATTTCATATACTTACTGTACTTGCTGACCTTAGACATGTAATTTGGAAATCTGTTCATTTATACAAAGTGAGCCATCCTAAGCGCAGGAAACCTACTCTGTAGATTCTGGAATTTGTACTGCTAAGTATGCGAATTTATCATAAGAAGTTATATGGGTGAATATCCTGCATACCTTAATACAGTTGAATTGCCTTGAATGCAGCTTTACTGCTCTTTCCCATTGCTGAAAGGACCTTGGGATACAAGACTTGCTGAGCATAAATTAGCTGTATGTAAGACATTCTGAGTACAGAGCTTAGGAGAGTGCTTAATTACTGATGTAATTTCAGTGTGACTCCATTGTTTGCATTCATCCTTTACTAATTTTTTTTTGTTATACTTGAGACGCTGAGATATCATTTAGTTTGAATACTAAGTTTTCTAAGTGCCTACATTCCCCCTTCCTTAACTGGGTCAAAGGAAAAAAATATTGATTCCTTCTATATCTAAATTTTCAAATGCTGTGAAAACATTTGCATAACTCCATTTCAAGCTAGTGAATTTTGTCTGTAGCTAAGTGTGTTTGCAAATTCTAAATTACATATGCCTTGTAGAGTCTGTTGGATTAGTAAAACAGTTCTAGCAGCAGATGCTTGGGTAGTGAAAACAGCAACCACAACCAGCACCAGACCACTGGTACTTGCTTTCAAAACGTTCAAGAACTTTTAACAGTAGAGTATGCCCAGTTGTAGAAACTCAGATATATAAGCTAATCGCCAAATGGCACCTTAAACCTAGGTTACGGTTGCCACAACAGAATGTCTAGGTACCTTTTTTATGAGTTTACAACTCATTAAAACATAAAAGAAAACAAAGTCAGGCTTCAAGGGAAATATTTCAGATCCTTCTCCAACTGACATTTTGCTTTCCCCATATTTATTTACCCATTTATTTTATATAGCTCTCCCATAGCAGAAGTACGGTACTCTAGGAAGCCAGTGTGTTGTAATGGTTTAGAGTGCTAGACTAGGACCTGAGAGATCAATGTTCAAATCCCCCCTCGGTCATGAAGCTCACTGGGTGATCTTGGGCCAGTCACAGCCTCTTAACCTACCTCACAGGATTGTTGTAGGGATTAACTGGGGGAGGAGGTGAACCATGGAATCCTTTGAGGAAGGGGGGGATATAAATAGAATAAATAAGTTCTTCTGCTTACCTGCTTAAGAAAGCTTGGGGGGGCAGCCAGGTGGAGATGTCAGTCATCAACTTGGCATCCAGAGATCTCCACATGGTCACAATTGGACCCATGCCAGTAGCAAAATGCGTCTTGCTAATTTCTAACACTGAATGCCCCTACTTAAATGTGTAGCTATGGGCATATTCGGACTATTTTTGGATTGAAGTCAGTCATGTACCAGAAAATTCAGGTCACACAGTTAGTTGATTTGATGCTCTTCTGAAACAAACTTGCCCCCTCTGCCCCCCCCCCCAAAAACCCCACAAATTGTGGGATAACAACATTTGATTCAATGTTGAATAAACGCCTTGCAAACTAATTGGAATTAATGCTCAGTAAATAGCCAGCTTTGCCCAACCTCCCTGCAAACTTTTTGCAAACAAATCAGGTTGAATGCTTAATAAACAGGGTGTCTGAAAGCAACCTAGTTCTCCATTACCCAGTTTCTAAAATTTAACAGTATTGTGTTATATTGAAGTCTTACAGGTTTGCACTGCACAAGTTTGTAGAATGGTATACCAAGTCTCACTTTCAGCACTGCCTGGTATTGACAGCCATGAGAATAACATGCTTTTAAATTAGAACTTTAGCAACCCAGCAGAAATTCTTGTTCAGCCCATGATGAAATCCTTAATATCTTTTCTGCTCTCCATTACTACTTTAGAATAAATCTTACAACTTGAACTTAAAAAAGCTTGTGCTCCCCAAGACCTCATTGAATCAGAATTGTTGAGTTGGGAGCCACTTGTCTCCAGTATATGTGACATCATCTTATTCCAGTGTCCTCATCCTTTTGCCATTTTTGTCCCCTGGGATCAGAGTTCTCAATAAGAGAGTTCAAATTAACTAGGCTTCGCTACCTTGTCAGCCACACACTGTGAAAGGGGTTAAAAAAAAGTGAGTGTACATCCCTGCATATGCTCAAAGCTGGAGATGGACAATGAAGGTGCCTGGATGTCCCTCCGTCCTTGATAGGTGCTCAGAGCACCCTTTGGACACAGACACAGAAGAAGCCTTTTCCCTCTCTCCAAAGAGTGTGTGTGTTTTTCTGTTCTCTGCTCCAAACTTAGACCTAGAAAGAGGAGCAGTTTCTTTGACCGTGTGGTTGATATGAGATGTAGTATGTGATTGTGGGCAACACCCTGGGCCTTGTGGGAAGGGTGCATGTATGTCTCGGTGCTGACAAATTTGCAAGTAGGGCAAGCCAAAACTTGTTGAGCCCTGCATTTGGTAACAGTGAGAAAGAAAGGGCCCTACCAATGAGTTTCAAGAGAGCTGAATGCCAGGGAGAGGGGACTCTTAAGACCAACCAGGAGTTCCCTTTGTGTGGAGGAGCTCTACGTTAGTGATGGGTGGAAAGTAAATTTGGATCTACTAGTAGATCTCTGGGTGGTAAGGATTTAAGCAGATTGGACAGGCCCACTCCTGCACTACACAGCTATGTCAGCATGTGCATAGGCCGGGCCTCTCCTCATGGTTGCTGCATTCTTTGGGAGCGGTGCAGTTGACTTGTTGCCCCCTCACACATGATGCAAAGGGGGTTTGCCTGCATCTCCCTAATGTGAAAGGCATCCCTGACAACTCTGGGAGGGATAGGCAATCATGGCATATGCAAACTTCTGTCTTATAAGTGTCTTCAGTGGGAAAAGAGGTGTAAACTTTACGTCTTGTTGGAGAAATACTAGGAAAGATTTCTAAAATGTATTTTTGCTTCCCTGGGATCTTGTTTTGGGGGACCTGGAACATGTGCTGGACTTTTGTTTTACTGATTGCTGTAGTTCAGCTATGTGAAGTGTTCCAGAGCTGATGAGAACAGGCGGCATTGAACAAGTCTTGCTAAAGGCAGGGCAGATATACAGAGGCAGCCCACCTGCTGTCTTAAGTCTTTAGATTATGAATTGTTAAATGCCCCACTTGCCCTCAAAACTACTTGTATAGAAGGCAATTGTAGGGAGAGAGAAAACTGAGAATGCTTTGGCCCAAGGCCACACTCTGACTTCATAGTTAAGCTGTGATTTGAAGTAGTCAAGGCTCTATCAACAAGACTATGTTCATGAGTCTTGCTCTTGTACCACATCTCCAACTTCCATTATAAATGCATACATTCCTAAAATGGAAACCACAAAGCGATTCTCTTTCTCTCTTTGGCCTGCATTTAATTAATCGGGAAAATGCAAGGTGGAATAAGACATTGAGAGTTTCTGCCTAACACTTACTGTGTTGATAATTGATCAAATTATTTTGCCATAAAATACCTTTGCTACCGGGGGGAAAAGACAAGCTTCAGTTACATTGTCAACTTACTGCACTGGCTATAATGAATCTTAGACAAACTTGCCAGGAGTATTACATTTCTTTGTTTGAAATGGAAGTAACATAGTCAAACAAAGAAAATAGTCATTTTACAGTCCTTTTAAATGCACAAAAAACAGTATTTTAATGCCTTTTATCGACTTTTAAAATGTTTTTCTCAATTTCATTTTCAGTATATAGTATACCTGTACTGGGCCTTGGATTTGTATGTAACAAATCTTTTCATTAAATTTATCTCTAAGCTAAAAATATTTCTCTTAAGAGTTGTTAGGCTGTACCTGCTAGCAACAACATGGGGAAGTTGTTCTAATCTTCTTAACACTTACATTTGTGTATTCTAAACTTGGATTTCTTGTGAGGATGTGCATAATCCTGTGCTTTACATATTAAGTTTTATCCAAAACACTTTGTGCTTTTGTACAGATTGGTGTCACTACCTCCTTTCTTCCTATGAAGCTATTAGGGAGAACTCTCTGGTTCGTAATCAAACTGGTAAATAACCTCCTCTCAATCTGAAGTAATGTGGGTGACTATGAGACAGAATGTCTTCTTGTTTGCTCCTTGGCTATAGGATGCTCTCCATTAAGAGGCTCACCTGGTGCCTATTCTAATGGGGGGGGGGGTGTCAGCCAAAAACTTTGTATTCTCTCAGGTCATTTAGCACCATTTTCTGTTACCAACATTTGTCAGATTTCCTTCCACTGCAATAATATTTCCATCTGGGTATGCTAATGGCTGTTGCAGTGAACACAGTGTGAAGGGAAGATGTCCAGTAGACAGGCACCAGGGAGTTGCAGTGGCTTGGGATGAGTCACGAAGCAGTTGTGAATAAATACGTCCCATTCATGCATCACTTGTTGATTTCAGTAAATACCAATGTATCTAGGCTGCGGAATAAAATGTGAAACTTCCATTGTAATACATTGAAGGGTAGGATATAAATACCCATGGTAACTCTTAAACCAGAAGCAGTGGGCCTTTGGCCCTCCAGATGTTGCTGGACTCTTCCCCCCATTAAGTGTTTTGATAACTTAGTTTATTAAATCACTAACATGCTCAGACTGCTCAAGTGATGGAAGAACAGTCATACTGTATTCCTGAATGGTGAGAACATTTTCAGAGTAGATTGCTTCATCCCTGCCAAAAATGATGGGATTTGCTATTTTGATGGCTTGCTTTGGGGATGTTAGCAGGTGTGGGGGGGGATGATGCCATTAGTAGGTATATGATAAATTGTCCCACTGCCTTGTGGTAATGATGCTTAGTGGTAAAGAGACTGAGGTAATGCATCTAGAAGGCCCCAATAGAAACCTCACTCTCCTTGGAGGTGGTGTTTGTCAAATTTGTTGGCTCTACTCCCCGTCTGACATGGTAATGTATGCAAAATTCTTCAAATATTCAAAATATTCATGCTAAAAATTATTATTAGCTTTGTGTCCCCAGAACATATTTTAGAAGCAGTAGGTATTGTCTACTGTTTAAAAGTGCCCTAGATAAACCACATGTTAAGGGAAGTAATGTCAGTATTTTAATTAGTTAGACAAGAGTAATTTGCCATTCTGCTATGCAGAACTTTATTCCAGTTTTTACAAAATTTGTATACAGCCCTGTTCCAAATATCTCAGAGCAACATATGTGGTACTTTCTCATTTTATCATCAAAATCCTTTTAAGCATAAGATAGTGAAGGTCTCCTTCACATTTAAGTTGTAAAATGTACACACTATACATCCAACTATGTGCATTTGACATGCACATTATACACTATAGCTATGCCAGAAAGTTGGGATGGACCAAATCTCCCTGCTGGGTACCTTGGAAGTCGAATGGAATCTGTTCCGGAAGTCCTTTCAACTTCCAAAACATTCGAAAACCAAAGTGTGGCTTCTGATTGGCTGCAGGAAGCTCCTGCAGCCAATCTGACGCCCTGGAAGCCCTGTCGGACATTCAGCTTCCAAAAATAGTTCGTAAACCGGAACAGTCACTTCCGGGTTTGCGGCGTTCCGAAGCCAAAACATTCAAGAACTAGACTGTTCGACTTCTAAGGTACGACTATACATGCTTCCATGTTGTGTGAAATGTCCCGGATTTAGGTTTCCATGTTCAGCCACTGCATCACACCAATACGTGGTCTGTAACAGCACTAAGCTGTTGAGATTCACATACATTTAAGCAGACTGTTACTGAAAACAGCACTTTCACAGACTTTGGCTGTAGATATCTTGCATTTTATTTTACACTCCATTGTGGCTTCTGTTTATGATCTTTCTCATGGGTAGGCAAACTAAGGCCTGGGGGCTGGATCCGGCCCAATCGCCTTCTAAATCCGGCCCACGGACGGTCCGGGAATCAGCATGTTTTTACATGAGTAGAATGTGGTTTTTTTATTTAAAATGCATCTCTGGGTTATTTGTGGGGCATAGGAATTTGTTCATTCCCCCCCCCCAAAAAAATATAGTCTGGCTGCCCACAAAGTCTGAGGGACAGTGGACCGGCCCCCTGCTGAAAAAGTTTGCTGACCCCTGTTCTTTCTGATTACTTCTTATGGCCTTTAGATTTACCTTTACTGTATATAGATGCTACTGTTAAGAAGTTAGTAGATGCAGTAGACCAGCCGGGGCATGCAAAAGTGCAGTCAAGCACTATGGTGATGGCATTCTCTTTCTGCCTCCAAACTGGTCGTGTTACATGACTCATAACAGTCATCTCTTTGCAGAGGGTGTTTTATTTTGTCTAGTTCTTCACAATATGGAGGAAGGTTTAGAACTGTGGACCCTGTTTCCACTTCAGCAATGATTAACAAGGATGAATACTTACAAATATGCATTTAAAAAAGCAGAACCATAAATTATATGTCTGGGTAGGCTTGCTTTAAAAAAAACAACTTTTAGCAAGCATCTCAAATAATATATCAGTGGTACCGGCCTAGTATTAAATATATGGCACCTGTAAAATACAAGTTCTGCAGATCCCAACAGTACTTTTGTATTGTAGTCCTCCTTCCTTGTAGTGGTAGGCAGCTTTTAGTTGCATAAGATCTTTAAGAGTCCAGTACTTGGCTGCCTCAGTTCTGAAAATATAACTGGTACAGTATGCGCTTTTACTGTTTCCAAGCAAACTGTCACAAAACTCTGTCGTCACTAATTTGACAACCTTATATGTAAATGCATATCCTATGAGCTTTGCATTCTATATAATGAGCTGGAAAGCAAATGTAAGCAGCCAAGTATATTAAAAAAAAGTATCATCTATGATACCCAACTTTTCTCTTGTAATAAGCTGTGGGCTAACAGAGATGCTGAATGTTGAATTCTACGCTTAGAGTGGTTTAGTACATACAGCATTTTAAAGGAAAAATTAAGTTTGTCCTACAAATGCCATTTATCCGTGCATACATTAAGCTGTGATCCTGTGCATGTTTCCCTGGGAATAAGCTCTCTTGAACACAGTAGCACTTCCTATGCAAGTTTGCTGAGAAGCATCAGTCCGCATAACAGTTAAGTGTATGTAAGTCGAACTTTCTGAATAGTCCTTGTATCTAAATGTATATACAGTGGTACCTCGGGTTCCAAACACTTCAGGTTACAAACTCTGCTAACCCGGAAGTAGTGCCTCGGATTGAAAACTTTGCCCCAGGATGAGAACTGAAACCGTGCGCCGGTGGCAGCGGGAGGCCCCATTAGCGAAAGCGCGCCTCAGGTTAAGAACGGACCTCCGGAACGAATTAAGTCCGTAACCCGAGGTACCACTGTATTCATGAATTGGCTAGCTACTCCCTTATTGGAATTAACACCACTCAACTTGGAATCTGTATTAGAAGTGGAAATCTGTCATCAGATCTCTCAACACTTCCGTTTTTAAAAAAGGAAAGGAAAAGCATCTGCTAGACCCCCAGAATAAACTAGCATGGCAGAGGGGAATGTTTGTAACTGCCTTTCCCATTCCCAGCTACTATTTGCTCTAGAGGGAAAAACATTAAGGTACCATACATATGTGGTGTGTGTATGTGTGTACACAGAAAGAACAAACAAGTGTGGTGTAGCAATTGAAGTGTTGGACTAAGACCTGGAAGATCAGGGTTTAAATCCCCACTTAGCCCTGGAGCTCACGGAATGACTTTGGGCCAGTCATTCATGTCTAAGGCTTGCACTTACATTTGCCTTGCTTATATTTTTTCCCAGATACTTCAAACCATGAAGGCTAAATTCAGACTTCACCCCCCTTTAAAAAAATTGGCGTGTTAGAGGACTTTGAACTAGTTTTATATGTGAATATATCCACAAAGCAGAAACAACTGGAAGAGTTGCAACTCAGTGGTAGATCACATGTTTTTCATACAAAAGGTTGCAGGTTCAATCCCAAGCATGTTAATTTTTTTATATCTAAAAGCTGAAAGCCATCCTTATTCAGAGAATAATTCTCTTTGCTTTATTCTGTTATGCTGAGCAGGTTGTGTTTGTATTACTGTAATTGTTTTTGAAGTTGGGCTAAGCCTTGGGAACATGCTTCTACTTATTTTGTAGCTATTGTACATTTTAGTTACTGAACCTCCTTATGAATGTTTAAAAATCCTTATTAATTCAAAAAACATTTCTTCACCCAGGTTCCTTCTTTGTGTGAAATATCTGAAATCCAAAAATGGCAGCAAATAAGCCCAAAAGTCAAAATTCTTTGGCTCTGCACAAAGTCATCATGGTAGGCAGTGGAGGTGTAGGAAAATCTGCATTAACGCTGCAGTTCATGTATGATGAGGTAAGAGTGTGACAATCATTTTTTTAAAGAAGTGTGTTCTCAGGCTGTATATGAACAGGGAGTCTAATCACTACATTTTAGTTCGTTTGGTAACTGCTTCAGCAAACCTGAGCAGACTACCGGTAGTTCTTTCAGCTGGAAAGATTTTTGTATGGTTTATGGCAGGGGTGTGGAACCTTTCTAACTCTAATTGTTATCTCCCCCACCCCTTGCAGGCCAGGTTTGACACAATGTCAGGCGGCTCTTTTTTGCCCACTGTTTTCTGCAGTGCTTTGAATTGGACTGCTGAAAAATCAGCTGATTGTCGGATTGAGCACTTCTTGCAAGTCAGAGAGGCAGAGTTAGATTAATAAAAGGTTGTAAAATTTTGCCCTCGCTGCTGCTACTATATTTGTTTAAAGAGTCCAAGAGACTTGATCAGCAATAGTTTTTCAGTATTCTTTTATTTACAGCAGTTTAATTTTCAACTTTTAATTAAAATGCTATATTTATACAGTATTTGTACCTATAACTTACAAATAACTAAAAATATAAGTCATATTGTATTACAAATTAATACAGCCAAAGTAACAGTATTGTTTAGCTTGAGTATGAACACAAAGAAAGCAATATTGATTGTAGATACTGATTTTTCTACATTAATTCTTATTCAAACAAACCATCCACTGTTATGAATTCATAGTATTTTGGATTATTTAATTTCAACAAAGCTTCCAAAATAACTCTTTTGCCATTCTATAGGTTCATGCTGCTGGCTGCATATAATTCTCCACAGTTTAATTGATGACTATTTAGGATTGCTCAATTAACAAATATTTGTCAGAATTAAACTGGTCTTTCGTTTGAAGTTCCATTCATTTTTCTCATTCCAACACTCCTCATGTTAACTTTATAGCAAATTGAACCTCTGATAGAACTTCATGTTATCTGCCTAAATATTACTGGATATTGCTGGTGTAGCATAATGGCTGCGTTTGCCTTAAGAGTTAGAAAGTTCCCTGATTACATCTTGCCTCTGCCATGAATTCACCAGGTGGCCTTGGACAAGACACTCTCACAACCTCTGGTCTCTCCCCCACCCCCAGGGCGGTTATGAGAATTACCACTAGATGATGCATGTGAAACACTGAACATTTTAAAGTGCTATATAAATGTTACCAGTATTTGGTCAAGGAATGTTTCTTTGGAATCCCTGGTGGAAGTTACCAAAATAAGACTGACTCTGTTTCATTTCTTGCCAGTTTGTGGAAGACTATGAGCCTACCAAAGCAGACAGCTACAGAAAAAAAGTAGTTTTAGATGGGGAAGAAGTCCAGATAGATATACTGGATACAGCAGGGCAGGAGGATTATGCTGCAATTCGAGACAACTACTTCCGAAGTGGAGAGGGTTTCCTCTGTGTATTCTCTATTACAGAGCTTGAATCTTTTGCTGCTACAGCCGACTTCAGGTAATTGGATGTGTATGAGAGAAACTGGTTTGTTTTAGTGAATTCAGCATCTTATTTTTACTGTGCTAAATTGTAGCTTTGTTCCATGCTTTTCTGGCCTATAATATCGCTGCAGAATATATGTGCATGGTTAACATTAGTCTATACTCCAGGCCTCTCCATCAATAATATTGGAGAGTTTTAAGGAATAAACACCTAAGAAGCAAGGCCCTTGATGGGGATAAGAAACCACTATTATGGCCACAGGGATGGGATGCAGCTAAATAGGAATAGAGGGAAAGTGGCCCTGAATTAAGGATACAGATAAGGCAGACAGCAGAGGCAACAGTCCAAAGAAAAAGAACAACTTGCTGCAAGGAAGGTAAAAGTTGCTTCTTTATGGCTACATTCCATACATTTTTCCACAATCAACATTGTGCTAGTTCACATAAAGCCCCCAGAATCAGCAGACAGAGTCCTTACATAGCCTTAGCAGCTTAATATTGCATTTTTGTTCATCGTAACTGTTGGGTGGCTGCTGTCTGCTGAGTAATGCAGTTCTTATAACACAGATGCATTTTCAAGGTCAAACAGGAGAAACAAAGGAGTTGGAGGTTACAGTTGGCTCAGTCATTCTAGCCAATTACTCAATAACTCTTACACAAATTTACTTTGTTTGTTCAAAAACAATTAAATCACCAACATAAAGTATCTGCCTTGCAATGGGAATCAGGAGCTGCACTCCCAAGATTGATGTTTATAATACAAATATTGCATCATGGTGTAAGAGCTTCATTATTTATTTTGAAAAATGAAGCTTTCCTGAAAAAGGAAGGCATGGCACACCTGGTATCTGAATAAATGTCATATATAACCTATTTTTAATGACACAAAACACTATTGGGTTAGTTACTATGTTGGAAATTCTTGGTTCCTGTTGTGTCCAGCATTAGCTGTTGACATGGCTGGGGATCTTTTTAAAGTTCTGAAGCCATGAAAGATACAAATATGTAGTGACTGCTATATTACTTCTGCTGTGTCATAGAACAGGATTGAATCAGGGGTAGAACACACTTGAATCACCTTGTGGTTGTTTAACGTATTTAAAAGATTTATAGTTTGTCCTTTATTGATGCTGGTACAAAGAGTGGGGTACCACAAAATAAATTACATGAAGTAAAACAAGCTGAGCCACAATAAATGAAAAATTAAGGCATGTGAAAACAGTAGAGGCTGCAACAACCACATGCTTAAACACTTAAAATGCCTGAACAAACAAATATGTGTTAACTTAGAAAGCCTAGTTTACCTTTGTATGCTGTATAATTTTTAAAAGGTAGAAGGAAGCTTAAAATGACTACCGGTCTTTCCAGTTGTTGATTAACTCATTGTGTGCCTACTTGGCATTAAAAGGTTTTGTGTGCTAAACACTCAGTGAATATTCAGTGCCAAATATGGTGACTGTTCTCTTTACTGAATTGGCCACATGGGAGGAAGCAGGCTAGAGTCTGGCTTCAGGCGTTGCACAAACTAGTGCTCACGGTTTGCTCATGGTTTGTTTCATTCCAAACGTGCCACAACTGATAACTGACAACTGATAAGTCAAGGGTTATTTGGAGAAAAATCACAAGCCCAGGTTTCTGCATCGCAACAAGCCAGATGCTTGACTTGTTTCTTCCCTTCTGCATCACAATCAGGACTTGGGAAGGAGCAAGGTACTCCATACATTAAATCGTAGCTTATTTTAAACTATTTTGTGGTGTGCATACTGGGCCACTGTAAACTGAATCACAGTGAATAAGTTTCTTTGCCACTGAACATTGAGGAAGTGTTTGCTAGACAGCATATGATGGACACAATTGGTATAGATTGCCTCTTCATTGTCTCCTAATCAAACTTCAGCATTTAACTTCTGTTAATTCAAGATCACAGATTCCACTGTAGGTTTGCCAAAAGTCCTCTTGAGTGGCAAGGATTCTTTCTTTAAAAATTAATTTTCAAGAAAACAAACATAGAAAATATACGCTCCCCTAACAAATGTCCCTGTCCCTTCCTCTCCAAGATGCATAATTTTTATGGGAAAACATTGCTCCAGAGTTGTACAGTGAGGGGGAAAGTATTTGAACCCCTGCTAAATTTGCCCGTTTGCCCCCTGACGAAGAAATGACCAGTCCATAATTTTAATGGTAGGTTTATTTGTAGCTATGAGAGACAGAATAACAACAGGAATCCCAGAAGACAAAAGTCGGAGATTGATGTGCATTATAATGAGTGAAATAAGTATTTGATCCCCTTGCAAAAGATGACTTAGTACTTGGTGGCAAAACCCTTGTTGGCAATTACAGAGGTCAGACCTTTCTTGTAGGCGGTCACCAGGTTTGCACACATCTCAGGAGGTATTTTGTCCCACTCCTCTTTGCAGATCCTCTCCAACTCAGTAAGATTTCAAGGCTGATGTGTAACTACTCGAACCTTCAGCTCCCTCCACAGATTTTTGATGGGATTAAGGTCTGGAGACTGGCTAGGCTGCTCCAGGACCTTAATGTGCTTCTTCCTGAGCCACTCCTTTGTTGCCTTGGCCGTGTGTTTTGGGTCATTGTCATGCTGGAATACCCATCCTCGACCCATTTTCAATGCCCTGGCTGAGGGAAGGAGAAGCTCACCCAAGATTTGACAATACATGGTCCCGTCGATCGTCCTGTCGATGCGGTGAAGGTGTCCTGTCCCCTTAGCAGAAAAACACCCCCAAAGCATAATATGTCCCCCTCCATGTTTGACGGTGGGGATGATGTTATTGGGGTCGTAGGCAGCATTCCTCCTCCTCCAAACACGGTGAGTTGAGTTGATGGCAAAGAGCTCTATTTTGGTCTCATCTGACCATAACACTTTCACCCAGTTCTCCTCTGGGTCATTCAGATGTGCATTGGCAAACTGCAGACAGGCCTGTACATGTGCTGTCTTGAGCAAGGGGACCTTGTGGGCTCTGCAAGATCTCAGTTCTTCACGGTGTAGTGTGTTATCCACTGTTTTCATAGTGACTATGTTCCCAGCTGCCCTGAGATCATTGACAAGTTCCTCCCGTGTAGTTCTGGGCTGCTTCATCACCGTTCTCCTGATCATTTTAACTCCACGAGATGAGATCTTGCATGGAGCCCCAGACCAAGGGAGATTGGCAGTTCTTTTGTGTTTGTGAATTATTGCACCAGCTCTTGTCACCTTCTCACCAAGCTGCTTGGCAATAGTCTTGTAGCCCAGCCCAGCCTTGTGCAGGTGTACAATCTTGTCCCTGACATTCTTGGACAGCTCTTTGGTCTTGGTCATGGTGACCACTTTGGAATCTGCTGGATTGATTGCTTCTGTCGACAGGTGTCTTTTGTGCAGGTACTGTAACGAGCTGGGATTACAGGTAAGACCTCTCCCTTACAGCAGGTGCTTCTAATCTCAGCTCGTTACATACAGTGAAGATACCAGGTAGCCTGACATCTGGCTGGTTGATAGGGGATCAAATACTTATTTTACTCATTATAATGCACATCAGTCTCTGACTTCTGGGTTTCTGGGGGTTTTCCTGTTGTTATTCTGTCTCTCACTACCATTAAAATTATGGACTGGTCATTTCTTCGTCAGAGGGCAAATGGGCAAATTTAGCAGGGGATCAAATACTTTCCCCCCTCACTGTAAGTAGTGGATGCCACTGTAAATGATGTTCTGTTGAATGTCCAATAAAAGGATATCATGTCGCTATGAAATTGTCCCTGTCCCTTTTTCCAGCTAATGCTTTGACTTCCTTAGTCAATTTTTCTGAAAGTGCTATAAACCAGGTTTTTTGCAAATATTCTAAAGACTTACAGTTGTGGGCAATAATTTGTTGAGCTGCTTTTCAGAAGGAAAATGATCAGTTCTTTGTATGGTAGACTGGCATTTTCATTCTTAAAAAGGTTGGAGTGCAAAGTGGCAAGGATTTTGGATAGCCTTTATCTAGCATGAAATTCATGTTGCAGGAGCTGCCACAGGTGTGTTGGGACAGTAGCTAGTCTGTTAAGCGGGCAGTTGTGACATGACTGTCAGTTAGGTATTTGGGGAGTAATCATGTTGATAGTTTTATAGTTTGATATCAAGGTTAAATTAATCCAAAGGTTAATGACAGTGGTAAAATATAAAGTCTGCTTCACTATCACTTTAAAATATTTCCCTTTTTCTATAAAATACCTAATTTATGTATTGTTTCTGCTTAATAATTCTGAAAGTAAATATCTTCATTAATCTTGATAATCCTCAATAGCGCTACTTGGTCAGTTTTTTACTGATGTTAAACTGCTAATTCTTGTGCTTGGCTTCCCTTGCATTACCATCTCATCTTCAAAGTTATCCTCTTATAAAATTTATAACAGGCTCATCTGTTAGTCCTCTTTATGTGTGCTATCAGTTAACAGTTTATAGCTTCTTACTTGCTACTCCTTTTCTGACTGCTCTCCTGTGTAGGGTCTTTGCAAGTTGCATATTGTGAATACCTAGCACCAAGTTGGTGATAGCACATGATGGGTAACAGCAAAAACATGTTTATTGCACCAAGGTTGTATTAAAGTATCATATCTGAGAAATCAAAGAAGATTAAACTGCATGGGTCTTAAAATGTGTTTTTTCTCTTCTCTTCAGAGAGCAGATTTTAAGGGTAAAAGAAGATGAGAATGTTCCATTTTTGCTAGTTGGTAACAAATCGGATTTGGAAGACAAAAGACAGGTTTCTGTAGAAGAAGCAAAAAACAGAGCTGATCAGTGGAATGTTAACTATGTTGAAACGTCTGCTAAAACACGAGCTAATGTCGACAAGGTAAAAGTTTACCGTTTCCCAAATACATCTTCATAAACCTCTGATTCCACTCGTTGTTTGTCAAGACTAATTATTAATGTTACCCTGACTCTCTTGTGTATTGCTCATTCTTCTTCAAGATGAATGCTCTAACAGGTAGCTGAACAGAAGACATTCAAATGGCTCACTAATGAGTTTTGCTGGGGTTTGTTGGAGTGAAGGAATGGGTTTCCCAAAACCCAAAACTGACTGTGCAGGCAGTTTTAAACTGCACCAAAATCCCTATTTTTCCTTAGCTAAAATGCATAAACTTTGAGCCATTGAGCAAATGCATAACAAGAACACAGCTCTCTCCTTTATCAGTTTGTGACATCAGGGATGACCCTGGCTGGTCTAGGGGAACAGAGCAGACACATCAGTTCCTTTTAGATTTGTCAGCAGCCTTTGACATGGTCGATCATGATCTTCTGGACCACCGCCTCGCAGACTTGGGGATACAGGGCATAGCCCGTAACTGGCTGTGCTCTTTTATCTCTGGTCGGGGACAGAGGGTGGCACTAGGGAGGGAAATGTCGTCGCGCCACTCCTTGGTGTGTGGAGTGCCACAGGGCGCAATTCTCTCCCCGATGCTTTTTAACATCTTTATGCGCCCCCTTGCCCAGATTATCCGGAGCTTTGGGCTGGGCTGTCACCAATATGCTGATGACAATCAGCTCTATCTGCTGATGGATGGCCACACCGACTCGGCCCCGAACACACTGACCAGATGCTTGGAAGCTGTGGCTGGATGGTTTCGTGGGAGCCGATTGAAACTAAATCCTTCGAAGACAGAGGTCCTATGGCTAGGTCGGGATGGCATGGGGATGAGGGACCAACTCCCTTCTCTTGCGGGGGCCCAATTAGTGCCATTGCCTTCCGCTAAAAGTTTGGGTGTAATCCTTGACGCCTCCCTTTCCATGGAGGCGCAAGTTACAGCAACAGCCAAGGCGACATTTTTCCACCTTCGCCGCATCAAGCAGTTGTCCCTTACCTTTCCCGCCCCAACCTGGCCACAGTGATCCATGCGGCGGTCATCTCCAGGCTTGACTACTGTAATTCGCTCTACGCGGGGCTGCCCTTGAAGCTGTCCCAGAAACTCCAGCGGGTGCAGAATGCTGCAGCGAGGCTCCTCACCTCTGCCATGGGAGCATATTCACCCAGTGCTTTTCAAGCTGCACTGGCTCCCGGTGGAGTACAGGGTCAGATTTAAGGTGCTGCTTTTGACCTTTAAAGCCCTTCACGGCCTAGGACCCTCGTACCTACGGGACCGCCTCTCCTGGTATGCCCCACGGAGAGCCTCAAGGTCCATAAATAACAACACTCTAGTGGTCCCAGGCCCTAAGAAAGTTAGATTGGCCTCAACCAGAGCCAGGGCCTTTTCAACTCTGGCTCCGGCCTGGTGGAACGCCCTGCCTCATGAGACCAGGGCCCTGCAGGATCTGATTTCTTTCCGCAGGGCCTGTAAGACAGAGTTGTTCCGCCTGGCCTTTGGCTTGGAGCCAATTTGATTCCCTCCCTCCCTCTCTTTCTTTTTTCTTTTCCTTCTCCTCCTGCGATCAGGCTACATTTTAATATTTTAATGTTCCATTATTTTAATGTTGTATTTTATTTTTGTTTTTAAGTTGTAATCATTCATCTTGTTTTTATTATTGCTTGTAAGCCGCTCTGAGCCCGGCCTTGGCTGGGGAGGGCGGGGTATAAATAAAAAATTACTATTATTGTTGTTGTTATTATTATTATTATTATTATTATTATTATTATTATTATTATGTGCTGACCACAAAAGACACACAGACCGAAATTCAGGAACAACGCCAGAAGCGTGTTCCCGGAGATGATGACCTCTTCCTCCAAGATAAGAGTAGGAAGAGGAAGATCCTTTTATGGTCAGGAGTGCAGGAAGGAAATCCCTTTTATGGTTAAGAGCGCCGGAGCAGGAACATCTGTGATGTCAACCTGCGTGTACAAGCTGACGTGGCTGGGGAAGGGGGAGAGGGTGTCTGGAGGATATATATACTGCATAAAACTTCTCGTTTCTTTGGACTTGCTGTGGATTGATCACGCAAGTGCCTTCTGCTATCCTGAGAGCAGAATAAACTCTTTCTTTGAACCAACCTCGGTGTCATTTGACTTCCTTCCTCCTGTCCCGGAGCAACGCAGACCCAATCGGTGAACTCAAATAAGGCTACAGGAGTTCAAGCAATGGGCTTGAACATTCCCTCTTGTATGCTCAGCTGTAGAGAACATTTCCTGGTTTTTCAAATTACCATTTCCTATGATGCCTCGGTTGCTGCCTGTAAATCAGGGTTGCAATCCATAGTTTTAAGTCCAGTTTGCAGGTAAGTATTTCCAGTTCAGACATCGTGGGAAACTGCAACTTAACAAACCAGAAGCCTTATCGCAATCTGGTGTGAGCAGTGATGGAGCTTCGGGAGGGGGCGTGGCTGGCGCACGTCCCGGGGGTGTGACGTGCCACCTGTGGGGGCATGGCAGCCAACGTGGGCAGGGGGACAGCCGCAATGGCACCCCACTGGGATCGCGCTGCAGGGGGCGGTGCGCTCCCCCCACCCCCCTCTTCCTCCACCAGTGGGGTGGGGGTGAGATGGAGTGTTGATGCTCATTCTCTAACAGACTATGGCCTGAACCTGCTTCCATTTATTCTGAGTGGGATTAATTCCAGTCTAAGGAAAGTAGTTGCTGGCGACTGTGTTGCCCCTATAAAGGGTGTAGGGTGGGTTCTGACTCACATTGTTGAAGGAGATGTGAGCTATAATGCTTATAGGTAAACTGGGGTTTAACATTGTATGAGCTACCGTGTGTGTGTGTGTGTGTGTGTGTGTGTGTGTGTGTGTGTTTAAGTTCTTTCATACTCTTCTTTTAAAGAATTTGATTATATACCCTAGGCAGAAAATGCTAGCGTCGGTGTCTTAATCTCTTTCAAATGAGATGGAAGGCAGTGGTGTTATTTAATCAACTCATGTTTTAATGATCTGGTACAAAGGTGAAAACTTCTTAAATCTTTTGTTTTTTAAAAATGACAACAATAAGAACCCTATAGTTCTTAAAACTTATTCTTCACTAGTTCTAAGTACTAGCTCCTGCCTTGCAGAAAATCTGCTTGGCAAAAGGTTAAGGGGCTTAGTGGTTTAATATGCAAACCTCTCCTTTCTGACCTATATACAAACATGACTGCATAACAGGAAAGTCCTTTTTAAAAACTCAGATGTTAGAAATTGGGTCACTAAATGTAAGTTGGCTTGTTTACTCTGAGCAATGTGGTACTGAATCGTTATTGACTCACTAGAATATGATGGACAGCTGTTTCCTAGAAGTTTTCTTGGCTTCTAATTTGAGCAACTGGTTCTGTAGCACTCAGGAATATTTTCATGCATTAAGGGTCGGTGGCAGGCTAGTTTGCATTTAAGCAAGATCATCCTTACTTCTATAGTTGGGTCACATGCAACATTGATTTACCAGTTTCTGGCATGTGACTTCATATCCGCTTTATGATTTTAGCAAGCTATGCTTAGCATGGCTACTTACATTATTAACAGCAGGTCTGAATAGATATATTTTTGTTTTCTTTCTACGTTCTATAGAATTCTGTTAAAGAAAAATATGAAAACAGTTTTAACCCTACAATACATTACCACTCACAGCTGAAAAGGAATGAAGCAGAACCTCTTAGTTTACTTAATAGCTTAAAAATGCAGGCTTTGATTAATGTAGCACATGTTTGCACACATGTACTAACACTTGTATTTTTCTTTCTAGGTATTTTTTGATTTAATGCGAGAAATCAGAGCAAGAAAGATGGAAGACAGCAAAGAAAAGAATGGAAAAAAGAAAAGGAAAAGCCTAGCCAAGAGAATCAGAGAAAGATGTTGCATTTTATAATCAAAGTTCCAAACTCTCATCATCCCTTGATCATACTAATAAAATCCATAACTTATAGCATGCCATTTGGAGGCTCCTATGACTGAAATTACTCTTAACAGTTTGGAAATTGTAATGTACCACTTAAAGCATGAATTGGGACAGCACTGAAAGTCTTTCACTGAAAAAGTTTAATGTGGCTTCAAGAGAGCAGAATTCAACCCATTTCATAACTTGCTGCCTCTCACCATGGTTCTTCTGAATGTAGAGGGTTTTTTTTCATGGGCAGTCCGTCTTGAACTGTAAACAAAGCATTACTTTCTATCATTTCTCCTAAAGCATACAGTTTTCTATCACCCAAACTTCACTTTGTCTTCTACTGCCTTGGAAACTACAGCAGTGGTCAAAACTAAGCAAAGGTAGTGTATATATGCTTTTTTTTTTTTGCAGTTATAAGAATATGCAAATTAGAGAAGAGAAACGAGCTCTGTTCTCTGCTTCTATTGGAAGTCATTTATACATGGAATTAGCTTAGACAAATGGTATAAACTCATGAGTATATTTGAATATGCCTTAATTTTAAAAAAAAAACTTAAAAAAAGTTAACGTAGTTAAGGGTGTATCTTCCTTGTGATGCACTGAGGTGTGTGCATCACTGTGAAAGTATATCCTTCAGTGTGGAGTGCAGTTTTTGTGAGCAATTTTGCTAACTAGCTGTGTGCTAGCAGTATCTCTGATCAGAAAAGTGTGCCATACTCTGGGTCTTTAATAATCCAGAGCATACTATTAACCTGTGATTCAATGAAGATTGCTTTTGCTTACAGTGGAAGGGCCGTCAAAGACATCTGAGATTGAATATAAAAAGAGGGTGGAGCACATTTCAGTCAGAAGTGGTCACGTATTTCTTAATGCACAGATATTGACGCTGCCCTTTGGCAACTACTTAATTTGGGTAAGGTATCTTCCTAGGGTTGGGGCACAGTGTGGGACAAATAGTCGCTGGTAGTTGTGTACTTAGAGCACAAATTGATCTTGCTCTTAGGGCTGTCTGGAAAATATAAATTTTCCATTTTTCTGTGTTGCTCCCTGTCTAAGGCTTTGGAAATGTTAGCTATGCATTACCTAATGGGAAAGCGTTATAGCTACTTTTTCTGATATCAGTCAAACACCCCACTCTACTTTGCAGTATGGAAATATTGGCCATGTGCTTCCATAATCCCTCATTGATACACTAAAATGTATTGCCCTTTACTGTTCTGCTTTTTGAAATATAATTAGTACATTTAGTATGTGGAATTGAAAGATAAAGCACTATCTGAGGCTTTTAAGTTTCTTGGGTGTAGGTGTAAAGGTTAGATCAGTTACAAAAAACACTTTTTTATATACATGTGTGACTTTATGAAATGACAGTTCAAGATGTGTCTGAGCAAACTAGACAACACATATTTAACATGCTAACAAGTAGACATTAGGAATGTGGCTGTTTAGAGAACACTTGTTTATCAAAAATTTTTGTATGTACATTCTCCTGTAGACGCTACCATGTGCAGAATTAGTTCTTGATGTGCCTGGCCAAGCAGATTGGTCCTCATCTTATTGTGTATTTGTTTTCAGTCTGTCTAACCAGGGAGTTTAACCACTAACATTGATGTTTGTGTAATGGGAACCAAGGTGTTATGAAGCCAATGGACACAGAGAAACTATTGTCATAGGCTGATGCCTTACCAGATTCTTTTTATTTGCTATTTGAGCCATTGACTATGAATAAACTTTCATTTTTAAAAAAATATTTTGTGGAATGCTAATTACAAAACTTTCATTCCAGATGAATGACATTACCATTGCTTCTGTTAAGTTTTTCCTGTACAGTGGTACCTTAGTTGTCGAACAAATTGGCTCCTGAACGTCGGAAACCCAAAAGGGAGTGTTCTGGTTTGCAAACATTCTTTGGAAGCTGAGCGTCCGACACAGCTTACTTGGCTTCTGATTGCCTGCAGGAAGTTCCTGCAGCCAATCGGAAGCCGCGCCTTGGTTTGCGAACCATTCTGGGAGTCGGAACTGACTCCCGGAACAGATTAAATTTGAGAACCAAGGTACCACTGTATATAAATTGGATTTCCTAACTTGTTAAAGTCCAGGAATCTGCACAACTGAGATTATATTGTTGATGCTTCACAAATGGAAGTCTGCATTGAAAGTGTGATTGTTGGGCAAATTAGTAATCACAGAGCTGTGTGAAAGTAACCTATTACTAATCCGATGCACTGTAGAACTTTGTGCCCTGTGGCCATTTCCCACTTTTCCTACTCCCATCTCAGTTCTTGCCAAAACAGCGCACTAATCCAAATGTTGCAGTTGGAACAAATGGCATATTAATACAAATATGTCCTGACTCTTTTTCTCTGAAACATGCTCCAGCTTTGGTTGAAAAGGGCCAGAGCTGCCTCTGCAGAATGAGGCGCCTGCCTCAGGTAGCAGATAGTGAGAGATAGGGACCAAACAGAACTACAGTGGTACCTCAGGATGAGAACGGGATCCGTTCCGGAGCCCCGTTCGCATCTCGAAGCGAACGTAACCCGTATCTGCACATGCACGTCATTTTGAGGGTCTGCGCATCCTGAGGTATGACTGTACAGTGGTACCTTTGGTTACAGACGCTTCAGGTTACAGACTCCGCTAACCCAGAAATAGTACCTTGGGTTAAGAACTTTGCTTCAGGATGAGAACAGAAATCGCGCAGTGGCGGTGCGGCGGCAGCGGGAGGCCCCATTAGCTAAAGTGGTACCTCAGGTTAAGAACAGTTTCAGGTTAAGAACGGGCCTCCAGAACGAATTAAGTTCTTAATCCGAGGTACCACTGTATGTGCACCATGCAGCCTGCCCTGCACCCCTCTTCCTGCCACCTTGCTGCCCTTGGGTGCAGTGAATAATGTTGTTCTGTTGCCGGTGTAAGAATCCATTCTGTTGACTTTACTGTAGTCATTTAAATTTGGTTTCTTCACTAAACGGAAAAACATTCTCACTGCTGAGTTAGTGTGTGAATTGTGTTTGATTGGATAACACAGGGAGCACCTCTTGTTTCTTCAACTGCAAACACACACGATAACATTTTATCAAAACATGGCTGAAGCACGCTTGGACCTGCATCCAAAGTCTCACATGGCCAGGGAGGTTTGGAGTTGTTTCTCAAACAGCATCAAACATGACAAACTAATTTTGAAATAGATGTGAATTAAACATGGTATTGGACTCTGCTGTTCAAAGGAGAAACAACAAGCACAGTGGAATTTGACCAAAGTTGCTTTTGGAAATTATAAAAGCCAACAAAGAACTTACACTTACAAATAAATTGAGGCAATTATAATATGGATATTATTATTATTATTATTATTATTATTATTATTATTATTATTATTATGCCACCCTTCATTTGTAGATCTCAGATAAAAACACAAAATACATATTAAAATACATAATAAAACAAAAAACAATAACCCACCCCTTCTGTTCATCCAGCATGTAATGAATCTTCATCACTATAACCATCTCTATTCCCATTTCATTGTAACATAAATGTGTCTCAAGTGGCTTTGAAATCTATTCCATCCTTGTTTTCATTGTCCTTGAAAGATGAATACTAATTACAGCATGGTCGCCTGGCTTGTAGATGTGCTTGCCCTTTCTTCTGCCATATGTAAAGTGTCACCTGTTCACTCCTTTAGGCGTCTTATGTAAAGGCATATCTTTTTGGCCAGGTTTTTCTTGACCCATCACATTAGACCTTGTTATTAGTATTTGTTTAACCTTTTCCTATACTTTTTATGATACTGTTTCATTATTTTTGTAAACTGTTTATACATTTTAAAAAAAATATTAAGGGTTATAGAAGGGCTTTTAAATAAACATTTTAAGATAAAGGGGAGTGTGTTCTGAACCCCTTGAACTTTTGTACAGACCATTGGAAATCTAAAACTGATTTGCTGAGATTGAAGGAGAAGATCAACTATGAAAAGAGATCAAGAAAGACATGTGTGCTTCATTGTTCTAGAAAACTGATGAATTCTCAGTTTAACCACTTCAGGTTAAAGAATCATCCACATTGTTCCAGAGGTTTATGTGTCTTTTAAAAGAGCAGAAATAGACATAGGACCATAAATGGTGCAGGCAAGTCCCTATATGAACACCCTTATCAATGGTGGGGGTGGGGAGAAGCCTACATCCAGCACCCATTGGCTTAAGATAAGAGCACAACAATTTTTCATAGAACTGGAAAGCAGTGTTTTAATCTAAATAATCCAAAGAATGAATTATTTGAGGCACAACACACACACACCTTGATAACTGGAATATATTGATTCATTTATCAAAGCATGTAAAACACAAGGTTCAAATTGGGGCAGTATAAAGCAGCAATTCTGTCTTAAAGGTGGCAAACCACCTAGGCTTAACTAAATGGTTAATTTATAGCCTTATTGGATGTTATTGTTGTTGTTTTAAAAAAGATACAAAATAGCTTTTCAAAAGGAAACAGTTTTTAACTGAATGAATGAAACTTGAGTTGTATTGAAACAACATGCTTTCCTGAAAAAAATAACCAGCCTGAGATCTGATTTTGGTCACTGTAGAAGCTAAAACAAAACAACCATATACAGAACCATGCTATCCTAAACATCAGCTGCTTCCTAATGCATTTTTAATCTTCCATTTTATGCGGAGTTCTCTGTCTTAACTTCCTTAATCACAATGGCCAACACCCATCATATACATGTTTTAATGAGTCAATGCCTGGTTAACCGATTAAGGTGTAATTAACGTAGCTTATTCTTCAGCCTTCTAAGTGCTGACAACAAGACTGGGCAAGATGAGCACTCTTTCTACTCTTGCCCATTGTAAAGGTTTTTGGAATGCGGTGGGGGAAATATGCTAATAAATCTTGCCCACAGCATATGTAAAAAAATCAGTAATTGTAAGATCCTAACAATAAAGGGACGCGGGTGGCGCTGTGGGTTAAAATCAGTAAAATTACCTCCTTCTATAAAACACCATGGGGACACGGGTGACGCTGTGGGTAAAACAGCGCCTAGGACTTGCCGATCGAAAGTTCGGCGGTTCGAATCCCCGCGGCGGGGTGAGCTCCCGTCGTTCGGTCCCAGCTCCTGCCCACCTAGCAGTTCGAAAGCACCCCTAAGTGCAAGTAGATAAATAGGGACCGCTTTCTAGCGGGAAGGTAAACGGTGTTTCCGTGTGCGGCGCTGGTGCTGACTCGCCGGAGCAGCTTCGTCACACTGGCCATGTGACCTGGAAGTGTTTTCGGACAGCGCCGGCTCCCAGCCTCTTGAGCGAGATGAGCGCGCAACCCTAGAGTCGGTCACGACTGACCCTGACGGGCAGGGGTACCTTTACGTTTTAACAATAAAGGAAGTAAAATAAAACTTTATTCCCCACCTCCCCTATCTGCCACTTTCTACATGATGGAGTGCATAGATTGTGATGAACTGCATGCAAGATTTAAGCATAGGGTGGACTCCCTGCAACCTGCTTCTGACCACAGAAGATTTAAGACTGCATAGAAGCAACACAGTGTGGTTTTGGAGCTCTGCTTAAAAAGTATTCATTTACCACACTCTGAATTGTAGGAGGAAATGCAGAATATATGAATGAACTGGCAGTCTCCACAAGGTGGAACAATAATAACTTTCAACTCAACATTTTTTTTTAATGCTATATTGAACTCGTTATGCCAGTTTAGGCAGTGTATTCCAAGCTAGGTAACCACTCTAGATGATTGCTTTCTAAAATGTAGATTATGAAGACCTTGAGTTAAAAGATAACAACACAAATTAGTCTTGTTTCAATTAATAATTTTCTTTGATGCACTCTAGTAACAGAGATGTCATTTAACTTATAGAACCAGAGTGAGGAACCTCAGGCCATTCCTTTCTACCCAGTCCTCAGGACTCTCTCCCCAGGCCACACTCCTTGAGTACTTTTCCCTGGCTAGGATGTACTGTATTTCTGAATTGTAATAATGCCACTGGCTTGCATGGTTGGAGAGAGATGTGGGTGTGTTGAGAAACCTCTGGCTTTTGCATGGCTGGAATGTAGCCTACTGCACAAAGTAAAGAAACCACATCCATTGCTCAGCCTGCTTTCACCTCTGGTTCCCACCTTTGCAGCTCCTGGAAAGTTGCAGCAGAGTGCTGTGACACGGTTCTGCTTGTGGCCTTCCCATAGGCCTCTGGTTGGCCACGGTGCCAACAGAGACCCAAACTAGACGGGCCTTTGGCCTGATCCAGCAGGGGTTTTCTTGCGTTCTTGTGACTCTTTAAACAATTTCCTGGTTTTAGAATACATTAATAGAAAGTTTCAACCTTTCTTCACACTACTGCGGTTTAGAAAATTTTGTTTTGATAAACCAAGGACCCACAGAAAGATTCAAAATGTTTGAGTCATATCTGGTGTTAGTAAAAAAACCAAACAAAAACCTCCTGCCTTGCACCCTCTTTTATTCAGGTACCAAATGTTTCATTCCAATGGGCAAATCATTATTTTTGCTTAAAAGGAAACCTTGGCATAATCCTTAACTATCATAACTCAGACTTATCTCAGTAAAAGAATTGAACATCCAAGTTAGTAAAAATGTAATGAGTAAAAAATATTTATTTGTTTCCTATGTTCAAATTGACCCAGTCCAAAATAGTTTGAATTGACCTGTATCTGCCCTTCATTTCTCTGAGCAAGGCTTAAGATATAATCTAACTTGCATAATTTTCTAGTTTTCTTATTAATAAACTTTAACCTAATTAACATTAGCATCCTGTTTCTTTGTTCTGCAATGCACTGGCCTGAATCAGTTACCCATTCAGCTACACACAGAAGAACACCGGCAGTATTTACGGTATGTTGCTGGGAACTCACCTATGACTGATGTGTAAACTTGTTTTACAAGTTTAAAATTGTTGTCAGTGTGGAGGTTAGCCTTACCACATCCTAGTTTACAGTAATTTAAACAATTCACTGGCTGAATAAGAAAGATTGTTCCCCTTAATTCATCAGGACAATCTTAGAAAATTGGCATGCTTATATGTGTGAGAAATTAGTTGACAGTTGTGATCTACCAGACTTACTATCATAACAACATATGAGGAATATTTCCTCTCAATGCCTGCAGTCAGATCTTGGAGTCTAAATATTGCTGCAAGTGCAGTCCTACACATTCCTCCTCAGAAGTAAGCCTATTAGGTTCAATTGAACTTCTAGGTTAGCATGTATACTTGACACTGTGTAGTGTTACAGCCTAAGGCAGGGGTCAGCAAACTTTTTCAGCAGGGGGCCGGTCCACTATCCCTCAGACCTTATGGAGGGCCGGACTATGTATTTCTTTGATGGGGGGGAATGAACGAATTCCTATGCCCCACAAATAACCCAGAGATGCATTTTAAATAAAAGTACACATTCTACTCATGTAAAAACACGCCGATTCCTGGACCATCTGCGGGACGGATTTAGAAGGCCTTAGTGGGCCTTAGTTTGCCTTTTCAGGCAAACTTTTTTTCCAAACTTTTTTTCCAAAGGGGGCCAAATTTGATGAAGTGAACATGTGTGATTAAAGTTGTTGAGCTTTTTTTAGGATTGAACTTGAGCTTATTTTAGGATTTGACCCCAATAAATACACTGCCACAGGGGCTGGGGGGGGGGGGCAAATTAGGCCCCCAAAACTGATAAAACAGGTGAAGGGACTTTGTTTGTTATATCCTCCTTGTATGTGTTTTGTACATTTTTTCATCTTACCATTAGGGGAATTCAGCCAGTACCCTAAGAATCTGGGCATGGAGGGGGTAAGGGATTTCCTAGGAGCATGAATGAATGTGAGGACATGTTCTGCACCACAGCCTATTATCAAAGCAGGAAGAAAAGCAACGGCAATATGGAATATGGTTGCATGGCTTTCTTCATATCTAACAAGGTTGCCTTCTCTCTCCCCCACCACCCAAAACATGTATGAGAAAGTTTTTGAAGCAATTTGCAGTGTAATAAAAGTAAAATATTCACTCTTCTTTGAAAGCACAAGCTTGTTTTTCTAGATCTCATACTGTCCTGTCAGGGGCAGCCCATCAAGTTTTGCCGCCTGAGGCGAAACAGGAAGATGTTGCCCCACTTTTGCTGCTTCTCCCCCCACCCACCGAAGTTCGCTTACTGGGGCCAGGCAATTGCGGCTTCTGGGGTCTTGGAAGATCTTGTGAGAGCCTCATGAGATCTCACCAAAAGCAGCCACTTCTTCCTTCTCCAATGGTGGTGGTGGAGCACCCACAGAAATGCCCCTTAGATTCTCCCATCTGAGGCGGCTGCCTCAGTTTGCCTCATGGACGGATCTGTCCTGAGTCTTGTAAATAATGGGCACCAGGGATATAGCCTCCTTTTGGGAGGGTGCTTTTGAAGTTTTAAGATCAAGACTGATTAATTAATTAATGGGTTCTACTGTGTTAGACATGGTGTGTCTATTCTACAAAACTGTTTGAAGTTGGGAACCTAGTGACATTGGGAAGAGACATAATTTAGACTTTGATCTTTTATACTGTATTTCAAGGATACTTGATTCAAGAGATTGCAGAGTAGCCAGGAATCATCTTACAGTCACTGACCAGCTTTCTGAGTGGATGATTTCTCCTCAAACTAACCACACCTAATTCTGCTATTTTTGTCCACTCTCATTCCTGCCCACGATACATCTGTTCATCATAATCCTGCAATAGCTATGCACTAGGGAAATGCACCAGAAAATACTTAATTTTGAAAGTTACACATCAGGCCTGATTGTGTCTATCTTATGCTCTGTTAAGCAAATTCCAACATGTGCAGGTCATGAGCTGACTCCAGAGTGAAAGTGTATTCCTTCCTAGGGCTGGGCGAAAAAAGGGTCATCTGAAAGTGGGGAATATTAACGACACCAGTCCCTTGTCATGGTCAGATCACTTCTGGTAGAGATTTAGGATTTCAGCACCTTTTCACCTCTGCAGAGGATGGTTCATCCTCAGAGGCGGATGGATCTAATGGGTTTTCAGATGGCTTGGGGGGATTTCCCAGCTGATATGACAGGAGGCACTCCTGTCAAAGCCCTGGCTGACCTCTGGAACATCTGAATGGCTCAGGCCACTGACACAATCAGCCCTCAGTGCCCTCTCCTTCTTCGTGGAACCCGTTTGGCTCCCTGGTATACTCCAGAGCTTAGGGCAAGAAAACAAACTAGGAGACAGCTTGAACACGGGTGGAGGAAAACTCCAGTCAAATGCAATTGAACATGGTGAGGACTCATAATCAAGCTGACCTATTGGCAGTGAAGGCAGCAAAGGAGACAGCAATCTATGGTCTTTCAAACTGTCAGTGGGTTATTGCTTGTTATTAGGGTATGTATTCTTGTGTTTTTATATTGTAAACCACTCTGTGATCTTCAATAATTTAATTAATGAAAATCACACCTGTGTGTTGCATTTGAAAGTGCTATTATTGTGAGAAATCAGAATTAGAGCAAACATTGGAGAACTATTATTCTGCTCCATGGGCACTGGGGGAGCTAAGAAGAAAGCTCTGTGCTGATTTTCTTTCATCTCATTATTTTTTAAATTTTTATACCACCCTGTACCCAGAGGTCTTTGACAAAAGTATTAATTTGCATGGGTCTGTGGATGTGCTAAGATTCTTCTAATGTTAGCTGGGACACATCTGCCTTGGGGGTGATAAATCCCTAATCAATGTCCTCTGTATTCTTATTTGGTTCCACTTCTTGGGTAACAATTGTGTGCTACGAAACAATACCTCCTGCAAAAAAATATAGATGGTTTAATTAGCCAGAGCCCTGGGAGAAGAGGATTGTTTTTGCATGGTGCCTAAAGATATGCAATGAAGGCACCAGGCGAACCTTCTTGGGGACAGCATTCCGCAAACAGGGAGCCACTGCAGAAAAGGCCTGTTTTTGTGTTGCCACCTTCCAGGATTCTCACGGAGGGGGCACACAAAGAATCATATTTTGGTTGCAGGGTCCAGGTTGGTGTATATGAAGAGAGGTGGTCCGGGAAGTATTGCAGTCCTGAGCCATTTAAAGCCCGGAAACTGATTGGCATCCAGTGCAGTTGGGCCAGGAATTATGCTATATGATCAGATCATCTTGTCACAGTGAGCAACCTGCCCACTGAATTCTGCATCAGCTGAAGTTTCCAAACCGTCTTCAGAGGCAGCCCTACGTATAATGTGTTGCAATAATCTAACCTAGAGGTTACCAGAGCATAAAAAACAAAAAATTAGGCTATCCCTGCCCAGATAGTGGCACAGCTGGGGGCCACCAGTGTTTCAGTCTTATCTGGATTGAGCTTCAGTTTATTGGCTCTCATCCAGTCCATTATCAAGGCCAGACACTGGTCCAGTACACCACTTTCACACTTGTTGATGTAAATGAGAACCAGAGCTGCGTGTCATCAGTATACTGATGAATTTAGTTGGAAGCCTGTATGTTTGCTAGCAGTGAAGTGAAGGTTTCATGAATGCCTACAAGGACCACCAAGCATTTATTAGAATAGATATAGGAGGTTCAGTCTTCCCCACTGCTATATTTCCCCACTGCTATATTTTCCCACTGCTATATCACATCTAGTCCATTTAGCTTTACATTGACAGTAGTTCTCCAGGATTTTAAGACAGGGTTCTCTCCCAGCCCTACCTTGCAATGCTAGGATTTGAACAAGGGATCTTCTGCATACAAAGCAAATGACCCTTCTCCAGCTATTTTTAGGTGGTTGTTGTTATGTCTGATAGCAGGTCTGATGCTATCCAAGTACTTTAACAAAAATTATCCTTTTAGAGGTCCAAATGCTTATCATATAATTTATGAATATCTGATTATCAAGTTATTTGGGCAGTCAGTATTAACAAATAAAGAACATCCTTGGTTAAGACCTTTCCATGGATCCTATTGTTACAATATTAGGATGTCGCAAAAGCATCACTTTGGGGGAAGATCAAGAAATGGTAACCTATTTATTAACAGCAGCAAGAGCAGAAATCTGGAAAACCCCTCCTCTACTAGCAGAAAAATCCTGACTCTGGAGTTGGGGAGATGACCTTCATGAGTCATGACAAAACTAAATAAGAGTAACACAAAATCAGCAAATTGAAGATAAGATAATGGAGCTTGTTTATGTGATTTGTAACAACAAGATGCAAGAACAAAGCCATATGATTTGTTTGGAGACATAAAAGTTATCAAAAACTTTATACATTTCTGTTATAGATTAAGCACTTTATCAAGTTTTAAATAAGCTAGAAACATGCAGTGTAAATTTTGTTGCATTTACAGACGATATATTTATTAAAACAACATTTATCCATCAATTGTATCAAGGTATTTGGAAACAAGTATCGCATTTAGGTTTCTGGGAATAAATAGAGAGAGCCATTCTTAAATTACGTCCCCTGTGCCTTTAAATAAAATGAAAAATCAACAGCTGAGGAACCTTCCATCCCTACATCTTCTCCTCATGTCGAATCACTGCTTCCCTACATCTTCTCCTCATGTCGAATCACTGCTTCGACCAAAAAATAAAGAGAGATGTAATATATATATATATATATATATATTATTTATACCCCGCCCATCTGACTGTCAGAAAAACCTAATTACATCGCTTCATTTGAGCTGCCACGGAAGCGAGCCTCTAAAAAGCCAGAGAACTTCGAGCGCTTTCGGACACCCTGCGTCGCCCCTCTCCCTCCTGCCCCGCACATGGAAGAGCTGCCAGTTTCAACCGGGGACCGGAAGTGTCGCATGGGGGGCAGTTCCCTATGACCTCTGAAATCCGGGATGCGGTCGAGGAAGCCGCCGGCCGGAAGTTCCGTACAGTAGGGGAAGGGAGGAGGGGGGAGCGGAGCAAAGCCTCGCGAGATCCCTTCGTGCTGAGGGCAGCGAGCCGAGCTCTCCAGATAGGCCTGCCCCCGTCTTTACCTCAGCGACGGCGCAGGCGCAGTCGGGCCGGTCTCCCCTTCTGTCTCTTTCTGTGGGAGTGTGAGGGAGAGAGAGAAGCGCAAAGCGGGCGACGGGGACCGTTCGGCGGCCGCTTCTGCCCCGCCACCTCCGGCTTGCTTAGGCCGTGAAGCGACGAGCCGTGGGCGGCGGCGGCGGCGGGATCCTGCGCGCCGGTGCGGGGCGGGCTGAGGCGCCTGTCGGCGGCGGAGGCGCGCCAGGCCTCACTCGGGGCCCAGCCGGGAATGCGGAGAGTTCGCGTCAGGCGCCGCGCATCGCCAGGAGGCCGCCGGGGACGCTTCTGAGGAGGAGGCCGGGGCGCCTCATGCGAAGAGACCGGCGCGCTCGGGGTCCGGATCCCATGGCGGCTCCTGCTCTGGGCTCGTCCTCGGCGCCTTGACGGAGTCCTGTTCGCCGGAGCGGTCCCGATGCCGAGCACTTCGGAGGCGGCGGCGGCGGCGGCGTCTTCGTCCGGAGGCGGGAGCGGCGTCCGGGGCTGGGGCGGCTCCGAGTCTCCGGCGGCGGAGAAGAAGCGGTTGCATCACCGGCGGCGGAAGCGCGGCTCGTCGGCCCAGCCGCCGGCTCCTCCTCAGCCTCCTTCGCCTCAGCCGCTGCCCGCGTCTCCCGCGGCGGCCCCTCCGCTGCTGTTCCCGCTGCTGCCGCCGCTGCCGCAGCAGCCCTCGCTCCTGCAGCCGCCGCTGCCGCCGCAGTCCCTGCTGTTCCTGGCGGCCACCGGCTCCTCCTGCTGCGGGGAAGGGGGGGAGCGGAAGCGGCCCCGGGGCAAGCGGCGCCCGGGCTCCCGGCACAAGCGGCGGCGCGTCCGGTTGCGCGGGGGGGCGGGCCTGTCGGAGCGGCGCGGGAGCGGGGCGGGCCTGGGGCCTCTGGTGGAAGCGGCGGCCGAGGAGTACGACGACGTCAGCTCCCAGTCGGAGGGGCCGCTGGGCGGCGGGACGGCCGGGGCGGGGAGCGGCGCGGGGAGCCCGGGCTCCTCCTCGGGCGGAGGCGCGGGCAGCCAGCCGCGCTCCAGCCGCGCCGAGGCGGAGCGGGGCCCCCGGCGGCCGCCGCGGAGGGAGCACCGCAGCAGCAGCGGCCGGCGCTCCCGGGAGCGCCACCGGGAGCACCGCCGGCGGGGGGAGGACAAGGACAAAGCGCCGCCGCCGGCGCCGCAGCATCCGGAGGGAGCGGCCGCGGCCGCCCGGGTAGGGGGAGCCGAGGCCTCCTCCTCCTCTTCCTCCTCCAAGTCCCGTAGCCGCCACAACCACAGCGGCGGCCAGGACCGAGAGGGGCCCCGGAGCAGCAGCGGCGGCGGCAGCGACGGCCGCAGGAAGGGCTCGGCTGTCTCGCCCAGCAGTGGCGGCGGCGGCGGCGGCAGCAGCAGCAGTAGCAGGAAGGACCGGCAGAGCAAAGCCCCGCGAAGCCAGGCGAAGGCGGCCAAGGAGCCTCCTTCTGCTTACAAGGAGACACCCAAGGCGTACCGGGAGGACAAGGCCGAGCCGAAGGCCTACCGGCGGCAGCGGTCCTCGCCGAGCCCCGGCCGCGATGACAGCCCGCCCAGCCACAGGGCCTCGCAGAGCCAGCGCAGCCGCAAGTCGCTCAGCCCCCGCTCGCCTCTCAGCCCTTATCGCCGCCGCTCGCCCAGCTATAGCCGGCACAGCTCCTACGAGCGCGGCGGGGATGTTTCACCCAGCCCGTACAGCAGCTGGCGCCGCTCTCGCAGCCCCTACAGCCCCGCCATCAGGTAAGGTGCAGGGCCAGAGGATGGTTGGGAGGGATCCTACCTTCGGAAAGGTTCAGAATTGTGACCTGAAAGGGATAGGCTGGGAATTCTCTTTAAGTTGTGGTCTTAAATATGGAAACACCTCCCTTTTCCTTTCTCTTGTGGGACCATAGTAGGAAATACAACTCAGCTGGTGAGCTTTGGCTTGAACCCATTACCAAGTTTGAGAATGCAGAATTTTCACACGAAATTGGCATTTCTTTAATTTGATGGAACTTTTAGGGTCATAGCAAAGTGCCATAGGTATTTTCTAAACAGGTCTCTTTCTAAATTGTGCTAAAAGTTGGGGGTAGTTACAATCAGTTACTGCTGGAGTGGTGCAGGTGACATACACTGAAAGTATTGTGAAATTCCTTTCAGAACCAAATCACTTCAAACTGAAAATTTTGAAAAACTTAAGATGTTTTGAGCTAAAAACTATTCACTTCTAAATGTTTTACAGCTTAAGCAAAGTAGGCTGCAATCCTATGCATGATTCTTTGGAAGTAAGTGACACTGAACTTAGTGGGGCGTACTTGCAAGTTGACATGTGTAGGATTTCACTGGTAGCATTTCTCAGTACACTACAGAAGTGTTTCCTCAAATATTATACTGTGTAAAAACAGGCTGTTATCTGCAACGCAGTGTGGCTGCAAGTTACTAGCCTATGTTTCTGCCTTTGCTGCCAAGGAAGTAGCTTCTTAATAGGCTAGTATAAAAATTGTCTTCTACCAAGGGGACTGGTGGAGGAATGACTGCATGATCTACATCTCCTCTGCTATTCTGTTTCTGTGATATAGGAAAGGGTTTTCCTTCTGCAGTGATCGTGGGAACCAAATGGGCTGACAGGAGAGACAGAATTTTCTATGCTTTCAACCAGTCAGCTCACTTACCTGCATGGAATTCTTGGTTGCTTTTGGCTGCTCACGTTGTTAAATTTGAGACTGTCTCTTCATAGAAAATGAGAAGATTGTTTTAAGACTTGGGATGTATTCTTTAGATAAGGTTTTGATTACTGTTCAGTTTTGATTTGTATATCAATACATAAAGCAGGAGTGCTTTCTACATCACCTTTTTGGGTTGAGATAAGGGCTTGGTAACATGACAAGAGGTTTTCTAGGAACATATGTTTGCCACTAGCTACTCTGGTTTTGAAAAACCTCCCTTGACCTAATCCTGTCTGTTATGACTGTTGTCTTATCCCTTGAAAAGCACTTTATGAGCTCTCTCTGTTTCACTTAGATGAACAGTATATCAGTCTTGTAGTAGGGAGGACTACTGTTTGGTTTTGGGCTTGGCTTGCATCTACTGTGTTTGCAGACCTGCAATGCAATTCTGTATATGCAAAGCAAGCCCCACTGAGTTCAATGGAGCTTATTCCCAGGTAAGTGTTTATAGAATTGTAGTCTTTGTTACAGTTTTTGTAGCTCATTACTACAAATTTCAATTCCTCTCTTCCTTCACAATACAGACAACTCCCCATTTACCCACATGGCTTCACTAGCACAGCTGATGGGTGGGGAAGAGCCTTTCCTGCCCCTCTGCTGTGGCAGTTGATCTGTCACTTCATGTTTGCAAGCCAGAGGGACAGGCTCTCACACAGCTGACAGGTGGGAACAGGGGAAGGTTCTTCCAGCCCATCAACTGAGCTGATACAGGCGACCTTTTGGGTATGCAGACAGGGGTTCAGAATGTAACCCCTGTGTAAATGGAGAGTCGCCTATATATACATATGGAACAACTGCTTTAATTGAAGTCAACATTTTCAGTAGTCCATACTCCTGTTTGATACAGAGAATCATTTAACTCGTTTTAGCACCAGTTAAGACTCTGGTTCACATAACTTCTGTTCATAGCTTTCAGATCAGTTTTCAAAAGTGTTCTGTGGTGGCATTGTGCTAGTGGAAGCACTTCTTGCACAAGGGAAGACCCCCCCCCCATTCTTCTCCTACCAATTGTCCTTTATGCCATGCTTATTATTGGAAAATACATATGTTGGTAGGAAAGAGGTCTTCGGCTCTACCTAATGTAACAAGTTGGAGAGCCAAGAAAGCCATTCCGGTTCCTTTGTTATCAGGAGCTAGATCCAAGATGATGTCTCATCTCCAGGTCCAAGGGAGAAGTGAGAGGAGGAGGCGGAAGTGAGAGAGATGCAACCTGAAGATTCTACTTCAAAGGAAGGATGTCAGCACAGTTTAAAGGACAGAGACAGTTTAGGAAGTTGGAGGTCTCCTGCTTTATCTGTTTAACCATATGCAGAACCCTTATCTCAACAAGCTGAGTGCACCCCACTTTCAGCTGGAAAAGGATTCGGGTCCTCCAGAGTGACATCAGCTGATGGGTGGGTGTGGTTTGAGGAAAATGGCCTCATGGCAAAATTGCAGTGTGATTGGTCTGTGGATCAGAGGTTCCCCACCCTTGTGCTACAGTTGGCTTTTTACATTGTGGATGGGTGGAATGCAGCAAGAGCTACAACAGTAGCTGTCTGTAATGTTTGAACCTCAGGTGCATAGTTATTTATGGCATGACGCCCCTTCCACACTGATTAGGTAGGGCTTGCCAGTAGGGCAAGTGCATGGATGACAACTTTCAAGGTTTTTTGTTGCAAATCCCTCTTTGCCCCTTAAACTCTACTTCCTCCACCAAGAGAGGGTTGTATCATTTAGGAGCTGTATGTGCATGTGATCACACACTCACACACATGCTTTCTCTCTCCCCGCTGCCTCAATATTCTGCCATGGTAAATACTAATGGAAGAGAGTTTCATTCACTCCTGTTTGTAGTATTTGACTTGTAATGTTTTGGTAATTATTATTGTCAAACCAGAGGTGATAAACCAATTTTTTTTATTATGTTTCTGAGGGAGGGTGGCAACAGATGAGGTTTATTTTTCCAGAGTAGATATAGAATAGAATTGCAAGCCATTATCTAAGTACAAAACTTTGGGGTCTGGAATGGAGCTTGTGTATGTGTGAAGGAACAAGAAGATTCACTGGAGAAAAAGGCAGGTCACAGCTTAATGGTTACAGTTCACAAGTAGCAAAGCATAGTACTCAAGCAAGAATCCACTTTCTGACAACTGTTACAGTGTCAGAAACAGCCTGTCTGCTGGGCAGAAGCAGGGACTGAACCATTCTGTGGGGATTGCAGTTATTGGCATTATAGACGGAGAATGTGCATAGCTTTTAAATTTTCTTGTAAATGTTTTTAATTCTGCTGAGTTGTTTGGCTACCTTGGACTCCTTCGAGAGGAAGGCTTGGATAAAATCGATAAATAGTAAATTATACAATAGACTTGGCATGGTTGGTATACACTGATAGAAAGTTTGGTTAGTGTCCTAATATGGCTCTAATAGTACAGTGGTACCTCGGGTTACAGACACTTCAGGTTACAGACTCCGCTAACCCAGAAGTAGTACCTCGGGTTAAGAACTTTGCGTCAGGATGAGAACAGAAATCGCACGGCGGTGCAGCGGCAGCGGGAGGCCCCATTAGCTAAAGTGGTGCTTCAGGTTAAGAACAGTTTCAGGTTAAGAATGGACCTCCGGAACGAATTAAGTTCTTAACCCGAGGTGCCACTGTACTATCCTAGCCAGCATACTTTGCAACTCCTGCTGTAACTCCTGCTGTTCCTCAGCATCCTCAACCCCTGGAATTATAGCTAAAAATGGATCATGGTCAGCTCTATACCTTTAGTGGTTTTCTTTCTCTCTTGTGTGTCATTGCCCCTTCCTTTCACATGTGAAATTTACAGGTTTCTAGTGCTGGAGGAAAAATATAGTACGCACTTCTAAATCTCCCGATAAATCACAGGTGGTGAGCCTCCAGACCAGTGGTAGGCAACCTAAGGCCCAATTGCCTTCTTAATCCGGCACACAGACGGTCCGGGAATCAGTATATTTTTACATGAGTAGAATGTGTCCTTTTATTTAAAATGCATCTCTGGGTTATTTGTGGGGCATAGGAATTGGTTCATCCCCCCCCCCAAAAAAAATATAGTCTGGCCCACCACATGGTCTGAGGGACGGTGGACCGTCCCATGGTTGAAAAAGGTTGCTGACCCCTGCTCCAGACCATGGGTCCTCTGCTCCACACCTGACATTATGAAATGTTAGATGTGAGGTAGTTAGCCATGACTGCAAAGGAACAATCAGTGCACTCCTGATTGTTGTTCTGCAAGTGTGGCTTGCACTCAGCACCTTTTAGATTGGGCGCCAAATACAAGTCCCACTAGGATGATTCCACTTCAGAGATCATGGGTGCAGACATAACTTACCAGAAGCTTTCAATGCTGAATTTAAACACCTGATCAGTTCCTTTGTGCAGTGTCCCTGTCATGTTTGGAGTTTGCTTTCAGATGCACAGTGCTTGAGTCTGCAAGGAAATAATCTTCCTTTGCAGTCATGGTTTTATGTAAAGCCAAAGTCAGAAAGAGGAAGAATCTAGAGGGTGCTTGGAGGCACTTCTGATTATTGATTTGAAATAATGGCATATGTCAGGTGATTGCCAGATGTGTGGCTCCACTCACCTGTCAAAATTGCCCAGAAAGAGTGGGCCAGTTTTAAATCCAGTCCATTGGCCAAATACAATTTCCTACTTGGATCCAGTTGTATTCCTGACATAAATAGTCCAAAATGCTTGGCTGCCTCTGGGATTGCAAACTTGCATGATATTGGAATTACTCAAATTTTAGAACATAAAAAACTGAAAGTAAGCAAAGAAAATTCATATAGTTACTTAATTTTCAGTGGGTAGCTTCAGATCAGTTGAGTTTATGTTTAATAATTGTATTGACGCTTTGAAAAAGTAGTAATTGCAGTAAGGGGGGTTTGGTGATTATATTTATGGGGCTGCGGGGGAAATGAAAATTGAGCAGAGTCAGCTTGGGTGAGCCTGGTCTCGTTCTCTCTCCACACACACACACCCCCTTCAGGAGATGCTTTTACAGACACTTCTACAGTGCAGTAGGGAGGAGTGTCAGGAAAGCCTTTTGCATGAGTGGCTTTTCATTGCCATTCTGGATACAAGCTTATATTTGCATGTAGAGGTAACACTGGAGTTTAGTATCCTGAAAGTTTTACTGAAAGCAGTTTTTAGAACAATAGTTGTTTAATTTTGTTTCCTGCTCATTCTGATTTTGCATGTGTAGTTTGGGTGGCTTAGTAGCATTTCAGGTCTGGACATCTGAATTGTCTTCGAGAAAAGGAAAAATTGGAATTTCCCTTGAGCTATTCAAGGTATGCAGGATAGGAATTGAAAATGGTGTCAAAATGTGTTCACTTTGAGTTTTATGTGCCTGAATCCCCCCCACCCCCATGCTAAAGAATTATTTCAGTGGTTGCATTGCGCCATATTACAGGTAATGCAGCACTAAATTATACAATAGTGTATCTGATAACAATACTGCCAGCAGTACCATGGAGAAGGAAATTAGATTTAAGTTAAATCAGAAGTTCAGTAAATCAGTGTGAATTTGCATCTTTCTTAAACTTGTCAAAACTGAGTGGGTGGGTATTTGAGGTATTTTTATGTTGCTCTTCAGTACATGTGTTTTAAAGGCAGCTGAGAAATAAATTTTAAAAAAACAACAACTATAAAATCAAACTACAGTAAAGAGTAAAACTTTTACAGTAAAGCAGCCCAAAAGCACAACAGCCGATAAAGCCACACTCAGCCAGAGATTCAGAATGCATGTAGGAAAAAGAGTTCCTTCTGGCATCATAAGGAATATTCCAAACACAGGGTGCCACAGCTGAGAAGGTCTGCACTTTCCTAACATACTAAAGATGGGGCACCCAGAGAAGGACCTCAGAACATATTAGTGTATGAGAGGTTCATGTGGGAGAACCATCTTCAGATCCCCAGGTCTCAAGCTGTATAGGATTTTAAGGATAAGCCACTGGCATTTTGAATTGTTTCAGAAGTAAACCAGCAGCTAGCGAAGCTGTTGGAGAACCAGCAGGTGTGTTCTCAGTGGCCTGATCAGCTTAGGCGAACAGCAATGTTTGGGGGTAACTGAAGGTTCCAAGTAGATTTCCAAGTGAGCAGAAATCCAATAAATGGCTGTAGTTTAATCTGGAGGTTATCAGAACATGGATAACAATAGCCAGGAGAGGTTCCAGTTAGTGAAAGGAGGTTTTTGATACTGATTCCAGTTGGACCTCCAGTTATAAAGCTGGATATATTTATTCATTTATTTTTAATTTATGTTAATAAATATCAATAATCTAACAACATAAAACAATATGCAAATAATTAGGGGTGATAGTCTATCACTTATATATATGAGCATAAGGCTCCTGCCTACAGCTGATCTTCCAAAAAGCAGTTGCTTTTCTCCCCTCCCCGTCAGGATTGGGAGAGGAGGAGATAAACACCTGTCTTTGGAAAGATCTGCTGGCCACAGCAAAGTCCTACATGCAGGCAATTCTTTCCAAACAGCAAGCAGTTGCTGTTCTCCTGATCTTTGGAAAGATCCTGTATGCTGGATACAGTGCTTTTGGAAGCAGCAAAGAGACTTGCAAAGCTGTGAGTTTGGTAGCTGGGTGGTTCTGCCCACCTGTCAGCCATGTGTTATTGATCCTTTAGAGCAGGCATCCCCAAACTCGGCCCTCCAGAGGTTTTGTGACTACAACTCCCACCCCTAGCTAACAGGACCAGTGGTCAGGGATGATGGGAATTGTAGTCCCAAAACATCTGGAGGGCTGAGTTTGGGGATGCCTGCTTTAGAGCAGGTATGTGAAAAGCTATAGAGGAGCTGAATATCAATAATATAAATTTACACCAAGTTTCTACTGTACAGGAGTGTTGGCCTGATATACTAGTAATAGCTACAGCAACAGCAACAATTTATTATTTTTATGCCACCCATCTGACTGGGTTGCTGCAGCCACTCTGGGCGGCTTCCAACAAATTAAAACACAGTAAGACATCAAACATTAAAAACTTCCTTATACAGGGCTGGTAATACTGCTCAGTGGCATCTTGCATAAAAGGGCTCCTGAAAATAAAGAAAATAAATGGTTGGAATTATTTTTTCCAAGCCAGACTAGTGTTGACAGGTGCAATTTTCATGCACATTTGTAGCTGAATGTACTGTTACATTAAGGCACTCACAGTGTATATATAGCTTAATTATTACTGTGTGATATTAAATGTTCATTCTCTAAGTACATTTAAGTTTTAAGTCAGCCTTCTTCAACCTTGGCCTTGGTGTTTGGGGCTGATGGAAATTGTAGTTCAACAGTAAGGATGACATAAGTCACAGTAGATTGGTTTAACATAAAAATTTAAATAGCTAGCCTGATTTGATTTGAACCACTCTTCCTATTTGTACTCCCAAGTATTTCCTATTCAAAAGTTTTTAAGTGCTTTTACCTTTTGTGCCTGAGAGAAAATGTTATAGAAGTTCTCTTACTGGTGTAGTGAAAGTCAAAACTGTTAGTACTAAAAATAATTTTAAAGCTTTCTTGGATTAAATCCTGACCTCACTGATCTCAAAACGAAGAGTGGAGCTGATTTATGTTCAGTCAAGTTTACAATGCCTAGAACAGAGATGGAAAACTCTGTTGTAAAATATATCACATTATTTCCTGCTGTTGCTAAAGGGTTCTAACCAAGAAGTCAGTTACCCTGCAAACATACTAATGAAATGGTTGTAAAAGCTGTTCAATAAAGAGAAAGATGGTGGAATATAAAAATAGGCACTGACTAAATCTTTACTCTTCTAAACAGAAGATCAGCAAAATCCAGAAGCAGAAGCCCTTATTCATCAAGGCACTCAAGATCCCGCAGTAGGCACAGATTATCAAGATCCAGAAGTCGGCAGTCGAGTATTTCTCCTAGTACTCTGACTCTAAAAAGTAGCCTGGCTGCAGAGTTGAATAAGAACAAAAAAGCTAGAGCAGCAGAGGCAGCCAAGGCCAATGCGAAAGCTTCAAACACATCTACACCTACAAAGGGAAGTGCTGAAAACACTGGGTCGGCCATTCCTCAAGCGAACAATGTGAAGGAACTGAAGAAGATAAAAACTGAACACGTACCTTCCCCTTCAGGTGGTACAGTCTTGAAAAATGATAAGGCAAAGGCTAAAGTCCCTGTTCAGGAGACAAAGGGGGAAAACAATTTGACTGTAGAGAAAGCTGCTAAGCAAAAAGTTTTGGTGGCGAAAGAGAGTAAAGCCACTCCTGTCAAGCCACCATTGCAACCTGCTTCCGTGAAAGAGAAAAGCAAGCCCCACCCACCAAGTGTAGCACCTAAGGAAAAGGATCGCAGTGTTTCACTAATAACCTCGACGCTTCCACCCCTGCCTCTTCCACCTTTGCTGCCTGAAGATAAAGATACAGATAGGTGAGTTGTAAAATACTTAACTTTCTCTCTTAAGACATAATTTCCACCTGGAAATTGCTTGGGTTGTTTTTTTTAAGATGATGCTACGTACCATTGTTTAAGGTATGAATAATGCTTGATAAGCCGTATGTAAGGGGGAAAATAACCTGACAACCTGATTATTGCAACTCCAGGTATGTTGTAGGTGTTGTAGACAAAATATTCCTGAACCGTGTTAAGGACTTTTTCTTGATATCCACAGACCAGATAGCAGTCTTAGTATATTAAAGGACCTACAGTCTTAAAAGATTTTTACCTCTTTCTCATTTACTTTGTGTTGGCCTGTATCATAATATTACTAGAAGCCTGTAGCCAATGTTTCGGCAAGTAAACTCCAGTTCATGCAACTCTTCTTCTTTTACACACCTCCCACCTCCCACCTGTTACCTAATTAGTGAACTGAAATCAGTGAAGTTTATCTCATATGGCTTTCCGCCTCTCTTTCAACCCAGTCTCTGGCTGCTCATTTTTTTTGTAGCCCCCACCTTGCCTCTCGCCTCTCTCACGCTTCCAAGAGAGGTTTACATGTCCTACACATAAGCACATTCCTGTTTAATTCTGTGGGCTTAGTACATATAAGTGTGCATAGGATCACAGCTTGAAGGAATTCACCATCATATGTCTTGTTTCTTCCCACCTCCTATGATTCCTCAGTAGTTTTTCTTTGCAAACAATGCCATTTGTGGCTAGCTATGGCAGTGGCCATATTGAGAGCGGTTGCTACTGGAGTGAACAACAATGGTTTCTTTACAAAGATAGCTGCAACTGCTGAACTGATATAGCAAACGTCTTTTTTCTCTTGGAGTAAGAATGAGGAAACTGAAGATGATCATGATACGTGCAATGATGTTTTTAGGAATGAAACCTTGTTGGACTTCTTGAGTAAATACTGTTGAGTTCAGACTAACCAAACCTGTGTCTGAGCCTGTCTTCGGCTCCTTGCCAGGTTGACACGTACCTTTACTGTAACAAACACAATAGAGTGTGATAGCTGAATTGAGTTGTATTTTTGGCAACAGTGTTCTTCATTTTTTTGGCCATATAGATTGTCCCAGGTGAGGGAGGGCATAAGCAGATTGATCCCACCTTCCTTTACCTTTACTTTCCTCTTTAACTTTGGTAATTCTCCACAGTTCTGTACCAGTTCTGTCCTTGTCTTGGCACCGTAAGGTGAAGGGTGAGAAATAAATAAAGGATGAACGAGGAAGAAAGTGTGTAGAAACATTTAATTTGAATAAATTGATTAATAAAATGAACCCAAAACATCTACCAATAGCTGTACATGAGATAAGACTGATAAACCTAATGGAATAACATGGTACATATGTATATGTTTCAGCCTCAAAAGACCCTCAGCAGAAAATTAGTCAACAATTTAAAAACAAAGTTGAACTAGCTAAGAAGTTAAAATTCTTGCAACATTAGTGGTACCTGGAAAATGCATGAGTATATCTGTTATTCAAACCACCCAAAATAAATCATAATAGCAAGTCATATTTAATCTTCCTGAACATGGGCGTAGCCAGGATTTTGTTGGGTGGCAGACTTTCATGGCGGCGGGGGGGGGGGGCAGAACCTCAGATTTGTATTGATTTTGATTGATTGTGGGGGCAGTCACCTCCCCTGCCACCACCCCTGGCTATGCCCATGTTCCTGAATTGTGTTATTGCTTATTGAGGAATTACACTTAAATATCCATAGATGCAGATCCATTCAACCTGTGTATTGGGGGGAAAAAAGTGGAAGCACTCTACAGTCAAACCTCGGTTCTTGAACGCCTCCGTTATCATACGTTTCGGCTCCCGAACACCCGGAAGTAAATGCCCCAGTTTCTGAACATTTTTCGGAACCCGAACATCCACCGCAGCTTCCACTTGAGTGCAAGAAGCTCTTGCAACCAATCGAAATCTGCGCCTTGGTTGTCAAACATTTCGGAAGTCGAACAGTCTTCTGGAACGGATTACAGTCAACAACCAAGGTTTGACTGTATATGGAATAAAAAGGAATAGAACATTGGAAATACCATTATCTCCCGGTTATTCCAGAAGATACTAACTTTGGCATTACAACTGAATTTTACCATTATTTATTCCATGTAAACTTAAGACAATTTAAAATTCAAAGTTTTGAGCCTTTGTAAATATAGCATTTAAAAAAAATTAAACTAATAAGGGGGACATTGAAAAAAACAAGCACCTTCAAACTGGAATTTTGTTTGAGAACCCTCCATAACAGCCAGTCTTAATCTGTCCTATATACATCATGTAGGTAGACACTGCAGAAATGGGTTCTCATATGCTATGGGGCAGGGCTGAGGAACCTTTCTAGCCTGATGGATTCCCCTACCCGCCTGTCAGCCACCTGGCATCACAGTTATGTTGGGTGACCTTTCCAGCCTGCAGGGGTCTTCAGAAATCCTCTCAGAGTGCTATCTTGCCCTGATGTTTTAAAAGGTCTTTGCAGACACTGTAGACCAGGTGATCGACATCATTTTGGCCAAGTCCTGTCCTTACCTGCTCATACCTGATGTCCTATATGGCATTGGCTGGAGGGTGGGTGGGCATGGCTTGGTAGAAATGGCCTCACAGCTCAAATGGAGAGACCGGGTGGGTCTAATTACACCCCTGCTATGGGGAGTGTAATAGTCAAATAAGTTTCAGAAAAATAAATCTTAATATAGTGCCAGGTGAACATGTAACAGATAATACCCAAATTAGCTGGAGCTCCCTATATGTCAGAGTTGTGTTGAAAAATGCCTGTTATTTAAATTTCTGAATGATTAGGCAAATGCTCTAGCCTCAAATTCTAGTATAATATTAATAGATTATTAATATTATTAACATATTTGCAAATTTGATTTCCAGTTTCTTATATCTTCACATATTCAAAATTAATGCTCTTCAAAATGTAAATCTAGAGAAGGCTGTACTATGGAAAACTGACTTAGATTTCTGGCATCGGATTTTGAAATAGGAAGCTACCAAAGGTTTGTCTATATTTCTCTAGTTTTCAAGGGAGCATATCTGTGAAAGCTGTTAAGAAAGAAGTGGAGAAGAAATTGCGTCACTTGCTGGAAGATCTGCCACTGCCACCTGAGTTGCCTGGAGGAGATGATTTATCCAGAAGTCCAGAAGAGAAAAAAACACCAGTGCAGCCACATCTTAAAAAGAGACCGAAGTATGCACAAAGTTTTTCTTTTTCTATAATACATGTATTTCACTTCCATAGCGTATCACTTTAAAATCTCTGTTTGAGCTATTGAATATAGGAAATGCTGGTAGCTTACTCATAGTAGTATTCGTAGGATTCTGTTAAGGCTTCTTTTTAATATTTTACTCGTTTTAGGAAGTAAAAGGAGCTAAAACTGGAGTAGGTTAGCATAATTGTGATTGCATGTACTTTTAAAACTGCCAGTCTAGATGCACTGGCAGATTGTAAATACAGCTAATGGAACAGCCTTCTTTCATTTCTACCAGTTGTGTGCTGCCATTTCATTATACCAATATAACAAAGCTTTGTCACCATTTTGCACCTGGATCTATAGGCAGAAATATATGCCTTAAACATATATTTAATCTTCAGTATGCCTCATCCCACCCATATCATAAATGTTTCGAGTGGCTTGCTGAAATATCAGATTATAGCATGCTGTTTTCTTCATCCAGTAAATTTATTAAAGCGTCTGATTTCTGAGTAACAAGAAGTTTGAAATACATGCAGGTCCTGCTTACCTGAACACAGTGCATTCCCTGGAAATCGTTTGTTAGGCAAGCATTTGCATAACAAGTCCACGATTTCCATTGATTCTTATGAGAACATTTCTAATGTCTCTTCCCCTCTCCTGCCATGGCTTCTTCCTAAAATGGCTGCAACCAGCTAGCAAAAGAGAGGCAAAGGAAAAGCTGATTTGTCCCATTTCCCCTGCTCCCTGATTTGTCCAAACTCTAACCCCCCCCCCACCTCTCCATGGTTTCTGCCTGAAAATGGCAGCTGCTGACCAGCAAAGCACGAACAAGTAAGGAAGTAGGCAAACTCTGGCTGTTTCGATATCTGAATGAGCCGTGTGTGTAGTGAGGTTTGGGCACAATTCTTTGTATTTGGACAAGTAAATTTGAGGATAACAAGCAGATGGATAGCAGGACCTGGATGTAGGAATAGAGATTGAAATATCTGAAATGGGTAATGAAACAATTTAACAAGTCATATTGGGATTTAAAACACCCACCCACACCTGCATTTGACTGGTACAGGTTAAGATCATGTATCCTTTCATTTCTCTATTTTTCTACGGAAAGAAAGATATTGCATCCTGAGTTTCTTTTTAGGTTTCCCAGAAAACAGATTATCCCTGTTTTGTATTAGAATGTTTTTGAAAATTTGCTCAGTATCAGCAGTAAATGCAAAACAACACCCTCGGGGATACATGGAACAGTCATAGGGGTTTAAAAGAAATTGCAAATGACAGTTGTGGTTAATGGCAGCATTTGTTTAGACTGAAAATAAATGCTGAAGTCATAGTATGCACAAAATAGCAGATACTCTAAGGAGAATTTTTATTAATATTTTCTTTTTTATAATTATTATACATATTACTCATGGAAATGGCTCAAAGTGACTTATAAACATAACAGAAATACTAAAACTGATTACAATAAACACAATCAGTAAAATCTTTTAAAAAAACCAAAAACACATCTACACAATATTATTATATAGATATGGAAAGGCACTCAAATTGCATTTTACTGTCTGCTAGGATATGTGGACCACGCCATGGTGAAACAAAGCAAAAAGAAATTGACTGGGGGAAACGCTGTGTTGATAAATTTGATATCATTGGCATTATTGGAGAAGGAACTTACGGGCAAGTTTACAAAGCAAGAGATAAAGATACAGGTAAGCTTTCAAAATCAATTCACATAGAAATAGCTGACTTTGAGTGTGATCACCACAACATGTTTTCTGTCTTTGTCAAGTTCCTGAGCATATATTATGCAATTATTCTCCACAGCTGCAAGACAGTACTTGAGATGATTGTGTGTTTAGGCTACAAGCCCTTAAGAAACGTTCAAGAAGCTGTGACTCTTCACACTTCTTCCAGTGTGTGGCTTAGTCCATGGATATAGTAAAATGTGTGGAATTGAGCATGTGGCACCCAAGTGCAAATATTCAATGCAGAAGTATTGAATGGGAAAAGGGTCAGTTATGGACTTCAAGTGCTTATTGAGACAGGAGGAGGAATAGAAAGTTGGGTAAATAATACTAGTGCTAAAAGAAACGTGTGACATCCAGCTGTATCCAAATGTTCTCTGAAGGGTTGGGGAACAGTCCAGCGCAGCTGGGGTTGGGGGGACAAAGGGATGAATAGAGTAAGGGGAAGTCTTATTATGTAAGGTGACGTTCCCACACAAACATTGAGTGTCTCCCAATCTCTGATATTTGTGGAATAAATGTATTGCTACCTTGCTGTGGAGTTGCAGAATGCTGGAGTTGATGGACCACATGTGATCTGGAGGTGAAATTTGAATTTACACCATAATGTTTGTACAGACCTTTCATTCTAAGCTTTTGTAATGGGCCTTGTGCTCCATAGCCACAAGCAGGTTCTTCCGACTGCTGGATCAACTTAAGTGGGCAAAATGAAATGGTCTTTGAAATGGGATTTGGGGGATCACATCCATACAGAAAAGCATATGCGGAACATCTTCTCTGAGTGATGCCTTGCATAGTGGTTTGTAGCAGAGATTGCTGTCATGCATGTTAAAAGGAAATGAGAAAGTGACATTGTGGTAGTAGAAGCAGTTTTAACTTGTTTTATTTGCATAGAGATTTGCATACTGAATCTGCTTAAATATACTCATTTTCATTTTCTATGCAGTAAATTTCTGTTTCAGTTTTATAAGATACCTGATAGTCTCACATTATACAAACAGCCACAGGAAATTCTGAATTGAATGCAATTACATCATTATAGAATAAAAACATTATTTTATAGGGGAAATGGTGGCACTGAAGAAGGTACGGTTGGATAATGAGAAGGAAGGCTTTCCAATTACAGCTATTCGAGAAATTAAGATTCTTCGACAACTTACTCACCAAAGCATAATCAACATGAAGGAAATAGTAACAGATAAGGAAGATGCTTTGGATTTTAAGAAAGACAAAGGTATGTAGACTACTGTTGTGTTAAAAGTCCTGATTTGAATGCACCTTATTTGAGAGTAGCATGAGCATTTATTGAGCTGTAATGTAACTTGCACACTTCTTCATATGTATACATGGTTTCTTTTGAAGAGACATGCTATAAGCCTTTGCCCACATTAATATGAGCAAGATAATAGCATCCTATATACTATTCAATTTTTCTCATTGAATTGGCATTACAAAAATACATACCTTGCTAAAATATATTTATCCCCCTTTTCTGAGCTGTAAAGATTTCTAGGAAAGTGAATACCCACAAATACAACAAAATCACAGGTAATGCAATTATTATAGTATAGGATTGCCATATTTCAAAAAGGAGAAACCCTGAAAGTTGTTGTGATTTTTCGGTTGACTTCTCTAAGATCCAGGACAAAGCACTGCCTTTGGAAACACCCCCCAGAGGTCACTTCTGCCCTTGAAATCCCAGACATATGGCAGCCCTATATAATAACTTCTGGGACATGCGGCAAAACAAAATCCCAGCACTAAACAAAAATCACCAAGGGCATTTTTTTCAAGGGGTGTAGAAACTTTTCTCACTTAAGAATCCCCCATGTTAACCCACTAGAGCTTTCCCTTCCCACGCCACACAACTCCTCCGAAGCTCCCTTTTCACCTTCCCAGTGCCATTTTTAAGCCACTTCTTTCTTCTGTTCTGCAGGCCCACTTTGCACCAGCTTTGCACCTTCACTCCCATATTCATGTCTCCTCCTCCTTGTACACCATCCACCCCATGGTAGCTTCTTGCACATTCACACACATTGGAACTACTAAGCCCTCTTTGCACCTTCCGCCCAATTAGGAAGCCGCTTCCTCCTATTCTGCAGCCACATTAGTAGCCCTGTTTTCACCTTCACCCTCATTCCCATGCCACCTCCCTCCTTTTTTATAACCCCCATTTCTATACCTCCCCTTCCCTCCCAGTCTGTGCTCCACTGCCAATTTGCTTTCCTCTTGGGAAAATACCATTAGAACAGCTTTCTCCATCCTGGTGCCCTTCAGATGTTTTGGTCTACACTTCCTGTCATCTCTGACCATTGATCCTGCTGGCTGGGGTTGATAGGAAGTGTAGTCCAGACCACACGGAGGACACATGGTTAGAGAAGGCTGTATTAGAGGATTAGCAAGTAGGGTCAACGTTTTAGCCAAGTTGTGATCTGAACTCACTCAGATCATTACTTTGGTTCCTCTTTTGTTTTAAAAAGCTATTTTTGTGTCTAGTAAATCTTTGAAATGGTTCCTTGTTTGATTGTCATTTTGGGAGTTAGAGGGATGTTGAGAAATTTTCTGCGAATTTTCCTTAAGCATGTGGCTAGAACTTGGCTGTGTCAGTTCTTTGGCATTCAATCCTCTGTCTGCAGTGCACTTGCTCTTTGCTCAGGGCACACTAGTCTATCTCAGTTAGGGTGGCATGTGGCAGACAGATGGTTGCAATGGAGAGTTGCACTAGGTAAATTTGATCTTCTCAGTCTTTGACTTTGTGATTTGGGCTGAAAAGTTTCAGTGGCTTTTAATGGTCTGGGCTGTGGTAAGAGGGTTTCTGTATCCACCCCCTCTTGTGCAGATAATGGTTAGGTAAAGTAGGCTGAGTGGAAACACTTTATTTTGTTTATGTAACAATTAGTTTGTTCAGGTTGGGAAAATATGTAGTACTTGAACTTTTTTTTTTTTAATGAAAGATTTGTCAAAATGGTAAAAAGCTGCTTCAGAAACACGATCCAGAAAGCATTGAAGAGATAACGACTTAAAAAAGTATGGATTCACGTTAGTCTAATCAGTTTGCAGTCATGTGAAACCATAAGGCTAAAGGCAAAGGTTACCGTATCCTGCAGATTTGTTCTTGAAAGGATTTACAGTCTTTGTCCTGTGAATCAAATGTAGTCTTCATGAACTTTTTTGTTTGTTTGAGTGCTAGCAACCCGAGTGCTAGTCATGCAGCTATCAGAGGATGCTTCACTGCAGAGTTCCTTCTCTGTTCTCATTGTACATGAGTTGCTTTACTTGGCTGTCTCAGAACTAATGGGAAGTCTGTTAGCGATTGGAGAATTCAGTGTAACTGACTGGTCATTAAGAGGCGTTTCTTCAGCTTTTATTCTGTAGAACTGTGAATATAAGTGACTGGAGTTAGACGAAGTACAGTAATCATGAAATGGCTTCATCTTTTATTTTAGCAGGTGGATAACCTTAAGCAGTGAGTTCATGAGGTTATATACACGCTGTTAAATAGTTGTGGAAGCATATCAAACGTAAATTGAGATTCTTGAGGAAAAAACATATTTCAGTAAAGGTTTTTGGGATTTATATTCAGTTTAACTCCATATGTTTTTATTGGTTGGATCTTGATTCGTTTTACAATGGAAAAAAAGAATACATTTGAATGTTAGCTGACTTGCAATAATACTAGACCTTGGAGTGTTTTTGCAGTTTCCCATTGCATTTCCAGCAAGATGGAAAGCGTCATATAAAGATACAACACAATATCTTGGAGCATAGGAAACTGCCTTATAGAGAGACCATTGACCCAACTACCTCAGTATTGTCTACACTGGCTGGCAGCACTTTTCCAGTATCTCAGGGAGATTTTATCTTGCCACAACGCTGATGGAGCCCTCAGTATGGCTTATAATATGGCCTTGTTGAAATAGAAGATAGCTTAGCATTGTGGAAAAAGACCTGTATGAGCTTTTGCATATGCGATGAGGAGATAAAAACCTTCTTTAGAACTAACCAGTTTTCTATGATGGGTGAACCTGGAGAACTGTGATTTATTCTAACAATTTTTGTGTGTGAAAACAAATCAGGATATCAAACCACAGGTCCCTTGGAAATGGGTACAGGAGTTTAGATGGGACCAGACTCAAAATGTAGAATTTTGTTGTGAGCGTCATTCTAACATCCATGCCTGTAATCTCCATTATCAAAGCAGATAAGAGTTTTGTATACAATATATCTTTGCAATTGCTCTCCTCCAACTCCCATGAAAATAGGTGCAGAGGTAAAGATTGGTATTCCGACTTGAGATGTAGAATAGTGTCCTGAATAGGTTTGTAAAATCCCTCCCTCTCCAGAAATATGTTTAAGAAAGATATGCTTACTTACGTTACAGCATCTTGGCAACATATGTCAAAGTAGTGAACTGAACAAATCTCATTTTAGTGCATGGAATCAATAGTTGTCTTCAAAAATTAAACTAAACATGAAAAAAAATTAAATTTCCCTGCAGGTGCTTTTTACCTTGTGTTTGAATATATGGATCATGACCTGATGGGACTCCTAGAATCTGGCTTGGTTCATTTTGATGAGAGTCATATTAAATCATTCATGAGGCAGTTGATGGAAGGCTTGGATTATTGTCACAAGAAGAATTTCTTGCACAGAGATATTAAATGCTCCAACATCTTACTAAACAACAGGTATTCATTCAGTTTTGTATACACAGATATTAGAAATGCAAAAATGTCTTGATAAATCATAACTTGCATTAACACAGGTTGATAAAGAGCTTGCTAATAGTCTGATGATGAATAGGCTGATGACAGTCATCCACCAAAGTTTATGTCATAATAAATGTGTTTGTCTTCAAGGTAGAATCATAGAATAATAGAGTTGTAAGGGACCCCAAGGGACATCAGGTTCAGCCCCCTGTAGTGAAGAATTGCAACTAAAACATCCCTGGCAGATGGTGCTTCAAGACTTTTATTTTTACTAATACATGGCTTATGCTGCAATTGGATTTTATTTGCACTGGTGACACACTTCTTTTAAAGCTGCTGAGAGCTTCTTTAGACACTACAATACACACTTTCTCCAAAGACACCTAACAACAAACAATTCAGTCTAGACTCAGGTTATTATAAGAAACGTTGTTGCATTTTAATAGCACTTTTAATTGTATGAACTTCATAGTTTAATCCATATAGTTTAATCCACATTTAGTGTGCCCTTTTTGGCCGCTACTAAAAACATATTAGTTTAGACAAGCCTACCTAAATGTTTAGAAAGTTAATCTGAGTTTTAGTCTGTTGTTACTTTATTTTTTTGAAAATGTTAAATTGTTGTTGTTGTTATTGATAATTTGATTGTTTTTATCTTTTTGGTAAAGCACTTTGAGGTTTGTTTGTTTTTTTACAGTCAAACAGTGTATAAATTTTATGAAATAAATAAATGCAACTGCTTATCTTGTTAGAATACTCACAGGTATCAGGCTTATATAAAGACTGAATCATTGGTTCACCTGGAAAGGCCTGCCACTCAAGTCTGTAAGAAAATAGGCTTCTAATTTGGAGAGCTAAAGTTCCTTAAAAGCAAATATAAAATTACAAAATACCTAAAAGCAGAATCTTGCAAAGGTTTATTATTCCTTTGACTTCACTTTATACATGCCCTAATAATGGCAAAACAATTTCATTGGATGCCAATACTTAATGCATCAGGAAAATTTACAAACAAATGTACAATGGCAAGGAAATCAATATACCAAAAATAAACTGAAAATATAAATGGAGTCCTTTACTCACTGTATAGTTGCCATCAAGTCACCTATTCCCCAATTAATCTCCCCTGACTAATACATTTTACTGTTGCAGTATTACGTATTGGCAGATGAAGTTATTGTCTTGCCATGTTCGGGCATTTTAAATTGTATTGGGTATATAAAAATGAAATTATTATAAGACTAGGAAGTCTTGGCAGGATTATGTTTTTAGGTATTTTGTAATTATCATTAGCTGTAAGGCGTTTCAAATGAGCTGGTTCATCTTTAAGCTTGAGTTTCTGCAGAAAGGATCTGGAAAGACAGGACAGGCAGTGGTGGATAAACTTTTTTTGGCATATGAATATTTTAGTAGTAAGTTGGATGGATACCTTTGGGTATTCAAACAAGATACGTGGATTAAACCTGGGGCAAGGAATCTGATATGGAATATTTACTTTCCCTTTTCCGCTGGCCAAATTTAACTGGTTGACCAATTGCCTGGCATCACAGTGCTATCAGGCGAGGATCTTCCGGATTTCAAAGCATCAAACAGGTCTTGGAAATAGTCTTTAATGGTGCTGGTGGGAGGTAACTTCAAACCTTCTTTCTGCAGGGATTGGCTGTGGGATCAAATTTCCCATGGGGAAACTGGAACCATCTGATGTGGGGTGTTGGGCAAGTGGGTATGGTTTGGGGAAAACAGCCTTGTGGACTAAATGGGACTTGTGCTGGGCCAAATTGGACCTGCAGGCTGTAGGTTCCCAACTCCTGGATGAAAGCAGTGAGCTATACATGCAATGGTTGCTTAGATATTTCTCTTCCTTACTCCCTCAAAGAGTTTTACAGTTGTTTCCTCAACTATATAGTGAGTTCCATGTACAATATGGTTGCTGGGAACAAATAGTGATATTGCCTTGGTGCCATGAATGAATTAATGAATGAAACTTTATTTGCATCAGCCGTCGGCCATAGCAACAAAAAGCACTGCGATATACACAGAACAAAATAAAAGTCGGTTATATAAAACACAGTTTAGGGTTCTGAATCAGCAGTCAAATAGTGGACCTTACAGTGGTACCTCGCAAGACGAAAAACGCGCAAGACGAAAGAGTTTTCCGTTTTTTGAGTCGTTCCGCAAGACGATTTTCCCTATGGGCTTGCTTCGCAAGACGAAACGTCTTGTGAGTTCTTGCGAGTTTGTTTCCTTTTTCTTAAAGCCGCTAAGCCGTTAATAGCCGCTAAGCCGCTAATAGCCGTGCTTCGCAAGATGAAAAAACCGCAAGACGAAGAGAGTCGCGGAACAGATTAATTTCGTCTTGCGAGGCACCACTGTATTCTGATTGCCCCAGCTAGAAACCTTGCAACCTTTGCAGTCATCTGCGCCTCTTGATCTGCCAGGAGAAACGACACTATGGCAGTGGTTGTGCGACCCAGAATGGTCAATAAAAGAGGCCATGTGTGCAGGCTTCCCAGCTGCAGGCATCTGCAAGACCATGTGAAACAGGAAATGTGGACCTGACCGCACTGGCTGCCAATTAGCTTCCAGGCCCAATTCAGAGTGCGGGTTTTGACCTATAAAGCCTTTAATGGCTTAGGACCGCAATACCCGAAGGACCGTCTCTCCCCATATAAACCATCCTGGACTCTTTGTTCATTATCTAAGGCCCTTCTTCACGAGCTGCCTCCATGTGAGGTCCAGAGAGTGGCAACACGAGAATGGGCCTTTTCTGTAGTGGCTCCCCATTTGTGGAATGCTCTATGTGCATAATACCTGACATGCTATCAGTCCACTACAGTAACAGAAGCATGTTTCTGCATGTGCACAATCTTAAGCATTTGAATGCAGAATAGTGGAACTACAGTGGTACCTTGGGTTACATACGCTTCAGGTTACAGACTCCTCTCACCCAGAAATAGTACCTCGGGTTAAGAACTTTGCTTCAGGATGAGAACAGAAATTGCGTGGTGGCAGCAGCAGGAGGCCCCATTAGCTAAAGTGGTAGCTAAAGGTTAAGAACGGACCTCCAGAACGAATTAAGTTCTTAACCCGAGGTACCACTGTATTTTCTCTGTTCACACAAAGCACCATTTCTGCACATAATGGGATATGCCCATAGAGCTAGGTCAGTGGGTCTTCTGTGTATGCAAAGTTTATTTTTATTTAGGAAAGTTTTATAGCTTAATTTTTAAAACATCTCTTAAGTGGTAGGTATATACATAAAATAATATCAATCTCACTGCATGTGAAGTAGAGGGGGCAGGAACAGGACCCACTGCTTGTAAGACCCCAGAGAGTTGCTGTTGCAGTTGGGAAGGAAATAAATAGGTGGCTTACTTGGGGTTTATCTCTATTACTGCTGCACTGTTGTTCTGTAATTTTTTGTTTCTATTACATCATTTACCTGCATTATATATTGTTTTAACTATACAGTATACCACTTTGGGTATGCAAGCTGGAAAGTGGTATGTAAACAACCCACCATGTTATAAAACTTAAAATGACCCATCTGAGGGTTTTTACCAAGGGTCTTGCTGTCATAACATGAAAGTTGTTTCATAATATTAATAATATTGTATGGAAAACTAACCAACTTAGCCATTTGGAACTTTAAGTAGGTTCTTTAAGTATTTCTATCTATTGTGATACATACACTAAGTTTTAGTTCATAAGCATTAACATTTGCTACAAATTCTTTTTTTCATGCAGGGATTTATATTTTTTTCTGATTTCATTTCCTCACACCCTTTGTTTAGATATTTAAAAATTGCGTAAAATCTTTATTCTTTCCACTAGAGGGCAGATCAAGCTTGCAGATTTTGGGCTTGCTCGGCTGTATAGCTCTGAGGAGAGGTAAGTCTAATACTAAGTCCAAAGGTACATGTCAGTGTTTTGAGAAATTCCTCATAAGCAAATTTTAAAAGCCAGGTGAAGCGTTTCAGAAAGTTTGGTAATAAAAGTAGCAGAAAATAGTTATAGGGTTGAAATGTGTCCTCTTTTTCCAGGACACGTCCTCTCTTTCACGAGTAGTGTCCTAATAGCGAACCATAGTTAAAAGTAGAAGTTGGCAAATATGTTCTGTTTTTTGCTTTTCAAAATATGGCAGCCCTAGTTATTTTCCATGGCTTTAACCCATTTTGCTTATTTATATGGTTTTATATCATTTGAATTAAAGACTCTTGAATTAAATTCTTAAGCTTTTTTATAGTTTATAGTCTATAAAAATCTCAGTTTGTTAGGTTAGGTCTGATTTGCTGTGTATACCTTATTTAAATGGATATACTTATGTTTGGAATATAATATTATTCCACTCGTATTTAAATTACATCACACAATTATGTTACTTATTGTTAATTTTGGCTTGTTTAAAATATTATTGTATAGCTTTTCAGAATACCACTTCAAGAGAAAAATAAAATGCAAATTATATATTCCTATTTAATCTAAATGGAGAGAGTTGTTCCATAATGCTGTTTACTGATTCTCAAGCCTGTACCTGTATTAGTTCAGTGGCCTTAACTTCATGACCATAGTAAAGCCTCACCTGTGCTGTAACCATTTAGACCAGGCTTCCTCAACCTCGGCCCTCCAGATGTTTTGAGACTACAATTCCTGTCATCCCTGACCACTGGTCCTACTAGCTAGGGATCATGGGAGTTGTAGGCCAAAAACATCTGGAGGGCCGAGGTTGAGGAAGCCTGATTTAGACTGCAGGTGGGGTGGGGTGCTCATGCAATTGTATGATCCTCCACACAAAACAAACAGCCCTGCAGCAGTGTGCACGACGCAGTGTTTGAGTGAAGGGTGCCAGCTAAATCTTTTTAACAGGCTTAGTTCTTATGAATGTTTTGTGAAGACCTATTCTGTGAGCCCCCTATTCTACCCTGAAGTGGAATATTTAAATACAGATACATAACTATTGCCTCTGTGAGAATTGGGCCTATGCTTTTAAAATTGCTTTCTTCAAATAAGTAGCACGGGCATAAGGGATCTTATTAAGAAATCTCCATTTTCTGTAGACATATAGTATTTATAGATATAAAATGGAGGTCTTAACCTGGTGGTGGATGCTTATAAAGTCCATTCAGAGCCAATGAACTTCAAAATGTTTTGTTTTCAAGCCAGTTCAAGATAGGTTTCCTTCTATGTTTTGAATTGCTTGGGAATTAAGACTTGTATAGTTCGTAACTGAACTGAGAAGATAATAAAATAATTGTGGTTATTTTGAGGCAGACAAATAGTGAAAGGAAACCTGTGATTCTAGTGATGAGCACATTGTTTTTTAAGGGTTTTTTTCTGCTTCTGAGTGGGATCAGGAGAACTGTGAGATGTTTTATCCCCCCTCCCCACCCCAGTATTTTGAGTTACTCATAGTAATTCATTTTTTGAGAAAATTCAAATTTGTTTTCTTTTCCAGTCGACCATATACCAACAAAGTTATCACTTTATGGTACCGTCCTCCTGAACTTTTATTGGGAGAAGAACGATACACACCTGCCATTGATGTCTGGAGCTGCGGGTAAGGCTGTTAATAGAAGCAGAATATTTTGCAACAACAAATTTGTTAAAATGGTATTGAAGAAAATGTTCTGTCTGTTTCTCCTCTCCTCCAGATGTATCCTGGGTGAACTTTTTACTAAAAAACCAATATTTCAAGCAAATCAGGAACTTGCTCAGCTGGAGCTGATAAGGTCAGTTGTCATTTATAATGTTGGGTCTGTAACAGTCCCTCAGAAGCCCACAGTGAAATGTGCAGCTTGGTGTTGTTTAAAAGAGTGAAACTGAAGTCCTTTCACAGGAAGGGAGGGTTTTTTTTTCTTGCATAGGCTGATGCATAGTTAGGAAGAAGTAACATTTATTTTTCCTTCTGATGTCCTTTTTTTTGCTGCATCTTCTGAGTTAATTAGCTATTTGTGGTGGCAGCAGTAGTCATATTAGCCTTTGCTGCATTTTGAATAGCGAAATGAATTATTGTCCACAGAACATCTTACGTTAGGCCTTCCTAGAGTCCCCAAGTCAGAGGAGTTCTCAATCTTGACTTCTAATACTACGAAATATGGAAGAACATTGATCTCTCTCTGTAAGAGGGCAATTTTCTTTTTCCTCTTGATACAGTACTCATAAAATAAAAGCTGTGCTCAAAAGAGTGAGCCACTAGATGTCACTAGAGCATGTTCCAAAAGTGAGAGATGAAATAATGTTTTGTTGTTGTTGTTTTATCTAGCTTAAAATAGCTGCTTGTCTCTTTTGTTGAACATTGAGAATGGATTTGATTCATTTCATTAACATGATGATGAATACCTGAACCACCTTCAGTGTGATAACTTAGTCATAACACTTGGGCTTCCCAGACGCATCAGGCTGGCCAACTGCGAGAACAGTTGGACTAGGTGGGCCACTGGCTCCTCTTATGCTAGCAGATCTTGTAGTACTAAAACTGGGCAAGAATACTTGAGATGATTTAGGTTATTAGAAAATTTCCCTTTTTCTTCTGTGTTGTAGAAGAATGAGCCTATCACTAATTCTGTTTACCTTCTGTTACATCAAAATATATTGGGCATGGCACAGATCAGTCTGTGTCCAAGTATTTCTTCTTGTACCTTGATCCTAAGCACGCATACCCTTGAACGAAACCTCACTGACTTGCCTAGTGGGAAAATATGTAGAAGAGAACAGCTCCTCTGTTTATCTTTTAAAAAGCAGTAGCTTGATGTAAAGTCAGTGAGTAACCAGAGTTGCCATTTCACCAGTTTCCAACTTGGATAACTTAACTGTACAGTTAACATTAGCTAATAATAACCAGTGTTTTGAGTTTCATCAAGTCTCTTCTTCACATCACCTTAATAGGCCTAAAACCAAATGGTCTCTTCGTCATGGGATATTCTTATCTGCCAAGTTCATTATCTTTGTATTTCTCTTCAGTTGCTTTATTTAAGTTTATAAGGTTCCAGGCTAAGTGAAATAGTCATCACATTCTCATTTTGATTCAGTATTTTTTACTCGTACTTTTTAACATTAATATCTACATGCATTCATTCAATGTTTTTCATACAGCCGCATCTGTGGGAGTCCTTGTCCTGCAGTATGGCCTGATGTGATAAAACTGGCATATTTCAACACCATGAAACCAAAGAAGCAGTATCGTAGAAGACTAAGAGAAGAATTTGCTTTGTAAGGAATGAGCTACTAATTCTGTTTTTTTCCTTCATTGATTTCGTTGAGTCAGAATTTGCCTTCTGTTTTGTCAAGCTATTAAAACTGTGCTCTTAATATTCCCTTGATGCGTCTGCAATTGGTACAGTTCATAATATCGTTAATGCTGGTCTGTTCTTTTTCATGGTTTCTACCCTCCAGTCTATGGAGTTTGTGCCTGTGCAGATCCATCAATCTATATATCCATTAACTCTAGCCAGGTAGCTGGTACTTGTGCCCCTTTCCTCAAGGGGAGATTTTTAAAAATTATGTGCATGTTTTTAAAACTTATGAAATGATTCTTAAAATTTCATTTTATTCAGTTACTTTGGAACTCCCCGTAACTTCCAAAGCAAGGATGTTATAGATAGAAAGGGTTTTCCATTCAGCTGGCTTCAATTTTGAACTGTTCTTTTAGTTACTGTGTGTCAGCTGAATGGATAAGCCAGCAGGGCTATCCAGCTTTTCCATGCTGACACAGCAGACGAAGGTGAGATATGGCAAGCACATAGAATGCTACAGGTGGGCTCCATTGGCACGCTGCTTAAAATGGTCCTAACATATTAAGAAAATTAGGCAAAAACATTTATCCCCAACATCTAGTTTATATTGTGGAAAACAATCATGAGAACCCTCACATGCTATCTAAGGCTTATTCATTTTTTCTAGTGGTCCCAATTCTTTGCAATCTCCATGTTTGGAAATGTGACACCTGTTTTAATACCTGCCTCTCCTGATGCTGTTGAAGACACAGGAATTCTTTTTGTAAACCGCTTTGATGTTTATGAAATATGGTCATGTGCTTATACCTTATGTGCTGTAAATTGCAGTTGTGCCTAAGTTTGTTAAATTTCTAAGATGCTTTGAATTTGCTCTTCTGAACCCAGTTAACTTTGAAATGTCCTGTTTTTGTAGTTGCATTCTTTGTTTTTCTGCAAATCTGGGAACTGCCACTGAAAAGCAGCATATAAATGGAAATAAATTATAAGCCTATGCTGTCAAAGGAAATTGCCTTGAATTTGCCCTGAAGTCTATAGCATGGAGTCCTAATTGTATAGTAAATTATAAAACTAAGTTCACCAAGCCAGTAAGTTAGAAGAGGTGGTTGAAAACACACAAAATTGAACTCTGATGAGAAATTACATCACTTTATTCATCTTCTTGACAGTATTCCCGCAGCTGCACTAGATCTCTTTGATTACATGCTTGCTTTGGATCCCAGCAAACGCTGCACAGCTGAACAGGCACTTCAGTGTGAATTTCTGAGAGATGTGGACCCTTCAAAGATGCCTCCACCAGAGTAAGTACCCCTCTCTAGAGTTCATTTGCTACGGAAACAAGATTTTAATACTTCAGTTCTACTAGAAGGTGTCCTGTGATGCACGTTTTCAGTTTTTCTGCAACTGGGTGTGTGTATAAAATACATTATGAGCATACTGTTCCAGCATTTAATGGTTCTACAAGTAAGGAGGGTAGCTTTGGTATACAGTTGACTCACAACTTACCTGCATCTAACTTGTGCAAGTTCACTTGTTAACACTCTTGGCTGATCAAAATAAAACAAAGGTGTGTGTATCGGTGTGTGTGTGTGTGTGGGGGGGAAATAGTGGCAATCTCACCTGCCATTGTACACACTTTGGGCAAGCATTTGGAGGTGCAGGGAGAGTATGTTTTGACTATATGTGATTTTGGCCTTAGACACTGTCCCCAGAACATAACCCCCGTATAAGTTGAGACTGCAATACCTGAAGGACCACCTCTGCCGATACAAACCGTCCCAGACTCTGTGTTCATCACCTGAGGCCCTTCTTCTTGTGCTGCCTCCACGTGAGGTCTGGAGGGTGGCAACACGAGAATGGGCCTTTTCTGTAGTGGCTCCCTGTTTGTGGAATGCTCTTTCCAGGGAGGTTTGCCTGACGCTTTCATTATATATTTTTAGATGCCAGGTGAATAATTTCCTCTTCAATCAGGCCTTCTGCTAATTAATATTCTAGAGGCTTATAAATGTCTCTGTGGGAAAGGAGAGTTATTGGTTTGCTGTTTTACTTGTTTAAATCCTGCGTTTTATTCTGTGGGGGAGAGGGATGGACCCTATGACTTCCTTTGAACAAGCAGGTTCATTCTTGAAGCCAAGGTTTGTTCTTGGCTTAGTCCTTGTAGAAATAAACTGTAAGTGTTTGTTTGTATGTAATACAAAGCCTGTTGCTCTGTGGTTTGTTTCTCAGTTTCCGTTGAGGTAGAGTGAAGAGAGCTTGATTTGAGCAGTTGACATGAGTATGCTTCATATGTACAAGGAAAGCCATAGTAGATTCAGACTATGGCTTACTGTTGCATGTGAATGGGGCCGTGTGCTTCTTCTGCACACATGATGGAGAAAAGAAAAAAACTTGAAAAGATAATGTACAGGCAGCCCCCCCCCTTTTGTTAACTTAAAATAATTTTGGCTACATCTAATGTATGAGGAACATGACCATAAACAATTGCCTAAATGAGAAAGGTCAGCTGAGCTTGGCACCAAGATACTTTACATAGCTATTGAGTGGTGGAATTCATACCTCGTATCTTATTGCTGCAAAGCTCCTCAACAGCAAGTATTATCCTGTGTTGAACAGTTTTATTCCTGGTTTTTGTTAAGAAATGAAGGACACTGCAAAGCAGTGCCACAAGTTCAAGAGCCCTTGGATGTTTTTGTTTCAGGTATGAGGTCTTATCAGACGTTCTGATCCTTTCTGAAGTGATGATTTATTTATTTTTTACAGCCTTCCTTTATGGCAGGATTGCCATGAGCTATGGAGTAAGAAGCGCAGAAGGCAAAAGCAGATGGGCATGACCGATGATGCAACTAAAATTCCAAGGAAGGATTTGTCCTTGGGAATGGATGACAGCAGAGCCAACACACCCCAAGGCCTGCAGACCTCTTCTCAACTGAAAATGCAAGGCAGTTCTAACATAGCACTTGGTCAGTAATTTCTTATTGTTTAAATTCATGTACAGTTTCCCAAACAAATCTGCAGGGCAATGAAATTTAACTTAGGGTTTTGTAACAGTTTTTTCTACAGGCAACCTGTAGAAACCAGTCACATTCAGCTTAGTATATTTCTGTTGTAAGACAAATGTGGGTATGTCCCATTGACTTCATGTGAACATGTTGCAGGAACTGACACCTTTGTATAGAAGTTGCTTGTCACCAGATACCTTTAATGTGTCTGCATCTAATGCAGGGGTTGGCAAGGTTTACCTCGCCTGGGCCAGTTCACTCCTGCAGAGATCGGTCTGTGGGCTGGATCGCGTCTGCACAGATGCGATTTCCGGCACCGCAGAAGCCAGTCCCTGCTCCACGCTGTGCGGGGTTTAGCGCGGGGGCTTGCCAAGCGGGCGGCTCGGTTCAGGGGTGGCTCATGGGCTGTTTAAACAACCCTCTTGGGCCACTTGTGGCCCATGGGCTGCAGGTTGCCAACCTCTGATCTAATGTCTTAGCTTCATTATCAGATTTGCCCAGTCAGCCTTGAAAATAATCAAGAGGAAAGGAAGATTGTTCACCTTACCTTTTATTGTTGAAGCCCATAAAGGAGAATAATAATTGACATATTTTTGTGCCAGACACAGAGAGCTGATCCCTTAGGAATTTATCGTCCCTCTTCTTTGCCACTGGAGTATTTATCTATTGCATTTATATACAGTGGTACCTCAGGTTACATACGCTTCAGGTTACAGACACTTCAGGTTACAGACTCCGCTAACCCAGAAAAAGTGCTTCAGGTTAAGAACTTTACTTCAGGATGAGAACAGAAATCGTGCTCTGGCGGCGCGGCGGCAGCAAGAGGCCCCATTAGCTAAAGTGGTGCTTCAGGTTAAGAGCAGTTTCAGGTTAAGAATGGACCTCTAGAATGAATTAAGTACTTAACCTGAGGTACCACTGTACTACCTTTTTCTTCCAAGGAGCTCAAGATGGTGTACATGGTCCTCATTTCATCCTCACAACAACCCTGTGAGGTAGCTTAGCCTAAGAGATGCTGACTGGCCCAAGGGAGCTTCATGGCTGAGTAGGGTTTCGGGCCCTGGTCTCACAGGTCATGGTCCGACACTAACCATTACTCCACACTGGCTCAGAGTGTAGATCATGCTGAATATGCATATTATCTTCTAGCAGAGAAGAGGGCTTACACAAAATGGTGGTTGGCTCTGCGTAGTCACCTGGTGGCAACAAGTAATTTTTTTAGCTTCTGCCTTGAGAATGTATTTGTGTGTGTACATTCAACCACCCACCATAGCCTTTTTGGGCTATTCCATGATTTCCTGCCCTCGTGTCCTTTATGTTCAGTGACAGGTAGACGCAGCAAGATGAACAAGAGGTAAGGTCATAAAGGTTAGGAAAGTGTGGTTTTGCAACCAGACAACTAGGAATGTTTAGGAAATGGTGAGAGAAAACCATTCAAACATGTTTTTCTTTGTATGCCAAAATTTATTTTGAGGTCATTTTGCTGAGATAATACCTTTTCCCAAAGTGTAATGTACAAATTCATTTAATTTTTCTTGTTGAAAAATCCATCTGTGCTGGTGAAAGCAAATATGCATCTGATTTATGAGCTTCAGGTATAATAGGAAGAAAGTGAAAATTTAGAACAACTACTGTTCTGTGAGTTTGGATATAAAAGGAAAACAGAAACGTTCATTCTCATTTTTTTAAAAGATATTTATTGAAGTTTTACAAAAAGCAGAGAATTACAGAATAAAAAAGGACAGAAGAAAAAGAAGAAAAATACAAAAAATACAAAAATACATAGAAAAAAAATACAAAATACCTAAAAAAAAGAAAAAATTAAAAACAAATCAATTTTTTCATATCTTAAATTTCGTTTGCTTATTTCCCTGACCTCCTCACACCTCCCTTTTTTGTATTCCCGTTCACATGGTTGTTCAGCAAATCCTTACCCTCTTTCATTTATCTTAACTCTGTATCTCAACACATTATAACTGTATGTTTTCATCCGTTATAATCCATTTTTACATATTCTTATTATCCTTGTTGCTAAGGCCACTTAATTTCAATCCAGCATCATTTTAACATTCATTAATTTTACAATGTTTCTGCAAATAGTCTTTGAATTTCTTCCAATCTTCTTCTCCCTGGTCTCGGATTCTGCCAGTCATTTCCGCCAGTTCCATATAGTCCATCACCTTCACCTGCCACTCTTCCAGGGTGGGTAAATCTTGTGTCTTCCAATACTTTGCAATAAGTATTCTTGCTGCTGTTGTAGCATACATAAAAAAAGTTCTATCCTTCTTTGACACCAATTCGCCGACTATGCCCAGGAGGAAGGCCTCTGGTTTCTTCAGGAAGGTATATTTAAATACCTTTTTCATTTCATTATAGATCATCTCCCAGAAAGCCTTAATCTTTGGGCACGTCCACCAAAGGTGAAAGAATGTACCTTCATTTTCTTTACATTTCCAACATTTATTATCGGGCAAATGATAGATTTTTGCAAGCTTGACTGGTGTCATGTACCAACTGTATATCATTTTCATAATATTCTCTCTTAAGGCATTACATGCCGTAAATTTCATACCTGTGGTCCACAACTGTTCCCAGTCAGCAAACATAATGTTATGTCCAACATCTTGTGCCCATTTACAGAAACGTTCATTCTCTTCCTCCCTAGAGCGTATAGGATGCTCATTGCGATATTCTAAGCCAAGGTTTAGGTAAACATCTGAACAGTCATTGTCAATTAATTTTGCTTTGGTCCTTACCTATGGTCATATTAAACACCTGTTTTTGTTTTGTTTTCAGTGAAAGGAGGCAGTGGTCAGCCACTAAATCAAAATGAAGTGGCCATTCTTCTAAACCTGCTTCAGTCTAAATCCAGTATTAACATGGCACAATTTGCTCAAGTGCTGAATATTAAGGTGAATCCTGAGACTGAGCAACAGCTGAATAAAATAAACCTTCCAGCTGGCATTTTGGAAGCAGGAGAAAAACAGACTGAGCAGGAGCAGCAGCAACAGCAGCAGCAGCAGCAGCTCCAGCAGCTCCCACTGCCTCTCTCACCGGACCAGGAGCCTTTAAAACAAACCGCAGCCTCTTTGCCTCCTGCGCAGCCAGCTCAACTGACCCAAGCAAAGGTTGACACTGAGGTCACTCAAGCAGCTGTGCAGAGTGCGTTCACAGTTTTGCTATCTCAGCTACTAAAGACTCAGCAAGTGAAGCAAAAAGAAAACCTGTTAGAAGAAAAGGAGAATGGATCAGGAAATGAGATGCTATTACATCCCAGGCAACCTCCAGAACCAAGTACGCCTGTGTCTGGTGGCCCCTGGGAAGATGCAGAATCGCCAGTATCCATTTATCCCCATCTTATCAAATCATTATATGCACATGCAGGTAGGAGAGAATGTATTTACTTGTTATGTGTTTTTTCTGCTGCTACTCCTGTCAAAAATGGGTAAATAGTACAGTATTCTATAATGAAAATGGTCTGACATAGGCCCTTGTAGTAGAAGCTCATTATTGCAGTATAACAGCATAAAATTGGGGCCTGGCAATGTAACCTTTACAAACGGAGGCTGGAATCCAGGGAGTTGTACTTTTACAGTGGGTTTTTTTTTACTTTGCAATATGGCATAGGGGCTTATTCCATAAGCTTTTGACACCCTCCTCACTTTCAAAAATGGTTTGGCATGCAGCATGGGGGGGCTGTGGCTCATTCGAGCAAAACATGTCCTGACAATTCTTTGGCCTGCAAAGATCTTTTGATACTAGCCTGGGTGTAGTTGGTTCTGTTCCAGTCAGTGTAGTCAAAATTCACTGCCACATGAATAGCAAGGTATACAAATATTGAGGGTATATTAAAATAGAGTAAAGTCTTATAGTAATGTTTCATATTCACTCATTAGATGTGCTTATGGGACATGGGTGGCACAATCCGCATCATGGGGTGAGCTCCCGTTGCCCTGTCCCAGCTTCTGCCAGCCTAGCAGTTCGAAAGTACACCAGTGCAAGTAGATAAATAGGTAGTGCTGCGGCAGGAAGGTAAACAGCGTTTCTGTGTGCTCTGGCTTCCGTCACAGTGTTCCATTGCACCGGAAGCGGTTTAGTCATGCTGGCCACATGACCCAGAAAGCTGTCTGTGGACAAAGACCAGCTCCCTCAGCCTGAAGTGAGATGAGTGCTGCAACCCATAGTCACCTTTGACTAGACCTAACCAACCCTTTAACTTACGTGGTATTCATTTTCTTGCTCCAGTGTTTGAGAAGGTCACGTACTTTGCTCCAGACAAAGTAATACTTTATTTCCAATGGAATCAATGAGGCTTTAACTTAAGTCCCATTGATTTTAATGTGACTACAGCATGACAGAATTCTCCAGCCTCTGATTGACATGCTGTAGGAAATCTATGTCTTTCTGTGATCAAACTTAAGACATTCAACAACGTACTCTTAATTTCTTGTTTGATGAACCAATCTGTGGTTACAGATCTCATTCTGAATTCTTTAAAAATCCATTTAGGACAAGAGGACTTGGTCAGGCAACCTGAGATGAGACCCCAGACGCCAGAGGAACGACCTCGCATCTTGCCCCCAGACCAGCGCCCCCCTGAGCCACCAGAACCACCACCTGTCACTGAAGAAGATCTTGATTATCGGACAGCGAACCAAAACCTGTCTTCACTTAGTAGCTCTTCAGGGATGGATCCTCATGCTGGAGTGAAAGCAGCTCTTCTACAGCTGCTTGCTCACCATCAGGCTCAAACAACGGAGAAACCAGCAACATCTAGTATGGATTTCCAATCGAGAGACTCTTTTGTAGCAGGTCCAGATTATAAGGATAGTTTTGGGTCATCTACATTCTCCTCTGCTCATTACAGCAGTAGTGATGGAATAGGAAGTGGATCGTCTGGGACACTAGAAAGGGGGAACTTCATTGGAAATTCAGATGTTCAACCCTTGGAGACCTACAGTACTGCTTCATCTCACTCTAGTGCTGCCCCTCCGCCTCCTGCCTTTTCAGAACCATTTCATAGCTCAGTAACTGGTTATGGAGACATTTACCTCAACACTGGTCCCATGCTATTTAGTGGTGATAAGGACCATAGATTTGAATATAGCCATGGCCCCATCACAGTTCTGGGTAACAGTGGTGACACATGCACAGGGTCTGAAAGTACTCATTCCTTGTCCTCAAAGACACAGAACTATAGCTATGGAAGTAATTTACAAGAACCCCCCGGCAGTGTTAGCCACATGCATGGACAAACGTGGACTTCTCCTGCCCAAGGACCTGGATATTCACAAGGATACAGGGGACACATTAGCACATCAAGTGTCAGAGGACGAGGCAGAGGATTGCCATATTGAGCATCTGTTTCTTTCTTTTTCCCTCAGGCACATCGTTTTTACCTGGAAAGACTTCGTAGCTGTGATTTCAAAGCAGCAATCCAATAGACTTGAATAATGTTAATTCAACAGCTTTATTTTTATGTGGAAAAGGGTCTTGCATACAATAAGAAATTGCTTACAATTCATGCTGTTCTGAGAACCAGATAATTGATTGTACATCTTTGCAAATTCTAGCTATAAATTTTATATTTTGGCAGTTAAGTCGATGCTAAATTTAGGGACATCAGCTTTTTATGGCACATTGTCAGATCTGAACTATGCACACACTTGTGCTTTTTTTTGTAAGTTTGGACCAACTTTTATGTAAAAATTTTACAACAATCAAAGCAGGGCACTGATTTATTTGGTATTTCTTTTTACAAAACTACCTTTTAGTCAAAAAGTCACTGTCAGTCTTTGCACTGCTTTCAGTGTTATCTGTGGAAGGAGTTCTTTGTGCTCATTTCAGACAATAAAACACAGTCTTTCTTGATATAACAGTTTTATACATATTTGGGCATCGATTTGATTTACTTTCAAAGTCATTCGTCCAGTAAAATATCCTGTCCATCTTCCCAGCGTTTGTATAAAAACTGTTTTACTTGAATGGTAAGTGCCTTAACAATGTAAGCTTAAGGTCTGAAGAACATTTCATTAAATTCAAAAGGCTGTTAGAAGGTACTTTGTAGTTTGATACAAATATTTAATATTTACACTACATTCAGAGTAAATTATGGACAAGGGGAATAGATGGCATTCTTTATGGGATTCTTACAAGCAGTTAGAAAAGTCAAATTAGAAAAACTTGCTCTTTCCCAAATTACAACTATCCCCTTAATGAATTAAGTGAAGAAAATTGAGAATGTATGGACAGTAATGAAGAAAGGTAGGTTTCCTTCCATTTTCTGTAAGAGCTCTTATTCTAATTCCTTTACCAAATAAAAGTTAGTGTCCTGTTTTATTCAAAATAGTCTTTTTATTAAAAAAACAACAGAATAGCATATTGTTATATCAAATTAACAATAACTAGTTTTGTGTTGGAAAACTGACACCTGCTTTTTTCCACATAATTTGCTGCAGAATGTAACCAGAGTTACATAACCAGCATTTAATGCAATGAAATTAATAGGCAGTTAAGACTTTTGAAAACTGGGACTGTGCCAACCAATTCTGTATTAAACTATTCCACTAACTTGCTACTTGATTTGAATCTGTTTTGAAATTTCATCACACGTTCAGTCTAAAAGCAAAAGATGGTTCAAGGAAGTACCATTCTGGCTCCAAAGATGATGATTTCCAGCAATATAAAATTGTTCTGTGAGAATGAGACTCAGCCAGGAGACTGGCTAGGCTTTCTGTGTACTGAAATGTTTTTAAATGACCATATTGGAAAAACAGTTCCCAACTGATTATCCAGTTGATAAGTTAGTGCACATGTAGCTATTTTCTAAATATGTAATGTTTCTATGAACAAAATTACAAATGTAGTCTTGTCAGCTGTGACTTGAATCTTTTAGAAGCAAACCTAACATTGTCTGCTTCAAATTCTTGACTTAAGTGAATATTGCATTGTAGGGTGTCAAATTTGTTGGAACTCCCCTGTAAATATGACATTGGTCATCTGCAGTATCGTTTAGAGAATCCTGACTGAAAATAAAAGCAGCTAAACTGGAAGAAAATACTTAAGCTTAACAGCTTGTGTTGACGCATTTCATATAGAAGATGCTGGGTTTGGAACACATCTTCCTCAATAAATCAGTTTAGTAAAGGCCTGCTCAAAAGTGAGTAAAAACAGCAATAGCGCTATGCTAAAACTTTTAATTAATTAGTATTCTACCTCTTCCCACAGTTTCCATTTATGCACAATCTAGGAAAATAAAGATTGGTTCAGGTCCAGTTCTCTGGATTTCATTTTCTGATTGTAATTTCTGGCGCTGCATTGGAGCCCATTCCAAGTGGCGTCCTGCCTTGGACAATACTTTCCTTTGGGCATGTGGAAGAAAGAAGGGGCTCCAGTCTAGGCAGAACCCATGGCTTTTTAAGCTCCCTAGAACATGTTGTCCACCCCACTTAATGCTACAGAGCCAAAGGGGAATCTATATTGGAAGTTTCAAAACTTGGGTAATATTTGGACTTGTGGATATTGCTGGACTACAACTTCCATCATCTGTAACCACAAGCCATAATGGCTTGAGCTAACGGGAACTGGAGTTCAACATTTGGAAGGCTATAGGTTCCCCCGCCCTGTTATAAATACATGTTTGAATCAAACTGTTCTGCTGCTCCCAAAATCCTGCAAACATGGACAAAGGCCAGCCTCTCCAAGTCAAGGATTCAACGGCTTCTTGATGTTGGCATGTTCTTTTGAATATTCCATAAATCTGATGGAATCTGCTTCATTAAGGAAACAAAATCTAGAGCAGGGTTTCCCAAACTTGGGTCTCCCAACTGTTGTCACACTACAACTCCCATCATCCCTAGCTAGCAGGATCAGTGGGAATGTATTCCAAAAACAGTTGGAGACCCAAGTTTGGGAAACTCCGCTCTAGAGAGAGGTGCTTTGGGGATTTCAGTTCTGACATGCATCAATATGTCTTCAGGAATAAGTCAAATATAATTTCATACAAGGGAAGCTTTATAGATTGACCTAAGAGGGTGGTAAACTACCTGGTCAACTGCCTTTTTCAGAGTTCTTCAATTTTCTAAACCTTAAGAGAAGATAAGTGAAATGGCACTCTGTAGCACACTTGCTAACAAAAGCAAGTGGCAAAGCTTTCAGTACAAGGAAGCCATCTTTCTCTGTGCAGAAGGTAAGTATTCAAGACATCCATTGGCACCTGGAAGGAAGCATTCCTCTGTGTAAGAAATTACTAGGGAGCATTTTTGATGTAATTTTGAGGACTGGTAGAATTCAGATTCTTCACTATTAAAAACTATAGCCTAAATATAAGAAGTACAGACTTGGGAAACACATGAATGACATACAAATGAGCTGTGCTTAAGATTATATGTTCCACACTAGATTTTTATAAATTAGTAATAAGGCTTGACAGAAGTAATGTCACCCTGAAATTTATTACCTTTTACCTGCGTCTCAACCCAAGTTGAAAAGGATGCAGTGCTTTTTTTCTCTTTCCAAAGTTTCTTTGTTCTTTAATGACAGTATGGGACCCTCCATCCTGCCTCCTTACTGATAGGCTGAGAGGGATTACGCCTAGGAAAAACGTCTTTATTATTGCTGAATTACACTTGAGGATAAATATTCCGTACAGAAACCTCTGCTTATGCCACCTCACCCCTTCTAGAGCTGGCAAAAGCTTGCTTTTAAGTAGAGACAGCACTGTGATTGGTGGAGATTGTTTAAAGTTGCAGGGACTGCCCAGCAATTCCTTTGTCATCAGATTGGTGATAATCTTCCCTTCTCATCTGATCTGCATGGATTAGTTCAAGAAGGGGACCTGTGTGTCTCTCTGTGTGTAGTCACAGCAGTTGGCATGCAGTCCCTCGAGGGCTGGCCAAAATCAAATGCAAGCCTCTGGGTAAAAAACATAGGTTGTTTACAACCCTTGACGTAAACAGTAAACATGTTGAACATCTTCATAATGCACTTGCTTATAATTTAGCCTCCACACACCCTCAGTTTACCTTAGCCTTTGCACCCTGATTCTCTTCTTGTGGAATTGTAGCTGGTGGATTCTCCTTCCTTGGAGGATTTTAAGCACAGGTTGGATGGCCATCTGCCATGTGTGATCTAATTGAGATTTCTGCATTGCAGGAGGTTGGACTTCCAGATCTACATTTCTATGAGACGTTGAAAATGGGTTAGTTTAATAACCCAACAGTGTTTAAGGCATACCTTATTCAATAGTGTGGTAGCTGCTAACCACACGGCCATATAGCACCTACTATTTGCCTTAGTTATTTCCTGTAAATCAAGTTACCTTGCATTAACCTCAATTGTAAACCATTTTTTATTGGCTCTCAAATGATACAGTTGTATTAAATTCAGTTTATTTAAGAATAATTTGGCTTAAAAGGAGAGATTACTCACATAAATTGGCTAAACAAGTAGAAGGGGGCTGCAGGTTCATTGGAACACTTAAAATCCACCAGTAACATAGATGGCAGCTGTTCAAATGTTACAGCTCCCATGTGATGAGCTGCTTGTCAACAATTTCCACAGCCTTATATTGCATATAAACACAAGCTTTAGTAGTTTAAGATTGTATGCTGTTAATGCAGGTTCTTGGCACTGCTTAATTGCCTACTCAGATTTCAGAAGGCTAATCTGGTTTCAATGACTAGCAAATGCAAGTGACTCATGAGTAATCATACGGGGAAATGAGATGTGTTTATTGTGAAAAGACTTGTCCCCAAACAATGTAGAACTGATGCTTCGATTTCAACAGCATCTTTATTTAAAAAATCAAAATCAAATCAAATCCATACCCTTTGGGAACATTTTGTATTATAAAAATCCAAAACAGTTGGTTATTTGATTTCTAAAAAGTACTAAACATTAAACTGTGCTGATACACTTTTACATACAAACCCTCTGTAGCTTTTGAAGTTCACAATTTAGCCTGCTACACAGAGAAAGCTGCATCATAGGCATTGGACATTATCCAACAGCTCTGTATGCAAACCTCTAAATCCTTTTTTAGAAATAAATCTATTTGGGGGTGAGCTAAAAAAAAAAAGTGTTGTCTGAATGCACCTCTAAATTATATGCATAACCAACTCATTGCTAGATTTCCTTATTAAAATATTTAATACCTCCATTACATTTAAATTAGGAAAAATGTGAATGTTTATACTTTCCATTCCTGCTGGTGTAGCAGCAGTAATATAAAATAAGTAGTCCAGAAGTTATAAGCACAGCTGGTGAATAAATCCACCATGAAGGCTACAGAAATAAAGTCATGAAAAGCTGCATTTTTTTTAACTGAAGCAAGTCCAGTTATTCAAGTGTCTACAAAGCCAAGTAGCACAAAATGTATTCTTGTGAGGTTTCAAAAAATAATCAGACTCAAGTTAGTTAAAGATTTTGGACTAACTTATTTCATTCTCTATTAATCTGCTTTTGAAATGTAGAGCAAAAACCAAACTAGCAAAGCCCAGTCATCTTGTACTCCTAAATAAAAGTCCTAACAAAAGGTGACATTTGAAAAACAGACAGAAGCAGTGTATTTATCAGGTGCACAAAACCTACTTGCCCCTAGGTTTGCCCAGTTCTACTTAGTGGCTTATTTAAATAAGGTAATTTTTGTATGCAGGTTCAACATGGATTTTTATAAGGTGGTCTTTTGCTACAAATTAGTAAAGTTTTGTTCCCAAATAGAATTTTTCAAATACGAAAATATATAGGTATAGATGACTTTCTGAACAGAGGAGGTTGCAAGATTGGCAATTTTAATGTTAAACAATTTTAGCAGATATTGTGTAATAGCTTCTGTAACCTGCACGTATTTACAGGCTGCAAGAAATTTCAGTAGCATTACCTCTAGTATGACTTAACAAAAGGCAGTAAGCATTTGTGAGTTTTACAAAACATTTACTTTATTTTAAAACCTTGTTCTAAAAATGTTCAAACCTAAAATAAACCACTTTCTCAGGTTAATAGTGTATAATATGGCATGGAAGAGATGAATATAAGAAACTGACACAGACTGATTTGCTGGTGACTAAAGAATACTTTGCTTTCCATAGGCGGATGTCCCACTTCCATATGGTCAGTTCAAATAAAAGCATTTTCTAAGTTGTTTATTACTTGCCATCTTACGTATGAAGGTTGGCCCAGTTTTCTCACAGTTGTTTTTTCACTTGCATAAATGTTAACTGAAATACCTCCCCTTTTTGCCAGTGTATGTGGTTTGCTCACTGCTGTACTGCTGGTTAACATCCGTAACGGATACGGGCTCTAGGCCAGCCCAGGGGTCTTCAAGCATTGAAGGTTTGTAATAGTTTTCCACATCATCATTAGACACTCTTTTCTCTCTACCGTGTGGTGTTCCCAATGGGGTAGATGTCCTGGGTGATCCCTTTGAGAGAAAAGCCATGACGAAAAGGAGTAAACAGTCTAATTAGACGCCGAGCTTTCAGAAGGTGTTCAAGACCAGCTAAATGCTATAAGTTATTGTTTTTCTTTTAAAACAAGTTTATTTTGTATAGATTAATCAGTAGCAGTCCGTGTAAACAGATGTTTTAAAGTGCTGTGGCAATTTGTATTTTGTCTTAGAACATAATATAGTGTAAATTCTGTGACTACAGAAGGTGCAAATAGTAGGTCTGTGTTTAAGCAAGTATAGAAGGTTATAAACAGCTGCATCTTTTAATGTTCAAAACAAATTGGCTGGTACTCAAGGGCTTTCAGTGTCGTGGCATTTCTCAGATTTCCATTTCCAGGTGCAGCTTGTGACAATCTCATATTGCTTCAAGGGTACCCTGATTCCGATGGAGGCACAAGAGGCTGCAGTGGGAGGGAAGGCTGATAAATCCCTATGTGTGGTGTAAGCCTTGTAAACCGCCTTTTGGATACAATTTATGGGAATGATAGCAAGCAACCAACTGGGCTTTGAATGCAACATTTGTGTAATTCAGGCTTGTAAAGACCCACGCATATGCTCTCTCGGGTGCAGGAGCTTCCTGCAGCCAATCAGAAGCCATGCTTTGGTTTCCGAATGTTTTGGAAGTCGAACAGCCTTCCGGAACTGATTCCATTTGACTTCCAAGGTATGACTGTATTATACAAGTTAGATACATTCTAGGTAGAAAGCTCACAACATAAGTATCCATTTTAGATTCTATGAACCACACCTACGGGGGTGGATTACGTTCTATGTAAATCAGTGGAATATAGCTGTTTAGTCTCAGAAGCTACATTTCCCAATTTAAATTAGGAGCACTTAATTTTCAAACAACAAACTTTCACCAGTTCATCAATTTTCTTCCTAGTCTTGCTAAATTAACAGTGTCTTAATTTGGCTGGTTTGGAAAACAAGCACATGCTTTAATCCAATGATCGCAGCTCCTGCTTATGAGTTCATTTTTGTTTTGTTAATATATTACTAAGCACCACTGGTTAGGTTTGATTTCAAACCCATTTAGTACTTCTTAAAATTTAGAACTTGCATTTATAAGTTGGTCTAATAAAATGATTTTTCTTACTTGGCTCTTTGCTAATTGGTGTAAAGAGCCAACACTTGCCTCCAAGACTTTTGCGGCAACCTGGGCCTGCAATGGCCAGTAACAAGTATTTTTCAGAAAATCTTTAAGTGGAAAATTTTCTGTTTGTATCAGAAAACTTTCTGATGTCTCAGCACAGGAGTGTGGTTGGAACTCAAACTCCCAGGAATGATAGGAGCTGTACTCCACATCTGGAGGGCCACGCGATAGCCACCAAGAGAGGGATCAAATTCAACACATTTATTTTACTTGCATTTAGAAAACAATGCAAAACTTTGGAATCGACCAGCTTGCCAGATATTGTACTGCATTCAGTTTCTCCTCTCTAGTGACTAGGCTGCAGATGATTTGTCACCAATTTGCAAAACCGTCTCCCTCTGGAGGTGGCCGACTCTCCTTCCTTGGAGGTATTTAGGAAGAGGTTGGGTGAGTGCCACTGGTCATGGATGCTTCAGCTGAGATTTTCCTGCATGGCAGGGGGTTGGACTAGATGACCTTGGCAGGGCCAGATTCAGGTTTGATGAGGCCCTAAGCTACTGAAGGTAATGGGGCCCTTTATATATCCAGCTGTCCTTTGTCAACAACAAATTGTTGCTGTTTTTTGTTTCGAATATACAGCGGACCCTCCGGATACGAACTGAATTTGTTTCGGGGGTCTGTGCACCCCCCAACAAAATGTAACTAGAGGTGCCGCTTCTGCGAACGTTTTCTGGGTTCGTAACCTGAAAGTAACAAAACCAGGGTGGTACAAAACTGGAGGGTCCACTGTTTTAGGTCCAAATGTATGGACCTAATAGGTATCTAAAGCCATTTGCGCATAACAAAGTATTTTATCAAAGCAATTGTTGAACTGAAATACAATTAGGAATAAGTATATTAATAGTGAATTTTTTGGGGGGGGGGAGATCAAGAGAGTGGGGCCCTATATAGCTTATACGTAAATCGGGACCCCTTTCCACAGTTCTATTATTCCGATGGCAGAGTTGGAAAGGGTCCCCGAGGGTCATCCAGTCCAACCCCCCCCGCAGCCAAGGGATGGGACCCGGCTGCTTCCCTACCTGGCTGAATCTCCGGAAGCCCCCGGAGTGCGGCTGCTTGAAAGGCGGCTGCTGCTGCTGCTGGTGCTGGAAGGCTCCTCCTCCGGGCGACCTGCCGCCCCCGCCGTAGGGAGCGTAGGGGCCGCCGGCGGGGCTGGCGCTGCGGGGCCTGCGCGGCGAGGGCCCCCCGAAGTCGTAGGGCCGCGCGCGGGGCCCGTAGGGGGGCGTGTGCCGGGGGCTCCCGTAGCCCTGAGGGGAGCCCGCGAAGGGGGGGCCGCCGCCGCCGCCTCCTCTGTCCGGGTGGGGGCCGCGGAAGCCGGAGCAAGGGGGCGTGGGGGGCCGGAAGCCCGGCCGGTACATGGCGGCAGCCGGCGGCGGACGACCCGCGGGAGAGTTTCCGGGGGGCGGGGCTCCTGAGAAGCGGCCGCAGGAAGGTCCGCCGCCGCCAGCCCCGCCCGCAACCGCGCCCCGCGCCCAACGTTCCGCCAGAAACATGGTTCCGGCTCCCGCCTCTGGCCCCATTTGCAAACATGCGGCTTAGCTATGTACAGAGGCAGCGCCTGGTTTACGTATAAGCTTAGGGCCCCACTCTTTTGGGCCCCCCCAAAAAAATTAAAGGGGGAAAAATGGATGTACATTTCCAAAACATAAGATAAAAAACAAAATAAAACCTACACAACAGTTTTGTGTTGTGTAGGCTCCTATGATGTACTCCTTATTAAGTAATGGGCCTGGCCTGCTAGCCTGCTCCCTAAAATATCACCGGTTTGCTCATTTTTATATATAGGGTGCCTACATTCTGCATGTGCAAATGGCTTTAGATACCTATTGGGTCCATAAATTACAATATAGCATATATTCAACACAAAAAAGCAACAATTTGTTGTGGACAAAGGACAGCTGGACATATAAAGGGCCCCATTACCTTTAATAGCTTAGGGCCTCATCAAACCTAAATCCGGCCCTGCACAGAGGTTATTTGCTCGGCTGGTTTTGCAGGGCATTTGACCGTGCACACAGTCATCCACATGGCGCCAAAAACAAGCATGGAAATCTTTTACGTGGCCAATTCAGCTCAAACTCACAGGGTATAACTTCAGCCTAAAGGGTTGTTTTTGTTCTTGTTAACTCCATTTAGCTCCCAACTAAGCATGCAAAGGATGGCGGCCTCAGACTTGTTTGTACTTGTTTGGATATTTTAAGAAGTAAATGCCATTGAACCCAGGAGAGTTGCCCTTGCCTGCTAGACTGAGGTGAAAAAGAGGATGGCATAGGGCTGAGGTGAAGCTCCCCAAACCTTGATTAAGTTCTAACACTTACATTATCTTGAAATTATGGGTGCCTTGCACCCAGAAGCTCTCGCATCCCAAAAACAACACACAGAGTTGTCACAATCTGGAGGGGAAACAGGTGGATATTTCCCCAGCATGTAGAGAGAATAGGATACATAGAGGGCCATCAGGCATATGTTGAAAGGCACAAAGCCTCTGTCCTAGGTTAAAAAATAAAAAAGCAAAATAGTTGATGCCAACTTTATAAATATATGTTGGCTGGCTACTGGGCAGAAAGCTCCAAAGTGCAAAGGAGCACCAGGGAGAGGTGGGTTTAGGATGCAGGATGTTGTGCTTCTGTGTCATTTAACAGCACAATCCTACCCCTCCCCTATTCCTAAGTTTGCCCATCCAAGCAGGTGAGACCGTTGGAGGGGGCCCTTAGCAAGGATGAAATGTCTTTTCTTTCTTGCCCGCTACTAATGTTCTTGTTTCTAGGCCCATGTTTCAATAGAGTTGTGTGGGTGTGTATGTATCTGTATACAGATAGATGTGTATAAATAGATCTATAGATATATGTAGATATCTATATAGATATTATATCCTTCAACATTTATCCAAGGAAAATAAGGGATTAAATCAGTAAATCCTGTCTTCTGTAAATCCAGAACTGTCCCTGGAAAATAGGGACACTTGGAGGGTCTGTATATACATATTTATATATATATATGTTTTAGGTGTGTGTGTATCCAGTGCTTTTTTTCTGGGGGGACGCAGGGGTACACATACCCCTAAACATTTTGTGAATATTTGTACTTATGTCCATTGTATTTATTTTTCCCAATTTGAACTATAAAACGGTGATTTTATTGAGTCAAAATGAGAGTACCCCTAAACATTTTTTTAGAAAAAAAGCAGTGTATATCTATAAATAGATACCGATCTAGTATTAGATTTGTGTGTGCATGCTATATTGTATCTGAAATATACTCAGAGTTGCAAAGTGATTTCATGCTCTTTATTCAGCTCATAGTGGTGAGGAGGAATGAATGAATGTCCCCTCAAAGTATCTCCTTTATATACATTATTTACACAATGGGCTGCACATGATTGGCTAATTCCGGAATTCTACTGTAAGCCAATCAGGTTGTGGATTCACTTCTATCTGGAGCATGATTGGCTGGTTCCTGCATCATAATGCAGCATTGTTCTAGGACCAATCAGACTGCTGCATTCTGAATCCTATTGTTCTAGGACCAATCAGACTGCTGCATTCTGGATCCTATTGTTCTAGGACCAATCAGACTGCTGCATTCTGAATCCTATTGTTCTAGGACCAATCAGACTGCTGCCTTTTGGATCCTATTGTTCTAGGACCAATCAGACTGCTGCAGTTTGGATCCTATTCAACTCAGTACATAACAACCCCTAAACATTTTTTTAGAAAAAAAGCAGTGTATATCTATAAATAGATACCGATCTAGTATTAGATTTGTGTGTGCATGCTATATTGTAGCTCTATTGTATCTAGAAACAGATATATAGTTTTCATTCCATCAATGTTTAACTGCTGTCTTAATGTTTGATTCCCCGCTCTCCCTCCCCGCGTTGTTAAGCTGTTCTTATTTGTTATCTGTAAGCCGTCTTGGGGGGGGGGAGGCGGGGTATAAACGCCTAACAACGGCGATGGGGGCAAGGAGCGCAGATATAAAATGGCGGGGGGGGGTTCCCTTTGCGCCTGCGTCCTCCGCCTCTCCCTCCCCGGCCGAGCGGAGCCTGGAGCGCGCAGGGCGGCTGCGCGGGAGGCGCACGCGGCGGGGAACTGGGGGCCAGAGTCCAGAAGTGCTGCCCAAGCGGGCGCTGGTGCAGCTGGTGGCCTCGCAGCCTTGCCCCGGCCCGGGCTGCTTCCGCAGGGATGCTGGGCGCTGCTCTGGGCAGGGGGAGCCGGCGCCTGCCGCCCCTCGTGGCGCCGCTGCCTCCCGGGCGCCCCCCGCAGCCGGCCAGGCTCCCCTCCCGGGGGCAGCGGCGCGGAAGCTGCCTCCTCCCTCCAGGTAGCCGCTTGGACGCGTCTCAAGTGCAGCGGGGTGGGCTGCGGGGGTCGGGGGCGCGCCCAGCGCGCGCCCGCGAGAGAAAAGTGGGGGGCCGGGAGATTCAAAGTTTGAGGGAAGCAGCTGCCCCCCTCGCGGTCCAAGCCGAGGAAGCGTGTGCTGTCAACGTTTCCCTTTTTAAAAGGGAAATTCCCTTACAGTGATACCTTGGGTTACAGACGCTTCAGGTTACAGACTCCGCTAACCCAGAAATAGTGCTTCAGGTTAAGAACTTTGCTTCAGGATAAGAACAGAAATTGGGCTCCGGCGACGCGGCAGCAGCAGGAGGCCCCATTAGCTAAAGTGGTGCTTCAGGTTAAGAACAGTTTCAGCTTAAGAACGGACCTCCGGAACGAATTAAGTACTTAACCCGAGGTACCACTGTATTCCGAATAGGATTCCTCGCAAGAAAAGGGAAAAGTTAGGGTGCTCACGCAGTTCACTGAGGAGAGTGGCGCACACAAACACAGGCGAGGCCAGGTCTACTCAGAAGTATCGCAGAATCACAGCCTGGTAAAGTTCGAAGGGAGTCCGAGGGTCATCTAGTCCAACCCCCTGAATTGCGGGAATCTCGGCACGCAGCTCCCCCATCCAGTTCGAAGCCCTGTTGAACTTGTTGAGGATTACACACGGGTAAGTGGGCACAGGATTGCAGCCACAGTCACGGCTTTCTTGGAAAGCAGCCCATTCTGTGCTCTTACATGTTAGATATATTGAGTCTGGGATAGCTCAGTTGGTAGAGCACGAGACTCATAATCTCAAGGTCATGGGTTCGAGGTCCACATTGGAAAAAGATTCCTGCAATGCAGGGGGTTGGACTAGATGACCCTCGTGGCCCCTTACAATTCTAGAGTTATTTGATTAAGGGACTCAAGACGGCTTGCATATAAAAAATATAAATGGTTTAGAACAGAAAAAAGCAATATTTAAGAAGCAACTAAGCACGGATAGAAGTAAATCCCTATACACTTAGGAAATATATTAAAACCATATAAAAAATTACAGTAAAAGCAGCAATGTACCAGCCCTTTCGTTAAAAGCTGTCAATTTCCAAAAGCCTGTAGGAAGAACAAAAAAAGACTTCACCCATAATTGTTTTCTCATAGGTAAATTACTGCTGAGCTTCGTAAGATCCCAGTCTTACTAAGAAGTCCCACTGAATTCACATGGGTTTACTTCCAGCCAGACATTGCTGGGCTATCTCTACAAATTGCATTGAATAATGTTTGTTAAGCCACAAACTTAACAGAGAATTATGATGCAGATCTCTTATAATGCAGACCATCAGAACACTTTGCCCACCCCTCAGACAGAGAATTCATTAAAGGTTTAAGGCAGGGATGGTTAATCTGCCCCCCTCCCAATGTTGCCTCATGTTGTTTGACTTTAGCTCTCAGCAGCCCCATCCAAGATGGCCCAGCGTCAAGGATGATGGCACTTGTAGTCCTGTAACATCTAAATGGCCACAGGGTCACTGTCCCTAGTTTAAGGGTAGATTCCAAGTATGTTATTCATTGGCTTGATCTTTGTGGACTCTTGACCCACAGATATACAGTGGTACCTTGGTTTAAGAACAACTTAGTTTATGAACAACTTGGATTAAGAACGCCTCAAACCTGGAAGCAGGTGTTTTGGCTTGTGAACTTTGCCTTGGAATTAGAACATGTTTCGCTTCCTGTTGAGTGTGTTCCATTTGTAAATGGAGTCCCCCACTGCTATAGGAAAGCACACCTTGGTTTAAGAACGCTTTGGTTTAAGAACGGACTTCCAGAACGGATTAAGTTCGTAAACCAAGGTACAATTGTAGTTAGTCCTTCCTACTGCAGGGGCCAGAGACTGAACTTTATGCAAGTAAAACACATCCTTTGTCATTGGCTTTATAGACTCGCCACATTTCTGTCTTCATCTGCCACAGAAGCAGTGCCGGAGAGTCTCAACAGGAAAGTAGTGACTGCAGACCCAAAGTCAGTAGGATCTGCTGCTTCTCTACTTCTTTAATGCGCGCCTGATTCTTTTACAGTGGTAAAGGTAAAGGTAAAGGGACCCCTGACCATTAGGTCCAGTTGTGACCGACTCTGGGGTTGCGGCGCTCATCTCGCTTTATTGGCCAAGGAAGCCGGTGCACAGCTTCCGGGTCATGTGGCCAGCATGACTAAGCTGCTTCTGGCGAACCAGAGCAGCACACGGAAACGCCGTTTACCTTCCCGCCTATTTATCTACTTGCACTTTGACGTGCTTTCAAACTGCTAGGTTGGCAGGAGCAGGGACCGAGCAATGGGAGCTCACCCTGTCGCGGGGATTCGAACCGCCGACCATCTGATTGGCAAGTCCTAGGCTCTATGGTTTAACCCACAGCGCCACCCGTGTCCCTTTACAGTGGTACCTCGGGTTAAGAACTTAATTCGTTCCGGAGGTCCGTTCTTAACCTGAAACTGTTCTTAACCTGAAGCGCCACTTTAGCTAATGGGGCCTTCCGCTGCTGCTGCGCCGCCGCCGCCTGATTTCTGTTCTCATCCTGAAGCAAAGTTCTTAACCCGAGGTACTATTTCTGGGTTAGCGGAGTCTGTAACCTGAAGCGTCTGTAACCCGAGGTACCACTGTATTCCCATTTTCTTTCACTCCCATTTCCTTTGGTCTGTTGGTCTTATTTACTAATCCATGATCTTGAATTACTGGTAAGTTAAATCTGTCCCCACCCCACCCCATGTTCCTCCTTTGTCCATTAGTTCCCCTTGTATTATTGATTATTTCAGCTTCAGAGGGTTTCAGCTTCAGTTAAAAAGAAGCCAAAAGCCAAAAGGATGATTTGCAGTTTCTAAAACATCTAATGTAAAAGGTAAACGACCCCTGAACGGTTAAATCCACTCAAAGGCTCATCTTGCTTCATCTAGTCCACTTCATCCGATGCGTGTTATCCTCAGTTGGCAGGTTGGGGTTGGGTTTAAAAGGGAAAATAAATTCAAAGAGCAGCCAGTGATAATTCTTAAATCTTAAACATATCTGTCCTTATACCAGGGATGGGAAATTTTGTACAGTCAGCTGCATTCCAGCCATTCAAAAGTCAGAGGTGTCGGCACACATGTTCTGTGCATAGGAATGGCAAACCATGTTGAGGAAGGTGCAAAGTTTTCCATAATGGAACAGCAGCTTTATAAATAACTGATGGTTCTAATGATTCTTTTCTCTGTTTATAAAGCAGGTGCAGATAGTGTGAAGCCACTGGATGGCGTGAGAATTCTTGATCTAACAAGGTTTGTGTTTCTTCTGTCTGTAGCTCAGAACAATTCTTAAAGATTCGCAGCGTAGTGACTAACAATTATCACAATTGAACATTGCAGAGTACTTGCGGGACCTTTTGCCACCATGAATCTGGGAGACCTTGGAGCTGAAGTTATTAAAGTGGAAAAGCCAGGTATAGTTACTTAATCTCCTGCTTTCCTGTGCCAAATCTTTTTTGGCATTGCTGTAGGCGTCTCAGAGAAACAGCGATATTACACACGTAATGGCCACAGTCCCAACACGGAGAGCTAAGTGTGTTTAAGACCTTTAATTTCAATGGATTTAGGTATTGCTTAACTATTTAGATGGTAGCCAATATCTTTTACTTCAAGATGGTGCATTAGCCAACATTCTAAAATCAGCTAAATTAAGGGGAAAGTCAGGGAAGGGCTGTAACTCACTGGAAGGGCATCTGCTTTGCACGTAGAAGATCCCAGGATCAAGTCCCCTGCATCTCCAAGTAGGACTGGAACAGATTCCTGCCAGAAACTCTGAAGAGCCGCTGCCAGTCAGTGTATACAATACTGAGCTAGATGGACCATTGACTTGACATAAGGCAGTTTCTATGTTCCCAGTTAGGAAGCAAATATGTTTAGTTTCATAACTTGAAACTACACAGTAGAGTAGATAGATGGTAGACTTGTCACAAATAATGTACTATTATTATTATTATTTTATTTTGAAACCCTGCTTGTCCTAAGACTGGCAGGTTACAGTAGCAGGTTACCATAGCATCTCATTACTTTACTACGAAGAGGTTTAAAGTGGTAATCTTATCTGAAGTGAAGCAGGAGTCAGGCCCAGACCGGGGGGGGGGGGCATATGGGCCACTTGGCCCAGGCCTCCTATTCCAAAGGGTCAGCATATTCACAATTGCAGGGGATGCACTGGGGCGAACGCAAATAAAATTATTTGTCAGCATAAATTTTGTGAAAAATATTTATATACTTACTTATTTATAAGACTTCAGTTATTCCCAGGGTAAAAAAAGGGGGGGCACATTATCTACCTGGCCGGGGCCACTACCTGGCTCTTCAAGGCCCTGGCAAGAGTACCAGGGTGGTATTGTGCTTGAAGTGTTGGACTAGCACTGGGGAGACCCAGCTTCAGTTTCCTGCCGAACTGTTGGGGACAACTACCAACTCTCAGCCTAATCCACCTCGCAGGATTCTGCGATTAGGAGAAAGGTGGCGGGTTGTTATGAAGGTGAAAATCCCAAACCTACGAGGATGGTGGGATTTTAAAACATGTAATAAAATATGCGTTTACAAATGCATTCCAAAGAATGCAAGACGGCTCAACCGTGGTTGTGAGTGTGGGCTGGCCCCGCCCCTTCCTCTCTTTGTACACAAAGGTCTGAAGGGGGATGCTGACTGCATTCAGTTGAAAGCAGCTAGAATCCTCCCCTCCCTCAGGGACCTGTGGGCACAAAAAGTTCCTGCCTGAAGCGAGGTTTCTATCTAGGTTCAACTAACGGAATCCTCCCTCCAGGTTTGAATCTTGCTCCAAATCTCGTGCCCTAGACGCAAAGGTCAAGGGAAGAGGGGATGACAGCCCCCAGCCCTTGAATGCCTAAAGAGGGCTCCCCCTCTGTTCTGCCTGCTGAAGAACTGAAGTGTAACTCAGCAAGTTGCATGCGTGTTTCTAGTACAAAAAAAATATTAAATTGATTTTGAGCATACAGTCATACCTCGGGTTAAAGACACTTCAGATTGAGCATTTTCAGGTTGCGTCCTGCCGCGACCCGGAAGTAACGGATTGGGTTACTTACGGGTTTTCACGCTTGCACATGCGCAGATGCTCAAAATGAGGTCATGCGCATGCACGGAAGTGGCGAATCGCGACCCGCGCAGACGTGGGTTGTGTTCTGCTCAGGTTGTGAACGGGGCTCTGGAATGGATCTCGTTCGCAACCAGAGGTACCATTGTAATTTTATATTTTTGTCTTTGAGACACAACCTACACTGCATGCCAAAGACAAAGTGTTGTGAGGCACAATTTAGAATCTAATCGCTATTAGCATTGCTGCATTAATCTGACTGAAGTAACTGCAGGGCCCAGACTGGTTACAAATGTTCGGTTCAGAGATAAGTTAGCTAAACTGATGATGTCGCTGATAAAGGATGTTGCTTTTGTTATTAGGCCTTACAAGCTAATCGTTCTTAATTTGTGCTTTATTGCACCAGAAACACATCTTTTGTATGTGCTTTATTTCCTAGTCCTGCTTCCCAGGCAAGAGAGCCTTGTAGGAACACTCTTGTGACCTCTGAAAAGAAAACACACCACCTGGTTTTACATCTGTCTTTAGTGAAAGCTCTTGCATTGGCATGTTAATTGCACATGTGTTGCTTATCGAAGCTCCAGATGTCTAACTGGTCACTGTAGGAACTTACCTCATATCATGTGTATCCATTTGTAGCTCCACTTATTGCAGGAGAATTCTTGTGCAAAATATCTATTTATTATCATATAGTTAGCAGTCCCAGTCTCCTAGTCACAGGGCTAAGGATCTGCATGCTTGCATAGGGTATTCGATGTGAGGTGGGAAAAACATGGTATGGGCCTCTGAGGCTCTGCCATTTCAGAAGAAAAATACAGATGCATAAATAGTTCCCCACACCAGAGCCCAACTGGCGTTGGAAAGCTACAACATCAGAGAACCTCCTGTTGAGTTTCATCCTTGATATGTAACCACCAACCTGCCTTCTGAAGTAGTACAGACAAAGGAGACCTGTATCATATAGATCAGTTCTGATTTTCTATCTTCTGCATCAGACTGAGTCTATTCTTGGTCCCAGAGATAAATGTGTTGTGTTTACCACCATAATGAACTGCAGAGCTTTCATCACAGCATTAAATATTGGCCATGAACCAGGAGAAAACTTATTCTGCAGTTCCTGCACCCCCCAAAGGCTTTTCTTGTAGGGTTGAGAACTGACCCAAAAAACAGAAACAAAACCCAACCAGGCCTGTTGTTGTTGTTTAGCCGTTTAGTTGTGCCCGACTCTTCGTGACCCCATGGACCAGACCACACTAGGAACTCCTGTCTTCCACTGCCTCCCGCAGTTTGGTCAGACTCATGTTAGTAGCTTCAAGAACACTGTCCAACCATCTCGTCCTCTGTCGTCCCCTTCTCCTTGTGCCCTCCATCTTTCCCAACATCAGGGTCTTTTCCAGGGAGTCTTCTCTTCTCATGAAGTGGCCCAAGTATTGGAGCCTCAGCTTCAGGATCTGTTCTTCCAGTGAGCACTCAGGGCTGATTTCCTTCAGAATGGATCGGTTTGATCTTCTTGCAGTCCATGGGACTCTCCAGAGTCTCCTCCAGCACCAGAATTCAAAAGCATCAATTCTTTGGCAATCAGCCTTCTTTATGGTCCAGCTCTCACTTCCATACATCACTACTGGGAAAACCATAGCTTTAACTATACAGACTTTTGTCGACAAGGCCTACTTCAGTTGCAGAAATTAGCAGACGAAGCCTTCTGGCATAGCAAAGGGTTGAGGAAGCTTTTCATATTTAAGGGCCAACAGTTCTTGGATACTATGGAATCCAGAGCAACCTTGGCCACAGTTTGACACAATGCTAAGCAGTAGACTATGGTTAAGCAAATCAGGCTGTGGATCAGTGCCCCTGCTTTGCTGTTCCCTTCCTCCAGTGAGAAGGCAGATCACGGAATAGCTGGCTTAGTATTACGTTTGAACCAGCACTTGTGTTTCATTTCAAGCAAACCACAGTCTGAAGCCAAGGTTTGTGCCTAATGTCTCATGGTTTGTTTAGGAAAAAACAAATGCCGTGCACACACCTCTCGTCGTCCTCCTTCCAGACAAGAGCTCAAGGATATTTTTGCCAGTTGAGGCAAAAGCATTCAAGGAGGGTGGGAAGCAGGACTGGCGAGAGATGGGGCTTAAGTCAGATAGAGAGCTCTGGAGGACTGTTGATGGTCCCAGGGCCTGAGAGCCAGATTTGACCCACTAAGCCAAGGATTGCGGTTTGTTTTGCTGCTGCTCAGTAGTGGGGAGAAGGAAAGGGGCAATGATTTGCACGTTCATTGCAAACCGTTAACAGTGGTTTACCATGGTGTGTGAATATAGTCACTATTGGAATTCCTTGTTCTCAGTTCTTTCTACATTCTGCTGTTTGATGAATGGCAAAACTTGTTGAATTTACTTTGCTAAGGGGGTAAGGAAAAAGGAGAAATTAATTAATTCTAAGATAACACATACTGAGTTTTTTGTCCCCAAGGTCTTCCTAAGTTTTCAAATTTCCCAGGTAAAGGTTTCCAAATCAGGTCATAACATATACGTGCATTGCAATCCTTCACAGGACTGCTCAAACCCCATTGAGGTCTATGGGACTTACTCCTGAGAAAGCAACAGTCAGGCCACTGTCCCCCCTCCCACTTAGCATGAGATGCAAGCGATACTGTTTGTCTTCATGCACCAGCACTATGGTTGGCAGCATATTCTTCAGCATATTTATTCAGAAATAAAGCACTCTTCAGTGGGACTTACTCACTAGTAAGTGGCCAGAGGGAAGTAGTCCTGCTGGAAGTTATAATGCCTATACCTTTAAAAATTCTGAGGTGGTGGAAGAGGAAGTGTATCCTTTCTGCCTCTTGCTCTGTTGCCACTTTGCCCACAGGAAAGGAAGGTGAGCGAAGGGATCCAGTGGGCAAGAGGTGCAGCAGACAGAACCTTTTGAGCTTTTTAAAACCACAGATGTAATCTAGCAACCTAAGCTGCCAGGGTCAGAGTTTCTTCTCTTTTTCCTTCTGCTCGTCTTCATTCCCCAAAGTTACCCGTATTCAAGTGCAGAAGGAATACTTCTGTTTTGCTGAAATAAAATTAGGTCCTCATTGAGTTTTACCATTTTTCAGTAGTAGATTAAAGGGCAACCATGGTTGTCAGATGATGAAGACATTTGAAGGCGAACTTGAAATAGGAACACGGGGTATGTTAGTTGGCATTTGTATTGTGGTGCAGGAAACCTCTGGAGGCACACTCACGTGACCATTATCATTTGCAGGAGCAGGAGATGATACAAGATCCTGGGGACCCCCCTTCCTTGGGAGGGAAAGTGTTTACTTTCTCAGTGTAAACAGAAATAAAAAGGTAAGAAGGTTATCCAGCTGCTGCTGTTGAATATTTTAAAAATGGAGAAACATTTTTCTTCCATCTGTGTAATCCCTGTCATATATCCATATATCACTGTCAGTTTTAGGAATTAATTGTTGGATACAACTGTTTAGTACTTTAAACAAGCACCAGAGTTGACTTTATTTGTTTTAGCAGAAATATTTCAGTGGGAAGTTGTTATAATCTTATTAAGAATATTGCATTCTTTCTCCATTACTAGAGCATAGCTGTTAATATGAAGAATCCTAAGGGAGCGAAGATAATTAAAGAGGTATGTTTTAAATACAAAAAAACCCTGATTCATTTATGCAGCCTGTAGATTAAGAGCACTTCCCAGGGAAATCGCTTTTATAACATGTGAATACAAAACCTGGGTGAGATCCAGTGTAACATTAGGGCAAGATGTGGGAAAGTTAATGTTGCGCACACAGTTTCCATTATGCAGGTGGTAGTGCAAGCAGAAGTATAAAATGGTAGCACTGTGCAATATTCTGCCTCCCATTGGATTTGGTTCCTGCCCTGCATTAAGAATGAGGCGGCCACTAGCAGAATGTCTTTTGCTTTAGGAGACTGTCCCAACTGGATTTCACCCATTGTTCTCTTCTGTTTTTGTATTTCACCCTTTGTTATTGAATATATCACATCTGTGAAGGAAACAGACTGTTGGGTATCTTTGTGTGCACCCTAATCTCAGAGCGGCAAGGGACTCCAGGGGTTCCCACGCTTTACCAGGGCTCAGTTTCCTTAGAATGAACTTGAAATTAGACTGTGGTGTCCTTAGGATATAGGGTTTTATTTACACAGTCTGAGCACAGGATGGAAGGGCTCACAGCATTAACAACCCCAACGGCTCTTGCTGCCCTGTTAGGTTTCCAGGGGGCTCCCTGGAAAGAGGGAAAACACTTGGAACAAGTATAGGTATTTTGCTCTCCCGATTAAAAAAGGATATTATAGAGTTGGAAGAGGGCAACCAGCATTTTTGGAGGGCTGGAACACCTTCTTATTAGAGAATGCCTTGTTGTTTGGGGCTATTTAGTTTAGGAAAAAAAGGTGGTTAACAGCATGATCCTTTGCAAGTATACTTGGGAGTAAGTCTTGTTTAGTCAAGTGGAATTTGCTCCTAGGCAAATGGGTACAAGATTGCAGCTTGACTAAACTTGACTAAATGAGACTTACTCCCAAGTATACTTGCAAAGGATCATGCTGTACATGATAGGTGTTAGAAAATTATTAATAGCATTGAGAAAGTGAATAGAATCTGTTTTTCTCTTGCTATAGTAGAATTGGGAATCATCCAGTGAAGTTAATTAGCAGTTGAATCAAGACAGACAAAAGAAAATTAATTTGTGGAATACACTGATGTATTTTGTCTAAGATGGCTACAAAGAGAGATTAGAGACATTCATGGTGGGGAATTGGCTTATCAGTTGCTGTTAGTCATGTTGTTTGTATGAAGTGTCCAAGCTCCAAGGCACTATAATCACCAGATACCTGTCCAGCCTCCACCTGCTGCCCTCTCACCACCTGAAACAGGTTGTGGAGCATGGACTGGCAGGCAGATGGGAAGTCTGTGTCCCGGGAGATAGCTATGAACAAGGGCAAACATTCCTGGGCTTTGCGGTGCAGGAGAAAAGAGACTGCGCTAGTTCTATCCTGTACCTTGACTCCTGTCAAGGAAAAACAGTGGAGAATGAATGAATGAATGAATGAATGAATGAATAAAACTGATAATTAAGATCAGGAGGACTTCCTCAGTCGTTGTTGAAAGAGGCCTATGTGTCCGTTTCTGATTCAGTTTCTCAAAGGCATCACGGTCTTTTCTGCTTTTCATAGCTACATGTGAAAGTCAGTCTACACATGTAGCAGAATGACATAATTTTTTGCATCAGTTTAGTTGCTTGATGTCAGAGCACTGCAGAATTGTTGTGTTTGCTGAAAAGGAATGATTGATTGCTTCAGAGAGCTTGTTCACTGGTGAAAAGGCTGAATACTAGGAAGAAAGGAAGCAGAACTGATAGTTTCATTTTCTTTTGCTCTGGCAGAGATTACAAAATGCCTTTGGCATGCAAGAAAATAGATCAGAAGCCACAGAAATAATCTGGTTTCTTTTTTCACTTTTTGTCAATTTCCTATTTATCTGTAGACTCTTCAGTCTTTGAATTATGGGAAACTTTCCCCATTTTGATTGAAATGATTAAGGAGGCTCCAGAACCTTGTCACAAAATAGTATTTCTCTGTTGTTGATTCATCTTGGCTGCTGGTCTGACACAGACATATGGGAAGAGCCCAAGAAGCCCCCAATGGACAAATCACTTTTCTACCGGTATCAAAATATATCCAAGTTGTCCTTCACAACAGATTCAGATGAAATAATCCAAATGGGAGCAGTCAAATATATTCACCATCAACTCATTAAATTGTAGATGTTCTGGGAAGCGATAATAATATAGATATTTAAAAATAATAATTCCTCAGCTTCTAAGATAGCAGCCAAATACACATTTGACCCTGACCATTCTTGCTTTGACCTATGATTCTATTTTTCTTTCTGACTGTCTTAGCTTTGCAGTAATTTGATTAGTTTAGTCTAGCTTGCAAAATGTAAGAATCACAGAAAAAAAATCAGAATGTGGAGTAATTGTAAACGATAGGAATTCTACGCTTGCATGCGATGCTGTTCATTCAAGCATGATTCACATCCATAAGATATTCTCTGGCTACACAAAGCTCATAAGGATGTGTTCTTTTTCTTTCAGCAACAAAGCTTTGCCTAAGTGGTGTACAGTGTTGTTGTTTCAAGTTCCCATCTGTTCTTCTGATGGAAGAACATATTTGTTGGCCTGGTTTCTTTTTTAGCCTTAAGTGTAGCTAAACAATCACAAAAGCTACAGCAATAATGGTTGTGATTGCTGATATGATGACACCAGTTTACAAAAACCAGTTCCAGTGTATTCATACTAATCAGCCAGATATATGATATTTTTCAGAAAATGATTTCTTGGCCAATTTAAAATAATCTAAAACAGGTCGCTTCTAAACAAAATCTGACCTTAATATTTGTACGTTTACTTATGTGGAGGGGAGAGTGCATTTGGGCTATGGGAAATAGGAGGGTGTTCCTGCAATAGTAGGGTGCTAGAGTGCTTTTGTGGGATTGATTGTGTTAGCCCTGAGAGATGGAGTCCCATTCTTACAGCGGACAACACACATGGCTGTTGCATCTATCTCAGATGCCAAAGGAGGCACAGTCAGGGCAAAACCAGGCTTCAAAACTTATTTGGTGCTGATCCTAAATAATATTGTCAAGTGCACCCCAGTTTCTGAGCGGTAAGAGATCTCAATGTCTCAGTGTCCCAGGGCCTTGAGTTTCATTTCCTTGCAATGAAGGTCACCGGAGACTGCTGGCTTTTTCAGCACTATAATATTTATTTATACAATCATATGTGCAGTCTGAGCATAAGAAGGAAAGGTCACAGCATCAGCACTTCTGTGGATCTGTTTCCCCCTTAGCCTTGGGGGCCATGGGTTTGCTTTCCAAAACCTGAGCACTGGATCCGGAACAGAGAGTGAGTCCAGCCTCTCATTCTGTTTTGTCCTTTTCCGTCTTTCAGACACAAATGCCTTGCTGACACCTCTTCCAGCCAGTGAGGCTTGCCCTTTTCTGCTTACATGCAGGAGGATATCCTGCTATTCCTTTCTCTGGCAACTCACTGTCCTAGTTTACATTACAAGTTAGATAATTAACAGACCTGGTTAGGCTGTTTATGTAACAGGATGAAATTAGCTTCTTTGCTATCAGTCTCTTCTTCCGCAGAATCCAATCTTGCAGCTGTATAATCCACAGGAGGAGATCCCCAAAACCCATTTGGTCTAACCCAAATTCATTACAACCTAGATGTATAGCTTCATTGCATATATTTAGTGGGGGGAGGAAGAAAAGTAGAGACACAGGTGTTAATACGTGTTAATAACTGAACTTTGCACAGCCCAAATAGTACAAAATCAGAGGAAGGCATGTACTGCATAGCTAATGTTTATGTTTCATACTTAAAGTACTCAAGTATAGAAACATCCTTTCCAATAAATGAATACTCACAAACTCTTTGTTGACATGTGTGCTCTGGGTAGAGTAGATATAAATACTATTTTATAAGGACATATTTGAATGGGGCTGATGATTTTTGGGCTGGGGCATTGCTTTGAGTATGCCTTGAGTATGGTTTCAGTATGCCTTGAGTATGGTTTCAGTACGCCTTGAGTATGGTTTGAACTATGGAAAGGCAGTTTACAAATAAAATGACCAAGAACCTTTGCACCTGTTGTATAACCCCAGAGCTGCATATGGAAACAGAAGGTGTTTGTAACCTCCTGCTCAAGGCTGTTATCTGTCCCTTCCACCCTGTCCCTCTCATCTGCACCCCAGCTGGGGAAGAATGGTCTCCCATGCGACAGTCTTGTTTAAGGGTTCAGCTGATTATTTCAGGTCTTTGAATTTCAGATCTCCAAGAGCCAATGCACCATTGAAAAAGATACCCTATATATGAAGTGTTTTGACAATATCACCAGCTTTATCAGCAAAACAAAATAAATTGATGTTTCTGTTTCTTCTGCACCTGTTCCTGAAACAGTAACTGACAATTACAATGTAGGTTTTGCCCCTTGTTACGCCTAGACAGCTCCTATGGCAACTCACTGCCACAGTCATATGTGGCAACATACATCTGACATATTGAATATTTTACTGGAGAATCTGCCCCTCTAAGGCAGACATCATGTCTGCTGTGTAATTGCCTAGGGTGTAAAAAGCATTCGTGCAGGATTGTAAATTTTAATTAAGCGAGGCGCTTTTGGTTTTTGACTTGGGTACCACAGCAGTGCTAGAACTGTCTTGTTTACTGAAATTTTAAATTAAATTACATTGTGAAGTTGCTGACCTTTTGGAAGTTCATTAAGAGTCTGACTCATCCTCACCTTTTTATTTCCAGCTTGCAGCTGTTTGTGATGTTTTTGTGGAGAATTATGTCCCTGGGAAACTGGCTGAAATGGGCCTGGGGTATGAAGACATTAACAAGATTGCACCTCACATTGTTTACTGTTCAATAACAGGTATTTAACTTGCGTTACACCTCAGTGATAAAGTATTCAGCAATTTTATTTTCTCTCTCTGGTATTTTGAAGCGAAAGAAAGACATTTTTTTAAAAAAATCTGCTTTTTATTTTTCATTTACATTCTGGTTAGTGGAGTGTTAGTTGTGGAAATAGTCATAGCATTCTCTGGCCCCACCTCCCTGAAAACCAGTTGGAAGAATGGCTGGGGAATTTATTTTATTCCCCACTCCCCCGCGCTGCTTTCAGGCCAAGGCTGGAATCTGGCTTTTTTCTCATAATGCTGGTTCTGCCTACCAGCGCCATGTTTGATTCTTACGAAACAACTGGCTTACCCTTCCTCATGATGCAGCTTGTAAAACTCTTGATGCCATGTAGGAAACCCGGTTTGTACAATCCAGGCCTCTGTAAGGGTCGCATGAAGCTGCAAGCCTGACAGCTTTTGCATTGAGGCATCGTTTTTGAGAACTTCTTTCTTCATGCTGGGGCTGTTTGAAACACTGACAGGCTGCTTTTGGGCTGCTCTAATCATGCAAAACCACCACACTGACCATGTCTTCATGTTATGCTAACACATAGTTTAAGCACTATGTACATGAGGAAAAAGTCTTCCTGAAGCCTGCAGCTTCTACAATCCCACCTTCCCTCCTGCGCAGTATCGGGAAAGGACTTCAGAAAAGTTACCTTAATTTTACATGTAAACTGTGGATCACGGTTTAAAACAAACACTGGTCAGTTTCAAAAGAAGCCAGCTTCAAACCACTAAACACGAAACCAACCTTCCCCCAAACTGATGCCCCCTAATTATTCTTAGACTGAAACTGCCACCAACCTAGCAGGGATGCTCATATAGGCTGGGGCTAAAAGGGAGATGTTGTCTAACAGCCTATGGTGGGCAGCAGGTTAGCAAAGACTGTGCTGAACTCTGGTTTACTTGCAAATGCCTGTGTGTGAACGGCCCTCACTTGGAGGTACCAATCAGGCTGCAATTGCAAGAATGGTTATGGTGCTGCAGAGGTGCTTGTGTGAGGGCCTTGGTTGGATCCTGTAACATTGTCATGTGAGTAAATGATCCCTCTCTTTCCTGAGAAAGACCATCGGGGCTGGTGAACTATTTCACAAAACTCAAGGAAGTAGCCTGGCTGTTCCAAAGGAGCTGCTGGTTATTAAATGATGAATCATTTCATTTGTTAACCACTAAAAATTGTAGTTCGTGTACATGGCACAATAGTGGTAACTAAATTGTCATCTTTGGTCCAGATGCTTAAGTACCTGTTTCAGTTTCCACGTCTACCTATGGGCCTCCTGCAGATCTATGGGAAGCTCCAGGCAGCTAATGCTAAGCACATGTGTAAGTGTTTATTGCTTCCTTCTCCTATGGTGCTTTTGGGTTTAGTAGCCCTTTAACAAGTCTTGGTCTTGTTTCATCTCCACAAAGCATTGTGATATCGGAGCACCGTTGTAGGTGAGCAAAGCCAGGGCAGCACTTGTTTTTGTCCATGGTTCCTTTGTGTTATGGAGCATTCTCATTAACCTCGTGCCGTTTCTGACCTTTCAGTTTCAGTTTGTGGTCTGGTTGCTGCTTCACAAAGGTTTGTAGTAGCCAGAGGGGCTCCTCTGTATGAAAACAGATTTCCCCCTCGCTCCCTGTGTCTTTGCAATATATAGCCTCTCTGACACATATCTTCTGGGCTGGATATTTTCCTATTCATATAGATAGTTGTTGTCACATATCTGTTGTTCATTGCATCAGCTTTGAAGGTTTCTCATATTGGGCCGTCATTGTGACTCTGCGATGCCACTGTAGGGAGAATAGTTGGTGCCAAAAAGTCTAGTCCAACTTCTGCTTTGATGCCTCCCAAGTTTGTGGTTATCCCAAGAGACTATGCCAGCCCAAAAGGATTCTTTCTGTTAGAAGGACAGGATTCCTCATTTAATGCGAGAAAAAATTAATATATTTTTGGCATGTAAAGATTTAAAACACACATACTCACTTATATACACAAAATAAGCCAAAATTTCAGTCATTTGCAGCCTAATTGCTTGTTTGGAGACTTTTCTTTGAGAATGAGGCAGGTAGTGACATTATCAGGAGACATAATTATTATCTTTAGCTTTGGAACGTGTATGTGTTTCACTTTGAACTAACACATTTTAAAGGGACACTTATAAAAATATTAAGGTGTTTGTGCATGTGGTTTGATTCCCATCCTCCTGCCTGCATGGACCCGACCACATTTGCCTTTTCTTCATTATCAGCAACATTTGTTCATTTGGTTCTTAGAAAGAATCCAGACGGAAGCTGGGGGATAAAAATGGAGAAGAGAGTACTATATTAAATGCTGTGTGGAAATATAGCATTAGATCCAATGTATTAGCCGTGATAAGGAGCCTTCTTCAGATGTAACAGCTGCTTTGGAGATCCATGTAAATTTAACATGTAATTCAGACATTGATACTTTTGCATAAGGTACCCCATTGCTCTTAGATCTTATTATTATTACTACAGTGGTACCTTGGGTTACATACGCTTCAGGTTACAGACTTCGCTAACCCAGAAATAGTACCTTGGGTTAAGAACTTTGCTTCAGGATGAGAACAGAAATCGTGCTCTGGCGGTGCGGCGGCAGCAGGAGGCCCCATTAGCTAAAGTGGTGCTTCAGGTTAAGAACAGTTTCAGGTTAAGAACGGACCTCCGGAACGAATTAAGTACTTAACCCGAGGTACCACTGTATTATTTTTAAACAGACCATGGGTGTCTTTTAACATGATACTGGGTAGAATGTTCTGTTCCTGTAATATGAGGCATAGTGGACTTGCGTTAGCTTGACTTAGGTGAGGTTATTAGCACAGTACCATTGCCTTTTAGTGGACAAAATGGGCTAGCTAATGCATTGGATAATGTTTGAATACACAGATGTTTAGAAAACTGCACCCAAAGATCAATAATATGATTGATCAATCATCAATTTGATATGCCAACAGTTTTTGATACCATTGGCAGGCATTGCCAGCTCTTCTGGGCTTGCGGGCACATGGAGAACTCAGTGGGCACCATTGACACTTCACCTCCTATTAGAGCCAATCAAAGCCTTATTTTAAGCCTCCCTCAGTTGCATCTCTCCTCACTACGCCCCCATGCTGCAATTAGGTAAAGGTAAAGGGACCCCTGACCATTAGGTCCAGTCGCGGATGACTCTGGGGTTGCGGCGCTCATTTCCGGGTCATGTGACCAGCATGACTAAGCCGCTTCTGGCAAACCAGAGCAGTGCACGGAAACGCCGTTTACCTTCCCGCCGGAGTGGTACCTATTTATCTACTTGCACTTTGACGTGCTTTCGAACTGCTAGGTTGGCAGGAGCTGGGACTGAGCAATGGGAGCTTACCCTGTCGCGGGGATTCGAACCACCGACCTTCTGATCGGCAAGCCCTAGGCTGTGTGGTTTAACCCACAGCGCCACCCGCGTCCTGTATGCTGCAATTAGGCTTGCGTAAAATGTTCTGTTGGCTACAGTAGGCGGCCTTTGCCTAGCCTAATTTCAGAAGTTGGGAAAGGGATGCTGCTGCAGCTTAAGGGGGAAGCTCTGGGGTCCTATTGGAAGCCTCATGGAAGACATTAGTAGGTAGATGTGCACCTGCTGCTGTTCCATTGATGAGCCCTGGAGCGTGGTGTCCTCTTGGGCTGCCTCTGCAGGTTGGGAGTGGGAATTAAGCCAATACATTGTGCACCTTGGTTAGGGTTAGCCATGGTCATGGGTAGCGTTGATGTAACCCTTAACCGTGGTTAAGTCTAGCAGGAGTGACTTTCATGTAAGGTGAGGCCTGGGATGAAGGACCAAGTAATCTTACATCCCATTTCTTCTCCCTTAGCCCAGGTTAAAGGGTTGAGAACATGACACTGCCACTGGCCCTAGGGGAAGTACTAAAGAATAGTAACTGATTTAGCAATATAAGGTTGTCTGCATTGTGTTTTTATTTTAGGATTGAAACAATTGTAAAATAGAACAACATTTGCATCAACATCAACAAATTAAATTGTTTTCAGTGCAATCCCCCACCCCAAAAGTGAGTGTTTGGAATCGAAGAGTTAAGGTGGTGATCGTTGACAATCCAAGTAGCATTTCAGAGAGCAAAGGTCCTGTGTGAGAAAATAATTTATGTGTAGGTAACCCAAATATGAACTCCTTTTGGAAATTTTGATTACTAAACTTGGATTTCTTATCTAAACAACCCTGATTGAATCTACATAGCCCCCTGCGCTGGTGATTGCTCTGTTGCTGCTATTGCCATGATGCATCCCAACAGCCTTACTGCTTGGTGATGCTCTCAGGGCTCTGTCCATCTGTTCTTGCTCATAGGTTGGCTTAGTTAGTGATGGGGGTAATCTTAGAAGTAGCGTTACTTTGATCTGTTCTGACAGCTGGGTGTTTGAGGTTGGTTTAAGTTTATTGTGTTTGTCCAGTTAACGTAAAGCACAGAAAAAATGTGCTTTTGTGGATGGCTGGTACGGGCTGCTTTAAATAGAGACTGAACTACGAAGGAAAGTAGATCCATTTATGAAGAGGTGGCAACCATTAGAGGGTCATCTCCAAGCGATGACACACCTAATGAAAGCAACGTTGAAAAGAAAATTGTGTGTCGGGATGGGGGGAAAAGGAAATACATCATACTCAGAAGATCCTTTGCCTTTAAGACAGTAGCATTATCAGTGTTACGTACCTGCTTGAAAATTTGAATCTGCTTTTAACTTCAGGTATTCTGGATAACTCAGGCAACCTTAGTTAAATCAGCAAACCTCTTTCAGTCTATGCATTTCCTTATTTCATTAGCTAGAACACTCTAAACCCCAGTGGAAAAAGCTTACATCAACTTCCTTCAATTATCCGTGTCCTCTTCATACCCCCTTGAAGCACAGAGCCGAACTTTTCAAAGGTGGAACATGAAGTTGAACAGCCCACCGGTGTGGTCTTGTGGAAAGTAAACCCTGAAGAATTGCAAGGATGTACTGGCAAAATGTACAAAGTGGAGTCTTAAACATGTTTGCTCACAAGCAAATCCCAGAACGTTGCTGTAATTCAGGGATGGGTACTCTGTGGTTCTCCAGATGTTGTTGGAGTGCAGCTCCCAGAACCCATTGGGCCACATTGGCTGGGGCTGAGGGCAGTTGGGATTTAGCAACATATGGATGACCACAGGTTCCTTAACCTTTGGCTGAACACTGTTGCTGGCTTCACTTGTAATGAGATTGGAAAGGATGGTAGACATGGGGTAGGGAGTCTCTTGCAGAGATATTGCTAAACTCTGCTCTAGGTGGAGAGGAAGTTGCAGCTACTCCTGCAAGCAGTGATACGTGCAGGTGTAGTGCTGCATTCTTTTGATCCCCAGAAAACAGTCAATTACAGTCTCTTATCTGTCAGCTCGTAAATCAGGAGTGCCTGCTTCTGCTGGCTTTAATTGCCTGGCACGGACTTCAAAAGTCTCTTGCTGGTGCGGCCGAAATAAAATCCACATACTTCATTCCTTCCTGGAATGCTGCAGCAGCCAACAGCAGTCCTACACCAGTGTAAAGCCTCGGATCTGGGCCCATAACCTCGATGTCGACACCTGGGGTCAGAAGGCCAGCTGGCTAGCCCCCAGCTGGATCCTCTCCCTTTCAGCCTTCACGCTGCGGAGATTCATCAACCTCTGGCTCTGACGTAAATCAGCGACTCAAGCTTGCTGCCTTGAGCACACTATACGTAGCAGAGTAAAAACTGCACAACAGAAGAGGCTGAGGCTGTGGATACATACTAACACTACGAATTTATTTTACATAAATCAGAACAAAGAAACATGTCGTCTCTCCTTGCCATCTTCTCAGAGAGAGACTCAACAACAAAAGCAATACACACTGAGCGGAAGTTCCGCTAACAGGACCCAGCAGTCTGTGCTGGAATGTAAACAGACATGTGACACGCAACAATCCCATGTTTGCAACAAAAGGTGGAATGGAATCTCCCAACACATTCTTGGTAGGCAGGGAGGATAATTTCCAAAGGTGTTTATTTTTATGCACAAATAATCAAGCAGAAGCACATCATAACCTAACAGGCAGTTCTATTTGCAGTTAAAGATCCACCAAGGTCCCAACTAGATTCAGTGCAGTGAAAAAGTACTGCCAGCTTTTAAAACTGTTTTAAAATAACAGCCATGGGGGGTCCTTGGTCTGAATCACTCCACTTCCAAGGCTTGCCATTACATTCCAAAAGCTCCAGTTAGATTTCTAGCCCTTTTGAGGAGCACCTCTCATCATTAGCTATGAAAGCTCAACCCATCTTCTTGGACTGTTAGAAGCTCCATGTCTGTGATTGTTTCCGGAAAGTGAAGATAATAGGCACCTGTCACATCTCCACAGGGGTGCTATTCCACAGAGCAGGAGTAGCCACATGGAGAGTCCTGCTCTGAGATGCTGTGGAGCTGGGTTTTGTTGTTTTGGGGACTTTAAGGAGAAACTTCTGCAGAACCCAGTGAACTACCACATACATAAGTAATAAGGCAGTCTCTCATGTAACTTGGCCTTATATGTTAGTATCATCAGTGTACTACGGTGGTACCTCGGTTTACAAACTTTATCCGTTCCGGAAGTCCGTTCTTAAACTGAAACCGTTCTTAAACTGAGGTGCGCTTTCCCTAATGAGGCCTCCTGCTGCCGGTGCCCTTTCACCGTTCAAGTTCGCAAACCGGGACACTACTTCCGGTTTTGTGGAGTTCGTAAACTGAATCATTCTTAAACAGGACAGTCCTTAAACCGAGGTACCACTGTAATGACATCTCGCTCTGTGTCCCCTGATGGCCACTCCCAACTGCTTCACATAGATGATAAATAGCATTCAAGACAAGAGAGTGCCCTGTGGCATGCCATAATACAGGTGACGTGGGGCAAAGAAGTACTCATCCAATGCTATCTCCAAGAGCCTAAAATGATTCCTTGCCATGTAATTCTGGATTGTCTGAGGACTTGCATGTTGTCAGGCTTTTTTGTCTTCCTTCAGGTATCTTTTCGTTAGGGGATGAAACAGCTTTTTAAAATTTAATTTCTTTCTCACGACATATAGCTGCCTGGGAAGCCAGGAATTCTTGATGGTGATAGACATAGACAGGGTGCCTTCTAGGAAGGGGGGAAGGTCAGGGTGTATGGGCTCGGTTTGGCAGCACCTAACAGTTTTTGGGCGACTTGGTGTGGGGCTGGCCTTTAGCTGAACCATGTGATCCTGTCCTGGGTTGTCCTCCTGTCAGGATGCTCAAACATGAGCAAGAACACTCAATGGGGAGCTGTAGGGAAGAAAGCCTGCACAGGCAATAACATAGCCAGTCTTCTGCACCAATTTTACTGCCCCCTTTTAATTGACATCATTCTAATCAATTATCTGGAAATCAAATAAAACCATGGCCGGTATCCCAACAAAGAATGATTTCCCAGTACCTGCAAGTGGGAAGCAACTTGATTTTCAAGAAACAACATTATTTTCTGCATTTAACACGATGTCTTATGGCTATTTAAAGTCTACATTTTGAGGGTTTAAACGGCTATCATGCAGATGACCCAATACACAATAGAAAGCAGATTCTATATGTGTTATTTTCCAACTTACAGTAAAGTTATGCGGTGTGCAGAATTATGTACCTGAGAAATGGAAGACACAGAAAATTTAGTTTATTTTGAAAAACGAATAGGGCATTGCTTTTCTAAACTTTAAATAAATAGTGTGTGTTTTCATTGCAAACAAACAAGGATGGCATGGGAATTAAAGATGAATGAATTCTGAATCATACCCTGCTGCTTTTGTTCCTCAAATTGATTTGCTCCTTTTCAGTGTTAAATGAAACTGTACATCTGGTAATGCATATTGGCAGGGAGAGATAAACAACATTCCTGTTCTGCTAAGGAGCTAACTTGCTTGGCATGCTGCAGTGGACTTTAATATAGATGCTATTTCTTAGGGTTACTAGAAACCAAATGTGCTTTGATATTTCTGATGATAAGCAGAATCAGTTTCTGATGCATGCATTTTGGAGGGGACTTGAAAAGCAGCCGAGAAGCCTTGCTGCAGTCTATGCTGTGTTTCAGGAGTTCCACCAATAAAAGTTTTATCAACTGGAAGAGTTTTGAGTGGAAAAAACACACAGCTAAGACTTTGGGATCTAAGTGACCCCCCACCCCACCCTCAAGAAACAGAAAACAAGGTGTGAAAGGGAAAGACTTAAACGGAGGCCGTTTTGTGAAACAGATAATTGTTTGTCTTGTGGAAAGGCAATTTAATTGAAGAATCAGGCCTGCCATTTGGGCTTCCTTCTGCATCCAGCCTTGTTCCTGCCCACATAGTGGGAATTCTGCATTTTCCCAGTTTAGCTGGGCACCAGCTTCATCTATCCCTGAGGACGTCTATTCTGTCTATAGCAACCGGTGCCCCAGTTACATCCACGTTAGATTACTCCAGTTCACTCTTTGGAGTCTTTGGATCATGTTAACAAGTGCTCTGGTACACTTGTGTGGATTATTAGTTTCAGGGCACAGTTCAGAGAGTTGCGTCTTTCTCCTGCTCCTGCTCCTCCTCCTCCCTTGAATTTTTAAAAAAGAATAGTAACAACATAGTAGTGCGGAACCTTTGTAGTGTACGCATCAAAAAGCTGTTGAGGTCAACAGAAAAAGAAGAAGTTACAGACAAATGATTAGACTCCTTCAAGTGACTTGCAATTTATAGCCTGCTGCCACAAGCAGTTTTGCTATCAATACATTATGTACTAGGGATTTATTAATACCTTCTCTAAATATAGAAATGGGATGTGGGTGGCGCTGTGGGTTAAACCACAGAGCCTAGGGCTTGCTGATCGAAAGGTCAGCGGTTCAAATTCCCGCGTTGGGGTGAGCTCCCGTTGCTCGGTCCCTGTTCTGCCAACCTAGCAATTTGAAAGCACGTCAAAGTAGATAAATAGGTACCGCTCTGGTGGGAAGGTAAATGGCATTTTGTGCGCTGCTCTGGTTTGCCAGAAGCGGCTTAGTCATGCTGGCCACATGACCCGGAAGCTGTATGCCGGCTCCCTCGGCCAGTAAAGCGAGATGAGCGCCGCAACCCCAGAGTCGGCCACGACTGGACCTAATGGTCAGGGGTCCCTTTACCTTTAAATATAGAAAGGAAGACAAGAACAGGATTTTGAGCCCCTAAATAGTTTGTGCATAGGATACCCGAGAAACTGCCACTTCACATACCAGCTGCCTGTTCATTAAGATCTAGTGAGGAGGCCACCCTGTGTCCCACCTATGGTGGCTTGGAACATGAAATAGGGCCTTCTCAGTGGCTGTACCAGTGTTATGGAACACCTTGCTCCATGAGGTTTGGATGGCTCTATCTTTGATTGCAGCTTGGTTGCTTGTTAAGCCTTTTTCAATTTGGCAGGCTTTGGATTTGTCCTTCTGAGTTGTTATTAGTGGGAAGCTGAGACCCCAGAATAGGTTTGACCCCCTAACTTCAGTGAGTCTACTTAGAACTTACAGTCATGGGAAAAAGAAAGTGCACCTTTTTTGGCTTCTGTGGTTTTACATATGAAGACTTAATAACAATCATCTGTTCCTTAAAAAGGTAAAGGGCCCCTGACAGTTAAGTCCAGTCGTGAACGACTCTGGGGTTGCACCGTTCGTCTCGCTTTACAGGACGAGGGAGCCGACATTTGTCCACAGACAGTTATTCCAGGTCATGTGGCCAGCATGACTAAGCCGCTTCTGGCAAACCAGAGCAGCGCACGGAAACGCCGTTTACCTTCCCGCCGGAGCGGTACCTATTGATCTAGTTGCACTTTGACGTGCTTTTGAAGTGCTAGGTTGGCAGGAGCAGGGACCGAGCAAAGGGAGCTCACCCCGTCGCGGGGATTTGAACCGCCAACCTTCCGATTCGCAAGCCCTAGGCTCAGTGGTTTAGACAGGTCTTAAAATTAGGTAAATACAACCTCAGATAAAGAACATCAAATGACATATTACACAGTGTCATGATTTATTTGACAGAAATAAAGCCAAAATGGAGAAATCATGTGTGAAAAACTAAGCACACACCTACTGCTTCCATAGAAGTCCTATAGAAAATGATTACTTCAAGTTATTGCTGCTTAAGGTTGTTCAACAAGCTATTGAATAATAAGGTGTACTTAGTTTTTCACACATGGCTTTTCCATTTTGGCTTTATTTCTGTTAAATAAATAATGAAACGATGCAATATGTCATGTGTGGTTGTTCATCTGAGGGTGTATCTACCCAATTTTAAGACCTGCTAAGGAACAGATGATTGTTGTTATGTCTTCATATGTAAAATCACAGAATTCAAAGAGGGCGCACTTTCTTTTTCCCATGACTGTACAGTGGTACCTTGGTTTAAGAACAGCTTAGTTTATGAACAATTTGGATTAATGGAGTCCCCCGCTGCTATGGGAAAGCACGCCTTGGTTTAAGGACGCTTTGGTTTAAGAATGGACTTCCGGAACAGATTAAGTTCGTAAACCAAGGTACCACTGTAACTGAAATCAACCCATAATTTTAAAATGACAACTGCAGAGTTTCTTGCATGGTCCACAAGGAGGAAGAACAGATGGAATACTTTTTAAAAAGATGATTCCAGCAGGTATTTTAATTGAAAATTTCTTTCAGTTTTAACTGTTTTTTGTGTGTATGCTAACTTTGTACATTGCTTATAGACTACTGTAGTTAAGCGGCATATAATTTTTTAAAATAAATAATATTTTGTATTCAGTTTATTGTTTAGAACATGAGAAGGCAATGAAGGCTACAAATAATGTTTTGTATGTAAGAAGGGGGCATTGCACCAACTTTCTGAAGAACAATATTACAAAGTAGGGATGTGACAATTTAAAACAGGCTGAATATGGAGTGCATATCCAAAATACACCCAAATTAAAGTCTCACGTTGAATATAACTGATCTGTAGAAAGGACTTTGTGATCTGAAAATGTGATGTACTTTTTTAACCCCAGAAAATCTTTAATAATGATAATAATAATAATAACAACATTGTCACAAGCCATCTCTGAAACTTAGATTGTTTGTCTTGCACTTGTTCAATAGCACATAGGTCTGCGTGTTTGGTACATTCTGCTCAACATGTGACAGGCATTTTCTAGACTCAATATTTTATTCTAGCGTATTTGGCAGCCGTATAATTATAAAGATGCATGCAATGCCTCACTTTAAGTTTGGTTTTTCTCATGCTAGAGCATTGCTCATGTTTCTTTGCTTAGTTCATTAATCTTTATTAAATAAAGATGTTGGTTGTTCATAATGGATAAAACTGATATTCGGCAGAACAAGAAGTCTAAAGGTGTTTCTTATTAATTTGTCATTAAGTGGAGAGATCTAGTTTTCTGGATTAAATCTGTGGTGATACCCTGCGCCTGTGTTCTCTCTGTTTAGGGAGTTGGGGCAGCTCCATACAACAATACGTGCTTTGTACCAGGGCATAAAATTTATGTGCATTACATATATTAGTTGTGAGGGGTGTGTACATTTATTTTGCTGCTTGTTCCTTTAAAATGCATAGAAGCTGCAACTGGAAGAGCAGCTATTTAAATTACAGCAACTATTTTAAAATGTACATCTATAAATAGAAATTAGTGTATGCAGATTTTATGCAAATATATATATTCTTTATTCCTTTTTGCAGCATTTGAATCAGAATGTTCTGCTAGTCTAGAATGATCTCATACTTTGGACTTCTGATTATGAGTATCTGTGATCTCATCAAACAGCATGGACTTTACTTTCTATCTCTTGGGGGAAATGCTGCTTTGTCCCAGTGATTATTATTATTTGCTTCTGGAAAGCTTTGAAAGCTTGCTGCAGCCTAACCCTATGCATGAGTGGGACTTCCTTCCATATACTGTATGCATAATATTCTTGCATGTGTACATAGGAAGCCGGATAAAATGTTGTCTCTTAAGTAGATATAATTTAGCAGCACAAGAGGCTTGTGGACTGGATGGTCTAAGGTTTTATGTTGTGCTTTAAGTTGCATAATGGCTCTATTAGTAGCAAAGCAATGTGCTTTCATTGATAACAGTAGCCAAATGGAATGCCTGCTTGCCTAGGAAATCTACTAATTTCAAAATGGGAAACTTGATAGAAAAGCCTTTCCCTCTTAACTTATTTAGCACACACCATCTTGATTTGCCAAAAAGGTTAGTCACTACCTGAAATATACTCAGAGTCGCAAAATGATTTCATGCTCTTTATTCAGCTCATAGTGGTGAGGAGGAATGAATGAAAGTCCCCTCAAGGTATCTGCTTTATATACATTATTTACACAATGGGCTGCACATGATTGGCTAATTCCGGAATTCTACTGTAAGCCAATCAGGTTGTGGATTCACTTCTATCTGGAGCATGATTGGGTGGTTCCTGCCAACCAATCATACTGCTGCATTGTTCTAGGACCAATCAGACTGCTGCATTCTGAATCCTATTGTTCTAGGACCAATCAGACTGCTGCAGTTTGGATCCTATTCAACTCAGTACATAACACTACCACTGCCCTGTACGTTCTTCTTAAGTTTGTTTTCTCTCTCTTTTTAGGCTATGGTCAAACTGGTCCGAAGTTTCAACGAGCAGGCTATGACTCTGTCGCAGCTGCAGTTTCAGGCCTCTTGCATATCACAGGTCCCCAGGTATGCTACCACAAGTGAAGCACAGTGCTTTTGCTGTAATTCAAAACTTCAGCCTTGCATGGTTTGCAGTAATGGACAGAATTAATGAGATTTAGGAAGTGGGAAACAGTGGAAATAAGATACTGTGTAGTTAGGGATCATCTTGGCATGCTGTCAGGGCCTCCTCCTCAAGAGTCTAAAACATTGCCTTGATTTCAGATTGATTTCAAGAAAGAACAAGTGGGTCCCTGCAACAAAATGTTGCAGTATCCCTGGCACTCAGGTGTGTTACAGGTGTGGGCCTGTGATTTAGGGTGCTTAAAAAGTTAGCATTAACGACAAGAGTCCTAGTTCAAAGGTTGGTCTTCATGTGCCATATTTATTGATTGTTTTTTAGGTTTTGAATATTTGGGAAGTGCTACTGGTACACATGGACGTGGGTGGCGCTGTGGGTTAAACCACAGAGCCTAGGGCTTGCTGATCAGAAGGTCGGCAGTTCGAATCCCCGCGACAGGGTGAGCTCCCGTTGCTCGGTCCCTGCTCCTGCCAACCCAGCAGTTCGAAAGCACGTCAAAGTGCAAGTAGATAAATAGGTACCGCTCTGGCGGGAAGGTAAACGGCGTTTCCGTGCACTGCTCTGGTTTGCCAGAAGCGGCTTAGTCATGCCGGCCACATGACCCAGAAGCTGTACGTCGGCTCTGTGGAATGAGCGCCGCAACCCCAGAGTCGGTCACGACTGGACCTAATGGTCAGGGGTCCCTTTACCTTTATGTTACTGGTACACATGGAAGACAATTGAGTATGAGACTTCTCCATGATATTAAATAATAATAATAATAATAATAATAATAATAATAATAATAATAATTTATTATTTATACCCCGCCCATCTGGCTGGGTTTCCCCAGCCACTCTGGGCCGCTTCCAACAGAACACTAAAATACAATAACCTATTAAACATTAAAAGCTTCCCTAAAGAGGGCTGCCTTCAGATGTCTTCTAAAAGTCTGGTAGTTGTTTTTCTCTTTGACATCTGGTGGGAAGGCGTTCCACAGGGCGGGTGCCACCACCGAGAAGGCCCTCTGCCCTGGTTCCCTGTAACTTGGCTTCTCATAGCGAGGGAGCCACCAGATGGCCCTCGGCACTGGACCTCAGTGTCCGGGCAGAACGATGCTTGGTTTGGCCTTCTGTGAGGTCAGAGAGGACAATTCATGTCTTACCTCTGGCCTACAATTTTGCAGGGCCGCTGAAGCTACTCTCTCTCAGCCTGGCTTTTGTACTTGCAGTTGGGTATTATACAGTAAACTACGTTGCAGGATTGCCATATAGTGCTCTTTCAGTTCCAGGCTAACCCCACAACCTGCAGTAGGGGTTTAAGACAGGCAGCAACCATCTTGCACGTGTTAATTGACATGTGACTGCCAATACGTAGGTCCTTTTGGACCCAGGAGGGGATGGAATGGGGCAAGGCGGGCTTATGCACAGTCTACCAATGTGCACAGGGGCCAGAAACACAACTCTTGTGCAAAATGGGGGTTGCCTGTAGCACTGGACAAAGGTCTGGTGTGTAGACAACATAGAGTCTGAGCTGTGGTATTCTGTGTGAACTGCACCACAGAGCTATGGTAAATAAAACTGTCCCAGCATCAACCCTTCCAACCAGCAGTTTTGGGGTAATGAATGGTGTTTGCTTTGAAATTTGCATTAGCAGGGCTACTTTTTTTAAACGTTTTGCAGTAAATACGAACTGAGAAAGATCAGGAACTATTCTCTTTGCTGCTATTTTGGGGGGTTTCCGGAGTGGTGCCCATCCCAGCTATAAAGTGAAATCCAGTTTCCTGTGGATTTCTCTTGCTGGTTCTCGCTTCTTCTTGGGGACACTTGAAAATAAGACCTCATTGTGAAACTGAAAGTGGTTCTTTCTACCCTGTATAGCTGCATGTCCCTTTGTTCCATTCTCTTCCCTCTCCTCCTGCTTGACATTTCTCCCCTTCCCAGTCTCTCCCCCTTTTTGTGCCATTCAGTTTTTATGGGGCTGTTTGGAAAGTTTCTGTTATGTACTGAGCTGCATCCTAGAACAATAGGATCCAGAATGCAGCAGTCTGATTGGTCCGCAGGAGCCGCCCAATCCAGCTCCAGCTGGAAGTGTGTCAGCGACCTGATTGGCCTGCAGGAGCAGCCAATCAGGCTTCTGGAGGAGGTGACTCCGCAACCTGATTGCCCTACAGGAGCCGCCCGGAATTAGCCAATCATGCCCATTGTGTAAATAATGTATATATAGCTAGATGTTTTGGGGAAAAATTCGTTCATTGCTATAATGAGCTGAATAAAGAGCATGAAATTCACACTCGACTGAAATAGTTTCTCACTTTCCTTAGTCCCCCCCCCCCTTCAGATGTTCTGCAGCCCTCAGGGTTACCCTGATTCTGCCAATGCTGCTCTGTTGTGCATGGCCAATGTCTTTCTGGCTACGTCAAGTACAACCATGGGAAGAATCAATTTAATATATAAAAGTATTTCTCCCTCCCACACAGTTGTCAGTTTTTGTCCTCTCAACAGTCCGTGCCCCTGAGTTGATATGGGGCTGTTTGGGGGGATTCATTCTCCTTCACCAAGACAGGTGGGAGCCAGGTTCGAATGTAGGCTTGCCCACGAACTCCTTCATTCATGCAAGGTGCCATCCCTCAGCTTAAGCCCTCAATACAAGACTGATGGAAGGATTGTTAGAGTAACATATGCTCAGCTCTTGGAACACAGTGAAGGCATATAAAAATGTGAAATACTATTACATCTCACTTGTTCTGAAGATTTCAGCAGCTCCTTTTTCTTTCTGCAAGGAGAGATGTGAGTAAGAAATTTTAGTTATGTGTTGTGACTAGTAATTCTGGTTTGACAGATACAAAGTTGTTTAAAAAATGGAAGTTTGGATTATTTGTTTATTGGAAGAAGTTCTTCTCTCTGATTTGTTTGCAAAAATACAAAAATGGAATAAATCAAAAGTTTTAAAATGTAGCTTATGTAAGTATAGAACTGATTGCTGATTATGTTTTAAACTTAACAAAATAATGTGAAGTTCTAAACAATGGAAAAGCTGAGCCCATTCTGTGTCCTGCAAAGCATCCTGGGAAGCACCATAAAACCCTATTAATTTTATAGGGTTTTGATGGTTTTAACCAAAAATGAAAAGTTATAAAGCATTAACAACAGTAATAAAGAATAATAACAACAATATTTTAGATTGTAGGCAGGCAGTCTCTTATCACTGACATTTATAAGGCACTTTTTTGGCCTCTTTTGGCTGAAGAATGGGATAAAAATGCTACTAATAATTTAAGCAGCTCCCTTTATACAATTTTTCCCTGGGCTGTGCAACAAAATAAAATATGCAATGCAGTGGTACCTCGGATTAAGAACTTAATTCATTCCGGAGGTCCATTCTTAACCTGAAACTGTTCTTAACCTGAAGCACCACTTTAGCTAATGGGGCCTCCTGCTGCCGCCGTGCCGCCGGAGCCCGATTTCTGTTCTCATCCTGAAGCAAACTTCTTAACCCGAGGTACTATTTCTGGGTTAGCGGAGTCTGTAACCTGAAGCGTATGTAACCCGAGGTACCACTGTATATAGTCATCATTAAGAACCAATAACTCAACTGTCCTTGCATAGAGGCAGCATAAAATCATTTATGGCCCAGGTTTAAAACACAGTTTAAAACCCTGTGATAAGAAGGGACCAGACAAGGCTCTCTGCTGAGTTTCTTCCATAGCTGAAGTGCCACTACTAAGAAGGCCCTCTTCCTGACTTCATTTGGTGGGGGGAGGGGAAGCACCTGGTAGGAGGAGGTGACTATTAAAGGAACCTGTCTTAAGGTGTTTAGGGTTTTGTAGGTTAAAACCAGATCTTTAATTGGGTCTGGGAGTAGACTGGGTGCCAGTGCAGCTGATAAATCACTGACATAATTTGATTAAAACGTGTGGTTCTGTTTTGAACCAACTGTGGTTTTCAAGCCATTTTTAAAAGCACTTGACATACAAAGCATTTCAGTAGTTAAAACAGGGTGGGAGCTATATGATATGATAATCTTTCTTGTCATTGCCCCGTACAGAACAACGAAATTGAAAAATCTACATAAGACATTCAGAAACCAACAAGCCTGCTATCCCAGCTATCCAAATCTGGTTAGCCCCCTAAAAACTCTGATACCCCATTTTTAAATACAATATACTCCCATAGAGACTCCTTACACTGCGTTTAAAACTATAAAAGCATGGATAACCATGGCTATTAGACGATTTACCATCAAGATAGAAGAACTGCTAGAAGATTTTCTAATCATAAACCATAAAGGAAAACAATTATCAGTAAGACAATTCTACATATCCCTCCCTTCTAATTGCTGTGCATTTAAATTGTAATATTGCCACGGCAGGGGACTCTTCTATATGGTTACAAATTGTGGGCCACTCTGAATGTGTTTCAACTTGAATTGATCCCTATTGAGTTGGATCAGACTTTTAGGTAAAATACAGATGATGATGATGCATCTGGTATTATCATTTGGTTATCAAACTTCTCCTGCAAAGCTTTGATCTCCAGCCAACACATTTGGAAAAAGATTAAAGCCAAAGCAGTAGGGTCTAAAATGCCTGAATAAGAAAAAATGGTGGCACATTCAGAGAACATAATAAATCTAAAAGAGAAAATTACTAACAGTTTCCAAGTCTGCAGTTTCTTATGGTACCTTTTCAGCTTCTTTTTAATTGTATTTGTTGTATGTACTAGGAGACTCTGACTGCATGGGCACATTAACCTATAATACTTTACTTCATGGGGTGCCTAACTGGTTTGAAATGTTAGCACAGCATGAGCTCTTTTTAAGGATTATTGATCTTGCTTAATTATGAAGAAGATGACCTAACTGATGCAGATGCCTTTGTCTGCCATGTGGCCATTTTAAAATAACTCACAGAAACATAACCTGAATGATTCTGTGTGCTGGAAGCAATTTTGAGTGGTCTAATCCAAACCCTCATGGCTTCACATGTTGCGCTGGACTTTGCCTCCATATGTGCCATTGTTTAGCAAAGAGAGAGGCTGAAACTAATAAGAAACTGGCTTCTGAATCTGACTTCCATCATGATGAGTTGGGTGTCAGATGATGAAGCTAAATACAGATCAACTTCCCCACAAAATATTTAGCCTAATCCTATGGTTCTCATCCCTAAAGAAACATTAAATGTGTGTAACTACATTTATACTGCAATTCCTATGTACTGCTACCGAGAGGTAAACTGCACTGAGTTCAGTGGGGCTTTGAGTCACACTCCCATTCATTATTTGTGGCCTTTACCTCTCCTTTGCCTCTGTTACCTCCTCCGTTTGTGAACATTTAGATTGTAAACTCTTGGAGACAGAGATCCATCGTTGTCGTCTGGTTTAATTACATGCTATGTCCATTGGTGCTATGTAAGCAAATTATTATTAACTGTATGATTATTTTCATTCTTACAAACAGCCATACTGAGATGGAGCTCTGTGTAACTTAAAAGTCTGGCTACCAGCATTTAAAACACTACTTGATGTAAATAAGCCTTATTTGTGGTGTGTTCGTCCTCCCCTTTTGCTTTCCAGTCCAGATCAACAAATCCTAAGGAATGTAGATGGTTAAAGTTAGAGAGTTTCCACTTGGAAACTGAAACTTTATAGCCATCATGCTGGAGGGTAGAAGATCGTGGAAGAATGAGTTGGAAGGGACCCAAAATAATCTGAATTTAACCCAGTTCTACTCTAGGTTCTCATCATCTGAGGCCCTCTTCCTGTGTTCCCTCCACGAGAGGTCTGCAGGGTGGCAACATGAGAGGGGGCCTTTTCTGCAGTGGCTCCCTGGTTGTGGAATGCTCTTTCCAGGGAGACTCACCTGGTGCCATCATTATATATCTTTAGGCACGAGGAAAAACTTTCCTCTGTAACCAGGCCTTTGGCCTTTAACTATCTGTGGCATTTTAGTAGTAAGTGGGATTTTTTACTGTATTTCTTTTTCCTCTTGGTTTTCATGTAGCTTGGGCGGGGGGGGGGGGGAGGCGGTTGTCTGCCTCCCTGTCTGTAAGTTGCTCTGGGTTGCCCTGGCAAAATAAAGTGACTAACACATTCAGCAAATGATAATAATGAATAATAATAAAAAAATGGGATTATCCATGATCACAGTTAACAAGCAGATCACTTGAGATTCTTGTGGTCACCTTCATTCTTAGAATCCTTAAACTGAAATAACTTGCTGGCATATTTCTATGGAAGAGTCAAAGCTAAGTCTCTAGCTAGTGGCAGTCATTTTACAAAATTTAGAGAAAAATGTTTGTGGTATAGAGTAGAGTATTGAAATGTCAGCTTTTCTTTTGTCTTATTTTTCCCCCTTCTAGGAAGGTGAGCCGGTTAGGCCAGGAGTAGCCATGACTGATCTTGCCACAGGATTGTATGCATACGGTGCAATTATGGCTGGACTTCTTCAGCGATATAAAACAGGGAAGGGAATGCACATAGACTGCAATTTGCTATCATCTCAGGTGAGGACTTATTCTGATATTTGGATAATGAGGACGGGATTCACTTTCTGAATAATCTCTGCAGTATGGCACATGTGGCAGATTTCACTCAGGAGGCTTGTGTGTGTGTTAATAAAGAAAAAAATTCACTGCACTATCCTGCTCCTATAAATGACATGATAGGATATGAGGTTGAATTGATTGCACTAATTTAGCAAACTTTTAAGAGCATTTTAGCAAAATGATAAAATATTCACGTGGACTTGAATAGCTACAAGTTTGGTTCCAAAAATAGCACACCAACAGTCTAATCTTAGGCATAAGATCTTACTGCCAGGTATGTGGGCATAGGCAACCTAAACTGACTGAAATGGTTAATTATCAATATTATGGAAGACACATACATGCACCTATCTTTCTATGTACAGTACTTACCTATGATCAGCAATTGTTCTATGCTCATAAAAATATGGTAAGCAATTTACCAGGCAGAACAGTTTTATAAGCCAAATTTTAGCTCATGTTGAACAAGCCTTAACTATGTACATTGGTACCTTGGTTTACAAACAGTCTGGCTTGCATACGTTTTGGATTACAAACACGTCAAACCCGGAAGTGCGTGTCCCAGTTTGCAAACTCTTTTTGGATTACAACCCATTTTTTTTGGATTACGAACAAATTTTTTTTGGAGGCTCCATTGGCGAAAGCGAACCTTGGGTTACAACCTGTTTTGGTTTACAAATGGACCTCCGAAATGGATTATGGTTGTAAACCAAGGTAGCATTGTATTTTGTATTTTCATTTTGTATTTTTCTGTTGTGAACTGCCCTGGGATTTTCAGATTAAGGGTGGTAGACAATTTTTTAAAATAATAATAATAATAATAATAATAATAATAATAATAATAATAATAATAATAATAAAATAAATTATATCCCGCCCTCCCCAGCCAAAGCCGGGCTCAGAGCAGCTAACAACAGTAAAATAATACAGCATTCTAAAATCAATTCATTATAAAATCAGTTCAAATCAAATTAATGGCAACCATTGAGCTAGAGTTCTGTGAGGATTGCTAAAGGAGGGGGTCAGGCTGTGCCCTGGCCAAAGGCCTGGTGGAACAGCTCCATCTTGCAGGCCCTGCGGAAAGATGTCAAGTCCCGCAGGGCCCTAGTCTCTTGTAACAGAGTGTACCACCAGATTGGGGCCACAGCCGAAAAAGCCCTGGCTTTTTAAGAACGATATCTATTTTTTGTAGTTTATTCCGCCCCCCCCCCCAATATCTTTAAGTGCATGTGTAATTTGCGGTTCATTAAAATTACCATGAATACTCCCTCTGACTTTGAGTGCTCAGAAGAAATACAGATATTTGTATTTGCATAGAATCCAAGCAATTGATCCTTTTGCTTAGTAGTAAATGCAGAATTTTTTGAAAAAATCTATTTATGTTACAATTTGGGTAGTAAATTATTACCATAAGCCTAGTCTCAGACCCATTGCAAAATGCATGTTGAAAATGACATTAAAATGTAACTGAAGGGAATAGCTGGGAAGATTTATTAATTTATTATCCATTAATTTGATTTTTAGTCTGTCCTTCATCCATACCAGGGTAGAAAGGGACGCGGGTGGCACTGTGGTTTAAACCACTGAACCTCTTGGGCTTTCCAATTCGAATCTGCACCATGGGGTGAGCTCCCGTTGCTCTATCCCAGCTTCTGCCAACCTAGCAGTTTGAAAGCATACCAATGCAAGTAGATAAATAGGTACCGCTGCGGCGGGAAGGTAAACGGCGTTTCCGGATGCTCTGGCTTCCATCGCAGTGTCCTGTTGCATCAGAGGCAGTTAATCATGCTGGTCACGTGACTTGGAAAGCTGTCTGTGGACAAATGCCAGTTCCCTTGGCCTGAAGCGAGATGAGCGCCGCAACCCCATAGTTGCCTTTGACTGGACCTAACCATCCTTTACCTTTTTTTACCTACCAGGGTGGATTACATCTAAATGCACTGTTAAGACAACAAAGCAACTTTCACTAGGTAAAACATCAGAGAATATACACAGAACAATAATACAATAACACAGCACCGCTAGATGCTTCGTATGCAGCTGCTTATCCATATTTTTCTTAATTATACACATGGGGGACTCATATACAGAAAGAAAACTTGTGGGAAGAGAAGGCTTCTGTCTTCTTCCCCAGCGCTAATAAAATGAGGTCCCAGCATGACTGGAAGCCTTAAGGAAGCATCTCCTATGGTGCCTCCCCTGCTCACCATCTGCCTTTCCAGTCACTCCTGTGCCTATAATTAAAAAGAAGAAAGAACAGATGCATAGCTGTGTGCTATGTTATCTAGTAGACATCTTCCAAAGTTAAAGCTGTTACCCTACTGGGTCACCAACCTTTCCTTGCCCAAGGAGGCACATTTGGAATTTTCAAATGCTGCCCCCAAAATCCTTCTCAGGTGGACAACATTTGGCCTGTCACAAAATGGCTGCCATTGGAGGCATGGCCAGTCACACATTATTGCCTTTTTCTTGCTCATTCTGCATGTTTGTACCTTGCCTACTGGGAAAAACCCCAGAGACAAAAGGAAGTGATGGGGGAACCGGACCAAAAACCAATGGCCCAGAGCCAGAATGGAGGAAAAATAATTAAACTCTGTTTCTTCCCATTCCTTCTCTTCCTGGTCTGTCCTCCACTCCCTGCTTGCTGTTGCCTTTCATAATGTGTTGCATCTTTTCTTCCCAGTCACTCCACTTTCTTCTTGGATTCCAATCTTAGCATGAACAACTGGAGTTCCTCTCTCTCTACTGAAGGTTTATTAGCCAGAGGTGGTTCTCCTCTTCCTTCTTAACAAGGGGAAAAGGGGGCAGTGAGGGGAGGGAGGAATGTAGAGGCTTCAAGGGCGCAACGGGCTGGGGCTGAAGGCTTGCATGGTTGCCATGTTGGGAACACCAGCTCCATAAGGTTTTAATCCTGTGGATTTGCTAAATCAGGCCACAGCTGGATAGTAGCTGATTTCTCACTGGGAGCAGCTCTTTATGAGTTGATCCGAAATTAATGGCTGGGCACCAGCATTCCAAAGTGCCTTGACTATAAACTTTTAACCCCTAACATAAAGTCCCTTTGAAACTCCCCCCTCCACTTACGTTATTTATGATAGTCAACTCGTCTTCTTAGCATCGCATCTAAACAGTATTCTTTAGACGATAGTAAATAAGAAGGAAGTGGTTTTCGTACTTGTTTCCAATTATGAAACTGATCTGTGTCTTCTGTTGTGGCCTGAAAATATCTCTTGGAAGTTTTTATAATATCATTCCTGAATTTAATTGTAACCAGTTGAGGAGCAAGCAAACAACAAGAGTCCTGAGCCATTTCAGTTTCTACCATCTGCCTCAGTCTGACATTAAGCAAGGAATCGTACACTTCCATAAAATTCAGCTGTCTTTATTGTGCATTCCCCCCCCCCCCCAACTTCTGCCAAGGAAAGAATATCACTTTGATCCAGAGAGCTACTCGACTAACCACTGTGTGCCTATTTCCCTCTTAGCCTGCACCCCCTTGCTGTGGGGTGAGCTGCTTTCGAAACAGAGGCCTTTCAAGAGGTTTGCAGTGCAATATGGGAGGCTGCTGGGTTTTGTTTTTTTAAAGGAGGGGGAACCAACACACCTAACTTTCACCCACGTCAAGAAATTCTTCTGCGTTACGGCCTGTAGTCAGAATTGTTAGCATTGCACATTTACTGGTAAGCCTCTTTTCTGCTTCTAATTACTTAATTTCATGCTTAAGTCACAAAAAAATACAGCATTTTCTTTTAATTATAGATCAACTCTGGTTACGGTACTTTTCTTTCCCTTTATTGACAGATTTTCTGCTTAATGATATTTTATCCCATTAGCCATTAATTCTTTCAATGCAATGCAGTGACCACAGTTGTTCAGATATTGGTGTCTTCAAGATGGGATTCCTTTATGCCAGGGGTGCCCAAACGTTTTTCAAAGAGGGCCAGATTTGATGAAGTGAACATGTGTGAGGGCCGACCAAAGTTTTGTAGAGTTGAAGTTGTTGTTGAGCTTTTTTTAAGGATTTGACCCCAGTAAATTAGGCCCCCAAGACGGACTTTGGACATGCCTGCTGTATGTTGTTGCATTTGGTTCAGAAGGTAGTGTTGACTGCTGTAACATGATTTGCTACAGCACGAGTGAATCCCTGCCAGCACGGAAAACTCTTGCTCAGAAAAACTGCTCTGGCTTCTCCTTTGCTACCTGGCTCAGTTCAAGGTGTTACTATGACACTACAAAGCCCACAACAGCTTATGACCAGTTTACTTCAAGGACTGTATCACCCCATATGTGCCCACTTAGATGGGCAGAACTGGCACTTTTTATTCCAGTTCCTTTTCTTCCAGTTGTATCTTTCTCTATTTTTCACACTTGGATATTCTGTGTTCTCTGAAAGAAACCTAAGATACATGTGTTCATCATTCATGCAAACATATGCACACATTCCAATCTCTGTACTTCCATTTGTCTTCTGCGTGCAGCCTCTCGTTTGCAGGCCCCCTGGTTTCTCCTCTCCTGAACTTGATAGTTTGTCTTTCCTTGTTTGGGGTGCAGTGTTACTATCACACCTGCTGTTTTGGCAAAACACATTTGGGGTGATCAGATGCAAGGGATGCAGAGAGCTCAAATACCTTTTAAAAGTTCCACAGAAGATGGAATTTCAGCAAGCACAGCTTGTCGTGCAAGGGTGAGAAAAAAGAGATGTTGAAATATCCTCTGCTCAGCAGCTGTTAAACAAGCTGCACTTTTCACCAGCAATTAATTTTTTGTAGATAATCATCTGAACAAAGACAGACCATAGACTGCCAATTCCATGTCCTCCAGCAAGTCTCAGTGTTGCTGCATTGATTTATTAATCATATAATATGACTTTTAGCTTTAATTGGGTTGTTCAGCTTATTTTGTAGCTGTTGCTTTAACAGTGTTTTATAGATTGTAATTGATTCACTTATGATTTGTTAATAATTCTATATTATTTATGTTGTATTTATGATGTTCTATTATGTTAATAATATTTATTGTTTCTAAGCTGCTTTGGGATTCATTTGAATGAAAAGCGGTATAGAAATATAATCAGCATCAAATAGATTGGAATGTAGGCTTCCTAGGTCCAGCATTTTTTCCACCAAAGTTCACTAGCTGCTAGCAACCATAACATAAATCAGGGGTCATCAAGCTTTTTGGGTCTGTGGGCACATTTGCAAACCGAATACACACTCATGGACACCCCACACGCACCATAACCAAGAACACACCACAACCTTCTCTACTAGCAAGTGCAGAGTTCTTCTTTTGAGTCCTCTTTCACGTTTCAGTTGTAGGACGGGGGACCCTGTGGACATTAAGGAAGGGCTCCACAAGCACAGGTGCACCTGTAGGTCTCAAGCTGGCAACCCTTGACATACCTGGATTATTTTCATTTAGGTTTGAGAGAGCTTTGCATTTGCTTCTCAGAATGTTATCTGCTCAGTCAGCCGCATTATTTTTCATCAATCAAATAAGATACAGATATAAGGTTATTTATTCAGATTTTGTTAAGTGCAGAGGGGCATGCAACTGAAAGAGGTCTATAGAAATGCCAGAGAGGTTTTTTTTACTCAACGTGATCTTTTCAGCATTTGCACATTTTGGGCAAGTACATACCTGAAAATGCAGAATCAAACTAAGTTTGAAAATAAATTTTGTCTTCTATTTCTGATAATTGTGGGGTGGGTTTGGGGATATGTACAGTATGGGGGGGGGAGAGAAACCTCTGTATGTATTTAAACTCCGTATGCCCAGAAAGTTAATATAGGCAACTCCCGACTCACGTGGGGGTTGCGTTCCTGGCCACTGCCTGCATCAGTCTGTTCTGCCCCCGCCCCATCCTCTTGCAGTGCCAGAAATGACACGTGTGTCATCCACAACTCAAATGCGCACGAGTGGGGAGTTGCCTGTATTAATTCAGCCATATCCTAAATCAAATAGAGTTCTAAATGACACTTTTCTTTTGAGCAGTGCTGTCTTTTGACATCTGAATGGCTGAACATTCATTTGTACTCAAGACAACACAAAGGGTTCAAAGTAATGCAAAATAGCTGGGTGATCAGTGGGCGCATCGGAGCTGCAAAGATGGAAAGCTGAATCTCTCATGTTAAAAACTTGTCCCATTTCAAACGCAACTCGCCTCCAGAGATTTGTTCTGTATGTTAGCTCACAGCTCAGTTGGACAAAAGCACGTAGTAATAGGCAACTTTCAAGTGTCTTTTTAGCCTTAAGGCCACTTTTTTTGTTCATTCAGTTACCGCAGTGTAGGAATGTAGAGAGCCATTTGCCGCCTTGATCTCTCTGTCTCTGTAGTATGAAGCAAGAGTTCGTAGCACTGTAGACTGTGGTGTAGACGGTTGAAAGAAAGCATGCTTTTGAAATATTTCCTTTAAAAGGCATTCTGTGAAAGCAAAGGGTCATTGCTATTTGAGGATGCTTCATTTTCTCAGCTACTAGAAAGACCTTCCCAGCTTAATGGAAATAAGCAAAATTCCTGCCCTGATGAAACCACATGCTGTAGAAATGTTGATCACACGTTGGTTGGTTTTTATGCTCAACACTGAGCTGGAATAGGGTAACATACCCCGTATTTTTCGCTCTATAACACGCACCTGACCATAACACGCACGTAGTTTTTAGAGGAGGAAAACAAGAAAAAAAATATTCTAAACGAAACAGTGGATGTATGATTTTTGTGGTTCATGCTGTGGCCACAGACATGTGATCTGATGGTGAATTTGGGGTGACCCAGTGCAAAAATCCTGAGGATCCATGTGGATCCGTGCTTTGTAACCATGTTTTAAGTGGGGAGGGAAGGAAAAGCACTCAAGGGACAAGGAGCACGCGTGGGGTGTGTGGAGAAGGATGCTGCTAATAATGCAGAAGAGGGGTATAAGGGGAGAAGGCTTCTCTCCTCTCCCGCTTTGCTCCTTTAAAACAAGCAGGCTCTGCTTCTCTCCCTCCTCTCCGGCTTAGAGAGCTGAAAAGCTTTGCTGCTATTTAGCGAGCTGAGTGGGGAGGAGAGAGGGACAGAGAGCACGGTTTAAAGCAGCCAACCAGACAGGAGCCGCTTACACCTGTGTAAGCGGCTCCTCTCCCGCTTTGCTGTTTCAAAGCAAGCCACGGAGGAAGGAAGGAAGGGGAACCATGGATCCTCTGCTCACGACTGCAGCAGATACCCCCCCCCGCCACCCATAGGCATTCGCTCCATAACACGCACAGACATTTCCCCTTACTTTCTAGGAGGAAAAAAGTGAGTGTTAGGGTGCAAAAAATACGGCATATTGGTAACATGCATTGTTTCTTATTTATAAATCTCTTGAGAGTTCTTCATGGTGTCCACTAACTTTTATAGAATTTCACAGGCCTCTTCCTGGGAACTGGCAGTGCTGATGTGGGTACCTACCACATGATTTAACCAACTCACTTAGCCAAATCCCAGGACGTTACTGCAGTTGCATAGATTCTCAGCCATGCAGAAAGCTACTGTTTATTGGTAATAAATACATTGCATGAACAAGCAGCTAAGAGAGAGAATTTAACCACAGCAGCATATGAAAGTAAATTTGCTAACCTCTGGTTACCCCTACTGGATATCATCCAAGAAGATAGTTCCTTCTCCAGCAATTGATGCTGTACCCTAGAATTCTGTGAGGCCTAGCCTTCCCTCTGCTCACATCTTTCAAAAAGGTATTGCCAACACTCGCTGCCATACATCTCTCACCCTTGCATGGCATTTTGTTTGCCCGAGGAGGGCCAATTTTGACACTTCACCATTCTGATTCTATCCTTTAATGTCATCCATAAATGTGCCAAGTATAAATATTTATTGGGCAGGGATAGGAAGCTGTTTTGTGTTGGGTTTTGTTGCTTTTTACCACTTCTAATTGGGGTGGATAAACTAGGAGGAAATACATCTTTGGGGTGTATCTAAATTTAAGAAAGCCATATAAAGATGCAGAATGCCCAATTATTTTCAATGAATTAAAATAAAGAAAATGGTTTGTTAAAAAATTATTTCCCATCTTTTCACTTAACTCTTAATACACATGCTTGCTTGGGACATTACATACATATTATTTTGACAGAGCCACAGTAATGACACTTTGTGGGATTTTTAAAAGCCTCTTGAAACACGATTCCTTCTTTTCTGCCTGTTCTTCCCCTCTGGCACTTAGTGTCTTGTTTCCCTGGCTGTCTGATCTTTGGTTTTAAGAACATTAAGTTTTAGCATTACATGGGGGAATTTCAGTTTTGCTCTGATATTACTAGGTTTGTAGAATGAAACATGTGACATGATCATCCTTTGTGATTGCAGACAGAAGAATTGAAGTGTGTGTGTGTGTGTGTGTGTGTGTGTGTTCAATACATTGAAGAAAGAGTGTTTGGTAAATATAGACAGACATGGTATATATTTACAGCAGGTAGGTCTGTCTGTGCAAGTGAATGAATGCTGAGACTGTATCTTTTGGGACATCTGCTTTAATGTCTGAAGGCCACCCCTTTGGGTTTGCTTCTTAAGATGGAAACAAAAAATGCCTTGTAGGCTTTAAAGAAAACTCTGTAACCTGCAGACTAAATAATTTGGTAATGGGATGTATTATTTTGTCTTACCTCCTAACGATTGCAAAGCATTTGGAAGCTCTGATGAATGTTAGCTCTCTTGCAGCTGCTGTGGCCCTAGAAGAAGAAGGAATTCAAAATAACTTCAATTGTCTTTTCCACAAAACACATGCAAACAATAGACCCAGACGTATTAAGAAGTAGGGAAATGATCATATAAAGCAGTTTCCTACTCCTTAGGGAATTCTTTGGTGAGGAAGAAGCTACTTGCTCACAAGTAGCTGAACCAGTAATCTGCTAGGATGGACTGCAGGTGGGTCAGGGTGAGGTCGACTGGAGCCTGCAGGCTTCAAGACTCCTGGTGGGTTATGAGCATCCTAAGGAATCATGGAAGAAGGGGAAGCCTCAAGAAGGTTGGGGATACCTTTTGAGGGAGGACAAAAAAACAGATGTGGAGGTGCATATTGGGATATTTACTCCTCCCATCCTCCGATGAGCAGGATTTCTTTGGCCTGATGGAAAAGGGAGTTCAGCCTGTATTTTCAGAAGGAAGAAGCAGCTGCCTTAAGCTCTGAGAAGACTTTGAGACCCAGAAACTACAATTCTACATCTTTGCTGCTTTCAGGGCTGGCAAATACGTTTTGCTGCCTAAGACAGAACAGTGAATGATATCCCTCATCCCACAAGTGAGGATACCTGGTGTCCAGGGATTGTCAAGTCATTTTAGAATCTGAGGCGGAAAAAGACACAAGCACTATTCCTTGGCAGTAGAAATAAAGCAATAATAACTAACAATGTATTCATTTACCTTTTTTATATACCACCCAGTAGTAATATGTTCTCAATGTTGTTTTTTTGTGGCACCTCAAAATCAGCTGCTTGAGGCTGCTGCCCTACTCCAGGGCTGGTAGGGGTTGCATGACTGCTGAAGAAATACTGGGTGTTGAAGAAGATTCTGCTGTGATTTAGGATGCATTCTTAGTTTGCCCATCACAGCCTACTGAGTCCAGCTGTTGGCTTGTGTGAGATGAGAGTGCACACTTGAATGCTTCCAGCACATTTTAGGTAATTGCAAGAGGCAATTGGAATATCGGCAGGCAATTGTCTTAGGAGTGGGGAACAATTAGCCCTCCATATGTTTCTGAACTACAGCTCCCACCAGTCTTTGCAAGCATGGCCAGTGCCCAGGGGTGATGGGAGTTGTAGTTCAGCAACATATGGAGAGGTAGAGGTTCCCCACATCTGTGCTAAGCCATACCAGAGAGGCGATCAATTACCTTTTTAGGTAGGCAGCAAATAATAGATTTATGGAACAGACGATCTGTTTTTTTTTTTAAAAAAAACATAGACTCTGTTTCTGACACCTTTTAGTGTCACAGAAATAGCTGGGAATGGTTCTTGGTAGCCTTGCCCATAAGAGTCAGCCTACAGGAGAGAAGTCTTGTAAAATGACTATTTCTGCTGATAAGCCAGATTAGAACAAAAATACTGGGAAAGGCTGCTTTCCTTGAGTCTGAACATTTCTCTAAACTCATATTTCAAACATCTGTGGGGAAACTGCAACCTCAAGATTTGTACTTCAAAATTTGACATTTGAGTTTTAATTTGGTTTTTGGCTCTTTGTTTCCCGGATAATTTCCCAAATAATAATTATTCTTAATTAACACTTGAACTTCAAACGTAGCGTCTGAAATTGAAATAAAAAGCTGAAATATTAGGTGTTTCTCTTGATTATGTGTAATAAGTTTTGTCTTTCATTTTTTTCTTTAGCAAAATAAATTGTTTCTTGCATAAAAGATATTTGTTTTAAATATTTATTTGCCGCCTTTCCAAACAATGCTTTCTCAATGCAGCTCATATGATAGAAAGTTCCAAAATAAATCCGTAATACAAAACATAAATACAGAATCATTTCTGAAGTCCACCTTGGTCTCTAGTGGTCCCAGTCCCAGCTAAGTCCACCTTGGTCTCTAGTGGTCCCAGTCCTTCAGTCTTACAGAGAGAGAGACAGAGAAGTCATCAATTGCTAGAGGAGATTGATCCCTTGTAACATGGTAAGGACTGGATTTCAGATTGAGGTAGAGCTGATTTGCAGGCCATGCCTTGGGTTAAAAGAGCGAGCTGAGAGAGCAGAGGATTCAGATAAGTAGCAGCATAGAAGCTGGGATAAGGGAGAGCAGGGAAGCTAGAGCAAGAACAGACAGTGACATCCTTTTAGGGGACCAGACAGATTCCAGATCTGGCCTGATTTAGGAGAATTTATAACCAGGCCAGACCAAGAGCAAACAATAGAGCCCCAGGGAATGGAGCCGTGCTGGGCCATGGAAGAACAAAATGGCTCTTTAGCCTCAAGTGGCTTGGCACCAAATTCTGTGTCCTAGTTAATCCTGGCAAATACAAAAAAACCCCGACATTTGATAATGAAAAGCACCTGACCATCTTTTTATGAAAGACTTTTATAACGATCCCACTTTTCTTTGATTATGTGATGATCTAGCCAGCATTTATAGCCTTTTAGCTCACCTTGTAGAAGTAATTCTCTTCCTGTTTTCCTGCAGAGTAATTCATGCCCTGAAACGATGCTTTTTGACTCAAATTTGGAGGGCATATGTATCTTCATTCTAAAATGCTATGTAGTGTTGCAGACATCTCCATATATTGACACTGCCTTTTTCATATTTTCATGTTTGCAGGTCGCCTGTCTTACCTATGTAGCAAGCACTTACCTAAATTGCAAGACAGAATCCAAACGCTGGGGTACTGCCCATGCAAGTATTGTCCCTTACCAGGTAAGCAAATGGAGCAGGGGCCTTTTTATCATTCTGTGGTTTTTGATAGCTTTGAAGTGGACAAACACTTTACTTCTTGTGATCTGCAGCTTGTCTAGTTAGAAGAAAGGTTCTGTTCACTTCCTGCGTGTTGTACTTTGCATATGTACTCATCACCAAGCAAGTTAGTAACAAGAAATTGGATTCGAATGGATCAAAGATGTTAGTTATGGTGGGATGGCTTTAACGTGTTTTTATGGGCTTGATAGTTTTATGCCTGAGTGGGAAAGCATACATCTCATTTACTGAACATGGTTTGCACTCCATAGCACTTACAAAAAGAGAAAGCTAGCTTTGCGCACCAAATGCATAAAGACCACGGGGGTCTTATAAAAGATTTATGTTGTTTTTGAGCCTTTGTGTATTTTAAAGTGTTTCTCTGTAACTATGAGAGATGGAAACTTAATGAAAACCAACCTTTCAAAGGAGCCAAGATTAATACAAAACTCCAAATTGCAAGGCCTGAATATTTATACAAAGTGTTTGCAACGGTATTCCCATAGCAGTATTATTCTATTAGTATGCTTTTATTCCTGTTAATGGTATACCAATAACCATTCCCACCTTCATCATGTTCAGTTTAATTAGGTGGGTATTGTTCGTTTTCTCTCAACTTTTTCCTTCCCTTTACTGTGAGGAAAGTGAGAGAGAGAAAAATAAATACAAATAGTGCCACCTGAACATACAAAGATGGCACCATTGCTAGAAAAGCCATTTAACTACTTATGTCACTGGTTTGGTTGCCAGCTTTTAATTGTTAAAATACTGTCCCCAGATAAAAACTATAAAATAAAACATTATAGCCATAGTGACTGAGGGTGCAAAGGTTGCTGATTGAGATACATATTCACCAGGAAGCAGATAAATATTCACCAGGGGTGGGGCGTTGTTGAGTCTCCTTCTTTGTAGATATTGCTATCTGAGTAAGTTCATGATTTGAAAGGACTGGTGAGCTTGTAAAGTTGTAAAGTCCAAAATGCAGGACAGGGACAGTAAAATGATGTCCCTGTTGCAGAAGAAGATGCGCCATATAGGACAGGAAAAGGTTCAGTAAATATGGCTTAGACACATGGAGTATCAGGGGCATGGAGATTATGTTGGTCCCAAGGATGGCAGTGGAAGGCAGTCTCTTGGGGGGGAAATACATATTGGAGATGGTCAGATGTTTGTTTCTCTAGCTGAGAGTGGTTCAAGGACCAGGGGGAAGCCAGAAGACCTTGTAACAGCGGGTCAAAAAAATATAATTCTGCTACTTAGGTGTGGTAGTATGACCGGCCTGTACACAGTGCAGTTATTTGTAGTAGAAATATTTGTGGGTTTTACATCTGCTGTTTTGTTAGATGTTTGCTCTGTCTTACGTAAAACTGCTCTGCATTCCTTTAACAGATGGTTAAACCGAGTTTGAGTGAGTCTGTGGCCAGACAAAGCATCAGCTAGTCTGGTGTCTTTTGGAGTAGAACCCAAGAATGTTTAAGTTATAATCCCCAAAGATATGATGCACTACCTTTCTGCTTCCTGAAATACAATATATAATGACTAAAGATTATATTCTTCTAGGAAGTCATATGTTTCCAAACATTTTGAGGTGGTTAAATGTAGATTAAAGCACACTGATAAAATTATGTAAATAGTATGTTGGCTAAGGGTTGTTGTTTTTTAATCAATGAAATTCAGAAGAAAATTGAGCTGTTTTTTTGCTGGAGACTGTTTAAAAATTGGCGCAAATGTGTGTTCAGACAAGCTTTAAATTACAATTATGAAAAGATGTGGACTTTGCTATGGTACTTTAAGAATGTCAGAATGTCATTAAATCATGGAGGATTAAATAACCTTTGGGAATCTCTTTTTAACAGATGTTTCATTTTTTAAAAGTCAATATTTTCAACATCTGGGTCTCTGTGCATGACACATCCCTGAACAGTGTCATGCAAGAAAAAGGACCAAAATACAATACTTTGTTTGTTTAGTGTTTAAAATGTGTTAGTAATCAGCAAGTGTGTTAGTTCTAATTGTACTTAATCTTGTTGGATGCATTCAGTTTTATATATGAAATATTCGCTTGCTTTGAGTTTTATTAAACTTGAGAAAGTTTAGTAGAAACTGGAGCAGAAACTGCCTGCTGGAAAATATGAGTTTTGATATCAGTGAGATGGTTTGTACTTAACACTAAACCATGGGTTACTGCTATGTGGATGATCCCAGGTGAACTGTTTGTGTTCCTTCTGCTTCAAGATTTCATTGAATCTTGGTTTAGGATTATGCGTGAACTATCCAATTTAAAAAGCCAACTTCATAACCAATGGTTGGCTTTTTTGAAATTGGCTTCTTTTAAAATTGATCAGAATGTTTTAAACCAAATTTCCTACTTGGTTTTTAGCATATTCTGGGCCATTGCTCCAATAAAGATAGGGAAAAATTCTTGCAAACTTTAAAACAATAGCTAATATATTTGAGACAATATTAGCATAAGAAACAACATACTAATAGTTGCAATGTCCAGCTTCTATGACCCAATATCATATGCTCACACCTCCAGGGGAGTGTTCACTGTGAGATAGAATTGAATTGCATCTGGCCCAATGCTTGATTTGGATGCACAACACGGTCAAACATGGCATCCCTATGCTAGTAATAGTCAGTGAGCTATTTTTGGTCACTCTAAATCATTGTCAAACAATGGGGTTGGCCCCAAACACATTGTAGGGAGCACATCCCAGTTCCTTATTAATTACTAACCCCCATTGGTTATTATTGACATGGGGCCATCATGCTTGACTGTGTCTTGTACATGACTAATTTACATGTGGTTATGAGAGCCGTGATTATGGGTGTAATGATTTAACACCAGCAAGTGTTAATGCTGCTATAGAAAGTAAAACCTACAAGATCAGTATTATAAATATTGGAGGGAATTCCGTTCCCCATTATGGTTCTGCTGCTATTCAGTGTTTGCAAAGTTAATTTTTCAAAAAGGGGGGCACATTTGACCCCATAGCAGTGGAGATACTACAAAAACTAGTGACTACCTAGTAACTGGGAATGGGGAAAAAACCATTCTGCATTGAGCTGGACATTGCAACTTTCAGTATGTTATGTTAGCCTGATGGTTCTCTCAAAAAACCTATTTCTTTTGCAATTATTTTAAAGTTCAACTTTATTTTTATTGGACTATATTTCCATCTCAAACCTGCAATAATAACACATGCACCTTTATTACTGAAACTTGGAAGAAGGGCTTAGGGTGGCCAGAATGAAAGTGAATCAGCCAGAGACCAGCATGGCTGGATTCAGGGAGGCAGGCAGCTGTTTGCAATCTATCTGACAATCACGGTCCTCCTGAGCCATTGTTCCACAGTCACCCCACTTCACTGTACATTCAAACCAGAGAAACATTAGCCCTGTTATATTAGACCCCGATTCACAAGCAAAGATTTCCTTTTATTGCCATAAGATTTGTCTCTCCGCTGGGGGAAAAAATGATAGTTGCAATCCCGTATTCCCTTGTCATGCTAGCGGTGAAATTATTCTCCTTGCACAGCAATTTACAAGGTGTTTTCAATAGCTTCAGAGCATCGTGAGTGGACCAAGTCTTCTTGGAATGGAAATGTGAAACTTCTACAAAATAATGCTAGAGATGGCTTGACTTGTTATCTTAGTTTATGATGATTTCTAGACTTAAAAAAACCCTCTATTTGTATGGATTTAACCTTTTTTGCCATAGACAAAAAATTACGTGAGATGCAATAAAATTGACCAGTTTCACAGTACTTAATAGCAACTTTCTATCAGTGGTATGGCAGTAATTAAGAACTGCTAATCACAATGGCTGAATCCTACCTCCAGTATCAGACAGAGGCAATGTTCTTTTGCATAACAGTCATTGAGGAGCAACATCTGTTGCCATTGCATCCCAAATTCTAGATCCATTTTAGACCGTGCTGAAGATTTTGTTTGTATTGAGATACCTTTTTTGCACTAAGGGGAGCTTTCCTGGTTATGGACTGGGTGGCTAAATAAGACTAAGAATAATAATTTTATTATTTATACCCCGTCCATCTGGCCGGGTTTCCCCAGCCACTCTGGGCGGCTCCCAACAGAACACTAAAAACAGAATAAAACTTCAAACATTAAAAACTTCCCTAAACAGTGATGTCTGCCATTTATCTAATGGTCATTAGTTGGTTTCTTTTATTCAAACCAGATTAATCAAAGATTAGAATAAAAGCAGAGCAATAACTCTATGTGAAAGTTGCTTTTCTTCCCAATGATAATTCTTGTTCAGGATATCCTATGGCTTTCAGACATTGGAGATATTCCAAAGAATTGCTTTACGCATCCCAAGTTACTGGAGCAGACCTAGTAGGATGTCTTAAACTCTTTGAGAAGCCGATTCTCCTGCTATATCACAAGCTGCCTTTTAAAGTACTCTCCATTTCAGATCTATCTCCAGTCATTTCCTGGTTTTCAGCACTTGTCTCTTTGCAAAGTAGCTGGTTGTCTGAAGCTTAGCAATGGAAGGATCTGCCAATTTTTGTTCTTTCCGTTTCTCCTTTTTCTTGTCTTAAATTCACCACATTACTGCACCCATTTGTAATTTAAAAAAAAAAATCCCATGAAGTTTATCAGCATTTTAGTTTGAATTTCTCCTAAGAAATTGTTTGCAGTTTTGACTCATGTACACATTTTTGCAAGCATTTTCCCCAGTATAATGCATTTTAGATTTTCTCAAATATATTCATTTTTATGCACAGTTTCCCCTAATACATGCATTTTGGCTGGAGAACTGCATCACAAAATCCAGATTTCGAAGGACGACTGTGGTTCTCACATTGTTTAGGAAACAGCAAATTCGAAAGACTAGGCTTTAAATGCGGAATCAAACTTCTCCCCCACCCCTACTGGAGAGCCCACTCTGCTTTTTTGTGAGCACAAGTAAGTGCAAGAAGGTTTTAACTGACTGGCTGCCCTTCAGCATCACTCCGATGCCCTGGACATCTCAGGTGTGCTTATGGGGCTATCTGAGATGGTCAGTATGGTTTAATATATCTCTAGGCCACACAGTCCATGGGGGGGGGGAGAAATCTGAATTGTGCTACTATAGATATAATTCATATTGAAAATCAAATTTATATCTTCACGCTGCTTCGGAACTAAATAATAGAAATGTTATGTGCCCTGCAAAGAACATTATTAATTGAGGATGGAGGAAACACCTTTTCAGTTCCGGAAAAGTTATTCAGAAAAATATCTGCATAACTTGACACTAACATTTAATTGGGTTTTAATTTTGACTTGGAAACAAGTTGTTTCCTACTTAATGTGCAATGCATTGTTAAAGTGTTTGTCATGAGGCTGTGTGGCCACTAGATGTCATTCATGTAATCTCGTATGTTACAGCAAGCCTTTCTGGTTTGAGTTCCAAAAAGTTAATAAAGGCAATGTCAGAATTACCAGATTTTTTTTGTTATTAAAAAAAGTATATATACATGCTGATAGAGTTTGACATGATATATTGTCATCAAATAAAGCTTATTCTTCTGCTGATTCTTTTCTTCCAATGTCAGCGTTAGAATTTTGCACAGCTTCTCTTCTTATGCAGTCGAACTGAACCAGTTTCTACAGTGCCCAACAGTCCCACACAAAGAGATGATGGCATTTGATCTTTAAATGCAGCGCAAGAGCTCACCTCACTTTCAATGCTTACAGTAAGGTCTGAGTATCTAAGCTGTGGAAGGTGCATGCAGAATCAATCAGCCTGAAAAGATAATTTACATGATTTAACTGACTGGTGCTAGAGATGGCTTGGTACAGCTATCACATAATAAACAGAAACTTTAGTATAAGCAGAAAGAGGGCTTACTTTACTCTAATTAAACCCTGCTGAAGTCAAACTGAAGACCAGTTTCAGTGAAATTCTGCTTTGACATGAGACTTTATATTTTTTTTCAATCCCAACAACATGGGTGACAGCTGAACTGTTGTTACTGTGGAAAGTTTTAGGCTAAAAATCCAATTTCTGGCACCTTTGAAAAGTCTGTTGTGTCATTAGTCTTGACTGGAGCTGCCTTTTAAAACTGTTACCGCCAGATGCTAATAAGGCCGGGGTCATGTTAACATTATCATTGTAATTCTCAAGTGCTTGAAAATCCGGTGAAAAGACACTCTATGCAGACTTTTAGGTCCATGTTTAGGAGTGTTGACAAATTCTGCTCTGCCTTTCATAGTATACTGTAGAAGACATTCATTTCTTTATCATGAAAAAGCGTGTTCTCCTTCATGGAGAGCACGTGTTGCGGTGGGGACCGCCAGGACGCTCCAAAGTTGGGGGCGGGCTAATTGTTCGTTGGCCACTGATGCGATTGGGGCTTCCCTTGTTGTTGGGAAGAAGTTAATGTTGCCATTTGTTGATTGACAGCCAGAAATGCTAAAACTCCTTGCACAAGGCTAGGGCTTCCTCTTTTCGCCCGTGCATCGGATTGCCCGTCCCCCCCTCCCTAGAATTAGGGTTGTTCGCTTTGACCTTGCTATGCCTGTCATGGGGTCGTCTGCTCTTGGGGCAGGGGCCCAGTAGGAATTTTGTCCATCTGGCTGATTGGCTGGGGCCATTTGGTTTTTGCCTACTGTGTAGCAAATCGTCACAACTTGTAAGGTTGTGGTTAGGCATTGGTGTATTGCATTTGGTTGGTTGAGGGGCATGGATTGGCTGTGCCTGCCCCTCTAATGCTGCTGCTGCAAGTGATTCCATTAAAGGAATTGGGGGCTAACTATTGCTTGTCCACTCTGTCAAGGGGGCTCAGGCCATAGCAATGAGCTCCTGGTTGCATTTGGGGTGAGGGCAGGTTCCCTGCTCCGTTGTTACCCCCAAGTGTATTCCCCTTTTCTGACTTTCGCAGGCGTGCGGAATGTCAGTCTGTCCCCCATGGAGGGGGCAGATAGTCACAACCAATGCCTAAGCAACCACTCACAAATTTGTATTTCAATAAAGTTGTGGCCAAAATTATGCCAAAAATCTTAAACAAAAAATTCTGTGTGATGTGTGAGTTATTGGGGTGGCCCTGGGGACCTCGACACGCAATATTTTACTATATTAAAAATTGTTTTAAAAGCGCAAGCAAAGAAGCCGTAGTAATAGATGTGACTCCATATTCCGCCCAGCAACCTGTTGATATCTATATTACGATGGATAGCTTAGTCAGTAGAGCATGAAACTCTTAATTTCAGGGCTGTGGGTTCGAGCTCCACATTGGGCAAAATATTCCTGCATTGCAGGGGCTGGACCTCATGGTCCCAATTCTGTGATTCACATCATGTCAGTGTAAGCAGCGTAGAGATGGAAACCAGCTTAGCAAGCCGTCTCCACTGTAGGGGGTTACTGTGTACATGCAATCTAGGATTCTATGACTCATTCTATGGTTTTATGACTCAGCTTTGGTTTATTTGCATGTCCCTTTCCATAGTAAACTGTGTTGAAAGTGGCTCGCCACATCAGACAGTTCCACACAATTCTTTTCTGTCATTTCCTACCTATGACGACACCTCTGAATCTTCTGCTGCTATGTTCTTGCAAACACATAAAGTTTTATGTCCCTTTCGTTCCCTTCCCAAGTGTGAAGGTCTTGTGTTTTGAGATCAGCGCTTATATCTGTACAATCCAAAGCATCAACCTCATAATCTGTAAAACTGAGAATATCAGTTTACTACGATGGAATGCTTTTTTCTGAAGGCTACTGGCCTAATACCCAAGACTCTGCAGTCATGAGCCACAGGGAGAACTAAAAATGAGAAAGCTTGTTGAGCTAGAATGTGGTTCTAAATCAAGGCTACCTTGACCTGCCAAAGGGTCTGGAACAGTGTGTGGATGTAACCTGTGACTTGATGTTTAGTGTATGTTCCTGGGCACCTAATTGTAAGTATTAAAGAGGCTAAGGGGGGCAAACTAGGAAATTCTGCTTTCAGGCTCTAACACTTTGCTTCATGTTGTCTCCACCGGCCCCCTTTTCTCTCTGTCTCCCCCTCTCCCTTCCATTTCACAGCTGGTCATATAAAGTAATTGGTTAGCTCAGGTAAAGCCAACTAGGGAAAGATACACTGGAAACACAGCAAATCTATGCAACGTTTCTGGAAAGCAGAAACAACATCAAGTTAAAACAGAGCGAGTATTTTCTTTATGTTTAAAGTTCCATAAAGCAAACAATAATAGTTGAGAGCAAATTAGTTTTATAGATAAGATTTCTTTTACCAATACTTAAATGAGCATGGTTGGGATGTTGCCAGGATATTACATATCGCTCAACAAGATTACAGAGAAATCCCAGACATGCACCAGAGAACCATTAAATTTAACATTTCTAAAATATATTTTCAACAGCTCAGGACTTGTTTGAATATTGCTGCCACCTGTAGGCAGCTTCCTAATTGTTAGAAACCAATCAAATATAAGAACTCCCAAATTTTATTAGTTTATAAAATGTTTAACAACCATGCCCACTGTATTTCTTGTGTTAGAGGAAACAGAATCTTCAGATTAATTAGTTCCTTCTTTGAAAATCAAATCTTCAGAGAACATGGACCAGCAATTTCAATTTTGAGTTCTTTGAGAATTCTCGGGTGGGTGCCATTCAGACCTGGCAATTTGTCAGTTTTTATTTTGTCTATTAGGCCTAAATCTTCGTTTCTCATCACCACTGTCTTTCTTATTTCTTCAGACTCACCTCCTGCAAAGGTTAGTTCATACAGTAGGATCTGCCTCCACTGTGAAGACAGATGCAAAGGAATCATTTAGCTTCTCGGAAAGCTCTTTATTCTCCTTCACAACTCCTTTGACTCCCTTGTCATTCAAGGTCCAACTGCCTCCGTAGATGGTTTCCTGCTACTAATACAGTTAAAGAACTGCTTGTTGGTCTTAATGTTTGTGTTTCTTTTTGTTCTCTTCATTTGGACAAGACTTCCATTTTTGAAGGAAGCCTTCTTGCCTCTAATAGCCTCTTTGAGTTCGTTCATTAACGAAGCCGGTGTTCTCTTGGTCCTCATTGTACCTTTCCTGAACTTTGATATAAATTCATGTTGAGTATCTAATATTGCAGTCTTTAAAAAGCATTTTGAGGTTTTTTGTCCCTATTGATTTTGCTTTTCAACTTCCTTTTTACCAGCCTCTTTTGAAATCAAATGTGACCATTTTGGGTTTCCTTGGCAATTGGCCATTTACATGTATATTTAACTTAACAGCACTAGGGACACTGCTGCGAGTTTGTTCAACAACTCTTACACCATGCACCAGGTCCTGGGCATCACTCAAGGTCTGCCTGGCCCTGTGTTTCATTTCAGAGAAAGCTCCCAGCTTCCTAATTGGAGGTCCTGACTTTCCGCATTCCACCCAGCCCCTTAACTTGGCTTCCAGGATGTAAAGTTACATTAATCAGATTGGATAGTAAACTTTTGGGGAAGAGAGTTTGGGAACCATCTTTAGAGAGGATAACATCCTGGGGCAAAGAGGAATGTAAACATTATGACAATATTTAGCTTATAAAATGCTGCAATACTGATTTACCTTGCAGGATTTGCTATGATGATTCTTCCTATGATTTCTTGCTTGCTTGCTAGCACAAATGTGTATTTGAATTGTTCGTACCTTTGGTATTTGATGACAGTGCAGTCCAAATGTAGAATGTTACTAAAGAAAAGTGTCTCAGACCATCAAACCAATACTAGCTTAGTATTGTCGACACTTGATTGACAGTGGCTCTTCAGGATTATTTCCCAACCCTACCCAAGGATGGAAAGAGATGAACCGAGGAGATTTTGCTTACAAAGCAGATGCTAAAGCTCTAAGGGTCATTCTATATCAACTTTTTTACCTCATGTCATCTAATTTTCTTAATATATTGTACACTTGTTGAATGATCAAAACTAAGTTTAAATCTAAAATTTTTATTTTTTATCTCATCCCATTTTTGAGTTATGAGGGTTTGCAATTTTTAAAAAAAATAATGACAATTTTGGCCTTGCCGGACTACACAAAAACCTTAAAAACTCAGGCCAGAACTGAGATGGTGTGATGGCCTGGGATTTGGACTCAGAGGCTGAACCTGAGGAATCCCAGCCTGCACAGGAGTCCCCACCTCCAGAACCAGCTGAGCCAGGGCTGGGGCCTGATCCTGAAGGGTCCTCACCTGTGCTGTTATCCTCAGGTGCAGGCACCAGCTGAATCTTCTCTGGCCCCTGAGGTGATGGAGGACCCATTGCCTGCAGGTGCCCCACTCTCAGCCCTGTCAGGGGAAGCTGAGGTTGCCTCTGGGTCCGATAACCCTCCAACCTCTCCTGAGCTGCAGAGGCTCAGGGCAGAGAGGCGGAGGGAACTAAGTTCCCGCAGGAGGAGGGCTCGCCTCCAGCCAGGAGAGGCAAGTCACCTGTGGACCGGGGCCGCCCTATGCCTCGTGGCAGATAAAAGCCAGCCAGCCCCAGTCCCAAGTTGCGGGAGCAATGTTGTTGCTAGCCTGTTCCAGCCTGCACCCTGTCCTGCTCTTCTGTAATATCAGTTACCTCAGGCATTTCTTTAGAAAGTTATGCAATTAAAAGGTTCCTGAAAAGCTAGTCAGGCTTTTCTTTTAAAAATGTGTTCCAAAGCAGAGTTATGCAGTTCTATTTATAGAATTAACGCTGTGAAATAATTCTTGTTAGTACATTACAAAAAAATGCATATCAAACAAAATTATGACACTTTCCATAGCAGTTTTGTTTGATATGCATTTTGTTGTAATGTACTAACAAGAATTCTTTACTTTCTTCCTCTATCCACTTTCCTTCTGCTTATGTTTGGTTTTTCAGGTCCTCTACTCTGGGTTGGGACGTGAGTGGTGCTATGGTCTAAACCACAGCGCCTAGGGCTTGCCAATCAAGAAGGTCGGTGGTTCGAATCCCCGTGACGGGGTGAGCTCCTGTTGCTCGGTCCCTGCTCCTGCCAACCTAGCAGTTCGAAAGCACATCAAAGTGCAAGTAGATAAATAGGTACCGCTCCCATGAGAAGGTAAACGGTGTTTCTGTGTGCTGCTCTGGTTTGCCAGAAGCGGCTTCGTCATGCTGGCCACATGACCCGGAAGCTGTACGCCGGCTCCCTCGGCCAATAAAGCGAGATGAGCGCCGCAACCCCAGAGTCGGACACAACTGGACCTAATGGTCAGGGGTCCCTTTACCTTTACCTTTACTCTGGGTTAATGAGGGTACACATAGGAAGGTGATGGATGGAAGGTAAAAAAGGGAGAGGCCGGAAAGGGAAGATCTTCCAGGGAGGCTGGGAGAAGAAAGGGAAGCTCCAAGGTCAGAGCTGGGAGGGCTTTCCTGCTTCTATGTGAGACAAGGGTTAAGATCTACCACTGATAGAGGGCTTTCTGTTTTTATTCTTTCTCTTTTCTGTTGATTTATTTTCATTTTTATTTAGGTTAATCTGTACTCTATGCTGAAAGTTTCAATAATAATAAAAAGTTGGGTGCTTTGGGAGGTTTCTGGGCTTGTCACTATCAGGCACCCCAAGCCAAAAGGCACTTTGTAGTCTTCACGATTTAGACATTTAAAAGAACCCTGCTGAAAATGTAACTAATTCTGATTATTCTAAGGTGGTTGTTTTTGTTACTCTTACTCATTATTGTGTTGGATCGTGAGGTGTGTGTGATGCTCACACACAAGGGATGGAGGTGACATCGAAATTCTTCCCCGCCAACCTCAAATGCACCTTCCCCATGGCGGGCAGACGTCGTGATGAGACGCAGCAGCTGCAAGCTCTCCCCTGCTCTGAGGCTGCGGCACCAGGAGTGGGAGCAAGTGGCAGAACATAGTCTGGGATCATTGTGTTGGCAGCAGATCCCAGCTATGCCATCTGCCTGGATTGTAGGAAACAGCTGAGCAGGGGGAAGTTTTCAGAGCTCTGCACCACCTCACTTCATGACGCACCTGCTCAGACAGCACCGATCCCTTTTTCTTGGGGAAGAGTCAGAGAAGTTGGACAAGAGTGGCAAAGAGGCATGTGGGGCAGAGTGAGAACTCCCCCTTTCGCTTTCACATTTCCTTCGTGTCCAAGAATTAGTTTAGACGGGTGGCTAGGGAAGGTTTTGAGTCCTCTGCACCAGCTTTCTCCTCAAATCAAAACATTGATTTAGTGTCCATAGACAAAATCACAAGAAGGAAAATGAATCCATTTGACTTCTCTCCTCACCAGATTCACATTTAAAGGCGTCCAGCAAAACGCCCTATGGAACAATTTGTCTGAAATGTCTTCTGTTTCAAACCGAGTGCCTTCCCAACCCCAGGGGACATAGCAGGACTCCTTTGTAACCACCCCCAAACTGTAAAGGCTTCCTGGGTGGGAAAACCAGAACGGCTAGCCTTCTGAAATTCGACAGGGTTCTTCCAGTGCTTGCAGATCTCATCCCATCCTGCCACAAAATATAAAAAAGTTGTTAGCTGTTTCCTTTTAGTTGCCCCAGACAAAAGCCTCTGGACCTATTTGCCTGAAATTTGGCAGGTTGTATCCATTCTGCAGGGACTATTATGCCTGAAAATTTATCCATTTCTGTCAGAAGGTGAACAGTTATAGTGGTTTTCCCAATAGCAAATGGAGGATGGGGAAACAAAGCTTCATTTATTTCTGAAGTGGACTTGGACCCCAAGCTGAATCGGGTGGACTGCAAAGTGCTTCAGATTGAAGCAGGCTGCCAAATCAAGGTCCAAGCTGAATCTTGTGGTCCTTGTGCACCCCTAGTATAAACCTAACAGAACCTCATGTTTTCCCTGAAAATCTCCAGTGAATATCCTCAGGTTACGTTCAAATACTTCCTAAGAGTACACCTTTAATACCTTCCACCAATATGACCTTCCCATGCTCCATTGTCCACACACTTATCTACACAAGTGCAAAGAGTGGATTGCTTGCACCTTCCAGATAATGCAGTGTCCTAGAAGTTACTGTCTAAGGAACAAAAGGCTAATAAAATTGCAACTTCAAGAAGCAAAAAGGCCCTCATTCCAACAGCTGTTTGATGCAGCAGCAAAGCTCATGATAGGGGCCCTTGCTAACACCTGGTGCTAAGCCAGAACACGCAGCAAGAGTAAGAATAAGAATAAGAAATAGCCAAAGTGCTTGTCCACCAGGCTTGATTAATATGGATATCTGTGACACTTCAAATTAATGAGGTTGTATCTCATTTATTGTTGTTCTTCTCCTTAAGGCATTTTGTGCCCTGATAGACCTTTGCTAACCTTTATATAACATTTCATATTCGAGAAGTGGCTGTCAGGCAGAGCAAAATCCGTTGTTTCCTTTTTTAGCACCAGAGTCTTAATTTATCCATTCCAATGACTCACCAAATGTTTATCTTTCCAAGCTGCTATCCTTTAAAAAATTGCTGTTTTTTTAAAAAAAAAAAATTTGGCCATATGTCAGGGGCTATTTGCTGCTAATTTTGTTTGTGTGTGGCAGAGCAGTAGAAACACCACCACTGGGTATATTCAGTGGGCAATTTCCACAATAAATGTTTTAATTTTAGTTGAGGCTTTCCACAACTTCCCTCTCTCCCTTGTGTGTACATGCACACTCAAAACCAAAGGACTTCTATCATTATAGCTAGATGCCTGTTCCCTTTCAGCCTCAAATAACCATATTACACTTCTTTTAAATAAAGGCCTTCCCTCTATCTCAACAAAGAAATACCGCTTGTGCCACTCGTATATTGCACAGAAAGGTTGACAAAAATCCTCGTTGTTGGATCCTCCGTTTGGGGGTGGCCTTGTTTTCTGGTCTTTGGTAAAGGGCAACTTGTATGACTTCAGTCTGTGTCTAGAGCAGTGTTCCCCAACCTTGGGCCTCCAGCTGTTTTTGGACTACAACTCCCATCATCCCTCGCTAGCAAGACCAGTGGTCAAGGATGATGGGAATTGTAGTCCAAAACAGCTGGAGGCCCAAGGTTGGGGAACACTGGTCTAGAGCAGGGGTCAGCAACCTTTTTCAGCAGGGGGCTGGTCCACCGTCCCTCAGACCATGTGGTGGGCTATATATTTTGGGGGGAAATGAACGAATTCCTATGCCCCACAAATAACCCAGAGATGCATTTTAAATAAAAGCACACATTCTACTCATGTAAAAACACGCTGATTCCTGGACTGTCCGTGGGCCGGATTGAGAAGACGATTGGGCCGCATCTGGTACCCGGGCCTTAGGTTGCCTACCCCTGGTCTAGAGCCCTGGTTTGTATTGTGATTTGCAGCTTATACTCCTTGGAAGAGAGGATTGTATTCCCAACACATCCATGGTCTACCGCTGTTTGTCCTTCACTACTAGTTTTCTTGTCCACAGTCAAGCACCCCATTAATGAGAGGTTTAGCCTCATGCTCCCTCTTCAACTGGCTCAAGGAGCTGAAGCCAGATTGTTGACCAGGGCTAGATATTGGGAGTATACAACATGGATACAACAGCTCCACTTGCTACTGGTCTGTTTCCAGGCAAAATTCAAGGTACTGGTTCTGTCCTATAAAGCCCTATATGGCTTGGTTGCAGGCTATCTGAAAGACCAAATTCCTTCATAAAAACCTGCCCGGGCTCTGAGATCTTCGGGAGCTGGGGCAGGCCCTTCTCTGCGTCCCACCACCTCACAGGCACCTTTAGTGGGGACGCAAGAGAGGGTCTTCTTGGTGGCTGCTTCCAGACTTCAGAACTCCTTCCCTAGAGAAATTAGACTGGCTCCCTCCTTGTTGTCCTTCTGTCCATAGCTGAAGACTCTCTTTTTCCAACAGGTTTTTAAGGAAAGAACTGGTGCTGTGATGTTTTTATTGTAATGAACTGCATATTTTAATAGATATTTATATATGTTCTCTCTATATATATCTTATAGGTATCAATATAGGTATCAATATAGATATCCTTTCTTCTTTTATTATTATTATTTTATTATTTATTGAATTTATATTCCACCCTACACCTGGAGGTCTCAGGGCAGTTCACAGAAAAAAAATCAACATAACAACTACAGTTTTTAACTGTTTTTGTGTTAGCTCTAAGCTGCCTTAAGTCCCTGTCAGGGAAAAAGGCAGGATATAAATGAAAATAATAATAATAATAATAATAATAATAATAATAATAATAATAATAATAAATAGAAGCCAGTGGCTGTCAGGGCTGAACAGTAAAGGTAAAGGACCCCTGACAGTTAAGTCCAGTCATGAACGATTCTGGGGTTGCGGTGCTCATCTTGCTTTACTGGCCGAGGGAGCCGACGTTTGTCCACAGACGGTTTGTCCGGGTCATATGGCCAGCATGACTAAGCCGCTTCTGGCGAAACCAGAGCAGTGCATGGAAAGGCTGTTTACCTTCCCGCCAGAGTGGTACCTATTTATCTACTTGCACTTTTGGGCGTGCTTTTGAACTGCTAGGTGGGCAGGAGCAGGGACCGAGCAACGAGATCTCACCCTGTCGTGGGGATTCGAACCGCCGACTTTCTGATCGGCAAGCCCTAGGGTCAGCGGTTTAGAGTCAAGAGCAGAAACCAGAAGCTAGGAGTCGTGCTACAGCATCATATTCCTTTCTCTGTGTTGATATGTAATGAAAGTGCATTTATGCTCACAAATTAATTACAAAAAAATTGTCTTAATAGAAGAAAAGTACAAATGTATGATATCATGATTGCGTAGGCATAAGCAGCTGTGCATCTATATCTCCATGTGTGAACATCTGCTTATCTTCCCCTGTTGATGCTCAGTATCAATTAAACAGTGAAACGTGGAAAGTTATTTTCAAACAATTTTTTTAAAAATAACATTTGGCTGCATCACAGCCCTCTTTCTAATGCCAAATTATTCTTGCATATGGCAGTCCCCTTAGCTTCCAGCAATGGTATATGTGTCCAAAAAGAAAATAAAACATTTTAAAGGAAAGATCACGAGGTTGCATAATTTGGAACTCAAACGAATAAATCTAGCCAGACCAGTTCTAATATGTGGCAGTTTTAAAATTATTAGATTAGGTTGACCTTGCAAGCAGGTGCTTATGCAAGTTTTATTGGCTAGAGAAGCAGAATTAAAAGATGCTGAAATCTATTCAGTATTTCATCACATATTCAAATAAAGCTACCCCACGAAAGTCATGATGTCCTCTGAAGAAAGGGAAAAGACATTTGTAGAAATTGCAGGGGATTTGCAATTACATATGACATAATGGTCCTAGATTCATTCATGTATACCTAAGTCCCATTTGATTTTGGTAGTCTTAATTACTTCACAAGGTGTATAAAGATCCACTTAACTTTCTTACCCAAAGGTTGCCATTAATCTGATTTGAATTGATTTTTTAATGAAACGATTTTAGAATGTTGTATCATTTTAATGTTGTTAGCCGCTCTGAGCCCAGCTTCGGCTGGGGAGGGCAGGATATAAATAATTTTTAAAAAAATCATTATTATTATTATTATTATTATTATTATTATTATTACCTTGGTTGGTGAGCACCTGGAATCGGGTATGGATGCCATTTATTCTTTTCATTGGGATTCCAGGTCTTACTTGTTTGTAGGCAGCTTTGGGTTGCCTTGGGCAATATAAGGAAACTAACAAATTTAATAAATACAGTAATAACAACAGTACAGTGGTGCCCCGCAAGACGAACGCCTCGCAAGACGAAAAACCCGCTAGACGAAAAGGGTTTTTCCGTTTTGGAGGCGCTTCGCAAAACGAATTTCCCTATGGGCTTCCTTCGCAAGACGAAAGCCCATAGGGAAATCTCCAGGACAGCGGGGAAGCGCAGCGCGTCTTCCCCACTGTCCTTGGACCTCCTCCGAAGGCTGCCGGTGGGGCGGAGAGACCTTCTCCCCGCGCAAGCCTTCGGATGGCTGTCCTGAAGACTTGCGGTGGGAGGAGGGTTTTCCTTCCCACCGCCAACATTCAGAATGCTGTTCTGAATGTTGGCGGTGGGGAGGAAAAACCCTCCTCCCACCGCAAGCCCTGGGAACAGAGGAGAAGCGCTGCGCGCCTTCCCCTCTGTTCCCGTACCTGTCCTGAAGGCTTGCGGTGGGGAGAAAAGCCCTTCTCCGCACCGCCAGCCTAGCAAGCGGTCTCCATAGGAACGCATTAATTGATTTTCAATGCATTCCTATGGGAAACCCTGCTTCGCAAGACGAAAAACTCGCAAGAAGAAAAAACTTGCGGAACGAATTAATTTCGTCTTGCGAGGCACCACTGTACTAACATCCCACTTCCTTAAGCAGTGAGAAGTCTGGGGGTTATGCAACTGGGCTTATTTTAATTTGGAAGAGAGAGCACTGGAGATGTAGAGTGTCTTTGTAATATTTGATTTATTCACAAACACACAAGCATAGCACATGGTTGTTGTTGTTTAGTCGTTTAGTCGTGTCCGACTCTTCATGACCCCATGGACCAGACCACGCCAGGCACTTCTGTCTTCCACTGCCTCCTGCAGTTTGCTCAAACTCATGCTGGTAGCTTCGAGAACACTGTCCAACCATCTCATCCTCTGTCATCCCCTTCTCCTTGTGCCCTCCATCTTTCCCAACATCAGGGTCTTTTCCAGGGAGTCTTCTCATGAGGTGGCCAAAGTATTGGAGACTCAGCTTCAGGATCTGTCCTTCCAGTGAGCACTCAGGGCTGATTTCCTTCAGAATGGAGAGGTTTGATCTTCTTGCAGTCCATGGGACTCTCAAGAGTCTCCTCCAGCACCATAATTCAAAAGCATCAATTCTTCGGCGATCAGTCTTCTTTATGGTCCAGCTTTCACTTCCATACATCAAGCCGTAAGCAAATCTTATGCTAATCCAGCATAAGATTTTCAGAGTGCAAGTTATGCAGAGCATTCTCCAAGGCTGCACCCCAGTTTCACCTAAAAGCGCTCAACTGTCTTTACCAGAATCAAACTGCAAATGTGTTTCCAAACACTTTGGCTTCCCATAGCTGGAGAAGTTCACTTACCCCAAGCAGTTGCGGAAATTATGTCCCAGGGATAGTCAGAGTTTCTTGATTAACAAGGAATGTTAACACACTCTTGTCAAATCTCTGGCTACCCATTGAAAGACACTGGAGGAATTACCATAGTGATAAGTGTATTCACAGAAATCAGCATGGCCAAACTCAAGTATGTAGCCTTCATGGTTATTGTTTTATTTATCTATCTCATTTATATATGGCACTTTAAGCAAATAATAATAATAGTCCTAGGGTATCATAAACACATTTGTTGTAGCTGTGAATTTTTTTCAAATGTTGCTTATGGGACCAGCGGGGGCTACACCTGTCATTATCAGATATTTTAAGAGGTGTTCAAATTAACCCCTCCACACGCACATCCAACGTATGCGGGGAGGAGATGTACCATGCCAGGCAGTCTGTCTCCAATAATGCAATCTTCCAATTAATTGATTATAAGCCAGTATTTATTTAAAAGAACTTTAGAATTTGAATGCACCTTGAGGGTGACCTAGTCCAGCCCTCGGCAGTGCAGGAATTTTTTGCCCAGTGTGGGGCTCCAACTGATGACCCTGAGATGAAAGGGTCTTATGCTCTACCGACTGAGCTATCCTGTCTTGCTCCCATATCCGTATGTTCAGTGCAGTGTTAGAAACTGAGATATGAAAGCTAGGAGCTAAATGGCACCTTAAAGCTAGGTTATGGGTGCAACAATGGAATGTCTAGGTGTGGTTTTTTTTTTTATAATGAATACAAAGCTGAAAATGAATGAACTGCAGCTAAAATATTATGTTCATTTTTCACACGGCCTAGGCCTTCCCCTTCCCACCCCCCTAATATTCTTAAGAGGGTCTCTTCTCCAGTCTTCAGAGAGTAGCTGGAAGTGGGGAGGCAGAAAAAGGTCCTCCTTTCCTTCCACTCTGCAGTTTTAATCTGAAAACTGCACCCAGAGCTCAGAAACTGCTTGTGCTAATGAAATTCCCTGTCGCAAAATGCGCCTAGAACAATGGGAGTTTCAAACACTGGTTCAGTGTGTTGGAAAGGGAACCCTATGTTCATACATTAGTATGCAGATAGCTACTTGAAGGAATCTGTTCAGGGGCCTTGAATGGGAAAATAACAGATTAGCAAGTGTGACTGAGTGTGTGTGTGTGTGTGTGTGTGTGTGTGTGTAAGAAAGAAAGAAAGAAAGAAAGAGTATGTACAACTTGTAATTGTATGAGCTGTGTGTGTGTTTGTAGATTTTTGAGTAAGTATTATATGATATCACAATTAGTCTAGAAGAAAGTTTGGAAACAAATGCATTTCATCTCAAAATATGGCATTTAAACATCTACACCAAACATTGAATTACTTTTATGTTCATTGTTCTTGAAGTTTTGGCTATGAAAAGCTATTCCTAAATTGCAAAAGCAACCGAAAAATAAACCACGAGGCTTGTTATGTTTTCCACGTTATAACTTAAAAAGAGTCTAATTTAAACCAAATTAAACAAAACATGTTTTGGGGCTGAATCTTTTGAAAGGAGCCTGAAGGGATTTTTAATGGCTGACTTGTAGACTTCTGAAAAATGTGGTTTCTGATGAAAAATTGCTGCCCTTTAAAGCAGTTGTAGTGGACTCTTGTAAAACATGCCATCCACTTGTGTGTCTTGTTAACAACTGTGTAATAGGCTGTAATAAGACAATTAGCCTTGGATGGGACACAATACTTTGGCCATTGTTATAAATTAAATTATTTGAAGATGTCCAGCAGAGTAGTAGTAATATGTTAAGTTTCAGTACACCATTGATTGATAGCTCAGACTGAAACATGAAACTATTGTTGCTGAAAGGTAAAGAAAAATTGTCTTGCAACAGTCCAGTTACTATGGTTGCCTACTTTGGAATGATGTGTTTGATTTGCAAAGCTTGTCTTGTTCCCATTTCTTCTGCATCACAACTGCAAGATGCCATATATATTTAGAAAACAAGAATTTGCCCGACAGAAGCTGTGTTCATTGGGACTTCCTTCCAGGAAAGTATACGTATAGGATTGCAACCTTAGAGAATTAGCTCCAAGCAAACTTGAGCTTGAAAAATCTAGCCTTACTGAGGATGCATGTTCCTGTGGAACCAAACTCCTTAGTGTGTCCCAGTATGATATTGTTCAGATCAATATTAAAGCCAATGATTTGAATAGCTTTGGGGAAAATTACTATATGTTTTAGTTGCCATCACCATTCATTTCTACTCTTGTATGTTTAAAGGTTTTAGTGAATCACTGCTCCCTTGAGCAGGAAATTATATGTTTGGCAAGCTCTGTTTCTTTTTAGCGCTTCCCAATTCAGGAAACTAATAATTGGAAAGTGAATGTTCACTTCATTAATATTTACAAATTTAGAAGTTTAGGCCTGAGTGTTTTAACATACCAGTTGGTTTAATTGTTAGGTTTCCATACTGTTCAGAGCATCTCACCTCTGCCAAAGCTAACATAAGAAATGTGTTTTGGGGTAAGAACCTATGAACCTTGGGTTGTGTCCAGTTGGTTTCCATCCATTGACTGAAGGATCCTCTATCAGGGTCCTCCATCAGCAGAACAGAGACTGAGGCAGTCTTCAGCTATTCCTCCTCCCTGTAGCCTGTCACATAAACCCCACGTTGTTCTGCACTACCTGCCATGAGAGAGGCACCAACGAAGGCTGCCTTGGTCCCTTCTGCCCTGGCGAGAGACTCTGCTAGATCAAATTGGCAGGGCACTAATTGGACATAACCCATCGGCCTTAATCGAGTCCAGAATGTGATATAGACCAGCGATTTTCAACCAGTGAGCCATGCCTCCCTGGAGAACCTTGAACGATTGTCAGGGGAGCCGTGGACAGTACCAGACTCCCTCCCTCCTCCTCTCTTGCCTGGCAAGCAGCTTGGAAGAGAGAGTGGAGGAGTGAGTGAGCCGGCAGGCGGTGAGTGGCACCATTCCCCCTGGCCAAATTGCCTGTTAATGGCGAGTGGTTTGGCTTCCAGCCCCTCTCCTCTCCTTTCCCTTCCCTTCCTCCTCCCTCGAACCTCTCCCTCTCCCTCTCTAGCAGGCAGTAAGAGCTGCTGCAGTCTGCATCCCCTGAGCCATGGTGCCGTGAGAAGCAGCGCATGGCAGCCGCAGCAGCTGTGAGCCCCCCACTACCCTGCCTGACTCCCTCCTGAAGAGCCCACCAAACCAAACAACCCTTACCGTCCTAAATGGGTAACATGGCCCGTCACTTCCCAACCTGCAACTCTTTGCTCCTGCCTTGCCCGAGCCACTCGCTCTGCAACATTGAGTTTTCCGTCTTCTTCAATGGTACCCTGGAAGCACCAGTGCTCCCCTTTCTCTGCCACCTTTCAGATCCCAGTGGCCCCCCCTCCCCCTGCCATTTCTTTTCTGCACTTGTTTCCTCACTTAGCTCTCCCTTTGCCATCTCCCACCCCCAGTTGTCCATACAAACAGGGGCTGTTCCCTGTCTTCCCTGGAACCGGGAAGAACTAGTGGCCAACTCTGGGTCTGCTTTTCCTTGGCCACTGAAGCACCTGAGCGCCTCTCCTTGGTTCCTTGCAGCTTTGCAAAGACTAAATTTGGGCATGCAACCATAATTTTGTTTTTCTAGCATTCCTGAGGCTGAATTTCCACTGTTGGTTTTGTTGTAAGCACTTTTGCCTTTATACATCACCTCCCCATTGTTGGGAAACTGTGTACGTGCAGCTACTCACACAGAGGCAATTAAGGTTTGGCAGACAGCCAGAAGGTCATGTGAAGGAGTAAGTCTGCCTGGTGATAACAGAGGCATGGAGACAGTTCCCTGATTGGTCAAGCTCTCTCAAGGGAGTGATAATTAATGGCTTAATAACTGGAATGTGTTATTTCAGTGTTCAGAGGTTCAGAGTTCTGTGTGTCAGTATAGGAGTTGTGAGTCGTGTCAGAGAGAGCTAGCAAAAGATCCGTGTTCTGTTCCTGTAACTAGTCCACTGTATATCATAAACACCTAACTACAAGTTCCTGGTTCCTGCTTCGTCTATCCTGTCTCCAGCCAAATCGCCATTTGCTTCCGTGGATTCTGCATGTACTCTGCTAGGTCTGGCTAAGGTCCTGCAACTAGTCGGAAAGTTGTGAAACACCAATACATTTTGCCAATACCCATCAACCTCCTCTTTCCATTTCCACATCTCAGGATCCATCTCTTTCCCCATCCTCATAGCACAGTGGTTTTCAACCAATGCCCTGTGGCGCCTTGAATGATGATGGGGGCAGCACCAGCCTCCCTCCCTCCTTCTTTCCCTTCCTCCTCTTGATAGATTAGATTGTGTATATTAGATTAATAGAATTGGGCATGCATGGTGGGAATGGGGTTGCGTCACCTGCGAAGCATGCCTGATGGGACATGTTGTTCCCAGGCCCTGCCTCTGCGCTGCTTGCAGACAGACTGAAGGAGAACCGCAGAAAGAATGTTGTTGCTCAAGGGAGCTGTGGACTCAGAAAGTTGAAAAACTCTGATCTAGACAACTGGTGCATTTTAACTTTCTGGATCTCTCTCTTACTCTCCGCACACATTCCTAGACCAAACATAGCAGAGCAAAACATTTAAAATTGGGGAACAAACTCTGTGTTTTTAATAAATTACATTTGTTTGCAACATTAATAAAGGGCTTGGTTAACCTATCATCGTTATTTGTGATTTGTTTTTGTTATCCATTAATAACAAAAAATTTCTCTTTATGGTTTTCATTACTTAACTGAAGGACATTCAGTACACTTGGCTTCCCAACAGAGATAATCCTCCTTTGATGCTAAGATTTTTGGCGAATATTTGGGGTAATAAAACACTTCATTTTAAGAATAAATTCTACGACTTTTTAATTACAGTGGGTTTTTGTTGTTGTTGTTTCAAGAAATCAATCAGCCGTAATATGTGGAGAGACTTCGTGCACAAACTGGTGATAATTTGATTCACATTATGGGAAATCTTAGTAAAGCCTTCCTCTAGAGTAGATAATTTCTGTTGAATTCTAATTAAAATTGCAGCTGTATGGTCTAATTGCAGAGCAACACAAAGGAAATGTGAGAGGCTCTAATCTGTTGGAAGAGTTTAATTTATTTATTTATTTATTTATTGCTGAATATTAGTTTTGCAATTTTTGTTTTGTATGACAGTGTCGGTCATTTGTATTTATTTAAGAATGTGTTTTTAAAAATCTTTTTGTTAGAACTTATGTGAACTAATTGTATCACTGTTGAGGAATTTCGTACTTGGATATCAACAACTGTTGGACGGATAAGAAAAATTCAGAATTTATAGTATTTTACCTTTTTATTTTTGTGCTGCCTTGCTTTTCAACAAATTTTCCATGGCAGCTTTCAAACAACCTGTTGAACATATTAAAAACAACAACCATTTAATTAGCCATACATGACCAGAGCAAGTGTTAACACTCTGGCAGGTAATCCTTAAAGAAACAATGGGTTGTAGCCATCATTAGTCCTACTCAGTAAACTCATTTGGGGTTCATTTATCTCAGTGGATCTACTTGGAGTATCATTAGTTGGATGCAGCCCATTGGCTCTGGCACCAGCACCAACTCTCCTCAGCCCTTGCTCAACTTGGCAACGTCCCTTTTTGACAAAAATGCTTTTCAGCCCAGAAAAAGGTCTTTATGGAGCCATCAACCTAGTACTCCCCCATTGAACCTCTGTCACCAAGTGACTTGAAGCAAGGTCTCTCAGGATACTCTCAAGATACGTGGAACAATAGTCTTAATGATCTGAATAGGCACGCTTAGTTTATTTTCCACTTCTAATTATTCTTAGTGGTGATCTCATAACTATGAAACTCCCTCCCAAGGGATATGCCTTTATCAGTTCCGGATTTTTAAATGACCTTAAAAACCTATTTGTTTTTATTTGATTTTAGCTGAGATAGTGGGCTGGATTTCTGAGGGTTTATCCATTCTATTACTTCTTGTGTTAATTTCTTGTTTCAGTTACTATTGTTGTATTATGTATTTTGGGTATATGGACTGCAATAAAGCTGTATGTGTGTTTATAATATAAAATGGTTTATAATATAAAACAATATAACTTGATATAAACTTGATATAGTATTCAACTGGACATTATGATGTTTTTAGCTGCTTTTTAAAATTACTTCATTTTATTGGAAAAGGTATTTGTAGTTGCATGTTTTATTTTTAATTTCCATGTAAGCCACCTTAGGAGGGCTTTTGCCCTGAAAGGCAGCTTAGAAATATTTAAAACCAGGACCTTTGGGCTAGAGATTTAAATAGCGAACGAAGGCTGAAGTTTTGCCATTATCCAGAGGGTGTGGTTTAGGTATGTCAAACAGGATTTTAGTTTTATTTTAACAGTGGAGCGCCATGATGTACAAATTATTTCTGAAATGCCTCTTTTTTAAAAGGCAGGTGATTTGGGGTGGTTCTGTGTTTAAAAATAAAAAAATCCCAAACCTCGCTGGGTGCCACAGAGTCACCCGCCGGATTCTCTAGATTATTATTGTTGTTGTTGTTGTTGTTTAGTTGTTTAGTCGTGTCCGACTCTTTGTGACCCCCTGGACTAGAGCATGCCAGGCACTTCTGTCTTCCACTGCCTCCCGCAGTTTGGTCAAACTCATGCTGGTCACTTTGAGAACACTGTCCAACCATCTCGTTCTCTGCCGTCCCCTTCTCCCTGTGCCCTCCATCTTTCCCAACATCAGGGTCTTTTCCAGGGAGTCTTCTCTTCTCATGAGGTGGCCAAAGTCTTGGAGCCTCAGCTTCAGGATCTGTCCTTCCAGTGAGCACTCAGGGCTGATTTCCTTCAGAATGGAGAGGTTTGATCTTCTTGCAGTCCATGGGACTCTCAAGAGTCTCCTCCAGCACCATAATTCAAAAGCATCAATTCTTCGGCGATCAGTCTTCTTTATGGTCCAGCTCTCACTTCCATTCTAGATTATTACTTTTTAACAAATATTCTTGACCTATGTACAACAGCCCATAGCCAGCAGGACACTGTTCTAAGGTTGCTTGCATTTGGAATGGCTAGGAAGGGAGCAAACAGTTAATGCCAGCCTTTGAAACATCTGAAGTGAATTTGTGTTGGCAAAATGGAAACAACTGAAATAGGAAAAGAACAGTTGTACTAATGCTTGAATTTAATGGCTGACTCACAACTGCCTAGGAGTTGCATGAAAATTATCCATGCGGTGCAGGGAATCTGTATGGCTAGCCATTTTTTTACATTATAGCCGCTGTGCAGAAGAGCCACCATGCAGAAGCTGTTTTAATATGCCTCTGAACAGCAGTTGTAATATACAGACAGAATCTGAACAGCTGAAATAGATGCAGAATGTTTGAAGCATAATTTGATCTGTGCTTTTTATTAACCCAGACTGAACGTCCCCCAGATGCAAATTTACCATAGTACCGTGCAAGAGCATCACTTGAAAGCAGTTTGGAAAATCTTGATTGTGCTGGGGATGGTGCCGATAAATCAGGAGTGGTCAATGGAAAACAATATACCGTATTTTTCTGTCTATAAGACGTCCCCATGTGTAAGACTCCCCCTATTTTGGGGGACTCAGATTTAAGAAAATCCACCCTTGGCACTATCCATGTATAAGATGCCCCATAATTTTGGACATTATTTTTTAGGAAAAAAACCTAGTCTTATACACGGAAAAATATGGTATGTGTGTTAACAGGCACTGAAATTTTTTTTTAAAAAAATACACGATAATTTGGATCTTCCTTTTCCTGTATATACTGATAACTGAAAATACTGCAGAGAAAGAAGAAGGGAGGCATTTGGAATGTGAATGAGTAATGCGAATGTTCTTTTATATTCTCTTGGAAGCCGCCCAGAGTGGCTGGGTAATCCAGTCAGATGGGCGGGGTATTTTTATTATTATTGTTATTATTATTATTATTATTCATTCATACTATAAAGCAGTTGGGCAAGAGAACATTGGGGACTTTGTAATATTTGCTTTGTTCACCAATACACAAAGTGGGGGCAGAGATCTACCCCTATGGCAGATCCGCTACCCCACAACTAATACCCAGGAAGATAACGTGATTGTTGCCCCTTGGTGTTTCTCCCCAGCATCTTAAGGCTTACTGCCCTTGAACAGGGATGTTCCATCAGAAATGCTACCTAGGCTGGAGGCCATCATCCCATTTTGTAATAAATCCTGACAGTTTTTACAGATTCCAATTCTGTTTATTACAATTCCATTTCTGGGCACCACAATTTAAGAAGGATGTTGACGTGCTAGCAAGGTGTGCAGAGGAGGGCAACCAAGATGATCAAGGGCCTGAAGTCTTATGAGGAACAGTTGAAGGACCTGGGTATGTTTAGCCTGGAGAAGAGGAGATTGAGAGGAGATATGATAGCCATTTTCACATAATATCACATGGAGAGCTATCACATGGAGGAGGGAGCATGCTTGTTTTCTCCTGCTCTGGAAAGTAGGACTCGAACCAATGGCTTCAAGTTGCAAGAAAGGAAATTCCGACTAAACATTCAGAAAAAAATTCTGACAGTAAGAGCTGTTCAGCAGTGGGACAGACATGAGAGGTGGCGGATTCTCCTTCCTTGGAGGTTTTTAAGCAGAGGTTGGATGGCCATCTGTCATGGATGCTTTAGCTGACATTCCTGCATTGTAGGAGGTTGGACTAGATGACCCTTGGGGCCTTCCAACTCTTAAGAGTCTATGAGTCTATAAATTAATAATGTGTTGTGTGAAGTTTATAGGTTGGTCTACAAATAAACAGAATTGTATGCTTAGTGCACTTTTGCCTGTGTTACACAAATTCGTTGTGGATTTCCTGAATGGTATGTCTTCCTATATACAGAATAAAGCAAGGCTGTCATCACGCTACAGTTCAGCCGGCCACCAATAAGCAGCCATTGCCACGCCAACTCCAGTATGAGGGGTGGCTAGCAGGCTGTTAGGGGAGCAAGCAGTGGGGGGGGGGGACAGGTGGCCCAGGTAAGCTGGTCAGTGGTGAGAGGCTCTGTTAAATGCCCCTGCAACAAGGTTTAATGGAGGGAAGGAGGCGCTTCACACAGTGGCTTAGGGGCAAGCTGGGGAAGGATAGATGAGGTGGTTGAGCCAGGGGGGTTGGTCAAGTGTGGGGGTTGGCAATGGGGTAGGTGGGGTTGGCAAGCAGGGGTGAAAGTCCCTAGTATCAGTAAGACTGCCATAGTTTTCCACTGTAGTTTTCACATTTGTGTTTATACAGTGGTACCTCGGGTTACAGACACTTCAGGTTACAGACGCTTCAGGTTACAGACTCTTCTAACCCAGAAATAGTACCTTGGGTTAAGAACTTTGCTTCAGGATGAGAACAGAAATCGCACAGTGGTGGCGTGGCAGCAGCAGGAGGCCTCATTAGCTAAAGTGGTACCTCAGGTTAAGAACAGTTTCAGGTTAAGAACGGACCTCCAGAACGAATTAAGTTCTTAACCTGAAGTACCACTGTACTGTTAATTAATGAAATAATTTAGCATTTTATCTAAGGGAGATGATCCCTTGATTAATATGGACAATAACAAGAGGAATAGGAGGAATTAATAAGAAAATTAAAAAAGAATGCCTAAATTAAACCCATATCTTTATAGACATTGCTTTGCACATGTCTTTAAAAGAAAAGAGACTGTCCCTGATGTGTCCCTCAAATGTCCCCTAATGTCACCAGCGAAACACATCTGTGCAGGTAGAGCTTTTCTCTGCCTTCCCTGGGGGCTCCTCTGAGACGTTGTGCAGATTCCTAAAGCCCCTCAGCCGGACTCCTGGCAGAGGAATTCTCAGTGTCATTGGGAACATTTTGCATTTGTCTAGGGTTGGGTGGGAATTAAACAGCATGAGCCTGCAATTTGAGGATGGGGAAACCCCCGTGTATGTATGTATGTATGTATGTATGTATGTATGTATGTGAAGTGCACTAAGATGACAAATGAAATGAAACACAATGACTGCTGGTTTGGGCTCACGTTTGCAGGCTTTATAGCCTGTCACACTGTGTACGGTATGTAATTTCAGTTTCACCATTTCGTTCCCTAATGTTTTGGATGCTGTACTTGGCGTTTTCTCACTACATCTCTCCATGCCAGCCCAGAAGGAAATGTTTCATATACAAGAGTGTAAAGTAGTTAACATTCTTTTTAGCTCATCAGCAACTTGGCCCCCCAGCAGAGTGTGTGCTTGTCTGTTCAACATGTAGAAGGGCTTGATGACAGTGCTGAGTGACACAATGTCATTTATGGAGCCGATTTGGAAACAGCTCTTAGCCTTTCGTTAATATTGTGGGATTCTGATTAAACCGACATGCAAGTCTAGATTTCATTAGGCTAAGCCTAGGCTAAGGAGACATCAAAAGAAGGACCTGGCGAAATTTCAGGACCTCTTGCTGGGGTTGTGGTGGGGATTGCACATTTTATACTGGATGCTTCTGAAACTCCATCTTGCTCATAAAGTGGTTGTCTTCTCAGTTGTAAAGTGTTTTGCAAATACTAGTACCGGGCACACAGGTGGAACTCTATCAATAATAGTATCAGATTATATCAGGGGCTCCGTTGTTTGAATCAGGATGGTTTTGAAACTTTGAAAGTTTAATATCTTCTTGTGTACTTACATGTCTGGTATTGATTGATCGATTTTCGTATTCTTTTCTGCTGAATGTTTTGATGCTACTTTTATGGCTTTGACTTATATTTTAATACTTTTAGTATAAGGAGATTATGGAGTGGACTGTAAATGTTATAAAATAGGGCTGGGGGACCTGCAACCCTGAGGTCCATTGGACTGATCTTCAATTCTTTGTTCAAGCCTCTGGCAAGAGAAACCTGTTCTTCCTCCAGCAGTTCACTGGGAGAGAGATTGTGGGAGGCGAATGAGAGAAGGGCTGATGGCTCTAGCCCATTTGGTCTCATTCACCCCTGGCCTGTGCCACCTGACATTTAACCTCTGAGGAGAATGCAGCTCTCAACTGAAAAAGCTCCCCCATCACTGTTGTAAGTAAAGCCGTTAAAATAAAAGCAAACCTTCTTCCTAGTCACTCCCAGCATCTGTCCCCTGAAGGAGCTGCCTCCTTCTGCCTAATGGCAGGGCTGGCCATGAAGAGCACCCTTGTTTAAGGAGAACTGTGCTGGTGAAATTGCAAACATCCCTGAGCCGGTGCAAGGCTGAGCCACAGAACCTGGTTCTGTTTATGCTGCAGCACAGCCAAAGTAAATGAATCATGGGAACAGAATGGGGGTATCTACTATAAACCTAGTTATGGTTTCCCTTCCGTTAGGAATTGTGTTTTCATGTTGCAGATTCTTGGCCTATATTGAGCAGGCAGGGATCACACACATATATATCTTAGTAGGAAAACCATATGTGGTTTATTAATTACAATTGTAAATGGTTGTGGAAATGAGAGTAGCAGAGCTGGAAATAAAAGTCCATTAAAAAAAAATAGTCTGTAAAATTCTTCACATTTGACTCAGCCTCATTCAACAGGATGCGCCCTCTTCAGGGTGAGAGGAAGTTCAGTTTCCATATAGCTTAAATCCTGGTCTCTTTTGAGCAAGAACTGCCAACTTTGTAAATTATGTGTGGTTTTAGTGATGATGTCTACTGTCTTTTAATGACTGAGGTGCGAACATCAGTGTTTGCACCGGAGACCTCAGATTAACTTCAACCATTTCCCATAATTCAGCGGAAACTGTGTTGCAAACCTGTCGCCCAACCAATGGCTGAGTTCACAGACTTTTATTTGTTCTATCCATCTATGTAATTCAGAATTATTATTTTTTCCAGTGTACTTCTTTTCTATGTTTTTCCCTTTCAAGGTCTGTATTTTTCATACTCACATTTCCATTTCCCTTTGGACTATGCTACATTTATAGAATATGTTCTGAATACATTAATTTTCTCTTTGCTGTCATTTTCCATTCTTTTATTATGTTTTGTATGAAAGTGCAAGTTGCTTTAGCCGCTGACCTGGCAGAAAAAAATAAGGATGTGGATAAGCCAACAACATTAAACCTCTCTCGTCCAAAATTAAAGAGTCCCATGCAGGTTTTGCTCACTAATAAATAAAGTACTGTCAGTTTGACCTGAATCTGTGTGTAAAGCTTCATCTGGTAATGTATATCCTTGTGATAAAATATGTTATGGTGCTGTTAATTAAATATATTGCTGGTGAAGGAAAACCTGCAAAGGATGGGGGACATCAGATCAGATTAACATTTGGAATTTATTATTGCTTCTACTGTAATCAAAATATAAACATGATTGAAAAAGCTGTTTCTCCATCTGGAGAGACTGTCTTGATTGTGGCCCTAGACCTTAGATTTAAGAGCAAGTTTCCTAGGAAAGCATCTGGTGGACAGCATTGTTGACTTAATATTTTGATACTTACATTTCACTTTCAGCAAGCATATCAGCTATCAGATCTGTGTATGGTAACTTTGCAGGGCAGTCCTTAATTGTTATCCTGGTGTTTTGGGTTATTTTAGGGAAATGAATTCAAGGGGTGGGAGGGCCGTAAAGTTGATTGCAGCAGCAGTGCTAGCTGAAGAAGGGAATGATTGATTGCTTTCCTGCCCATGGAAGAAAAATGGGAATCTTGTGGTTAAGGGGCAATTTTGAGTGCAAAAACAGTCCTAAGGGAAAGTGTAAATTATTCCTCCCACAGTGCCGTTATTGCAATCAATTGTGTGACCTCCCTGTGTTTTAAACCCCAAACCCAAACAACCATGTGGTTTGAGCCTTAGCAACTGTTTGCTGTTAAACAGGACTTGAAAAATGCTGAAGTGGTCATTATTACCACTACCTTCCCCATCTGTCAAAGGCTGATTTGGATTTCTAGCCAAAAATACCCCACAACACCTCAGGTCAACCTTGTTCAAGCACCTTCTCAGACCTGCCCAAAGCCAGCACTCAACTGCATGAAGAAACCTAGTGCTTGTGTGCAGATGGGTTGTGTGTTTAAATGCTTAAAAAAATAAAGTACGTTCTCCATGCACAGAATAAGATTTGTATAATATGCAAATTCGGCTGCCTAAGATTTGTGGAACCAGGGCATGGCAACCCTATCTCCCACCCCATTTTGTATCATTGACTGGCAGAAAAGTATATGTTGAACTAAGATCAGGGCATGAGTGAAGTTGACCTTCGATGTTATGGAAGGGGAGGGGATGACTCAGCCTCCTTCCCTCCTGCATTCAAAGAACATGTGAGAGGGTCACACTGAGTAACCCCAAACCTGCTGTTGAGGTGACTACCAGCCATGGCTCCTGCTAGCCACTTAGCCAGACCAGAGGACCCTGCATGATCCATATGAATTCATGCAAGTAGACCCCTCTGATATGTGCCGGGGGCAGATGTCAGGGACACAGGAGTGGTGGTTAGATACTGAGGAGTCTGCACCAGAAGAACAGGACTTGGAGACTGACTTGGAAGAAGTCAGCTGGAAGACAAGAGAGGCAGGAGAAGCTGCAGGATTTGAGAGTAGAAAAAGGTGCAGGAGGAAGGACAGGTGGGGCAGGCTGGTGCAGAGTCAAGGCCTTCCACACCTCCTCCTGCTGCCCCCAACAATAAAGAGTCAATTCCTCCCTCTGGACATTATTTGCCTTGACAGCGCTTGTGACACATGGAGGAGGTTCTGCGTGTATACCTTTGTATGTGCCTATGAACCTTTCATGTGGCTGCTGAACGTGTGGCAGCAGAGACAGGGCCGGTTCCTTCAACAAGAGGTTCCACTGAATGCAATTTTTCAACAGAAACCCTGTGTTCTTTGTAGTGGGTGCAGTACTCCTGCCATTAAAAAGAGGGCTGAACTGATCAGGGCAAGTGCCTTTTGGTGTGTCTGTGTCTTGATTAATGCTACTCCAAATAATACAACTGAGTTTGGCATCAGTAGTAAAGCAAACTGCTGCAAGTTCTTACATCCCTGCTCATATTTAAAAAATCATATTACAGTTCAAATGGGGCTGGTGGAGAGTTAATCCCTCTCTCTGCTTTACTTCAAAATTTTGGGAAATTGTATGTGTCTCCAAGCAGTTAAAGAGCAGTCAGAAAAGGGCACACCTTCAATTTCTCAATTTAGAGACATTGTGAAGGTGGAGTTCCTAATCTTTCCAGAAGCTCCCATGTGTTATGATTATACTTTGGAAATGTAAATGTAACAATGATTAGGGCCAGGAAAACGTATTTTCCTTCACAATCTGCATGCCAATTCTTAGCTTTCTGTCTAAAGTTATATATTGCCAGTTGGCCCAGTTACTGATATAATATTAGAAAGCATTGTGAATGTCTGACCAATAGTAAGTAAAGTAACCATGTTGTTTTTGAGTGGTGTTGTATATTATTGCTTTGCTTAACTGTGACAAAGTATTTGAAGAAATAATTTCTTTTAGACTTATTTCCCCATAATTTCCAACTCTTCTTTTGCAGACTTTTTTTGGGGGAGGGTGGGGGCGGGCAGTGCTGGCCATTTCCTGAATTTATTTATAAAAGTAAATCTATATCTTCTTATCATAAAATATCAGGGTTAAAAATACAAAAATAAAAAATAAAGCACTATTTAAAAATACAAATAGTAAAGTGGCTGGCTAATCAATTGAAACATCTCCAAAGGCCTGTTGACATAAAAAGGTCATCAAAATCAAAAGGGAGGGGTGTCTGACGATTCTCTGCTGGAAGAGTGTTCCACCACATGGGATGAGTGACACTAAAGGCCCAACTTCTAAAGGAGTCCAGATAGTCATGGGCACAACTGACAATGCTCTGCTGGAGGACTGAACTGGACCCAAGTTGTTCAAGGTCTAGTATAGCAACACAAGAACCTTGAAGCTGGCCCGATAGTGTATGGGGAGCTGCTCTAGCAGAGATGTCCTGCGGTCACATGCTGTTGGCCATCTGCTCCCATTGGCAGTCTAGTCTCTGCATTCTGTGCCAGCTGGGGCTTCCAGACCAGGCCCAAGAGGAGCCCCATATAGAGTGCACTGCAGTAATCCAGTCTCAAGATTGCCAGCTAATCAGCTCATAGACCACAGTGGCAAAGTGATCCTGATTCAGGTATGGCCTTAGCAGGTGCACCAGACAAGGCAGGTAAAAGGCACCCTTAGCCACAGAGGTATGTATCCAAGAGTCCCTGCAGTTCTCTTCCAGCCATGAGGACCGGGACAATTAGATGTTGTCATTAGATTAGGCTTTGACCTTTCCTTTGATGGTAGTTTAGTACCCTGCCCCCAGCCATTTCATTATTCTATTGAAGTTTGAAGCACTTTCCCAGAAATACAGAAATGACTATGGAAAAATAAACTTTCCCCCAGCAATATCAACATATTTTAGCCACCATATTACTGGAAGTAAATCTTTGGAAGCTGTGCATAGGAAGCCAATGGAAATAATTGCTTGAAAGATCTTAACAGAGAGATCAAGTTTGTATGTATTACAAACTGGTCCTGAGCAGCTGTGGACAGTTTATTTTACTTTTACGTTGAGCAATTTTTGTTCCTTTTAATATCCAAATTTCCAGTACACGTTCAAAGTGGGGGCAGGGAGAGAGTGAGAGCATGATCCTGAACATTTTCCTTCAAAGGGGAGTACAAATGTGTAAATCAGGGTGGTCCCAAAGCATTTTGCCCCCCCCTTCCCCAGTAAACAAAGAGTACCAAACTTTTCAGCAAGGTATGGCACACCCTAGCCAAGCATTTTTAATTTTTTTCTTCAAAGGAGAAAGTCTTCTGGATACTGGACACTTATAACATAGGAACAGCTGACATATAACTGGATGAAACAGATTCCATTTTGAGCTTAGATTAGAACTTCCCTCATGTGAAGCCCACATCGTTTTTGAATCATGACATTAAAAGGGACCGCCAAGAACAACTGACTCAGTGTTTCTTATAATTAATGCAATTAAAAAGACAAAAATATACTTCCTGTGTACTACTTAGTGCCATGCTTGTCTCTCAGGTAGTACAAACATTTCCCATGACTTGTGTTTTCCTATGTGGTCATGTAGACTTGAGAAGGACATTACAAGGCATGAAGTCAGACTCCCCTGACCCCTTAGGCAGGGCATGTAAAAGAATCATAATTAATTCCTGTCCACATTTCCAATGCATAGTGTGCTCTATCACTGAGCACTTCGTATTGTGAATTTTCCAACAGGCAGAGGGCCTATCTAGTCTTCTCACAGTGGCCAACCAGATGCCTGGAAAGCCCTCAGGCACATTCTGCACTTCCTCCAACAGTGGAGATAGAACATAGCAATTTTGGCCAGTAGCCTTGTCCCTTGTGAATTCTTCTAAGCCTCTTTTAAAGCCATATTAATTGGGTGGTCATCACCACATCTTGCAGGAAGAAATTCCATAGTTGAATTATGCATAGTTTAATTAGGCAAAAACATTTTTTTCCAGCCAGGCATTTGGCTGATTAATATTCTACAGCCTTTTAAATGTGTCTGTGGGAAGGGGTGATTATTGTTTTGTTTTAATTATGTACTTGCATTTTATTTCGTATTTTGTTCTGTGAACTGCCCTGAGATCTTTTGGTGAAGGGCAGCATATAAATCAAATAAGTAAATAAAGATTTTTATTTTTGCATTGGATACTTTAGAGATAAAAAATGGTTTAGGATCCTTGCAGCATTCATTGTGACTTGCAATCCTTTCATCTAGTTAAGGACATGGGTCCTATAATGCTTGGAAATATACTTATTTATGAAATATGTATGCCACCCCATAATTTAAAGTTCAGGAGATCTAAAGCAGAATCTACTAGAGGAAATGATTTTGGTATTTTCATCCTCTTTGAGGGACTCAGAGATTTAAACCCACGTTAACTAGAATAGCACAACTGAAGCCTCTGGAAGAATGCCAGTTTTAAATAGCTGAGACTCTGACCTGTTGTCAAACACGGGAGAGACTGGTTTCCAAAGGGGCTTGTTTGGGCTTCATGATGAGAATGCACTCACTAAGGCAAAATGGATTTTTCTAAAAGGATGGTTTGAGTGATTGTTCGGGTAAGAAGGACGAAGGGGAAAAATGCAATATCTCTTCCATAAAGCATAAATGTTTTTAACCAAAACATAAATAAAATAAACTGGAAATGACTTCTTTCCTTAGCTATTTCCCCTCCGTTCTAACCACCAAGCATTCATGGAGCCATTTATCTCAGTAAAAGAGAATGAGTTTCAGGCCTCCCTGCCAGTTCTTTTTAATTACCACATGTAACATTGGTCATGCCTGTTAGGAATAATGACTGAACAAAGCTTTTCCTGAAGTGGCTTTTAGGAAAAGAGGCTGTGTTAGATTAGAAATGATTGGCAAGATGTTGATCACCCTTTTATTGAAATCTTTTCTTTGTTTAATTTGGTTTGAAAGGGTGTGTGGGAAAACAGCCATATCAAATAACAGCATTTTTGGGCAGGGCATGACTTGCTGCATATGTTTATATAAAAATTTGATTGTGCTAAAGAGAAAACCAGAAGGGTGTGCAAGGATGTTGAAGGGCTTCAACGTTGAACCTAGGTCACATTATGTATGGTCTGCAATGTGTTTGACACCTGATGTATCAAGGATGGAGAATGCGTTCAGATTGCCTGGGCAGTATATTCCAGGAAGCTGCATTGAGGTAGCTTGGTTAGGAAGTGTGAAAAGAGTGAACACTGTTGTTTCTGCTTAATTTGTGAAAGTACCATTCAGTGAAGGACAAACTACACATGGCTCACCCGTAAGTGCAGGAGTTTTCTTTTTTAAACAGCCAGCATGTTGCTCCAGCCCCAGTCTGGATTGAGACCCTGCTGTGAGAGGTGGGGGCTTTAACTCTACCCACTCTACTGCAGTCTTGATCCAGATCAAGCCACCCTCACCTGCTGTTTGCATATGGAACAAGTGAACAGCTTCCTATGCAAGCAGCTGGTGCAGGTTCCCGATCCAGATCAGTTTGTAGTTCTGCCTGGGCTCTGAAGACAAAATGGTTAAATTTCAGAAGAATTGTTTACTTTGCACTTGCATTCAGAAGTAACACCCGCTATGTTCAGTGACGCTTCCCAAATAAATGTGATTTAAGAAATCACCACAAATGAGGTCTGAAAAAAGATGGGAGAATAAATATGCAAACAGTGGATTGAAATGGTTTGACAGCACCACGGCCTGCAATATTCCAGAGCAAACAGTATGGAAACCACAACCCTGTTGTTCTCTTGAGCAGCCAACGAGCTTTGTGTATAAATCACATGCATGCCTTCTTGGAAAGCATAGGTCCATTTTTGCATTCTGCTGTATTCATATTTTCAAGGTTCTGTAATGTGCAGCCCTTTTCAGGGAGGCCAAAGTAAGATTAGATGAATCTTAGTGTGTCCTTAAGGTTTTTGTGGTATTCGTGTTATAGAACAGGAATAGCTTTATCTCTGGAAAAACAAAATATAAATTAATCATATGGGTTCAACATTCTCTGGATTCCAAATAAATACACTCACACATGCCACCCTTCCAGTATTCAAGGCAACTAACAAAGAGAGAAAATGCAACAAAATAACTAAAATAGGTTTTAAAATGAGCATCTGAAATAGTGCAACTAAGGAAAACTCCAAACACTAAGAAGAAGAAGAAGAGTTTGGATTTGATATCCCGCTTTATCACTACTCTAAGGAGTCTCAAAGCGGCTCACATTCTCCTTTCCCTTCCTCCCCCACAACAAACACTCTGTGAGGTGAGTGGGGCTGAGAGACTTCAAGAAGTGTGACTGGCCCAAGGTCACCCAGCAGCTGCAGGTGGAGGAGCGGAGACCCGAACCCGGTTCTCCAGATTACGAGACTACCGCTCTTAACCACTACACCACACTGGCTCACTAGACTGAATTATGGACTTTGTCATGCCCCTGGAAAAGCCCATGCCAATGGGCAGATCTGCATGTTACTATTTAGTTATTTAAGACATTTATTCACCTCCCTTCAGCCAAAAGGGTTCCCAGAGCAGCTTGCAGCAACCAATGGTAAGACAATCCAGTTCCTGCCATCAGGACTATGGTCTAAAATCTTTATAATCAGGGTGTCCCAAAGTTGTATCTGAGCTGTGATTGCAGTCTATAATGAAAATTAAAGTTTAGAATCTGCTGTTCCAATTCATCCTTATTCAGAGCAGTTGCCACCACAGTGAAGGGAGTATATAGCCAAATCCATGATCAGCTATAGAACTCCACAAGCACAAAGTGAAAACAGCTCCATGGCCAACACTAGGAAAGTCCAAGTTAGAATGGTTGCCACCACCTTCGTTGAGATGCTGCTGCTGTAAGTGAGCACTGATTCATTTCCTAAATAACTTTGGACGTATTTGCGCTGTAGGAGTCATGCCTGCATTATAAATAGATGTACTTCTCAGTTCTTTGGAAAGAGAAGGACCACCATCAATCTGATTCCAAAGTTGTAGGAAGAAGGGGCATTGCCAAGAATAAGGAAACTGATATATCATCCATCATACCTGCACTTGGAATTGTACAGAGATCACATTTAATATTATTTAATGTATGTAATAAAGAAAAGGAGAAACATTATAGTGATATTTGCTAAATTTACCACATAGTTAATGGTTTGTTAGCATTTCCCTCATAACATTTTATTTTCAGAGGTCTACTTCTTGGCTATGGATGTGAAACTATGTATGCCTCAAGGAGGAAGTAATTCTAGGCCTACATCCCACCTGCCAAGGTTATAGAAAGAAAATTTGTCATGCTTTAGCAGTTTTCTTCTCTGTGTTAATGTATAATTTAGGCCAACATGGTTTGAAAAGTAAGTCCCCGCTTGGCTTATTATTATGTGCTTCCTCAGCTTACCCCCAGGTGAAAGTCCTCATCATCTCCTTCCTCAGTGTTGATGGCAATCCATTACCACACTTGTTCCCTGTTATTACACCCCCTGAGCACAACTATTTCTTAGGAGAAACAAAGAGAACAGTGGGGCAGCCATAGAAAATGGCAGCCCTGTGTCCCTTGTTCTACTCATTTCATGTATTTTTAGGGATACTCAACATACAATGTGATATTGTCTTTTTTTTTTAACAGATATTTATTAAGATTTTACAAAAATGTAAGTTTACAAAATAGAAAAAAGTCGCATAGAAAGAAAAACATACAAAAAAGAAGACATAGAAAAATACATAAAAAAGAAAAAAGAAGAATAAAAATACAAAATACAAAAAACAAATAGATAAAAAAGAATTAAAAGCAAATCCGTTTTTAGCAACTTTAAACTCATTAGCTTGTTTCCTTGACATCCTCACACCTCCCCTTTTTGTATTCCCATTTAAATAATCAAATCAGCAAATCCTTACCCTCTTTCGTTTATCTTAACTCTATATCTTAACATATTATAACTCTATATTTTCATCCATTTATCAATTCATTTTTGCATATTCTTATTAACTTTGTTGCTAATGCCACTTATTTTCAATCCAACATCATTTTAACATTCATTAATTTTACAGTGTTTCTGAAGATAGTCTTTAAATTTCTTCCAATCTTCTTCCACCAACTCTTCTCCCAGGTCTCGGATTCTGCCAGTCATTTCCGCCAATTCCATATAATCCATCACCTTCATCTGCCACTCTTCCAGGGTGGGTAACTCTTGTGTCTTCCAATACTTTGCAATAAGTATTCTTGCTGCTGTTGTTGCATACATAAAAAAAGTTCTATCCTTCTTTGGCACCAATTGGCCGACTATGCTCAGGAGAAAGGCCTCTGGTTTCTTCAGGAAGGTATATTTAAATACCTTTTTCATTTCATTATAGATCATCTCCCAGAAAGCCTTAATCTTTGGGCACGTCCACCAAAGGTGAAAGAATGTACCTTCATTTTCTTTGCATTTCCAACATTTATTATCGGGCAAATGATAGATTTCTGCAAGCTTGACTGGTGTCATGTACCACCTGTATATCATTTTCATAATATTCTCTCTTAAGGCATTACATGCCGTAAATTTCATACCGGTGGTCCACAACTGTTCCCAGTCAGCAAACATAATGTTGTGACCAATATCTTGTGCCCATTTGATCATAGCAGATTTAACCGTTTCATCCTGCGTATTCCATTTTAACAGCAAGTTATACATTCTTGAAAGTATCTTAGTTTTGGGATCTAACAGTTCTGTTTCCAGTTTTGATTTTTCCACCTGGAAGCCATTTTTTTTATCCAAATTATAGGCCTCTCTTATTTGATAATAATGAAGCCAGTCTCGCACTTTATCTTTTAATTTCTCAAAACTCTGCAATTTCAATTTGTCTCCTTCTTGTTCCAGTATTTCCCAATATTTCGGCCATTTGGCCTCCATATTGAGCTTTTTCTGAGCCTTCGCTTCCATTGGTGACAACCACCTTGGGGTTCGCTTCCATTGGTGACAACCACCTTGGGGTTTTATTTTCCAGTAAATCTTTGTATCTTATCCAGACATTGAACAATGCTTTCCTGACAATATGGTTTTTAAATGCTTTATGTGCTTTAACCTTGTTTTGCCATCCAAAAACGTTGTTAAAACCTTCTAGGTCCAAAATGTCTGTGTTGTGGATCGAGGGCCCGACCCCCGCTAAGTGAAATAAATACACAAGGACACGTGATATAAGGTTAATGGGCAAGGAAAGGCCACAACTTTATTGATTACAGCAGTGAAAAGGTATTGGCTTAGGCATTGGATGACTATAGGAGGTGGGTTTATTCAACAGTAGGTGGAGCCTGTTGATGCTCATCCAACTATAGGCTCACCCCCTGATGTCACCGAGGGTCGTGCCATGGCCTCCCGCCAAGCAGGCATCGGACGGAATACACGACCGCCAGAGGGACGACGACGAATGAGGAGGAGGCGGAGCTGGTGCCACAGCATTAAGCTGCTACACACGCCCCCCGGAGGCACCTGGTTGGCTGCCTCCGGTGGGCGTGGGCACCAGCCAGGTAAGGAGGGGAGGGGGCTAAGGCCCCCTACCAGGGGCGGAGCTCGGTCTCCCGCCCACAACCACTCCCCTCTCTTCCAGGGAGGAGAGTCTTTCTCAAGAAGCAGCCAGTCTTTCAACCAGCAGAATGCTGCTGATTCATAGTAAAGTTTAAGGTCTGGCAGGGCAAATCCACCTCTTTCCTTTGCATCAGTTAATACTTTAAATTTTATTCTAGGCTTCTTGCCCTGCCAGACAAATCTGGAAATGTCTCTCTGCCACTTCTTGAAACAGTCCATCTTGTCCAAAATTTGCAATGATTGAAACAAAAATAACATTTTTGGCAATACATTCATCTTTATAGCTGTAATTCGACCCAACAGGGAAAGCTTCAAATTTGACCATATTTCCAAATCTTTTTTCACTTCTATCCAACATTTCTCATAGTTATCTTTAAATAAATTTAGATTCTTAGCAGTCATATTAACCCCCAAATATTTTACTTTCTTAACTAATGTTAAACCTGTCTCCTTCTGAAACCTCTCTTTCTCAATTGGTGTAAAATTTTTCTCAAGCACTTTAGTTTTTGACTTGTTCAACTTAAATCCTGCTACATGACCAAATTCTTGAATCAGTTCTAATACTCTTTTCGTACTAGATTCTGGCTCCTGTAACGTCAAAACTAGGTCATCTGCAAAAGCTTTCAATTTATATTGTTTGACTCCGACCTGAATACCTTTAATTAGACGCTCCCTTCTAATCATATTCAGCAAAACCTCCAGAACCGAAATAAAAAGCAATGGGGAAATTGGGCAGCCTTGTCGTGTCCCTTTCTCTATCTTAAATTCCTCTGTCATCACATTATTAACTATTAACTTAGCCTTTTGTTCTGAGTAAATTGCACTTATACCATTTTCAAACCCTTGGCCCACCCCCATTCCCTGAAGATTTTTCTTCATAAAATTCCAAGAAATATTATCAAAAGCTTTTTCCGCATCTATAAAAATTAAAACTGCTTTGGTATTGATGTTCACTTGCAGCTTCTCCAAAATGTTAATTATATTCCTCGTATTGTCAGACAGATGTCTACCTGGGAGAAAGCCGGCTTGATCTTTATGTATCTCTTCAACTAGTACCTTTTTTAATCTATTAGCCAAGATATCAGCAAAAATTTTGTAATCCACATTAAGCAGGGATATGGGGCGGTAGTTCTTAAGTTGTGTCTTTTCAGACTCAGTTTTCGGTATAAGTGTAATGTAAGCTTCCTTCCACGACTCTGGCGCCTTTTCCCCCTCCAAAATTTCATTACAGACCTCCTTTAGTGGCTGAATTAACCAGTCTTTCAAAGATCTATAGTATTTGGAGGTTAGACCATCTGGCCCTGGAGATTTACCCAACTGTATGTTCTGAATGGCACCTTCAACCTCCTGTTCTGTAATTTTGTGATTCAACATTATCTTATTTTCTTGAGAGATTTTTTGTAATCCATTTGTTCTTAAAAATTGGTCTAAATCAGTCTCTTTCTGTGGCCCTTGTGTATATAGTTGTTTAAAATATCTCTGGAAGCACTTTCTAATCTCTAATGGATTCTGTATGTTCTTTCCTTCCACATCCAAATTTGTGATGGTGTTTAATTTTTGTCTTTTTTTCATCTGCCAGGCTAGCAGTTTCCTGCATTTATTAGCCGATTCAAATGTCTTTTGTCTCATCTGCTTAATTTTCCATTCTACTTCCTGATTTATCATTTTCATGTATTGTACTTGATATAGCTTTATTTCTCTCAGAATCTCTTGCGACTTTGGTTTCACTCTTAATTTCTTCTCTCCTTCTTTTATTTTTTCCAAGATTTTATCTTTTTTCTCATTTTGAGTTCTCTTCTTTATTGCGTTCTGTTGAATCAGAAACCCTCTCATGACCGCTTTGCTTGCGTCCCAGATTACTCTTTTTTCAACCGTGGTATTCAAATTTATCTCAAAATAATCTCTCAAGATTTTTTGGGCCTTCTTGGTAACCTCTTGATCTCTAAATAAGGTGTCATTCATCCTCCATCTGAAGGAACCGATTGGTGTTAGTTTCATCTCCATCTTTACCGCATTATGGTCAGAGCAAGTTTTTGGGCAAATTTCCACTTTTCGAGTCTTAAGTGCCAGTCCTCTAGTTATCCATATTTGGTCAATTCTTGTCCATGTCATTTTGGCTTCAGAGAATAATGTTCCCTCTCTTCCAAGGGGGTTCCTAGTTCTCCAGATGTCAATCAAGTCCATATTGTCAGTCAGTTCAAAAAAGGTTTTTGGTAGTCTGCCATCTTTAGTTACAACCTGTCTCTGCGACTTATCCATATTTGTAGATACCACTCCATTCATATCTCCCATCATAATAATGTTGTAGTCCATGTAGTCAAGCAATGTCTCATGCAATTTCTTGAAGAATTCAGATTTCCCCTCATTTGGTGCATAAACTCCTACAATCAGGAATTTTTCTCCTTGTGATTGAATCTCAATTGCCACAAATCTTCCTTGTTCATCTTTAAAAACAAATTTCGGTGATAGGCTCTCTTTGGCATAAATAACAACTCCTCTCTTTTTAACCTTGTCCGATGAAATAAACTCTTGACCCAATCTTTTATTAATCAGTACTTTCCTGTGAAGCCTTATCACATGTGTTTCCTGTAAACAAATTAAGTCCAATTGTTCCTTTTTCAATAAATGAAATACTTTCTTCCTCTTCTCCGGGGAATTAAATCCATGAATGTTCCAACTTAATAATTGCAGAGACATGGTGTGGTTATTCTATTCTCCTCCAACTGCTCCCAAAAGTTCTTGTTCTGACGGTGGTATCGCTTTTTTTAGTTTGTCCAGTCCCAAAGGTGGTGGTACTATGTCTAGTACTCCTGATCTTAAAGCTCTTAGCTCTTTTTTCCTTATCTTCCACTGATCTTATTTTGAACTTTTCCCCTTTAAAGGTAAAAGATAGTCCCTGGGGGAATTCCCACCTAAAAACAATTCTGTTTCTTCTCAGTAGGGCCACCAGATCTCCGTAGTTGGTTCTAAGATCCAATAGATGTTTCGGTATATCCTTAAAAATCTCCACTCTCGAGTCGTTGATCTCCAAAGTCTTCTGGAAGTGCGCACTCAGTATTTTATCTCTCTCTTCTTTCGTTCGGAGGGTAACCAAACAGTCTCTCACCCTGTTTTTTCTCCCTCCTCTTCCAAGTCTGAACGTACTTACTATCTTAAAGTCTTTCTCCAGCTCCAAATTCCAAAATTTTCCAAATTCCTGCGTAAGGTAGTCACTTAGGTTATCTTTTTCAAGTTCCGGTACTGCCCTGATCCTCAGATTGGTCTGTTTCTCCCTCAGTTCAATCATAGACAGAAGTGACTGATGATCCCCAATCTGTTTGCGCATAGGTTTTATTTCTTCCTCTAGAGCCACTGCTTTTTCTTTTGCTTCCTCAGCTATTTTTCGATTAGACGCAGATTCTTCCAGCAATTTTTCAATAGATTCTGTATTGGAATTCACCTTCTGTCCCAGATTATTAATGCTGGCAGTATTCCTGTCTATTTTAGTTGATTGTTCCGTAACTTGTTTGCTTAGGCCTTCCAATTTTTCATAAATTTTATTTAACACAGAAGTAAAATCCCCTTCTGAAGCCATTCCTTTTGACCCAGCTTGTGCAAAATCTTCCCCCTGTGTCACAGGAGGGCCGGGAACAGATGATCTACGTTGCTGGGAAACTGTGCTGGGCTGCTGCACTCTAGCCTTGCCCTATCTTGTTGTCCTATCAGTCATCACACTTTTGTCTATGAATCAAGGTCGGTCCCACGGTCAAGTCTTGCCGTGGAAAATCCCTAAAGTCCAGAATGGAAAAATCCCCCAGCTGGATGTACAGCTTCAATGTTCCTCTAGGGGGACACTGTAGCAGTCATTAAAGTTACAATGAAGAATCTTTTCCAACTTTCCTAAGTCCCCCTCAAGAAAACAAGCAACAGTTTCAAGTCCAGCGAAGACTTTCAACAAGTATCTCCTTTGCAGATTTGACCATTAAAAAGTTACATTGTCTATAAATAGTGTGACTCTCAGTGCAACAGTTCTAGTGAACCTGGCAGTCCGTTCCCAGGAGTTAGATAATTGTCTCTATTTTTTCCAGAAGTAAAAAAGTCACTTTTCCCTCTTCCCCCCCCTCCACTAACCTGGGGGGGGGGGAGTTCTTTCACTTTGATGTTCGGATTTGGAGCTTTTAAAACACCGCTCTCCAGGTCTTAGCTTAAAAAAGTCTTTGCTTTGATCCGTGTACAGAAACGGAAGGCGGACTTCCTGTTTACACCTTCCCGCTTCAGTGCCAAATTAATCCCTTTTTTCTCCTTTTAGTCCCAATTTCTTAAGCTTCACCTACTCACGGGTAGTTGTTTAGCAGCCGAATTGTCACAGGAAAAAGGTCAGCGCTCTCCGGCAACAGCTGTGCGGCTTCACCCCACGGAAAGAGCAATTGACTCTCAGCACCGCGCCAGGCTCCCATTACGCTCCGGAGCCCCTTGCGGGGTTCCTTCGCAAGTCCGGGGGGCGCTAAGGGTGTCCGCCGAGTCCCACGTTCACAGGCTTCTCCTGCCTGTGATTTTCGAAAGGGTCTCCGCTTCGCCGTAGCGGACAGACCCAATTTCCGCGGAGCTTCTCCCTCCAGACTAGAAGGAGACCGCCATCGCTGTTGGCGCCGCCTCCGGAAGTCACACATTGTCACACATTCAGTTTACTCCATTTCCACAAGTGGTTTTTCAGGCAAAGCAGATCTAAATAATATACTCACAAAGAGTGGAAAATAGCTGTAAAACATGATTAATTATCTTTCTCTAATCAGGGGCAATGAGATGTTAGCCTAGAATGGCTTCCTCCTTGAGGCATACCCAATTTCACATTAACGGCCAAGAAGTAGACCTCTGAAAATAAAATTTTATGAGGGGAAACGTAACAAACCATAACTATGTGGCAGATTTAACAGAAAGCAGTATAACCTCTCTCTTTTTCTATATTGCATACATTAAATAGCACTACGCTTGTCTTGCCACATGTTGAGCATGCCTAGAATGATATACAGGGAACTGAGGAGAATGAGCTACTGCTTTCATTGTTGGCCCCAAGTCTGGTGCATCGTCTCTTGTTCTACCCCCATGTCTCTGCCCTCTACTTTCATGTTATTGCTTCATTGCCCTAAGATGAAGTGTATACTGATTTGGGACTTGTTTATATAACTACAGAATTGGGTAGTATCAAAAAGCAGGAACTCTGAAAGCAGCATGAAGCAAATAAAAAATGTGTCAGTTGTAGGATGCATAGCAGCTCAAGCTCTCTTTCACAGTGTGTGTTTCAAGGTAACACTGATAGATTATTAAGGAAAGAGCGGTTATTTTGCCTTCAGTGAAACGCTATACAAGAACCTAGTTATGGGCCACAATATTTTCTCTAGACACAACAGCATATTGTGCCCCAAACACAAAGCTTTCACACCGTGCCTCATGATACAGCCTGCTTGAGAGGGGTATAGGGCATATTAAAAAGAAAAGGAAGAAACCCACTTCCTTGCTCTGGATTTTTGTGTTGTCATTCCATATGAAACTTTGATTATTTAGCTTAAAGTGATATCATCGCATGTGTGGTAAACAGATGGAATTAGTCGATGATGTGTTACTTAGTTCCGTCACTCGCTGCTGTGTGGTTTTTATGTAAACAGCTAAAGAAAAATCCAAGTAAATTCACTGAAGGCAAGATTAAAATCAAACAATTGTTCTTTGGCTCGAGATCATAAAGGAGAGGAAATTCAAAGCAAAGAATCCAAACCTCAAATATCCAAGCGCAATGTCATGCCAACCTTAATTTTACACAACTGCACCCTGTTGTGAGTTGATATTGGAGGTTTGATTCTGAAACTTGGAATTTATTGCTTTTCTGAATCTCAGCCAGAGCAATAACTCTCCTTTAATGTTGTATTTGTTTGGTGAATAACTGCTTTTGGAATTATTTTAATTGTGGACTTTGAGTTTTTTTGCCAATCAAAATGAGGCACATCCCTAATAAATGATGCAACTTTACAATATACAAGATTTTGTAGTAAAGGTGGTGGGAGATCTGTGAAGCGCTGTCATGGTAAGGACTAGAATTAAAGAGTCCATAGAAATTTGGAAGCATTGTCAACAAGTTCTGTACTGCAAAAAAGATGAAGAGTAGGCAAAAACATTTGTAAACTGAGACACTTGAACTCCTGCTGATTTAAGTTAATGGAAGCTCCACAAGTGTCTCAAAGAAATCTTTACTCCAGTGATATCCTACCCGGCCATTGCTTAAAAGTTTGTGATTGAAAAATAACCCGGTTCTTAGCAAATGTAATGAGCATAGCAGAAACAATATTTCTATTACTGTGCCAGCTTGGATAATCAAAATCCAGTGGCAAGCTGGCGGGAGAATTTATATTGTATTGGGGAATGGTCCTTGAGGACTTTGCAGCGGGACTTCCCAAACAAAGGATTGATCCTGCTGCCAATCCCTAGGTCATATCAGGGCAAAGTCTTTAGTACTCAAAATCCTGAAGCCAGCGTGCCAAGGAATAGCTTCTCCTGTTTATGAAAGTGAAATTCTGAGATTTGGGATGGCTACAGCTGTGTTTCTCGGAGTCTCTAAATTAGGGATTTGAAGGCTCTGAGGTTAAGTTAACCTGTCCAGATATTATTTGCGTTTGAGCATGACATAAGAATACAGTACATAAGGCTGCTTTTTCAATGCTAAATTGTGTCAACGTTTTATGCTTCACATGTCTCAGATCAGTCAGTTTTAAATTTAAACCCAAAATGAACAATAAATATTAAGTGTTCTTAACACACACACACACACACACACACACACACACACACACGTTCATGCTGCAACACTGTTCTTTGGACAAGCACAAATTATTCTCTTGCAGAGGGTAGGAGAGCATTTTGCTGCAGGCTTCTCTTCTATCCAGCCACCATGGCTAATAGCCAGGGATGATGACAGTTGGAGTCCAACAATATTTGGAGAGTGCAATGTTGCCTACCCATGACATAGTTGATAAGGCGTAGAGGAGTTCTGCTTTGGCCCTGGCAGCTGCCTAAGGATGCTGTGTGTTGGTGCTGGCCCTGCTCTGAAAGAGGATAGGGTTGTCCCCCCTTGGCGATGTTTGTGTGAGGAACTTAGAATCTTCTGCCCACTTTATTCTCTTAGGTGGGGCAGTGAATTATCTGTGTCTCTTTCCTTGCTTTGGTGAAGCGAGAAAAGGGGCAATTGGACTTCAAACTCTTGCTTGTTTTATTTGCTTTGAGGTTTGGAAAGGGCGGTGCCAATTAAAGTTGACTCTGAAGGGTATGGCTGCACTTGGAACTAATCTTAATTGAATAAGAGGAGGCGGACCTGCCAGCCTGCAACAGAGGGGAGTAACTATTCAAATACGAAAACAAACAAGTCATATTCCCATTGAGACTGTATTATTGATACAGTGGTACCTCGCAAGACGAATGCCTCGCAAGACGAAAAACTCGCAAGACGAAAGAGTTTTTCGTTTTTTGAGCTGCTTCGCAAGACGAATTTCCCTATGGGCTTGCTTCGCAAGACGAAAACGTCTTGCGAGTTTGTTTCCTTTTTCTTAAAACCACTTGAAGAGGTGCAGTTGCGACTTGACCGTGCTTCGCAAGATGAAAAACTCGCAAGACAAAAAGACTCGCGGAACGAATTAATTTCGTCTTGCGAGGCACCACTGTACCATATATCAGGAAACAAGACAATGGGTGAGGAAGGAAATAATGAGACGTTTTCATCTTTCCTCTCATCCCTGTGAACCAAGAACAACACATCTGATAGGGATAACTAGTAGGCAGGGCTGAAGGACCGTAAGCTGCAATAATTTTATTTTTGGAATCTGGACAGTATGTGTCCTGGATAGAGATTTCTTGGCTATTAGAGAAGATAGCAAAATGCCATGCTTCTACTGTGATAACTCTACACCCCCAGCCCTCTCTGAAATCTGGGACCTTTCTTCAGCCATGCATTCAGTGACAAGTTCTCAACCACAATGCATCCTGGCATTCTTCCATTTCTTGGCTCACCAGCCTCTGTTCTGCAGGGCATTTATTTTCTCTATTTTTTTATCCCACTTTTCATATAATTGTTGTTTCTCAAAGTTCCTCTTATTCAGTAAAAAAAACACACACAGAGAGGCAGGCCCTACTGTCAGTCTTATAGCCTAAAAAAACAACGACTCCAAGCCAGCCCTTCAAAGCCCGAAATTGCTGCTGAGCTATAAGCTATAAGCATCATACTTGGGACGGGATGATCTTCCCTTGCTCTTGGTGACTCTTAATCCTTTTCAGACCTGGTGCCTGCAGTCAACCAAGTTGGGCCCTGACTGGACCTTCACTGGCCTGCCTCAGCTATAGAGGCACTCCCCTCTGGGACTCCGTGTGGTGTTTTAGTGGTGTGTGGGCGGTAGTGGTGCTTTTGATGAGAGCCAAGGTTGACTCCCATCCATGGCTATCCACCTGGGATCAAGTGATACCTTATTGATCAAGTGATCTGTTGAATACTCAAACGTCATATGGAAGGAGAAGAAAGCACTTTGTCCTAGGAAAAATATTATAAGGCAGATCGTTTATATTATATTATATTTACATGTCACAGAAGGAGGTGAGATCTCTTGAGTCTTAAATGGTAGCCTGAAATCTCCCAAGAACAGGGGTGATATTATCTGTGTAGAGTTTCTTAAATGCATGGGAAACACAAATTCAAAATATACTAGCCTCTTGAGTGTTGCATTGCTATAGAAAAGTCCCTGACCCTGTGCTCTGAAATTATAGCCAGAGAAAGAGAGAAAACATGTGTTCAACGATAAATCTTTTACAATTCAGTCTGACTGAAGGTGTCACTAAAAGATTTACTCATAAAATGTTAAAGTCTGGATTTGTTTAAACAAATAAGAGAATAGCTGTACTTTGTGATATGATTGTGGGTGCATGAAGAGTTAGGAAAGGGAAGGTTGTAGTAGGACAAAAGTACATTTCCCAAGGGGTTTGCTTTCTCTGGGCTGGGCTGTGGCCATATTAGGTAATTACTATTGTCTCCCTGTTTCCACTAAGAGAATCTTTTTAGGCAGTCTGCTCAGTGAAGCATAAATCCACTTGGCCTCTGTTGTGCCTAAACTATGGCAGTTGAGCCCACAAAGCCAGCCCTATGATGAAGCTGGATGAATCAGACTGCGCCAAACAGCAGATTTTGCTGGCCATAAGGAGCTGCAGATTGCCAAAAAGCAAATCTGATTTAGTTTTAACAAGTGCTATGGCAGCATTGGTGGATCAAAGAGAGATATCCTCTTCTGACCACCAATACCCAGAAACAGAGCAAAAGTCACAATAACGCTTGTACATATTAAGTTAAAACAGTTGAATACAATATAAAATATCATTTGCATAAATGACCACAAAGTAGTTAAATGCATCTGGCTATTTTCATTAGTGTGCTTATGGCTAAGCTTTGACCAACGTTATTTAGTATTTATCCTGCCCTCCAAATTTTGGGAATACGTTGAGATGTACTGACTGATTCATGTCTGTGGAAGTTTTCTTTAGTTAAAAGAATGTGGTATTTTATTCTATTAGTTTAACTTATTATTAGATTTTTGGATCTACATATGTTGTAAGTAAAATTTTCACTTGTTATCACAGCATTGGTGGGGACATAGACAGGAATATGGAAGATTTTTCTAATCATTTAGCACAATCAGTGTGTGCTTACCTCCGTATTTTACTACATTGCCTATTGCCCATGAATTGTTTTTATGGCACCGATATACACCCATTGCACACATAACATCTCTCCCCCCCTCCGCAACCCACATAATCTTGAGAGTGGCAGTAAACAAGGACTCCAGCATTACAGGTGCAGCTATGATATATTAGTCCAGGCATAGGCAAACTAGACCCTCAAGATGTTTTGGGACTACAGTTCCCATCATCCCTGACCACTGGTTCTGTTAGCTAGGGATCATGGGAGTTGTAGTCCCAAAAACATCTGGAGGGCCGAGTTTGCCTATGCCTGTACCAGTCATTCCTTTCTTCCACTGTAAGGAGACCACCCTAATATGCACCAAACCACATAAATGTATAGCTGAAACCATTGGGGTAGCGTTATTTAAATTTCTAGTTTCTCGGGGCAGAATCAATGTTTGCCCTTGAGAGTGAGCATATGTACATCCAAGTTTTTTCAAGTGTTTTCACTAGCCAAACCACAAATAAACCACTTTTTAAACTTCCTCAAGCACAGAAAAAAAAGTTTGGCAAGGGGAACAGCTGAAGAAAAAAATATATGAGATGAGGAGAAACCCCAGGTGCTTCCATCCACACGCCCCCTTGGGGATTGTGGCCATCGTGTGTGTGTCAGCACACAAAATGAACTGCCGTGACCAAATAACCCAAACTTAATAATGCATGATATAAGTCAAAATATATAGGATGAGAGACCTTTGTATGGTTACAGAAGGAATTTGTTGAAGAGGTGAAGGCCCTATTTGTTTTTATAGAATTATGACCCCTGCTTTCATTCGGAACATCCTGGAGGTGGCCCAGGATCCATATGAAGGAGGCTATTTGGCATCTAGTCTGCCGTCCTCCCCTCTCACACTCACTGTATGTTTATGACAGGAAGTCAAAAGGTTGTCCTCTTTCTCTCAGCAAGATGGCCTCTGAGTGACACCAGGGATGCCATCAAGCAAGCAACATCAAAAGGCTCAAGACAGGATTCCTGTAGACCATAACTTTAGTTGGCAGGGATTTAAGTAGGCTGTCAAGTAGTAGCTGGGGATGTCCATCTGGCAGTCTAAAGAGCACTATGTCTGCTATTCCCTTAAAGTTGACTCACAGATAAATTTTTCCAAAAGGTTTGAAACAAGAAAGCTTGTTGACCGTATACGTAGAAATTGGTCTTAACTGCAGACCAAATGGATGGCCCATTCTGCACCTCACTCCGATATTAATGAGGACTTTAATGCTGAAGAAACAGAAACAGTATTAAAATTTCAAAAGGGATAAGGAAAACAATGCTTCTCTCCAATGGAGAAAGTTCCACATCCAAGCAAAACCTGGTTAGCTTCCATAGCAAAGTTACAGTTTCCAGATATTATATGTACCAAAGGCAACAATGCAAATGAAAACATAATTTTGTGTTTAAAGAGGGAGGGTTGCTGTCCTCTTAAGCACATGCAACACTTTACATAGGAAAGCCTATTTTGGTTTTTTTAAACCCCTGAAGGTTAAAGAGAATGTAGCTGACCTAGACAGCTTAATCATGGGGTGGATGAGGTTAAAAAAAAAGTGCAGGTTACATCTTTATATTTATTAAATTTGTTCCATATATACCCTACCTTTACAGAAATTCCCAAAGCAGCTTAACAATAAATATCACAATATTAAAAATCAAATAGCATAATGTGCCTCAAGTGCCAAGTGAAAAGTGAGTGTGTTTATGTGACGCTGGGTATGGTTTCTGGAGTCCAGCTCTTCCCTATCTGGGTGTTTCTCCTCAAAGTAGGCAGACCAAATAATTCTGTATTCTAATTTTGAGCAGGACTTTGAGGTTGGATAAATTGGTTGGCTGTGATGTACATTTTGGAGCATGTACACTGCATAGAACGTTTTCTCATCTTGAAATGACATTTTGATTGACTGCACGTCAAAGATGTTTGAAAGTTGGAGGTAAACTTAAGAACAAAAAAACCAAACCACCCTCTGAGAGCCAATAGAAGAAGAAGAATTAAGCAGTGGTCAAAATTATGCTATTGCTTTTGCTATTGTAACCCGTCTCAACTGACATCAACCAAAATATACTGAGCTCACACTTGTGTGGCTCAAAACAGAATTTGGCTATCCAGGCCAAATGTGACCAGCCAAATTCAAGTATAAATGTCTGCAAAGTTCAATAATTATTATGATTTCTATAGCAGATGGCCTCCGGGCTTCTAGTATGTATTTGATTTTCCAAAGGGAATGTTCCATTGCTCTTTTTTCTTTGAAAGCAATACAAACACAATGCCAGTAGTCTCAAATCACAAGCTGTTACAATTACCCTTTTATCTCTACACAGTGGTTAAGAAACAAAGTTTGGTTTCAAACCTTCAGTACATTGTTATGAATACTGGAGGGGAAAATGTTTTTAAAATAGTTCAGTGGTGCCCTTTAAAACCCATAAACTCTTATTGTGCCTCTTCTATAAGTAGCAAATGGCTGTGAGGTGTGTGCATGGTTTTCTTCTGAAATATTGCGGACTGTATAAGACTTTGTTTGCTTAATTTTTCAGTGGAACTGAATTTTTATGATCTGCTCATAAACCTCCTGAACATAGTGGTCTAAATGGAAACACTGACACAATCTTAATTACACTGGCTCCAGCATGATACAGTGATTAAAGTTTGTTTATTTTGCACAGGAGTTTGTGTGTGTGTGCGCGCACAATTTCATTGTTGGGGAAAGTAATGGAAAAGTAATGTGGCAATGGAGACTATGACACTTTATTCCTTTGCTTCAGAACAACAGGTCCATGTTTTCAGTTTCAAACAATTTATTTATTTTAGATGAAGAGAAATCTTGATACATTGAGGTTTCTAATTTCTACAAAATTGTGATAGCTACCCCCCCCCCCAGTTGCATCCTGTTCACCCAATTGAGCTTATGTCATACGGGAAGCTCTGGGGTCTCCTTTTCATGTAACCTGGTCCAGAGTTGTTTAGGCTTTTATATGTAAGTAACAAGACCTAAAAACTGGTGCAGTGACTCATAGACCAATGCAGATATTTGACCATAGTGGCATAGTGTGGGGGCCATGGGGTTGGTTGCCCCAGCCACAAAAATTCTTAGGGGCGCAACCCTCGCTATGCCGCTGTGCCCCAAAGGTGCCCCAAGACTGGGAGGGAGGTGTCTTGCTTTCCTAGTCCGGCAATGCGCAGAACACATGGCGCAAATATCTCCATGACAGCCAGGTGGGCTGCGAGCAGGGAGCAGGCAGCCGGTCAGGTCCTCCCCTGCTGGGCTGGTGCCCCTTCTCACTGTCCACACCTTTTGGCTCATCAGGTCTTCATCCTTCACTTGCAAGCGCCACATGCCACACACTTTTTGAGCCATGACTGGTGCCGCTGCCGTGTGTGCCAGGTCATTGCTGCGCTGGGTGGCCCCTTTAGCTCCCTCCCTCCCCCCCCCGCGCCGGGATGGAGGTGGCGGGGCCCCTGCAGTGCCGCAGAGTTCCCAAGCCAGGCCCCCATATGAGATCAAGCAGCCAAAGACATGGTGGGCTTCCGCTGGAGTGTTTGGCGTGGATGAAGAGGAGGCCATGTTAGCCTTGGCTGCCAGCTGGATTGACGGAGCTTCCTGTGGGCACACTATAGAGAGCTGAAGCGGCTGGTGCAGGGTGAGGCACGGCACTAGAGGGGCACTGGTTGGGAGGGTGGAGTCTCCATCTGGCACCACCTGGGAGGAAGTTGTGCTAAAAACTGGGGTGGGGGAGGACCCATGGCGACGTGCTAGCCCCCTTCCCCATGGTGATGCCACACCCCCTTTTGCACCTGGCCCGGGGCATTAGCAACCCATGTTATACCACTGCAAGAAGGGGCACCAGGACACAGCATTTTTCACCAACTGAAAAAAACAACAACTCTGGACCAGCCATGCGGGAAACCACAAATATTTGTCTCAGTTACTCAGAACTCAGTTTCTTACCTCCATGAGAACATCACTTTGGGCTCAGGGGCACCCTGCATCCTCCACAGTAAAGCTAAATGCAAATACATCATTCAGCTTTTTATATAATCTTACGTTCTTTTAGCACACTTTTAACTTCCCTGTCATCTAATGGTATAGCTATCACCATCATAGCAAGCTAGTTTATTGCTTTGGTTTTATTTGATTTTTTTTGTTGGTCTTCATGTTTTTTGCACTACACTCCTCAAGTACTTTTTATTTATTATCCCTTAATGTGTACTGTACTTGCATTTCTGTTGCCAAACTGTATGTTCCTAAAAATCAAAAGAAAAGGGTCTTTATGAATAACTTATTAGCCAGCAGGCTTTTCAACTGATAAATTTCTGATGAAGCACAAGAGATGTTATGTCACTTGCCATAAGTGACTGTAAGTCATTGAGAAATAATTAAGTAAATAATTTCCTTATGGGTCCTCGTTCTACCTCCAAGAACCCATTAAACAACTCAAAGTGACAATTACCGGGACAGCACAAGGACTCGACATTATCAATACTTAGCTGGAACATTGCTGGTTGGAGAACCAAAAAATCAGACCCCGAATTCAGGAAGTACATAAATTCATTTAAAATTATTCTGTTCCAAGAAACATGGGATGAGGAAGAGATTACCATAGACGGCTTTGATCTTCTAACACTTCCGGCCTCCCCTTCTTTGAAAGGTGGTCGCCCCAAAGGGGGCCTTTTGATTGGGATTTCACTCCAACTTCGCGCCAAATTCACTCTGGTACGGGCTTCCCCGCCTTTTGCTCTATCTGGACTGATCACAGAAGGGAAGTCCTCATTACTAATTACTAATGTTTATCTCCCCCCCGAAGGCTCAGCACCTGATCTTGATTGGAGATGGGAATCATTTGAAAATCACCTACTGTCATGTCATACTAAATGCCCTAACTCGTACTCCTTAATTGGGGGAGACTTTAATGCTCGTATTGCCACAAATTGGGACTTACTAACCAAGTCCAAATGGTGGACTTCCCCATGTTTGGACAATTTTGACTTGGAACATGCCAGAATTAGAACTTCAAAGGACAACAGAGTAAACAAAGCAGGAGTGACCCTTTACCAAATGGCCATTCGCCTGAATCTAGTATTTTTGAACGGCACCTTCCCCCCCGATATACCGGGGGAGTTCACACACCTGGGACTAACATCTAACAGTGTTATCGATTACCTCCTGATCTCCGCAAATCTGGCCGTTAATGTACTTTCCTTCCAAGTTGAAAACCAACATTTCAGTGATCACCTCCCAATAGTGACCACTCTGTCATTGTTCCGGTGCCAGAATGACAATAAACACTCAGTCCTTCTGGAAACCTCATCATCGATCAAAATAAGAGGGATCAAATGGTCGGAGGCTGTGGCCCAAAAATACCAGGTTTTCTTCCATAGGGAAATCAACGCCTACTTACCTCAAATAACTACTGATTTACAAGATTCCAATTCGGTTTTGAAACTTTTTAACCTTCTTATAACAAACCTTACCACTTTTTTTACATCACCTCCTCAAAAGGCGAAAGTGGCGCATTGCAGTGCTGGGGCCCCTTGGTTTAACACCTCTTGCAAACAAGCAAGATCCCTTCTTCGTTCCATCTATAATGAATACAAAAACTCTAATGCTCAGGCTCTACCATCTTCCTATTTACAAGCCAAAAGAGCATACAAACAGACTTTAAAGCTGGCCAAACGCGAGTGGTATCAAAAACGTTGGCGAGCCTTGATTGCGGCCTCGAGATCCCGCAGACCACAGGAATTTTGGGCTCTGATAAACAAAAGAGGAAGGAAGTACCCACTGACGATTATCCCTGCGCCCACATGGGAACAATTCTTGAGTAAATATTTCTCCTTGGCAGAGGAATCCAACTCATCCACGGAACTCCGAGCCGACCATCTACCTTTGTGGCCCTCCACTGACCCAGACCTGATAATGGACTTGATATTAGATCTGAAAACGGGCAAAGCCCCCGGGCCGGATCTAGTCCCTGCTGAGGCTATTGTTGCGCAACCGAGGTGGTGGGCTGAAATTCTGGCCAAAGTCTTTGATGCAATTAATTCTACGGGGCTTATCCCTAGGTCATGGAAGGAGGCCGTGATCGTGCCAGTCCATAAAAAGGGTCCCCCTGCTGACCCGGAGAACTATCGGAACATCAGCCTTTTGTCTATCATCGGGAAAATCTATGCAAAATTTTTGCTGTCCAAGCTGTCCCATTGGGCAAACGACTCAAATTTGATTGGCCATGAGCAAGCGGGCTTTAGGAACAATTATTCGACCTCTGACCATATGGTAATCATGTATCATCTTGCCAGAAAATATTCTGCCCCGAGTCGGGGGCGCCTATGTGTCGCTTTTATAGACCTAAAGGCTGCCTTCGACAGTATCCCAAGAAATTGCCTATGGAAGAAATTAGAGAGATGGGGCATAGATAGAAGGCTGTTATGGCTTATAACCCAATTACACCATGGGTCGTCGGCTAGAGTGAGACTCACACCGGCGGGAAACTTATCCAACGAGGTCCCAATAAATAGAGGTGTGCGCCAAGGCTGCATTTTGGCCCCACTCCTCTTCAACCTGTTTATCAGCGATATGAAGCTCTTTCTGAACGAGTCTCAAGCCAACATTCATGCCCCCCGCCTAGCTGATTTTCGCTGCCCTTTGCTCCTATATGCCGACGATGCAGCGATCCTTTCCTACTCTAGAGTTGGTTTATGCAGAGCTCTAAAGATTTTTGCGGCTTATTGCAAACTTAACCATCTGACAATTAATCATGGGAAATCTAAAGTCCTGGTCTTTACCAGGTCTCGGAAAACTTACAGCTGGAAGTTAGATGGAGTCCAATTAGAACAGGTTTTCAAATTTAAATACCTGGGAGTCTTTTTTCATTACAATCTAAGCTGGAAGCCACAGATACAGTATTTACTAAACAAAGGGAAAACAATACTTTATACTCTACTCCAATTTCTTGCGGCCGACGGAGCCTCTCACATCCCTTCTGCATTGAAGGTATACCACGCAAAAGTGGTTTCCACCCTTTGTTATGCTGCCCCGCTCTGGGCCCCAGGGTCCAATTTAACATCACTGGGGACATTGCAGAATCAGTTTCTCCGTCGCCTTCTGAAACTCCCCATGTGTGTGAGCAACGCAGCCATACGTCTGGAGTTAAGGATTGCATCATTGGAGACTGTCATCTGGAAGCGAGTCTTTGGCTACTGGCTGTCCAGCTGGCATAGGCTTCCCGACCATTACCTTTTTCAGTGCCTCTGGCGGGACGTCTTTGTCAATCCGTGGGTAGGGAAAATCCATGCCAAACTTCTGAGCATCGGAATTTCCCCAGCGGACTCCTTAAAGATGAACTTACGCTCAGCCAAAAGCCTTATTGAGCAAAGATTAGCGGACATTGAAAATCAACACAACCTCGCCAGGGGTGGGGGTGTCTGCTCCCCCAGGTATCACGGAATAACCCCACCACTTGGCCTTCCATCATATATGTCATCTCTTTCATCAGTACCACACCGACGTGCATTTATTCGTGCAAGGTTCAATGTCTTTCCATCGAACCTGCTGAACCACAGATTTTCTAAGGGTTTGGTGTCTCCGCTATGTGTGTGTGACGGGGAAACTGTTGAATCTCTTTCACATATAATGTTCAACTGTCCCCTACATAGCGTAGCCAGGGCTAAATTCCTGGGTCCTGCTTTACTGCGCTTGGTTGGCAGGCCTGTTGAGTCACACGCCGCACTGCTTTTGCAGGATACAGATCCTTCTGTAACTCTGCAGGTGGCGAGATTTCTGAATGCGGTTATCTCACACTCAAAAACCACCAAAAACCAACAACAACATCAAAACTAATCGAACTGTTACGATGAGAGTGCATGTCGGAGTTCGTCTTCAGTTTTCCTTTTCTGTGATCTGTCCCTTGGAGCTCTCCTGGCCCCAAGCTGTCACTTGGCTCTGCTCAATGACCCACCCTTGCATCGTGGTGTTCACCTCCTGTTGTCAGATATATCTGTTTTTATGTCCCTGTGTTTTTATGTTTGTACATATTTTATGGGCTAATAGCCGTAAATAAATAAATTGTAATTGTAATTAAGTAAATAGCATGTGTCTCATAAACCTTTCAAATGGAAGAGCCCCAACCCCAAAGCATGGTGGAGATCCTAGCTGCTGGGTAGGGCTCGTATGGAGAAGAGTGTCCCTGCTGAGGTCCAAACATTTTAAAAATAATTTGTTTATTGAAAATATACACCCACCCACCTCGAAAGCATGCTGGAGACCATTGAGATGATAATTTACTTATGAATGAGGCTGTGTAAAATGTAAGTTCAGGTTGCATGGAGAAGTAGAGATTGGCAAGATCATGGTCAAATGAAGTAATTCTTTAATGTGAATGGTTAGGCTATAGCCTATTCAGAAAGGTGGCTGGCTAGGTAATAATTTGGGTCAACAAGTATTGGACAGTGGCAAATTGCTTAGTAAAACAATAACTCCAGCCTTATCCATATAGTAAGTATTGTGGCAAGGAGCTTTCTTGCTTGAGTGGCCCTCACCAGTTTCCTAGTTGCAGCTTAAGCCTGTCCCCATTTCTGGACTTAGAAGCTGACTTAGCAGCTAGAAAACGCAGATATATGGCATCTTCATTTTATTCATTGCTTGGATTGGATTAGGACCAAAGGACCTGGGTCATTGCTCTTAATCCTTCATTGCTCTTAATCCTTATCCCAGAAATGAGAGACCCTTTTCTGTTTCATTATAGAATGAAGTGAATTATGCAAAGAAGGTTGGTGGATCAAACATAGAATGGTGACCAAGCCCTTGGAAATCTAAAATTCAAGCTACTGAAAGACTAAAAAAGAATATTTCACCCCAGCATAGCATTAATCTCCATAAAGCTTATCTTATTTAGGAATCAGCAAGTAAGGAAGCATTAAAAATAATTTAGCAAATATTATATTAGTAACCTGGATGTGTGTGCTGTAATCCAAACTTTAAAACACCAGTTGTCACTGAAGCATATGTTGCTGAACTCAATGGGATTGTCTCATTTCCCATCTCTACTTTTTCTTGGCAACATTTTGTCTCGATGGCACCACATTTCATCTCTCTCATTGCTGAAGATGAATTTCGACTCAAGATCCTGGGCCAAAATACCTCCAGCCTTTGGGATGGTCCAGATGTGATTCAGGTCCATCTGTATTTATCATGTGTTTTTTTAAGAGGCTGAAGCATAAACTGACATTAAAAACAAGCATTGGTGGTATAAGTAGCTTTGGAAAGAAGGCCGGCATAAATCCTGACCAATTCTCTTTTTGCTGTGTTTGCAAAACTCACTTCTGGTCGAAGTGTCCTAGAGGAAGTGCTTTTTAAAGGTTTTGCTAAAGACTCACAATTCCAAACTTCTCCGGATGGAATTTCTGTTTTCCCCCATTTTAAGCAGTCTAATCTCAAATGTATTAAACTGGCTATCCAAACATGAGGGTGTACAAAAGTGAGGGCCATTCAGTCCTAAATTATTGTTTTTAAGAAAGCAGTAGTTTGCAGTGAAGCCTGGAGCTACAGGTGCTCTTGTCCCAGGGACTTCAGCAAAGCTTTAGCATAGGTAACCATTGGCCTGGATTACCATCTTAAATTTCTAAATTCTTGACTAATAATGAGATCCTGTGAGAGTTGCTGGAGCAGGGGGAATCCGTTCTTATAGCAATTGTAGGCTGCTTGATATGGAAATGCTAGGACAGAACCTGTGTCAGCTGCTCGTGAGTAGTTCAGACTTTGTTTATCCTTGGCAAAATTGCAGTGTAGTTCATGTGGAACCTATGGAGGGGTGAAAAGATAGGATCTTGACAGTGCAGTCCTATAATGTCCACTCAAAAGTAAGTTTCTTTTAATCCAATGAGGCTTGTTTCCACTAAACTGTAATCAGATATAAATGGCAAAATAAAAGGCAAAACTTTGTCTCTTACTTGATAGATTTCATACTGTAAACTTGCAGGCAGCGATTGTTCATTTTGCCTCAATCGTTGTGCAGCCCCTAGCTTTTGAGATGCTCTAGAAATAATGGCAATAATAGCTATTAATGTTCGCTGTAAGTGACATGAGAGGCAGGTGGTTGTGGCTCAAATAGAGGAGATCTATAACAAGGATTAGGGTTCCATTCCCATGTCTGCCTCTTTGGGAGAGAAGAGAAAGCTGGAATTCAATAAATGTAGCCATTTTGACTAATTTGCGCAAAGCAATCTTGTGCAAAGCAACTTCTCCTAATACAATGGGGTTTTTTTTGTGTGTGAGTGTTATTTTCACTAATATTTTCATTATGCACACTTTCCTCTAACATATGCATCTTTGTAAACATTGGTTGGTTGGAGAACTGCTTCACAAAATTAAGATGTGCGGATTTTTAAGGCTAGCTGTGTTTCGGTTCATATATTGCTTCAGAAAGTGTGAATTTGATTGATTTAACTTCAAATGCATATTGAACCAAACTTATCCTCTATCCCTAATCATGACTTAAGTTCAACTAGCTCAGTCTGGATCTAACTCAATATGTGTGAGGTACTTTAAATGCATAGCATTTCCCCCCCCCCACAAAATGTAAAATTAGTGGTGAGCAGGGCTTGTGCTCTCTGTTGCCAGAATCAGCATAGGTCCAGAGGAGACCAAAATTCCAGCTCCTCTATTATCTGGTCCTTTAGTGGGTCATTGTTTGCCATCCTCCCAGGGAGACCCTTTCTCCCTAATAGATCCTTGGTGACTCTGAGTATCTCGTTGTGTTTACAGCCTTCTCCACTCCTGAAGCCTTGGGGTGATGGGAAAGAATCAGCGATCAAAGGCAGATTCTAAGTGGTTCCTTGGACCCTGGCAAGGATCTTTGAGATAGATCTCTCCAGGTCTTCAGTTGGAATGCAGTTTTCAGGGCCCCAATCCTCTTCCTCCAAATATTTCTCTCCAGGGTCTGGATTGGATGGATTGGATTCCTTAAGGGAAAACACTGAATTCTGAGTCAGGATGTTCCTTGGTGTAGGTCTTTGACTAGCCATGACTGTTCTATTATAATCCAGTAGCTGTGTCTTTCAGGTGGCAATACTCTCCTGTTAAAGACCTCCAAGGAATGTCCACCAGCTGAACTCCCATCAGAAACTGGTTCTACAGCACAACTCTTAACATCATTGTTTATGACTGTATTTATGTTGGTGATAATGATAGTACTGCGACTATAATTAATTACTATGAAAAATGTGTATATTTATTTGATTTCTGTCCGACATTTTAATCAAAATAGTGTATGTAAAATAGTATAATACAGTTATATTAGGGCTCCTTCCAGGCCATCCCTGCCCCCACCAACACTTGGCACTCCTCTGAGTTTTCCTCACCACTCTCACTGAGTTTTGCCAAGCATTCCCCCCTTACAGACCACATGAACATTGCTGAGAGTCTTGCTGAACCACCTCATCATTTTTCTGCTCGTTGTAGCAATTGTAGTGTGCTGTGCTACTTGCTGCATGATTCTTCATTGTGTCTTTACTATGAACCACAGGTCACAATTTGGGAACCTCTGCTTTAGGCCATTTGGGCTGTTCCTATCCCTTGATAATTAGAGAATCTTTGTATATTTAACCCGAACCTGTAGTTTCTTTTACCAAACGTTGCTTTGGAATGTCATATTATTCATCTCCACTGATTTCCTCTAACAAGCTCTGAAATAATTTCCATGTCTGTAGCTTATTGTCTTCAGTTACTCTTACACCGCGAAGTTCAGGACACCAACGTTGTGTATTATGTTGCATGCAATTTTTGTCATGTTCCGGGATGCCCTGTCACAAGCCTCTGTTCTTTACAAACAAAAGACACACACAGAAAAGACTTTTGCCTTGTATGAAGTAAATTTTATTGCACTAATTTAGCAAGATTCACGGCTATGGGCAGCAGTTTATCAAAACAAAATCTCATTAAAATCTGTCTGCACTTTGCTTTCTGTCTCCTTTGTATAATAAGATAGTGGAGCTTTCTGTGACCAGACAGTAACCTGTGGTAACCTGCGGGTTGTGTGTGTATACATCCATAGACCATGAATGAAACTGTTGTTAGCACTCTTAAATGTTGGCCTTGCTGTGCTAATAATGTTGGGAAGTTTCTGCATTATCAGCAACAATGACTGACAAATAATCAGCCTTTTTTGTGATGGGAAGCCCAGAATATCTGCTCTGTTGAAGAAGAAAATAAATTTCATGCAGAGAGACGCTGCTGTATTTATTCCAATACTACTTCTGTCTGAAGATGACATGGGGATTGCATTTTCCTAATTGCATTTTAGGATTTACTCATTTTTCCCACACATGCCCCAAAGTCAGTGAAGCAAAAACATTAATGGCTGGGCCTTTACATGTATAGTAATTTCAGTATTCGCAGCTCAAGAGTATGAACACAAGTTAGATGCTGCTGTGTGGTCTGACCGGCATTTGCAAAGTGATAATTGCTGATAAGCACATGGTTATACATGCATTTACTTTAAAGGGACCTTTGAGAGCCTCATAAATAAAGTACAGAAGCCCATCTTTATGTGCCTTAAATGGCTGAATGTGTGTGCTTGCTGTGATGCGTAAATTCAGCTAAAGTTAAAAAGCTTTAGTTGTTGGGTAGAAAATATTAATTTCTATTGAGAACGTGGACTATTTAACATAGTTTTAAAGCATTAGCTTATATTTCATTCATTGAATTTATATGCCACCTTTCTGCCAAGGCACCTAAAGCAGTTTACAATATCAACTTACTAAAACAAATGGAGTGAACATAAAGTTGGCCTGGAAGCGGAGGGCAGAGTCCAGCAGGAGCAGGCACAGATGTTTTCTCTGCCTGCCTCCCCACCTCTCTTCTGCAGATGCTGTGTGTGGACTCAGACTAGTTTTGAAAGTGACCTTTAAATTCGACTGATGGTGGAGGGAGAAATATTATTCACATAGTACCATAATGCATGTTTCAATTACATTCTGATCTCCCATACTGTTTCTAGGCTTTCAAAACAAAGGATGGCTACATTGTGGTGGGAGCAGGAAATGATCAACAGTTTGCCACTGTCTGCAAGGTAATAGTAATTAAAGAGCAATTCACAAGGTGGGAAGCTCAAGGTGATAATGTTGATGATTTTGTGAATCACCTTTAACATAAGTCACAAGACCATTTACAATAATACGATAATAACAGTACAAAAGGAAAAAGTCGGTTTTAGAACAAGACAAATAAATATGTTGCAGGTGTATGCATGATTCTAGTAAAATGTTTCACCGATGACTGGTTTCTAAATGAGCTAATGTGGAATATTGATTCTTACATAAGAAGCAGCAGTGACATATTCTGTTATATAACTTAGGGTTGCCATATTTCCAGAGATAAAAGTCCAGAAAAAGTTGTTGGGCTTTTTTTTTGGTGATCACTAGAATAAGAGTCTTTAAATAAATAGCTAGGAGACACATTTGAGATATTATTATTGTTTTAATACGTTTTGACTGTGTACTTGCACATAAGTAGGTTTCTGATGTGAGCTGCTTGTGTTGAATTAGTGGGAAATGGAGATAGAATAATTTCAGTTAATTAATTAAATGCACGATGGACATATTTTACTCCAATTAATTAAAATTAAATTATTTTTAATTAATTGACTAAATGTGCTTTTGGATTTTACACATACAGTAAATGTTAAGAAATGCTTTATGTAGAGAGCCCAGTTTTATTGATTCTATGCTTTGATATTTAGTGTATGACTGCATCTCTTTCACTGAAGACCAATTTGCACAACATTCTGTGATGATTATGTTACTAAATGCATTTCAGATCCTGAATCTGCCTGAAATCAGCCATGATTCCAGATACAAAAATAACCAGCAGCGAGTGCTAAATAGGAAGGAACTTACTGAAATTTTAACAGCCAGGTATGATTTATAAATTTAAGCTTCAAGTGTTTATTTTTGCAAACTTGTTTGCAGTCATGGCCATTTTATTATGTATAGATCATGTAGGCTAATATTAACTATAGGGTGTTATGTAAGTTTATAAAAACTTAAGATTTCAAGGAGCGTTTCCACCCCCATCGTTCTACCAGCGCCGAGGGCCTTCTGGCAGTTCCCTCACTGCGAGAAGCCAAGTTACAGGGAACCAGGCAGAGGGCCTTCTCAGTAGTGGCACCCGGCCTATGGAACGCCCTCCCACCAGATGTCAAAGAGAAAAACAACTACCAGACTTTTAGAAGACATCTGAAGGCAGCCCTGTTTAGGGAAGCTTTTAATGTTTGATGTATTACGGTATTTTAATATTTTTTTGAAAGCCGCCCAGAGTGGCTGGGGAAGCCCAGCCAGATGGGCGGGTTGTAAATAATAAATTATTATTATTATTATTATTATTATTATTATTATTATTCCACCAAATGAATGTCACTTAAGAAATTTTGTCTTAGGCAAGATTGTCTTGATTTGTCTTTAACTAGGTAAGGACAAATTTGTCTGTTTCTGGTCCCTCATAATAACATTCAGTTTTCACATTAATATGTGCCTTTAAAAAACAACGACCCTCAAAACACATATTTCAAATGGTACTTTTTCTTAAAATAAGTACTTAAATGCAACACTTACAACTAGCTGTAAATTGTCCGCTAGGCATCTTCTGTGCAACACCATATTGTGTACGTGGTCATCAGTGGGAGAAGTCGTTTTCCTTTGGAAACGTTCTTTATTTTCCTAGAACCTCTTAAAATGTTCTCAAAGGCCCCTGAGTCATCTCCTGCATGGAAGACAGTCTCATCTTCCCCATATACGTGCCCTCTGCAGTTTTATTTCAAACACCGCTCAATGGGAGGGGGGTGCGGGTTCATCCAATTCTTTTGCAAAGTCCCGACGTGGGGTTTTCTGAAAGACAATATTCCATTTTTCATTTTTATACCCATAGTTGGCTGTTACTTGGTTGTCCCTGCTGCTGTCTCAAGTTCAGTTCTTCAGCTTATTTGCCAAATATATTATGCTATGTTAGCAGAGGTTCCACAAAATCCCTGGAGGACGTCAGATGCTGCCTGTACAGACCTATTCTGTACTTCATATGCTAATGGAAGAACATAATTTATTAAGTGTCATGTTAGTTTGAATGAATCTGGCACCCAATAAAGAAAGGCCAATTGTAATATAAATCTTGGTCCAGGATCTTGGAGTCATATGTTTCCATTCCTGTTCCTTGTAATTTGGCTTGTATTAGCTAATAGACATCATTTGTGGAGTGATCACATTTTATATGGTAAATTTTGAAAGACAGGTTATGTGGGACTTGTTACTGTTTCTTGGTACTAGCAAAAACAAAAACAAACAAAAAACACCCCTTATTCCTTGGAGTGTTTGCAACAGTATCTAAAACAGAATAATTGTGGAGAACAAGTCATCCATCACAAGAAGAAAGCAGCAGAGTAGATTAATGCTAAATATCCTTTATGGCTATGCATCTGGCAGAGTTTCTTGTGGAAAAATACGTTAAATTGCCAAGAATGGCATGGCAAGATAAAGTTTATCTGCAGTAGTGTCAGCAATCACACTGACCACAGTCAAATTTAATGCATTGAAGAAGTGATTATCTGCCTTATCAGAAATTAGAAGTTGGATTAGATGTGAGGTTCAACACAACCTGACTGCACATGATGCACCTACGTTGCTAAAGTTAAGCAGGTCTGGGCAGGGCATATGTGGAAGGTTGCCTAGGAGTCCCACATAGGCTGCCTTGAGTTTCATGAGCTGCTAAATACATAATCAAACACACTGTGAAGCCCCCCTCTCCTGCTGAATCCCAGGTGCTCTCAAGACGCCCACCCTGCTTGCACATTAGGGGATTCTTAATATGGGAAACCCATGGGATCTTGAACCTCCTTGTAGCTATACCCATTCGTGAGAAAGGCTTCAGGAGTAAACCCTGAGGAAAAATCAGCCTTGCAAAACAACAACAACAACAACAACAATCTTTATTACGGTCCAGAGACCCACCAAATCGCTACAAAGCAATACACAATTCATACAGCCTACCTACAGGTTAAACAAGCATTTTGTTCAGAATATAGGGATCCTTGGTTCTTGCAACCACCGATAAAAACTTTGCCACTGCTAATGTTCTAGCATTTGTCCGGTTTTCCAATAGGAACCTGACATAGTGAGCCTCTGATTTTCCCGGGAAGGGTACCAGCAAGGGTAATATCAGTTCAGCCCTGGCTTGCTCATATTTTGCACAGTGCAACAAAATATGTTTTATGGAATCAATGTCTTGAGCACACGAGCAAAGTCTGTCCTGGTAGGGAACTCCTCTCAACCTGCCATCCAACCTTGCAAAACATTTTCTGGAGAAGAAAAGGCTAAGGAGTAACCCTACACAAATTTGGAATGGAGCCCCTAAGGCGTCTTGTATGCTTCCTTCCGCCAACTCCTGCAGCCAAGCTGGTGCCAAACGTCTTGCTCTGCTTTCCTTTGGACCACATCAGCGATGCTGAGAGGCAGTCTTGTCTTCTGGGCAGCACAGGACTGCCCAGTCTTGCACCCTGGAGAATTCACTATAGGCGCTGTGATTCTCCAGCAGTTTGACTTCCCCCCTGGAGGTGTACTCCATTGTTTCCTGAGACAGACAGACACCCAAAAAAATGTGCAAAGTTTCTGTGCAGTCCTATTATTTGACCCACCATGTGGTAGCTAGCTACAGGAAGTCTTCAATTCCTCCTGCCCTTGCTATTCTTCCCTGTTAAGGTGGTACTGGACAGCTGACCTTTCGCTGGACCAGTTTTTGCCTTCGGGTTTCCCTTCTGCTTTCACTTTCCCCTCGGTATTCCTGCTGCTTCCTGAAATTCCTCCTTGTCTCTTTGAAGTTCTCACTGTTTCAGTTCAGCTGTTCTTGCCTCTCTGCCTGCTCCACAGTTTTGAGTCTCCGCCTCACTGTCACGCCCATATTCCTTCTGAGACTCCTACCCAGCCACATTTCCTCTCTGTCACTTCCCCTCGCTTGCTCTCAAGTCTTAATTTCACATACCCACGTGCCATTTTTCTGACTCTTTCTCTCATCCCATCAGTGTTTCTCAAACTTGAGTCCCCAGCTGTGTTGGACTACAATTACCATCATCTTGGTCCTGCCAGCTGGGAACCCTAGTTTGAGAAACACTGGAAGTCATGCCAGGTCATTAGTTCTGCTTTTGTTCGCTCCTTTCCCCTCCACTTTGCTACTGCCTCCACACATTGGGGTGCTCAGGGTACCCCCCACCCCCACAGCCTCGCCCACGGTTCTTTCATTTCATTTTTTAAAATTTATTGTATTAAATTTGCATACCACCCTTCACCCAAAGATCTCAGGGCAGTTTGAAGCATAAAAATACAAACTAGAGCAGGCATGGGCAAACTCGGCCCTCCAGATGTTTTGGGACTACAACTCCCATCATCCCTAGCTAACAGGACCAGTGGTCAGGGATGATGGGAGTTGTAGTCCCAAAAACATCTGGAGGGCTGAGTTTGCCTATGCCTGGACTAGAAATTCAAGATACATATCCTTCTTCAGTTCAGGCACATCCACATCTCTGGTGCTCTTCCTCCATTGCCTCATTTCCGGTCCACCTTTCTCCCCCCCCCCCATATTAATGCAATATGGCCTAGGCAAGAAAGCCCGGACAAGGCAGCTCCCCAGCATCCATCCATCCTGTTCTGCTGTCACTGCCCATCACACAACGATGCCGCTATTTCAGCCTCCGCAGTGTCAGAGGCTGGCGAGGGAAGTGGAGGGAGGTGGATGCCCCAGGTGAGCTGCTGGGGAATGGGGCAGGGCAGGGCAGCTTTCCAGCAACCATCCTGCTTTGCCAATGCTGCCTGCCACTCCTTGTCGCCTGTGGCTGAGGCCAAAATGACAACAGCAGGGTGAGGCAAGCGGTATGAGCTGAGGGCAGGGTGAGGTCTAAGGGCAGGGGCACAGTTTGGGCAATGAAATATGGAGAGGGGGCATGGTTTGGGTGAATTGTAAGGGGGTTGGGAAGGTTTAACGGGAGGGGGGTGGCCAAGTGTAAAGAGAGGGGGCTTGGCACGTTGTGAAGTGAGCAGGGGAAGCAGTTTACATACACGTAAAGGGACCCCTGACAATTAAGTCCAGTTGTGAATGACTCTGGGGTCGCAGCGCTCATCTCGCTTTATTGGTCGAGGGAGCCGGCATTTGTCCGCTTCCGCACACAGTTTTTCCGGGTCATGTAGCCAGCATGACTAAGCCGCTTCTGGTGAATCAGAGCAGCGCACAGAAACGCCGTTTACCTTCCCGCTGGAGCGGTACCTATTTATTTACTTGCGCTTTGACATGCTTTCGAACTGCTAGGTTGGCAGGAGCTGGGACTGAACAACTGGAGCTCACCCCGCCGTTGGGATTTGAACCGCCAACCTTTTGATCGGCAACCCCAGTGGCACAGTGGTTTAACCCACAGCACCACTCATGTCCCTTTACATACATATACACATAGTAATTGTGTATTTTTTAAAAAAGCTGCCTTGAGCATGGTTTTACATACATATACGCATAGTTAAAACCATGATCAAGGCAGCTTTTTTAAAAAATACACAATTACTATGTGTATATGTATGTAAAGGGACATGAGTGGTGCTGTGGGTTAAACCACTGTGCCACTTGGGGTTGCCGATCAGAAGGTCGGCGGTTCAAATCCCAACGTATTTTAAAAAATACACAATTCCAGACATAACAAAAGTAGTCATAAACAATAAATAAAGCATGCAAAAGTACACAAGCAAACTGAACAACGTTCTCACATAAGTCATAGCAAAATGTAAAATAAATATACTGTTACTGATATTATTTTTTGTTAAAATTCCCCTCCCCCACCCAAATAAAACCCTAAACAACAACCAGCCTAGGAGTCTGTTCAGCTGCCTTGGCTTTTGTAGCTGGAGTCAGTCAGGGCTGTCCATTCCCAGGCCAGGTGGGAAAGACCTGCAAGGCAGGGAGCAGGTCTTCCAGGTCTCTGGCCTCTTCAGCAGCCCCAGTTTTTGTAGTTTATACATAAGAGCATAAGGGGAGCCAGCTGTCTTTTCTGATGAAGCATTTTAAAGTGCTTCAGCTTTTTGCATGTCACGTTCATTATTTTTGACAGCGCATGCCTGGATGTTCCCTATTCTTCAAAGACAGATTCTTTCAAATCCAAAGTGCAGCCTAGAGAATGCTGATTGTGGAAAAGTTATTTGGCAATATTTTTCACAGCATTTACAGACCTTGTGTGTGTGGTTGCCTGTTTCGTTGCACAATGATAAAATAACAGACACATATTTGGCAAAGTTACATTTCCAAGCGCTTTGATTCAGACTACCTCAAAAAGGGCAATGTAAAAGGTTGTTTAAATGTTTGCTTTTGTTTGGAACTGTCTGTGAACTTCATCTAAACAACTCCCCATAGGGAGGAGGAAGCAGGAAATGTCTCTAATGATAGGAACATGATAACGAAGTAAGATTCTGTAAATGACCCCAAGGAGGCAAGCAAGTAAACCAAGGAAATTTGGGTTGTTCAGGATAAGTATAGTATATCATATGCAAAACCGGATGACCTTGGGACAAATATTACAATCATACAACACATAAATATGTGATCAATGTTGTTATCTGACTAACAATTGTGGTTTTTAATTGGGACATGTGTTTCAGATGTAAAGGAGGAGAAAACTTTGCAAGGCTTTGAATTGGATCTTTGTGTTTAAAAATAGACCTTTTCTCATACATATGTCTCTTAACCACATCACATCTATCTTTTTGTTGTGAAAAATAGACGTGAAATAAAAAAAATGTGAAGCTCATTACAGTAATTAAGAATGGGAGGAAATGTACTGGGTTTTATTGAAACTGCTGATAATTTTGGTTTGCATCACTGCTGGATTGCATCAGAAAATCAGATAGAATTGTAAGACAGTCTAACCATGATTTTTGCCCCAGGGCTCAGTCTCTGTATTTCTGGGGAACATGTGCAGAACATTTTTACTGCATTATTTACTACTTTGAGAGAAACTAGCTTATATATGTAAAAAAATGCTGGCTGAAATGGATAGTTCAAACCGCATGTTTCCTTATTCCTAGGTTTTTGGAAAAAGAGACCACCAAATGGCTAGAACTCTTTGAAGGTAGTGGTGTTCCATATGGTCCAATCAATAGCATGCAGCAAGTGTTCTCGGATCCTCAGGTCAGTTCTCTTTGATAAACCTTTGAATGCTTGTTTAAATTTATTCACGTTTGCTCCTCTTCCATTTATCCAACCTCAGTTGATGTTACCGTACAAATAATTATGATGATAACAAAAGTAGTGGCACAGTATAGCAAAGAGATAACTTACTAAAGACATTTTAAAAGCCGAATCCTAGGAAATCTTGACTCTGTTTTGTATTGTGTCACACAGTTGGTCTATTAGATCCTGAGCCATATCCTGACTACAGTTCGATGAACTTTCAGGGCATAGGGAGTTTGCTCTGGAATGGCTTGTTCTGTGTGAGTGTGTAATTTGTCCTTCTATATCTAATAATACAATTTGTTGTGCTTGCAGTGGGCTGGGTACTGGACCCTTCTGGTCAGCAGTGCTCAACATGATACATGCTATCCATTATATTTGTGGTCAACCTTATTCCAAAGGCTCAGCCTGGGTTATCTAAATGTTTTCAGGTTTTTGTAGCAGAAAAAGTGGAATCACTGTATGTTAAGTTATCACCATCTGAAGTAATGGAAGCAAAGGCACCATCAAATCTTTGTAGTATTATATAAAATTGCAACAGGTATGTTTAGGTACATAAAAACTGATATCTCTTTTCTTGAGGTGCATGTTATTCAGATGCTAAAATCATCCAATTTTGACCTTAAGCTATTGTTTTTATTGGTCTTTTCTCTGTTATTCTTCTGGTTTCAAAAAGTTACAATGCCATTGATAAGAAGGCATTGACTGATATATTTCCTTTTCTGTGTGTTCAGAAGTTACTGAATACTGTCAAGACAGTGATTGGTGAACACTATCCCACTGAAGCCAATAAGATTAACTATTCTATAACCAGTAATATTTGTTAACTGTAGAAGTGAGGCTGTTGTCTGCAAATTCTCCACATATCTGCAAATTCTCCACATATTGCGGCAAAGTAATCTGTTCTTTAAAAAGTCCGTGCCACACGATGGGACAGTTCTATACAGCAAAGGCTGTGAGTAGACTTGGTTTCAAATGTGAAAATCTTATGGACAACTTGCATAGTAAAGCAGTGACTTTAAAAAAGAGGAAGCTGTGCCCATTGCTGAGAAGGTCAGGTGAGGCCATGGGACGTCATGCTTTTGTTACATGCTGGATGTCTATGCCACATTCTGTGTGGGTTTCCCCCTGAAAAGCACATGGAAACTTAAATCCATGAAAGTTCTGCTGGGTCAAGTGCTGGGATCATGTGCTCCCTTTATTGAATCAGTTGCACAGGTTGCTGGTTTGCTTTCAAGTGCTGATGGTTGTTACCTTTAAACCCTAAATGGCTTAGGACTGAGTCACTTGATGAACCTTCTCATCCCATGCAAGTTTGCCTGCTCTTTAGGATCTATCACTGTTGCCTTGTTACTTGTGCCAAATGGAAAATATTTTATTTTTTTAAAAAAAATTGTGGGATCCATTTGGTGTCCTTACAATCACAGAAGTTTTTTTTTTAATCCATTCCTTAATGGAAGAAGAGAAGTGCCTTTTCTTTTTTTTTTTTTACCACCTCCCCTTCCCACTGCAGCCTTCAGTGACAGCCCACCTCACTTTGCTCCAGAGAATTGAGGGACTCTTCAGAACATGTTGGGAGGTGGTGTGGGGGAGGCAGAAGGATGTTAGATTGCGCAGAGACAGAGGTGTCTCTCTTGCTGGTATCCTATGAGGAGGGTGAGAAGGACAGGTGTGACGAAAGTTTGCAAATAGGTCAGTGCGACATCAGAATGGAAATGTTGGGAGACAGTGGGCTGCAATTCGTGGGACAATGGAGTGCAGTGCTGAAGTTGACTGTGGTCTGCAGGAAAGCCAACTTTCTCGCTTTGTAACTTTCACAGGGATTTAAGCTGCGGCTTTTGAGCACTTACAGCAGGTTGGTTTTACAAGTGTTTTGTTAGAGGTTTATTCACATGGTGGTGCTAAATTAGTGATTATGCATATGTTCAAAGGACTGCAAAATGTAAACCTTTTAACACTGAGAAAGGTGATATTTAAGGATCACGCAGGGAGGAAGGCTGGCTCCTTAAACTCAACTTTCAGACGTTCCTATTTAAAATTTCACATGCAAACCTTTTAACTTTCTGTAGTGGCTTCCTTTTGTTGTGGTTCACATCAGTTTCTAGTCTTTATGTTAAAGGCTCTTTCCCCCGATAATAATTACAACCTCATTTTCTTCCTGTCTTCTGCCAGTTAATGTTCCCCATCATTGCTCCCTTTTCAGATCAGAAGAGCCTGGATGCAAAGGCTCTCTGGTGAAAAATCTGTCCTCCGCAAGCAGCAGCCCATGTCTGCAAGGCCCCAGCTGTTCAGTGAAACACTGAGACACGGGTCTGCCAGGTCATCTAAACAGAATCACCACATTTATAGGGATTGTTATTTGAAATGAAATGATCTCTTTGTTACTTAAAGTTGATATTTAATCAACTGGATTTCTCGTCACAGTATTCTTTACACCTAAGCATTTTCAGAATAGTTGCTGCTCATACCTGTCTCGTTCCCCCCCCCCCGCCCCCGTTGCAAAGATGAATTGTATTGCACACTGTTTTTAATGCTGTTGGGTTATTATTGTGTGCCTTGAATTTTTGTGGATACTACTTTGAGTTCTTTTCTTAAAAATCCTAAGCTGTCTATAAGTATCTTAAATAAATTAATCAAAGAAATTTTGTAAAAATAACTCACATGGGAAATGCGATTTATTTCTATTTCTATTAAAAAGTATTTCTCACTTTTCAACCCAAAGAACTCAAAAAGTGATGTCTAACAGCACAAAAATGTAACAAAGGGCAACATTTTAAACACCAATACTAAAGATAATTTAACATTTTAAGCAGCACTAATCAGCTACAGAGCCAAACAGGGCCACTGAAATTGTTTGTTTTCAACAAACGCTTGTAGTGAGTAGGGAAAGGAATAGGCAAGCCCCCTGAGAGAGTTTTAGATTCTGGGCACCACAGCAGAGGTGGAAGTGGGGATCCGAAGCAAAAATGAGCTCTTCACATCAGTTGTAATATGCTGTATCTTTAAATGAGAAGCCAAACTGTGTTGTGTTATGCTTTTGTTGAGGTCACATAAAGCAAAGGGCTGTTCTGACCCCCAGCAAGTGGAACGGTGGTGTAGCTTCCTTTTTAATAATAATCTCATGATTATGAATACAGCTGCCACTTGTTTAAAGATGTTGGCTAAGTCATGAGTCAATTTTATTAAACACATTGCAATTGATTATATTGCAGATGTTTAATAAATTGCTTTACTGCTTGATTTAAGATTTCTAGATTGGAATCTGTTTCCTGGCATTTCCTTGGTCTGCAAGTCCATTGGATTTCTCTAAGTAGCACCAAGTTTAATATGAGTAGAAATTTCTTAAGACTTGAAGGAACAGCACCTGCTGCTGTTTTTTGCCCCATTATATCAAAGTCTGGCTTGTCACTATAAAGTGGGACAGGCATGCTTTTTAAAAAACAATTAACTGGGATTTAAATGGCTTATCAGACTTTCCCTTCATTTTTAAAAACAACCTAGTGCTTTCTGGTTTTCTCATCCCAGAGAAATGGAGAAGTATCTTACGGGGGGGGGGCTGTACAATCCACCGTCCCCAGAATCATGTAAACATTCATTCCTGAAGTTATTTCTAACTGTGCAGGACCTTTCTGCTGAACAGCTGCTAGCCTTTGACCTTGAGATGGGCAGGCAACGCCATTTGCAAAGTCTTGTGAACCAGCCCTGAGAAGGAACATTCAGACATACAATTGGCAGTCACTGGAAGGACAGATCGTGAAGCTGAGGCTCCAATACTTGGGCCACCTCATGAGAAGAGAAGACTCCCTGGAAAAGACCCTGATGTTGGGAAAGATGGAGGGCACAAGGAGAAGGGGACGACAGAGGACGAGATGGTGGGCCAGTGTTCTCGAAGCTACCAGCATGAGTTTGACCAAACTGCGGGAGGCAGTGGAAGACAGAAGTGCCTGATGTGCTCTGGTCCAGGGGGTCACGAAGAGTCGGACACGACTAAACAACTAAACAACAACAACAACACGCTGAAGTCGTACCGTTTTGGGAGAACTGCAGTAATGTACCATTTATTAACATTTCAACCGGAGCTAAGCAGCTCTTCTGGGTTGCAGCTTTTTACTGTTTTAGGTTTAGAGATTCACTAGTGGGGGGGGGGAGAAATAGCAGTGCAGCAGTCAAAATATTTGAGGAGAACAATTTATTTTTGGTTAACATGTAAACGAGTCACTATGTTTGTAGAACTTCTTTGCAATCAGGAAAATTACAGTCATGCTAGCCATTTCCATGCAGCTTTTTATAGCCAGGCAGTTTCCAAGCTTTCATTCATTTTTTTTTTAAATCCTCTTTTTAATCAGGCCAAGATTGTGCAGTAAAGGAATTCCCAATAAGTTTTAAACACTTGCTAGATGATCTCAATATGGTCAGAAATACTCTAGGGAACTTGTGCATGACATATAATCAGGAATTCTGTTTTTTAAAAATAACATAAACAAACCATTGTTGTTGCTTTTTAAAGACATTCAGAGTAAAATAGACACTATTTTGTTGTTTCCAAAAGATGTAACAGAACAAAACCCAAACAAACAAAGCAGGTATTGTGCAGGGCTGCAGCATCAAGATGTTTAGTTTTCAAGTATGTGGAATGCAGGCAGATGTCTTGATCTCCAAAAAAGCGGATTCTTTTACATACCAGTCTATAGTATCATGCATTTTGGAAGAGCCTGTGGAAAATAAATTAAGAAAATAACACAGGATGTATCAACAGTGTCTCGTTTTGATCCAGATAGAGTTTGGGCTGTGTGTTGTTAGATAGTCATTGCCAGTCTACTGCTGTGATCTGCACATTAAAAAAAAGCTGTAAAATGGATAGACTTTTTGTAACAGTGCAGTTAGACATGCCACACAAGTAGAGGATATCAGGTGTGAGACATCACCACACTGCATCACTTCTGAGAAATATTGGGAGGGAAATAGCAGATCTGAACTATCACAGCTGTCCTTGATTCCAGTTCATGCCAAACACCTGCAAGCTCTAAAAGGATACCAAAACAAAACCCCACCCTGTGGCAAGCGGCCAGCCCTCAATAACACTTCCCTGACTTCACATTGCCATAAAAAATAATTTTAACATTTTTTTTTAAATAAAATACAGGAACCTTGTTCTTCCTCTCCCAGAAGTCCAGTTTAGTTCCTTTTAGCCACCCTTCCAAAGAGGATAAGTACAGTCCAGAAATAAACACACAGCTGAAGTAGCGATATGTTTGAATGCTGAAAAGTATCTCCTTGTTTTCATCTTGTGTTATTACTAGGAAGTTACGAAGTTACTTGGCTCTGCTAACCTCTCTGAATCACCTGTTCCTTTGTCAGGGCACATCTGTATGGCAGCTGCCCATCCAGATGAGGAAACAGGGGACCTACCCTTGGAAAAGGAAGGCAGTTTTTCTCCCTCCCCACTCCCCCCCCTTTGGATGCCTCCATCCCATTGGCATAGCTATCAACTTACAGATTTGAAAATAAGGGACCAGCAGCCTTGAAAATAAGGGACCAGCAGCCAAAATAAGGGACCTGCAGCCTCACCTGTTCCAGGCACTCCAGTCTTCCTGTCCTCCTGCAGTCTGGTCAAACTCATGCTGGTAGCTTCGAGAACACTGTCCAACCAACTTTGTAACCAGAGGTTCAACTGAATAGAATCTGAATCACATGCACCACAAGGCCTATGCAGCCTCAACTTAAGATGGCTCCCCGGCCTGGCTTTGCACTGCAAAGTTTGCAGCAGCACATGCAACAAAATGGCGTCCAGCATTCAAAAAACCCCTCAACTTGCATTAACTAGCCACACATAAGGCATGCAAGCTCCACCCCCCAGTCATTCTTAGACTTCTTATTGGGTGAGCAACACAGCCAAGCAACACAGTTGGAGCCTCCCTCCTCCCTGGCCGGCAAGGAGGGAGGGAGGGAGAGGAGCTGCTTCCTTTGAAATTTAAGGGACATCATTTAAGGGACATTTAAGGGACATCCATCAATAAGGGACAGCAGTGGGACATGGCGCTGGAATAAGGGACTGTCCCTTCAAATAAGGGACACTTGACAGCTATGCATTGGCAGGAAGCAAGAGATCACAACTGCACTACCTTTGCTGGTAGCCCAACCACTGTCTGTGTATGTGGAATCTATGGACAGCAGATACATGGTCTTGTAACAGCCATAGACGCTTTCCACATGGCAGTGCTCTCACCCTGCATTCTGTCTTCCTTTCTGGAGTTTGTCACCCCAGTTATCTAGTTCATGGCACTTCATGGACAAGAAGCCCGGATTTTGTGTGCTGAAGGTCCCAGACTTCTTGGATCTCCGCTTTTTAAAAAAGGACCCTCTGCTACTATACCAGTTTGGGGCTGGGTGGACCAATAGTCTGGCTCAGTATAAGTGCATCCAGTTCCTATATCCTATAGCAAGGGTCATGCACATCTGTCCTACATAATTTTCTTTTAACACTTCCAAGTGAAAATATTATTGGCACCGTATTTTAAATGTTTGCAGTATCACAAAGCATCAGGTCCATTACTCTGTTCTGTGGAATTGCAGGCTATGGTTTGCATAATCTATTATTATTATTATTATTATTATTAGTAGTAGTAGTAGTAGTAGTAGTAGTAGTACCCCACACATCTGACTGGGTTGTCTCAGCCACTCATACGGCTTCCAGCATATACGAAAACATAATAAAACGTTAAACATTAAAACGTCCATATACAGGGCTGCCTTCAGATGTCTTTTAAAGGTTATATAGTGATTAGCAAATGTCTGCTGACTCTTATCCAAGTCAAGAGAAATTATTTTTCTCTCTCAAACCTTGCCAGGAATCTTTGGCATGCAGCGCTTCTAAATAAGAAAAAGCACAGGTAATAATTCCTGGGTGAGTATCTTGCTTCAAAAGAGGGACCTGCTCTTTCCCAGACTAATTGCACAATCCGAACCACATGCACTTGTCCCTTTGAATTTAGTGGGGCTTACTCCCATGTAAATGGAAGTAGGATTGCAGTTTGAGATGGCTGGTGCCTTCATTATATACCTTTAGGCTCCGGGCAAAAACGTTCCGTTTTTAAGCAGGCCTTTGGCTGATAGACATCCTATGACCTTTTAAATGTGTCGTGGAATGGGGGTTTATTGGATTCTTATTATGTTTTTTATATTCTCCCTTATCCAGTAAACATATCTCCTCCGTTGTCAGTGAGGCCCATTTCCGGTGTATGCATACTTCATTGCAGAGATCCATAGCAGTCTGCACATGTTGTTTGGGGTGTTCAAAACACATTTTTGGCAAGGCTTTCTGCTCAAGTCCACCCTGGCCAACCACCCAGATAGCCTCCATGCTTAGCTGGACACTCAGTTTTATTTGCTTATTTCCTCCATGATATGTACTTGGTACTACTGATAATTTCATTCCGCTTCTGTTGCTCCAGTTCAAGGCATCATCCAATATGTATTGCACAATTTTCTGATTTGACCTTGTCTTAACAATGCTTCCTGGCTTGGGGTCATTGAATGATGTTAGAGTCATCGTCTTCGTCTTCCAAATCACTTAAGAAAATTCAGACTAAAATAAACTCTAAGGTTAATCCTCGAGGGACTGCTCTGGCTGCTTGTCTCTATCGAGGACATTTTATTCTTGTCTTAATACTTTATCTTGACAAATGATTGAATATTTGGTCTTCCCTTCTACCTCTTGGCTTTTGTTGCTGATACGATAACCAAAAAGTCAAATCAGACACAACTGATTTTTTTATGAATGGCAAAAACAAGATAGCAACTTATCAAATGACTAGGTCTGCCTGAGCAGCCGCAAAAATTAGATGGAACGTTGCCTAACTGAATGTTGCATGCTGACCCGAGAGATCACTTGTAATAAATGTATCTGCTTGCTTTCCCACTGGTTTTGTGAATTATGGGATTTTTCCACTTGGTTTTGTGAATTATGGGATTTGGCCCTGTAACTACCCTTTCGCATTCAGCCAACTTTTTGTACAATTTTGTTATGGTTCTTCTCTAGAGTAGAACATAAGACTGTGCTCCTTTCTCCTCTGATCAGTATATATATATATGTGTATATATACATATATACATATACATATACATATACATATATATATATATATATATATATATATATATATATATATATATATATGAGATTCGGTGTGTTTATTTGGAGGCCAGGAATCTTTAAACTTTCCCTAAATGTACTCGTAAAAAACCTGTGACACCACTTTCATACTTGTAGCTGTGTTTATCCGCATATACGTTAAAGGACAACCAAAATCATCTCCAACTAAATGTGTGTTGAGAATGATAGCAGATTAAAAGGTGGAATCCTCAGTTCTCATGCCAATGAAGAAACTGTCTCCTTGTAGATGGAAGGAGGGACACAGGCTGCAGTCCTTCACACACTTATTTAGGAGTAAGTCTTACGTAACATTCTTGGTATACTTCTGAGCAGACATACATTAGGACATACATCAGTTCAAAAGCACGCCAAAAGTGCAAGTACATAAATAGGTACCGCTCCGGCGGGAAGGTAAACGGCATTTCCGTGCGTTGCTCTGGTTTTGCCAGAAGCGGCTTAGTCATGCTGGCTGCATGACCCGGAAAAACTGTCTGTGGACAAATGTCGGCTCCCTTGGCCAGTAAAGCGAGATAAGCGCTGCAACCCCAGAGTCATCTGTGACTGGACTTAACTGTCAGGGGTCCTTTACCTTTACCTTATGTAACATTCTCGGTATACTTCTGAACAGACATACATTAGGACTGCACTGCTCATTTGTATCATTCCCTTGTTTTATTTTGGGGGAGATATGTTTCGGTGCCTACTTCCACTAGTTTTCAGCATTTCTGCAGGTTGGTGATATGTATGGATACAGACATTTATGTATTATACTTTTATCCTGCCTTGTTTCTACACCTTGTTTCTACTTTTTAATCTCACATAACCTTGCGATGAAGGTTGTAGCTGAGCAGGGATTTGAACTCAGGTATCACAGTTCTAGTCTGAGACTCTAAGCACTAAACCAGTGGAAGCACCTCTTATATTTCTGCTCATATGTGCATATGCCTTGCAAACTGATCCATTATTATTAGGCCTTCAAAATGTTCAGTTTGTTGCTTTTTTCTAATATTACTTGAAGCTCTGCAGTTCATTGTCATTGGGATTGCAGGGTAAGGCCATAATTCAGTGCATTGTTTTATGTACTTCAACTCCACTGAAATTTTAGATTAGCATCCTTCAATTTCATTTTTAGAAGTGAATGTCGAGGTTAATACAGGGCATTTCTGTGTGAATATGTGTGTGCCTGTGTGTGTTCATTCATTTCCTTTCTAGAAAAAAAAAATCACACCATTTGAAACACATTTTTCTGAGGGGACACCCAATATGTTTTGAATTACTAGGATTCCAAATAAAAAAGAGAATCTGCCAAGAAGCTTTCAAAAGTTTACATGACAGGTCTGCTTCTCCACCTTTTGAAAAATATTCTTGGCATTTCATCCTTTGGCCCCTCAGGACTAGAAATAACGTCACGGCCTTTTGAAGACATTGAGGTTGACCCTTCCTTTGCAGACATGCCTCCTTGTTGAAAACCTTTGAAATAATAGGTAGTGTGGTGGATAGAGAGGTGGACTTCAGCTCCACTATGAAGCCTTTGGACCCATTACTATATGGAGGACCATGCAGGCTGTCCCGAGTTCCTTAGAACAATGCCAGCACATGTGGGAAACCGGGGGAAGGTTTTTGTGTGTGCGCCTCTCCATTTGAAGCCTGCATGCATTCATTAAACCACATGGATAGGTCTTAGATGTGTCATCAAAGTTGCATGACAGCAAAAATGCACAAAAGGAACTGTATGTCTTTACATTTCTTCCAGAAAGCATCTGGGGTTGGTGGGGGCAGTTATCGCTAAAGCTGCTATGTCCCAGTAGAAAAAAAATACTTGTGTATGCATATTTTTTCACCTTTGCATTCCCATGTTGGTTGGCATCTGTCTGTCTCAAGAGAATGGAGTGTGTCTCTGGGAGTGAAGTCAAACTACTGTGATAGCAGCACGAGAATGAACTCCCTGAGGCGCAAGTTTTTAATTACATAAATGTTTAATTGTTTTTTAATTATCATATTCCCCACTATGTTTTTTTCTTTTCCTGTTTTATCTGTAAGCTGCCTTGAGTCCCTGTCGGGGTGGCGAGGTCGGGTATAAAGTAATAATAATAATAATAATAATAATAATAATAATAATAATGTATTGTTTTTAACACTTGATTGGAAGCCGCCCAGAGTGGCTGGGGAAACTCAGCCAGATGGGCGGGGTATAAATAATAAATTATTATTATTATTATTATTATTATTATTATTATAAGCAACACTGGTTGGCATCTATCTGTCTTGGAAGACAATGGAAGCGTGTGCCTTCAGGGATGAAGTCAAACAGTTGGAGAGTTACAGCGCCTGCTGTGGCTGTAGAAACTAATACAGGAGAGGCATGCTTTGTTGCAGATGAAGGCGTCTGGCTGTGCTGCTGCAGATGCACTAGGGTGTTTCTTCTCTCTGTGCTCCTCCCAGTGGTCATTTCTCCCCTGGTCACTGCTGTGGATGCACAACCTGCCTGTCTCCAGGCACTGCAGTTGTCTGCAAGGGATTCCTACATAGCAAGGTTAATGTTGCCAACCTTCATGTTATGTAATAACATTAATAATGGGGACACACCAGCCTTGCAAATGTGCCTCCATTAAGTGCTTGTCTAAAGTTATGTTCTGTTGTAATGCCAGCTGATAAACTGTAAGGAAACCGGAAGCAGTTGCTCACTGGAAGCCAGGCAGAGGAGCCAGAAAGATTCCTTTGTAATGCAGCACAACATGAAGAGACCTTCATCCTTCTCCAGCCTTCCATATTTCAGCACCTTTTATCGCATGTTGAGATCTCCTCCCTCTGATTTCAACAGGCTCTTTGGCATGCCTGCATTGAATTGGAAGCAGTTTAAATATTCATAATTGAGGGGGGACTATGACAACTGTACTATCTGTGTTTACATATGCCTTTATTAATATGATATATTGGTGGTTCCAACTCTGCTTTGAAGGAAAACTTTTTAATCCTTAAACATAAAAAGATACTTGATTATCAGAGAGAGAGAGAGAGAGAGAGCACTGAGATGGACCAAATTGGTTTCACATGTTTTGCAATGACACAAGAGGTACATTGAAATAAGAAAATGGAAGGGAGGGGAGATTTTCCAGGTGTTGTTCTTTCATATATGTGTTTGTGTTAACTTGCAATGTTCATTCAAGGAGATGAGCACGAACCACAATTAACCCCTCTGAAAGGAAAAATGATACAGCCAGTAGAGTAATTAGGAAGCGGTTAGAGAAAAAGGCTGCAGCTGTCATAATTGCAGGATGGCTCTTCTTAACACCCATCAAGTCCAGCATCCTGTTCTTACAGTTGCCAACCAGATGCTCACGAGAAGCCTGCAGCCAAGACCTGAGTTCAGCAGCACTCTGTGTCCTTGTGAGGCTTACCACTTCTGAGACTGGAGGGTAGTACACAGTCATCATGAGTAGTAGCCATCAACAGCGAATTTAAATCCTTTTAAAAGCCATCAAATTTGATGGCCGTTACTACATTGGATTCTATAACAGATTAACTCTGCATGTTGTGAAGAAGGACTTTCTTTTGTCCTGCCTGGACCTTCCAGCATTCAGCTTCACTGGACCATCCTAGGTTCTGGTATTTTGAGCTCAGAGGAATTTCTCTCTCTCTGTCCTTTCCCCACGCCGTTCTAAATCATGTACACTTCTACTGTGTCCCTTTACACTCACCTTTTCTCTAAATCCCAAAGCCACATATGCCGTAACGTTTTCCAACTCTGCAATGTTTTCCAACTCTGAAATATCCTTTTTGAGGTGTGGCAACTGGAATTGGACACAGTATTCCAAGGGCAGTCACATTTTAGATTTGTATAACAACGTTGTGATATTGGGAACTTTACTTTCATTCTATTTCCTAATAATCTCATGCATGGGTTTTGCCCTTTTCACACACTAGGGTGACATTTTCTTCAAGCTACCCAACACCATTCCAGTATCTCTTTCCTGATCAGTCACTAGCAGTTCAGACACCAGGAAGTTGAGGTTTTCTGCCCCGGCAGGCATGACTTTACACTTGCTACCAGTCCTTTTTTTCTAGAAAAACAGGCACTGGTATTCACCATGAAGTTGTTACATTAAGTGCCACACTCTTTAACCACAACAAAAAGAGGTGCCAGTACCCCCTGAGAAAAAGCACTCCTTGCTACACCTTCCATTTTAATGCCAACTCTGCCAGTTTGTAGAGATTATTTTGAACAATTTGGCATCATCAACGAGCTTGGCCACTTCATCGCTCACCTCTAATTCCAGATCATTACATCTTTCCAATGTGACAACTGCTCATTTATTCCTACTCTCTGCTTCTTGTTCTTTAACCAGTTACTGATGCATTAAAGAACCTGTTTCCTGCTAAATGTGCTCAGGGGTCTTCGGTGAGGGACTTCATTAAAAGGTTTTTGAAAGTCGTAAAGACACAATGTCTACTGGATCATCCCTATCCATATTCTTGACATAATTGAAGCACTCTAAAATGATAGTTAGGTCTTACCTTTGTGAAAGCCATATGTTTTTCTATATGTTTGGTAAATCTGTATTTAATAATGTTTTCCACCAGTTTACCCAGAACAGATGTTAAGTTAACGGGCCTGTATGGGTCCATTTTAAACCATTGGCATGATGCTGGGCACTTGGCAGCCATTGGGTACAGAAGCAGCTTGCCTGTCAGGGTGGAGCCCAACTTCCTGGCCACAGTGTTGGAGCCCCTTTCAGGGAGGGAGAGGGCTGAGGTGGTAGAGAGGCTGGCACAGTGTGGGCACACTTGGCAGAAGTGTTGGATTGGCTTTGCTAATGCTTTTGGACTGCACTGGTCTCCCTGATACTTCTCCCCTCACCTTCCTGACGCAGCAGCCAGGATACTAGCATTGTGACTCTGCCCTACCAGGTGAGCCAGTTCTGGTCAGGTGTGAAGGCTGATAATAGGTACAAGCTAGATATTTTTGTTAGAAGACCAACAATTTCACATTTGAAATCTCTACAAACTCTTCAGGAGATGCCACCTGAACTCAGTAATTTGCTTGTTTTTCATTTGTTGCTTTCGGGGGAGATTTCCTTTCATGCCTTTTCATGCTCTCTTACAGCAAATTTATATTGCTATTTCAATATAAAAATGAAAAGGGGAAAATGATGCAATGTGTAGTCAAAGCTGCCTCACCTACTTTTATGCATTATGGGAACAAACTGAGATTGGGGCAATTAATAGAGGCTGTTTGTCACTAAGGGACGCAGGTTGCGGGTCGCGCTGTGGGTTAAACCACAGAGCCTAGGACTTGCCAATCAGAAGGTTGGCGGTTCGAATCCCTGTGACGGGGTAAGCTCCCATTGCTCAGTTCCTGCTCCTGCCAACCTAGCAGTTCAAAAGCACGTCAGAGTGCAAGTAGATAAATAGGTACCACTCCGGCGGGAAGGTAAACGGCATTTCCGTGTGCTGGTCTGGTTCGCCAGAAGTGGCTTAGTTATGCTGGCCACATGACCCAGAAGCTGTCTGTGGACAAACGCCGGCTTCCTTGGCCAATAAAGCGAGATGAGCGCCGCAACCCCAAAGTTGGCCATGACTGGACCTAATGGTCAGGGGTCCCTTTACCTTTTTATTTGTCACTAATCCTCCATCTGTACTCAACAGGAAGCATTCCTCAAACAGGAAACTTTAAATCAGTAATGGGAAGCTGTGACCTCTGCTTGTTGTTAGACCCCAGTTCCCATCAGCCCACCAAGCATGGCCAGTGGTCAAGGATGATGGGGGATGTAGTCAAACCACCTGGAGGACCACAGGCTTCTCACCCCTGCATTAAATTAAAATGGACAAGAGCTCTGAAAAGTCTGTCTGTCTAGAGCTGCAATTATGTTCTATTGCAGCAGCAACAACAACAATGAATCAGATCTGAGGGGGGAGGGAAACATCTAGGAAAACAACCCCAAAAAGCATTGGATTGCAACAATTTGATTATGCTGCTGTTTTGATTCTCAGTTAAAAGTGAGTGAATGAAGGAGGGCAATTCCAAAGAAATGGGCTCATGTGGAAACAATTCTGGTCACACTAGAAATGGAATGATGATGTACAAGGGACCAGAGAGTTGAGTAGAAGTACAAGGGATCAGATTTGCTTTCAGATAAAAGTTGGAATCCAACTAAACAGCAAAGACATGCTTTATTGTTATGCGTTTCTTCCTTTTTGTAAAACAGATGATATACCTAAGCCCATTGGCTCCTTCAACTACCTGCTCTTTTCACAGTCTTTCTAATACCTAGTAATTAGTATAAGCTACAAATGGTGTCAGTTATAAAAGCACCTGCAATGAATTAAAGAGGCATAGCACTCAGCTGCAATGATGTGAAAGTTTTAAATAGTCGGTTCTCAGTAGAACAATTGCTCGTGGTGCTTAAATAAGCCCTCTTCAAGATGTAAAAATAAACAAATGGCGGGGGGACCTTAAGAGTGTGATCAAGTAAATTTAGACCCACCGAATGAAATCAAAGGCACAGTAATAACAAGCAACATGTAATGAAGAAAGTATGTGGCTCTTTCCCATGCCTCAGTTTTGGGGTTATAAAAAATAGTGGCAGATTGTTGGTTCTTTCAGAAGGGGCTTGCCACCGCAATGCTCTTAGCTTTTGCAACGCCTTCAGTTGTCTTGTGGCACTGGAGCTGAACACAGATAACTCTTACTTTTGTTGTGCAAACTTTCCCTACCTCTCATTATAGGCACCCGATGGAAAAACAAACACCAAATAAAGCATATGGTGTTGGTTTATTTCTTTACAAGTTGACTAGGAGACAATGCTGGGTGGATTTCACCAAATCAGACGCTGCTGTCATTTCACAATACAGGAAATTTGGAAAAGGTGTTGCAGCTGTTTTAAATAATGTTCATTTCTCAGCATGGCTGTCATGGCTAGAAACCCTTCACTTCTTCCTCGGGATAAGATGCCAGGCCGGGGGGCGGGGAAGGGAAACAACTCATCATGGTGGAAATTAATTGGACTTCACTGAACACTCTGGAATGTGTTTAAACTGTCCTGTTGTAGTTTACACACAGTATAGATGCTCTAATTTGCCATAATTTCAAGTCAACTCTTCAGAAGATGAGCTCTTTCATCTGTTTCCTCCATTTGCAAAGCCAACTTAGGGGTGGGGTTGGGGAACTCACTTATCATAAGATCCACCTACATGTTTCTTGTTTGTCATGGACAGGTTATGAACAGTGAAAGCCACTCCCAGGAAGCAAAACTGCTTTGATTTTCTTGTTTTTAAATCAAGCGGTGTACACATCTTACAAAATACAAATAAATAAATAGAATGTGGTTTGGGACGGAATCATATTTGAGGGAGATTTCAAAAGAGTTGTTGTGGACCCAGTTGCAGTGACCCCACCACAGGAAGCCATTGTGGTGTAGTGGTTAAGAGTGGTGGACTCGTAATCTGGGGAACCGGGTTCGCATCTCCGCTCCTCCACCTGCAGCTGCTGGGTGACCTTGGGCCAGTCACACTTCTCTGAAGTCTCTCAGCCCCACTCACCTCACAGAGTGTTTGTTGTGGGGGAGGAAGGGAAAGGAGAATGTTAGCTGCTTTGAGACTCCTAGGGGAGTGAAAGGCGGGATATCAAGTCCAAACTCCTCTCTTCTTGTTCCTAACCAGAGTAAGGTGAACAAACTGCTCCTCTTGTCCTTTGTCCGGCTGTGGTCCTGAGGTCAGGCACAGCCGGCTTTTATCAACTGGGGGCGGAACAGAGTGAAGCCTGCTCCACCTGGTCAGCTCCCAAACCCCGCCCCCTGGCCTGGCTGGATTGGTCCATATTTTAAAAATCTGGCTGGCCTGAAAGCCTGCCTGTGCTGGTCCCGGGGGGAGGTTACCGTGAGGTGTGGTCAGAGTCCGGTCCTGGGTCGAGGGTCTGGAGACTGTCCACCTAGAGCGAAGCGGGATCCAAAGCGAGGAGCCGGGCAAGGTCGGGAACTCTGGAAGAACAGGTCTGGGTGCTGGCAGAAACAGGTTTCCAACGTCATTGCTCCTGCAACCTGGGACCGGGCTGACTGGCCTTTATCTTCTCTGAGGCCAGGGGCGGTCCCGGCTCACAGGTGACCCGCCTCTCCTGGCCTTAAGGCGAGCACTCCTCCTGGGAGAACCCAGTTCCCTCCGCCTCTCTGCCCTGAGCCTCTGCAGCTCAGGAGAGGCTGGAGGGTTACTGGACCCAGGGGGAGACTCACCTTCCCCTGACAGGGCTGAGAGTGGAGCACCTGTAGGCAATGGGTCCTCAATCACCTCCAGAGCCAGAGTGGATTCATCTGGTGTCTGCTCCTGAGGATCCGGCACAGGTGCAGGCGCTTCAGATTCAAGGCCCTGCCCCGGCTCAGCCGGTCCTGGAGGCGGGGACTCCTGTGCAGGCTGGGATTCCACCGAGGTCTGCTGGGCTGGGCCGCAACTGCCACCAACCCTGGGACTGGGTAGGCAACTATTTCATGGCAGACTCTTCACAGCAGTGCTTGAGAATCCCTGAAGGATGCTACCTAAACCAGGCTTCCTCAAACTCGGCCCTCCATATGTTTTTGGCTACAACTCCCATGATCCCTAGCTAGCAGGACCAGTGGTCAGGGATGATGGGATTTGTAGTCTCAAAACATCTGGAGGGCCGAGCTTGAGGAAGCCTGACCTAAACAGAAGAAAGTATTCTGCTTTTGCTGTTGTTAAAGGTGTTAATGCTGCTGTTCACACTGACCTCCTTTTATACAGAAAAAATAATAAATAAGTTTGTGCAAATAAATTGAGGGCCATAGAGTGTCTTTCCGAATGGAACATATTTAGGTTGAGTTCAATAAAGAGACATTTTGGTGCTGATGCACACTAAGATTATGTAGAAGGTTGAACAAAAGAAAGAAAGAATGAAATTGCAGATACACAATAGAAAATTCAGACAAATGCAACTGTAAATTAAATGTAAATCCAATAAAGGATTGCGGGGAAAGTTCAGTTATAAGGTGCAGATGTTTGCAAATTATATTTGCATGAAAGAGGGAGATTACTTGCCGCTCATCTTCTAGTTCGGATCAAATGTTAAAGATCCCTGAAAGTGGTGTAATAAATTTCAGGTCTTGTTGTGAGGAAGGAGCACATTTTTACCACATGCAGATAAAGTGCTTCCTTGTGGAGATTTCAGCCATTCAGAAGTACACGTGAGACTTGGGTCTGACTGAGGTGGTCACCGGTGAGGCTTTCATTTGTTTGATATAGCTGGAATCTGCCTTCATCCCCACACTTTTCACCAAAGAATCCAGATTTACACACTTGGAATAAATTGGGCCAATTAAGCAGATTCATCAACAAGTCATAATTCCAGCCTTTTGATTCAACAGAATTCTGAATATTTTGGTGAAGACATGGTTGGCAGTTTCTTGGATTAGGCTACCTGTGTCTGCAGTTTGCTGCTGAGTTCTGGAAAGGCCCATTGTTTGCAGTTCGACTTGCGCTGGAGTCACGCAACATGGACTAGAGTTCGTTGGAATCTGGTGGGCTCCACTGTGGATTTAGGAGGCTCCATAGAATAAATAGGCTTTGCTAATCATGGGCCAAGCATGCCTGCACTGACACAGCTTGATGGTGTAATTGAACCACATCTTTGCATGTGCAAATCCTTGAAGCCTACAAAACTGATGGCAGTCTGGTCAGAAGGTGGCAAATTGAGTTCTGCTGAACTTTTTCTGAAGTATAATCTGTTGTTACCACCCATCTCTAGTGATATGGTGAGTGAGATGTTCCCCTGGTGTATTTTCAAGGAATTCCTTGAATAAATATTACTTCTAAAAGGCATAGCATTAAACATAATTAGTAGAGGAAAGTGATTTCTCTTTTCTTTCTTTTTAATTCAAAAAAACAGTATCAAACTTCTTAAAAAAAAGTTATGGATGTAATATATGTACTGAAAATACATGTCTCCTTATTTTAATTCTGGAGGCTGGGATGCATCTGTTCAACATCCTGTGGTGAAGAATTCTGCCTTGAAAACTTTCCATTATAGCAATACATAGGATGAAAAGGTATGTTATGACTTGCAGATGCAAACTTTTAGAAGGCTCACCTCCTAGAATGCCAGCATGTATTAACTACTTAGATGGCAATCCTATACCCACTATACCTGGGAATATAACCAAGTAAACTTAATGGAATTTACTTTTCAATTGACATGTATAGGATTACACTGGCCATTGCCCCTGTTTCAGTGCTTTCATAATCTATGGAGGGAGAATAAATTCTAATGAAAATAAAATTTGGCCTGCCATCTGAGGTTTCTGGAAGCTGCCCTGGCCATAGTAAAAATAAATAAAAATATATAAATTGAAGCAATTAGGAGGAGGTAATTTGCCAAGTTGAAGTGAAAGTTCTATAAAATGCTGTTATTACTTAATTTTCATTAATGATTTCTCCCTCTTCTGTCTGTTTCATCATCTGTGTACCAGTGAAATGTTTTGTTTTTGGTTTTTTTGTTTAAAGAGAAAGCATTTTGAAGAGCCATATTTTAATTTCTATCTGTAAGCAATTAGAATAATGTAGAAAGGGCTTTGAAAAGCTGCTTGATGCCAAATGGCTGAATGTACTTTTGTTGGAAGTTAAACGCCCGGCACATGACACACTCAAGCAAGCAAATGCTAAACAGGAATATACTAAGACTTCTCTTCCCCTCTCTGCCCACATTTGCAAGCCCCTTTTCTCTGGAGACCATGTTTCACAGATTTGGCTTTGGAAAAAGAAACAGATTTCTGGTTCCATTCTGTTAGAGGCCCTGGTGAACATTTCTTGCAACCTTAATTGCATCTTTTTTTATCATCCACATATTCCACTGCATATTCCAGGATGGATGATATCACACTCCAAGGAAGCTTTACAGGGACTCATCAGCTGTTTTGCCCAAACCTGCAGGGAGTTTGACCTTACCACCAGCCTGACAAAGACCAACATTCTGGGTCGGGATGTTGCCCGCACTCCACACATCAGCATTGGTGACCACACACTTGAGGTGGCAGACAATTCTGTCTGCTGGGGTTCCACCATGACCAGCAACCTCCTCATCAATGTTGAGTTGGACAAGCTATTGAAATGGTTCGCCTCACCAAAAGGGTATGGGAGAATGTGAGCGACACTTCAACGCCTTCCACTGGCACTGCGTCAGGAAGATTTGGGGCATCACATAGCAGGACAGAGTCTCAAGCAAAGATGTGCTCTGACAAGCCCACTGTGCTGGGCACAGGGGTAAACCGACCAATGCGGTCCAGGTTCGGTCCCAAATCCAAGGGTTCTGTGAGGAGTCAGTCCAACAGGGCCAAGGCAGGACACGAGGCAGGAAACCAGGCAAGGTCAGGCACAGGATCACTGGCAAGTTCTGGCAAACAGCAACATTACTCCCGCAACCTAGGGTGGGGTCCAGCAGCCTTTTATCTCTGTCGGGGTAACGGCCGGTCCTGATCCCCTGGTGACTCACCTCCCTGTCCCGCCTGACGGCGAGCACTCCTCCTGCGAGTACTCAGGTCTCTCCTTCTCTCAGACCTGAGTCTCTGCAGCTCGGGAGATGTTGGTGGGTTACTAGACCCAGGGGCTGCCTCAGCCTCCCCTGACCCAACCGGTAGTGGAGCAGCTGTATGTGATTGCCCAGCAGAAGGCAACGAGGTAATCCCCGCATCTGGAGCCAGGGCAGGCTCAGGCCTCTGACTTGGCCCAGCTGGTGTTTGTTGCAGGGGAACCTGGGCAGGCTGGGACTCTTCAGGATCAGGCCCCAGACTAGGTTCAGATGCTGCCTGAGGCAAATGATCCAGCGCGGACTGAGACTCCTCTAGCTCTGAGTCCGAGCCTGAGTCCCAGGCCATCACACCCACATTCCCAGCATGTTTGCACTCACGTCTATGCTGGCTTGGTCATGTCCACAGGATGGAAGATGGCAGGTTCCCCAAGGATGTGCTTTATGGGGTGCTGGATTCAGTCACCAGGCTCCTCGGCAGACCAACTCTGTGTTACAAAGATGTCTGCAAACATAACATGAAGGCTGGCAAGATCAACCCTGCCATGTGAGAATCCCTTGCAGGTGACCACAGTGCCTGGAGACAGTCAGGTTGTGCATCCGTAGCAGTGACCAGAGAAGGAATGACCACTGGGAGGAGCGCAGAGAGAAGAAACGCCATGGTGCAACTGCAGCAGCACAACCGGACGCCTTCATCTGCCCCAGCTGCATCAAAACATGTCTCACCTGGATCATTCTCTACAGCCACAGCAGGTGCTGTTTGACTTCACCCTCAAAGACACACTCCTCCATTGTTTCCCATGACAGATGGATGCCAACCATTCCAGTGTGAATGGCAGTAACTAATTTTTGAGCAACTGCCGGCTAAAAATATTTCTTCCAAACATCATGAATTGTTCTATGCTTAACCATAGGAAAACATAATTAATGTCAACATTTTCAAGATGCTGAGTTGTTACTTCCCACTGAATACAGCCTGGAATCTTCTCAAATATTTTGGAAGATCAAATCATAACTGAATAGAACAATGCATAAGAATATAAGAATAATCTGGTGTGAGGTTGGAGATCAGATCTCTAAGGAGCCAAAATAGGAAGAATATAAGATGCAGCCAAATACATGATATCTTAAACAATTTTTTTTAAAAAAAGTTGGAGCAACACCATACTATAAAATACACAATTTATTAACAAATCTTTCACAGTATTATTACAGTAAAACCAGTTTATCCATAAAAATCAGTTCTGTTTTCTCAGAGCCACCTAAGTTCTCAAGTTCATTCAGTAATATTTCAAAAACGAACAAAGGTGTTTTTCCCTGTTTTTTTAAATAGCTATGACCAGTTTAGCATCTGTTAGTAGACTAGAAACCATTCCACAATGTATATTAGACATATTTAAATAATTACATTTCAGCAGCATTATTTGGGATACAAATGTTTGCCCAACCATTCTCTGGATAGCTTTTAAAAATGTGAACCCCAAATTTCTCAATAGCAGTTGACGATTGCCACATGGATAAATGATCTGCCACCAGACCACTTCTCCAGCGATGGTATGAATTGCTTTAAATAACTTATTCATTTCTATTTGTCAAATATTAGGAATATATAAATTTATTTTTTTAAAAAAGATTAGTAACTGACATGTACATACGTGATTGCTTCTCCAGGAAAAAGCTGCTTTCCATTCAGTTTCACTAATTTTTGTATCTACGTTTTGTATCTACCTGATCTACGTTCGGGTTGCGAACGTGATCCGTGTGGGAGGCACGTTCACAACCCGCAGCATTCGCAGCCTGAAGCGCCACGTCTGCACATGCGTGTGACGTGATTCGGTGCTTCTGTGCATGCGCATGACGTCATTTTGTGCTTTTGTGCATGCGCGAGCACCGAAACCCGGAAGTAACCCATTCTGGTACTTCCGGGTTCGGTGCGGTCCGCAACCCAAAAACACGCAACCCACAGCGTTCGTAACCCGAGGTATGACTGTACCATTTTCTTCAAGTGTTCTTTAAAATATTCTTCTTTATGACAATCTTTGCTGGCTGGAGAAAGTTAAGATGTGTGGAAGGTGCCTTTCAGCTGCCTGAGGAAAGGGACACATGTTTCCTACAGAAAGCTCTGCAAGATCTGCTGCTGACAATGTTGTCCCTGGCAGTAGTTGATGTTAGACCCCAAACTGGGGCATATAGGGTGGGGGTTGGGGACAGAAATGGCTTCAGATCTATTGGATCTGAAACTCACCATTTCTCCCAAGTGGAACAGCAAGAAGACCTGCAAGTGCATGTCACCCACCCCCACCATAAGTTGGGAGGGGCTTTGGAAATGGTGGTTTGTCGGCCACTTCATTGCTCCCCTCCCACTTAAGATTGCTCAATAGTTTTTAGTAATCCTCTGGGGTTTGAAGTCATTGTCAATCATTTTTCAAATTCTAAGCACTGGGTTCCAAGAAAGGTTAAAGATAAAGGACTCTTGGATGCTTAAGTCCAGTCAACGGTGACTCTGGGGTTGTGGCGCTCATCTCGCTTTCAGACCAAGGCAGCCAGCGCTTGTCCACAGACAGTTTTCTGGGTCATGTGGTCAGCATGACTAAACTGCTTCTGGTGCAATGAGACACCGTGATGGAAGCCAGAGCACACAGAAATGCTGTTTACCTTCCTGCTGCAGCAGTGCCTATTGATCTACTTGCACTGGCGTGTTCCTGAGCTGTTGAGTTGGTAGGAGCTGGGACCGAGCAACGGGAGCTCACCCGTCGTGGGGATTTGAACCGCTGACCTTCTGATCAGAAAGCCCAAGAGGCTCAGTGTTTTAGACCACAGCGCCACCCGTGTCTCTTTCTAATCCCATTACTAGTATAGAGAGGAACAACTGTGTGCAACATTAAACAGATCAATCCTACACAATTAAAATAAAGCAGAGCACATGATAGCAACATGCTATGACCCCTTATTAAAATGTTTTGTATCACTGGTACATTTTGGGTGCATTAATTCAGCAGACACAATACCCCGTAAGCCAAAAGGCACTGTGAGCAGCTTGCTCTGCTTCCAAAATTCTCTGGGCAGTCCACATTGAAAGGGAACAATATTATTTTCCCCAAGTACTCCTTTCCACCTTTGTGAGTCTTCCTTGTTCTCTTTCCCTCCTTCTCACTGTCTCTGTCTCTTTCTGTAACATTCATCAGCGAGTGCAAGAAACTTCCATTCTCATATTTTGGTAGTGGAAGGGCTTATTTGGCCTTCTTCCCATTGCGTGAGTTCTGTCTTAAAAGAATCAGGTTGCATTATGCAAAAATGTTTCCAGGGTATGGTCTGAAGACATATGTGGCCACTTTGCCTGATCTGGGTCTAGTCAGTGCCTGGTTGGGATAATGCATGGGAATCCTGTATATATGCTGCCTTGAGTTCCATGGTGAGTCATAGTCAGGGCAGAAAAAATGTCCTAAATAAAATAAATAATGGACCACAATATTGAGATTCATGCTCTAGCTTGCAAGAACTGCAACACTAAAACTATTATGAGATTCCTAGTGAGAGGTTGGTATAGATGTCCTGTCACTGATTTATTAATTTTCAACTGCAGCCTCAATTCTGGTTGAAAAAGTGTGTCCCTGTTGGCCTGAATGTAGCTGAGAACAAGTGCGCAGCAGACCAATCACTGAGATCTTTCTTGGCCACACGGCCTGCAGGAAGTAGGTGTGTGAAAGGCAAAGAGATAACTGTTTCCTTTTGGAGATGTGCGTGCCCTGTGACCCAGACGAGAGAGAGAGAGAGAGAGAGAGAGAGAGAGAGAGAGAGAGAGAGAGAGAGAGAGAGAGATCTGCTTTGCAGAAGGCAAGGGATTTCCCACATGTCTTTCATTATGGCAGAGATGCAAGTGGTGACAAGTTGCACATTAAGTAACTACCTCTTCAAAGCTGTTGTGTTTTATCCTCTCTGTAAAAAAAGTGACATAATTCTGAGTTACTTGGATAAACAAACTCATTTAGCTGCAGGATGCATTCTGATTGCCGAGGAAACTTGTTCCGTCCTTCTCGGCCTCATTACAGACATATGGCCCTGTAATGAGTACCTTCCCATTTAGGGACAAGTGTGTTAGTGTTTTCTAAGTTAGTAGCCAACATTTTTCACTGGGGAAATAAATCCGGCTCGCTTGTAGTGTGAGGATTTTCTGAGGTGGGGGGCGGGGGAGAGAGAAACATAAGCAAAGTCCTCTGATGCATAAGATAGCACAGAACAGATGGTCTTCATCATTCCTTTAAGCAGGAGACATGGTCTACATTCTTTTAAGAATGGTGCTTACAACAAACAAATAAAAACACTAAAAAAAAATCTTGTGCTGTAACCATACCATACTTATTCTCTGGCTCTCTGTGCATCTGAAAAACATATAATCTGCATGTGACTATGTTCCATTGAGATGCTGATTGTGCCCAACATCAGCTGCAAAGGAAGTGGCAGGCTACGCTGGCTAGTGGAAGGGTCGCACAGGAAGAAGAACTACATGTCTCAAGAAACCCTTTAAACTTTTAAATAGTGTTCCTCTTTCTCTCGTTTGTCAGTTGCCAGCACTCATAAATTCCAAATGGCGACACGTCATTAGAAAGAGGAAACACAACTGCATCTTTCTGTAATTATATTGGTTATTCTCAAACAGAAGCTTTGTTCTGAGCAGCGTTTCCTTGTTGCAAAACCCCTGCAGCTTGCAAGAAGCTGAGCAAAAGCAAAGAAAATTGGCTCTCCTTTGGCTTTTGTTACAAAAGATAAAATATATTATACAGCTTTTTCTTGGAGTCTTTGGCAAAAAAGACCAGCACTCTTAGGCTTAGTAGCCAAGATGAGATAGATGTTGCGACTTAGAGGCTGATGATTGGAGAGCATTTAATATGACGACATCCTAAGCCCCTTTCCTGTGGCGGCAACTGTGGTCCTGAATCAGTTCAGTGGCAGTGTTGTTTTGATGGGTTTGTGACCCCTTAGCCTTCTAACTTCAGAAAAATCCAGCAAAAGCTCAGAGACTTTTTTGCAGTAGTGACCACAAGATGCAATCTAAATGGGCTTCAGCAGATGAACTTGTTGTCATGAACTGGCAGGATTTTGGGGAGGAGGAAGAGGATCCTGTTCAGGGTTGCAGCTGGGAGTGGGTCACATGGGAGCAAGCTAGGAATGTGGAAGGAGAGGTTGTTGTAGACAATACTCATGGGGTGACAGAGGATGATGGCAGGAGCCAGGGCCTAGTACACAGGAAGTCAGGCAGTGGGACCCAGAGCCAGAGAGGCCCCCATCCTCACGAACACATCAAGTCCTAAGACATACCAGAAGGAGCGTCTCCACCCCCATCATTCTGCCTGGACACTGAGGTCCAGTGCTGAGGGCCTTCTGGCGGTTCCTTCGCTGTGAGAAGCCAAGTTACAGGGAACCAGGCAGAGGGCCTTCTCGGTGGTGGCGCCCGCCCTGTGGAACACCCTCCCACCAGATGTCAAAGAGAAAAACAACTACCAGACTTTTAGAAGACATCTGAAGGCAGCCCTGTTCAGGGAAGCTTTTAATGTTTAATAGGTTATTGTATTTTAATATTCTGTTGGAAGCCACCCAGAGTGGCTGGGGAAACCCAGCCAGATGGGCGACGTATAAATAACAAATTATTATTATTATTATTATTATTATTATTATTATTATTATTATTATTATTGGGAACCGTGAGTGGGGCACTCCAGGAAGCAGAGGCAGGCCAGGGCCTGCAGCCTAGTTCACTAGCAGTAAAACAATGAACAGGGTGGTGATACAACCAATGACTTACTGCAACCAACACAAGATAATATCAGCAAGGCAGCTATCTACAAACAAACAATAAACAGCCATAAAAATGGCACAAGTAGTTTCTTTCCCAAATAGCTTTTATCTTAAACAATAGTGAAACCCAGTAAATAAGGGGTTCACTTGTGATATATTAGTGGTTCAGTGCTCGGATGTTGTTCCGGTAATCTGACGTTTTGTCACTAAAGAGCTTAGTCATCAAACTTTGTAGTAAATAATACACAAGAGAAGACAGTATGTAAATGGTTTAAAGCAGGGGTATATCTGTCCCTATTTGCATGTTTCCAGTGGGGAAACATAGAAAGAGGACGATATCCTTCAGTTTGTTAAACCTCTGGAATTACCTGTTTGGGAAAGAAACTACTTTGCCATTTTTATGGATGTTTATTGTTCGTTTACAGATAGTTGGCTTGGTGATATTATCTCGTGTTAGTTGCTGTAGTTCACTAGCTGGCCAGGTGGGGAAGGAGGCCTGTGATTCCTCAGCTGGGGCAAGCGGAGAGCAGGTGAGGGTCACAGGCCTCATCAAGCCCAGGTGCTGCAATCAGCAGACACGGGATCAGAAGGCAGCAGAGCTGAGGTGCTGTGTCTGCTCAACTGGCCATGCTGAGGGATCTCGCCTGGGATTCTCCTTGGGCCTTCACAGGTTTCTACTTTGAAATTGACTGCTGAACTACTATCTTGGCTTACTTGGACTGATCTCGGAGTGCGTTTCCTGATCTTTGGACTTGGCTTGCATAGATTGGCTTTTGGGACCTGGAACTTCATTGTGTGGATTGGCTTCTGGACTTGGAACTTCATAGAATCATAGAATCATAGAGTTGGAAGAGACCACAAGGGCCATCGAGTCCAACCCCCTGCCAAGCAGGAAACACCATCAGAGCACTCCTGACATATGGTTGTCAAGCCTCTGCTTAAAGACCTCCAAAGAAGGAGACTCCACCACACTCCTTGGCAGCAAATTCCACTGTCGAACAGCTCTTACTGTCAGGAAGTTCTTCCTAATGTTTAGGTGGAATCTTCTTTCTTGTAGTTTGGAACCATTGCTCCGTGTCCGCTTCTCTGGAGCAGCAGAAAACAACCTTTCTCCCTCCTCTATGTGACATCCTTTTATATATTTGAACATGGCTATCATATCACCCCTTAACCTCCTCTTCTCCAGGCTAAACATGCCCAGCTCCCTTAGCCGTTCCTCATAAGGCATCGTTTCCATCGTTTCCAGTGTTCGTCTTGGCACACTGTCTGCCAGGTAGGCCAGAGGATCAGGACACTTGTGAAAAGAGGCTCTATTTCTGTCTTGAGATGATGTTGCATAATACAGGTTTGCCAGTGATAGTCAAACTACATGTGATGGTGGCAGGCCTATTTATTGAAACCCAGATGTGCTCCATGTATGAATCACGGAGTCTTTTTTCTGGATAAAAAGTGTTGCATGAGTAAACGTTCCCTGTGTTTGCCTCTGAAGTCCCCCAGCTTTATTGCCAGCTGTTTTCCCCCAGCCAAGCTCATTTCGACGGTGCAAAAGAAAATCTGTAGATTGAGGCAAGTTACGGGAAGCGGAAGGATTTATTTACCGTATTTTTTGCTCTATATGACGCACCAGACCATAAGACGCACCTAGTTTTTGGAGGAGGAAAACAAGAAAAAAAATATTCTGAATCTCAGAAGCCAGAACAGCAAGAGGGATCACTGCGCAGTGAAAGCATCAATCCCTCTTGCTGTTCTGGCTTCTGGGATAGCTGTGCAGCCTGCATTCACTCCATAAGATGCACACACATTTCCCCTTACTTTTTAGGAGGGAAAAAGTGAGTCTTATAGAGCAAAAAATACGGTATTTATTATGAAATTTATATCCTGCCTGTCCTCCCAAGGGAGCACACTATACATCCCTTTGCTTAAAAAAATGGACAACTCCCACCCCACAATTTTAAACAAATAGGTCTGCCACTATCACTTCTACTTTGTTCTGAGAAGCTTCTCCTACATTCTAAAAGGGCATCTGGAGCAGGTATTTTTTATAGCAAGTTCTCTGTAAGGTTTAGTAGGTTAAATTTTTTTACCTTGAACTGTGAAGGCACCCTCTGCAATTGCTAATGCAAGACAGTGCCTTGGACAGGGACAGAATATGCTAACATTTTGTCTGATCCTCGCACTGATGAGTGCTAACATTTTATATGAGTGGGTGAGTAGATATCTTTTCAGATGAGGACTGTGAAGGGTAGGAATCCTGTTGGAACTCAGACCAGTGTTTTTCTTTTTTTACTAGCACATCACACTGTGGAGAGATGACACTTCTGTCCAGATGGAAGTGTTCAGTTTATTGCTAATCCATCATACTTAGAATTTTCATGGGGGCTTTTATGCTTTCTTAATTTATCCCTGTTGTCAACATGACCGAATGATTCAAAGTGTGGCAAGATGCACAAAGCATCACCTAGAACTTAACCCTTAGCTGGAGGCCTAGAGTGAATTCTTGGCTCGGCAGAAGTTTCTCAGTGCCAAATGACATCCCTGGGGCAGGGTCTCAGCTGTATTGCTTTTGCACTAGCCCCTTCCCTTCTCGCATCGCCCCCAAACCCCTCCCAAAGAGTCTTTTAAAAAGAGATAAAAATGCAAGAGTGTGTCTGCCTCACTTTCACTCTCAGACATTGCCTCACTGGTATAATTTATACTGCCTGTTGTGTCCTCTAACCTTAGTGCATCAAAAAGATGGTAAGCTGTTTTAGTGGCCTCACAGGTCATTGCTCCCATCTATCATTATATGTAGTTCCTCCAAGTTTTATCTGCCAGTAGAAGAGGAGTGCCAGGCTTTCTGTGATTTCTGGCTGACATACTGAACTCCTCTCTTGTGTATAGGAAGAGCCTTTCTGTAGCCCTTAAAAGTGGTCCAGAAGTTGCACCATAGGTCATCAAGTGATCTTGTGTCTGCCATACACCTTGGAGTTTAATGAGTACCTAGGTAAGAGCTTTTAGTATGTTGACACCCACATTCTGGAAAGTAGAATGGTTCCAGGAAGTAACTCTTTTAGGCACAGCCTCAAAACTTGGTTATTCAATCACAGATTTTCAGAGTTGCATGTTTATATATTACTCATGCTGGTTTTATAGATGCATTTAATGTATGCTTACTGTTTTAGCTTGGTGTTTTGCATGCATCCATTTATTTTTATTGTACACTACTATAATAATATCAAATTGTGGATGGTTTATAATTTTTTTAAATCAATATATATATTATTCTAAAAATTTTTTGATGCATTTTTGGTACACTTTCAAGCTAACTGTATCATACAATATTCAGACAAATGTGAAATCCAGAATATTTCAGCTCCAATCAATTAGTTTTCTCTTTTCGTGTGCCTGGTTCACCATTATGCTTTTCACCATTTTCAATTCACCAGAGTTCCAACGGGCCTTGCAGAGGCATTATGGGGAAGCTAAGATGGTGGACAGCTACATCTGTTGCTGCCACTTCATTTATCAGCAAGGCCATCATGTAAACCAGGTATGGCAAACTCCAGCCCTCCAGATGTTTGGGACTACAATTCCCATCATCCCTGACCACTGGTCCTGTTAGCTAGGGATGATGGGAATTGTAGTCCCAAAACATCTGGAGGGCCAGAGTTTGCCTATGCCTCTGACTACTGCCTGGCAAACTGGGTGGCCAACCAGGGTGGTGTTGGGAGCTCTTTACCTAGGGCTCCCTGAAACTTGATCCTGGTCCCGTGTCTCTATGTCTTTGGGTTTCTTCATACGTGATGATTCTGGCACAATGCAGCTTTGAAACAAATAAGGTTCAGAACGGTGAGAGAACTTAATTTCAGAGTCAGCCTTGAATGTCTGTTTTTCTCTCCCCTGCCCTGCAAAGAGGCTGAAAAATGTGTTAAGTACTAATCAGAAATCCACATTTTGAACACACAGAGGAGTGCTGGCTGACCTTCATCATTAGGCCTTGAGGACTGGCTAGTAATAGTTCCTGCGTGGGCAGGATTTTTTTTGGAGAGGAGTTGTAGCAGAGAACAGAACCAGAGTTGATAAGTGTTCCTGTTGCCTCAGTCTTGACTATGTCATTTCCCCATCCAGATCAATATTACCTTCAGTGTTTGACAGCATCTCTCGAGGGTTACAGACTGGTCTTTCCCAGCCTCACTTGAAGTTGTAGAAACTGAAGCTGGGGCTTTCTTGTATGTGCTTGATCACTGAGCAGAGAGATGCCATGGCAAACAGAGTGCTCTGCAATGGGAGTAGTTGAAACTTCTTCTATTCAAGCAGGGTTGCATGGCATCTGGACTGGGTGGGCTCCTGACTCCAGGTGTGTGTGGTTTGCTCGAACTAAGCAAGGAGACATGTGGAGAGTCTGCATATTGCCACACGAGGCTGCATTGCACAACAGAGTTTTAAATCAAGTCTGTGCCAGGAATGGGGAACCTTTAGCCCTCCAGATGTTGAGTCTATTCTCCATTGTTTGCAGATCAAATAAATGACAGTACAGATCAGCTATTTGGACCTAGTCCTCTCCTAAGGTTTGCACCTGTAAGTTTGTGGGAGTAACTGGCTCAGCTGTCCTGACTGGAGAAAAGCAGGTGTCTGCTCCATGCAGAGCCGGTAGTTTGCAGTAGGGGACATCCTTTGCCTGCAGCAGTTCTCGGGCTCAGCTGGTTGCACCTCTAGTTAAAGGGCCTCAGGTAGCAGGGTTAGCCTGGCACCTTAGAGAGTTAAGGCCAGAGTAAGATGATACTGCGCTGCACAGACCTGCAATTTGACTAGGTGCAAGTCTGGTTTGCATGTTCTATTAAGAACAGAGAAAATGTATCCGCTACTGACTGCTAAAGCTTTAACTACCCTGAATATGTCTTCAGGCTCTAAGCCATGGTAGAATTTACCGCATTTCCTTGGGTTTTAGGATGTGTTGAGTTATGCATCGCTTCTGGGCAATTAATGAGCAGCCGAATGGCCTTTGGAATGCACTCTAATATCAAACTGCAATCCAGCTGAAAGGAGAGGATAAACATGAGTAAATAAGGAAGTGATTAGAGTTTGCGAAAATTGTTTAGATTTTGGTGGAATTTGCTATAATCTGCTAATGGCAACAAGTGCTGTTGAATTTCTGGTGCCAGAACGAATGCTAGAGATGGAAGAGAAGGGATTTTCTGCAGCTCTCTTGTACCATTTATGATTTCCTAAAAGCCCTTCTTATGGGTCCTCTTGGTCTGGATTTGCAGGCAAGTTGGTTTGCTGCCAGATGCTCCATCTTCTTAAGCTTGCACCTCTCTATAGAGCCCTAATGTTTTCTCCAAAGAGTACTTTTTTCTTTCCCCTTTTTAAAGCTCTCTAATTTAGGTTTGGCAGTTGAAGTATGATGCCAGTTGAATGTTTTGAGAACTAGCAATAAATAAAGCTTTAAAACATCCATTGTTTTGTCTCTCAGTGGCTGTGTTTTGCAGTTGCATAAGCATCCTTAGGCTAGTGAAGTGGAAATCAGATTGGATTACATCTGCTAAGGTCACATTTTGGTTAGGATTTTCCCCTTCCAAAGATCCAATTTATCCTCCTTTGTATCATAAATAGAAAAGTGAGGAAGAGCTGTGCTATTTTATGAGACTATTTCCAATAAGAAATTGGTTCTGCTAAGAACATAATATTGACTAATTTGAAAAACATTATATATATATAATGAAGCATTGTGTCTGGGTTATATATTTCCCCCTTGGTGTGAACATAGCAAGTAATCCCCTGTTCTCATCTACCCTGAACAACCCCTGATCATGTATCTGCCTTGTAAGAATCTAGCCCAATAAGAGACATAAATTGGGAGACCAAATGAATTGTTTGCTCTGACCAGCCAACTAGATTGCCACAGAGTCTGTTTAGAAGGTTGGTTTGGATGAGACTTTCAAGTCTGTAGAACCTGTGTGTGGTAGAAAAGCACAACCCTACCCATCCACCAGTCTGGCCTCTCCTTCCTTCCAGGGTCCATGAGGTAGTTGTAATTTTTGAAGAGGGCTTCCTTTCAAAAAGGCCAGTATGCATAGGCCTGAACTACAATAATGCCAGGAACTGTGGAAAGAACCAGGAACCTTCAGCTCACTGTACAGCAACCCCGTGTGGTTATTTGTCAGAGCAACAGCATAAAATCTCTTCCTGTCAAAGATGTTTTCTCAAGCTCTAGATTGGCCTTGCCCACCCATTGGGCCTTCCTGGACAAGAAGAGCCATAAAAGGCTTCTTGTTCGGACTGATACTTTTCTTGAGCAACAAGGTCTTCTCATTGTTTGTGTTCCTTGGCTCTGGTTCAGTCCTTTGGCTCTGATTTTCTCGCTCCTGACTCCTGGCTTCCAACTTCTGGCTCACCTCTGACACCTGCTTACAGCTCGCCCATGATGAGTCGACACTTTGATGGATATGAGTGGCTGAGATTTCTCTCCCCCACTGCACATAGACTATACACATTTATCATCACATCCCAACTGGCCCATGTGTGTGTCTAAAAGACAAGAGCTGGGACTTTGTTGTATATAGTTCAGAAGGACTGATAGGAAGGGAAAAGATTTCTCAAATGAGCCTCTTTCCCATGGTGTTTTTGTCTCCAAGCTCCATCACTTATCTCCACAACTGATCCCATCTCCTACATACCCATATCTTGTCACTGGAGATGCACAGTCATTGCAGGTAGTGAACAAGGAGTGATGAGGCCTGATGGAGGAGCTGTGAGAATGCAAAGACAGTAAGGAATGACTGCAAAACCTATTGATGAAATAGGGGAAAGCAGCCGAGCAGCTTTGGCTCCTACTCTACTTGGCAGGTCGTTGCTTGCTGTGGCTTTTTTGCGTAGAATCATAGAGTTGGGTCATCCAGTCCAACCCCCTACAATGCAGGAATTTCAGCTAAAGCATCCATGAGAGATGGCCATCCAACTTCTTGCTTGAAAACCTCCAAGGAAGGGGAGTCCACAACATCCCAAGGGAGACTGTTCCACTGTCCAACAGCTCTTCCTGTCATAAAATTCTTCCTGATGTTTAGTCAGAATCTCCTTTATAAGTGTTTAATTCCCATAGATTTTTATTTTCAAAGCTGCTATCAGCCTGCAAGAACATTTTACTGTCTTCTAGCCATGGGGCATTTTCAGGATAAATTGCTAGCAAACAAACGTTGGGATGAAACAAGATAAGGTGCTAAATGTGTCAGTTGAAGCTCTGTGTGTGCTTTTTCTTTCTTTTTCTTGTACATAGCTGCTGTGGCTGCCCTGATTTTCACTTGGACTGCAGCAGGTGGGCATGGAGGAGGGGGGGGGGACAGAGGGCTTTTAACTCATTGCTGTTGTACTCTTAAGGAGAACCATCCCTTTGAAGCTGCTGTTTGGCTGGAGGTGGGTTCTCATTGGGTCGGTGGAAGCTTTCCTTGGTGGTGGGGGTGGGGTCTTCAGTGGGGCTTTTTTCAGCTGGAACTCAGTTCTGGCTCCTCTCAGGTGGGCACCATTGCCATTATAAGAGAGAACAAGGGAGGTGTTCACAGTGAGTTCCTGCACCTCTTTCTCTATAAAAATAGCACTGGTCTACAGTAAGATTGTGTTGGGCGAGAAAGGGGTTAAAAATTCTTCCTATGTGCTGCAGTTCTAACGAAAATTAGCTACACCCCCGTTTGCAACTTTTAACAGTAAAAACAAACAAGAAAGAAAGAGAAAGAAAGAAAGAAAGAAAGAAAGAAAGAAAGAAAGAAAGAAAGAAAGAGAGAGAAAGAAAGAAATGTAACTTAAAGTGATGAGTTTAGTGTGATGTGTAGCTTGGCCCTCACCTATTTATTAAATATCACAGTACCTTAAAGATGTGATTGTAGGTAATGCCTGCTATTTAGCTCAGCATACTTATGCAAGCAAGGGTTGAAAATGGTGGGTGGTTTCCTTCAGGGTAGATTAAAAATGAAATGTGCCTCCGAAATAGGAAGCAAGTCAGAGCAGGGGCTGTGCTGAAGGATCCTTAGAGAAATGACTCTTATGTGCAGTTTAGTGTCCGGGAGTCTGAAAGAAAGTACTAAAACTATTGGAAAGCACTGTTATTTTCTCAAATTTATACCCACCATCAAAGCTCTGTGACATTCCTTGGAGTGTTCTAAACACTTTTGCTCATCCTTCCCCATCCCTCCAATACAAATGCTAAATATTATTTTTAAGAATTTGGCTGCTCATCCAAAATTATTAGATCTGAGACTAGGGATTTCATAGTGCATTTCTTCCAACAAATGCTGCTTCTGGTTGGGCCAAGGCAGCCTATTCGCCTGAGGTATCTTGGGAATCCTGTTCCTAATCCTAGTTTGAAGCAAGAATTCCAGAACTAACCAAAGACCTCATTACATTGAAAGATCTCCATAGGAAAAAGGAGCTTTCACCTTTGGCTTACAGTGTTTACACTTATTTTATCCTAACTTTATGTCATGAGAAGCCCATCAGATGCAGAGTTGGTAGGTAGAATGTTCTCATGGGGTGAGTTAGAGAAATACAACCAATTTGTCCATATGAGAAAATATTGTTTAGTAGTTCCAGGGGACAGAGACTGATGATTAACTTGCTCCACTGATTTCAGTGGGACTAAAGCATGACTAACAGCACAAGCCTACGCAGAATGAAATGCAGAGTGGAGTGGAGTGACAAAGGCCTATTGATTTTAATCAGACTGAAGTGCTTCTGACTTAGGGTGCAGATTAATACCTTCAGTTTTCCTGGTTATGATACTAGCACTTTTGTCCCAGTTTCTAACATTACGTTTACGCTACATTTCCTGTTGCAGTACGGAACGGTGGCTTTTTGACCACAGTTCTGCCATGTTGCACCAAATTTCATATACTCCAGGCAGTTTCACTAGTCCCCCCCCCCTTAGTGCACATGTGTGCTTCTGTCCATCCAAGATTTAACCATGAAAACAGCAGGAAAGAACTGTATATTGGAATACCACCCTAAATTTTGTCACACGGCATGGCGTGACATGATGCATGAAATCAATGCAATGTTGCAAATAGATTTTTTTTTCCTGGAAGCAATTAACGCAGAAGTGAGCGCTAAACTTCTGCTGGATTCTGCTAGATTTCTAGAAGTGGCTTTTATGTTGTGTGAACAATTACATAAAATGTGGAAATTATAAGGAAAAGAAAGGAAGATGGAATAAAGTGTCATCTGGGAGCTTCCTAAGTCTGGATGTGGTCCAAGGACTTCTGTTAACAACAAACAATAAGAAAGCAAATCTTTCCTAAGCCCGTGTTGAAAGCCACATGGGAAAAAGGTCCAGGGCACACTTTGCGTCCCACTATTTGCACAAGTGTGTGGAGTAAAGTGAAGACCAAGGGACGTTCTTTTTAAAATGTTGATATTTCATCTGCTATTAAAAATGGCTATATTGCTGGGGTCTGGGTGTTGCTTAATGTTAAGAATTCACATGGTTACTGTAGTCCTGTGAGTCCACCCCATGGACACGAATAAGCGCGTGGGTCAGAAAGTGTTGAAAATAGCACTTCAGCATCAGAGGCTGGATAGGGAAGATTCTGCCCCACCTGTGTGGTTTCTGCAGCCTTTCATTATAGGAATTGAGCTAATGGGGGAGTCGCAACTCCATCTGTCCCTGTAACCTAAGAATTAGCAGCAAGCAGGGGGGCCAACTTGAAGAAAATATTGGGGGTGGGGGTGGGGAGAGCAGGTAATCCCTGCCCTGCACAATCAATCGCAAGATGTGGTGCACAAACACCATTTGACTGGCAGTGCCCATCAGCTTGGGGTGGGGCAGCTCCCTCAAATATTTTATTGAGGGGGTGTTGAAGGGACCTCAGTTGACTCCTATGACAGCAAGGGAGCAGTGGCTTATAGAACCAGGGCAAATGCTCGGAGCCAGTCCCAGGAAGAAAAGAGAGTAGCCGTTTGGAAGTGTGGAAATACCCAAGAAAAGGCCAACATTATCCATGTTGTCATCATCAAGGTCCTGCTGATGCCATGGACACTTTGGAAAAAAGGAATTAAGAGTCCGTTTACAATTTTGCATCTAAAGCTTGTTATCCTGTGTACACACTGGCAGGTGTGCCCAGTGAACCAGAATGGCGTGTGCTTGGCTGCTAGAACACCCAATTTTCACCCTCTTTTTAGGAGGTTTTGTTTTTGTTTTAGAAAAACATGATGTGACTTTGCAATTACTTGGATAGTTTCTCGAGCTGGTGTGTTTATGTAGCACTTTGCAATCTAATCAAGTAACATTTGTTAAATAAAATGCGTGCACACAAAAAAGACAGCCAGAGGGAAGAATGTTGTGTATTATTAAACACATTATGAGAGCTCCTTTGAAACTTTGTTGATCTTTGTGGAAATATTTGATAACGTACTAAAAGCAAACAAGTAATAATGCTAAATAGTCCATGTTGTGATAATTTCACAAGGTTGTTTGCTTGAATTCTCATTGAAATCTGTGTTTGTTCTCTTGCCACAAACCCCCCTCTCTCTCTGTTTCCCCTTTTGAAATCTCAACCTCGAGTTAAAAACATTTGCTGTAGCTGTTTTAGTTGGCTGCATGAAATAAATATTGCACTATTCTCTTATTTCTTTAAAAACATATATTTTTAATGTGTTAAGCTGCGAGGTGACCCCCTTCTCTATTAGAACTTCTTGTACTACCCGCTTTGAGGTCCATGCTCTAATTAGCAAAAATGAAATAGCAATAAAAATGTTAACAAGCCTTCAGACCAAAACATGCACACACACAGAGAGAAGGAAGCTTCTCCCATTCTTTCCTGGAATAAGGCTTTGTCATCTCTGATTTCTTGGTGCCTTATGGGTATCTATCCTCTATGGCCTGACTCCTTCACTTCATAACCATCAGATCTCCAGACCATGCCGGCCTCCCATTCATCTGTACAGGATGATTCTGAGCCTTTGTAATTGTTGCTGCCTCTGTGTATCTGGTGCTACAGCCCTGAACCAGTAGGATGGGCATGCAAATGAACTAACTCTGTGGAGTAGAAAGTTCAACATTATTACATACAGGCACACCTCAAAAAGGGGCCAACTCAGGCTCCAGTTTTAAAAACATTGTGGTCCTCATGGGCAGAATTACCGTAGGAACTGAAAGGATGCTGTACTCTTTGCCAGCTGTGTTATCCTGTATGCTCATCTTTCTGTTGATTGACACCAATCAGAGGGACCAGGAAATTCAGGAAGCGGCCCTGCATCATCCTTGATTCAGCGGTGTTCTCCTATATATGATCAACATTGGGGGTTAATTCAACATTTGTGACATCCCTCCTTAACTACACTGAATGACTTCTCCATTCTCCCACTGGTTTATGCTTAATCTGCCATACCCCTTCCTTGTCTACAGATATTAATTTCCCAGGCTTGGCACCTGCGTTCTCCACTAAACATGATCAAGCAATGACATTGGATTTGTTCACATCAAACTGTGACTTCTCTAGAGAAGTGCCCTAAGATCTTGTGGTGAAGGGTGGTATATAAATCATAAATAAATCGTAAATATATAAATATGCTTTCAGACTGTGGTATAGCCTGTGGTCTGTATGAAAATGCTAGAGGAGGCATAAAGCCTCTAGCTAAATATAGACTAAAATTTATTCAGTCGTGATAAAATTGACCATCTGGACCATTGGACTTTTACTCTTTTAGGATAGACTTTTTGAGGCCTCTCAGGTATCGCCCCAGCATTCTGGGAACATAAAACAGACTTCGCAGAGTCACATCGTGGGTCATTCCCCACCCCCTTATCAAATGTCAGATAACTTCAGAGCCTGCTTACCTCCTTCTTTAAATAACAAAGAGAGTTTAAGGGTGGAGTGCTGAGATATTTCTCCTGCCAACTAACTTACTCCCTTAACCAAAGCCATATGAAACCCAGTAAGCCCACTGGTAGTTCCCTTGCTCTGTTTACTAGCCTCTGGGAGAAGACCTCTTTGGCTTATCTTTGAAAGGGGAACCATAGGCCACTTGCTTCCCTTCCTTCAGCAGGGATGTTCCTCCTGGAGGAGGCTACCGAGAGGAAATGAGCCTTGGAGCTCCTGTTCCGATAGGGAGATTTGCAATCCTCTATCTATTTTTAGTCTGCTGATCTTTCCACATCTGGAAAAGCTTTGTGTGCATAAATAATCTCATCTGCAGCAATGAAACGTGTCCAGGCAAAGGCCATTGTAATTGTCTTTACGATAGAAATAATTGATATATGAATATTGGCTGTGGCACACTTAAAGTTGGGCCTGGGGTCTGCACCCTGTGACCTGATAATAATGTTTCAGAGTGCAAACAGAGTTATTGCCAGTTTTGGTGCTGCCCCTTGTAACATGGATACTTTTCAGGAGGAGCCAGATGGAGATCACCAGACATCAGTCACAGACCACCAAGATCCTTCGGTAGATGTGAAATGGGATTTCAAAATCGGAAGGGGCTTTCCCTCCCCTTGCCTTAGTTCCTGGTTGCCCAAGCCTGTCTATCTGAAGAGACTAGTGCTACTACAAATGCAAATTTGCTCTCTGATTTGTTACTCAATTTACAACACTGGTGTCTGAAGATTTTTGAGACCCCTGATTCCTTACCAGTTCCCAAAGACATTGAGGTAAATGACTTCGGCAGGAAAGGACCATGTCTTCTTAACCCTGATCCCTTGGGGTATCAGTCAACTCCTGCCAGGACCATTGGTGGGGGGTGGGGCAGGCTATTGGGTTCTGTTTGTTTTTGTTTTTATTTGTTATGTATGTTGTAATTTTATGTTGCAACTGCTCTGAGACCCTGAGACCTGCAGGTATAGGACGGTATACATTTTATTATAATAATTAAGAATTAAGAAGAATTAATAGGTCCTTTCTCCTGAGCCACCTACCTGAAGGAAGCCCTGTTTAGAGAAGCTTTTCATGTGTGACATTTTAGTGTATTTTTGGTCTCTGTGGAAGCTGCCCAGAGTGGTTGGGGAAACCCAGCCAGATGGGTGGGGTATACATAATAAATTTATTATTATTATTATTATTATTATTATTATTATTATTATTATTATTATTATTATACCTTCCTTGCCAGAGGCAGTACACCTTTGAATACCAGTCACTGGTGATTGCAGCGTTGCACTCTGCTTCTGCTTGCAGACTTCCTGTGGGCATCTAATTGGCATTTCTTTTGTTCATAGTCTGCATGTTGTAATTGATAATTCAGTGTTCTTGCCTGACCAGCAGGGCTGTTCTTATCTCCATAGGCAGACCACATCTAGTATCAGGACCCTTCCTTTCACTAAACAGTCAGGAGATGGGCCGGAACACCTAGAGTTTTGGATACACTTATCCACACTCCAGTTCCCTCCTATCTGGATTTCTGCAATGTTCCTTTGAAAACAACCCAGAAGCCTCAGATGCTCTAGAGCAAGGCAGCAAGACGGCTAAGATACAATCAAATCATGCCGGTATTTTGCCGCCTGCACAGGGTGCCAGGATGTTTCTTGGCCCAGTGTTGCACTGTGAACTTCACAAGGCACTTTGAGAACAAAATAGTGAGTTGCTTACAGGGGTAAGCAACAGGGGTTATGATGAACTTCATGCCCTTTTAATCCTTGCCACCCACGGCTTATTCAGTTTAGCCAAGGGGTGCTGATTGGAGAGGTCCAGAGGGCGATCTGTGCCTCCCTGTGAGAGAGGGTAGTAGCTGCTGTCTTGTAAAAGACACCCCCCCAACCATCTCTCTCTGGACTAACCATGAATGTCTGATTCTTGGGCAAGGTGCTTGAGCATGTTGTGACTCCATAACTGCAGGAATGCTTGGATGAAGCTGATCACCTTGATCCATTTCAATCAGGCTTCAGGCCTGGTTTGGCACTGAGACATATTTAGCTGTTCTGGTTTGTGACCTGTTGTCACGGTCTGGTTCACGGGCGATCAGAGTCCCGGCAGGGGACCTCAGGACTGGGGGCAAGATGGCGGGGTGGGAGCAGGAACAGGGGTCCAGAAGTCAGGAAGCCAAGGGTCCAAGAGTCAGAAAGCAAGAAGTCACAAAGTCAAAGGTCCAAGGATCAAGAAGCAAGGAGTCACAAAGTCAGGGGTCCGAGGATCAAGAAGTCACGGGTCCGAGGAACAAGAAGCAGGGATTCAAGAAGCCCAAGGTTCAAGGATCAGGAAGCAAGAAGCCCAAGGCAGGAAGCGTGTTGCTGTGGCAAAGAGCCAAAGGAAAAGACTGACCTTATATCCCTTTCCGGCTCTTGCCACCAGGTGCTGTGAGTTACCAATCGGCCTCACCTGTGTGGCTGCGCCTTGCCTCTTCAGAACAAACTTAGGAAGGCCCCAGTCCTGCAAAGTCCTATTGGTCACAGGCTCCTGCACGCACACCTGACACCTGTATTGTTGCATTCTCAAAGTAAAGGAAGGATATTTACTTGAGGCGTTCCCAAAGTAAAGGAAGGATTGAACTCTGATTAATAAGAATACACACAGAGACTTGAACCAGCAAGACTCTGGGAAGGGTGCGTATAATCGTGTCTCTCTGTGCCTGTCCTGTCTGCAGCCCCTGGCCCAGGTAGTTTTTATTCACAAAAGAACTTTTTACAGAGTGTTCATAAGAACCAATCAGATTTCTTCTGAGCATTTCCACAAACCCACGTGGAGAGAAAGTTAAACCGCCATAACTAATTAAGCACAGGGTAAACAAAGAACAGAACTACAAAGAAGAGCATTTGGCAACCCCGGAGGTCATAAACAATCAATACATATGATAAGGAGGATGGCCAGGAGGGCAGCGGATCATTATCACCTTTATGTGAGATCTGTTTCCTGGCCCTAAGATTAACATCCTAAGATTAAAGCTACATCCACGAAATTGCCCAATCTTTGAGGACACAGGACACCTGCCTGTCTAAGTGTGTACGTGATTTGTGAAGAGCAAGGAGAAATGGGCAGCAGAGGCAAAAGGGCATGAAGAGGGCATGAATGTAGAATCTTATGGGATTTAACCAGAAATTATCGTCAGTATATCAAACCCAGTCAACACAATGCTTTCATCGTGGACACGATGGCTTGATGTATATTTTATAATTCCTCATGGTAATCCCACCTGATCACTACATCTCTGGATATTTGCACTCCTACATGTATTGGGAGAGAGATAAGATTGTGTGTGGCCCTGTTGATTCTCCTTGCTCTTTCAGCAAGCTTTGATACCATCAACCATGGAGTCATTCTGGAGTGGCTCTGTAGGTCGGAAGCTGGGGGCTGTGTTGAGGCAGTGGTTCCACTTCTACCTCTAGGCTGTTTCTGGAGAGCAACACTGGGTGATTTCTGCTTGGGCCCATGGCAATTTTGCTGTGGGACCCCACCTTGTGCCCAGTGCTATTTAGCATTTTATATGACACTGTGAGGAACAGTCATCAGGGGGTTTGGAACCTGGGTCTCATCGGCTACAGCTGGTTCTCCACACATAGAAATTCCTGGATCAAGATAGTCTTGCTGTGGTTACATATGCTCTGGTTACGTATGGACTACTGTAGTTCACTCGATATTGTCCGGAAACTGTAGCTAGTGCAGAATGCAGCAGCAAAATTATTAACTGACATTTTGGAGCAATGTCATATGGCATCTATTTTGCGGCATCTGTATTGGCAGTCTGTATGTTACAGGGTCCAGTCCAGAGTGCTGACACTGAAGCACAAAACCCTTCGTGACTTGGGACCTAGGTATGTGACAGCACAACATCCCCATATAGATTACCCTGAAGCCTGAGATCTGCAGAGGGGATTCTGCTTGTGGTTCTGTCAACAAACATTGTAGGAACCCGTAAGAGGGATTTTCTCTGTGGTGGAACACCCTTGACATGGCAGCAGGAATGTTCTGAATTTTAATGGGCCTTTGCTGCAGGGTGAAGGCCCATCTATTTTCTGAAGCATTTGAGGGATGAAATTTCATTTCTTCTTGTCTGGTTCTCTTTTGTATATCATTCTTGTATCTAAGATTAGCATGGATGCAGATGTTTCAATTTATGGTTTGATCTGGCATCATGCATACATTCAACAAAATCTTGTCTTCAGTTGCTCACCATAAACAGTGAAGTCTCATAAAATCATATTGGCTTTTGTGCCATCGCCTTAAACTCATAGGATGGTTTTTTACTTTAAAAAGATCCTAAATTAACTATTTGGAACACAGGTTATGTGCATGTGTGCAGATCCATATGACCTTTCCATTTGTTAAGCTGCTGAAGAAATGTTTGCATGTGTGTGTATAATTACTCAACATTGTTCTTTCTTTAAACTTCATATCATTTGGTGCTGTTTATTACTGTTCATTTCCTGGCTATGCGTGTAAGTATTATTCTTCCAAGGTACTATCTGTGAAATCATAGAAGCTGCTAATGCAATGTATTTGCTTCTTTTTCTTTTAAACTCTACATCTAAGCACAGGTTTTGTCCTTCAGCAACTTGGCTGTCAATGGAAATGGCTTAATAACTGTATAAAGCACTTTGTGTTGATTTCATAGGGCCTTTTAAACAAACAAAACAAATGAATAACTGGCCTGCACATGTAGTGGAATGTTGCAGTTGGGCTTGCCATATATACACAGCATCCTGATATGGTGAAATGGACATACAGTGGTACCTTGGATTACAAACTTAATTTGTTCCGGAGGTCCGTTCTTAACCTGAAACCGTTCTTAACCTGAGGCACGCTTTTGCTAATGGGGCTACCGCGCCGCCACCGCACGATTTCTGTTCTCATCCTGAGGCAAAGTTCTCAACCTGAGGTACTACTTCTGGGTTAGCGGCATTTGTAACCCAAAGTGTTTGTAACCCGAAGCATTTGTAACCCGAGGTATCACTGTAAATTGAATCATCTTCTTTATTGCTAAGAATTCTCTCCTTGAGGGGAGCAATTGTAATGTTTTCTCGGTGTTTGAACCATTTATCACATATTATCATAAGCGCCACTTGAGCTTTTGTACTGCCCAGTTTATGAATCTGTCATAAATAGCTATTGTCACCAGCTGCTGATGGATCTGCTTTGTGCCTTGATAAACTCATTTCTGCCAGGGCAGCTATTATTGTAGCTGCCTCACTGAAACTGGACGAAACAACAAATGTTGTGGTTTGCAGATGATTGACATCAGTGGGGTCATAGTAGATAGCTCAGTGAAGATGTTGACCCAGTGTGCAGCTGCTGTAAAAAAAAGGCAATTTCCATTCTAGGGATCATTAGGAAAGGAATTGAAAATAAAACTACTGATATCCTAATGAAGTTATTGTATTTTAGTGTTCTGTTGGAAGCCGCCCAGAGTGGCTGGGGAAACCCAGCCAGATGGGCGGGGTATAAATAATATATATATTTTTTAAAAATAAAGAAGTTAAACTAATCTATGGTGTAACCACTTTTGGAATACTATGTAGCATTTCTGATCGCCTCACCTCAAACTATTGTAGAGTTGGAAAAGGTTCAAAAAATGAGTAACCGAAATGATCAAAGGCTGGAGGACTCCCCTGCAAGGAAAGGTTGCAGCATTTGGGATGTTTGAGTGTAGAGAACATGTGAGTAAGAGGCACCATGATTAGAAAAGTTTATAAAATTATGCTTGGCGTGGAGAAGACGGAGAGGGAAAGGTTCCTTCTTTCTTGTAACACTGAGACTCCTAGACAGCCAGTGAAGCTGAATGTTGAAAGAGTCAGGATATCTTACCTGTTTTGTGTCCTCTGGTTGCTTCGGTTTGGGTTTGTGCATGTGCATTGGGAGTAAGTTCACAATCAATGTTTGTTATGTACAGTATGTTTTGTTTGTTATCTATATTTATTTTTGAAAACCCCCCCAGTAAAAATCATTTTTTTAAAAAATAGATTCAGGACAGATAAGAAAGTACTTCTTCACACAGCACCTAATTCAACTATGTCACTCCCATCATTAGCAGAGGCAAATTTGCTCCTCCCCACCCGTTAGCTAAGGAACTCCATAGACATTTCCTAAGGGCAGGAGTCATAGGGGGAGCAGACCTGCTCAACTGAGGCTGCTTTGACCTCTACTCATCCACTACGTGCAGCTGCTGACATGCCCTGGGGATAAGAGGAGTGCTCCCCTTCATATGTTGAATAAACTCCCCCACCCTAACTTATTAATTGACTCTTGATTTCTTGTTTGAATAGCTGTAACAGTAATATCATTAAAGTTGCCCATATGCGCAGAAGAATAAAAGCTGTCCCTCACTGAAGTAAACATTCAGAATAAGCAGTGCCTGAGACAAAACAGAAGGAGGGGGAAACGCAATGACAGCGACGAATGTACAATGCAAGGTGTATCTATTTGCAATGTTTTAATAGCACCGGCTGACACCTTGCCTTAAATGCAGCCACTCATGGCCAGCTCAAAATTGAAAGGTTTGAGTTAGATGCTATACGTGTTTATTTCTCCATCTGTTTCCTTCGTTTCTGAGTTCCAAAGTCTCTTTCTTTTTTGTTCTTAAATTCTCTAGTGTCTAAGAATCCCTTTAGCTTTCTTGCTATTCTTGTAATTGATAGAACAGTCACATTTGCTAGAATACACCTAAGGGGCTTTTTGAATTGTCGTCATGTTGCAGCACTCAGGCAGCATTTTGAATGGGAGCCAGTCGTAGCTTTGAATAATTTGGTATTGGGTAATGAGCTCTGCAGACATTTCAAATACTGTATTGTTTTCAGTCTATAGGCAGGTAGGTCTTTAATCTAGTATATTTTCCTCCTTAACTAACACGATGTCCAGTATACAACTTCATTCATTTTTTTGAACGGTGTCTTGCCAAAAGGATTGTAATCTGGATTTTGCAACAAAAAGGAGGCTTTGTTGCCTTCCTGTTTGTGATGGTGATTATTGCCTACAGTCTTCCTTTAAAAGCAAATTATAAAAAGTCAGGCATTACTTTCCTTCCCACATTCTAATTTTCATGTGCTTTGGGGGCTGTTTAGTTCTTGCTAAGAGAGAAGCAAAGGGCTTGTTAAATGGATTACCCTCAGAGGTCACCCTCCCCCACCCCATTTTCCCCTGGTAACTACAGTGCAAACAGATTGTACTCAGATTTTGGACCAAAAAAGTCTTGTGTGATGCTCCACACACAAGGTTTCATGTCAAGCTGTAGTTTTACAGTTCTATTCTAAACATGTGTGCTCAAAATCGTTCAATGGGGCTTTACTCCCAGCGCAAGTGGATAAAGGCTTGCAGCCTTAGACAGCGTCTCTAGCCTCTATAAATTATGGGGAACTTTGTAAAATGGCCGTGGTCCCGTGAAGAGTATCATAAATCCCTGTAAGTGTTTTAGGGTCAGTGTGTGCAAACCCAGATGTTTTGCAGGAACTTGTATGTTTTTTATTGCCCTCTGGATGAAAGGTGGAGCATCAGACCTCATGGTCCTTGAAGTCCTCCACAGCAGGTTTGATGTGCAGAAGATGTGATCCATTTTGGAGGACCAAACATTTATGTTCAATGTCACTCATGCATATTCATTATTGATCTTGCCCTCCCCCGTCTCTCCCCAGTTGCTCCCCAAGGGTTTTCCTTTGAGCCTCTCTCCTCTGTGCACTGCAAAGGATGCCCATTCTACAAGACATGGCAGTTAAAGCTACTCAGAGTGACTTGATGCTGGAGTGTGGTCCAGCATAGTATGGGACGCCCCCAGTCATCGGGACTGGAATACTTCTAAGATCATCATGAATAGTCTGAGCAACAGAAGCTCAGGAACATACAACCACAAGACACAGCACAATAATTAAAAGGGGAAGTTCAGAATGTTTTAATAGGGGTAACTTGGTAATAAAAACTGCAAAATTCAATGCTTTAGTTTTAGAACAATAATTTAGATGCCAGCAGCAGCAATAAATGCCTTAACATTTTGATTGGGATTTAAACCCCAACCACCCAATCTTAATAAGTGATTGCTCAGTGAAAACAGGCATATTAAATTTATTCGCTGGCTTTTAAAAACTGTTTAAAATTGTTTCCAACCTGCTCCAAAACATATTGGAACTCCACGACGTTGTTCACACATTGCCTACCTTGAGGTATATAGATTTACATTTCTTGCTGATGTTTCCAGGAAGTGATGAATCTTATTAAAATGGCAACGATGCTTTAAGTACAAGCCTTGATGAAATTAGGCATTCATTATTTTAGAAAAAACAAATTCTCTCTGACGTATATGATCTAAGTCTTGGTCCTATGCTCTTTTCTACATTTGACGCAGCTGCTTATGCTGTCAAAACTTTTCTGGAACTTGTGTTCACCACAAATGAAGGAATGCTCTGAATAGCAAGTCTCCAGTTTTAAACAACCAACTTGGGCCAGAAATTTCCTGAGCGTGGTTGAGCTCAGCTTCAGATGTAGGCCAGTGACTGACGTATCTCCTTACTTGATCTGATGCTTAAGAGGAAACTCTCCCTTCCACTACCACTCCCTTCCTTGTGCACCTGGCCAGTTGTGCAATGCTGACCAATGGACAGCTGCTAACAATGAGGAAATTGTGCTTTGTAAAAAGTAGTTCAGGATCTGTTGGCTACTCTCTTGGGAGACTTGAAGCAGGACGGGCTTCTTTTGTGCCAGGATGGGTTTTTCCCCATTTGAAATGATTGTCTCTGTGTTCAATTAAACACTTTTATCACACACACACAGACATATGGGACTCATTTCTTTAAAGGGACTATCCCCACACTGGCATACATCTGGGAGTATTGGATGTTTTATAACATACAAATATTTGTAGATCTATTTATAGTCTGATAATTTTTCCATGTATAGATGTATTGCAAAATGTGTGCATATGTACATGCAAAATTAGTTCACGTGCATGCTTTTCTATAAGGTGTGGTTTTAAAAAGTGTCTATTTTAGAGGCATTTGCAGTGACTGAATGCCCTTGAACAAACATCTTGTAATACTTTACAAAAAAAATGTGAAAAATTAAACCAAACAGGATATGAAAATTCAGTGCCAAAGGAATGAGTCCTTAGGCGTGTGATCAAAATTTAGCTAATAACATAGTCTAATCCGTGAAAGGAACTAAGTTCCCTGGGTTAAAGGAAAATAAGCGAGAACTGCTAAGCCGCAGTCCACAAACTGCTTAAAAATCAAGCTGTCCTGAAGTACTCTCATAGACTTCATTGGAATTGCTAAGAGCATTTTCTGGCATAAAATGATTTCTGGATTGCAGCCTTCACGGTTTCAAGTTTAAAAGCCATATGTTGATTTATTATTTGATTATTTATTTAACTTCTGTACCAATTAATAGATTAAAAAGATCTCTAAGCAGTCTAAACCACTGAGCCTCTTGGGGTTGCCAATCAGAAGGTCGGTGGTTCGAATCCCCGCGACGGGGTGAGCTCCCGTTGCTCGGTCCCTGCTCCTGCCAACCTAGCAGTTCAAAAGCTTGTCAAAGTGCAAATAGATAAATAGGTACCACTCTGGCGGGAAGGTAAACGATGTTTCCGTGCGCTGCTCTGGTTTCGGTGTTCTGCTGCGCCAGAAGCGGCTTAGTCATGCTGGCCACACGACCCGGAAAAACTGTCTGTGGACAAATGCCAGCTCCCTTGGCCTGTAAAGTGAGATGAGCGCTGTAATCTCAGAGTTGTTTGTGACTGGACTTAACTGTTGGGTCCTTTACCTTTACCTTTTTTAAGCAGTGTACAAAAAAACTGAAGCAACAACAAACTTAAACAAAATATTACAAAAACACAGTTAGAAATTAAAATGTTACATTTATACACAGTTACTAATATATAAAAATCAATATCAGTTCATTTTTTTTCTGTCACACCTTCCCTCTTAGCCTCTGGGTTCTCACCCTGGGTCCAAACAAACTCTCAGCTCACCCACAAAAGTTTCACAGTGAGAAGACTTCCTGGAAACAACAGACATCACCCTACTCTCTCATTCTATCCCCCCCCCAATTTTTTATTCATTTTATAACACAAATAAAAAACACAAACAGAAAAGACAAACAATACAAACAAATTCTTGTCATATCCTTATTTTTCTAAACATTGCTAAGTGGGCTTCCCCCAAGTCCCACCTATCTGATTTTCATTTTACTTCAGTTTACATATATCATAATTTCTAACCATCTTTTTTATCACACTTAAAATAACTTCACATTTTATCACTTACAAATAATACTGTTTTAAAATACCATATCTTCTACTTCTAACCCTACAGCCTATATCCACTTCCAAAGCTATTCTAAGATTTAAATATTAACATATTTTTTCAAATATTCTTTCAACTTCTTACAATCTTTTTCCACTGTCTCTTTTCTCTGGTCTTGGAGTCTCCCCATCAGTTCAGCAAGTTCCATATAGTCCATCATCTTCATCTGCCATTCTTCGATAGTTGGTAAATCTTGTTTCTTCCAATTCTTTGCTAACAATATTCTCGCAGCTGTTGTGGCATACAGAAAAAAAGTAACATCCTTTTTGGGGATTTCACCCCCCACTATACCAAGTAAAAAGGCTTCTGGTTTTTAATAAATGTGTTTTTCAACACTTTTTTCAATTCATTATAAATCCTTTCCCAGAAGTCTTTTACCTTGGGGCACGTCCACCACATGTGGTAGAAGGTTCCTTCTTTTTCTCTACATTTCCAGCACTACTCTCTCATTCGAGACTTGCTTTTTATGGGCAGGCTCAGGTGGATGGTACTTCTTCAAGCTGCCCACAGCCATGTCCCATTCAGCTGTGCTCTCCACATCCAGCTCCAGGGGCCTCAGCTTTGTTGAGTATCCAAGGGATCCAGCGGATGGCAAAAGGGCCTACTCACAGCTCTTTCTTCACCCTCTGTCCTCCACCTCCTCCAGCTGCTCAGTCTTCACAATCTGATTTCAGGTGTTACAAGAGATAACAAGCAACTCTGCCTCCTAAAAAAAATCCTTTAGTCTGAACATGAGATGTGACTTGCTATTTCCAAGGTGAACAGTCTTACTGTAGAACCTGAGCTTATCTCAATTTTGTTTTGATCTCCCCCCCCAAAAAAATCTAAACTGCATAATGATTACTTGCATACTCTTAAGTTAATGTAAGCTATCATATTGATTCTTAATACCAATATCTAATGGAAAGCAGGATTTTTCAGATATATTTACTTCAGGGAAGTATTTAATGTGTGACATTTTGATGTATTTTTAATCTTTGTTGGAAGCACCCATAGTGGCTGGGGAAACCCAGCCAGATGGGCGGGGTACAAATAAATTATTATTATTATTATTACTTCATCTTGCCCTTACGTAATTGGCTAGTTTGACCATAATAGGCTTTTTGCCCTTAAGGCTGAACTTAAAACACCAAAAATCAGAGAAAAATATTAAGCCGAAATGAATATTCATTTCTCTAGCTCTGAATAAAGTTTAGAAGGAAGTTGAAAGCTTTGATCAAAATTGTGCTTTTCCTCCTGTCAGAAACATAGTGAGCACCTGACACCCATCTTTCTAGTCTTCTGCATAGATCATCTCTTGCCATGAAGAGCTAGAGAAATAGTAGATGAGTCAAAACGGTATTGACCATTTCAATCAGATCTGCTGGGTCATCTGGAAACTGCAATATTTGCACTTAATGGGTTTCTCTCAGTTCTATTAAAATTGCTGAACTGACCAAGGAAATAATCTAGAAATGCTGTTCTTCTAGTCCAGAATTCTCATGAGCAGCAGTAGGCCTAGAGGGGTCCTTCTTGTCTCATTATCCAGATAGCTATCTGTCCACAAACAGATAGGGCTAGAGGTTTCCATCAGAAAGACACATAATCAGGCCTGAATCTCAAGATGCTAGACCCCATTTAATTCCAATGAGAATTTGCAAAAGCTATACAGTTTCACAAGTCTGCTTCAAGTTGATATTTTAAACTCATGTGGTCAAATGCACCACAATCTCTACTCTGTAATGGTTTTTCTGCATCTTTTTAGATACTTCATATAGTAATGGTATGTAACCGCCAGTAATTAGGACTAAGCTTTAGGAAGAAGTTTTCAGTTTTGGAGAAATTCAATGCTGAAAGAAGCTGCCAAGAGATTCCCCTTTCTCAGAGGTTTTAAAGAAATGGCTGGACTTGGAGCTGTTGGGGACACGCTAGGTATAGAATGTCCCGTCTCAGGGCAGAAGACTTGGAGTACACGATCTGCTGTGTTCATTCCAACCCTGTGATCTTTTGTATTTTCAATAATTGGTCCACAGCATTTTCGCCTTCTCCTCTCACAGCAGAGTTTAATATTTTCCTTCTCCCCTCTTTGAACAATCTAACTGTGGCAGTTCTCATGGGAGGAAGCTGAGTACATTAGTGTTACAAATAGGTTTCTTTCCTTTTTTTTTTTTTACACTGGAAAGCCCAGAATCCCAGTGGAGGGGTTTCAGCTGCGCTCCCCTCCTAAGAGTTTGATATGTATCTGGTCATCGTCACTTCTGCTATTTTATAATGAAAAGAAAGGAACGACCAGAAGTTCCTGTGTGACCTCTTCGACAGCTTCCAGGGCCAGAAATAAGTTAACAGGTTTGGCAGAGTAAAAAGCATCCCCGATTCCAAAGTCATAGCTTTAAAATATATATTATATAGAGCTAGGGTTGCTTACATTTCTGTTCACTTTGGGTTATCTCTGTCAGCAATGACAAGTTCACCCAGGGAGTTCTTAAAGTTCTCAGCTGCCCCCTGTGTTGCTAGATGCTCAAAAGACCTCCCTGATGTGCTGTTTAGAATGAAGCACAGCGTAAGTCAAGTTGAGTGGGAGCTTTTTGATTTGTATAGAATTCTGTGGCCTACTTAGTTCCTCCTTTAGAAAAGAAAAGAAATAAAAAAACAACAGTGGGACCAATGGCATAGAAGAAAGAGGTTTTTAACATGCAAGATGTGATATATATATATAATCTGTAATGAAAATTACACTGTCCTATTATTGGCATAAGCACATTCCTTTTTTGCATTTTGTTAATGTTTTAACATACGCTGCATGAGATAAGCAACTACCCTCAAAGCAGATTCAATTTTACTCCTGTTAAGTATTTATCTGAAGTGATGTGCAACCTGTCCAGAAGTAAATGGACAGGACAGATGTTAAAAGGAGAAAGGATAATGGTGTGTGTGGGGGGGGGAGATTGGAGAAAGTAAGCCGAGTTTGCCTTTGCTTTTAATGAATGAAGTTTATGTGTACCTTGTGACTTCCAGTCGACACTGACCATGCCATTTAATACTGCAGTCTATGAGGCTAATGAGAATTTTGTTGTATTCTTCTTTTTCATATTGTTGGTTTTATTTTTTTATTATCCTAATCTTCTCCCCAGGAGCTCAGAATAACATGCTTTTATTATTCCAACAATCCTGTGAGGTAGGCTAGGCAGACAGGTGGGGCTTGGCCTAAGATCACCCAGTGTACTTCACTGTTGAGTGAAAATTTGGATACAGGTCTTCTTGATTCTAATCTGTTTCATTTTTTTCTAATTATTCTATTATTCTATTCTATTCTATTATTCTAATAATTGACTTTAGAAAACAACAATTGGGTTTCCAACTGTTTGAGATATTACTTTTATTTTTTATGTTTATTGGAAAATATAAGAAAGAATATCAAAAGATAACATTACAACACGCACAATAATATAGTATTTTCTCATAGGTCTTGGAATTTATAGGATCCCTTGCTGACAGTCCTGTGTGGTACCTTTAAGACTAACCAATTTTGTTCAGAAAACCAGCTAAATTCTTTCTTTACTATGAATGTAATGTTTGGTTTGGTTTGATTTGATTTAGTTTTTATGAGTTTGTCTCATGAAGTTTTATTTTGTTGTTTAGGTTATATGATAAAAAAACAACTTGGGACTAATGAAGGTTATGCACTTCAGATTCAACGTATTTACAGACCTTGTGGAATACAAATTGCAGGGCCAAACTCTCTCAAGTTCTATCAGTGCCCAGTATGTAAGCCTAGACCAGAATTTTGCAAATGGGCTGAAAATGTAATATCTCTAGAGAGGGAACATCTCCAGGTGTCACAAAATTCAAATTCATGGCTGAATCTGATGGCTTGAGCCTATCTTTAGCTTTCAAAAATGCAAATCTTCCTGCTGATTTATTATTTTTGCCCTATTTTGCTGTTTTTCCCCCTCCTCTTCTGTGAAACTCCTTGAGGCCGCTATCTCCCATTCATGTCAGTGAGCCAAAACAGATGTGGAAAATTAAACTGTGAGCCAACTTATAGGTAAGCCGGAACAGCCTGCTTGTTTTCCCCAATCCTGTTACCATTGCTCATAAACTTTATGAGGATGTTACAGAGAGTGAGGATAAGATTGAGATGACTGTGGCAAGGTGCTGCAAAGCAGACAGAGCTACAAAAAATAAATGTTTAAATATCTAGGAAAACACTGCCAAATTTCTCATAAACCTGGCCTTTGGGGATCTGATAAGAGGTTGGAGGTAATTCCATTCCATTCTTTATTTCCCTCCCTTGCTTCTAATAATTGCATGTCATTAAGGATTATTTTTGTGCAGAGGTGCTTGGCTCACTGAACTTTATTGACTACACTGTCCAACGCTAATAAAGCTGTATTCTTTGTGCCTCTTGGTTTTACAGCAACATCAGTACAACAAGGGCACCCTCTGGTATCTAGTGCTGCTGCTGCTGCTGTCTTTTTAACAGATTCTTCTGAGTATGCAAGGAACTGATGAATCCATCTCTTAAAAAGTGGGTTAAGTTCCTTCCCTAGGAGCAGCCTAACGGAGGGGGAAATAATAAATCTCCCTAGCCCTCCCACCTTCCTTTCTAAAGTTGGCACGACTGAGATCTGGAAGCCAACCAAAACATCACTGTAAGCTTGGAATTGTACAACAAAGGGAATGCAGAGCATTGGAGGACAGAAGGTCAGTGCAGTGACCCAGATTAGTTTGTTGAGCGAGTGCAACAGCTCCTGCCAGGTTTGCTTGCTGTGGAGCAGCATGCGCAGTGGATATCAGTGGCAGAACTCCCTCTACTGGAAAGAGCAATGCATAAGGCTTTCTTCCCGGGGGGGGGGGGGGAGAATGGTGATCTGATACATTCCCATTTGTCATCTCTACAATGGCGCTTAGGGATGTGCAGTGATGGGACGTTCAGGTGGGGCCTGGCTGCTTTTCTCCCTTACCTGTGTGCTCCAGCTCAATACGACTGGCTGTAAAATGGGCTAGTGAGAAGGATGGAATCATGCAAAACCTCTTTTTGGAGTTCGTTGTTTTAAAGGTCATATTTGCAAGAAACGTGAAAAGGTTGGAACTTGGCAGTAGAGATTCCCCTCCCTCTCAAGGCCAGGTTCATAATTCCTAAAACCGGATGCATTAGAAACATCCTAGAATTTGGCAATTGTGTTTGTACTGTGTATGTCTTTGTACAGAATTGTATATTCTAACTTAGGAATGTCTTTGAGCATTGCTTTCTAGGCAGTAATGGGTGTAATATTCACACACACATTGAAGACAGATAAAGGCCTTTGATGTTGCTCGGAGTGAGCAGTTGCTTTTATCTCTGTTGTGCTCAGCTTGCACATAGAAGACTGAGGGAGGCGTGTTATTATAGTCCCACCATGTTAAAAAATATGAGCTGAACACAGAGGACCAGGGAGTGAGGGGGTTAAATTCATGAGAGACACTTGCAGGATAGAATGGAGAAGTGAGTTGGAGTGTTAAAGGGGAAAGTGACATTTTAACTGCTGCCTCCCACTGTGCTGAGCTTAAATTTCAGTGGTGGATTAGAAGCTTTCTGAGCATTGCTGAGTTAGTATCTAGGTAGCATTGTTGGCTACTGGGCTGCTAAGTGAGTGCTGCTACTACTGAGAGAACAGCTAAGCTTCTGCACCTTGGCAGTGAGAAAATACTTTGTGTGAGAAGAGAGAGGAAGGTCTGCTCTTAGTAAAATTTGTTTGCAATTAGGAAGCTTTTTAACAAGTCATAGCTAGTTCTAGGATGTAATCACATCAATTAATTAAGAAACAAATTACAACGATCAGGAAGCACCAGAGCCCATTTGTCAATAAGGCAAGTCTTTAAGCATCATAGCATGTTGTGAATCTTCCAGAAAGTTTGAGTAAATAGCTCAATATCTGTTTAGTTTCGACCCTGGTTCTCAAACTGTGGATCAGGAGCCCTTGGGTGCTTGTGAGACACCTTGCAAGAGGTTTTCTTGAGTGCTGGGATTGTGGAGCTGTCTATTGCTTCTGGACAGCCATTACCTTATGAACATAAGCTGTTACCTTAGAGCAAGGCACACCTTTCATTCACCTAACTCAGTATGACTGGCAGTGGCTGTCCAGGGTTCTTTCCTAGCCCTGCCTGGAAATGACAAGGACTGAACCTGGGACCTTTTGCAGGAAACCCATCCCTCCTCCATTAGAACTCTTATTCTATTGTTTTTTGGGGGAGAATGAGATCTGTGGCCCATGTGTGGGTAATTAACAAAAGATGCCTGGGTTCAAAAATGTGGGGCCTTACACACTCTCCAGCAGGAGTTTAAAACAGCAGAGTTTAAAACAGTCACGGAGTTAAGCAGCAATATAGCATAGGAATATAAGTTGTTATATTCTGCTATATTCTGTTATATTCTGCTTAATCTGCTCACAATGCTGGCCCCTTTCTCTACCCCTCTGGCAATGAACAAACCACACACAGTTAAGTAGGTTTAAAATGCTTTACTTACAAAATCCAGATGTTTGATTCATGCGTTATTCAATGCAGCAGCAAGGACTACACAGGTAGAATACTCTTGGGTATAACATACAGAAATAGAGTTTCAGACGTGCGATCTGATCTTGGAGCAAGCTCAGCCACATCTTTCCTGGTTGATTACATGACATGAAGAGAGTGAGGGAAAGGAAGAAAAAAAGCTTCACTTCTTCCCTCACTGGAGGTGAGAGGGCATGACCTAACTGAGTCTAGCATTACAGCTCTGGTCACATCGATGGTGGTATAATTGGTGTCCTAAACTCAAACCATGATGTTTCATGAAGATAAAGCATTAGCCAACTGCTTCCACTTCAGGAACTTTCATGATTCAACATGAGGAGAAGGGCTACAGCTCAGTAATAGTAGTTCTGCTTTGTGTTCAGAAGATCCTACGTGTGATCTCCAGGAGAGGCTTGGAGACTTGGAGAGGCTGCTGTCAGTCATTGTTGGCAGTATTGAGCCAGACGGACCAATGGTCTGACTCAGCACAAAGCAGCTTCCTGTGTCCCGCTGTTCATAGTTCCATCACTCATTATATAAAACAGGGCTTCCTGTTCAAACTTAGCTACCCCAGCAGGGCTGGGGGAGAAATTCAGTTTAGTTCAACCTGCTAAATCCACACTTCCTGAAGTAATGTGTAAACAGAAACACAGGTGCAGCGTGAGTGGCGGCGGGGGGTCCTTTTGGGGGTGCTTTCGGGACAGGGGGTATCCGGCCCCTCACAAGGTCTGAGGGACAGTGGACCGGTCCCCTCCTGAAAAAGTTTGCTGACCCCTGCACCAGACTTTGCTTATCTTCAATGCAGCTTCGATGCAGACTTTGCTTATCTTCAATTCTTGCTTCCCCCACCCCCCGAATACAGATGAAATATCTACAGACAAAACAAGTTATTGGGATTCCAAAAGGTCTGGTGATTCCACATGTTCCCTGAGCAAGAGTTACAAAAATTGGTCCCATGTAGCATCTTGTTAAAATGGGGCTGATTGGTATTTTCTCATGCATTAGATTATGCAAAAAAGTCCCAAAGCCAAAATGAATTACTAATTATATTAGTTTAATTAATGACAGTTTCTTCAGATTTTAAAAAGCAAATTAGTTTCTGAAACTATGAGAAGTAATCTAAGCAGCTCTTATTTTGGCTACTACAGACTTTTCTAAAAAACCTTACCTTATTATCAATTCATTGGATCACAACGAGAGATTTATGGGCAGTGGGTATTATGAATGCCCATTGTTTGAGGCCAAATACCTTTTCCTTAGAGAATATATGAAACAAGAAGACTGTTTTATACTCTAAATCATACAACAGGTTTCTAGGCTTTTGTTCAAGGTAATCTTGGGTTAATGCTAATTTTTAGCAAATTCAGTTTTCCTTCAAGGACTCTTTAAATAGCCACATTATATTATATAAGTGAATGTTTTTCAAGGAATGTTGCTATCTTCTGTCTTTGACCCTGATATGAAAGCTTCAAAGTGTAATGTATTCAATGACTGTACAAATAAAGCAACTTTGTTAATGAGAAGTGAAAAAATAAGCACTGCTGCCATCTAGAAAAATTCCACTACTGTATTCAGGCATTTCTCTCATAATCCTCCAGATTGCTTTGCTGCAAAATTCAAGTTGATAATAACTTGAATTTTTGAAAAAAGTAATGCAGGCACAATCTGGGAAAGCCACTGATTGGACGCACTTTCTTTTTAATATTGGAGTTTCTATTTTAAATTGTTTATTGATGGTTTGACTGTGTTTTTCTGTTGTAATTACAAAATTTGGTGGGACTAGCTATTGGGTAAAGTGGAGCAGGGAATAATCAATGTAACCATCTCCTTTCTGGGATTGGTAATTGTAAAGTGTTCTTGTGCATGTGTATTTAGTCTTGGCATGAAAGGTAACATTAAAGGATTTGGTAAGATTCTGGGAGGAACTGTAGAGGACATGATTTACAAGTTGAATCCCTGGTAACTTCCATTATAAGGATCTGGTGGCAAGTGATAGAAAAGGTTTCTGTCCAAACCTCTGGTGACCTAATGCCAGTCGGAGTAATTCAGCCTTCCTGAAACTGGTTTGCTTCTGAACTTCTGGGCTGGAATTCCCATGAGTCCCAGACAATGTGCAAATGGGCAGGGATAATGGGAGTTGTAGTCAAAAACTTATGGAGGGCACCAAATTGGGGAAGGCTGGAATAGGCAGTACTTAGCCAAGTAATATGACCTGGTACAAGGTAGATTCCTATCTTCCTATGGGATGGTTCCATGGGAGAAGATAAAAATATAATGAGGGTACAGAATACATAACGCTCATTGAGGTGGATATGGCAATAATGAAGATGTTACAATCCTTGCACTTGATTTGCCCAAAGCATAGCAGGAGGTTTTGGAGCAAAATTCAGATGGATTAGAGCTGCAATCATCAGCCTAAATGCTAGTGCCAAATCTAAGCACTGTGGCGCAATTGGTAGACAAGTTCGCATTGTGGGTGGGTGATTTTAATTAATTCTTCTAAATATTGGTAGGTCGTACCTCTGCACCCCTCCTTAAATCAGATGAATGCCAAATGCATATATAGATCGATTGTACATGCTAGATTATGTGCATGGTCATTCTTTTGGTGAGAGCAAGGATGGCCAGCTGTTGGCCTGCAGGGTGCAGTCCAGTGCTGCTTTGCCGTTTCTTTGCTGGCAGTTGTCCCAGGCACTTTCCAGGAGGAAGACTTGCTCCCTTTACGTTTTCTGTAGGCATGTTAAAGTTGGAGGGCAACTACTTGAAGTCAGGGGGACTGACAGGAATGCTGATGGTTTGTGGAGAGCTTTTTGCTGATGGTTTGTGGAGGGTGTGTGGCAATACACCCTCCCATATTTAGTTGACATGCTTACAGAATGCCTGAAGAGGTCTTCTGTCTTAAAGCCTCATAGGATTGGGGGTCTCTCTTCATGAGAGACTCACCTTGGAAGTCTCCACATGATCACAGAAGATTCTATGGCAGCCTCTAGGTCAGGCTTCCTCAAGCTTGGCCCTCCAGATGTTTTGAGACTACAATTCCCATCATCCCTGACCACTGGTCCTGCTAGCTAGGGATCATGGGAGTTGTAGGCCATAAACATCTGGAGGGCCGAGGTTGAGGAAGCCTGCTCTAGGTTCTCTCTCCTGCTCTAGTTCCTCACTTTGAGCCACCTCTGCTAGACAACCTCTGGAGTCTGGAGCAAAGGCTCTGACTTCTGCGGGGGGAGGGGTGCTGATTAGAGTCATAGTTGATGGTCAAGGAGCTCCTCCAGGCCCAAGAACTTGGCCGTCCCTGTTGTAGCCCATGCAGCCCCCTCCACACAAAAACAAAACAAAAACCCTGCTAAATGTGTCTGGACATAGTCATCTGCTTTGCAAGTCTTATAAAATAGTCTATTGCCCATGTCATGTCTTTTTCCTGGTTAATCAGTTCTTTGTATCCTTCCTTGTTTCTCAGTGTTCTAAAAATGCCATTGCTTTGCTTAGTTGGAATAATTAGGCAGCTGTTAAGACTGTGGCAATGGGCAGGCATGGAACCAAAGGATAGTTGAGCCTTGAGGACAGCGAAACAGAGAATAGGGGTTTGGCAGAGAACCCATAGCTGCACCAGATAGCACTTTACATAACAGAATACAGACACCACTGCAAATGCTTGGCACAGAAAGAGAGCCATTTATGTCTCACATGAGGTAGTCAGCAACAAATACAAAGGGAAAGGGGGGGACAGTGGCATCTCTCATACGTTTTTTGATGAATGTTTGCATGTGTATGTTATAGAAGCATCCGTTTCTCCTTTAGCAGGAATACAATTAGTTCTATTTACTGACACATCCAAATTCTACTTCACTGAGCTTTGTTTTAAATTAGACTTAATTAAAAAAAAATAGCTAGTGCCTTTTGAGTTAGTTGGGAAGAAACTAGATAATCTGAATGACTTTTTAAAAAATGTTTAAGAAACAGATGCTTTTTTTGGACATGATGTCTATCAAGAGGCAATATAGCTTGGTATTCCCAAGTCTCTGCAGCACTCACAGTGCTATCCTGTACATGTCTACTCTCATGTCTGTCCCACTCAGGTGGGTGGCCTTTAATCCCAGGTAAATGTGTGTAGGATTGCAGCCTAAAACATGTAAAACGTCTATGTCCTACACATGGCACTACATATTCAATGCAGTGCACAATAAGATATGCAGAGTGTTGAACCCATGACTCCTTTATCTGGCTAACCTGTGGGCCTCCAGATGTTTCTGGGCTACAGCTTGAATCATTCCTGGCCATTGGTCATGCTGGCTGGGGGCTGAGTGGAGTCTGGAGTTCCACTCATGTCTTGTGTACTAATAGCAAACTTATTCTCCAAGAGGGAGCCCTTATGCAGCCCCAAACAACACCAAGGAGGTTGGAGGAATGCCAAGGTTTGTGGAAATACAAAACATTCCTAAATAAAATTAAAGGAAACCCCCAACGCCAAAGCTAGGGCAGGTGGCAAAACAGCTCAATGAGGACTAAGCATGTTGATTATTTGGTGAGGGGAGGGGGAGGGAAAAGGGAGTGGGGAATCCTGGAAGACAATATTGGCAGACTGGAACCGAGGCACGCCACACTGCAATATTTTGCTGCAGGTTCCACCTGTCTTCTAAATGTGTCATCTGTAGGAGTTGCAGGGCTTTTTTTCCCCAGCCAGAACTCGGTACCGGCACCTCTCAGGTGGGGGCCACTGCCATTATAAGAGAACAAGGGAGACGTTCATGGTGAGTTCCAGCACCTCTTTTTCTAGAAAAATCTTCCTGGGGAGTTGAATATATAATTAGCACATTTATTTTCCCCTGTGCATGCTGAGCACAGGCATGCGATGTATCGTGGACACAACAATATTTTCCGGTATTTGCCTTTGCCTTCTTGCTTTGAAGAATCCTCATGTGTTCAAGAAGTGAACTTTTCAAAGACAAACAAATGCAATGCTAAAATATTCACGTAAAAAACAAAGTATTTAGATACAGGCTTACTTTTCTTGCGGGAGACACAAATTGCGTATTTGGATACAATTATTATTGTATTATTAGATGCCTTTTATGTATTTATAAAGAAGCAGGGTCATTTTAAGACAGGGATGAGGAACCTGTGGCCCCTCAGATGTTGCTGATTCCAGCTCCCATCAACCCCAGCCAGGATGGTCAAAGGACAGGGATGGTGGTAGATTCCGTAGTCCAAAAATATCTGGAGGGCCACATGTTAATCATTCCTGTTATAAGAGAAGCAATCAAAAATGCATTTCAGAATATGGCCTGCAACCAACTTGCATGCAACAATGGGCACATGTTTGCATTGCACGTTATTGGCTTCTTGTGCCAAAGCCCATTGAGTAGGGAGATAGGTGGCAAGAGGGCAGCGAGGTGCCAGCAAGGCAGAGGTGTGGCAGGGGCTGCTCCGCTTCCCTCAACGACAAGTTATCCAGGCTGAGGAAAGCCAGCAGATCTAGGAAGAAATCTGATGTAACCCTCCTCCCTGGGCCAGGAGATTCTGGGATATCTTGTGAGTTTCCCAAGTGCAATTGCCTGCAGTTATCTGTCCAGTGCAGGGACGCGGGTGGCGCTGTGGGTAAAAGCCTCAGCGCCTAGGGCTTGCCGATCGAAAGGTCGGCGGTTCGAATCCCCACGGCGGGGTGCGCTCCTGTTGCTCGGTCCCAGCGCCTGCCAACCTAGCAGTTCGAAAGCACCCCCGGGTGCAAGTAGATAAATAGGGACCGCTTACTGGCGGGAAGGTAAATGGTGTTTCCGAGTGCTGCGCTGGCTCGCCAGATGCAGCTTTGTCATGCTGGCCACGTGACCCGGAAGTGTCTTCGGACAGCGCTGGCTCCCGGCCTATAGAGTGAGATGAGCGCGCAACCCTAGAGTCTGTCAAGACTGGCTCGTAGGGCAGGGGTACCTTTACCTTTACCTTTATCTTTCCAGTGCAGGCAGCCAGTGCCTTAATCCACATGGATCCTGAGTTGATCCCTGCAGCATCTGACACAAATAATGCATATAATTTCTGGTGAAACAGGAGTGACCAAGACAATGCATGATTTGAAATACCTTTATTTGTCCTTACAGCTTCTAGGAAGAAGTAATACTGATTTTGAAAAGAGGGAAATGCATGTTGAGGGAAATGTAATAAATTTTTAAAGAACAGTGACTATCATAAATTTTCTTAATGATATGTGTAAAATGGGTTTTGTCTAAACTATTACTGGTTGGAAAGTGTCTGTGAACATTGTCCATATTCCAAACAGCTGTGCAGTTCAACTCTCTTTCAGTTACTTGCTGCTATTCACCATAGACTCAATCCTGGGAGGGTCTGAGCATTGTAAATCTGAAATTACAGAGTACTTACATGATGTATAAATTAAGCACATGCTCCTGTGCCGTGCCAAATCAGGACCATGGACTTTAGGATTTTTTTATTTTTTATTTTTTGAGATTATAATTAATGTGAAGGGATGGGGTGTGTTTGTCTAAGAGGTCAGTTTAAAACTAAATAAAAAAAATAAAAAATGGAATGTTGTTCTGCTCTGAAAATCAAAAACTGGATTGTGGTCTGTTCCGTGTACTTCAGTTTTGGGTGACTGAGCATGTATACTACCCCTATATGTATTTATGTTCGTATGTATTTATTTCCTCATTGAAGCCAGTGTAGGCTAAACCTACATAGAAACTCCATGTGCCCTGTAGTTGCTGCTAAGCAGAAATTCACATACTTGGAGAACTTTGCTAATGACCCAGGTTCAGTGTTAGCAGAATTAAGACATGAGTCAAGTTTTTATGAGTCGTGCCTTAAAAATAATAATTATGCATGTCAGCAGAGTCGCTGCCATCTTGGCTGGGCTCAAAAGGGCATTAGCGGGAACAAAGGCGGGCAAGCATTTAACAGTGGCCTCAATTCCTTCCTGCCTTCCTGAAGAGTTTCCTCAATCCAGACTAGTCCTAAAGAAGGCAGCGTGAGATGGTTTCAGTTACTGCTAAGACTCTTGACTGTTGTTCGCTTTACAGAAAAAAATCAGGCTCCTGGTTCATGCCTTAAATACTAATCTATGAAAAGCAAGTTTTCAAAAATGATAGTAAAAGAACAAAACCGTCCTCTTATTTTAGGAAGCTGCATTTTCTTTTTCTTTTTTGCGTTATCTCACTGCCACCACCTTGCTCCATGAAAACTATGCGGTAATTATTATTATTATTTTAAATTAACCACTTCTTTGAAGATCTTTGCCTTTATCACTCCATTGTTTTGTACGTATGTCCCCCTCATATCCGATAACTGGGAGGATCACAATCTTAATGCTATATACGCTGGTTGTATTGGTATAGCTATTCTCACTCATATGCTTTGTAATTGTTTTTTTCCCCTGAGTAGATCAGTTAGTTTTGGGGGCGTGAGAGGTAGTACGTAGGTTTTTGTCTCGAAATGTATGTTGCACGTTTGGTTTGTGACCATGCCATTATTATTATTATTATTATTATTATTATTATTATTAATAATATTATTAATATTATTAATATTAATATTACTACTATTGGAACACCATCATTTCTGAAACAATAGCTCTGCTTCTAGTTGTGTTGCTGGATTGTTAACCTTTAAGAATGTAACCTTACTTTTGTTACCAGGTTAAAGCTCCTGTAAGTTTATTGCACCAGTTTAGCAAAGCCCTAGAAGTGGTTCAAAATCAGCTCCTCAGGAAAGCACTTTCCTTTCCCAACGAGATATCAGCCATCCTCCTCCATGTAGAAATGGGTGTGACGACAATGCAGGTCAGAACTGACTACCTGTGTCTAAATTACATATTAAAGACTAAGATCTTTATCGGATGAGAGGCTTCCCGCTTTGTGCCACTGAGAACTGGAACAAACTCCCTGAACATGGATGGGAGACTTTTGGGGCTCTGGCTCTTTGGGTCTGAGGCAGAGAGAGACCTAACTGTGATTGCTTTCTCTAAGTGTTCACCATGGTTTCCACTTACTAAGACAGCACACTTTTGAGCTGGTTATCTGACACATCTTTCATCTGCCGCATTAAGACTTGCCTTTATAGAGCTACGTTTCCAGCTGATGCCCTCAGCGGTTCTGGACAGACGGTACAGTAGAATACCCTACAAAGAAAGACTCTTGTGTAGATGGCATATGCCGTTACTTATTGCAATGCCCTCTCTACACCCCCCCCAAGAGACCGATTTATAAAACCTCTGTTCGCGATAGAATTAATTTAACCAGGGCAGAGAGGGTGAAATGGCTGCTGAGTGAGGCTGATGACTCTGTAACTTACAAAGTAGCTCTCCGTGTCTTGGCAGCAAGGAAGAGTAGGCGAAGAAAGAGATAAACTAACAATTAAGTGCAAAGGGGACTCAGAGATTTAATTTGTATATTTGATATGAGAATTACATCTTATCCTATGTAACAAAGTTTAGTCTGTATTTATGCATATTTCAAATCTCATATTTTTTTATCTTTATAAAATGTCTTTTAAGCTTATGGCAACTTTCTACATTGGTTATACAATTTTTATTGATAATAGTGTACTGAAGATTTATCTGAGCTCTCCTATTTCCTCTTCAGAGTGTTTTACCTTTTTACAACAATTTTATTTTATGTACTGTATTTCATTTGATCCACTCTGCTCTTTTGAATTAAATGCTGTTGCCAGCACCGAGACTCTGGATATATTAACATTGCAGGCTTACAGTGCTCTTATATGCCAGTTTAGCTGTTGTTTTTGCTCTCAGAAAATCTTGGGATCTGTAGTTTAGTGAGAGTGCTGAACATTTTATTAGAGACCTGAATTTCTCACATAGAATTACAGCTCCAAGGATTACTTTGGGAAAAGAAGTGGCTGTTAAACTTTATCCATATTAACAAAGCATAGGTTGCCCTGTTAATAATTACAAAAAAGCACAGAATATGCTAGTTTTATGGGGACACAGTAAGCACTGTGCTTCAGTATGAACCTGCTGGAATAGAGTCGTCTGATGGTGATGATGCAGTGCCTTTATTTCACATGACTTTGGGCACAGTTGCAGTCTTATCCCACGAACCAATTTGGAGAAGGTACTTGTGGGCCCTAAGTTGATGATCTTGGCTGGTAAAAGAGAGCCCAAAATATCTTGGTTGAGATTAACCCTTTTTCTAAAATTAAAATGCCATAAAACAGAAGGCCCTGGCCAGAAAGCATATATTTTTCATCCACCCATTACGATCAAAATCAATGGAAGCTGATGGTTGCTTGGCAACATCAGGCATACTGGGAAATATTGGTTTACTAGGCCCATCTTGGGACGCGGGTGGCACTGTGGTCTAAACCACTGAGCTTGCCGATCGGAAGGTTGGCGGTTCGAATCCTCGCAACGGAGTGAGCTCCCGTTGTTTGGTCCCAGCTCCTGCCATCCTAGCAGTTCGAAAGCACGCCAAAAAGTGCAAGTAGATAAATAGGTACCGCTCTGGCGGGAAGGTAAACGGCGTTTCCGTGTGCTGCTCTGGTTTCGCCAGAAGCGGCTTAGTCATGCTGGTCACATGACCCGGAAAAACTGTCTGCAGACAAATGCTGGCTCCCTCTGCCAGTAAAGCGAGATGAGCGCCACAACCCCAGAGTTGTTTGCGACTGGACTTAACTGTCAGGGGTCCTTTACCTTTACCTTTAGGCCCATCTCAGGTTGGTTTCTCTTTTTGTGTTATTGGCATTGAGGCTTCAATTGTAACCTTGATTGGCAACATACACTTGGAGGTGAAATAGGAAAATTATCCCTTACTGTGACAGAGGTGAAGGGATTCTAAGAATGTGCAGGTTCCACTTACCAAACACTATGCATTCACATAACGAGTCAACAATTTCCATTATCTCCTATGGAAATGTTTCTAGTGTGGGATTTGTGTGCCCCCTCTTCTCTTCATGGTTTCTTCCTGAAATGGCTGCAGCTCAGTCACCAAAAGAGAGGCAAAGCGGGGGGGGGGGGACTATGTTTCCAACTGCTTCTGCTCCCCACTTTGTCTACAGGTGAAACTCAAAAAATTAGAATATCGTGGAAAAGTTCATTTATTTCAGTAATTCAACTCAAAAGGTGAAACTAATATATGAGATACACTCATGACATGCAAAGCGAGATATGTCAAGCCTTTATCTCATATATTAGTTTCACCTTTTAAGTTGAATTACTGAAATAAATGAACTTTTCACGATATTCTAATTTTTCGAGTTTCACCTGTATTTTTTCCTGCTGTACAGTCTTACTCCCTCTCCCTCTTTCCATGCTTTCTGCCTGAAAATGGCTGCCGCCAACCAGCAAAGCAGAAAAAACAGCAAATCTGTGGAAAGTATAATAAGGTTGGATATAATTCTCATTCTTCATAATTTTCAGATAGTGAGCGTGCGAATAGCGGGACCCGCATATATTGCTGTTTCCCATCCTTCATCATGGGATTAGTGTTTAGACGGGGTATAGGAATAAGGCGGGGGGGGAGCCATTTTGTATACCATGGCATTGTCCATGTTGTAAAATAGTAGATACCACAACATGACAACAATATAGACAATATTTGAAGATGTTGAACCTGAATGCAGTGCATCGTCTAAGAGTATTTAGTGGACCATGAGCGCATGAAATAATAAATTATTGCTGCAAGCACCATGTAAGACAACTTTCTTTTGTACTGAGAGAGCCACCCATTATCCTTACTGAGACTACAAGAAACAGATCAAATTGAGTCTGATAATGAACGAAAATTAATGCCTTGAATTATTTGTTTAAGTGTAAACTGAGATAAAAAGTCCTGAAAGTTTGAGTTTATGCCTCCTCTTTTATTTGAATTTGAACCTATTTTATTTGAATTTTGTTGGTGACCATTCACTTGCTTATGTAAGAACCGTGTTGGCTGTCTCATGTTGGTTGCTGGCAGGTCATTGTATGTATGACGTAAGAAATCATACAGATGAATGAGCCTTTGTAAGGCTCATATTATTAGCCACATTCATTTTCTCACATTCTGTTGCTTTTCGTTCTTTGTCATCCATCAGTTTCCACTCCTTAATATTATTGACCATTTGCTTGCTGCTTTGGGGGGGGGGGACGTTAAAAAGGCACGCTTTGCAGAATTGCAGTCTGGACCTTCCCCTTTCGCTGGAGCCAAATTCAGCGGTGTGGGGTTTTTTTTGTTTTCTTTCCCCCTATTCTGGCTCTCAAGCACATAATTGTGCTATTTTGGTTCTATTAAGCCTTTATGCAAAGACAAATGAATGGCCCTGGGTGACATTATGCTGTGAAAATGCAGCAACACACAAGGAGCTGGAGGTAGACCTGCCTCTCCAAGTACAGCCTTTTAGATGAGGTTTAACCAGTAAAAAGGGGAATAGCTTTAAAGCAAAATGTGAGCTTATATTTCCCAAATACTCCCCTTCCCCCTTCTCCAATCACGTCCAGCGAGAACTGAAGCTCTTTGTGTGCAAAGCTGTAGCAATGACTTCAGAGCTGGATTTTGGAACAAAAAAAGAAGCAGCATGTTTTCTCTTTTCATACTGGAATATTAATAAATATCAGATGGTAAAATATAATTGAACAAAACTAACTATTGAATATGTTACCTTATTTTTATCTCTGTTTTTGCTTGTGGTTTTGCCAACCCTAGCACTTAATTAGCTGGCTTCCTTAAAGCTTTAGACAGTCGCTTAGCATTGTTCAGTGTGTATGTGAACACAATTTCCCCTTATTGCTGTTTCTTCCATGGATCTCATTTATTAGGTAGGTTTCTAAAGCTATGGTGTTTTCTCCTTTTCTATGTGTTGTGTGTAGAGTACTGACAACTGTGGAAAATGAGGTCCAAAATCTGTGACCTTGTTATTTATTTGCATTCATCCATCAACATCCTTGCTTATTTTGCCATATGGAAAGGCCTATGATTGGCCTTGCCTTATGCTTCCCTTTCATTGTGTGCTGTGTATGTGAAAAAGTTCAGGACAGGACCTGACTCCATTCAAAATTACAAGGAAGGCATGTATCAAATTAGTGTACACTCCAGACCCCGCAAGAGAAACTCCAGCGGGATTTTCCTCATGCTCCAATCGACTGTTTCAGTTTTCATTAGAAAGTGGTGCAGTTCCTTCCCCAGAGGAAAGAACAGCTCTGCTATTCCCACCACCGCCACATGCAAGTGAACACACAGCTGGGTTAAACTTCGCTGTTTTGGGTAAGCTGGTCATTACGTGTTGGATGCAAGACCTCCATGGGAAACTTACAAGGTTGCAAAAGTACTACTTTCTATACCTCAGAACCACGTCCTTTGGAGCCTGAGTAATTCGCACACCATCAGAGCATCACAATTTGTTACTACTCAGAACTTGGAACCACACAATCAAAGAGTCCTAATAAGTTCCTGGGAACTGTTTGTGCTCAGGCTGCATGCCATGTTGTTGTTTAGTCATTTAGTCGTGTCCGACTCTTCGTGACCCCATGGACCAGAGCACGCCAGGCACTCCTGTCTTCCACTGCCTCCCGCAGTTTAGTCAAACTCATGTTTGTAGCTTCGAGAACACCGTCCAACCATCTCGTCCTCTGTCGTCCCCTTCTCCTTGTGCCCTCCATCTTTCCCAGCATCAGGGTCTTTTCCAGGGAGTCTTCTCTTCTCATGAGGTGGCCAAAGTCTTGGAGCCTCAGCTTCACAATCTGTCCTTCCAGTGAGCACTGCATGCCATAGAAGAGGACAAATGTTTTCCAACAAGCTTCCTTCAAATGGGGTTTCTTGCAAGGCTTGATATAAATACAGTGGTACCTCAGTTTACAAACAGTCCTGTTTAAGAACGATTCCGTTTACGAACTCCGCAAAACCGGAAGTAGAGTCTCAGTTTGTGAACTTTACCTCAGTCTAAGAACGGAATCCGAACAGTGGAAGGGCACTGGCAGCGGGAGGCCTCATTAGGGAAAGCGTGCTGCTTAAAAACGGACTTCCAGAACGGATTAAGTTCATAAACCGAAGTACCACTGTATACCTTCTGACCTTGCTCGGTTAATAAATTGGTATCTTTTGCCTTCTACACTACTGAGGTGGTCAAACCCCAACCACCAGAGTCCCAGGCTGCCTGGGGAAGGAAACTGGGTTCAACAGAGTGTACTGCTCTGCTTGCACCAACCCTTCGCCCACTTTGCTGTATCCGCCACCACCAGATAAGAGGCAGCCTGGTAAATAATTCATCCCTTGTCAAAAAGCCTCCAAAAGCTTCCTTGGATCCCTCTGAAACCTCCTGAAGTCGCATGAGGTTAAAGCCACAGGTGTGAGGGTGTTGAAATAAGCCAAGACCACACAGGATTTCTGAAGCAAGAGTTGGATTTCCCAGTATAAAAAGATACATAAACTGACAGCTCATGCTGGACTAAGAATCCCTTCACCTCAATTTCCCCAAGTGTACGTTGCCAATCAAAGTTACAACTGAAGCCTCATAGGATCATAGAATTGTACAGTTGAAAGGGACCCCTAGGGTCATCTAGTCCAACCCCCTGCAAGGTAGGAATCCTTGTGGGGATCGAACCCTCGATCCTGAGATTAAGATTCTCATGCTCTCCCCACTGAGCTATCCCTCAGTGCCAATACACAGCAAGAGAAACCAATCTTGGATGGACCAATGCTACTTCCATTAACTTTGTTCATAATGAGAGGATGAAAAATAGGTTGTAGCTGGCCAGGGGCTACTCTGTTGTGGCATTTAGCTTTTACTTGCAATCAGCAGCTAGCCATATTGTCAGCCACCATTATGATTATGTCAGGTGACTGACAGGTGGGTGGTGGTCTGACAAACCCTTTTGAGGTTAAGACTACAGTCCTGAGCTACTTAACCAGTGTGGCTCCTCTGAATTCCAGTGGGTAATCTTGGGGTAAGCAGGATCCGCCCCCCCCCCTGTTAATGCCTTCATGTTTTCAAATGTATCTCTGCAACCAGAAAGGCCACACATTTGCGGGGCAGGGTTGAGGGGTGGAAAGGGAAATTAAGACTGAGATTCCCAGGAATCTGGATTTGGCAGCAGATAACTGGATTCCACCCAGTAATCCACATACGTGTATGACAAATAGCCTTGCTAATAGATTCGGAAGGCTCTTAATGGCTGAAGTCTCGGCTGAGCAATTAAGTAGAGTGACCGCATGTGAGCTGCATGTCCTGGAGAGAGACAGATGAATTTTTCCTGAATTATTGAAAATAATCACAATCTGATTTAGCAGTGGGAGTGTGTGTCATGTTTCAGCTTGATACAAAATCCTGGTATTTGGGGATTCTTTCAGGAATCTTCCATCCAATGTGGGAAATCATATTGTCAGACTAGCCTTCGCCCCAAGAGTTGCCATTGTCTTATGACAATGCGGTTTTTGAGTCTCTCTCTTCTCTCTCTCTCTCTCTCTCTCTCTCTCTCTCTCTCTCTCTCTCACACACACACACACACACACACTGCTTAGAATGTGTGTCCTCAGCCAGCAAAATGTATTATTTTCTTAGACAAAAGATTAAGGTTTTGATTGGCTGCTTTATCAGTAGACTGAGGTTCTTACTTGCAGATGTCCTGAGAGGCCTTCTATAAAATTGCAGGTGTTCAGTTTTAGCAAATAGTTGTTATTATATGGCTCCACTCTTGGCAGCTAGTAACAATGTTTCCTGAAATTGAAAAATGATTTTCTACCTTAAGCAGGAGTTTTACATTACTGGAATGCTGAAGGGGGGCAGGGGGAGACAGAAAGCAAGGAAAACCAAACCTCTCATCAATACACTGGATTTGGTTTCGTTGCTTGTGTGTATTTCCCACTTTTGCACATATTTTTCTACACTATAGTCCTGCCCTTTTTTTACTGAAGTGTTTACACCTGAAGCTTTTGCCAAAGCAACTCAAACGATGGTGAACTAATTACCAAGAGTTAGATGGTGTCCCCACCTCTCCCACTTCTAAAAGAGGAGCAGCCGTTGCTTCTAGCCTTCCAGAAAAGCCCCTTTTGCGCTTAGAGCGGCAAAATATATTATTCTCCCAAAGGTTTACGTGTCGCATGGCCACATGATGAATGTCGAAAATGCTGCCAACATGTAAGCCTTCGGAAGAAGAGTCCCTGCTCTGCGGTGTGCAGGTGTGGGAGGATGTTTTTTAGGCCATGAGAAAAGCTCACTCAGCCACCTTACTGGTTTATTACTGTAAATGGAAACCACGCTAGCACCCCCCCTGGAAAGTTCAAGAAAGTTCTTCCCCCCTCCCCTGCCTCTTTGCTTTGATTCACACCCACCTACCTTGAAGTGCCAGGGGTGGGGAGAGACACTGCGAAAGGTTTGTCACAGTACTCGTTACAGCCAGTTGGTGAGCGGCCATAGCTGCAGGGGACAGAGGTACGAGATGTTTACAAGCATAGCCACCTCCAGTTTTTCCTCCAACTGTCGCTGTTGCTTTACTTCAGCTGCATTCGCACCCACAAGCACATCCAGAGATAGCTATTAGAGTTTGATGAGCTCCTGATGTACTCTAATTTGGCATCTGATAAAGGAACTGCCACCATGTTCTGAACTGAGAGTTCAGAAGAACTGACCCTGAGGGTCAAACCAAGCCTGACACAAGGAAGCTGATATGTAAGCATTGGAGAGAAGAACCCCGCACTACATTGTTTGGGAATATGTCGTGAGCAATATGCTGATGACACATAGCTCTGTTTCTCCTTTAGACCTTCAGGTGAGGCAGTGCATGTGCTGGACCGTTGTCTTGCTTTGGTAAAGGACTGGATGAGAGCCAACAAACTGAAGCTTAACCCAGATAAGACTGAGACACTGTTAGTGGGCGGTTCCCTAGACCGGACGGATGGGAGGTCACCTGCTCTTGATGGGGTTACACTCCCTCTGAAGGAGCAGGTACATACCTTGGGTCCTTTGCTGTCACTTGAGGCTTAGGGGGTCTTGGTGGTAAGAGTGCCTTCCATCAGCTTCAGCTGGTGGCCCTGTGTAGGGATCTACACAGGGATAGCCCAACTTCTGTTGTCTATTTCCTGGTAACCACTAGGCTGGATTACTGCAACGTGTTATACGTAGGGCTGCCTCTGAAGATAGTTCAGAAACTTCAGTTAGTGTAGAATTCAGTGGCTAGGTTGCTCACCGGGGCAAGATGGTTTGAGCATATTACTTTGATCCTGACTCAACTGCACTGGCTGCCAATTAGTTTCCCAATTCAAAGTGCTGGTTTTGACCTATAAAGCCTTAAATGACTCAGGACCACAATATCTCAAGGGCTGCTTCTCTCCATATAAACCTACCCCAGACCCTGAGATCACCCTCTGAGATCCTTCTTTGTGTGCCTTTTCCACATGAGGTCTGGAGGGTGGCAACATGAGAACAGGCCTTTTCTGCAGTGGTTCCCCGTTTGTGGAATGCTGCCCCCAGGGAGGTTCAGCTGGCGCCTTCCTTAGATACCTTTAGGCGCCAGGCAAAAATGTTTCTCTTCAACCAGGCATCTGACTAATATTCTACAGCCTTTTAAATATGTCTATGGGAAGGGAGGTGTTATTGTTTTGTTTTTTTTCTGTTTTAACTATTTATTTGTGCTTTTATCATGTATTTTTATCTTGTGAACTGCCCTGAGATCTTTTGATGAAGGGTGATATATAAATCTAATAAATAAATTAAATATAAATAAAGACCTCCAGGCTACCACACAACCATATTTATTCCAATTAGAGTAAAATGTACAAAACCTATATGGTTGGATCCAGATTTTAGTAACAAACAAACACCAACCAACCAACCAACCAACCAACCAACAAACAAACCAACCAGAGCTCTTTATAAGTTAGAGGTCATGGAGAAAAGTGAATTCCTTTTACTTTTTCCCAGGAAAAAAAATGGACTAGAGTGGCTTAATCTACTCTGAAAACCTGTGCCTGCAAATTTCTTTCACTTTGGCCAAAAGGGGAAAACACTGTAACTGTTTTAGATTCCCCATTAAACTGAATGGAGAATCCAGGGGTTTTATACAGAGGGAGCACAGAGTGATTCAGAAACAGATTGGAATTTTTAGAAATACAGAGATATAGATAAAAGGCAAATACTGAATGAATGAATGTTTATTATTACGGCTAAACAGCCAGCATAGAAGAACCAGAATTTCAGTATAATCAATATACTAATTAAAATATGCATCCAAGGAAATATAAACTCCATTAAAAGTTTTTTTTTTAAAGAATTTGACTGTGAGCTGTGTCAATTTATGACTGTTTGTAGAGCTGAATAATATTTTGCTTTATCTGACTTATGGCTATTGCACAAAATCTAGCCACATTTCTGGTGACGTAGGGATTCCAGTCGGACAAGAGGTAACTTAAATAGTATTCCTCTGTCCTCCCTGGTACTTTTCATACAAGCGGCGTTATGAGGGAGGCTCTGATATCTGAAAAAATCTGTAGTAGAAAAGAACATGACCCACAGTTTCAATTTGACCACTTTTACATGGGCAGATCCTCTTGCCATGGGGAGTCCTTTTGTATCGTGCAGATGGCAAGACATTAAATTTGGCTTGCGTCAATGCCTTTCTAAATTTGGGGGTGGTCAAGTTTGTCAAATAATTGGGAAGTGCCAGTGCCATTCTGTTTGTGCAAAGCATGGGATATAGAGCAGCTTGGGCTAGTGGTTTAGTAGTTCAGTATCTCTAATTCTCTGTGAAATGTTCATTTTTGCTTTATTGCATCCTTGGGTTAGGATGTTCTGGTGGAAAAACCCAAGTATAATAATTTGGCGTTTACCGGTAATCCCCCCCCCCAATTGGAGGTAAATATTGAAGCTCATGCACAGTCTTAATAAATCCTGTTGATACATACGTTAATACAGATAGAGGCATATACATGCAAGCCACCTGAATAAATGGAGTAGAAAAACCTAACATCAGGGTTTAAAAAAGAGAAATTAAAGTAACATTGTAGATAATTAACAATGCAATCACTTGATATCTTCACATTTTGCTGGGGGGGGGGGGAGTGTTGCAGGAATAAGAAGGTACGGAGTGCTCTGCAAACATTAGCACCAACCTATCTGATTCTTATTATCTCTTAATAATAACTCTCTCTCTCTCTCTTACAGACACAGGTTACAGCTGATGACATAGAAATGTTCATTGTAGAGATTTCCTTTTATCTCCTTATCTGCCCATTTCTCACTCCCATTTGTAAAGAGCTCTCCAAGTTTACTCCATCACACAAATGTATCACTTTCAAAGACTTTGCTTTTCAGGCCCATGTCAGTCTCACAGATTAGAATGTGATATGAATCCGAGGCTGCATAGTTTCTTTAAACCTGAGCCAGTAGCACAGCTACACCCTTTCATCTGGCAGAATCCAGGAATTTAAAGTGAAAAGCTTGTTGTTGATTTAATCCTGTTTCCAGTCTATGCAGGTCACCTGAACTGCATTGCTCTGAATTTAAATGTTCACACATGATTTTGTGTTGCAAAGTTTGTTTGTTTGTAAAAAACACGGGAAGACCACACTTACAAATATAAAATATTACACCAGCGGATTGACTTTTTCCAGATTCCAGACATGTTGACAGAACATTTTCTGTCATGTGAAGATCAGGCATATATAAGGATTTTTCATAAAGATATAAATGTTTATATATATATATACACACACACACACACACACACACACACACATATACATATACATACATATATATATATATATGTGTATGAAACCCACAAGGATAGTTTGGGGTTCATACTCTTAAAATGGGCATTTACTTACTACTTGAAAATGCTTGGAAGAATTGTTTACATTTTTTCACAATGTTTTGAAAAGTAGTAACACATGAAGGTGCTTCTAAATTGACAGAAGATAGTGGGACTTACCTGTTCATAAATTATTTGCCCCAAGGACAGCAGTTAAGTCCCAGGATATATCCAGGAGCAGTTGCAGCCTTGTCACTGCCATTCAGTGGGCAGCAGTGAGATAGGGAGGAAGTCAGCTGTGTGCGGGTGCATTGACAGGAGTGCCATATTGGCTCTGCGGATGAGCTAGCTAACCTCCGCACCACCCCCTTACCCCCTTCTGGCAAGCAGTAGCGACTCCACTGCTAGGAGGCCAGGTGTGTGTTTCATAGTGTCTGTGCTCATTTACAACACCTCAGTCTCTCATAAATCAATAAATGTCTTTAATTTAAGAGGAGAGCTGTAGCTCAGAGGTGGAGAGATGCTTTGCACATAGAAGGTTCCTCGGATTCTCTAAGTAGGGCTGGGTAGGCTCCTGCCTGAAATTCCGAACCGCAGCTGCTGGTCACAGCATCAGTGATACTGAGTTAGATGGACCACTGGTCTGAGTCAGTAAAAGGCAGATTCCTATGGGCAGATCTACACTTGTGGTTTATAACGTTAAAGATGCTTTATTAAAATATGACACCGGAGGGCGATTCAGAGCAGCGAGCCACCGCCAAAGGGAAACTGCCATTTAACATTATTGAACGGTATATTTAATAACGTTTAGAAGTTCAGAGTAGATCCAGCCTATGTTTCTAATCACAACACCTTAACTTTGGGCTCCATTAAACACACAGAGTCCCCTAGAGCAAGTAAGCTTCCCTCTTGCCTACCAACCTCAGCAGGAACACTAGGCCCAGCTTCCAAATGACCAGTGCAAGTACTGATTGCTGGCTCCTCACCAGAGCTATGTGAAAATGGACTGTGCATCACGTAAAAAGGTTGCAAGCATGTGAGGAGACCTAAAACACTTCACCAACTACAGTATCATGTCTCTGCTAAATTCTCAGCAGAAATGGATCCTAACATAATAAATGCTACTGGTTTTCTGGACTCCCCAGATACAGTCATGACCAGCGTTGAACAAATATAATTATGCATGTCATTCAGATATCATTCATTTGGTGCTCATAGCTGCTTCATAGCTAATTCTGGTTCAGTAGAAACACTCTTTCTGTTCTCACTTTCTCATCCTGTCAGATAGCACACAGTGTGATCTCTGGGTTATTGCAATTACAGATGACAAGCTGTAAGATATATTTCAAAGGTTCTCTGCTACAACAGGTTATCACTGTCATGGCCTGGAGGAAGTGGGAATGGCCAGTCCAGGAGCAGCTCAGTTGAGCACCTGGTTGATAAGTTGCTACTCCACTCTTCCTTTTCACCTTCTGGAAAGGTGGCAGAAAAGATGGACAATAGTGGTGGACAAGATCCCTTGAAAAACAGTTGGACCAATGAGCACATTTTCCAGAGATTTCTGCCCACCTCTGGTTCATCCATTCCATTCTATCCGTGATGTTCCTTTACATAGGAGCATCTCCAAATGCCATTTGTATTCCGAGCTACACCTGCTTTTCGGGGGCGGGATGTGTGTGAGGTGCCCTTGTCCTTAAGTAAATACATAATCTATAGAAATCTGGCTCCAAATGAAAGACGCGTCCTTTATGTTTGTGTTGTCTATTGCGTGTGTGTTTTTCTTTTCTCTTTGTCATTAAGGTAGGGCATCTGCTTTGAAAATATCTCTTAAGATTCATCTGCTCCTTCTTTTGTTCCCTTGTCTGAAGTTTTAATCCCCCATCACTCATAATTAGTTGCTGTGGAAATATTCCCACAAACATAAACAGGTCAGCATATAAGTACCACATGATTACCAAAAAACAAAGATGGTTTTCATGTAAGTGGACTAAAACATACAGCGGTTAGATGTCTTTTCAATGCAATGTCTTTTCATCTTTCAAAGTGTTGCATCACAAATATTAATATAGAACCTAGCACTGCTTTGAAAAGTAACTCTGTAATAATAGCTTGCTTGTTTTCCAGCAGACTCCTGATCAAATATGCTCAATTTACCATTTGAGGTTTTGGTTTTTTTAAACAACTCGGCAATTGAATTTGAAGTGACAGGCTATCCCTTACAGTCATACTTGAAGGTTCTGCAAATCAAGATATGCCTTGCTTCAACATATGCAAGGCAAATGTTTCTTGAATGTGCACATCACTGTTAAATGAATATGTTTCTACTTATGTTTCTTTGATTATTGAACACCTTTTACCTTCCGTCATTTTTCACATCATTCCATTGATCCAACATCTGAGCTAACCTGTTGCTGTTGATAGAGTATCAAATCCAGAAGACTGTGTTATCCTGAATGAAATGACAGACGATAATTCTTTGTGAATCAGTTCTTAAATCTATGAAGTTTATGGGTACATTGAGAGCAAGAATGCATTCTTTGGGAAGTCTTTTCCTCTTCTTTTCACATAGACCTGAGAAAGCATAGATTCTTACATTGTAAATATTAGTAATTTTGTTTAGAATATTTGGAATAGACTTTTTTTTGGCAGTGATTGTATTAGCAGAAGGAAACAGAACATCAGACACTGTGGGCAGATGAAGAAATATGGGCCAGGTGTGCACATAACTCCCTTCTATGTTGGAATTCGGTAATGTGAGAAATATCCCATTATTACAGTCATATGCAATGCAGGGATCTCTGCTAAAGCATCCAATCAGAGCATAGCTTTGAAATAGAGTCTATATTTCCTAGTGACCCTCTAATTCATAGTTCTCTCAATGTTTGGGTGGTTCACTGAAATTGCTTGCAGTGTCTGGTGAGCAAGCAGTCCTGAATTATCTCCTAGAACAGACTTTCTCAGCTTGCTGGCAGCGGCTGATGAGAGTTGTTGGCCAAAACACATGGAGGGCACCAAGTTGGGGAAGGCTGCCATGGAACCGTATGGCAGAATTATCCCCGCTTGTTTCAAAATGATGGCATTATCTTTCGGTTTTATAAATTTTTATTAAGCTTTTCCTTTACAAATAAATCCGTACAACCATGTTTACAAATTTCCTGTTTTTGAACTTCCACCAGCACATCCCTCAATCATCCATTTTTCTTATCTTCACGCATTTTCTATATGATATTGCCAATTTAATATTATCTTTCCATCTCTATTTCTTTTTTACAATATACCTTATACTATCACAAAGCCTCCTTAAAACCCACTAGCGTTGTCTGTTCATCACAGATAGTTTTCAGATAATCCGTGAACTTTCCCCAGTCCTCGATGAATTTGTGATCTTTCTGATATCTGATTTTTCCAGTCATTTTATCCAATTCTGCATAGTCCATAGGTTTCATACTCCACTCATTCAAGGTCGGTAGTTCCTCTTGTTTCCATTTTTGGGCCATTAATATTCTTGCCGCTGTTACTGCATACTGAAAAAGTTTGTGATCACTTCTATTTATCTCTCTTCCTGTTATTCCTAACAAAAAGGCTTCTGGTTTTTTTTACAAACGTGTATTTAAACATCTTTTTCAACTCATTATATATCATTTCCCAGAAACCCTTTACCCTCTTACATTCCCACCACATATGAAAAAATGATCCTTCTTTTTCTTTATATTTCCAACACTTGTTACATGTTTTGAACATTTTTGCTAACTTTACGGGTGTAATATACCATCTGTATACCATTTTCATAATATTCTCCTTTAATGCCATACATGCAGTAAATTTCATATTTTCATTCCATACTTTTTCCCAATCAGCCAACTGTATATTATAACCAAAATCTCTGGCCCAATGTATCATAACCGACTTTATCTCCTCATCTTTCGTTTGCCATTCCAAAAGTATTTTGTACATTTTTGACATTGTCTTAACATCATTGTCAATTATCTCTGTTTGAAATTTCGATTCTTTCTCTATATATCCCCTCTCTTTAAGGTCCTTTTTAAACATTTCATTTACCTGAAGATAATGCAACCAATCATAGACATGATCTTTAACTTGTTCATATGGCTTCATTTTCCATTCCCCCCCCCCTCTTTAATTACTAACTCTCCATAGGTAATCCAATTCCCTCTCATATTGATTTTCTTTACACTCATTACCTCTAGTGGTGACAACCAGTGTGGAACTTTGGGTTCCAGTATATTTTTATACCTATCCCATATTTCTATTATGGAGCTCCTGAAAATATGATTATCAAAACCCTTGTGACTTTTCTTCTTCTCCAACCATAAATAGGCGTGCCAACCAAATCTATTATCAAAACCTTCTAAATCTAATAGTTTGTTGTCTTTTAGTTTTATCCACTCCCTTAACCAACAGAGACAAGACGCTTCATAATATAATTTCAGGTCTGGCAGGGCAAAACCGCCTCTTTCCTTAGCATCTGTTAATAACTTAAATTGTATTCTTGGCTTTTTGCCCTGCCAGATATATCTTGAAATCATTCTTTGCCACTATTTGAAGATCTTTGTTCCCTTGATTATAGGGATCATTTGAAACAAAAATAACACCTTTGGAAGCACACACATTTTGATCGTCGAAATTCTGCCCCAGAAAGAAAGTTTCATTCTGCTCCAAGTTTCTAAGTCTTTCTTAATTCCGTTCCACACCGGTATATAGTTGTTCTGATATAAATCAATATTTTTTGGGGTTAACCAAATTCCCAAATATTTTATCTTTTTAGCCACTTCAATCCCTGATTCTCTTTGCATTTCTTCTATCAGACTCTGATCCATATTCTTGACCATTATTTTAGTTTTCCTCTTATTTAACATAAATCCGGCCACTCTACCAAATTGGTCTCATTTAACACCTCATTTAAACTGTTTTTAGGGTCTTCTATCGTTATTACCAGGTCGTCGGCAAAGGCTTTAACTTTGTATTCATTTTGACCGACTGTCACTCCTTTTATTGTTTCATTATTCCTAACTGAACACAAGAGGACCTCCAGAACCGTTATAAATAACAATGGTGATAGAGGACATCCCTGTCTGGTACCTTTTCATATCTTAACTTCTTCTGTAAGTATATTATTTACAATCAATTTCACTCTTTGTTCTGAGTAAATTGCCCTTATTCCATTATAAAAATCACTTCCAACTTCCATCATTTCTAGGTTTTTTAGCATAAATTCCCACGATATATTATCAAAGGCCTTCTCCGCATCTACAAACATTAGTATAGCTTGTTTCTCATTCCTGGCAGTCAGATATTCCATAATATTTATTATATTTCTCACATTGTCTTTCATCTGTCTGCCTGGAAGAAAACCTGCCTGATCTGCATGGATAAGTTCCTGCAGAATCTTTTTTAATCTTTTAGCTAATATTCCAGAAAAAAATCTTATAGTCTGTATTCAGCAGTGAAATCGGCCTATAGTTCTTCACTTGTGTCAAATCGGAATCTTGCTTGGGAATGAGTGTAATAAAGGCTTCTTTCCACGTTTCCGGGATGTCTTGTTGTTTCAAAATATTATTCATAACTTCCTTCAATGGTACCGTCAAGGTATGCCTCAGTTCTTTATAATAACTAGATGTAAAACCATCCGGTCCTGGTGCCTTTCCTTTTTTTCAATTCTTTTATAATCTCAGTTATTTCCTCGTTCTCAATTGGAGCATTCAGTCTGTCTTTCTTTTCTGTCGGGATCTTTTGCACCTTTTTTTCTCTTAAAAATCTTTCTATTTTCTTCATGTTATTCTTTTCTCTATTGTTATATAAGTGATTGTAAAAGTCCAAGAATCCTTTCCTAATACCTTTTGGGTTTTCTACCTCTTCTCCATCCACTATAATTTTGTTAATTGTACTTTGTTCCTTTCTTTTCTTAATTTGCCATGCAAGCCATTTGCCTGATTTATTGGCGAACTCAAAATTTCTTTGTCTTAGCTTTTTAATGTTCCATTCCACCTCTTTATTTATGATCATTGCGAATTGCGTCTGCAGGGCTTTGATGTTCTGTTTTATTTTCAAGTTATTCGGTTTCTTAATTAATTTTTGTTCATTGTCCATTATTTGTCTTAAGATTTCCTTCCTTCCTCTCTATTCTTGTTTTTAATCGCATTCTGTTGGATGAAGAACCCTCTCATTACCGCTTTGCTTGCATCCCAGACAATACTCATGTTTGTGCCTTTATTCATATTGTCCAAAAAATATTCCATCAACTTTTTCCTTGCCTCTTGAATGATTTTTTGGTCATCCAAGAGATAATCGTTAAGTCTCCATCTGAATGATCTTTCTTCATGTCCTTTAATCTCCATTTTTATTGGATTGTGGTCTGAGATTGTTCTTGGCTGAATTTCTATTTGTCGGATTCTTGGCGTTAATTCATTAGAGACCCAAATTTGATCAATTCTTGACATTGACTGATTTGGTTCCGAATAAAACGTGAACTGTTTCTCCAATGGGTGTCTAAGTCTCCAAATATCAATTAAGTTGCAATTTTTTGTCATAGTAAAGAAAGTCTTGGGTAGTTTTCCTTCCCTACTAACCTCTTTTTCTCTTAATCTGTCCATTTCCAAAGAAACCACTCCGTTCATATCACCCATAAGTATCATTTTTTGATCCATGTACTCAAACAACTTTTCTTCCAAATTTTTGTAAAAATCAGTCTTATTTCCATTAGGTGCATAGATCCCGACAATTATTAATTTTTCGCCCTGCCATTTGACCTGTATTGCGATTATTCTTCCTTCTTCGTCTTTAAAAATTTGTTGAGCTTCAATGTTTTTCTTTACATATAGTACAACCCCTCTCTTTTTTCCTTTGTCAGAGGATATGAATTCATTTCCCAATCTATTATTAATCAAAATTTTCCTGTGTTTCTTTGCCACATGTGTTTCTTGAAGACAGATGATATCCAAATTTTTCTTTTTTAAATATTGTTCAATTTTATTTCGTTTTTTCCTATCGTTCATTCCATTAATATTCCAGTTCCAAAGTTTAAGTGCCATCTTTTCTTCCTAATTAAAATTAATTTATTTTATTATAATCTATCCTCTTCTTGTTCCTCTCCATCTGATTCCTCATCCGTCCCTCCATTCTTTTTCTCCTTTTCTTCCGGAAACTTGATCCCCAGCGGACCAACTCCTCCTGCCGCTCCTTTTTCTTCCTCTTCCTCTTCCATTAATTCCTTGTAGCGCCTCTGAAATGTACTTGTTTCCTCCGGACTTATAAGTCTATGTTTCTTGCTTTTGTAGACGAAGGCGCCCTGTGACCCCCTAAATCCTCCGAAAAACCCGGGATTCTCCGCTTGGGAAAAATCCCCACTTGCGATGGAGTCGCTCTCAACCGGAAGTTCATGATGGCATTATCTTTCATATGTCAGCATCAGCTATTAAAAATCCCTCTCCAGGGATACTTACAAGGAAGTGATATGATTAAATTGAGTGGAGCTTACTTCCAAGTAAACATAGATTCATAAAACTGTAGAGTTGAAAGGGACCCTGAGGGTCATCTAGTCCAACCCTCTGCAATGCAGGAATATATAGGTGGCCCATATGGTGATCGAACCTGCGACCTTTGTGATATCAGCACCACACATGAGGATCAGGCTTACAAGCATACTTTGCTTATGGGGTGTTTTGTTAGATATGTTTCATTATTAACTGTGCAAGTCTATGCATGTGGGTGGTTTGGGGAATCAGGATGCCACTTGCCCTCGTAACAACATGTGAATGAATTTTTCCCCATTGATGAAAATCTGACAAACATTCCTACTCACCTAGGTTTTAGCTGAAGCACTGGGCCTCAGTCAGGCTTTTCTTTCAGCATCAGAAGTTACAGGAACCTCTGAGCAGCCTTACAACATGAAATCATCAGCTGCTCACATCTGCCTTTGGAACTGTGCTGTACAGTAGTATATTTTTCATTTTTATATCAAGATGCGCCCATGACAAGTTTATAGAAGTTAGAAATTCAGCCGGAGGATGCATTAGGAATAGCAAAAGCTCATGCATAGTTTTTATATTATTCACACAGCTGGAATGTTTATAGTTAGAAGAGAGTGTAGCGAGAGAAAATGCTGAACCCACATCAAGAGGTTCCCATGTCGTGCATGTCGTTTAACTATCAATTCTATAAGGGCGTTTGCTATGTTCTTCGCGCACAGAAAGACCACAACTAAGTGCCTAAAAATATCCCATGAGTTTTTAAAAATGTGGACAAACAACCCTTTCCTTTTGATAATTCAAATGCATTGTTTCGGTCAGATGGCTCTGCAACATCTGGTGTTCCAGAAAGCATTTTAAAATGTCATCTCACTTTTCCTTTTCTGTTCCCTTTTTCGAGTGCACCTTTGGAGGATTTGGGGGAAGATGTCATATTCTGAAGAAGCATATCCAAAGTGCAGAGGAAGGGATCTATGAATAGCATTTTATGTATGGATCTAATAAAATACGGAGTTGATGGCAGAGAAAGAACTGCAAGTGTGACACCAAAGCTGTTTTGAAAAAAGCCACAACTTACTGTCCTAAGCGTGAACTTAATTTTCCAAGAGTACAAGCTGCAGGGTGTATTTAGAGCCTCAATTGGAAAGCTAAAATATTTGTTCCATCATAATGGACTTCACAAACACATTTTTAGTTTGAAAATGAACCAACCATTTCAGCCACTGGCTGGAAAAAGAGCAAAAATATATTCAAATAAAAATCTACCTCTAACCTTGTATGGCCCCCCATTCTTTAATGTCATGAAATAGCTCTTGCCTTTGTTTTTTGTATCCTGTGGTATGAAACAACACAACTGTTGTTGATTTTTATACTGCTTTTCAGCCCCAGGAACACCAAACAACACTTAAGATACAACATTTATGTGAAGCTTTGCAGACTCTACCATCAAGTACAGAAGCCGGGTGAAAACCCTAGTTAAAGTTGCTGATATTTACCTTTTGACTTCAAGCAATGCCCTGTAGGTCTAGGAAGAAAACTCCTGCGTCTGAGGAAGCAGGCTGTTGCCCATGAAATCTCAGGCCACAATAATTCTCTTCTGTTGATAAATGTTTTTTCTTTTCTTCTGTTACCTGGTGATATGCTGGGTTGAATGGAGACCTCCATCTTTTCCTCAAACCACAACTGGAGCAGCAAGGAAGGTGGGGTGGAGGAGCTCTTCTACAGCTCAGATTAAAATCAATCTGAAGAATCATTTTTCAGGGCTTTAATGCTTGACTTATATTTGAGGTAAGAATTATATACTACCAAGATACAGTGGTACCTCGGGTTACAGACGCTTCAGGTTACATATGCTTCAGGTTACAGACTCCGCTAACCCAGAATAGTACCTCGGGTTAAGAACTTTGCTTCAGGATGGGAACAGAAATCGTGCAGCGGTGGCAGCTGGAGGCCCCATTAGGTAAAGTGGTACCTCAGGTTATGAACAGTTTCAGGTTAAGAACGGACCTCCAGAATGAATTAAGTTCTTAACCAGAAATCTTACTGTGATGTTTATGACAGACCCGTTCTTTGTTCCAAGCCACAATTTCAAACGTCCCCAGGTTAATCACTGGCAAGTCCATTCCAGGACTTACTCTAAACTGGAGGGCCATGGGGATTTTAGGAAGGAGGAGTCTGGTGATCCCCTGTGTGCAGAAAGGAACCTGGTTGTTCCTTATTTTATTCCTGAGAGTCCCAGACTGTGACCGCAGCATTCACTAATTGTAGGGAGGGAATAGCAGGGGAGTGGGGCTCCGCTTTGAATATCAGTTCTTCTGTTTGGAGGTACCAACAAAATGGAGCAAAACAATGGCACCTTCCTAAAAGCACCTATGAGCAACTTTTGTTTTTGCAAAGACAACTTGAATACAGAATATGGTTGAGCCTGTTAGCGGCTGCTCTATGAAGCGGTGAGGGCTGGGGAATGCACCTTAAAAAAGAGGCAGCACAAACACACTGCAGATTTCGGATCTCCCGGCGGTTCGAAATCCATTCAGTTGTATACAGAAGTTTTCAATCTTTCTTTCGTTTAGATTCCAGAATAAAAGAGGGAAGGAGTGGAGAAGTCTCAATGGTATTAGCTTGTCCAAATGTCTAGTGAACTCTTGCTTGCAGCGATATGGACTATGTGAAATGTTGACACTTGGAAAATGTTTGGTAATTTGTGCTCTTAAGTGTGCATCCCAGCTGTCCTTCAGGCATTTCTGCCTGTGTGTGTTCTTTCTCTCTCTCGAATCCCTGAAGCCACTTCTTGCTTGGCGATTCCTCTTCTGGCTTCCCTGATGTATAGGCAACAAATGCCCAAAGCTCAGCTTTGTGCACTGGAAATCCTATTTATGTGCAGACCATACTCCTGTTAACATCCTGTTAACAATACATTTCTGGGGGTGCAGTGTGGGGAAAGATAAATGAATGGACGTTCCCATGGACAACGAAACATATTACCCCTCCCCCATCTTGCATGGTTTAGTCCCTCATCTATGCATAACTCTCATCTGGGATTTTCTTGGCTATTGTTCCTCCTTTTTCCAGTTAGCTTTTATTTCACACATCGTTATGTGAAGCTCTGTTCACAGAGATGCACTGCCCTTGTCACAGCAGAACTGTGTTGCGTGCACCTGCGGCTTGAAGCGTTGGGTTGAGGGAATATTCTGAAACTGTTAGAATCGTTCACTTTAGAGTGTGTGATGGTGCGTGGTGCCAGTTATTTATTTATTTTTGTTCGCTCCCTCACCCTCTGAAGGTGTGTTTCTCACTTGAGGAAACAGATCTGGTGTAGGGCTACAAGCTTTCAAGAAGAGATCCCAGAATAATTCATTATTCCTGTGATGGCCAATGCCATGATTCTTGGAAGGAAGAGGGGGACAGATGAGCCATTCAGTGATGACGGTGGGAGGGTGTCATCACACTTTTAAAGGGCTGCCTTTATAAAAGGGGTTTGGACACTGCCACAAAATGTATCTAAGGTGGTTTCTGGAGCCTGTTAGTCACAATCTGATTCTGTGTGGGCTGGATTTCAGTGCAGGGGTCTTTATCTACTGCCAACAGTGACTGTGGGCTGCTAAAGGAGCCATCCTGCAATTGGTGCTTCACTGGGTGTGAACACTGCACAGAAAGAAGGCACAGGACCACCGTCCTCGTCGGTGGGGTCTTCTGGAACCTCCAAAGCATGAGCAGTGGGTGACAGTGGAGGCCCTACTCCACTTCTGAACCTTAGTAGTGAGACATGCAGAGAATGGTTGCCCAGGAAATATCTGGGGCAGTTCTGCAATAGGAGGGAGGCAGAAGGAGCTGTTGACCCTGCAAGAGATCAGTGGCTTAGAAGTCCCATAAGGGTATAAAGATTCTATAGGACATTCTGGCCAGGAGAGAAGCAAGAGGGGGCAAGGGTGCCTTTTTTCAATCTCCTCATCTCCTTCCTGCTCTAGGGATTCATCGTCTGCTTGAGCATGCTTCAGTCTCCCCTGCCAATTGAAGGTAGGGACAAAAAGAAAGGAAAAGGCCTGTAGGGCCTCTGCCAATGCCACTCTGGCCATGACAGGGTCCAGGGCTGGTGATGCCCAGTCTATGAGTCACTGTCACAACCTCTCTGGCCAGGTCTGAAGAGCCCAATGACTCTGAAGACAGGGGGCTGTCGGAAGAGGATTTGGATGCTGCCTTCATGTGTCAGGATACCTTTTATACATTTAGTATTTTCCTGCTCTTCTGGACACGGCAACGCACCCTCCTCTTTTGGTTCTGGCCCTGCAGTACCTCTGAAGAGAAAGCTTCTCAGCCACCCTCTAGTGTTCTTAAAGGAATTTCTTGACTCCCTGAGTTTCTCAAGAGAGAGTGCAAAGCAGAGCTTCACAGAGCTAACTTTACACGCTCATGAAGAAAGTCTCAAACTTCCAGTGGTAGACGCCACCTTTGCAGCACTTTCTTTGGCCTTTGATGGTAACTCCTGGCTAAACAATAAAGATTTAATTGGCTAACTTTCTTTGGTTAAGTCATTCCCATGGAGGTCCAGAAGACTCTTGTGACAAATGCATTGAGGTGTTTCTGTGCAGGGGATTTGAAGCATCAAGGCCTTGGATACAGTTCCATTTATCCTTAAAGAATGACAGTGTCCGTTTGTCGAAAGCTGTATTCTGTAATAAGCACAAATGCATTTCTGGAGATACGATCACTTTCTTCCTCCCTGCAATGAGACATAATTTTAGGCAACCAAAGCAGACAGAGGAAACAACCTGTTGGCAAGCTGATGCCTCTAAAGAAGAGCTGTGCTCAAAATTAGTAGATGCCTTTGGTAGAGTGAGTCCTCTGAGGCATTGTACTTCTGCAATATTCTTTGTTGCTGCAGGGATAACACTTCTGGTTTTTATGGTTCCTCAAAAACATTTCCAGTAACCCATTCTTTTAAATGAGCACAGTATCTGCACAATGTGCCCAAACTATAACATAATCATTTTCCTGCATTTGCCCTGTACTTTGTTGTGCATCATACCCTTTAAAAGACATGAGCTGCATCATTTTCCCTCCCAAAAGGCTTTGTAGTTTGGTGGAAGCTTGAGTGTCGGTGCAGGAATCGAGTTGCGGCAACACAGCTCATGCTACAAAGTAAGCTGTGTGTTTCCATGGCATATATCCTGTGATGAAAGCTTCTCTCTGAAGTAGTCACTTTTGGTAAGCAATGCATTCTTTCAAGACACAAATGCCATTTTGTTCTTTGACAGGTAATTATAAACTCTGTCTTGGGGAGTAGGAGTTGGGGGGAGAGCAGTTCCACAACATGCCGGCTTTCAAGTTTAGTTTTTAGTTAATCTACTTTAATCTTGTGTGTGTGTGTGTGTGTACCTGTGTATATCATATCATTATAACATATATGCCTAACACAGCCGGTGGTTCAAAAATTCTTTGAAAGCACTTCCCTCTCAAAATTAATCTTAAGGCTAGGGAGACTAGCTAAGCTTTGACAGTTGAAATCAGTTGGGTATACAGTGTCTATGTATCTCTATACATGTCGGTAACTGATATTGCAGGCTGTCCTGACAAGTGTCATCCCCTTATGAGTCATATGCATTATTATTTTTTAAATCAGGTTAAAATGTGCATGTTTATTATGTGGCATGTGACTGCAAAAGACACCTGTAAGTTTTTATTCCTTCTATTTGTAAGTTGTACGTTATCCACAAATCTTTACGGACAGTTATGTAATTCATGTGTTTTTTATATACAGCATTCTTTAATGCAAAGGATCACAAAACACTTCGGCCCTAAGCTAAAGAAAATAGGAAGACTTTAAGGTGAGATTGAAAGGGAGGAAGTGACTCAGTGGTTGAGGGGGAGCCTTCCAGATGGACAGAACAGCGCAAGCATGAGAGCGACACCCGACTGTGAAAGGCCAGGGGGAGAAAGCAGAGAGGAGGCCAAGACTCGGAGAGGCAGAGCGAGTGGAGAAATAGGTGAATGTGAGGTCATAGAGGTAGGGTGGAGTGAGCCCTTGGGGGATTTGCGAAAACAAGGAAAGTATGTCTGGGCTGAAAGACACAGATAGGAAGGTGGGGGTGGCGCATCCCCCCCCCCCCGCGTGGCAGCATTGCCTGGCTGCTGCAGTCGCTTTCAAGAATGATTGATTGCCAATGCATTCTGCTTGCCAAGCTTTATGTAATGTTATTAACTGATTGCCACACGTATCAGATCATTTCCAGAAGAGCGCAAGCGTAGTCTTAATTCACCCGCATTTGCTCTTTCATTCGTCTCCATGAAAGAAAAGAAGACAACAGCAACATCCCAGCTCCGGACATTGTGGTTTTAATTCCTATACGAACTCCACGCACACCCTTCTCCAAATGTTTGCTCTTTTGTGGAAAATGCAAGCATGGCTTTTCAGAACTGAGAACTGAAATGCGCAGGAGGCGAATAAAGGTGGCAACGTGCCAAGGCTGGAGAGGGGCTGGCCCTTTTCATGAGAACATCGGGTGGATGTAGGACGAGGAGAGGAGACACACTTGCCACCTCTGTATTCGGAATGGGGCGACTTACGTACGGCAGGGGTGCTGATGAGTGCTTAAGACTCAGGGCACAGGCCCATGGCACAAACTTGCATAACCTTTGCACATAGTAATCTGTATAAAGGTAAAGGGACCCCTGACCATTAGGTCCAGTCGTGACAGACTCTGGGGTTGCGGTGCTCATCTCGCTTTATTGGCTGAGGGAGCCGGCGTACAGCTTCCGGGTCATGTGGCCAGCAGGACTAAGCCGCTTCTGGCGAACCAGAGCAGCGCACAGAAACGCCGTTTACCTTCCCACTGGAGCAGTACCTATTTATCTACTTGCACCTTGATGTGCTTTCGAACTGCTAGGTTGGCAGGAGCAGGGACCGAGCAATGGGAGCTCACCCCTTCGTGGGGATTCGAACCGCCGACCTTCTGATCGGCAAGTCCTAGGCTCTGTGGTTTAACCCACAGCGCCACCCACGTCCCAAGTAATCTGTATGTATAGATGCAAAATTAGGTTGAATTTCAGAGGGGAAAAACAAATTCAGGCTTTCTCTGAACTATGGGGTGCTCACAAAATTATCTGGGCTCAGTATACTGTATGTGTATCAGGCCTCTGCCCCTGTGGCTATTGGCAAGAGCTGCTGTTTTATGTACTGGTACATATTTAAACTGAAAAGTGCCTCTGGGCAAGTTAAGATGGCTGGTGGCTGGGGTGTCATCCGCACTGTACTTTTGTGCATGTCCAATAGTCATGTAAGGAAAGTTTCTTAAAAGGGAGAAAAGGGTAAGAGACCTGGGGCCTTGCACAAAAAAGCCAGGGTCCCCCTAGCCACACCCCTGGCTCATCGCAATGCATCCAGCCCCTTGCAGACCCCTTATTTGTCATTCAATTTAAACAGCATTCTGGATAAGCAGTCAAGCAAGAAGAAATAAGAGGGGAGGCATGACATATATATCATATATCATTATATATATCATATATAAAGTGAGTGTTCAAAACTTGGTGAATGTCAGCATTCACCTGTGAATGCTGACAATTCCAGATGAATTTTGCAAATGCCCCAAAGTAAACGCATATTTTCCTACCATTCAGGCATACACAAATGAATGCTGACAAAGACATTTAATGATGATCAACATTTAGTAGCATATCACTAAACTTTGTCATTCACCAAAACTTTCTGAGGTTGACAAATTTTGCGCATTCACCGTAACGTCTTGCAGTGTAGGAGTTTTTTTGGGGGGGGGGTGTTTCCTTGTTTTTTGGGTGGGATGTGTGGTAGATGTAAGGCTGTGCCATTCCTGTTACAGAACGCAAGACTGTGGCAGAGAAGGCTGGGTGGCTCCTCCTTTTATGCTCCTGGAGCAGAACAGACTCTTGAAGTCTTCTTTCTGGTCCACCTCAGAAGCCCTGTCTCCTGGGAGCCTACCAATGAGGCTGATTGGCTCCCAACTCCACCCACAGACTCCGCCCTATGAGTTGCGTGAAGTGCCATGCCTGGGGCGGAAGGTTCCTGCCCTTTTCCCCGACTGACGTGAAGCTGGAAACAGGGAATGTCAAGACATACGATTCTTGTTACAGAATGTAACCCTGGGGCATTATGCCATCATATCTTTGGAGCTAATCTAACAAGAAAGAAGGCATGACAATACAAGTCCGTGTATAAGAAAAGATCAGTATTAAAGGCATTATTAGTACTAGAACTTGCTCATAGTCTTCATATCAAGCCAACATTTACCCAAATGTGTTGGCCTTATTAGCAGAATCTTCTTCAGTAGGCTGAGAAATTAAGAGCTTGGTCGATAATGAACTAGCTTGCTGCCTTATTAAATTCATAGTTTCTTGAGCAGCCATTAAATAAATGCTAACTTTGGAATGTCTGCAAAGAAAGGAATTGTTGCATTTTCTCTGTAATAATTTTCCCGTTCCGATGTGTCTGTTAACTTGGATGGATTTAGTCCCTTTTAAATCACAGGTCTATCCATGTGCAGGCCAAATGTTTTGAGTTGGAGATATTTCACACACACACACTAAATAAATAAAGGCGCTTTTAAGGCGTTCGCTAACATCTTTTCCTTGAAAACGTCTAGGATGCACTCAGACACTGAAAGATAATAAAGTGGTGGGACATTTTAAAGAAGTGCTATTAGCTGTTTCTTAACACCGTTGGCTGGAAATGACATTTGCATCCAGAACTTCCTTTTCTTCCTTCCTTCCACATCCAGACATTTTGTTGCAACAGGATTTATAGTTTTAGCTCTGAAGTCAGGAATGAATGTTGGCCAATTTACTGCAAGTTGGGGTTCTTGTGAGATCTAGTAGAGATGGCTGAACTGTCTGAAGACTCCAGCGAGAGAAGGTGCACTCTCCTTCCTTGGAGGTTTTTAAGCAGAGCTTGGGTGGGCACCTGCCATGTATTATCTAGTTGAGATTCCAGTGTTGCAGGGGCTTAATAATAATAATAATAATAATAATAATAATAATAATAATAATAATATATTTATACCCCGCCCTCCCCAGTCAGAGCCGGGCTCAGGGCGGCTAACACCAGTAAAATTACAGTAAAATCATAATGTGGGAGGGGGGGAAACAATTTAAAATACAAGTTAAAATGCAATTTAAAATGCAGCCTCATTTTAAAAGTAGCCCATAGATCAAAACCATAAGGGGAGGGAAACAAAAGGGTCAGACTGAGTCCAAACCAAAGGCCAGGCAGAACAGCTCTGTCTTGCAGGCCCTGCGGAAAGATGTCAAGTCCCTCAGGGCCCTGGTCTCTTGTGACAGAGCGTTCCACCAAGTCGGGGCCACCACTGAAAAGGCCCTGGCCCTAGTTGAGATCAATCTAACCACCTTGCAGCTTGGGACCTCCAAAGTGTTGTCATTTGTGGACCTTAAGGTCCTCCGCGGGACATACCAGGAGAGGTGGTAGTGTAGATACGAGGGTCCTAGGCCGCATAGGGCTTTAAAGGTCAAAACCTTTAAACTGGATGACCTTTGGGGTCCCTCCCAACTCTACAGTTCTATGAATCTGTGAAGCTCACCATGGATTAGCTCATGGATTGATGGCATTCAGGTGCCGGCTCAGAAAATGGCTTTTCGCCCAGCCTTCTGGGTGGAAGTGGTCGCTGATGATTTAGTAACTTCTGTTATTTTGCTGCCGTTGTGTTTTTGTGATTTTACATATAGATATGGCTGTGTCCCAACTTTCAGTTCTCGCAGGGGCTAGGCAGTTCTCGGGAACAGCCAGTGGGACGGAGGGAAGAAAAGCAAATTTTGCTCCTCTTTTCTCATGGCTCCCCTATTTGCTGCTCCTACCACTGAATAAAGGTAAGAAAATGGGTGTGTGTTTGGGTGGACGGACGGACAGGGAGGAGTTTTGGCAATGGGGAAGTTGGGGCAGGCAGGATTTTATTCCAACCTATACTTTTATCTATTAAGTATTTGACAAAATTTATAGACTGCCGCATCAAAATAATAGTGTAAAACATTTTAGCAAAAATACTGATAAAACAAATAAAACATGCTAAAGTTATTTTTAAAAATGGAGATAAAAGCAACAGGATTTAAAAGCAAGTATACTAAATTGCAGAAAAGTAGTTTAATCACCGCTAATAAAGAGGACATAACAGAAGTATTTAGCACATTTTAGACGAGGAGGGAAAGAGGCAGTAGGGTTCACCATAGGCACTACTTTTAACTTCATGTATGATATTTTTTATTCAAGCTTTCTAATATGTATTCAATAAACAAAATTACAATTACACAACAAATCTGTGCATTATGTATGCATTATGTAAATCCAGGTTGAAGTTTCCAAGTACTGAGTTGTGGGAAAGAATAAAATGGGGGAAATGTCAGTTTACACAGTTGCCACTTTGGTCTTGGCAACATTCACCCACCTGGGAAGAGTTAGGAGAGGCCAGTGGCACGTATTGTGGAACCTCCTCATCTGAAAACAAACGCAAAAAAGAGATACCAATACCAATTTTCAAAAAACCCCAACCTTTTATGTTCTTTCTGCATAATGTTCCTATTTGAGGCAATGAGTTTCTCTGTTAATGTACAGACTTTATTCCACCACCCCTGAGCTGTGAATGGGGTATAATAACCCCAATAAGACTAGGAAATGTATTGGGCTATAAGGTTTTACAGACCGGAGGCTCTTCTTTAGTAGCAGTGAATTTAATCTATCTGCTTATTTTACATATTACAAATTTACATAGTCTGACAGTATTTATTTTTAAATATTGTCTCTTAGCCCACAGGGAATCCTGTATTTCCCACCCCACCCACAAAAATGTCTGTAGTGTAAATATTTCCTTCCACTGTTATAGATAATAGATATTACTGTAAATCACTTTGAGACCTAGATGGTGAGAAACAGAAAGTAAAATTATAAAATAAATAAATCTCCACTGCTGGGCAGTAAAGGCCGGCCAAGAACAAAAATGTGACTTGTGCACAAAGAAAGAAGAATCCAGATGCATTGAGTGGAATTCTTTTACCAAATGAAATACAACCCATTTTTACATGCTGTAGAACAAAGGCTTGCTTTAATAGAATTAAACATTAAATTGGATTATTTGTGGAGGATTCACTATTACAATTACATTTTTAAAAAGTCCTTCAGGCCAAACTTTTTAGAATAAATCTAGAAACCAACCAGAATGATGTGATAATTATAACAATTATTTTTGGAGAAGGAAATCTTTAAAAAGTTAGTCTGAAAGGCCGTACAACTGACATATGATTTTCTTCTTCTCTATGGAATCTATTTTATGTGTGTTTGGCAACTAGGAGAGGAGGAAAAAGTTGTTTTTATTGCATGGTGCTGAAATCCAAATTCAACTTTTCTTTAAAACTCATTGAAAGCGGGAGATTTTGTGAAGGCCATGAACTACTATAATACATATTCCATCAATCTATGCTGCTTTTCCCCCCTTGTTTGTATTCTTTCACCGTACACCAAATGATTGAGAATCCAGCTACTGCTAGCATAAGGTCCATTGTTAGAAGTGAATGGTCAGCGGTGTGCCCAAAAGCCTTTTTTGTTTTTATAAATATTTATTGAGATTTTACAAAAAACAAAGGTTTACAAAATAAGAAAAAAGCATATAAAAAGAAAGAAATAAGAAAAACATACAAAAATACATAAAAAGAAAAACGAAAAAAGACAAATAAAAATACAAAAGGCAAATAGGTAAGAAAAAATTAAAAACAAATCCATTTTTTTGATATCTGTAAACTCATTTGCTTGTTTCCTTGACCTCCTCACACCTCCCCTTTTTGTATTCCCATTTACATAATCAATTTAGCAAATCCTTACCCTCTTTCATTTATCTTAACTCTGTATCTTAACATATTATAACTATATATTTTCTTCCATTATCAATCCATTTTTGCATATTCTTATTAACTTTGTTGCTAATGCCACTTATTTTCAATCCAGCATCATTTTAACATTCATTAATTTTACAATGTTTCTGCAGATAGTCTTTAAATTTCTTCCAATCTTCTTCCACCAACTCTTCTCCCAGGTCTCGGATTCTGCCAGTCATTTCCGCCAATTCCATATAGTCCATCACCTTCATCTGCCACTCTTCCAGGGTGGGTAAATCTTGTGTCTTCCAATACTTTGCAATAAGTATTCTTGCTGCTGTTGTTGCATACATAAAGAAAGTTCTATCCTTCTTTAGCACCAATTGGCCGACTATGCCCAGGAGAAAGGCCTCTGGTTTCTTCAGAAAGGTATATTTAAATACCTTTTTCATTTCATTATAGATTATCTCCCAGAAAGCCTTAATCTTTGGGCACGTCCACCAAAGGTGAAAGAATGTACCTTCATTTTCTTTACATTTCCAACATTTATTATCGGGCAGATGATAGATTTTTGCAAGCTTGACTGGTGTCATGTACCACCTGTATATCATTTTCATAATATTCTCTCTTAAGGCATTACATGCCGTAAATTTCATACCGGTGGTCAAAAGCCTTTTGGTCGGCCTGAGGGTAGCACATGGTGGGAATAGCTGGGTGAATAAGTGTTTTTTTTTATGTCTACTGTACTTCTCCAGTTAGCAGTGGATCACAGATTTCTTAGTAAATCCAGAAATAAATGGCCTTTCCAACAACCCTACAAGAAATAAAAATTATAGCTTCAGTAGAGGAAAGTCCAGGGGTAGAATTTACATATTTATGAGAAAAATGAGACCGCTGTTAAAATGGAATCTTCATATTGAGCTTTCTCCTCATACCCATCACAAGATTGCAACAACTTAGACAGCTTTCAAGGCGTATGAGGCAAAATCCATGAAGGATAAGGCTTTCAGCAGCTACCAGAGCCATAGCTACGTGATCTTGCGCCCCTGGCAGAACCGTCCAGATCATGCCCCCTGGCCACTGACAAAATTTTTAAACCTTTTCTTATGAGGCAATAATCAATTTTTTATTTATGGACATATTTTTAGCCATTTTTGCACCCCCTCTTGCTTGCGCCCCTGGCGGGGGCCCACCTCACCGCCCCCTAGCTATAGCCCTGGCAGCTACAAGTCCTTATGGCCATGTATTACCTCCAGGATCAGAGGCAATATACCTCCAAGTACCAGATCTTGGAAGAGCAACAGTAGGAGAGGGTGACTGTATCTGGCATCTAGTTGGTCAGCTGTGGGAAACAAGATCCTGTTCTAGATAGGTCTGTGGTCTGATCCAAGACAGCTTCTCTTGTGGTCTTCTGTTAGCTGTGTGGGGAAAAACATAGTTATGTCAGGATGTAAGTAAGTTGTACTGTAAGTCAGAGGGAAGGAGTCAACATGGGTTTGCAATTTTTCAGCATCAGTTTGCTTGATTTTTATCATTATTATTTGTAATGTGTAGTTCTGCCCTCAGGGGAAAATAGAAATTGCTCAGTTGAAAACAGATGTCCATTGCCCCTCTAAACAGGAGGGCATTTTTTTCTTCCTCAGTATCTTATAAGCTGTATGGTACCTATGACTGATCCCTTGCACAGAATCCTTCACTTAAGAATAAGTGCTGGGGGGGGGGGGCAGGAGAGAGCTAGAGAAAGCCAGATTGTTGTTGTTGTTGTTTTGGATTAACTGTAAATACTACTTTTCTTAGGATAACACTTTTAAGAGGCCTGCGTTTCAAGTCTGAGCAATAAATTGGCATTGTAAATTACTTACCACTTAATGAGGACAGCTCCTCACGTCAGAAATGGAAAGTATTCCAACAGAAAAAGGAAATGGATATTTTTCTTTCTGTTTTGGGAGAGAGTTGTTGAGGGTGGGAGTAGGAACTGAGGCATATGTTCACCATACCACCTGTGTGTGTTTCTTCTTTTTTCGTTCAGCTTTTGAGGAATTTATTTATGCCTTGGCTTATTTGGGGCACCTTGGAAAATGAACAATAATATTTAAATCTTCCTGTTTAAATGCATATGAGACTGAAGTTGTGTTGTTGTTTTATAAGTCTACATCTTGGCATAGAACCCTGGCTGATTAATTCCATGGAAAAGCTCATTTTTGGCAATCTTTGTTATATTTTCTTTTAATAATACCCTGTCTTTCCACACGGCAATCCCTTGTGCACTGAACTCTCCCACCCACCCTACACATGCAAACAAGAAGCTTCTTTTTAGGGAATTAAAAAAATAAATCAGACATCTGATTGTTGTGTGTATAGACAGAGAAGCATGGAAGTAATTTCTGCATATGTGAGAGTCTGTTCCTTCATGGCTCTGTTGTGCCCTGTTAAATTATTGTCTTTCTCCCCAGATCGTACTTTTCATTGGCCTTTTGTTTATTTAACCAACTCATTTTTATTGATGCAGTTCTTTTTTATATGTCTTATAAATCATGTTAATAGAACAATCTATCAACATCCAGCCCCTGCTATAGTTTTGCAGCCCTTGAATTGCCAATAGCAGAATTACCATTATTAAAAAATCAGTATTTTTCACACACACACGCACACACACACACACACTTCAGTAGCATAAAATGATTAGCGCTTTAAATAATTCACTAAAGACCTGACAAATTTCAGTTTTGATTACAAACTATTAAAAAACTGAGACCCTTTAAATCTGGCAGGGCAAAGCCCCCTCTTTCTTTCGCATCTGTTAATATTTTAAATTTGATTCTGTGCTCAGTACAATCTTGAGAAATACCATTTTCCTAAACCGGTAGTTCTCGACATAATTTTAGAAGTTATTTGGAACCTTCAATCCCATAATTGGGGCACATTATTTTTATTTTCCATGATACAACCTGGATTTCCTTATTTGATAAGTAACAATCTCAGGGTTGCACATTTAAATGCATTGGTCCTAAACACAATCTCACAAAATGAAGCTGCGTGTATAAATAAGTCCCAACTAAATTTGCTGAGTGAACTAGAGGTGAGCAGAAATGAGGCAATAGGTTTTCTTGAAATATTTTGCATGCTGGAAAAAGTCCCCCCCCCTTGATAATAAGGGGCATGAGCAGGAGGGAAAATATTCTCTTATTCTGAGTGATGGCAATGCTTTATACCATCATTCTGAAATGTTGTTGTGAAGTATCCAGACCTGATTGGCTACAAGGTGTAACCACAAAACCAAATTCAGAATGAAAGCAAAAACCTCTGCTGAGCTGGCCTTATGACATTTTTGCATAGCCAAATTAGTGGCATACAGCCAGCAAATATAGCACTGCAGAGTAAAGCAAAGAGTAAGGCAAAGAGTAAGGTTACCATAACTTCTGTCATAGAGCTTCAGTATGCTGATGACAACGTCGTGTGCGCACACTCAGAAGATGACCTCCAAACCATCCTAAATATCTTTGCAGAAGCTTACGAAAAGCTTGGCCTATCACTCAACATCCAAAACACCAAAGTGCTGCACCAACAAGTACAAAATAACCCCTCTACAGCATCACAAATCCAACTCAGTGGTGTAACGTTGGAAAATGTCAATCACTTCTCCTACCTAGGCAGTTATCTTTCCACAAGGGCCAAAATTGATGCCAAAATCCAACATCGCCTGAGCTCTGCGAGTGCGGCTTTCTCCCGATTGAAGTGCAGAGTGTTTCAACATTCTCAGGGAAACCAAAATGCTTGTTTACAAAGCTATTGTACTACCAATCTTACTGTATGCCTGTGAAACATGGACCACTTACAAACGCCATCTCCACTCCTCAAAAGATTCCATCAACAGTGTCTCTGAAAAATTTTACGCATCACTTGGGAAGATAGGCGAACTAATATCAGTGTACTGATAGAAGCAAAGATCACCAGTGTTGAAGCAATGATTCTTCAACATCAGCTTCGTTGGACTGGTCATGTTGTGCAGATGCCTGATCATCGTCTTCTAAAGCAGCTACTCTATTCCAAACTTAAAAATGGAAAGCGTAATGCTGGTGGTCAACAAAAGAGGTTTAAAGACTGTCTCAAGGCAAATCTAAAAACACGTAGTATAAACACTGACAACTGGGAATCACTGGCCTGCGAGCGCTGCAGTTGGTGAACAGCCTTTACTAAAGGTGTTGTGGGCTTTGAAGACACTCGAACTCAGGACGCAAAACATGCTAAGAGGAAGGCACGCTTGGCAAATCCACACCGTGATCAACTCCTGCCCGGAAACCAATGTCCCCACTGTGGAAGGACGTGTGGATCCAGAACTGGCCTCCACAGTCACTTACGGACTCATTGTTAAAACTGTGTTTATGGAAGACAATCTTAATCAGCTACGAGTGATCACCAAAGAAGAGAAGGAGAAGAATAGCACTGAAGTTGTTCTGTGGATTGTGCCAAACACATGTGACACACTGGCCACAACTCTGCATGGTCTGGAAACAGGGTTGCCACCCGTCCCTAGAAAAAAGTGATTGTCCTTTTTCTTGAAGAAGTGTGTCCCCTGCTGTGTTTGGACTTTAAACCAAACAACTTTTTCACATATACAAGCTCCTCCTCCTCGTCATCCTCAAAACTTCACAGGCAGAGGGTGGCTCCAGTGCGAGGAGGGGAGTGAGAGCCTGAGTGGGAATTTGTGCGGACAGAGGGTAGACAGCCAAGAGGGACAGTTATTGTGGGATGTGAGAAGAGGGTGGGGCTTGGAGGAGGAGTTTGGGAGAAAGTTTTTGCACAGGTAGAGGGTGGAGAGTGAGAGAGAGGGTTTGCAGAGTCCTGGTTAGTGCGGGAGAGAGAGTTTTTGCGTGAGCAGAAGTGGGTGGGTCAGAGACAGATTCAAAGAGAACGAGAGAGAGTAATAGATTGCTTTGAAGTCATTTCTGCAGCAGGTAAAGTAATTTTTAGCTCCCCAATTTCCTACCTGACCTGTCCCTCATTTTGCCCGACCCGTCCTTTATTTTGCCTGACTGAAGGTGGGAACCCTATCTGGAAACTTACCAACTCCACCACTATGATATGTGCTGTGTAGGCAGGAAGAGTCTCTGCCTTTTTTATGCTTATTGAACACCTTCCTCTTTCAACAAACAGATATTTACTGAAGTCTACATCTATACTGGAACTATCTTAACTATTTTTACACAGCTCCTCCCTAGAAGTTAAATACTAGCCTTAAATTATTATTTGATGTTTATTTTCATGATAGCTGTGTTTTATTAATTATTGCGAACTGGCCTAGGAACCTTTTCGATGACTGCTTGTTTTAGAAATTTACTCAATTAGTACGCAAGTGCTTTTCTCTGAGCCAAGAAGGCTTCACGTATCAGAATTTAGCCGAGGAGAATATTGCCTGGGCAAACAGTGGGGTCCTTATCAGAAGCCAAGGGAGATTTAGAGGTGTTCTACCACTCACTCCATTCCCAGTTAAAAACAGATGCCCCACCCTCTTTCCATATGACTGGATTTGGGAGATTAATTTCTAATCAAGTTTATGTTAGAGAGTTGCTTAACCAATAAGTTGAAAGGATTGCAAATTCATTCTACTTCTGTGGGCTGAAAGTATATTCAGTGATAAAAGCTGTCCTCCAACATTTGCCTCAGAACTGGCCCTGATATACCCATATTGTTCCTATTACTACAACATCTGAGCTTCTGTAAGCAGAACAGTTTTTTATTATATAATTTACCCCAAATGATTATTAATAGATTTGGTTCAGCACCTTGTCTGATGAAGTGTTGCCTATTGTCTTGCTTGGCACTTGTCTTCTCCCTTAGGACACAAGAGGCGACAGTCTTGATCAGACAAGAGGCGCCCAAGTGACTTGGCACATCAACAGATGCTCACAATTTTATGTGATTCAACTTAGCCAGAAGCTGGTTTATTCCTTCTGGAATAATCTGTAACTTAATATTTTCTCTGTTTGTGATGTTACATTTGGCTGAACACCGTTCATGGGAATGATGGTCCTTTGTATGTGTGTGGGTATGTCACAGAAAGTGCCTTGTTCACATTGCGGCTAAGAGGGCTTCTTTCTTCTTTCCTTCTGAAGTTTGATGTTGATTAAATCCTTCACTTTAAGACAGAACACTTCTTATAGGAAAAGGGTTAGGCATGGCCAGGATGCCTAACTTACAGCTTGAGCACACTTCTCTATTTATCATATCTCACTACTGATCTTGCATCTGTTATTTATGGGGAAACATATGTTTCCACTGGGCTGACAGTATTCTCAGGCCAGAAGTGGAGCACCACTAGATTTCCAGATTCTTCTAAATAGCAGAATGCAAATATGGGTTCTCGAAGTATTTAAGACAACACTCTGGTTATTCACACAGGGCGCGTGATCCAGCAAGATTTTCGCTGTTCTCAACCCTCTTTGCGCTCCTTGTGGAAGTTATTAGAGATTTTGGTGCTGTACAATATGTCACATATGTGGTGCCTGCTGGAATAAACAGTGCACAGGAGACTTGTCAGATGTGCATCCATTGGGGGAACTATTGATCTCCATGTGATTTTTACACATACTTTGGTTTATTCAAAAATCCAAATGTGAAATCTAGCTCATGAAGCTTTGTCAGCATCTGTAGCATTCTTCTACTGCCTTAGCCTGCAAGCTCATTGTTGGATTGAATATGTGCTTATGCTAGCAGATGTATCAAAGGATCCATCTAGAAATGCCATAGTTTTACTTAAAATGGCATATTAAATATATGTTTTGTCACTTTGGTAGCCAGTCTATGGCACAGGTGTCAAAAGTGGTGCCAGCAGTGGAAAACTGGTGTGCCTGGAGAGCAGCAGGGACTCTCTAACATTGTCAGGCCTACTCTCCTTCTGCCCCCCCCCCAAAATAGTGTTGCTGGCTCCTCCCCAGGTCAGCAGATGGACCATAAGCTCCTCAAGCACACACCGTTTTATACTCTACACTATAAACACTAGCTAAAAAGGTTGATGCTGCTTTATCAGAACATAACCTATGAGGAAACGTAAGTCTACTTACCATAGATATGAGGTCTTGTTTCTTGACTGTGAAATAGAACTGGGCGTTACGAGCATTTGCATAAGGCAATTGAATTCAAGGGATGAGTCCCTTTGCTTGTGCAAACTGAAGCAATTCCACCATGATTTCCTTGTTCTGAACCGATTTTTGCCAGCTGTGAATCAGGCCTTGGGTTCCCTCAGAATCCATGTCAATGAAATGGTTCTTCCATTGTATTTTGAGCTATCATTCATTTTTCCTTAGTTTTTTAGACGTTATCTGGCCGTCCCTCTAAGAAGCTCAGTGTGGTATATATGATTCTCCCCACCCCCATTTTATTCCCACCAACAACCTTGTAATGTGGGTTAGACTGAGAGGCAGTAACTGGCCCAAGATCACTCAGTGAGCTTCATGACCAAGGGGGATTTGAACTCTAGTCTCCCAGGTCCTGGTCCATCACTACATCATACTGGCTCTTACTTATCTATTAGGAACTTTTTGATTCTTTCATTATGGGAATTAAGCGCAGTCATAGAATCATAGAACCGTAGAGATGGGACCCAAGGGCCATCTAGTCCAACCCCCTGCAATGCAGAAATCACAGCTAAAGCATCCAAGACAGGTGGCCATCCAACCTCTGCTGAAAAACCTCCAAGGAAAGAGAGTCCACAACCACCTGAGGGAGTCTGTTCCACAGTCAGCTCTTAATATCATAAAGTTCTTGCTGATGTTTAGTCAGAATCTCCTTTCTTGTAACTTGAAGCCATTGGTTTGAGTCCTACCCTCCTGAGTAGGAGAAAACAAACTTGCTCCATCTTCCATGTGACAGCCCTTAAGATATTTGAAGATGGCTATCGTATCTCCTCTTTTCCAGGCTAAACATACCTACCTCCTTCAACCATGTTTCCCAGTATGACGAGTAATCATTAACTCTTTGAGTTTGATCAGTCACTCAGTTACAAATCCACCTAACAGTTACCTCATCCTAATCCAGAATGCGGCAGCTAGACTGGTGACTGGGGGCGGTCGCCGAGACCATATAACACCGGTCTTGAAAGACCTACATTGGCTCCCAGTACGTTTCCGAGCACAATTCAAAGTGTTGGTGCTGACCTTTAAAGCCCTAAACGGCCTCGGTCCAGTATACCTGAAGGAGCGTCTCCACCCCCATCATTCTGCCCGGACGCTGAGGTCCAGCGCCGAGGGCCTTCTGGCGGTTCCCTCATTGCGAGAAGCAAAGCTACAGGGAACCAGGCAGAGGGCCTTCTCGGTAGTGGCGCCCGCCCTGTGGAACGCCCTTCCAGCAGATGTCAAAGCGATAAACAACTACCTGACATTCAGAAGACATCTTAAGGCTCAGGGAAGTTTTTAACGTGTGATATTTTATTGTATTTTTGGTTTTTATGGAAGCCGCCCAGAGTGGCTGGGGAGGCCCAGCCGGATGGGCGGGGTATAAATAATAAATTATTATTATTATTATTATCCATCCACATCTTACCAGCTTCCTCTCAAGAATGGGGAACTTTGTCAAAAGCCCTACTGAAATCAAGATACACTATGTCCATAGCATTCCCCTGATCCACCAAGCTTGTAACTCTATCAAAAAAAGAAATGAGATTCATCTGGCATGACTTCTCTTTGAAAAACTCATGCTGGGTCTACTAAGATTAGATTACTACCACAGCATCCTTTACTAAGTGCTCACAGACCGACTGTTGAATTCTCTGTTTTTGACATTTCCTGGTATCAGCGTCAAGCTTAGCAGTCAGTAGTTACCTGGGTCTCCCTCCCCCCCTTTTTTATGATGGGGACAGCATTTGCCTCCTTTGCTTTGCAGGGACTTCGCCTGTTTTCCAAGAATTCTCAAAGATTCAAACACACAACTTTTCTTCTGCCTATGTTATATAGAGTGACAGACTTCTGTCATTAATAGACCAGCTTTTAAATTGGTTTTTGGCCTGGTCCTCTTTGACCAGTGGAAGTTCCCTGCAGGTGAATAGGTGTGCCCTGGCCCTGACACTGATAAACTGAGCTCTGATGGCATATTTTATAGTCACTTAGGGCAGTGGCATATTTTTGATATTTCAATCTTTCCCAAGAGCAGAAGACGGAAATGAATAGTGTAAGTGATATTGTGCAGCTTTCTCTGCCTTCCCATCCATCTCCATCTCTGCAGCCTGAGTCAGGTAGGACCCTCAGGGGCCAGCTGTTATAAAAACCCTTTAGCTGCAGCTGTCAACTTTTCCATCATCGTATTAAAAAATTGTTTGCGGCGTTGAGTGCAAAAGCGATGTAAATTTAGCCTAAAGATGACTACAAATGTATAGGGTGTGGAAGAAAAGATGCTGATTGAAATGATCATTATGTGAAAATCAGCCTCTGGAAACCCCAAAGGGACTTGGCTGCTTGTGAGTGATATTCACAGGAAAATAAAATAAAATAAAATAAAATAAAATGGTGAGGGTGGCAGGGGAAGGAGAGGTATGTCTGGCAGATGGGCATAACAGTATCCCCTTTGACATGATGTTTCATTTACAACTGTTTCCTGTTGCCACACAAACACAAAATGTTTTTTTCTCAGTATCATACCTGAACAGTGCTCTCAGGCCTGACCTGATTTCTGACTCATTAGACTAAGAGGTGTCACTGCCTTACGGGACTTCTTGAGGAGTGCCTAAGATGGCATCTTGTATGTCTTCTTCTGGCAACTCCTGCAGCCAAGCTGGTGCCAAACATCTTGCTCTGTTTTCCTTTGGGCCACACCAGCGATGCTGAGAGGGAGGTCTTGTCGTCTGGGCAGCTCATATACACTGCCCAGGCTTATGCTCCAGAGAGATCACTTTGGTGCCGCTAACACAGCAAAAACAATGTGGGAGGCAGCAGTTACAAGTTACTAGTCTCTGCAGCCACAGCAAGCGCTGTGATTCTCCAGCCATTTGACTTCATCCCTGAAGTCGCACTCCATTCCATTCATGGTGAATTCCGGCACCTCTGTTTCTAGAAAAATAGCAGTGCTCGAGACAGATGAATGGCAACGAGACTTAAGAGGGATCAATTCAAAAAAACCCAAATGGGTAAGAAAGAAAAAATAATTTACAAAATCTTATTAGAGTGGGAGACTAAGGAAGAAATGACGAAGGCTTCTATGATTCAATGGGAAATTGATCTGGCACACAACATAGACATGATATCTTGGGAGAGACGGTGGAAAACAACAATAAACTTTTCGGCATGTTATACTCTAGAAGAGAAGGTACAAAAAATGATGTACAGATGGTATCTCACCCCAAGTAAACTTGTAGAAATGTATAAAAAAGAAGCCGTTCAACAGTTTGGCTGCTGGGTTGGTGATTTGTTTTTGGGTTTTTTTGAAGTGGGTCTTGAGCCCATTACCCTACGGATGTGAGCAGTGGGGTTTTATGTTTCTCACTTATATTATGGCAAGGGTCCCCCATGATCAAGGGCGCAGGATTTCTTCTGCCACCTCAGCCACACTGCAGAGTTGATATGGGGCAGGGTGGGAAACGTTCCCTCTTGATCTTTGGGAACAGTTTCCACCGCTCCCCATCACAGTGCTGCTGAAGTCTTTCAGAGACAGGGGGAAAGCACTGTGCGTGTGTGAGAGAGAGAGGCGTCACCTATCCTCTTGAACTCCCTGCCCAGTGACGTTTTGGCACCTGCCAGTGTGGAGCCAGTGTGGCATAAAGGCTAGAGGGCTGGACTATGGGTTCGAATCCCCAGTCAGCCATGAAGCTCACTGGGTGGCCTTGGGCCGGTCGTTCACTCTCAGAGAACCATTGAATAGTAGAGTTGGTCAGTATCCTGAGGTTCCTCTGATCCAACCAATGCAATAATCTCAACCAAAGCAGCCAAGAGAGATGGCCAACCCAACCTCTGCTTAATAACCTCCAGTGAAGGAGGAAGTCTATTCCACTGGTGATAAACTCGTACAGAAAGCTCTTCCTGATGGTTAGTCAGGTAACTTGAAGCCATTTGTTTGGGTCCTGCCCTTCAGAGCAGGAGGAACCAAGCTCACTTCATTCTCTGAAGCCCTTTAGATATCTGAAGATGACTATCATAGGGTTGCCATATTTCAAAAGGTGGACATTCGGAAACAAAATCTGTTGGACTTTTGTTGCCCAGATTTTTGAGCTTTCTTTAGTTTTATCCAAAGTTGTGGAGCTTTGCTGGCAAAATGGCAATTTTTTTTTTGACATTTTGGAGCTATTTTTAAGAAAAATTGACCCAAAAGACACTGCTGACATGGGTTGCCATACCTCCGGATTTTCCCGGACATTTCCTTGCTGATTTCCCACCAAAACACTGCTTCTGACTGCAGTATTCCGGGGTATGTCTGGGAAATTCTGGACATATGGCAACCCTGAGTATCATATCTCTTCAATCTCCTCAGCCTAACCTACCTCACAGAGTTGCTGTGGGGATAAAATGGAGAGGAGGAGAACCATGTTTGCCACCTTGAGTTCCTTGGAGAAATCATAGAATCTTAAGAGTTGGGAGGGATGCCAAAGGTCATCTAGCCCAACCCCCTTCAATGCAGGAAAATGATATATTAAATGTAATAAGTGAATAAAAACTTCAATGTTTAGAGGGGCCTATTTAGATACTCTGACAAACATTTTAATATATAATTTTTTATCATGTATATTTTAACTGCTCATTTTATTAATATTTTCACATTGTTTAGGTTAAATTGTTTTTAACTTCTGACTTTTTGTCGATCTTTTTAATGTAAGTGTTATATTTTATGTAAACCACTCAAAATCAAGGGGGGAAATACAGCCCTAATTAAAAACATACAAAAGTTAAAATACTAAATCAGATTAGAATTGCCTCAACTTTCTAACCTTGTCTAAACAAGAATGTTATTAGCAGGTGCCAAAAAGTGTATAGTGAAGGTCCCTTCTTGATCTCAAGAGGCAGGGAGTTCCAAAGGGCAGGTTCTCAAACAATGGAGTTCTTTCAAATACAGAGCAGGTACAATGTGGCTGATGATTAGTGAGTGTTTATTCAAATGCATCCTGTTATGAGTTGCATTGAAAAGGTATTTGGAGGGCAAAGGCATAAACACAAGATAATGATTATTCTTTGATTTAAAAAATAATTAAAACAAATAATGCAATAAATAATAGATAAAATGTCTTGCTCAGACAACTGAAAATTCAGGGGGGAAAGTTCCATTTGACTTTAAGGTGCTTGTAGCATTAAATCGGTTGCATTGCTCTGAAGATCTTCAGTTAACATGTTCAACGATATGTTTTTCAGTCTTTGTACTTCTTCATACACCTCCATTTCCATCTTTGCAGTGTGTGCACTTCATTCCAGCTTCCCCGCGCCCTTTGTATTTGCAAGGGAAATGTGCAGGTATTAAATTTAAACCCTAATTTTTTAACATGCCTTCAGGACTGATTCCGAAAGGTTATTCTTCAGGGACCAGAGTACCATCTCCCCTCTCAAAACATAAAGAACCAAAACTTTTATTCATAACGTTTTCCATGATCTGTTTCCCAGACTCAGCTTTGCAAATAGTTTCCTTTTCTTGAAAAAAAAAACCATAGGAAAAAAAACTTTGCTGTCTTGCAGTTCAATTTCCTGTAGCACCAGTTATGCTGAGAATCACAGCCGCCGTATTATCTGAAAAATTCTGGGTTGTAACGTGCAAACTAAGCTGGGGAAGGGTAAGGGGAAAGAGGGAGGGAGAAAGTTCCTTCCGTTCCTTAAAGTAATTGTCCTGATGTGATGGATATTGCAGTTACCTGTCTGGGGCTGGAATATCTCTAGGCAGGGCAGCCCACAGCTCCATCACTTCATTACTGCGCTCAGTAACTTCACGCTGGGCAGCCGTTAAAATGAGAGGCGATTAAGGCAGCGCCTCACAACAATGAAAGCATTTTGAGGTCACAAGATAGCGCAGACCCACATGCTCATGTTATTGCTCAAATGCCTTTAGCTAGAAGAGTTTTTTTGGGGGGGGCATGGGAATTGAGAATGATTTTCCTCTGTAAACCAGTTAATGCCAATTGAATTGCTTTCTTTTCTGTACTTTTTATTTGTGTCTCTGTGTTTATTCAAGGAAACTTGTTTCCAACTCTGCTCTGGATCAGGGCCAAAACAGATGTGATGCGGGAGACCTGTGATTGGATCTCCCTTTTTATTTCTGTAACTTTTAAGGCTACGGTCCTGTACCCTTTTGCCTGGGATTAATTCCCGTTGAATTGAGTGGGACTTGCTTCTGAGAAGACGTGTAGGATTGCACAGCTGCAGACTTATACATACAAATAGCTGTATCTTCTTTTCACCTGCAGCGGACCTTATTGCTTGGTGCAGAGGGAAAGGGGCAAATACCCCCCTCTCACGACATTTGCTCTCATGAAAATTGCATCCCCTTCTCACCTGATGGCTTTAACTTAAAAAAAGAAGAAGCTATTATTTAATATCTGCTTTGGCTGTTCTCATTTGGTTGTCACGTATAGATTTCAGTACAAGATATTAACAGTTGCTTTACCGATGGAATTTTATTTCATTTTGAAGATGCAAGCGACAGAAAACACAACAATACAGCAAAATCCCTAAGGGCATAAGGAAACTCAATTGCAATCCTTAACAGATCATGCTTATGGGACAACCAGCACATGCGTATTCGGTATACACATCATGCACAGAAAAAATACAGGCACCCTGATTTGACTGCAACCTGGAAACCACGATGCCATAGACTTTTTTTAAAAAGAGAATTCCTTGCTTGCTGCGTGAGTTTGTACATAATCATTGTATTCCAAATTGTATTAATCCATTGATATTTCGATGGTTGCTTTGGAGATTTCCAGTTATGCACTATACAGATCTTCATCGCAATATACAATTGCTTAAGAATAGGTTTAAAATGGTGACACAGCATACTTTGGGAGATATCTGTGGTTCAATGTGAATAAATTCCTGGTAGTAATCAGTGACCGAATCACTTCTAAACAGTTGTGCTGTGTTAGCGTTTACAGGTCACCTTGCCCTGGAATCATATAGTTGGAACAGAGCACAAGGTCATCCTTCCCGCTTCCAGTTGTTTTTTTCTATTTATGGCAGCATTTTATTGGATACAAAAAGGAAGAGTGGCCCTATTAAACATTTCCCATGAACAAACTATTGGACTATTGACCACAATGCTAAACAATGCTGCATGAACAAAAAGATGAGTAAGCTGTCTCTTCCTTCAACATAATTTGAGCAGATTGCCTTGTTCACTTACCAGCCATTTCTCATGGTTAATATTTCTTACGTACAGGAATTTAAGCAGCTGCCTCATTGGTCCTTCCAGCTCAGTACTTAGGCTGCAGATGTTTTGGGATATAAAGCTTTCTTGGCCATGCATGGAGGTGCCAGGAACAAAACCTGGGACCTTTTGCATGGAAAGTTCTGTCTGGGTGATAGCTGGCATTTACCATGTCACAATTGGTTTTCCCAACGACTTAAAATTACTAGTAGGGACAGCCTAATAGGGAATGCATTAATAAGAATTAACCACCACAGGAAACTGATAAAGCTATTGTGTGATTGTGGCAATTAGACATGGGGTCAGCAAACTTTTTCAGCAGGGAGCCGGTCCACTGTCCCTCAGACCTTGTGGGGGGCCGGACTATGCAAGGGGGGGTGATGTAAGAGCATCACAAGCCCCGGTGGCTGTTTACCTGTGTCTTGCAAGCGGCAGGGGCTGGTGGCGGTGGCAGAGGGATGATGAGGGCACGCAAAAGGGCTTCAGAGAGGGGCTGCTTAAAATGGCGGCCACTCGTGCGCTGCTGCTGCTGGCACCAACAAAGCCCAGCCCCCTTCCTCCTGTAGGCAGGGAAGGGAGAAGCCAGGAGGAGGGAGGGAGGAGGCGGAGGCGCTGCCACCATGTGAGGAAGAGGGAAAGCATGTGCGCACTGGTGATCCACCCGACGATTCCCGGACTGTCCGCAAGCTGGATCCAGAAGGCAATGGGGCCTGATCCGGCCTGCGGACCTTAGTTTGCTGACCCATGAATTAGACCTTACTCTCTGATCCTAAATGCCTTACCTAGAAGTAAACACAATTCATTTTATACAAATATTGATAAGCTGCTCTGGAAGGAATTTGTGGGTGGGTGTTCACTGGAAGTGATGTCTTTTTGTGTCAACAATTATTCCAAACCTGACGTATGGAACTTCCTTCTTGGTAAGAGTTCACATTACACAGAAGCTAGCGGTAAATTGGAAAGAAAACGTTACTAAGATGTGAACCCAATGGCACTTACATCTTAGGAAAATTCATAACATCTGGTAACATGCATTGGAAGGTTTGGTTGTGTCAAGATGATGGATGTGGTTTTATACACATGGGGGAGGGATCATATTCTGCCTGTCTCTTCACCTGATGTCTAGTGTTAAAGATGCTTCCATAGGTGAATATCAGGAGTTATTTTTATGTAAGTTCCTGTTTGATTTGTCTTTGGGAATAGAGAATAGTTGCTCCATGTTTGGAAAATAACAAAACTTGTGAAATTCACTACTCTTCTGAGAGTAAATTGAAACTACAATCTAGGGCAGGGTGGTCCTACATGCAACCTGGGGGTCACATGTGGCAAGCAATGCCTTTTTGGCATTTTATGCTTCACCCAGCCTTTGTGCTGCCTTCCCAAAGCTGGATAAGCAAAGTGTAAGGGCTCTGACAGGGTCCTACCGTCCTCCGTCCTCCTTCCCAAAGCCTAGTTAGCGCTTTCCCAGTTTTGGGAAGAAGGTGGAAGGGCTCTAGGACCCTGTCAGAGCCCTTAAGGTAAAGGTAAAGGGACCCCTGACCATTAGGTCCAGCCATGACCGACTCTGGGGTTGCGGCGCTCATCTCGCTTTACTGGCTGAGGGAACGGCGTACAGCTTCTGGGTCATGTGGCCAGCAGGACTAAGCCGCTTCTGGCGAACCAGAGCAGTGCACGGAAATGCCGTTTACCTTCCTGCTGGAGCGGTACCTATTTATCTACTTGCACTTTGATGTGCTTTCAAACTGCTAGGTTGGCAGGAGCTGGGACCGAGCAACGGGAGCTCACCCCATTGCGGGGATTCGAACCACCGACCTTCTGATCGGCAAGCCCTAGGCTCTGTGGTTTAACCCACAGCGCCACCCGGGTCCCTTACACCTTGCTTATCCAGCTTCGGAATGGCAGTATGTGTGTGTGTCAAATTTTGGCCTTGTGTTCCCCCACCCATGCGATAAGGCAATGGGTTCCACACGGGTTCTGTGTCAAAGTATTCCTGCAGCCCACTTTGTATGAAAGTAGGACTGCCCTGATTTAAGGAGACCACTTATGTAATATATGATAAAAGAATACAAATCCGAAGGCAAATTCTTATGTTTGACTTCATTTACTGTATTTGAAGTCATCCAAGTTTAGCCTTCATTTCTAAAACGTTGTATGACTCTTTATCTCTGTCCTGTTGAGTACTGTATTCCTAATTCTTTGCAATATGTATATTACAGTGTTTTGTTGTATTTTTATTACCAACTGTCCTCTTTCTTTGTGTGATAAAATATTTTTTTAAAGATTCCACACCATGTAGGAAGAGTAAATGAAGAAGATTCATCGTAAAGTTAGGACAATCATTGCTTGGTTTATTAAGCTGAGCTATAAACAAGAGCAATCCAACAAGGAACTCCCTAATTAATCATAGTTTTCCATTTTCTCTGAACTTTGAAACTATGCTGACCAAAGTTAGAACAAGTCAGGAATTTAAACTAACTTCAAACCATCCAAATGTGGTTATGGACTAGGTGTGGACTTACTGTTGCTACAAATATACCAGTGTAATGCCAATATATTTCACACCAAACTAAGCCTCCTGGTGTATTATCGCTCTAGGAGGCTTACAGTGGTACCTCGGGTTAAGAACGGACCTCGTTCCGGAGGTCCGTTCTTAACCTGAAACTGTTCTTAACTTGAAGCACCACTTTAGCTAATGGGGCCTCCCGCTGCTGCCATGCCGCCGGAGCACAATTTCTGTTCTCATCTTGAAGCAAAGTTCTTAACACGAGGTACTTTTTCTGGGTTAGCGGAGTCTGTAACCTGAAGCGTATGTAACCTGAAGCATATGTAACCCGAGGTACCACTGTAGTTTGGTCAGAATTGAATATACATTTCCAGAGTTAATGCTAAATACATGACTTCTGATAAATGAGCCCCCATAGATGCTAGAGGGCTGTGAAAATTTGTGTCCCAGGCTTTTTAATCTCCTCTACCCTTGTGGCGCTGTGGTCCAAACCACTGAGCCTAGGGCTTGCCGATCGGAAGGTCGGCGGTTCGAATCCCCACGACAGGGTGAGCTCCTGTTTCTCGGTCCCTGCTCCTGCCAACCTAGCAGTTCGAAAGCACATCAAAGTGCAAGTAGATAAATAGGTACTGCTCCGGCGGGAAGGTAAACAGCGTTTCCATGTGCTGCTCTGGCTCGCTAGCAGCGGCTTAGTCATGCTGGCCACATGACCCGGAAAAACTGTCTGCGGACAAACGTCAGCTCCCTCGGCCAGTAAAGCGAGATGAGAGCCACAACCTGAGTCATTCATGACTGGACTTAATGGTCAGGGGTCCTTTACCTTTACCCTTGTACTATCTGAAACCAGAGGGGTGCATTGGTTGCCAGGTGTGAATTTTTTTCAACTCTCCTACCCTACTAATGTCATTGTTAAAATTTTCAATAAAACATTTTTTTTACAAGACTTTTGACACAAAATGTTTGAAAGGAGGAATCTCACACGCACACAAACACACTGGGTTGACTCCAGACTTAGGTGAGTGAGCTGAGGTCCTATTAAAATTAATGGGACAAGTTAGTGATTGCTTACTTTTCATTGAAATGTGTAACGGGATTTAAGTGCAACTAACTTTGTCTGGATCCAACCAATTATATTCCGTACATACTTAATTATTGCATGAAATGTAGTCTTGGCCGGCAGCGGCAGCTGCTCACTTACTGTAATGGTAAGATGGAAGCACAGATCTTCTGCATTTGTTGAGAAAAAGAATACTGGGAAAAACCACGATGACTCTGAGAAATCCACTTTTCCAAAATGGAAAAAGAAGTAGAAAAAGTTTCCCACATTTAATTTATGAGCAAAGAAAAATAAAACAAATTCTAAAATTATCCAATTTGCCCCAAGCTTTGTGGAGAAGAATGAGCATGTAATTATCAATTAGCGAAAAGGAACTTGGAATGCAAGGGGGATAATTAATTGAAAGATCTTTCTGAGCTTGAAAAAGTAACTTGAAAAAGTGCCATCTGAAATGGTTTTAAGGCTAGAGGGCTGTCTATTATGGATGGGCGGGAGACTGGCATGCAGCACTAATGAGGTTAGAGGGTGGATTAAAATCCAATATGTTACTGAAAATTATACAAGAAATGATCAGAGAGAGATAGGAAGGATGATCATGTTTTTAACGTCTGAGTTGGGTTCTGCCACTGATTTCTTCTGTGATCTGTGAACTTGAATTTAAAGCTGTTCTTGCACTGGCTTATGTAGAATGCTAAATCTCTTTATAGACACACACACACACACACACACACACACACACACACACGTCTAATATATTTCCCATTTATCTATATGTTTCCTGCCCTAACAAAATCAGAGTGGCTTGTGATTCTCACAGCAAACCATGGGTTGTAAGAGCACTTGGTGGGATGTGCCTGGGAGGAGAAGAGCAGGGGGAGGCCCAATTACAGTGGTTCTGGGTAGAGGGAGGTATGGTGTGGAAGGAGGGGCAGGCCAGGTGAGGTGCATGTGGGCCAGCCCCTCCTCCAACCTGGGGAATTGTGGTTGTCATATCAGCCAGCCCTCAGGTCTGCGACTGCTGCTGTTGAATGCCAGGTCAGTCCAGAATAAAACCCGATTGAAATGGATCCAGAAAATCAGTTTCTTCCAAAAGTGCCTGGATCTGCTCTGCAACCACTCATCCATGATCTGATTGTGGATGAGGAGGCTGATCTGGCATGTATTGCTGAAACCTGGGTGGGTGAACAGGGTGGAGTTGGTCTCACCCAGCTGTGCCCACCGGGGTACTCAGTGCAGCATCAGACCAGACTCGAGGGTGGGGGAGGGACTGTTGTAGTCTATAGAGATTCTCTATCTCCAGGCTCTCTGTCCAGTTGGCGGGAAGGGGAATCTAGAGTATGTGTTCCTGGCACTGGGCAATCGGGACAGATTAGGGATCGTGCTGGTTTTTTTCAGACTATGCAATGGGGTGGGGAACCTTTTTTGGCTCCAGAACCTTATCTGCACCTGCCTCATGGGCCAAATTTTACAGGTGGGCAAGGTTTCCCAATGCCAAAGTCCATATTGCTCCAGACTTAAATGGGAAGCACGAAGAGGCTTGCCAAAATCTTGGCAAGTCCTCTGTCCCTATTAAGTCTCCAACCATGGGCCATCTTTCTCCAGTCTTTAACCTTCACTCCTCGGTTGATGAGCAGAGATCAAATCCTGCTGCATGGGAACAGGATCACACAGCCAAGGCAAGATTAGACCCTGTCCTCCTGCCCATCAGATGGCATCACTAGCGACAGGATCCACTCTCTTTAATGCACCTATAGATACATGCAAAGACATCCATTTGCACAACAGCTATTGTGGTCACTTCTTTGCGGATGGTGTTTATATGGAGCATTTTGCAAAATAACGGAAATCCCTGCAGTGTATTTCCATGGCAGGTGTTATGGTGTGTGCTGGTGGAAAACAACCACATACTAGAGGGATAAATCTGCAATATGGTTTCTGAAGCACGATTAAGGAGGCAAAATTTTAATGCGAATGCCAAGCCACAGTGAGAGAAGAGCAGGTTGGAAGTGGTGAGGTAGCATGAGTGATGGACAACAGCTGGTGTAAGCAGGAAATATATGATAACCATTGATGGGAGGTCTGCTTGAGCCTCGTGTGAGGCACCAGGGATGTACATGTGAGCTCATGCTCTATGGCTTCCATGACTGCAAGTCCTTCCTCTTTCTATATGCAGCTGCAACAGTATTCACTTCATTTACCATGTGAAGAAAGTGAGGGGTCTGCAGAACCAGAGTGTGAGATGACCTCTGTAGATGCTAGGCAAGAAAGGATACATGGAGAACCACTGCCCCAGAAATAATTTAATTTTGTTCACATCAAAAAACAGCACAATATTTTTAGTAAAATATTTTCTTGGGGAAAGCTGCCATTTATGTCTCTACAGAACACCAAGTGAAAACCTGATATGAATTATATGCTGTCAAGAATGTTATCTATGGACATATATACAGTGGTAACACCTCGGGTTACAAACACTTCGGGTTACAGACTTTGCTAACCCAGAAGTAGTACCTCGGGTTAAGAACTTTACTTCAGGATGAGAACAGAAATCATGTGGCGGTGGCGCAGTGGCAGTGGGAGGCCCCATTAGCTAAAGTGGTACCTCACGTTAAAAACGGTTTCAGGTTAAGAACGAATTAAGTTCGTAACCAGAGGTACCACTGTAAATCTCACTGAGTTAGGGTAGGAACGATAAGTGAATACAAATAATCATTTTACTACAGGTTTATTTTAGCGCATTGCTGAGAGCCCAAAGGCATTGGGAAGGAGAATCAGGCTGTGCTCATTTACGCATTTCTAGTGCTGGGTTTTTAATCTGTGTTCACACAACATTATCCAGAATGCGTATGTATCCTGCACTTTGTATTAAAATGCTACTGTTTGATGTGTTGCTTCTCAAACCAGCTTCACACCAATTGAAGTCCTCAAGCCATTCCTAATTCATCTCTAGCCAAGGTGTGAACACCTTTGCATGGGGTAAAGGCATCTGCACCCGTCAACACCACTGGTGTATGCACAAATAGAAATGAATTTGACACTAATGAAGCCATGCTGATGTGAATAGCTCTGTGAAACCCACCAGGTTTCACTGCGCTCTAGGCAGTAATGTGAACACACTCCTTTTTTTCTTTTCTTCAATCAACCAGTTCCTCAGCCACACTGAGCAAAAGTTGAATGGCACAATCTGAGGGAAAGCTTCTGGATTTATGAAGGCAAGACACGTCTTAAAACATGTGAATGGCTTTCCTTGCTGACAGAATTTAGTTAAATCTCATTATGGAAAAAGGTGTTATGAGACAATTTTATAGAGTGAATGAGTTTTATAAACTATATGCTAAGGTTCATACAGTTTTCATTTAATCCATCAGTTTTGCCTGCAGCGGTAATGTAAATTTCATAGTGGATTTGGGGAAAAACAAAAATGAAAACCATGTGCCCATTTTCTCTCTTAAACCTTCTTTTCTATTTCTCCTCCTGTATTTGAAGGACTTTACTCAAATTTATCAAATTAAGGTCTGCAGAGAACTGATAAACTCTTTTGTTGTTATATAGCACACTTTTACAGGTGCTGAAAATATTGATCAAACTTCGTCAGATCCTTTCCCTGGAAGCTGTTGAGATGTTAAACCTATCCAATAGTGAATGTGTGGCTGTTTCTTAAATTGTTACTCTAACTATATTGGCATTATATTAATGTAAGCATCCATACCCTTTGGGCATCTTTCATATCCTTACTTCCTATCAGTGGTAGTCCGTCTACCTGTGACAACCGAGTGGAGAAAGGTGAAGTGTGAGTGAATCCTGTTCAAAGTGGGACTCTCAGACTTCACCTGCAATAAGATCTGTGACATCTTAATGAGTGCTGGACCTAATGGGCCTTCACCATGAGTAAATCCCACTTTGGATATTATAGCAGAAGCAGCGCATAGGTATGGATAACCTTTGTTATGTTAAAAGGATCTCTTAGATCAGTGCTAAACTGTGACGCTCCAGATTTCACTGAACTGCAATTCCCTTGGTTGGCTGAAGATGATGGACGTTGGGAGTCCAACAGCATATGGAAGGTCAAAGGTTATCCATTGTTAGGTAACCTGGTCTTTGGTACAGTGGAATGAAGTGGCAGAGCCCTGTTCCTTACATTCAGCCCAAGGGTGGCAGTGAAATGAGTTTGGTGGGGTAGCAGTACAAACTCCTTTCTGCCATGCAGTAGCCTCCTCTGCAAACTAGACCCTTGGTCACACAAAAGCGGGTGGGTGCAATCCTCTCCTTGCTAGTGAGCTGAGATAGCTCAGTTGGAAGAGCGTGAGACTCTTAATATCGGGGTTGTGGGTTCAAAGATGGGTGAAAGATTCCTGCATTGCATGGGTTTGGACTAGATGACACTCGTCCTTTCCACTCTAAAATTTTATGATTCTCTGTTTTCTCTGGCCAACTGTATTATGCAAACCCTATGAACAGAGGTCATAATGAGATAAGTGTGCATTGAATAGGCCACAATGGCTTTGTCATATCACCTTCGACGCTAAAATTAAAGAATGTTTCTTGCTTCCGAACTATTGTTTTCCCCATATGCAAATTTAATCTAATAGTTAATATCAATTAATCAACTAAAACTCACAGATTAATCTTCAACTCAGTGGCAACCCTGCTTTTTCTTAAACAAGTAAACTAGAGCATTTGTACAGCTCTAATAAATTAAAGAGTTTAACCTTCAAAGCACTTGAGTCGAATGCAGCTCCCAGTCTTCCACTGAAAGCTGACAGGATCTCAGGGATAGTCTGGGATGTAGCACAGCAGGAATTGTCTTTTCTTGCATAAGTGGTTGTGTCAGTTGCCTCTGGACCCAGCCCCCTAACTCTCTCCATATTTCGTTTCCCCCACTTTATTGAATTAAGATCACATGGAAGAACACTGCTGCCGCGCTGCTGGCTACAAGACTGTCCTCTACTAAGAGCAGAGCTTCTATGGTGATGGCACCTGAATTGTAGAACTCACTCCCAAGTGAGAACTGTCAAGTTCTAAGCAAGTGTATGAATTTAAAAACCACCTTTTTTTTGCTTGGGCAATTTTTAATCTGAGTTTATCATTTTGTTTTGTTGTCTGCAACTCTGAGCACCTTTGTGTCAGAAAATTGGAACATTAATTTTAGTATAAAGAAACAAAGCGTACTTCCTTGAACTCTGACACCAGGCTCAGACAAACATGTTAGAACATGGAGTTGGGTATGAGACGAGTAGCACTGCTTGTGCCAGGAAACATTGATGAAGATCCTTTTTATGATACAGCTTTAAGACACGTCTTTGCTGAATTGATTACAGTGTGATGGGAACCTGTCACCAGGGTGTCAAGTCTGGCTCAACCACACTGTTGTTGGATGCTCAGGAGATGGCAGTATTTAACTGTCAAAAAGGTTTTCTACCTTGTAAGATTTTGCTTACTGAGTAGACATAGAACCTTCTTTCTTCAAGAATTTCAGCAGAGCTTTGATGCAAAGCCTGGCTTTCCCTGCAATTGTTCTGTGAATAAATGTATAATGTGTATACAGTTGGCAATGAACAGTTCAGTTTTCAATTTTACTGTCCTTTTTCTTCTTATTTCTGTTTCATTGGTGTATGTTTAGTCACTTCATCAGACTTCATGATTAACCTTAACTTCCTTGCTTGGCATTTAGTGAATTCAATTCAAACATTTTCCCATCTTTGGGAAATCTAATGTTATGATGCAGTTTTTAAAAAGCCAAGATGTACATTTGGTAACTTCTGAAAATTCTAAACTGTATTATAGTACAAATTTTCATATCTTGCATATATCACTTTTTTTGCTAGCAAATATGTGTACAGCTTGGGGGGTGAGTCCTCCACATTATTAACTGGTGGTTAGCAGTGGGTTTGCAACACAAATGTATACAGCAGAGATAGTCAACATGGTGCCCTCCAGCACAAGCCAGCATGACAATTGTTGAGGGACGATGGGAATTGCATTATAGTAACAACCAGAGGCCACCATTTTGGCTGTCCACGGCATATAGCAATTCAGAAATGTAACTGCAATCCTATTCAGAAGCAATTTATGTGTTTGTTTGTTTATATGCTGCCCATCTGACTGGGCTGCCTGGATGGCTTCCAACAAATTAAAACATCAAACACAATAAAAGATCAAACAGAAAAAACTTCCCTATACAGGGCTGCCTTCAGATGTCTCCTGAAAGTCAGATACTGTAGTTGTTTATTTCCTTAACATCTGATGGGAGGGCATTTCCATTGAGATAATTACGATACTTGAATGCATTTTGTGTTAGTTTATGAACACCATACTTTCAAGCATTTTGCTGCTCACATGCTTTATCCAAAAGCAAGGATAGGCAGTGTGGATTTTTCATAAATACAGCATCCCTATAAAGACTAAAATGAATGATTGTTTTAAAACAAAAGGGCAACTCCTGTAGCGTTGAACTACATGCTTAGCCTAAGTAAAGACTGAGAAGATAGTTATTACTTTGCATTTATATATTCTTTAAGAATGGGATTAATGGGTGAGCTGCACTGCTGATTTTTTAAATGTATGGCTTGTGTGTAAATTCTATTTTATGAAAGGCTGCTGTTTCCATGGCTTGCTAAATCCATTAATGGTTGCTTTCTAGGCTCATGTCTTCTGCTGTCTTCATTAGATAATGTTTGTTAAATCATTATGATGATTTAGGAGAACATATTTAATAGATTGTAATACAGCCAAAGTGGGGGGAGGAACAACAGGTATATGTGGTAATTTTCCCAGTAAGACCATATGGTTTTATGCCTTCGCTCCAATTCATCTGAAAGTTTTGGCATTAATTAACATAAAGGAAAAGAACATCAGTCGAAAGTCGACACAAGCAGAGAGCAGTAACACGAGACTGATGTATTGGTATGTGTTGTGTTTCTGTGTAAACATATGCATTTTCAAAATACAGTTGTAGCATTTTTCCAAATTGTAATCCATCAAAAATGATATGTTTTTTCCCCCTTCTGAAAAATGAGCTGTTAGCATTTCTGGCTTGCTTCCCATGATTGCAGAAGGAAGAGACTGCTGTTTCGGCTTTACCAACTAGTGTTTAGTTGTTTTCACTTATATAAGTGGGACTAAAACCTACTGAAACTTTGCCGGAATCAATAGGATCTCTCTCTCTCTCTCTCCTAGGCTGTAGAAAGATGTGTTGCTTGCAGAGCTCTTGAGATGTAGTCACACTAGAATCTATCTGTGGGCCCTTTGTGCACAATATGATCGCCAGCCTGCTGTCAGTCATAAGGATTGCATTTTAGATGGTGTGAAATGTCACTGTTGCACCACATCCAAAACAATGCTGCCATAGGCCACACTGTTTTCGATTAAAGAGGTCCAGTCTTACCGTCACCATTTCGCCTACACTAGGGCTTGGCAGGTGCCAAACTTTAATTTGAAGTCACAAGTCTTGAACTGGCCAGAGTGTAGCAGTACATGTTTATTTTAACCTGACTTGGACCTATGCTTTGACACTTGCAGGTATGTATTGGCTGCACTCAACTTCGGGGGCACTCCCTAGGGATGTTGAAGAATACTGTTTGTGTGAATTCTGATTAAAAACTGCACTGGTTCGCATCTCTGGATTAATGTGCAGATTGGAAAATATCATTTGGATTTTACACTTCTTAAAATTTTGCGATTCAGTTTGCACTGGAAAAACACACATCAAAATGCATTAAAAATCTGTATGTTAGGATAAAATATGTTTATAAATATGCACCTTCAGATAAAATGTATTTTGTGATAAAACATGAATTTAAAAAACATTTTGAATTGCTATTTTAAAACATTTTAGTGCCTTTTTGTAAAAAGAAAGAAAGAAAGAAAGAAAGAAAGAAAGAAAGAAAGAAATCACAGTTAAATGCAGAAACAAGATGGAGCAGACTTAGGAATACTTGTGAAATGCATGTGGAATGGAAGCAGAATTCATCCCTATACTCAGCTCACTGGGATGCGGGTGGTGGTGTGGGTTAAACCACAGAGCCTAGGACTTGCCGATCAGAAGGTTGGCGGTTCGAATCCCCGCAGTGGGGTGAGCTCCCGTTGCTCGGTCCCTGCTCCTGCCAACCTAGCAGTTCGAAAGCACGTCAAAGTGCAAGTAGATAAATAGGTAAGGGAGGGAAGGTAAACGGCGTTTCCGTGCGCTGCTCTGGTTCGCCAGAAGCGGCTTCGTCATGCTGGCCACATGACCCGGAAGCTGTATGCCGGCTCCCTCGGCCAATAAAGCGAGATGAGCGCTACAACCCCAGAGTCAGCCACGACTGGACCTAATGGTCAGGCGTCCCTTTATACTCAGCTCAGCCATAAGCTCTGAATTATTATTTTTTAAGTAACCGTGTCATAGGTTACATTAAGACTTTTGAAATACTACTACTCTAGTGCAAGCTGAAGAAGAGGGCAAAACCCTGTGCCTTGAGCTGGGCAAGGAAGCAGTCAGTACCAGAGCACTGGAAGACAAGGAAGAGAGCTGGTCTCCCTCTGTACCATAGCTGCTCCATTAGGCCATATTGCTCCTGCCCAGGCATGACATCTCTGACTCTCACGTTGCCTGTTAGCCACTTGTGGTGTAGTGATCTGTGCCACTTCTGAACATGTTAATGGCCATTAATATTGTAGAAAAAATGTGCATCGTTTTCAAAAGGCCTCCCTAAGTTCTGTGCAAGTTTTAAAGCTGATGAGCTCATGTTTTACACTGGCTTGCCTACAAAGGTGCCAGAAAAACTTAATTGCCTGAAGGACCTGACCCTGTTAGGTCATTTAGCTACATAACAGCTTAGGCTGCCATCCTAAACTCGCTTACCTGGGAGTAAGCGCCACTGAATTCAGTAGGACTTTTTTCTGAGTAGGCATGGTTAGGACTGTGCTGTTACTTTTTTGGATGTCCTTTATTTATATACTAAATGGGCTTTTGTCGTGGTGCTTCTCTAAAGGATCTCTGTATCTTAGCAGCAAACAGGTCTTTTTGCTCTGTTGGGTCTCTATCAGCTGGTTCACACAAGGTGCTCCCTCTTCCTACACAATCTTTCCCATATACAAATTATTTAGAGAATTCTGTGTCAACCGGGCTCTCCATGCAGGCAGAACACATTAATGTGCTTGCTACATGCCAAGCACTTCCTGCAGCCTTCACATTCTTAACTGTCAGCTCCGACGTGCACAAGCCAATTCACACGGAGCTTTCCTCATATTAGCCTGTGCATGAAAGGGTTGCATGGAAAGATGGGGCAAAGCAGCTGGTTTGCATGTGTGAACCAGGCCTGAATATGACACATTTCCCAGTACGGAGGGGATACTCAGATTACCAAAACAGATGTGAAGTGGGAGATCCCTGATCACATCTCCTGACTTAAAAACAGAAAACTTGAAAGCAGCTACCAGGAGCTCCAATTTTAAGCAAAGAAGTGTTGTTGGGGAAAGTGGGGTTTTTAATCCTTTCCCAGCATGCCATTTTACTGATATAAATCCCCACCCACACCCCCCACAGAATGCAGAATGCAGACACTGTAGCTCTGTTTTGACTCTAACCTACCATAATATTCATAGTAAACATCATTACTAAAGGGTATATTAGAGATTGCTGACCACTTTATTTTCTCAGAGTTTCCTGTTCCCTTGCTGATATTTTTAAGCCTTTAATAATTTTGCTTCATGTGGTGTTAAACATTGTAACAGCGATGAAAGATATAGAAGAAACTTGAAAGTGCATTGTGTTGCTATATTTCCCCACCATCCATGCATACTCTGAGATTCCTCAGCTAACATTAACTACAGGTCTAAGGCCCAGTTTTCACTTTTAAGGTCATCCCGAGGTGACATTTGCTGACATTTGAGCATTTTGAATGTGTTGTGTTGAATTACAATTAATCCTGCCTGACAATCAGGCTTTCTGTCTCCCGTTTGTGAAGCTGAGGGCGATGAGTGTGTTTCCTCAGTACACTGAGGAACAGTTACACTCTTAGATGCCTGCCTTTCTTTATTTTTACCTCATACTTTCCAGGATTGATTCCAGATAGTGAAAAACCAAGCCTGGAATTGTGGATTCAACTGTAAAGAATTAACACATGACCAATTTGCTAGGTGGTAAAATATTTATTAATTTGGTCAGTGTAAACAGGGAGTCACAGGCCCTTGTAGATCAGCTTCCTTAAGGCCCTCACCCTCACCTTACATGACACACAGAGGCAGATTTTGGGCAGAGCGGCCATTTCTGCCACTCTGGGCACCGACACAAGAAGGTGCTGCAGGGCTTTGCAACTGTAACGCAGTGAAATGAGAAGAATGGAAGGCGAGAGGTGGGCGCACATCAAATGTTGTCTGTGCACTTGTGTCCACTGTGACACATGTCGGTGGCCTGTTCAGTTGACAGAACAGGCTTTCTCCGTAGCTTAAGTGTCGGGGAGAAGAGTCTGTGGTATGATGAGCAGAGTGTTGTGTGTCGAGGTCCCCAAGCCACCCCCCAATAATTCACACATCACACATCAATTTTGGTTTGGGTTTTTGGCAAGATTTTGGCTACAACTTTATTTAAATACACACACGTGAGTGGTTGCTTAGGCATTGGTTCCGACTATCTGTCCTTGCCCAGGGGACAGAACTGACTTCCGGATTCCAGCGGAAGCCAGTCAGGGAGAACCATATTGGGGAGAAATGAAGCTGGACATCAGTCCCCCATCTCTCACCCTCATGCCCCCTGGGGCTTGCACGGCCCAAGTCCGATGCCAGGGACTAGGGCGAAAGGGATGGCAAGCCCCTGGATTCCTTTAACGGAATTCCCTTTCTGCACCACCATTGGAGGGGTAGGCACTTACCCCTCCACCAACCAATTTGAACCAATGCCTAACCGCCAGCCTTACAAGTTGTGACGATTTGCTATGCAGTAGGCAAAAACCAAATGGCAACAGCCAATCTGCCAAATGGACAAAATTCCTACCAGGCCCCTGCCCCAAAGCAGACGACCCCATGACAGGCATAGCAAGGTCAAGTGAACAACCCCCCCCCCCCAATACAGGGAGGGTGGGCGGGTGATCCGGTGCAAGCAGCCAAGAGGACGCCCAAAGTTGGGCGACCAATATTTAAAACCTCTGACCCCTCCTTCAAAATTGGCAACAAGCAGTTCTCCCCAGCAACCCGATTAACCAATTCACTGCCTGGGTCACTCGCAAATCCGCCCAGCAACACTGGGGAGGCTTGTATCCCCCACCGCAACACGTGCTCTCTGCTAGGGAGAACACGTTTTACCCAGTGCTTTGGGGGTACACATACCCCTAAACATTTTGTGAATCTAAGTTTGGCCTCATTGAGGGGTAGTATTTCAATATGAGTAGGAAAATGAGAGTACCCTTAAACATTTTTTTAAGAAAAGAAAAGCACTGGTGTTACCAGTTTAGATCATCCTGTGTTGAACTGGGGGGAAAAGGTGTGTCTCTGTGCTTGCTGTCCAAGACAAGATCAACCAAGGCAAAAAGGGTGGCTGTACTTATGGAAGGAAGAGAAGTTTTGCAGCAAGAACATAAAGGGGAGAACAAGGGGTGGTGAAAGCAGATAGGTCCCTCCTTTCCATTTGTTTTGCATTTCTCTGTCTCTTGATCACACTTGGGCATGACCAAGACCACTGGAATATATTACAGAATCAGCATGAATTCAAAAGACTGATTGTAGGAACTCATGTCCAGAACTCAATGCATCTGTATAGCTTCATAATCCCTGCAAAGTGTCCAGTTACTTCTTATAAATATGGTGAGGCCAACGATTCAACTAAACTTGGACATGGAAACAGCTTGTGAGTCCGGCCCATCTCTGTGTAAGTGTGTGAGAAGTCTGAATAGAATTCTGTTCTGTCTCCTCTAAATCTAAGCATTCCATGCAACAAGGCTTTCAGAAATCTTCTCACAGGAGACTAATCTATTAAGCTTAATGTATCATGGAAAAAGGAAGTATTTACTGATATTTCATCTTTTCCCACTCTAGTTCATCCTATTTCTTAGTTATACCCTCATGCATCAAACTAAATATTTCCTCTCTACCTGGATGCTGACAGCCATTAAATATTTCTAAACTGCAATTTCTCTGTGCCTGCAACTTAGCCAGAAATCTGTATATAAACTTGTTTTCTTCATTCTTCATAAGTCAATCACTGTAATTTTACATGAATGGTATGGGATTTTGCCTTCTCGTCCAAGGTTGTGAACAGGAATTCCACTTGAGCTAGGAAAAGGAAAATATTAACTACTACATTTTAATAAAATATTAAGTGCTGCCATTTTTGGGCAACAGATACTCACAGAGGTTTGGAAACAGAATGAGTCCATTTTGTTTTGTCTCAGTGGCTTGAGAAAAGAAAGCTTTAAAAGCTGGAGAACAAGAATTTTCCAGTGTTGTATTCTATTCCTCTAAAGAGTTTTATTTCTTAAAAAGGTGGTGGAATAAGCTGCCCAGGGGAAGGGTTGTATCTCAGTGGCAGAACATGTCCTTTGCATGTAAACAGTTCCAGATTCAATTCATAGTATCTGATGGAGCTGGGATAGATCAGCATTTCCTGTTGAAAACACAATGGAGGAGAATTTTTGTTGTAAAAGGAGTTTTATTTTGTGTTTCACAAGTAGGGTATCCTCTGCAAACTCTTGACAGAAATGTATATAGTCTGATATGATTTATATATTGTAAAAGAGTGCAACAATTAAAATGGAGGACCTTGACAATCTTTGGAAAAGTATCTGAAAAATCATGATACCATTACTGATCTTTCTGCAACCATCCATCAGCAAGTAGTCAGTGAGTGTTCTTAATGTTGTTTTCCTCTCTTCTGGAATAATTTTGCTGGAGTTCCTTGGCGTGTGAGTTTTTGTTGACATATTTTTGGCTTTGTTTCATGGTGCATTAATTTTTGTAAATATCATAAATAGGCCAAGAGCATATGCTCAATTCATCTGCCTTTTGAGAAATAAAAAACTGGGTGTAGAAATATTTAAACGGTCTCTTCTTCTACAGCCAGGGTTTTACTAAGGTGCAGTAATAGCAACAGAAGTAGGACTGAGCCCCTGGAGGCTCTCGTTCAAATCCCACTGAAATCAGTGAAACTGTCTCCAGGTTAGTAAAGATACTCTTTTTAGAAGATGTTAAGTACTTGTTATGGTGATTTTCCCTGGACAGATTACAGAAACATTCTCCAACAATGGGCTTTTTCCGTAATGGTTTGTGAGGTTCACATTTGCAAAGTTTTGAAGGAAGTGAATGTGCTAATGACTCTAAAATCCCCACCCTGCTTCCTATAATCTAAAGCTGTGGCTTTCACTCTTTCCTTTGAGAATTGCAGTCTTTGTAAACAGGTGTCGCAAACAGCGTAGATTTGTCCCATACACTGCTTTATGGATGTTGCTTAAGCCTTAAACCTGGAACCACACGCAGAGGCTTCTACACTGCGGAAACTACAGGGCGAAGACAGACATTTTAGACCAGTGGAACTGATTTCAGAGTGTCCTAACTGTACCTTTTGGGACAAGTTGTGAAACCAGCAAACCTCCCACTTGTGGAAGGTACCAGTTGGCTGGCACCTATGATGGTACAAATTCTTCTTTGCTCTTGTGGAGTCTTGTCATTGGAGCATTTCTTATTTGTTTAGTAAGTTTGTAAGCCATATTTCAAAAACCAATGTTTTGCCATTTAATTATTTAAATATATTTGATTTTCCATTGGGGGGGGGGGGCAAGGTGAACAAGCTGAAGCAGCCTTATGCAAGGTCAGTTTGTTCCACATGGGTATGGTCCTGTAGCCATTTCTTGCAGCTGTCTTCGCCCAAACTCTGTATGCCATTAAATGGGACTTAAGAGTGTGTCCTCTATGCTACAGAATTAAACCAGTGTAAGGTCTACTTAATCAGCAATGCTCGAAACTATAGTTCTGTGAAGGAGGCTTCGGCTCTTTGTCAGTCATCATAATTCTCAACCTCTGTAATTCCCAGGCTTCTATGGGAGTGCCTGCAATATTTTATTCTAGTTCAATTTTGTGCCTAAGAGAAGGCAATTGATATGAGTGAACAAGTCATATGTAGGCATTTAGGCTTTGGTACATACGTAGCTTTTTATATTGTCTACAGAGGAAAAATGGATTGGAACACCAGCGAGGAAAATTGTTCAAGACAGTTTAATAAAAATATATGGGCTTTCAAATGTAAAATTTGTCATGCTGTGAGACACTGATATAGATACAGTAGTTATGTTCCTATGCTGTGGTCCCCATATGGAGGGTGATAAAATAGATTATAGAGGTAGAAATGGAGGTGGATTATGGGCTGGATGTTCAAGATCACATGTTTACCAACTGTTGGAACTGAACAGCTTGTAAACTTAACTGCTTTCTTCTGCAATTTTATATTATCCACTGAACAGTCCTATCTGCATGTTGTAACGTACCTAACCTCCCATGAGTAACAAATATTAAATTTCTAGTTATATTTCTTATTTAAACATGCTACAACTAAAAATCAGCTCCCAGACAAGCCAGGGAGGCATCATTTCTTCTTTGTCCAAGTTGTACTTATGCTCTATCTCAATAGCTGAGGTGTTCTGAGGGGGCACATTTGATGGTTCCACATGCCCCAGAGGTTTGGCTGGCCTATGCCAGGGGCCAAGTTTTTAGAGTGGCAGATTGGTCCTATGGAACTCCTTGCCAGTAGATGTTTGGCAGGAGTCATTCCTGCTCATTTCCTGACGTTCTTCTAAAAACTGTATTATTCAGGCAGGCCTTTCAAACCTGATATTCTCATCCAACTACATTTTATTGATGTGTTTGACATTTTTCTTCAGGAGAAGGACCAAGGAGTGAACCCTACATAAATATGCAGTGGAGTCCCTAAGATGTTGGATGGCACCTTGTACGCCTCCTTCCAGCAACTCCTGCAGCCAAGCTGATGCCAAACATATTGCTCTACTTGTCTTTGGACCACATCAGCGAGGCCAAGAGGGGGCTCTTCTCATCTGGGCAGCCCAGGACCTCCATACACACTGCCCAGGCATGCGCCCTGGGGAGGTCACTTCGGTGCTGCCAGCGCAGCAAAAACAACATCAGAGGCAGCAGTTATGAGTTACTGGACTCTGCAGCCACAGTTGGCACTGTGATTCTCCTGCCAACTGTTTGACTTCACCCCTGGATGTGCACTCAAGACAGACAGATGCCAACAATAACAGTTGACTTAATAAAAGTATTGCCCTAACATGAATTATTAGGAAAGTGAATCTCCTACAGTTTCCCCACAAAAAGCCCCTGGATTTATTTGTCTATAATTTGGCAGATATAATCCACTCTGACTCTTGTCAATAAGATTTTATGTTCCATGATAGAATTCATAGATATTTCCAGCACATAATAGCCCAGGACACATGTTGCCTCTTAGCTAAAGAGGTACAAAAATTTTCAAAATACTTTTTAAAATCATGGTTCTCGAGGTCTCCTCCCACTAGAGTTAAGTTTTATACAGTTATTTTTGAAATAGGTAACCTACCACATTGGCTTTTAGAAAGGTTAATTCCCCCTGTTAGTTTTAATATTGGAGAAGTGTGGAGATATGTTAAGGTTAATATTATTTCTGATACTCCAGAGAAGTTAAGTTACATATTTAGAGAATACCTATTTCTAAGATAGCAATAACTCATTGTTTCTAAAAATTTGTTTTAAGAATATAATGCCTAAGTTCAGACATAGCAAGAATATAAGGTTCTGATCCTGGGTTGATATTCTGAGATTAAGAAATGGTGGTCTGAATGAGCCATAATTTGCCAAGGTTTGTCCTAATGTCTGAATTAGCCCATAATGTTCTAAATGCCTGTAAAAGTAAATTATTTAAGAGCAATTTGAAAAACAACAACGCGTTCAGAGCACAAAAAGGCACACACCTTCTATTTGCAGGCCTTAAATAGTCAACTGTTCTTCATTATTTTACACTTTTGTTTTGGCAGATTGCGACTTGGAATAAATATTTACAGCTATGTAATAAAGTCCAGAGAATTAGAGGTTTATGTCGCAAAATGAAGTTTTTAAAAACCATTAGAATTGCATGATACTATTGTGCTACTGCTGCCAGATGAATGATAGCAGAATACCCTAAGGTTTATGAAGGAAAGAATTGCCTGACCGCATCTCCACAAGGAGGGTCAGGTTGGTCTGTCACAGGGACTGCAACAGAAGGGAAAAGGAAGTAAGCATGAAAGAATGGCCTGGATCCAAAGAGCCAAATGAATGAGCCCAGCTGATTCCTGTCCTACTCAGGGGTTCTCCACATTTCCCCTTGTGCAGCAGGGCAGTCTTCTCCAAAGGGTCACCAGACTTTTCAGGATGGCTTTTCAGGTACACTTGGGACTTCACTGACAAGCCTTCTTCAGAAACCCCAGTCCCCCTACTGCTCACTGGATCCTAAGTTTTTTAAAGGCTTGGAACCAGTGGTTGGTTAATGCACTTCCCACTCACTCCAAACATGGCCAGGCATAAGGGACACCCTGAAACTGATAGACAAGCTTCAGCACTAGTGTAATTTATATATAAACAAGCTACAACACTTAATGTGGCAGAACGATGGATGGAGTGCTTAAAGGAAGACTCTTGGGAGCACACTATGGTGTTGGAAAATGTGTACCGAACATATACTTTTTTGCACAGGAAAACAGGTGAGACCCCTGTGGACTGGAAAAAGAAAGTGACATATGAAAATGAATGATACCAGGCTATTGTTATTGGTTCTTTCACTTGCTTAGAGGTTAGGCGGTTTGTTGGTGAGTGTTCGAGACTTCCTGGCTATTGAGATTTGTGTTTATTTTACAAAGGGGTATTTTTATAGCAAGCATATATACAAAAAAGTTTCACATGATTTCTTTAACAGAAGAGCTATCATAGCACGATTCTACTAAGTGGGACTGCTCTGTATTAGCAAGGGGCATGAGCTCAGAGACACATATGATTACAATTATTCTTGTGTATATAGGCATGGGAATGTGTACAGAACAATGACAAGGGTGCATGTTGGCAAGATGCATTGACATACCTTGTCCATGGGTGCATTATTAAACACCAGCAGGTATCTAGCAGGGAAGAGAAAGATCTCTCCCACTTTTTGTCTCCTTGCCGCAGCAAAGAGGGGTTCTTTTTGTATCATACATTCATCTGCTCACCATTCAGCATTGGTAGAAAAGTGTTAATCAATGTGCTTCTTTGTAAGGGCCATATCTCTGTGTCAGAGAACATATGCTCTACATGCAGCCAGTGCCAGACTCTAGCATCTCCAGTTAGAAGAAAGACCCCTGCCCAAGACCATGGAGGGTGGCTGCCAGTCACAGTATGGCAGCCTTCCCCAATCTGTTGTTGTTGTTTAGTCGTTTAGTCGTGTCCGACTCTTCATGACCCCATGGACCACAGCATGCCAGGCACCTCTGTCTTCCATTGTCTCCTGCAGCTTGGTCAAACTCATGTTGGTAGCTTCGAGAATACTATCCAACCATCTCGTCCTCTGTCGTCCCCTTCTCCTTGTGCCCTCCATCTTTCCCAACATCAGGGAGTCTTCTCTTCTCATGAGGTGGCCAAAGTATCTAGTGCCCTCCAAAAGTTTTAACATATGACTCCCACCATCCCTGGCCTTGGGCCATGCTGGCCAGGATGGATGGGAGTTGGGGACCCAACTTCGGGATGGCACCAAGCGGGCGAAGTCTGGAGTAGACAGCCCTCGACTAAATGCACCAATGGCCTGACCGGGCACAAGGCAGCTTCCGGCATTGCTCCTGCTCTTGAAATTCTCTCCACCCAAATTTCCCCCTCGATATTGAAGTTGCAAATTACCTAGTTTTGTTTCTGGAATGCAACATTACATTAGGAATCCTCGGTTGTTCAGGTTTTTATTTCTGAATTCTGTGGAGACAAGCATGTTAAATGATTCTTTTAAAAAGAACTTTATCATAATATTATGTTCCACAAATCACAAAGTATAAGCACAGGTTTGTGAAATACAATCTACACTCGGTCTGTGAAATGAACCATTCCAAATGAAGCAGATACATCTAAAGACACTGACTTTGCTCAAAGCAATGCTCATTTATTGCCATAAAATGCATGACAAATGTGAGTGTAAGCACCTTGATTGGGTTTTGTTCTAATATTTTGTTTATTAAAAAGTGAGAGAACAGAGGGAGCAGCAAAGGTTAAATTAAGCATGCATTGTTCCACTCTGAAAGTTTATAGGCCTATGGGACTTCCATATTGTTAAGAGAAAATGCAGCAAGCTTTTAAACATACAGGGAGGAATTCCATGTCGTGCTATGTTAAACGTTCCATCGCTGCAAGATTTTCAGTTTGCCAGATGGAATGACCCCCCTCATCCCCACTAGTGCTGTTCTGGGGGTTCTCTCAACATCCCACTGATCCAATTTCAGGGGTGCAGGAAGGAAAGCCCCATTGTGTAAGTGGAAGACCTTTCACAGAACTTCTGCTGATGGAACTGTTAGATGAATCCCACCAAAAGTCATTAACTTCGTCAAAAGAAGCAGTAAAATTAGCCTGTGACATTGTTATTCCCCAGTCATTTTTTTTGCTCAAAGTAATGTATTGTTCCAAAAGGAAATGATGAAACACCTGATAGCACATGCATGGTGAAATATATTGCATTGCCTTTTGTGCATCACTTAAAAGATAAGGCACATGAAAATAAATATTGCATGGAGTAAATATTAGTGGTATGCAGTGAAGTATTGTTTGCTTTAATTGCTGATCTCTTGATTAGTTGGAGGAGTCCAGGCACAAGAATGACACAAAATATGCTGTCATTTGGGAGTAGATAGGGACGCGGGTGGCGCTGTGGGTTAAACCACAGAGCCTAGGACTTGCCGATCAGAAGGTCGGTGGTTTGAATCCCCGCAATGGGGTGAGCTCCCGTTGCTCAGTCCCTGCTCCTGCCAACCTAGCAGTTTGAAAGCACGTCAAAGTGCAAGTAGATAAATAGGTCCCGCTCCAGCGGGAAGGCAAACGGCATTTCTGTGTGCTGCTCTGGTTCGCCAGAAGTGGCTTAGTCATGCTGGCCACATGACCCGGAAGCTGTACGCCGGCTCCCTCGGCCAATAAAGCGAGATGAGCACCGCAACCCCAGAGCTGGCCACAACTGGACCTAATGGTCAGGGGTCTCTTTACCTTTACTTACTGTATATGGAAAGTTATCCACAAGATGGAAGCCTACTTGCACCCTGTGTATTAGAAAAAGAGGGAAGCAGGGAGGCAGTTTGTTTCCCCATCAGTCAGGGTTCATTTTGGCCAGGGGTCAGCAACCTTTTTCAGCAGGGGGCCAGTCCACCATCCCTCAGACCATGTGGGGGGGCAGACTATATTTTAGTAGGGGAAATGAACAAATTCATTTGCCCCACAAATAACCCAGAGATGCATTTTAAATAAAAGCACACATTCTACTTGTGTAAAAACACTGATTCCCGGACTGTCTGTGGGCCGGATTGAGAAGGCGATTGGGCCGCATCCGGCCCCCGGGCCTTAGTTTGTCCACCCCTGATCTTGGCGATATATAGGCCTCAGAGCTGAGATGGCAACAGAATTGTCTTTGGAAACTCAGGCTGTGCAGCACCTTGTGTCTATGTCATAGTGAGAAGAATCTCTGCTAGATCAGACCAAAGCTCCATCTAGTCTAGCATCCTGTTCTCACAAATCCTTATTTCCAAATTTTGCCAAGGCATTAGGGGGCAAACTACCAGAAAATAGTGGTTTAATATTTACCACTATTGAAGAAACTGCTAGAAAAAAACTAGACTTAAATAAAAAAAACCCAACCCATTTAGACAAAGAGGGACACATTATACAGATTGGTAGATTGAACAGTAATGATGATGAATTGAAAATGTCTTGCCAATTTCATCTAGAAGCAATCAAGGGGAAATAGTGCATGACTTAGAAAATAGGGGGATGGGTGGAATCTTAGCAAAGTATAGATGGCAGAGGGAGTAACAGATGAAGCCCAATCTTACGTTATTTTTAAAAATACTTATACTTCACTTATTGTTCTGGTTTGGCAGGCTCATTATTTCTTTTAACGTATTTTTTATTAAAGATTTCTTGGTTTACAAAAGTATGTGCGATGTCTCTTTTTTCAAGTTACATTTTCTACAGATCAGTTTCATTTGCTCAGACATTAGTATTACATTAGGAAGAAAAGGGGGAAAGAGGTGGAGGGGGCCATGGTGGATGGGGGTGGGGTCGGGTGGCAATGTTTCTATTTTACTTAATGTATGTGTGGGGTTTTGTGTCAGCGTCGCTTGTGTGGGTTCTTTTTACTATTCCCTTGTGTTCCTTTGGTGGTGAGAGAGGTTGGGGTTGGTCTAGGGTGTGGTTGTTTGTGATTGGCTGTGGTGAACTTTGTTTTCAAGTGTGAGTGGGGTGGGTTAGCCATATTGATTCGTATGGTGTTGGTGGATTCTTGTCATTGTCTTGTTGGGCTATGTATGTGATAAAATGGAGCCATAAAATGGAGGCGCAAGTTACAGCAACAGCCAAGGCGACATTTTTCCACCTTCGCCGCATCAAGCAGTTGGTTCCTTACCTTTCCCGCCCCGACCTGGCCACAGTGACCCATGCGACGGTCATCTCCAGGCTTGACTACTGTAATTCGCTCTATGCGGGGCTGCCCTTGAAGCTGTCCCAGAAACTCCAGCGGGTGCAGAATGCTGCAGCGAGGCTCCTCACGGGGTCTCTGCCATGGGAGCATATTCACCCAGTGCTTTTCCAGCTGCACTGGCTCCCGGTGGAGTACAGGGTCAGATTTAAGGTGCTGCTTTTGACCTTTCAAGCCCTTCACGGCCTAGGACCCTCGTACCTACGGGACCGCCTCTCCCGGTCTGCCCCACGGAGAGCCTCAAGGTCCATAAATAGCAACACCCTCGAGGTCCCGGGCCCTAAGGAAGTTAGATTGGCTTCAACCAGAGCCAGGGCCTTTTCAACACTGGCTCCGGCCTGGTGGAACGCCCTGCCTCATGAGACCAGGGCCCTGCAGGATCTGATCTCTTTCCACAGGGCCTGCAAGACAGAGTTGTTCCGCCTGGCCTTTGGCTTGGAGCCAATTTGATTCCCTCCCTCTCTTTCTTTTTTCTTTTTCTTCTCCTCCTGCGATGAGGCTACATTTTAATATTTTAATGTTCCGTTATTTTAATGTTGTATTTTATTTTTGTTTTTAAGTTGTAATTATTCATCTTCTTTTTATTATTGCTTGTAAGCCGCTCTGAGCCCAGCCTTGGCTGGGGAGGGCGGGGTATAAATAAAATATTATTATTATTATTATTATTATTATTATTATTATTATTATATCAGGGTGAATGTGTCTTCTTCCATTTGTCCCCGTGTCAGTTTCAGTTTATTGGTTAATTTTTCTAATAAGGCTGTTTCCCATACTATTTGGTACCATTTGTCCGTGCTTACTCCTGACAGGTCTCTCCAGTGTCTGCTTATGATGTTCTGGTTGCTGAGAGTAGGTGGGTTATGAGTTCTTTGTGATGTGACTGGGCATTATTCTCTTGGAAGATGTTTAGTAGGGCCAGTTCTGGGGTGACTTCTAATGCTTGCTTGGTTATTTTGCATATTTCTTGTATGGTTGTTATGCAGAATAGTTGGATTTGGGGGGCATTCCCACCATATGTGGAGGTATGTGCCTGTGGAAGCGCATCCTCTCCAGCGTTTTGATGAGGTTCCTGGGTGTATTAGTGCTAGTTGGCAGACTCATTATCCGATAGTATTGCAAGGAAATCAGGCATCCAGTGAGGTTCAATTTATTTTTAAATTGTTTGAAATCTTAATTGGGGAATGAAATTTCAGTTAGATAATTTTATTTCATGTTCATTGTATGTAGATGATGCATTGTTAATTCCTGCAATTCCCTGTACAATAGAGTTACGAGGCATCTTTCTTTAGTTTTGCAGGCGAGCAACCTGAATTTATACAATTAAAAAATGAGAAAAGGGATAGTATCTACGAGTATATCAATAGAAATATATCTGTATGTAGATCAAACAAATTATTATTTTTTTAAGCAGAATAAACAATTAGATTGTTCTTATATGGTAGGAAATATAGTTATGGGGGGATTTTTTCTTTCTGCAAAGAAACAGTAATAAGGGTCTTAATGCCAACAATTAGAGTTTCAGGCTAGTGTTGTCTTTAAGAAATCTAGTGACCATGCAAATAAACAAAAAACGCAAACTCAGTAGTTTCCTTTGCATTCAGAAGTTGGACTGGTGGACATCTCAGTTTTGTCTTGGGGAAGATAATAAACTGTCGGTTAATGATGAAAGTTTATTTTTCTAACAAGCCACTAAAATTTATGCATGTTAAATTCATGTAGCATATCTGAGTCAAGAAGTGGGGAGATTTGCAGCATGGTTCCAAGAGCTTCTCTTGGATCTTTGCAAGACTGAATTGTAGAAAAGAAGTATAGTATACATACAATTGTAGAAAAGAAGTATAGTATAAAAGAAGTATAGTATACATGGAGAGTTTGTTGTTCCTTTTTTAAAAAAAAAAACACACACACCTCACAATAACTACAGCAATATTCCAAGACAGGTCTGACACATACAACCCTTTCTTTATTAAGAGAAAAGATTTGTCTCTTGGCATGTATAACTAGAGGGATGTGGGTGGCACTGTGGGTTAAACCATAGAGCCTAGGACTTGCCGATCAGAAGGTCGGCAGTTCGAATCCCCACGTTGGGGTGAGCTCCCGTTGCTCGGTCCCTGCTCCTGCCAACCTAGCAGTTCAAAAGCATGTCAAAGTGCAAGTAGATAAATAGGTACTGCTCCAGCGGGAAGGTAAACGGCGTTTCTGTGCGCTGCTCTGGTTTGCCAGAAGCAGCTTAGTCATGCTGGCCACATGACCCAGAAGCTGTACGCCGGCTCCCTCAGCCAATAAAGCGAGATGAGTGCCGCAACCCCAGAGTCGGCCACGACTGGACCTAATGGTCAGGGGTGCCTTTACCTTTATGTATAACTAGCACACATACTGTACATCAGTCCACTGAATTACTTACTCTGTGGCTGAGATCCAAAGTGTCCAAATGGAAAATAATTGTGCATGAGCACAGAAAGCTGCTGATTTGTCTTCCCAGATGCAGCTCCTTGCACCTTCTCCAAAGATATTTTTGAAGGCTAGCCTCTCCCCCCCGCCCCCGGATGAAACCTGAACTGCAGCAGGTTAATTTAGAGAGATTTAAGGCGTGTCTGAAGCAAAGTAGGTGTTCTCCAAAAGAGCCCAAAGTAGTCTTCCTGAAGCGCTAAGTCCAAGACAAGGACGGCATGTCTGAAGAAATTGATCACCCCACCTCCTGCAAGCTCTCTTGATTCCAACCAGGGTATATCTTTACCAGGGCTCTTTTCCCCCTTTACTTTTAGAAACATTGATTTTTGGGAAGGATTGCTGTTATTTGATCAGAAAACAAATTCATAACCTCAGACTTTGTTCAGCATCATTTGTTAACTCCTGTACTTGTTTGTTTGGAATTGTGCGGGCTACTTAACCAAGAGGCACCTCTAAGATTTCCCAACAAAAGCAAAGCAAAGCCTTTTCCTTCTCCCCAGATTTTAAATGTGTGTGCGTGCACACACACACACACACACCCTTACACAAATGCCCCTGCACCTTATTTGGCAGAATTTATCCCCTTGGAAAGGGCAACTATGACTGAAAATTTAATTCAATTCTGTTCAAAGAATAAAGGGGGGGGGGAGTTATAGCAGTTACAATTTTTTAAATAATCAAAATGTAAAGGAAGACTTGAAGGAGAAAATAAATACATAACACCCCACACTTAATTGTTTGAAATTTGTGAGGCATCATCCACTCAGAAATGGCTTCTATACCTTCGAATTCTATCCAGTTCTGTCAAAAAAGTTAAATAAAAGAAAGGAAAAGTTATAGGCATTTGCTTGCTTGCCAGTGTAACTGAATGGGAAGACATACAAAGGCTCTAATTTTCTAAGTTTATATGTCAAAAGCCTTACTGAAATCAAGATATAGTATGCTGGCAGCATAAGTCCCTCCCATTCCAAATATTGGGTTTAATTGTTCTCTGTCATAAAATAAAGGATGAAATTTCAGTGGCAGTAACAGGGATATTGATGGTGCCAGATTTTTCATTCTTCTTTTGCAATAAAGAGTAATTTAAAATATTACAGCAATACAAAACTGAAATGACAAGCCCCACAACTCCAGTATTTCTCTTTGACAAGTAAAACTACTGCATGAGATTTGTATTTGTTAAATATAATTAATCATATAGCCTACCTAGAGGGAGCCTGTTCATGTAGCACAGATTCTACATACAGAGGTTCTTGACTATTATTTATCAGATATGACATTTGTATTCAAGTATGTGGGTTATAATAATTGAAGCCATCAGCAACAACTGTGAAATACTGGACGACACAGGGACTTCCAGTACTCCATGCATAAAGCAAATATGTATTGTCCTTCCTTAACGGGGCTTAATCATGAACCTTACTTTTAGTTGCAGCTTTCTGTATCACTGGGCGATGCTTATTGTTATATATTTGCTGCTTCTTTTTTTAGGTTCTGCACAATGGACTTGTCATGGAGATGGATCATCCAACAGTAGGGAAGATAGCTGTTCCAGGTAGGCATATTTCCTTCATTTTTTTATTTTTATTATTCCATTATTTTGATGGAAGCCAGCTCCAGAGACTATTGACCTGAAGCAGGATTATATCTGAGCTAAGGCTGGGCAATATATTGAGATATCATCCCAAACCATAGCTGTCAAGCGTCCCTTATTTGGCGGGACAGTCCCTTATCCCAGCGCCATGTCCTGCTGCTGTCCCTTATTGATGATGTCCCTTAAATTTCCCGGGTTTCAAAGGAAGCAGCTCCTCTCCCTCCCTCCCTGCCGGCCAGGGTTCAACTGTGTTGCTTGGCTGCGTTGCTCACCCAATAAGGAGTCTAAGATTGACTGGGGGGTGGAGCTTGCATGCCTTGTGCCGATCAAATCGGCCGCATTGCCTGGGGACTCGCCTTTGCTCAGCGCTTCCCAGCGGAGAGGTGACGGTGGTTTTCCTTGCTGCAGCCCCTTTGCCAGGTTGCTGCGCTGTGGGAACCACCACTTGAGGCTTTGTTTGGCTGCTGGTTGACTAAAATCCCTTATTTTGGCTGCTGATCCCTTATTTTCGAGGCTGCTGGTCCTTATTTTCAAATCTGTAAGTTGATAGCTATGTCCCAAACCGGTTAGAAGTCCATATGATGATACTGGTTTCATAATTTTTGACCTGGCAATATATTGTGAATCACGATGTATGTGTGTGTGCTCATGCTATGCCAAAATCACGATATGTGAAAAACCTTGAAGCCAGCCAATGCCTCTACAAAGCTCCATCCTTATTTCAGACATTGTGATATATAGGTATATCACGATGTTTAGCTGGCGATATATCGCAGTGTTGAAAACCAGATATTGTCCAGCCCTAATCTGGGCTGCTGTAAAGGAGCTACAGTTTTCAAAGCTTGATTGCTCTTTTTAACTCTCAGTGCTTCATGCACATGATACCAAAAACTGAATTAAATTATGACACTAAAAGGAACCCTATTTCACATCCCAAATGTGAGTTGCTCCTGTACCATGGGAGGGATGAGGTGGTTGTGAGATCAGCCGAGTGTGAATGCACCAGTAAAGCCAATCTGGTCTCCTGCTGGTGTGTTTGAACCGTGCCAACCTCCCTGCTGTCTCATTGCTCACTCTCCTGCTAAACAGCAAAGGCTCACCTGTTGGGAGGTCAGGTAAATGCCTCCACTCCATCCGCTTCTAAACACCTTCCGATTTCTTGGTTGGGTCTTGTATGTCTGAGTATTTCTGTTAGCTGAATGGGCATTAGATTGTCATAAGACCACCAGTGAATTGCATATGTTCTGCAATATCAATTAAGACCGGTTACTTTCCCTGTTAGATTCTCAAGAAGGCAAGCATGCATAAGCTGTTGCCTAGGGTGGTGTGTGTTCCAGCCTAGATCATTTCCTAAGGACCAGGGTCCAGATGTTTCTGAATGATGCTAGAGTTATGAAAGGTTGTTCCATTTTTGTGGTTACAGTCTCCAGCTCTGTTTCTTCTTTGCGCAATAGTTGTCCTGACTTGATGCATACATGGACCATGTTGCCTGACATAAACTGGGCCTTTATTGGGCAAAATAATTGGCATTGTGCCTCAAAGACAGTGCATTTTCTAGAACTCTTCCAGTAATCTATCTTCCCCAGGAAATAGGTCACTGTACCTGAAACCTCCAGAAAACCATTAAGGGCAGCCCAACAGATGTGGCACTTTGTGTCTAGGCTGTCTTTCCTGTCATCCTGTGACCAAGTCTCTCTGATTCCCAGGGAAAGGCAAGGCAAGGAGGTTTGACTTTTGCTTTATGAAAAGGCTCCCTTGAACAAAGTATGGGGACCCCTATCTTGAAAAAAATCTTAGCGTAAGTTTGATGAAATGTTTGTGCTTTGTTTTTATGAATGTTTCTGTTAAACCATCTATGAATGGCAATCCTCAAACCACTTATTCCACAGTAGTCCCTTTGAAGTTAATTGCTTACCCTGGAGTCAGTTGGGCTAATCTGGAAAAAAAGCAGTGTATATGTGCACATCTGTGTTTGCTTTAGGTTTACCTTGAGCCGTACATAAATTGTGAACTTATGTGTTTGAAAGAAATGGAAAAATATGGCTGAACAACAGAAGGATGGTATTTTTCCTAGTGATATGAAGAAAGGGGGGAGGTCTCAAAAATAAGGTGGGACTTTTTCTTGTTATTTTGGTACTGTCACTTCTCAAGTTAAAAGTAAGCATGCTGTGTGGAGCTGGAATGAGAAAAGATCTCTGAGATAAATAATGTTTCCTTTCTTCAAATAGTTTTAGTCTCATAATCAAGATGTGCTCAACCGGGTGAAGCATATTGAGGGCATACAGGAAGGAAAGAGAGAGGGAGAAGGCCAGCATCAAAATGGGGTTCTGCCAAAAGAGATTAAAAATCAAATGTTTGCCTTTTAATCCACCGAGGGAGGCAGCACACTGTGCTTGTGCTCCAGTGGAAATGTAATTAATCAAAAATATAATTTGAATTGGCTAACATCCAGGTTAGATTACTGCAGTGTAGGATACATGGGGCTGCCTTTGAAGATTAACTAAAAACTTAAATAATTTCAGAATGCAGCAATCAGGCTAGTGACCATAATTGCTTTTTGTTGCTATAATATTTTGGCTTCCTGTGTGTTTCCAGACATTACTCAAGCTGCTGAGTTTAACTAATAAAGTCTTCTCCTGTTGGGGACCAGGGTTTCAGAGGGAGCACCTACTTCATGATGACCATACCTGTTTATTAAGAGCAAGTTCCCTCCAAAAACCGGGTCAGCAGGGAGTGGCTAGGAACATGTCCAGAGGAGGGCAACCAAAATGGTCAAAGGCCTGGAAACGATGCCTTATGAGGAACGGCTAAGGGAGCTGGGCATGTTTAGCCTGGAGAAGAGGAGGTTAAGGGGTGATATGATAGCCATGTTCAAATACATAAAAGGATGTCACATAGAGGAGGGAGAAAGGTTGTTTTCTGCTGCTCCAGAGAAGCGGACACGGAGCAATGGATCCAAACTACAAGAAAGACGATTCCACCTAAACATTAGGAAGAACTTCCTGACAGTAAGAGCTGTTTGACAGTGGAATTTGCTGCCAAGGAGTGTGGTGGAGTCTCCTTCTTTGGAGGTCTTTAAGCAGAGGCTTGACAACCATATGTCAGGAGTGCTCTGATGGTGTTTCCTGCTTGGCAGGGGGTTGGACTCAATGGCCCTTGTGGTCTCTTCCAACTCTATGATTCTATGATTCTAAGGGGGTTTGTGCTGTTCTGGTGCTGTCCCTGGATTTGGTTGCCTGCTGCCCCCTTTGCAGGGTCAAAGCCATTGTATCTGTCTGGTTCAATGAACAACATTTTCCATGAGAACCAGTGTGGTGTAGTGGTTAGGAGCAGTGGACTCGTAATCTGGTGAACTGGGTTCGCTTCCCCGCTCCTCCACATGCAGCTGCTGGGTGACCTTGGGCCAGTCACACTTCCCTGAAGTCTCTCAGCCCCACTCACCTCACAGAGTGTTTGTTGTGGGGGAGGAAGGGAAAGGAGAATGTTTGCTGCTTTGAGACTCCTTAAAGGGAGTGAAAGGCAGGATATCAAATCCAAACTCTTCTTCTTCATGTAGCTATTGACTGTAAGCTTGATGCTGCGATCCTTTGTGCGCTTACTTGGGAGTAAGCCCTTTTGAGCTCTGTGGGAGTTGCTACCAGGTAGAAATGTGCCAGATTGTGCTGTAAGCCACTTATGGCAACAAATAAGGGGATTTGAACATTTCTATCAACAATTTTTAAAGTTGCCATTTTGACATATGAAGAAGCAAACTAGAACATGAAATTCAATTATTTTAGAAGAAAATATTGGGAAGGAATACCTTGGAGATGGCAACAGGAAAAGTACATAAACTTTTCATGTTGTGTACAGCCCACAATCTATCTTTTGGAAAGAAAATACTCCTCAAGGGACAAGGTTAAACTGCAAGGAGAGGGAAGGGATGAAAAGGAATGTTCTAATGGCTGTCAACAGAGGTAGGAAGAACAGGCAGAAATGTGAGTTTTCACATAGGTAAACGACAGTACTACCCAAAGCTTAGCTAACTTAAACTTGATTAAAACTCAAAACCCATGACAGTGCATTGAAATTAAAATAAATCATCTTATCCTCTGATAATTTCCCATTTAGAGGAGCCTCTGTAAATGGCTCCTTGCATTGAAGCCGATCGCTAAATGGTTCTTTTAGACAGCTGTACTGGAGAAGCACCAGTCTTTTGTAACTCGGGGTGAATATGCCTGAATATAATGCACTAGTATAGCCATGTCCTGATGGCATAAAGTACAGAAATAGTTCACTTAGTGTTATCAGCAACCCTTTAAGAGAATTTTCCATTTACACATTCCTGTGCCATATGATGAAGCCCATGTCTACAAACTTATTGGCAGCCGCCAAATCCAGAGTGACTGATACTTTGCATGTGCTTCCTTTGCCAACCTACAATGCTAAATCTGGATATAAACTCCATAATCCTATGCATAGGAAGCTGATTTGCTCTCCAAACTTGCTTCATTTCAGATGGTGCTTTTGGGGGAGCCAGAAAATGGGTTGTAACAAATTTTCCAGACAGCTGGAAAAGGAACTACCTTTTCTCTATGGAATTATGTTGTTCTGTTGCCATTAGCATAGCATAAAGGCAGTGTTCCCTCTAGATCAGGAATAGGGAGTATTTTTACTCAGCACGTGTTTCGTAATCCCAGTGATGGGACTGAACAGGAAGAGTAGTTTTTCGCAGAGATATTCCAGAGTGTCAGGGCAGGAGGTGTTTATGTCCTGGGCAGCAAAAGAGCCTCACTGGCTCATCATCTCATGTCCAGCTGCCATTTTGAGATAAGGATGGTGCTGAAGGAAGGCTCACATTTAGCAGGATTTTTCCTGTCTAGGCTCGTTATTTGCCTGTTTCTGTCAGAATGCGGGGACACAAGGAGGTTGATAACAACCACAACTGGCTGAACTGCGCCAGAGAGATCTAGGAGATGAAGGATGAGAGCAGCCAAGCAGCCACAGCAGTGGACCTCGTAAAACTCAGATATTCAAATTGTAGCATCCCTTTTCTCTTGGTATTTCTTACATAACTTCTATGATTATCTCTTCGTCCAACTGAACCTCTTCAGGGGGAGCAAGAGAAATAATTTCTACCTTCCTTCTGTTTTGTTGGTGTTAGTCAGAATACAAGACACACTAACATCCAGGCAAGACTGTTCAGCAGCCCCCAACACACATTAATTGCATTAATTTGCATTTATACCTGTCAGTCATTTTGCCCCACCTGTCTACATCTTTGTATCTACAGCATCTGACCATCACCGCCAGGAGTAGCCCACACACTGCTCTCCAGATGCTGTTGGACTACAACTCCTGCCATCCCTCCCACTGGCCAGGCTGTTGCTCCTGCTCGGAGTTTGAAATCCAACGTCTGCAGGGCGCCATGTTGGCCACTCTTGGTCTACACGCACACACACACAGAGGAGAGAGAGAGAGAGAGAGAGAGAGAGAGAGAGAGAGAGGGATGGTGATAATATTGATACACTTTGTAGGATTTCATGAGACATCTAGCCATGAAGATCCATTAACATTGCATTTCAGTGATGGCCAGCAGTGGCTCATGTTGTTCTTAGCAGTCACATTAAACTCCAGAAAGAGAAAATAGACTGGGAAATGGTGGTCAGGCATTTATTGGATAGAATGTAATGGATATACACAATAAAACATAATGTTAGCTATAGGCCTCTTTTATCAGGCTGTTAGCAAATGCGGTGGGGGGCAGAGTGAAGGGGGGGAGAACTAGATATATGGAGGACGACTAGATATATGGACAGAGACAAATGTTGCTTGAAAAATGTTGCCTTCCATTGAGGGATTTTGCAGGAAATTAAGGAAGTCTGCACTACATGACATTGTTTCCTGCAGCTAGGAGATCTCACACAATAGGAACAACAACAACAGAATTTGCGGGTTCGGAGGGGGGGATATATTCCTTTCCATTTGCAGGGAGCACCTCTGCCTGAACTTCTGATCCTGTCTGCTTCTCATCACACATTCCTTTTTTTGTGCATAGCTGATGTTGCTTGAGAAATTTTAATTTCGCTTCACTATTTATGGCACATTGGAGACAAACAGCCTCACCAGTATTGCCATTACTTCATTCGTCTTTTTTAGTCATCAGTGCTGACTGCTTATGTCTTTTACATTCACAGGGCTGATTTCAATTTTAAGGAATTCAGTGCCTTTTCAGGAACTCCACAGAAATGATGCATGTCAACTCATTTGGCAGAAGTCTCAAAGCTGGGAGTGAGGGGGGGTGGGGAGAGAAACTTTAATAAATATGTAATAAGGTGACTGACAGTGATTAGTGATCATAGATCCCAAAAAGAGAGGAGAGGGGAGAAAGGAAGACAAAGGCTAAATTGCTGAAAGGTTTTGTTTTTAACTTGCTGTTTTCTAATTTTTGTGGGTGGCAATTTTAAGCGTGGCTTCTGTCTTTTTGCAAATAAATTTTTAATAGCTGCTTATAGCTGCTTCGGGGACTCTTTGAGCTGAGAATTAGAACAAAAGAGTAAAAGATGAGCAAACCTTTTTGAACTTGTAATCTTTTAACTTGGACCACAGCAAGATCTTTTTCTTTTACAGAAACGTGCAATCAGTACCAGAATTCCCTGGAAATGGTACCAGTTCAGATGCAATGCTAAACCATGGCAGGTGTGAAAAGGAGATAGGAAGCATCCACTTCCTGTTTTTAACTACCCATGGTTTATCATTATATCCAGAAACATCAGCTTCAACAGCATAGACCATATCTTTAACTGGGCGTGGGAGAGAGGGCTGGTCTCAACCTCCCAAGAGGGTGATCAGGACTGCAGCAACCAGCCATTTGTGTGAGATTTCCCATTGAGGGCTGGGATCTATTCACTCTCTCTAGCGCTGCATGTTTCTACCATGCACAGCAGCTATTTTGGTACAGGATTTCTGACCCAATAAGGAAATGCACACGTAGGAGCCAGCTTCCATGAGGCTGCTGCTTTCTGTGGTTTGGGAGCGAGGGAAGGAAATTCTCAGAATGCTCCTCACACAAATTCAATTTAATTCAAATGGGACTAGCAGGCGACAAGACTTCAGTGGAATGTGGACTCTGATTCTTTAGATTTATGAAATTATTATTATTTTACTTCTTGTCTTACTTGCAAATTGCTTTGAGTCACAACAAGGCTTACCAGACGCTTTAAAACTTTGTTGTGTTGATCATGCTAATAGAAAGTTGCTGCTGTTTAGTCACATGGCAGTGTAGGGATTCAGTCCCTCAAACAACACAGGATGTCAAGTCTCTCCTAGGGGGGTTAGAAGAGAAATGCAACTGGGGTGTGTTTTCTCTTCCAGTGTGTGTCTCTAGTGTGTGTTCCTTCATTTCTCCCAAGGGAAAAATTAGTGTGCTTTAGGTTGCAATCCTATACCAATTCACCCAGGAGTAAGTCAGTGGGATGGACTTCTGAGTAGACATTATAGCCTTTCATTGACAGATGCAGAGACAGTTCACACATCTCTGTGCTGGAAGGTGTGTGGGCTCAGGTTAGAGTTTTCTAAACAGGTGTGGGAAACGCTTGGTAAATTTCTCAGGTGCTTCCAGAAAAGAGCTTATTGTGGAGTCAGTGCTGGTCACGCACACAAGTTTTCTGCAAACAAGTGTCTACATGATGTTGTTGTCAGCAAAATACCCTCCACATTTCCTCTTGCCAAAGTAAATCTGATGAATAAAAATCCCCCATTAGATACCTGCTGTCAATGTTAAATGTGAAAGCTCATTAGCACCCTATTTTGGGGTAGTTTGTTGTAAGTGTGTGACATTTTGGTGTGGTGGCCTCTAAAGCCACACCATACTTCTGTTTGCTCCTCACCTGAGCACAACTAGCCATGTTATTATCTGCAGCCCAAGTGACATGGATGTGCCTTTTCCCACCAATTGCCACATTCAACCCAGTGAGCCGTGTTGGTCTTATGCAGTCGAAATAAAAAAAAAATTAAAAAATTGTCCAGTAGCACCTTAGAGACCAACTAAGTTTGTTCTGGGCATAAGCTTTTGTGTGCATGCACACAAAAGCTTATACCCAGAACAAACTTAAGGTAAAGGTAAAGGGACCCCTGACCGTTAGGTCCAGTCGCGGACAACTCTGGGGTTGTGGCGCTCATCTTGCTTTGCTGGCCAAGGGAGTCGGCGTTTGTCTGCAGACAGCTTCCAGGTCATGTAGCCAGCATGACTAAGTTCTGGTGAACCAGAGCAGCACACGGAAACACCATTTACCTTCCCGTTGGAGTGGTACCTATTTATCTACTTGCACTTGACGTGCTTTCGAACTGCTAGGTTGGGAGGAGCAGGGACACTTAGTCTCTAAGGTGCTACTGGACAATTTTTTAATTTATTTCAACTGCATACATCATGTTCATTTTAAAGAGAGAGAGGAGAGAGAGAGAGAGAGAGAGAGAGAGAGAGAGAGAGAGAGAGAGAGAGAGAGAGGCCTTCTACAAGTCCTCTTTATCATCATTGGGCATGCCTTAGATGGATAAATATGACTTTCCTACAAGACCACAGTATTAGTGGTATTATGGCTATGCATACATTTGTTTCTAGAGCTAAAGCTCAACTGAAGGGATGTTTTCTTATTAATTTCTGCAAACAGTATAAATTGTATGTGTTCCTCTGTGTGTGTCTGTGTATACATATGCACATGCATGCACGCACACATGCACACACACACAGAGTAATTCACATTCAGACATTACTTTATCTCAAAAAGCAAATTCCTTCAACTCTTGAATGGTAACATTTATTTTTCTCCATCAACCATGTGTTTCTGCCTGTTTTTGTTTTAACTGTATGGTTTAGATTGTACTATCAACATTTCCTGGGGTGCCAATTAGCAAAGAAGAGCTGTTTTTACTTCATTGTGTTTTAAATCTTAATAAAACCAAGGAAGCTGAGTTTGTTTGACAGATCTTCCTGCTGAGAAATATGCCCACCAAAGATGACATGTTCAATGGGAATGTTTATTCATAGGAATCCAATTATTTCAGGAGTAAACATTTTTAATAGGCCTGCACCTTTATCCCAAACATTTGTACTGGTATTGCTGTCTGCACTGTTAATCACTGACATTGTGTAATCCTGTTGAGTTTTATTGTTATCGTGTGTTTTTTCAACCATGTATATATGGTGCAGTCCAGTCCAGCTATCCTGTGCATAAACAAACAAAAGAAGAGCAATCCTTGTTTTATCACGATTGCCTGCCACCGTGACATATCATTCCACATGATGCTCTGACATCAGCCACTGCATCTCATCCTAGATCTTAACTTGGGCTTTTTCTGTGTTCCTGAAGTTTCACCAAGCACTTTCCTCTTCTTCCCTGTGACAAACTCAGCCAGGTGCTTAGCTGATCCTTAGTGGGCTATTGTAAAACATGCATGCGGGCCTCATGTGCATTGTAAAATAACCAAATTACTTCAACACACATACATTTCAAGTATCGTTATGATCTTTCATAATTAGTGAGTAGGAAAAATGTTTTCCACTGCCTGCAGTGAAGCTCCATACCATTAAAAATAAGGACATGTTTTCAATATTTAGATAATTTCACTTAAGTGTTAAAGGCACTGGAGGTTGACTAGATGCATTCTTTCATGCACTCCCCACATATTTCTTCCAAATGGAGACCAGCACAGACCCGTCCCCTAAGAACAGAAACGAGGCATGGAAATTTACAGTTCACGGATCTTCGTGCATTTGCAAAATGTTGCACAGGCTTTTATTTTGATTCCCACCCTTTCCCCCCTTTATTCACATTAAAAGCTGGACTTTTAAAATAAGTGTAAGAACTCAAATATAGCCAGAGCCTGTTCCATTCATTGCTTTTAAATTAATATGGAACACAAATAGTGCAATCCGACCAGACCAGACCCACCCACCTCCAAAACCCAACGTCTGTAACAACGTGTTGTCAGAATCCCATCCATCTCAGACTTGAGGGATACCTCTGAAGAAAAGGCATGGAATTATGTGTAGTACAGCTGGGGGACCTGGAAAACCCCACAAAACTCCCAGAAGTGCCTTGGCTCAGGAAACACCTCCCAATGACTCATCCAACCACAGCCCAAGCCCTGCCTTGATCCCCAGTTCTCCTTCTTCAAAACCGAAGGTTGCAACAGACTTGGTGGAGAGACCAGATTCAACTCATGTGCACTGGAGGAGGGAGAAGACTCAGTTGTGAAGAGTGACCCATCAGATGGCCAGAAAGTGGAGGAGCTGATAGGATATGCACCTCTCAGATGCTTCTGGACCCTTTTTGCTACTTTAACAGCTCCTTACTGTGCTCCTTAGTGTCCAGATTACTTTCTCACCTCCAGAAATCCCCGTCTCAGCTCCCGTTCTCACTCCAGTACAAGTACCAACACCTTTACTAGGTCCTGGCTTTCAGGACAGACAATCAAACAAAATGAGTCTCATCCAAAACTGCATTTCTTGCTGACTCACTTGCTATGTGATGAAAATATTTGTCATTTATATAGCAATCTTTGATTGCTTTAACCTTCTTCGTACACTTTAACCCTTACAAAATAGGTCAGTGTTGTTTTCCCTTTAGTGGTGGGGGATGGGCTGAAGTGGGAAGAATAGTGACTTGCCTCAAGTCCAGGCATAGGCAAATTTGGCCCTCCAGATGTTTTGGGACTACAACTCCCATCATCCCTAGCTAACAGGACCAGTGGTCAGGGATGAGAATAATATAATAATAATTTTTATTTATACCCCGCCCTCCCCAGCCAAGGCTGGGCTCAGAGCGGCTTACAATCAATAATAAAAACAAGTTGAATGATTACAACTTAAAAACAAAATTAAAATACATTAAAATATTGAAACATTAAAATATTAAAATGTAGCCTCATCTCAGGAGGAGAAGGAAAAGAAAAAAGAAAGAGGGGGAGGGAGGGAATCAAATTGGCTCCAAGCCAAAGGCCAGGCGGAACAACTTTGTCTTACAGGCCCTGCGGAAAGAAATCAGATCCTGCAGGGCCCAGGTCTCATGAGGCAGAGCGTTCCACCAGGCTGGAGCCAGTGTTGAAAAGGCCCTGGCTCTGGTTGAAGCCAATCTAACTTCCTTAGGGCCCGGGACCACTAGGGTGTTGCTATTTATGGACCTTGAGGCTCTCCTTGGGGCATACCGGGAGAGGCTGTCCCGTAGGTACGAGGGTCCTAGGCCGTGAAGGGCTTTAAAGGTCAAAAGCAGCCAGTGCAGCTGGAAAAGAGAGAGAGATGGGAGTTGTAGTCCCAAAACATATGGAGGGCCAAGTTTGCCTACACCTGCTCAAGGCCCATTGTGAGTCCATGACTGCAGTGAGTTTTGAAGGGGGAATTCTCTGGCTCACACACTTAACAGCAAGGGTGCATCAGCTGATGTCAAGCTGCATGCAAGTGAAACACTGGCCCAGTTTGGACATATACTTGGAGATGGTTTAGTGCTATATGAATAAGCCTGCCTGGACCTTAAGCTCAAGTACTCCTCCCTCCATTCTCGTCCTCTGATCTGTTTCATCTCTTTGCAGAAGTTGATTGTCATTTGAAAAAGAGAAAAAGTGAGCAAACCTATAATTGGAGGGATGGAGAACTATCTGAGGCAGTAGGTCTTTAAATACCAGTTGCTGGGAAGGACAAGTAAGGAGAGTGCTGTTGCACTCAGGTCCTCTGATGGACTTCCCCTGGGCATCTGGTTGGTCACCATGAAAATAGGATGCTGGACTAGATGACCTTGTCTAGCTTGGCTCTTACTACATGAGGACCACACCTGTAGATCCAAAGCAGGCCTGTCTTTCACAACATCTGATTCTGACCATGAGGCTGGAGGAACATGACCCTCTTGGGAGAGGCCATGTGGGGCCTGTCTCAGAGCTCTGACTTGGTAGTGGTGCTACTGGCTCTGACTTAACTATCCTTGAGGAATTTTATCTTCATGAATTCTGAAATGAGCCGGCCTGATACAAACCTCCCAGGCTAATGTGTGGATTGGAAGTTTCATACTTCCTGAATGTTCTGGTGCAGTTTTGGCTACATATTATGACACGTATAAAAATGTGTATTTTGAGAGAAAGTCATTAAAAATACATATTTAAATGGAAATTCTTGTGCAGAGTTCGCTTTCTTGAAAATCAATAATAGCAGATTAGTACAGCAGTGGGGTGAAACAAGCTAACAATTGAATACATGCAACAGTAATAGACTGATGCATCAGTTCGAACTCTGACTTATATTCATGGGATAAATAAATGTATCTGTTTTTATTGACAGGGGCCCTAGTGGAATTTTGTAGCCATTCTGTGTTAAGAAGTTGCACATATTAGATAACCTGCCCGCCCCCCCCGGTCACATTTGGACTCAGTAAGTTTGCAAAAGGAGGGATTCTGGCCAGCATTCAAGATTCTGTGTTTGTGGCCACTGTGGGGAACATAGAAGGTAAGGATGAGGCATAGGATTTAATAGTGGTAATATATTTACTTTTGCTACTTTCCTAGCTTGCTAGTCAAAGTTTAGTGGTGTAATTCCTGAAAGAGAATTTTTACTTCCTGGCTTTCATTTGCTCCACAAATCAAAGTCCCCATAAACTCTGCTGTAGGATCTATTCATTCCCTGTTTTTATACCTGCAAATGTTTTTAGTTTAGCAGGCAGCTCTTGGGTGCCCCTTTTCCTTAGGATTCTCTGACAGCGATCATTCAGGTTATTGGCTTTGTCTTTGCCCCTCCATTTCTACTGGGTCTACTAAGGTTTTAGAGATCAAGGACCTGCTAGATAAAGAAGGGTTCTGGTCTGCAGCATAAGCAGTGAGCTTGCAATTAAGAACGGAGTAATGTCTATTTTGTATTGAAATGCTGTTTTAAATTAACCAATCACACAATCGCAGGCAGGCAGTTATATTTAATACCACAGTTATTTCTGGGTAGACAGATATAATTTGTGTACTATTCAAACAGCCTTTGAAAGACTTATGAGTTTTGATTATGTGCTGGCTTATCCTCCGAGCTCAGATTTCCAATCTTTTCTAAATACAGCAACTGTGAAATGTAATGACTGAGGCATGTTGGCATAAAACACAGATTTGTCCTAAACTTCCTGATATAATGGATATAGCCTGCTTGCCAGCTGTGTCCTCCCACTTTGTAACGTTTAGCTTGAATAAAAAAATAAATTATAAAAAATACTAATTTGGAGCAGGTACTAGCTATATATTGATATAGTCAGTGCAATGTTGTTGTTTAGTCGTTTAGTCGTGTCTGATCTTCATGACCCCATGGACCAGAGCACGCCAGGCACTTCTGTCTTCCACTGCCTCCCGCAGTTTGGTCAAACTCATGCTGGTAGCTTCAAGAACACTGTCCAACCATCTCGTCCTCTGTCGTCCTCTTTTCCTTGTGCTCTCCATCTTTCCCAACATCAGGGTCATTTCCAGGGAGTCTTCTCTTCTCATGAGGTGGCCAAAGTATTGAAGCCTCAGCTTCACGTTCTGTCCTTCCAGTGAGCACTCAGGGCTGATTTCCTTAAGAATGGATAGGTTTGATCTTCTTGCAGTCCATGGGACTCTCAAGAGTCTCCTCCAGCACCAAGTCAGTGCAATAACAAGGTGCATTAACTAAGGTTCTTTCCAGGCCCCTTCCACTTCACTGTTGCACCGTAACAGTGCAATTGAACCAAGTTCTTTTGAGATAGTTAAGAACATGTTAAATTTCTCATTGACATCAGTGGGGTTTATATGTGCTTAACCTTGGTTGGACTGTGCTATGAATGTGCAGCTATGACTCTTCTGCAAGGATTCAAAGATCTTCCCTTAAGGTTAGCCTTGCAATTTCCTAGCATTCACACTACAGATGTTTTGTTGTGTTGAAATGTTGAACCTTCCCTGTTTAGTGCAGTTGGTACAGATGTGATGTGTAGAGGAATGCAGTCGCTCAGTTATCAGGGTGCAAGGGGGAGACCCTAATGTTTGTAAATATTTAGGGAAAATCCCTATTGGGATGGAGGGAACACCACAAATAACCCAATGAAATCAGAGTGTGCTTAATGCCCCCAGAATGCTGTCTGTCTGTAGTGGGCTGAGTGTGGAGGAACAGAAAACCAGGGAGTAGATGAATGGAATGGAGTCTCTGCAATCTTAAACAGGGAGCTGAGCTGGCTGATAAGATTTTGCCTCTGTCTCCAAGATGCACTGTTAGATGCTGCATACAGACCCAGCCTTCTCTCCCCCACTTGCTTGCCCAGTCCCGTCGCTCTGTACCCAAAACATGTGGATGGCTGCACCTGCCCTGCTCTTCAAAAGGTGGGTTAACTCGTATCTAGCTGTGCACCTTGGAGCTGTTCTATGAACTCCTGAACTGTGGAATCTGTTACCTGATCTAAGCTACGTAGTGATTTTTGGACTAAAGCCTCCAGAAATAATTGAGCTGAGAATTTGAGTCCAGGTGATTTGAGTGAAATCAAATGATACAGACAGCACTCTGAGAAGCAAAGATTCCCCTCTGATTTTGTTAAAAAGTAGACATGTTGGGTGACTGCTGCTGACAGGGTACAGTCATTTGGGTTTCCCAGGCTGTGGATCCACGGACCTGCGACTCCTCACCTGACCCCAGCAGCTCACTCTTGGTTGTGACCCTTTAAAAATGTGGAAAAACATTTTGGAGACTGAGCCTACCCAAAGCAATATAAAGTGAAACTGATAAGTGGCGTCTGTGGACTTTGCTTGAAACTTTAACTGGTTCTCACATGCATCAAACCTGGCTTGATTTCTTTGTTTGATTATGATACACTTGATGATAAGCAGTTGAGTGTGTGATGTTACCATTGAAGAACATGGCAAAATCTGAGGTGAAATTCACATTTTATCTCTGGTAGTATACTGTGACGGTCAGTTTATTTGCGTTAGGGATGAATGGATTTTCCTTGTTCTCTGTCTTTATTATTCAGTGGGCGTGCTCTGCCTTCTAACTAAACTCTGGTTTAAGTAGGGTGATGTCTAAAATTAATTCTGGAACTGAAGCGTGTATAATTTGCCAAAATGTTCCACCCTCCAGTGTTAACAATGAACATTTAAAAAAATGAGTTCTGTTTTGTTGATAATGCATTGTAGAATACCGTACAAAAAGTATCTTAATCCTTGGGAGAACAGAGGGGAGCTGCAGCCCCGGGACTTTTTTCAGAGCAGGACTGATGATGCCATTTGCCAGAACATTAGTGGAATTAATGGAACCGCCTTCCTCTGGTAAGTAAACCAGGTGATGAGGAGGCATTTATATTTGTTTGTGACTGATTAGCCTAGAGAAAACTGGTGAATGAGGAAAATAGCAAGGTGGAGGCTTGCTACTTTGCTTCCTTTTCTGTAGCAAAATGAGCTGTTTAAATGCTGACACTTCTTCATAGGACTGTTTGCATTTCAGCTGGCCAAAGATCTTTTGTTAAAGTTCAGTGTGTTTTACGAGTTGAACCTATGCAGTCAGAAGGACACACAACAAAGTTTAATGGAATTTACTCAAGAAGCTCTGTGCAGGATTATGGTCATGCTGATCCCAATAAATTGGCTAAGTATTGCAGCACTTTGGGGGGGGGTAGTTTATAATAATGGATCAACACAGCTGCCTATGTTTTTGGACTCTCCTTAGGGACATGGAGAAGGGGGTCGTGATGAGCTTCTGCATTTCAACATTTGCCACAACTGTAAATGTCACTTCACATCAACATGGCTTTTTTCCTGATTCTTTTTTTTAAAAAAATCAGTAGAGATATACTACACACCAGTAATGAGTGGGGAATTTTCTTCAGAATAAACTGAAGAATACAAAAGTCAAAAGTTGCTGCAGTAACCTGCAATCAACAGCACCCTATAGAAAATTCAGAAAGAAAGAAAAAATGAAACAGAGGATTCCTACTACATTGGTTCCACTTAAAAAACAAGACCAGTTAACTTGGAACGCCAAAATCTTTTTTGGAAGTACAAGTGGAGCCAACAACAAAATTTTGCAGTGTGGAACGCACCCTGTTCAGGATTCCAGTCGCTTCCCCTGAGTTTCCCTTTCCAAACTTCTGCAAAACTTGGGTCTTCCTCAAGGCTTCTGATGTCTGCATGGGTGGTGCAGTTTTGACTACAAAAGCAATGGCGCTCTTAGCTCGAACTTCAGAAATAGAAAAAATGATGTAAATTAACAGATTTATGTGCTCTAATGCACTCGTTTAGAATATATAGCAGCTAGAATGCATTTTCCTTTCTTTGTGCTCACAAGGTTTAAAAAAACTGTAGATGATTCCCACAAATGCAGATGGCAACATTTATATTCCTGAGCAGCCCATCTCCATGTCATTTTGGTTCCAGAATTCAGCCTGCAACACCCTTCCACTGGACAATCAGTTTGGCTCTCCAGGTGTCCCCACATGCTGTTGAAATGAAGGTAGTGTAGATTCTCCAGTTGACAATACCACAACTGTGTGTTGACAAGCAAGGTGGGATTCATGATGGATCCCTTGAGGAAGATTAGAGCATATCCTTTCACAGTAATATCTCACATGGTGGATGGGGATTTTTCTGTTTATCTGTGTTCAGCTCACATACCTACAGGATCGCTTTGGAATGCACTCCCTGGTATTAAAGGCAGAGTATATATTTTTACCTTATGCATTTGGTACATTAAATACAATGTAGGAGTAATATGAATTTCACAGGACATTTATAGGGACCTAAAGTGGGAATGTGAAATAGAGACGCATTTAGACTGTGCAAAGGATGTCTGAAAGGGCAATGACTGTAGACAGGAAAAGGGAACTGCGCAGACAAATTAAAAATGGTATTAAAAGTGACAACGGTCAACTGACCTTTTTAATGTCTGCATTTAATTTGTGTAGCAGTTTGGCATATTCTTAGCTAAAACTAGCTATCGCAGAACAGAAAGTCTTACCCATATTGGTTGATTTAAAAAAAGATGCCAGAACACATAGGCAGAGCTGCACTGTTTTTTTGGAAGGATGGAAAGTTTCTTGGAGCTGCCCTGTGGATACCTCCTATAGCGCTTTTAGAACTCTTGTATGCCACTTGATCTTTATTAATTTGGGAAGTGTGCTGGTTCTTACGGATGCTGAAGGTAAGAAGGTGAAATTAAATGCAACCTGGGATAGGGCCACTCCTGGCTCTTTCCAACAAGAAAAGGGAATTGGCTTTGGACAAAACCAACTTCATTTTCTTTAAGGGGTTATATTTGAGAATTTACACGTAGTGCACACCTTCAAGAAATGAATTTTGGCTATTCCCAGTTGCCCATAACTAATAATTGCCATACTATAACAGGAAGATAAGCATATTTAGGTCCCAAGTGATTGTTTGCTCTGGTTCACCAGAAGCGGCTTAGTCATGCTGGCCACATGACCCGGAAGCTGTACGTCGGCTCCCTCAGCCAATAAAGTGAGATGAGCGCCGCAACCCCAGAGTCGTTCACTGGTCAGGGCTCCCTTTACCTTTAAGTGTAGGAGAAGGGATGAAGAGAGAGAACTGAGGCTGTCACAGAGCCTAGAACAGGGGTGCAGAAGTTGTGGCCTTCCAGCTGCTTTTTGACTCCAGCTCCAATCAGTCTCAGGCTGCATGGCCTGTGGTCAGGGGTGCTTAGAGTTGTGGTCCAACAATATCTAGATGACCACAGGTTCCTCGTTCTTGGCCTAAAACTATCCTTAGGTAGAGAGGGAATACCATTGTGAGGGCTGATATTCCAACCTGAGCATTCAGCCCCAAATGCAAACAGAAAGACTAGCCTTGGCTGGGGCAAGGTTAGGGGGCAGAGAGCTGAGGTTCTTGGCCTTGACCATCCTCAGATCTTGTAGCCACAACATCTGAGTTGAAGCTCCCCCTCCTCAAGCAGTTCCACAAATAGCCTTTACTGTATAGGTAACAACTGAGTTTCAACTTTACTGGATCGTCCCTTCCCCTTGAACTTTCTACCATCTGTTGTAGAGTGAATATGGGATGCTACCTTGGTAGCCAATTGCCTGCTACCCCACACAAGGACTATTTCCCATGTGGGATTATTTTCAGGAAAGAATATTGAACATATAGTTATATTTAAAATACACCTCCCCCAGAAATGCAAATGGGACAAAGCTACCTTTTCATTAAAGACATTTAAAAGTTTTACTCTAAAGAGATCAGGCAGATTCATGGAATAGAGCAAAACCAAGTCCACATAATATGGCTGTGAGCTAAGAGTAAACCACACGTTGGTGCCAAGTAAGTGTTGGAAATTATTCTCCTCTGCTGACAGTACCCTCATTACTGATTGTGCAAAGTAATTTATCAGACATTTCTTAAAATAAACCATTCGTTTATGCTAATAGGACTTGGCAGGGGGGAAAAATTGGCAGGACTTGAAGTTCATGGTGTTTTGGCTTTTGCAAACAAAAACTACAATAGTTCTGAGCATTTTGAGGAAACCGTTACCAGAGGCACGCATGCAGTTGAGTAAAGCGACGACTAATTGTGTAATTTTGAAATGGGAGGATGGGATATAATTTGTCTGATAAGTTGACATGACAAATCACTTGCCAGAAAGTTGGATGGATTTCGCCTTTCTGCACTCTGCACTTATTCAGCTTTAGGTATGAATAATTCAACTCTTAACATCTGCCCCATGATTCTTACCTATTTTTTTGTATCTAATTTTGAATATCTCATTGAACTTGGTTTCCTTTCCTCTCTCTCTCTGTCTCTCTCTCGCTCACACACACACGCACGCACGCACGCACACAGACTGCATGCTTTGGACTTGATTATGTCAACATTTACACATGAGAATGAACTCTCAGGGTGTTCAGTGGAATCTTACATGTTACTCTTATAGAATAGTTCTATGCAGAATGACACTTACCAAAATCACTGTTTGTTTTGTCTGTTTTTATCACTTCTAACCAAATGTTTCCCACTAAAAATGTAATGGTTTTCCACAAAGAAATCATCTGAAAATAAACCGGCAAAAAGCCTGGACTTTGAATATACTGTCCTGTTTCTCCCCACCCTTGGGAGAAACTAAGTATCTAAAATAGACAGATTTGTCCATCCCTAGAAGGAGCCAAAGTTAAAACAAATAGCTGCCTCTGGGTGGCCAGGTAGGTGATGGAGCCTCCTAAGGGCTTGGGATATTGGTCACTCTCAGTGGAGACGGACCCTGATGCCAGACCCCAGTGTCTACGAAAGATTAATTTTAAAATCCTTTATGTGAAAATCCCAGTGCGGTGCCATTTCAGAAAATCATATGCGGAGAGTCATTCTTTGGATCTGCTCTTGGATGTATTTAAGATTTAAATTGCTAAAAAGCAGCTTATTTTAAGATCACTTGTTGTGGTTACTTTTTATATAAATAGCCAGAAATAGAGGTATGCTTGAAGAAGAACAACATGTGGTTCCCTTCTCTCCCCCCTCCCACTTTTATGGCACCTCTGATGCAGTTTTCGAAAACATTTCCCCCCCTCAGTGTATTAAAAAAGAATCCTAATCTGTTTATGATTCTGTGTGGCAGTGGTTTGTTGTTGTTTTTTAGTAGTTCTCTCCTTCCTGCAAAGAATGTTTTTGAATGGCCTTGACATCTAGAAAATTACTGTTCTTCATTTTCCTCCAGCTGTAAACAATATGAGTTTTTTTTAAAAAAACACCCTCTGTTATTTACTGGTCAAATAACATTAGAAATGATGAGAGCTTTTATATATATAAAAAGAGAGAGTAGAGAAAATTTATTCTCATTTGTTCCAGCTGTAACTTGACTGTTCACAAATTATGGAGTGAATACTTATATAAAAGGCAGAAACCAAATTGTGTGTGTGTGATTGTGTGTGTGTGTGTGTGTGTGTGTGTGTGATTGTGTGTATTAAAAAACAGGTCTAAGAGCTGGATCATGTGTTCTGTTCTCAAAAGCTAGCAGGGGGGAAGTTCCAGGAGTACGGGTGCATTCAGACACGGGGAATATTGCGTTAGTTTTCCTGATTGCAATGCTAGCGCCTCTGCTCCCTTCACACGGCAATACCTATTTCATTATGGAAATGTGACTTTTTGACTGATATACTAGCAGGTATACTAGCATTTGCACTAGCTGGCATGGTGTGACACAGCAACAAATGCCATTGGACCACATTGCTACTCCCCCCTCTCTTTCTGCACATGTGCATTTCTGTTCGCCCATGAAAACAGCAGGAAAGAACTGTATGCTGGTATGACCACCCGAATGACACTGCTTTACTCCTGTGATTTTCCAGGTTAATGAGGCAGCAAACAGATTATTTTCTGAAATCAAATAACATGGATATGAGCGTTAAACATGCACTATATTCTACTGATTTTCCAGGTGTGGCTTTTTGTCATGTGGAAGCTCAAGGATAAGGTAGACATTAGCAGTCAGGGAGCTGTCGTGGAAATCGAACAAACTGCCATGTGAATGTGGTCTAACTTCCGCTTGCTCCCTGAATTCTAGCCATGGGTCCGAGAGGGGTTTTCTTTGGCCCATGCGTTCCTCAGGAAAACCTGCTCTTTACTGTTGCATCAGAACAAACATCAATCTGTATAAAACCCAGTTGATGTTTGTTCCGATTCAGCAGTAAACAGTGGGTTCCCCCGGGGGAAAGTAGACAAGCAAGTGGAAGTATGACAAAACTCTGTGAAGGGGGTTGTTCATTCTCATGTGGAGGCTCAGGAGGGAGTGTCTAGGGCTCTTGATTTTGGCTCAGCACCTTCAAGGTCCACGTGGGGACCAGCCTGGTGTGTAGAGATGGACACACCCCCTCCAGTCATAAATAGGCAGGTTCACATTGAATTCCAAATTGAACTGAATTTCTCAATCCTACTGTTATGGCCTGTGCATGCTCAAGCATCGCACCCCACTTCAGGCAGAGAAGGGAACAGGCCTATTGATGACACGAGCCCCTGAGATTGGCAGGTGGAGTAACGTCTGTGGATCGGTCAAGTCTGCTCTAAATACTGGGAGTCTGGCTTTCTGTTTTGCCTGGTCAATGGAGCAGTATTTTCTGAATGCTCCAGATCTTCAGGCCCCAGATCTTTCATTTACTGCACTTATATGCCACCCTTCATAATATTTTTTATGATCTATGATGTATCATGATGTATTTCTTTAAATATTTATGGACTGCACTGTCATAAATATTCAGCAAGGTCAATAGCCCTAGGTCTCCCAGGTTTCTCTTCTTGTATGGGGAGGCCTTGGAATTGCCATCATTAACTATGTTGCCGGGGGGGGGGTGTTCCATGGACCTCAGGGGCAGCAGGGCATGTTCAGCCCAACTAAAAATCAGACCAGGCTTGATTTGCTTAAGGTGACAAAAGAAATCTGCAGGAGAAATAGAAATAGGAACCAGATCTCCACCATCCAGCCGTTCCCTGACTCTAATTTCAAGTTGATGTAATTAGAAGAGTTTCCAATGAATCTCTTATAAACATTTCATTTTCCCCCCCTTCTTTGGCTACATTAAAATGCATTTCCTCAAGAATGTCCAATACACAAGAAAGGCAATTCTCTTCTGATATATGAAACTCCTCTCTAGTAATAAGATATTTGGGGTATTTGAGAAGAGAGGAAATTGCTAAGGATTAGCTTTATAGCACTTGAACATGTCTCTGAAATGCTACTCTGTAAGTCAATAAATAAATAAACAGAAAGAGAAAAACCCCAATGGGATTACGGAGTTCTGTATCCTGTAGTTTATTAAATTTGTCAGCTAAAGCAGTGAGGGATTAAGGCAGTGTATTTAATAATCTAAGGAAATCCTTGCACGAAGCACCTATCACTGGTCTTCATCTCAAAACATGCATTGGTGGAAGTATATGGTAGGAAATGAAAACAATAGACCTGCACTAGGAAGTCATCAGCTTAGTATGCTTGCTCAAAGTACTAAACCCTTGGATATTGCTTACTTTGATGTCAACAGTTTTGGCTGACACTTCTTTGGATGAGAAGAGTCTCCTGCTGCCTGCATATGGCTATTGCTTGTGGGGCAGTGGAAGCAATTTCTCTCCAACTTTCCCCGTGGCAAAAGTGCTCATCCAGCACCAGCAGCTTGATCCCTGTATAAGCGTAGTGAAAGAGGCAAAGGGCCTGATGAGGAGGAGGAAAGCACCTCTTTGCTACCCTTCCTTAATTGCAACCACTCTCACAAGTCAATGGAGGCCTGACATTGACTAAACCAAATTGCAGCTTTTGATCTAGACCATTTCGTTGGTATTACCAGTTGAATACCTCTCATTTCTTACACAACGATCCCATGTTTGATCAGTTTCATGTAACTGCTTCATTGGAAAAAGCTAAGCAAGTGATTTACTCTGCTTTTAATGCTCTCTCAGTACTTGGCTTGGCAAGTCCATGCCCAGTGTGTTATTTAAAAGCAAGCTTCTTTCTACGGACCTCTTACCCAACGAATTATTGCAAGCCATAGTTTTGCCTGACAGCAACTGGGACTGTGCCCACACAAGGGCATTCCAGCACACATGAGTTGCTCTTTCCATGTGTCCATTTCCATGTGCATCTCCATCCACACACGAACGCTTTCCATTTTATGCCTCTGAAATCTTCCTTGATGTTTCCCATTCACACTAGTGGACAGGGCTTGGTGGAATAGATCTCTGCATTTGTTGCTCCTTCCCTCAGTTAATATTTCCCCATCCTCCATAAGTCCCAGAAAATATTGTGGGAATGCCTCCAGGTATGAGTTTAGTTGTGTGTGCTTCTCTCTCCGCCCCCTCTCACTCCGTATATGAAATACAATTTTCTGATGTAACAGATTTACACAAAGGTATATCACTCCAAGCCAGGAAACCTGAGGAATGCTGTGGGTACACACACAGGTATTTTTGTGCCTTGAGCAGGCACACTTTCAAATGAATATATGTATGTTTTTCTGTATACCCAATTTGCACAAAATAGCACTAAAAATGTGTGTGTGTGTGTGTTGCTCCACCTGTGCAGGTAGACCCCACATTTTTGAAATACAGATTTTCAATTATATCAGATTTTCACAATAAAAAATGGATCACTCCAAACCAGAAAAGGATTTGCAGTCGCTCACATGAAAAGCTGTTGTTTCTTTCTTCCCCTTCTCCTTTCTTACCTCCTGTTCCTCCAAGGGCAAAAAATATTTTTATTTTTAATACAGCTGGGGTTTTTTTGCAAGCACAGTTCTGCACAAAAGAGCTGTTGTAAAAATAAATAAAAAAATTCTACAAACTTACCTTCATCAGCAATTAGTGGAAAAGAGTGGGCTACATCATTTCCTTTGGGAAAGGAAACAGGGAGTGTGGTGATAGATGGTACCCAGTGAAACATCACCACACATGTATAAATGTCTGTCCATATAGGCGCATCAGTGCTGACACAGTCAGATTACATGTAATTTTATACTGAATTTTCTTCCCTTATTAGATTATCTGTTGGTGGGGAAGATCCAAATTTAGTGTGTTGGGGTGGGGGAACATGGGCTGCCACTTGGATGAGAAGGATGTCATGTGAGGCATAAAAAAATACGAGACACAAGCAGCTTCAAATTAAACTCCAGGGTGGATGAGCCCTAGGTCAGTGTGTTTGGCAGAACTCCATTGGGATTGCCTTTTCTGCATGAAACAGTTTTTTAATTTAGTGAAGTATCATATGCTATTATTTTCTGAGCCAAAAGTGCAACCTTCATTTTCAGAGAAAATGGGCCAGAATTTTGATGTAACACTAAACCTCAGTTGTAGCATAGTTAGGTTTATGAGAATAAGCCTCATCCTCCCTGGAGATCATGCGTTGCATCTCCCTCTTCTCCGTCAGTGCATTTGGAAGTTTTTGCTTCTATTTCTGAATAACTCCATTTTTCTAGGTTGTCCAAACTTGGAAAGATATACTATGGTTAATTTAACTATGGTTAGTCGAAGCAAGCCAAGTTCACACCATGGTCTATGAAGCTGGCTTTGTTTTGGTAACCATAGTTAAGCTTAACTAACTAAAGTTTAGTTAAGCTCAACAGCAGTTAATCTCACATGAAAGTGAAAACTGTTGATTTCATCATGGCCCTGCTCGGGCAAAAGAGTGCAAACCAGTGTGAAGTTTGGCTCATTCTTGTAATGCTGAACCATGATTCAGTGCAAGATCCAAGCCAGGTCAATGTTCGTTTGGTTACTAGATTTTGGGGCTCTTATGTCCTGCTTGTGAACTTCCTTTAGCAGTTGGTTGGCTGTTTGCAGTAGACAAAAGGTTCTGTGAAATGGGTCATTGTTCTGCCCAACATGGCCATTCTTTTGCACATGTTGTAATTCCTTTATTAAGCCAAATGAATGTTCCTTGCATAATTGCACACACTGATCAAGCTAGAAAATATAGCAATTAATAACATTACTTTAAGGACAGGTGATTCTCACTATTCTTACATCTTTGTACTCAAGTGAAATAACACAGTTCCCTTCACTATTATAGGAATGTACTAAATAGCATGAAAACAATTTCCATAGGTGTGAAAATATCAGAGTCTCATTATAGCCATTCAAAGCATTTTTTAAAAAATGTTTTCCATTTCTTGATCCAGATCTGCTTTTATTTGTGTGTGTGGTCAACCTTCAAAGTATCTACACAAAAGCATGTTTTAGAAATTAAACTGGCATTGCATCTTCCAGATTGAATTCAGAGTGTTCTGACACTTTTAAGGGTCACCAGTTTTTAACTGAGCCTGCTCATGCTTGCTTCAAAGCATGTGAACTGTAAAGTACAGTATGTGTACTAAAGTTATAGATAGGTCCACCCTGCAGAGATCTCTTTAGGCCACAGAGAAGAGTGAACAAAGGAGGAGAGAATTTCTCTGTCTAAAATATTGATGTTCTCCTTGGCTTTTCAGATTAAATGTGCCATGTATAATTGACAGGTCACACAAAGTGCTGTGTTGTAGTGATGGTGTGGTGGTGGGGCAGACTTGGTATCAAGTTTGGCCACCTGATAGTTGTAGAAATACTGCTTATCATCATCATCATCATCACCACAAAAGCAAAAACATGATATGTAATACAAGTAGAAACGGCAGCATCAGTACAGATAACCTTAGGCACACCCAGTGTAATGTGTATTTTGGCTTTCAAACTGTCCCTCTGTGTCCCATGGAGACTGCTTTACATCTTTTAAATCATCTCCATTTCCTGCCATTTCATCACTCAGAACTGTTGCCTTTCACATCTTTAGCCTGAAGTGACTTTTGGGTTAGCCCTTTAATTCCACCCATGAACTGAGTACTGATTATGTCATTCAATTGCCGCTTCTCAGAAACCACAGGAAGCAGGAACAGCATTATATGCCTTATCTCTTTTATTTAAAAAATATTATAGGCCAAAGCTGCAGGAATAGAACTACAATGCTACAGAATAGAACTGAACACTCCAGGTAGATCTAAACGCTTTTTATATATCATAGCAACCAATCCTAATAGCAGCATTTTTCTGAAAGAAACGACAGTGTGCATTTCGCTAGGGGAAAATAACAGCTGGTTTAAAAATTAATTTTCAAATGAATATAATCTGCAACAGGTACATATATATGAGGTGAAGTAATTCTTGGCATTCTTTGATTGATACTGTATCTGAAAACTGGGGAAGTGGGTTGTATTTGAATCCAGGAATGTCACCCCAAGTATTTTATTTTATGATATTTTCCTCTGCAAGTGGATGAACAAGCATTACAAACATGCCCTCCACCTGTAAGATCCCATTATATGGCAGGTAACCAGGGAATAGCCAGTGCGTTAAAATGAAACCTGCACATTGAATCTGGCGGAAGACAGCTGGTGTAGAAATCAGCACAAGAATCAGAGCAATCTGCAAAAGGCATCTGAGTTCACATTAAACATTGCTCTGTGCTTGCTGAGTTAGAAGGGTGGCTCTGAACTTTGCACGTTTTTGTAGAGGTGAGAGCTGCTTTTCATTTCCCTCCTCCTCCTCCCATCTGCTTAACGTCTTGGCTTTCTGCAAGCAGGCAGCCATCTTCCAATTCAACGAAAAGGGTTAATAGAGAAGAGAGTGTTTGTGTCCTTTGAGTTTTATTGTTTCACGGTACAATTTACACATTTTATTAGGCTGAAAAGTGTCACAAGCCTAGCCCTGGAGAAGCTGAACCTGTGGAACAGTTTCAGGGAAGCAGGTCTGGAGGAAACCCAGGGGGCAGGGAGCGTGTATCCATTCGAAAGCGGAGAATGTGGAAACAGGAAACTAAGGTGGTCAGAGACAAGGCCCTTCAGAACCCTGGACAGGTCCTAGGGACCATGCAGCTTGTTCCAGTGAGTGCTTGGTGTTCGCTGAACCCTTTATATACTCCCAGGGCCTGACTACACCTCTTAGATTTTGCCTCCTTGATTCCTTTGGCTTGGAGCCTGACACTTCTCTTCTGTTTCTTGCTGGGGTGCATTGCCTGTGGTGGCAAACGGGCTCAAATGCTCATGGGTACTTTGGGGGAAAGGTGTTGGCTTCCCTCTGGTATCTTTTGCAGGGGCTACATTCTCTAGGGATTCAAAATTGAGGATGTGTGATTCAGTAAGTTCCAGGTCACTGGCAGAGGCTCATTGTCAAGACCCTGAAGTAGTGTGTCTGGGGTCTCTTCTGCCAGCCCTCCTGAGGCTTGTGCTAGCAAGCTCCCTCCTGAATAGGGCACTGCTGGCACTCCAAGTCATGGCACCATCACAGCTCAATTGTTAAAAGTGTCTTCAATATGGGATGCCCCAATGACTTTCAAGGTGTGAGACTGTTGGTGGGACCCTTTTATCAGTGAAGAGTGGATAGCATGGGATGTGCAAGCTGTGGCTGCATCCTGGAGTCTGTGCATCCTGCTGTGATGATTCATCCAAGCAGACCAAGCCACATGGCACATACAACAATTCAGCATCTGTTTCTTTCAAATGAGGTCAGTAACAAGCACAGATGAATGTGTGGAACAGGGAACAAGAGCACTCCATGCTGCAACAATTTCTTACATATCTGACTTGGATTATCTCATACTGAATCGAGAAAGAATATATATGTAGACAATGTTCTCTTTTACATGTTTTAAACCTTGGGCACCTTATATCCAGAGTTTATATTAAGAGATATCTTAAGAGATATGCCTCATCTGTCACAGAATCATGGAAGAGTTGCAAGGGACCATGAGGATCATCAAGCTCAACCTCTACAATGCAGGAATCTTTTGCCCAACATGGTGTTTGAACCCACTATCCTGGTATTAAGAGTCTCATGTTCTACCAACTGAGCTATCCTTTGAAAGGAAGTTACTGATTTTCAGTCTAATGCTTTCTCAGTTGAGCTACTTTGGCCATGTGTTAACTGTGAACTATACAGAAATTTATTATAGACAGAGAGACACATTTCAAGAGACACAGCATTGCCAGAAAGAATGCCCCCCCCCCCGGTCAAGTTCTTCCACTCTGTGTAGTGCTCTGGCCTTGTTTTCCATGTTCCTGGGACAAGGTCAGCTGGGGAGAGCTGAGTGGAGGACATTTGCAGTGATCTTGGGTAAGGAGAGGGATGATGAGAGAGGAAGGGTAAGCCAGGTGAGGGGGCCATGACTCAAACAATTGATGGTTGTGCCATGTGCCAGCCTCTAACCAGAGGAAATGTGATAGCTCTGTCAGCCAGCCCTCAGGTGTGTTGATGCAACCACTGAATTTTAGGTTAGCTTTAAATATGGTCTCCCTCTGAGAGTGGGGGATTTGTCACCTCTACAGAAGTGGAGAACCTATTAGCATGGTCTGTCCTCAGGGGCTGATGAATTCAGGTGGCTCTGGGGGATTTTCCAGCTAATTTGACCCCTGGTCCTATTAAAAGCCCAGTTAATCTGTGCAATACATGGATGGCCCAGGTTGGTGACATGCTCGCCCCGGACATCCTCTCCCGTTTGATAGAGCTTAACTGGCTTCTTGGCACACAGCAGAGCTGAAGACAGTGAAACCACCTGGGAGACGCAAGCGAAGAAAAACTCCAGACAAATGCAACCAGCACAAGTAAGTGTTCATTAGTGAGCCTACTCAGTGGCAGTGAAGACAACAAAGAAGTACTATTGATATATCCTCACTATGCCACCCAGCAGAACGTTTCTACATTTAAAGAGCAATCCAAACCACTAGTCCACCTTGCTGCAGGGGGGCATGGAGGTGTTTGTCTGCCCAGTCCTTCCTTAAAATCCTGTCCTCTAGTGGCAAGAGAGCTGTACTACCAAAATGCTTGTTTACAAAGCTATTGTACTACCAACCTTACTATATGCTTGTGAAACATGGGCCACTTATAAATGCCATCTCTAACCCCTCGAAAGATTCCATCAGTGGTGTCTCAAAAGTTTTTTACACATCACTTGGGAAGACAGGCAAAGATCACCAGTGTTGAAGCAATGATTCTTCAACATCAACTTAGTTGGACTGGTCATGTTGTGTGGATGCCTGATGATCGTCTTCCAAAGCAACTACTCTATTCCAAACTTAAAAATGGAAAGCGTAATGTTGGTGGTCAACAAAAGAGGTTTAAAGACTTTCTCAAGGCAAATCTAAAAACATGTAGTATAAACACTGACTACTAGGAAACACTGGCCTGCAAGTTCTCCAGTTGGAGAACAGCCTTTACCAAAGGTGTCATGGGCTTTGAAGACACTCGAACTCAGGACACAAGGGAGAAACGTGCTAAGAGGAAGACACGCTTGGCAAATCCACACCGTGATCAACTCCTGCCCAGAAACCAATGTCCCCACTGTGGAAGGACGTGTGGATCCAGAATTGGCCTCCACAGTCACTTACGAACTCATTGTTAAAACCGTGTTTATGGAAGATAATCTTACTCAGCTACAAGTGATAGCCAAAGAAAGAAAAAGACTACCAGCCGGGAAACCCTACTAGTGAAGAGCACCCCAGTGCAGCCTCCCAAATGGCAGGCAGATGGAAGATAACATGGGAGGATCCTTGTCATTGGTAACGAATGGAAACCCCAGAAACAGGATGGGGAGGCAGCATTGAATCACCTGGATGCAGAGCTGTCATCTGATGACAACAGGCCTGATCTGTGCCTCTGCTGCCTGGGAGCTGGTACTGCAAAATGGTCTTCCCACCCTAAGCAGCGGGACTGTGGATGAGGCAGCGGCTGTGCTGCTCTATTGAGTCCTGCTGTTGCTGGAGAGGGGTTTCCTCACCCGCACTGCACATCTTTGGCTGACACTGGCTGGACCTGAAGCAGCACACATAGCAAAAAAGATGTTGTGTAGAGAGTGGTGAACTTAACACTGGGGTACACCGGGGAGGGTGGGGTACAAATAATTTATTATTATTATTATTATTATTGAGTATTTTACTCCAGTGTGTTCACACATCATAGTGGCCTTTTATAGTTGAAGTAAAGGAGGTCTGTAGCATCCTTGAAGACAATAAATGCCAACCATTTTTTGCTGTGATTTGTATAGAAGCGAAAGGCTCAAATCCGACAATCTTACAAAAGGAAGATGCATTAGCAAGGCGGTGGGGGGGGGATGACACATCTTGGAAAGAAACATCAAGTCAAATGTGAAACCCACAAGTGCAAGTGGCAAAGGATCAAAGGTGCTGGGGTGTGTGGGAGAGAGGGAGGTGCTGCTGATGCTCCCAGACAGTCAGTGATGGAAAAATTCTCTTTAAACCAAGCACCTGCTGCTTACGATTAGAACTTCAAAATTACTAGCTCAAGTAAGTTAAAGCACTTTACTTCACAGTGAAAGTGGGATGGTGGAGAAAGGGAAAAGGAAGTAGTCCAAAGCATCAGGAGGTGGAAAAAGTCAAGGAGAATGGGGAATTCCATTAATGAAACTGATCTGTGCACATTTGAGATGGAATATTGCTTATGCATGGCTGGTTCCAATCTGATTCTAATTTATACTCTCAAGCTTTTTAGTTGTCTTCTTTCTTGGATGCAGAGTCCCCCCCCCCCCGCCGTCTCTCTCCCTCTCTGGATAGCTTCCTAGCCTTATACTTCATTCCTCTCCATGGGTGTGTCTGCTTCTTACATTTCACTTTCTCAATATTCCTGTAGCTTTTATGGGTGCCTTTCACAGGATAGAATGAAAATCTCTGGTAATATTTACAGCCACAAGAACTTCAGAAAGAGGGCCACTCTGTTGTGCTCACACATGCACACTTGTGCAATTGAAACCAAAGGCTGCTTGATTGAAGAGACTTGAGTGCCCCATACTGCTTTGATATTCCCAACCTCAGATGAGCTGAATATCACATGACAGGGATTGGCAACAGACAATGGAAAGCCAACACAATTGCATGCCCTCCGTACTGTGTTGGTATTGATCACATTGTCAGTTTGTAAATTCATCTGAATAGGGTCCAAATGTGGAATTTGCCCTTTTCTCCTGCCCAAATCCTAATGTTGACTGTTCTTTTAGGAATTTAAAATTAAAATAAAACAGATGATTGCTTGGAACAGAAGGCAGCAGAATTGCAGCAGCCTCACAGATAGCGCTCTAGCTACCACAAGCTGTAAAGAGGCAATTGCACCAAGGTATCAAAACTGGCACTGGGTGCTGTGCAAATGAGGGAGTCATGTGCCACCATCCCTAACATTTTCTGGGCAAGGTGATTACGATGGTGGCTGTCTGCCAGTTGTGCGCATGCATGGATAAGGCAGATTATCCAGACCCACTTCAGTCTGGCTTTAGACCTGGATTTCGCAATGCAGTAGCCTTGGTCTCCTTGACTGATGATCTTTATCAGGACATGGAGACATGGAGAGTGCAACCCTGTTGGCTTTTCCTCTTGGTGGTTCAACCAGTGTATGACTGAGTGACCAGGTGGCATCAGTGGTGACATGCCTATGCCCAGCTTTTGGCTGGTTCACCTGCTATAGCCATTCTTGAACCAGGATAGCCTGACTTCAGTAAGCCATAACCCAATAGCCTTAAGATTGGCCTGTTGTGATGCGTTTTATCCCACCCAGGGCCCACTGCCTCAGGCGGCAGGATCCCCAAGGACAGCAGATCCTGTCTCCAAGGAACGCATCTTCTTCTTCTTCTTCTTCTTCTTCTTCTTCTTCTTCTTCTTCTTCTTCTTCTTCTTTGCAGTCCATGGAGGCCAAATCTGCTAGCCTAGTGTTCCTCCTTGGCCAATAGGAGATGCTGCTGGTCTCCTCCCATCCTTGTTCTCAGTGTAGATCTTCACCCACCCCTTCCCTGATTGGGGGGGGGCACCATTTTGTGGTTTGCTTCAAGTGTCAACATGTTTTAGGCTAGTCCTGTGTGGCACTAGCTGTCATGGGCCAGGAATCAGCTTCACCTGCTGAGCAGCAACCTGAAGGAGCAGAAGGCAGTAACTGCACCTGCTGCTGATCAGCCTTCTTCTTCCTGATGTGAACCAGCTGGCTCTAGCTTAGGGTTTCCAGCCTCAGACAGTTGCTGGAAACATTTGTTGTTCCTGACCAGACCTTGCTGCTTCTTGCTTCTCTTGACCTTGGACCCTCTGCTTTCTTGACCCCTGGACCATCTGACTATGTGAGCTGAGATACTCCTGTCCTTAGGACTGGACTGAACCTTCCATACGGACTCTGCCTCCAGGCAAGGACCCCCGAGACTTGGCTGATTGGCTGGCCTCTCCTGCCACTGAGCTCTGCTGTGGCTGAGCGGTACAGAACGACGATGCTACTGTTCAAAGACGGTCTAGAAGCTGCAGCTAGTGCAGAGTATGACCGCCAGGGCAGCAAGATCAGACCATGTGTCCCAAGTCCTTTCTCAAAATACGCCTTTATTAAGGATTTTCCCTGGATTGCCATTTGTTCTGATTGCTAAATAGCAGGTTTTCCCTTGGGGAGGAGTGGGGCAAGGGGGAAGCTGCTTGGAGCCATGCCTAGAAAGTGAGGGTCAAGCAGAAAACCTCTGAGACAGACTCTTAAGAAAATGCAGGGGGAATACTAAACTGAGCAGTTGCCAACCTAGTAGCCTTCTCTCGGAACTGTTGCATGGGAAGGGGAAAGCTGCGCTTTGATTGCTCGTTTCTAAGTTCTAGGCTGGGGGCAGAAGTAATTAAATAAATCACATGCAGAACTGAAATAATATATTGTAAAATTCTGAATAATCATTTTTCAAAACGGTTTGCAACAAGTCTGTTATTTATAATTTAATGCTTTAACTCTTTGTCTTGGGAAGGTCAGTACTTTTATTCCTGCGTGTGCACACACGTGTGGCAACTTGAATTAATTAATCTAGGGAATCGGGACACTTGTGGCAGCTCTTGGTGCCGGGGCTGTGGTTGGTCGAGGTCCCTGCCTTTGCCCTTGTTCTCGTTCATCTCAGAAATCTACCATAAAAACTCCTGGACTGTTTAACCTTTTAAAAAGAAAGACGTCTTTAATCCCCTTGGGACCTCACGTAGCAAAAAGGTGCTTGCACTGTCTTATCTGTCTTTTATATCTCATGTTTTAATGTGTTCTGTGTCTTAACTTTATGGTTTGTTTGGCGCCTGGGATGTTATGGCAGAGAGGCGCCAAATAAACAAAATTTATGATGATGATGTGGATTTCAAGTACTAGGGAAGGCGGAGACAATTTGGTACTATATGTATAACTGATATAATGTTCATCTGACGCCTTGTGAAACCCTGGCGATAAAGCAGTATCTGGAGCAAGTATCTTAGTAACTTGCTAAAGAAGTCAAAATATAAATATTGATTTACAGGACTTCACATATAGCAGAATGTGTGTTTAGGTCTTTCTTGCGGAATGCTCACTGCTTTCTCCAGAAAAAATATTCTAAATATGTAGTACAAGGTTAGTTTTTCAAGTTAGTTTTCCAAACTTCCTCCCTCTGTTTCATGCCTTCAGTTTGTATGGCACCTTTAGAGAGTTGCATTGGCAACATACATAGGCTAATAATAGTAGTAGTAATAATAATATAAATAAATAATTTTATTTATACCCCACCCTCCCCAGCCAAGACTAGGCTCAGGGTGGCTAACACCAGGTATAAAAACAATTGATTAAAATACAACTTAAAAACAAGATTAAGTACATTAAAATGCAGCCTCATTTCAGTAGAAACTCAAATAAAAAACTTTTTGGGGATGAAAACGTCAAATCTTCACCAAGGCCAACTATCCAGACTGGTACTACGTGGGCCAGAAAAAGCCAGGGAAATCCCCAAATAGGAGTTCCATCACAGAAGGAGAAAGGAAAAAGGAAAGAGGGGATCAAGTTGATTCCAAGCCAAAGGCCAGGCAGAACAACTCTGTCTTACAGGCCCTGCGGAAAGAAATCAGATCCTGCAGGGCCCTGGTCTCATGAGGCAGAGCGTTCCACCAGGCCAGAGCCAGTGTTGAAAAGGCCCTGGCCCTGGTTGAGGCTAATAATAATAATAATAATTTCTTATTTATACCCTGCCCTCCCCAGCCAAGGCCGGGCTCAGAGCGGCTTACAAGCAATAATAAAAACAAGATGAATGATTACAACTTAAAAACAAAAATAAAATGCAACATTAAAATAATGGAACATTAAAATATTAAAATGTAAAGGAAAAGAAAAAAGAAAGAGAGGGAGGGAGGGAATCAAATTGGCTCCAAGCCAAAGGCCAGGCGGAACAACTCTGTCTTACAGGCCCTGCAGAAAGAAATCAGATCCTGCAGGGCCCTGGTCTCATGAGGCAGAGCGTTCCACCAGGCCGGAGCCAGTGTCGAAAAGGCCCTGGCTCTGGTTGAAGCCAATCTAACCTCCATAGGGCCTGGGACCACTAGGGTGTTGCTATTTATGGACCTTGAGGCTCTCCGTGGGGCATACCAGGAGAGGCGGTCCCGTAGGTACGAGGGTCCTAGGCCGTGAAGGGCTTTAAAGGTCAAAAGCAGCACCTTAAATCTGACCCTGTACTCCACCGGGAGCCAGTGCAGCTTGAAAAGCACTGGGTGAATATGCTCCCATGGCAGAGGTGAGGAGCCTCGCTGCAGCATTCTGCACCCGCTGGAGTTTCTGGGACAGCTTCAAGGGCAGCCCCGCGTAGAGCGAATTACAGTAGTCAAGCCTGGAGATGACCGTCGCATGGATCACTGTGGCCAGGTCGGGGCGGGAAAGGTAAGGGACCAACTGCTTGATGCGGCGAAGGTGGAAAAATGTCGCCTTGGCTGTTGCTGTAACTTGCGCCTCCATGGAAAGGGAGGCGTCAAGGATTACACCCAAACTCTTAACGGAAGGCAGTGGCACTAATTGGGCCCCCGCAAGAGAAGGGAGTTAGACCCTCATCCCCATGCCATCCCGACCTAGCCATAGGACCTCTGTCTTCGAAGGATTTAGTTTCAATCGGCTCCCACAAAACCATCCAGCCACAGCTTCCAAGCATCTGGTCAGTGTGTTTGGGGCCGAGTCGGTGTGGCCATCCATCAGCAGATAGAGCTGAGTGTCATCAGCATATTGGTGACAGCCCAGCCCAAAGCTCCGGATAATCTGGGCAAAGGGGCGCATAAAGATGTTAAAAAGCATCGGGGAGAGAATTGCGCCCTGCGGCACTCCACACACCAAGGAGTGGCGCGACGACATTTCCCTCCCTAGTGCCACCCTCTGTCCCTGACCAGAGATAAAAGAGCACAACCAGTTACGGGCTATGCCCTGTATCCCCACATCTGCGAGGCGGTGGTCCAGAAGATCATGATTGACCATGTCAAAGGCTGCTGACAAATCTAAAAGGATCAGCAGTCCTGACCCGCCTCGATCCAGTTGTCTACGGAGATCATCTGTTAGGGCAACCAGAGCCTTCTCCGTCCCAAAACCAGGACGGAAACCGGACTGAAATGGATCTAATGCCGATGTTTCCTCCAGAAACCTACCAAGCTGTTCAGCAACTGCTCTCTCAATTACCTTACCCAGGTATGGAAGATTTGAAACTGGGCGGTAATTGGATAGGTCTAAGGGATCTAATGAAGTTTTCTTTAAGAGTGGACACATCACTGCTTCCTTCAGTTCCCCTGGGAATGTCCCCGTGTCAAGGGACAAATTGATAATTTCAACCAGGGGGGTCCGCGCAACATCTGGACACTCCCTAATCAGCCAAGACGGGCACGGATCAAGGAGGCAGGGCTTGATCTGACTTCCTTAGGGCCCGGGACCTCTAGAGTGTTGCTATTTATTGACCTTAAGGTCCTCCGTGGGGCATACTGGGAGAGGCGGTCCTAGGAGTACGAGGGTCCTAGGCCATCCTATGCATCCAGTCCCAAGAAGGTTATAATTTAAGATGGACAATGGGGAGTAACAGAAGGTAGGGGAGAATGGAAATAAATGCTACCACTCATACACGGGGAGAAAGGTGGCGCCATGTACACTGAGACTCTTCCTCTTGATGGTGACAGTGGGCAAGAAAGGAGGAAGTTGTTTAAGGGAGCAGAAAAGCTTTGGTAATGCAAAGTTGGAAGAGCAGAAGTCACGGGGCAGAACAACAAACAAGGGGAGGAAGGGGGTTGGACTAGATGACCCTTGGGGTTCTGTCCAACTCTACAATTCTATGATTGTAAGTAATTGCATTTTATTGCATTGTATTATATTTTATATGTAAATCCCTTTGATAATTCATCACCGAAGTGAAAAGCAGTATATGACTTCTCTACATTAAAATAAAATGAATTAGGGCTGGGGAAACAGTGAGGATGTCACTAATTCAACCCATCTTAGGTCTGTGCAGAACCTCCTTGTGTGTTCTGGTCCATAAATTGAGGACCAAAGAAAAGGGTTTGGCTTTGATATCCCGCTTTATCACTACCCAAAGGAGTCTCAAAGCGGCTAACATTCTCCTTTCCCTTCCTCCCCCACAACAAACATTCTGTGAGGTGAGTGGGGCTGAGAGACTTCAGAGAAGTGTGACTGGCCCAAGGTCACCCAGCAGCTGCAGGTGGAGGAGCGGAGACGCGAACCCGGTTCACCAGATTACAAGTCTACCGCTCTTAACCACTACACCACACTGGCTCTAGGTGACACCACGAGTACAAAAACTTAATGCTTTTTTGTGGAAGTTCACTTTCACATGCTAGTCATAATAGCGAGTGGAGCCCACACCATCCCCACTCCCCCTCTTTTCTTCCCAATTCTGTATTGCATGCAACACTAAAGTCTTACCAAAAAAATGAAACTGATTTGTAGAAAACACAACCTGAAAAAAGACAATGCACATGCTTTTGTAAATTAAGAAATCTTTAATAACCCCCCCCAGGACAATCTTGCCCCTGCTTGTACCAAATGAAAAAGAAAAAATAATAATAGCTGGTGGAGCCCATTCTCAAAACTGCCTGGTCTAACCTTTTGCATATAAAGCAAGGCTGCTCTTGTGGAACATTTGATTAAGGCTGATCTACTTCCTTGCTGATTATTATCTTTATTTACTACTGCCAAGGTTGGGTATAACTGTGATACTTCTAAATGCACATATATAGGATTCCATTGTTAGTTTGCTTTTCATTTGATCAGTTTAATCTCCAGAGGTCATTTATTTGCAAGATGGTTTCCTTAAAACTTCAAAACTGATAGTGGCATTTGAGCAATATAAGAATGCAAGCCCCAGCCACTTTAGACAATGAATGCTGGCATTTACCAATGCTCAAGGTGAGAATTTATCTTGCATTGATGGTCACTAATAGAAGTCTTGGGGGTGGGGGGAGGCCAGTCAGCTAAAGATTAGGAATTTACAAACAGCTCTGAATGAAAGGGACTTGAAATGACAGTCCATCTCAATAGTGTTGCCTTTGACTATTTAGGAAAGCAGTTTGAAGGATTGCAAATTGACTAGTTCACGTAGTTCAACATGTAGTCTACTGGTGGGTTTGTGTGTGCTTTTAGTAAGAGCTAGTAAGTAGACTTCTTTCTGTAAACTGCCATAATGTGAGAGGAGTGCGAGATGCAACTTCCAGAGAAGTAGTCATGACAACCTGTTGCAGCAAAAAACAACAGAGTCCTAACACATTTATGATGACAGAGATTTGGGCCAAGAAAAGTAAAGAGTAAAGGGACCCCTGACCATTAGGTCCAGTCATGGACGACTCTGGGGTTGCGATGCTCATCTCGCTTTATTGGCCGAGGGAGCAGGCGTACAGCTTCCGGGTCATGTGGCCAGCATGACTAAGCCGCTTCTGGCGAATCAGAGCAGCGCACAGAAACACCGTTTACCTTCCCGCCGGAGTGGTACCTATTTATCTACTTGCACTTTGACGTGCTTTCAAACTGCTAGGTTGGCAGGAGCAGGCACCAAGCAACGGGAGCTCACCCCGTCGCGGGGATTCGAACCACCGACCTTCTGATCGGCAAGCCCTAGGCTCTGTGGTTTAACCCACAGCGCCACCCTGGATGCAAATCACTGCTCAGTTATGAGTAGATCATTCGGCTGGATCCAGACTAAGTTAGTAGCACTTAGGAGGTCTCACTGAGATCAAGGAGGCTTAGCAATGGGAGGTGGGGGCATTCCAGAGGGGGGGCATAGAAAATGAGAGAGGAAACAACAAATGGTCTTACTCACTATCAGCATGCATCTGCCTCCCCGGGAATGTATTTGTTAATTAAATTTGTATTTCAATCTTCCTCCCAAAGGAGCCAAGGGCAGCACACACTATTAATTTTTTTTAAAAAAAACTTCAAAACAACAACACACAAACAAATCCAAAACAAATTTAAGAACAGACACCAGTGAATTGTATATTTACAATAAATGTATACAAACTTGTCTGTGCTCTTGTGCAGTTCCCATTCATTTTAGTGTGTCCCTTGACAGAAAAAGGATGTCCCTATTAATTGATTTCAGGTTTTTTTGCAGTGGCAAGCTTATTTCTGACTCACGGAAGTTTTCATTTTTTGCCCTGTGGAATTTTTCATCACTACACATTTTTAATAATAATTGATAAATGCACAAATAATATTCCAATCCAAGTTGCAATCTCAAGGTTGGATTGTAGGAGAATGGTCTGTTCAATGAAGATTCTGAACATGTTATGCTCTGAATCTGTGAACAGGCATAGCCCCTTTTCATTTACCAAATCTGATTTATAATATGTGTACAAAATGTCCTTCTGGAACTCGTGATGGAATAATGGCAGTGGAATTGTAAACATAAAAACCTGAAAAAATTATTTCCACAGCCACATAGCCAGGACCGAACAACTTTGTTAGCAGTCCTCGTTTGCTAAATCCCTAGACTGATTTAAATATTCTGTGGGGGCTGATAAAAAGAAATGTAATTTGTATAATATGTATCAGTAGAGCAAATACAGAAGAGGGATATGGGCATTTCAGTAAGTGGTCACTAAGGCCTGCTTTTCATTTAACAGTGAAAACACACGCAGCACTCATGTGATTTAATTCCTTTTCTGAACTTCGATGGAAATATCTGGTTGGAATGAAGACATATCAACTAGCTCTGAAGCAGTGGCTCCACAAGTTCATGAGTCTGGCGTAGAGCGAGATCTTTGTGTACCGATCCATATGATCAAGAAGCATTGTTTACCAGACTCCTGCTTAAGAAATTGCTGTCTTCAAAAACTTATTTATATGTTCTGCCACAAAAAAAGTGGAAGGTTTGCTATTTTTCAAGTTGTTTATAATAGCTGATTTGGTTGAAACTGTCAGCCAAGCAGCCTACTTTGTGATTGGTGGTTTCACCTTCCCATTGCTTCCATCCTCTTTGGATTGATGCAAACCTTCATCTACATCACTCAGTGTCTCATCTCACAACAGCACCTGAAAGTAGCGCCTTTTGAAATAAGGAAGGGCAATGTGAAATTTCTGGCTTTTGACTTGTGTTGTTAGTTTCACCCATGCAAATCACATGAAAATCTTGTCGAGAGAAAGAGAAAAGCATTCTCAAGGCACAAGAATCTGTGATATTTGCGGGTGTCTTCTCTGTGTACAGGATGGCATTCTTTACAAAACTAACCATGACCATTATTAACTTCCAGTTTTCTTTTTTCTTGTTTCTGACAGGACCAGCCGTAAGGTACAGCCAGTTTGAAGTGTCTGAGCCCAAACCTCCCCCTCTCATTGGTCAGCACACATTGGATGTTCTGAAGGATATTCTGGGGTACAAGGATGATGCCCTAGAAGAACTGCTCAGCTCTGGAGCAATAGTTCAGCATGAACGCATGTGAATGGCTTTGGCTTCGGTTGCTGATGGAGAAGAAACTTCCTGGAATTCTACCAGGATCTCTTTAGTTTTCACAACCAATGATGGAGATGTGATTAAGTTCTTGGTATTTTTTTTAATATAATCTGAAACACATCCTGCATTCAAGTATCAACCTGCAAAGTTTTAAAATAATCAATTTTCCCTGCCTTTCATGCAGACCGGGGACAGGTAGAGGTGCTGATAACTATGAAATTCAGCATTTGGTATATTGCTGATAGACCAAAATAAAACCCACCATGCAATCCCACTGCCACATGTTCAGCAGTGCCTCTCTGGAAACACATGGATGAATTTCAGAAGATCTGAGTTCCATGCCAAAAGCTACTAATTGCATGGGTAAAGCCAGTAGAATCTAGGCCATAATTAGCAGCACGTGATACTCGAAAGCAAAACCACTTTCTGTATACAAAGCAATATGGCATTTCTTTAAGCATGGGGGTTGGGGGGGATGATTGGTCAATCTTGCAGGCATATAATTTAGATCAAAAGTAGAATTCTGAACAAGAAGATTCCAAAACTTTTACTTCTGCTAAAGTAAGGCACTGCCTTCCTTCCCTGAAACTAAATAAAGCTAACCGAAACTGACACTCAACAAATAATGACCATATTTCACTCAAAGGATCGGAAACAGGCCTCCTGTTATAAGTGGCCTGTCACTTGGTTTCCAGTTTAACAAACAACATCCTCTGTGTTAAATCTGAACTTCACAACTATATCTTGCTTTCCGGGGGGGATGGGGGAGAGAAAGAAAGAAAATTATTACATAATTAAGTTTTAAAATGGATTTGCAATCGCCTTTGAAGTTGTGTGGCATGGTCTTCCTTTGTTGGCTTATTTTGTAAATCTTTGTGTTCTCTCATTTTCAGATTTCCTTCTAATCTTTTTTCCTCCTTGTACGTGTGCGTGTGAAATTACAGTCTCAGTACCAGAGTCAATACTTCTGTCCATATGCTAAATGCATCATTATATTTTGGATCAAGTGATGGCTCTAAGCATCAGAAGATGCGTGCATGGGCAAGAGTCAGGAATCGGGATGCAGGGATGGGATTGGCAGGGGAAATTGCATAATTCCCCTTTAATTCAAGAATAGCAGCCAAGATTAAAGAGGAGAAACAATGCTGGGAACTCAGTTTTAGATATGACGATTTGGTCATAAACTAGGCACTGCTTTTGTTGAAAACAGTCCCTTTTAAACTCATATTTACAAATAGGCATGCTGTTTCTGCTTAGTCTCTTTCTCATTTCAAGAACAGAATACATAAATAAGATTTAAGATTAATTCAAAACCTCCTAAAGGAGCTTTGTTTTGTCCAGTAGTTTCCCAAGGAAAGGGCTAAGTGTCACCAAATCAATTCATGCAAACCCCATTGGCTTACTTAGTTTTTAATTCCATATTTAATTTTTGTTCCGCAAGGCTGCACACAAATAGGAAGTTCATTTTCTTATCCTTTGGACTTGTTTGAACCTCAGGACCTAATAGCCAGTTTCCTCGGAAAAAAGTCAGTGAGTTAAATGAGACTTCGTTAAATGCTTCATATCACAGTCTCTGAATGCTTTCAGGCAACTTTATCTGCAGGAAGCTATGTTGAGCTAGCACAAATTGTAGCCAGGCGCAGCAGAATGGTGACTGTACAGAATTCTGCTCAGCACAAACCAGCCTGACCTAGGATGACTGAGCTCTTTCCATGTCAGCAAGAGGCACTGTGCCCCAGGGTGTTCTGACTAGTTAACCAAGAGCAACCCAGGTCTACTACCACTGAGAGAAAGTGTTGAAATTGCTTAGAATCTGGGGCTGGATTTACATGGGCAGCAAAATGAGATGGGAATGAACTGGTCGAAGAAAAAGCAGAGGTTAGTCAAAGTTAGGGAGAGAGCACTTTACTGAAAATTTCCTTCTTCATGCATCCATCTTCCAACTGGACTATGCAAAAGAGAAGCAGTACCACACAACCTGCAGATCAACATGGAAGTAACTACAAAGGTAACTTTTACTGGCTAGGTTGATGGGAGTTGTCACCCAAGATCAAATATAGTTTGTATAGAATAACACTGAACGGAGGACCTGTAAGAAGCTGTTATATTTTTTTTTAAAAAAAATTGGTATTGGCATACAGAAGTGACGCATGATCAGATTTCAGATTGTTGCCCAACATGTGCCCAGTCTAATTGCCCCAGATGCCACTCATGGGGAACCACAATTTCCAAAGCTTCCATTTACTGAAACTGAAATCTTCTGAGCTGCTACATTGTGAAAGACTTCCAGAAATCATTTGGCCACAAATATTAGTTGAATCATATCACACACACACAATTTTTTAAAAATGTTGAAATAGTTTTCTATTATTTCAATTATTACCACACTACACTCAAAAATCCAAATTTTGAGAGATGTGGAAACACACCAGACAAAATGGATTTTTTTTAAAAAAAACAACTACAGTGGTACCTCGGGTTAAGTACTTAATTCGTTCCGGAGGTCCGTTCTTAACCTGAAACTGTTCTTAACCTGAAGCACCACTTTAGCTAATGGGGCCTCCTGCTGCCACTGCATCGCTGCTGCACGATTTCTGTTCTCATGCTGAAGCAAAGTTCTTAACCCGAGGTACTATTTCTGGGTTAGCGGAGTCTGTAACCTGAAGCGTCTGTAACCCGAGGTACCACTGTATTAGTCCATTCCATAGTATTTGAAGTACCATTTGGATCACGAAAATATGAAGCTGGCTTCTGAGACCACCATAAACCTACTATGAAGTAGAGGTTATACTGAAAGGCATCCATCTCTTCATAAAAGGCTACAGGCCAAATTAAATCCAATCCAGGATTGGATTTCCTGACCTGTTGGGTTTTTTTCTTTGTTTGCAAAAAATCCCCAATTATTGGTGTTTGTGATTTCAATTAAAACTGTGGTGGAGGTGGGGTGTTGAAACAATGACATTCTCCCCACGCAATTCCCTTGATAAAAAACTGCACATGCATCCAAACGCTCATTTGCTCTGCTAGGGAAAATTGTTGCACTAAAGGGGCAAATCAAAGCTTGGCAGGTGGCAATCTGTTAGGTCACATAAAAAGGGATGAAAACACCCACCTGGTGCAAAGTGACAACTGTCATTTTGCAAGAGAGCTACCCAGCAGATCCTGCATCCCTTCTTTTTGGAGGCCAATAATTTCCTGGGTATTGGGGGTGGGGGTGTGTGTTTGCAGATCCCACTGCTGACAAACTTTAAACTTACATATGTGAAACCTTTGGCAAGAGAAAGGGACAGTTTGCACTGTGTAATCACTGCTTTGACAAAAGTAATGCTCCCCTCCACCCTGGCCATGAGAGGTATCTTCTTGTCATTGAATAAGAGCTTTGCATCCCCTCTCAAAGCAAATTTTGCCCTGGACAAAATCCAGTCTGGGAATAATCTCAGTCTAATTGGAATGATATTTATTTACTTATTTCTTCAAATTTATAATTCCCCTAAAAAGGTCCAGGGTAGCTTACAATAATAAAATTACCGGCACATTAAAACAATTTCAAACAACACTATAACACATTGCGGGCAGCAGTTGAACTCAGCAGTATGAGTTACAGTTAGGTAGCCGTGTTGGTCTGCCATAGTCAAATCAAAATATTTTTTTCCTTCCAGTAGCACCTTAAAGACCAACTAAGTTAGTTCTTGGTATGAGCTTTCGTGTGCATGCGTATGTATCTGCGTATGTATCTTTCGTATGTATCTGAAGAAGTGTGCATGCACACGAAAGCTCATACCAAGAACTAACTTAGTTGGTCTTTAAGGTGCTACTGGAAGGGAAAAAAATTTTTGTTTCAGCAGTATGAGAAAGGCTTCTTTGTGTTGATAAAGAGATAAATTTGTCTCAAATTAAACCCAATATAATGAGATTATGCAGCAAAAGCAAGATCACACCTCTCATTGAGTTGGTATACATACTTAAGGTACATACGTAAGAGGATCGTTTATTATTATATTTTGGGAGTGATTCCTGTTCTTATGTAACTGCCATGTTTTATACTTTCTGGATGTCCCATGATCATATTATAAAAGTAGTTGCTTTCTATGTGATAAATCAAGCACTGCTAGGAGTTGTATTTCTTATCAATATATTGTATTTCCAATGTATTTCTTATCAATAAAAATCAATGAAAGAAAATTATTCTGAAAGTGTGGCCCAGAGGAAAAAAGTCTGAGAACCACTGGTCTAGAGAGAAGGTCTCCTGTATTCTTAGGTTCCTTAGTGCCCTGGGACACCTCATCCATTTGGGGGGCCCCTGAAGCTTGAACTGTTATGGGGGTCCCTTCATAACCAGCAATGAGGTCTAGGTAACTTCTAGCATCTTCCATGGGGTTGTTCCACAACAGATCACCACACCTTTACAATGTCTGTGCTACTGACTCTTAAACTTAGGGATTGTTGAAATATACACAACAAAAAATTAACCAATTTGAATCACGTGACTCAAATCTGGTATACTAGACCCAAAAAGTTTAAGCAGTGTGGACTAAAATTGCTTCTGGGGCCCATCTGGGATTAGAGACCCTCAAACTTAAGCTTTGTTAGTTTCATAGTGGATCCGCCTGTGACCTCTTCTAATGTAGAACTGTCACAAGAAAATATGCAAATCTGTAAGAAAATTGCACTCTAGCCATATTTATGAGTCTCTTATGTTTGTTACTAACGCCAGTAAAACACATGCAGGAACAATCAGGCAGTACTCACAGAAGTGGCCATTTGTGTAGGGTGGGTTGGCTGCTTGTGCATGTCTGCCAGGCTAGAACCAGAAACAGGACTTGCCTAAATCCCATGGTAGGCAACGCCATGTGAATTATGAACTTTCCCAATTCACGAGTGATCCGCAAACCAAAAATTATTTGCTGATTCTGCAAATAACTTAAAATAACGAATACATTGGAGAAGTCTGCGATCTGGTCTCAATCAGTTCTCAAGCACCAAAAAGGTGAAACTTGCCAGATAAATATTATGTTACTAATTATTCACCTAGCTGTGTTTTACACTTACGGGGCTCTTTTACAGATAATGTTTCAAAACCATTCACATATCTCACGGGTCACTGAGTTCCCTGAAAGCTGGGTCAGATATTCAAAGGAATACTGTGGAAACACTGAATCATGTACTTAATATTCCTACTACACTGCAGAGTTGCATAAAGAGGAAAAAATCAGCATAACCTTCAGGACATGCTATTTTTAGTTGTAAGAATGACCTTGGCCTCTGCAATGAGGTGTGTGATGCTATGAAGGAGAGGGCTATTGATGGCTACTAACCACCATGGCTATGATCTGCCTCCACGGTGGAAACCGCAGGATTTGTACTCAAATCCTGCTTGCAGGTTCCCCGCAGGCTAATGGTCAGCTACTGTGAGGATGTGGGACTGGATGGGCCATTGGGGAATCCAGGAGGCTCTTCTCATGCTCATGTCATGACTGATCACACTGATTTCAATGAAAACTAAGCCCACCCAATGTATTTGTAAACATTTCTGCCACTCACATTTTAAACATTTTTTCTTTTGTATACCTCTTGATCTACTCAAAATGCCCAGGGTTTTAGCATCACGTTGGCCAACAGCCTTCTTTGTAAACTGAATCCCCCCTCCCTCCCTGTTCTGTCTTTTCCAGGCTGCTGTAGCAGAGACTTCTAACTCCTTTCATTTCCTTCAGTAGCCTTTTCCCATGGCTGACTGACACCCACCCTGGAAATAATCTAGGCGAGACAAAGTGTAGAATGCGGACCAAGTAATAGGATCCACAAGGAAACTGCAAAGGAGTATATGAAAAGGACAAGGACAAAATTGGCTGCCCGGCCCGGCATTTTAACTCCACCCTGGCCTAGATGATATTCAAAGGGCTGAGATCTGTCATTTTCCATAGCTATCTAAATACCTAATCTTATATTCACTTTGTACTACCCGCTTTTGATTTAAAACAATTCCGCCCTCCAAAGTTTTATTGTTGAAGTAAGAAATTTGATGATTTGGAAGCGTTTACAGTGGAGCATATTTTGTGGTTATTGTTCTTGTGATGCGTCCAATACAAACCACTTTAGAAAAGCTCTGTTTTCTGCCGTTTAAATCCACTTTTGCAGAATAGAGGTTTTCCAACTGGCTGAGGAGGTGGGCTTTCTACTTTTCATTTAATGGATTCTCTGTGAGGAATGTGGCTTTCATTATTTTATTACATTTTTATTCCACCCTTCCTCCAAGGCACTTGGCGTGCCCCCCTCCCCTGCATTTTATTCTCATAGCAACCATGTGAGCTGTGTCAGACTGAGGGATAGTGGTCACCAAAGGTCCAAGGTCGCCGAATGAGCTTTATGGACCCCAGGCCCCTGTGCCATCCAGGCTTCACGGAGTGTTTCTTGTCATTCTTTTCTTTATATCAAATTATGGGGGGGGGGGGTGAATAAATATGCAACTACTTGAGCCTTCTGGTTGGGGTAAGAACAGCAGCAGGTTGAGAAACCTTGCCTTAGTAGAAATTTGGACATCTCTAAGACCCCTTGAAGGGATGCGGGTGGCGCTGTGGGTTAAAGCACAGAGCCTAGGACTTGCTGATCAGAAGGTTGGCGGTTCGAATCCCTGTGATGGAGTGAGCTCCCGTTGCTTGGTCCCTGCTCCTGCCAACCTAGCAGTTCGAAAAAACATCAAAGTGCAAGTAGATAAATAGGTATTGCTCCGGCGGGAAGGTAAACGGCGTTTCCGTGCGCTGCTCTGGTTCGCCAGAAGCGGCTTAGTCATGCTGGCCACATGACCCGGAAGCTGTACGCCGGCTCCCTTGGCTAATAAAGCGAGATGAGCGCCGCAACCTCAGAGTCGGCCACGACTGGACCTAATGGTCAGGGGTCCCTTTACCTTTTAAGACCCCTTGAAACTGAGGGATGTGCTGGTGGAAGTTCAAAAACAGGAAATTTGTAAACATGGTTGTACGGATTTATTTGTAAAGGAAAAGCTTAATAAAAATTTATAAAACTAAGACCCCTTGAAACTGCTCTGAAGAACCTGAGGGAGCTTAAAAAGCAAAGAAGAAGAAGAAAAGGATTCCATTGAAGGAAACTGCTGAAGAGGAGGCAGAGGAGAACCCCTCTGCTGTGTGTCCTGGACTGTCACGGACTTCACCTTTACTTGCTGCACACTCACACAGGGTCATTGATCTTAATGTAAAGTGAATCCAGTTCTGGCTAGCTGAAGCTTCCAAGCAGGTTTTATTCTCTCCTTGCACTGTCCGTCCTTGCGAGATGGTTTACAGCTGCCTCACACTGACGACATGGCAGCCCCTGTTTGCTTTCCTATGGTGATAACTGGAGAATGCTGAGCAACCACTGGGGTGTGTGCCAGCTTGACAGGGCAAGGTTAACCTTCACCTCTCTCTCTTTGTTTGCAGGCGTCCCTCTGGCAGCAGTCATCCTAGGAATTAACTTTTCGGCCAAAAAGAGGGCATTTGTTTTCTGTAGCGATGCCACGACCAAATCCAAATGCAAGCAACTGGGAATTTAACCAGAAATCCAGCTCCTCTGCATGAGAAATAAGGGCTGAAACACAACCCTGATTGTGCATTGACACTTGTTAAATGACTGCAACGCAGGAAGGAGGCCAAGATGTGGGGGATCCATGACTCAGGATGTTGCTGCAATGCTGGGGACAAATGTCTCACGTCACAGAGTCACCATACATGAGGCTTACGGAGAAAAAAGCAGTTATTGCTAGTTATTTCTTGGCCTTTTGGCTAAGATCAAGTGTAGTTTCTTGTGACCCAGAATCAGGGCAGGGCCAGCACAGTAAGCCAGATCAGAATCTACACAAATTATGTGAATGGTTCAGCAATTGCTCACAATGGCTCTTTGGATTGCTTTAGTAATATACCGGTATATTGAACTGTTTCAGGATTATTACTACTTATATTTGAAAAAAGCTAAAATAAATATGTACTCCTGGACAATAATGTTGCATAGTATTCAGCAAGGATCTAAGCAACACGTTTGCAGAGACAAGTTAGTTCTGGTCCCCACCACCACACAAGTCTTACGTGCACACACATACACTGTTATGAACATTGGCTATGCTACTGTTAATTATATATATATATCTGTCACATGCAAGGTGAAAAGACCTTTGCAACCTTTTCTGGTGCTCCACCTCTTCATGACCCTGTGAGGCAGGTCCCTAAGGTGGTGGGGAACTGAAGGCAGTGGGGGGGGCATTTGATCAAAACTACAAAATGAATTGGTATATTGGTGTATACAAAATGAATTGGTGAATTGATCTCAGCTCGGAAAGGGTTACAGCCCCATCTATCTAGTCCCTTCAGTACAATCCACTGTGACTTAAGATTTTCATTTGTTTCTGATACAGAACTATGAATAATAATAATAATAATTTTAATATTTGTACCCCGCCTGTTGTGACGCGGGGTTTGTGATTTCAGCTCTCTTGACATAATATGCTGGAGACAGTTCTGTAGTAACACTTCTTTATTACAGCAAACAAGACTGAGAACTGAGGAGGGGAGAGCTACATTTATAGGGACAGGGAACTAGCTCGAAAGGATACATTTTGGAGGGAACAATATCAGGCAATCACAGTCCTGCCTTTTGGAGGAAACCAATAAGACAGAGGATCCAAATACAGCAGCTTAAATGAACCAATAGTAGCTGTACCCTCTGGAACCAAAAGGCAGTTACTTTACCCTAATGCAAATACAGACAATAATAATACAGATATAAAATCCTTTGACTCAATACACAACACCGCCCATTTGACTCAACTACTCTGAAAGGGCATCCTTTTTTTGTTGGGATGTGAATAGATGCCAGGAGAGGATATATTTATTAGATAATTACCTCAGAGTTCGGCAGAGTGCATCCCTTTGCAGGTTAAAAGGAAGCTAAGATTGGCTAGTTTAAACCTTTTAGTTTAAATAATCCTGAATGCTTTAAAACAGTCTGGATTTTTCTGGTAGTTCCCCCTTTCCTACCCCCCGTTAAAATAACAATCACACAACGTCATGTAAAATGCAAAACAGCATTTACTCACTCAGAATACTTGTGGAAGAGTAACAGATAAAGCAAATTTGTTCCGGCATGCTTAAAATGTTAATTCAGTTAGAAAGACATACTTAATTCTTGCTTAAAATGCAGTCTTTTTTTAAAAAAATAGATTTTTATTAAACGTTTTCAACATAAAATGAATTAAAAATCACACTAATCTGGAAAGGAAAAAAGCAAAAAGCAAGAAAAAGGAAAGGAAGGAAATAAGAAGAGAAGAACAATGGGCAATAACCAAGGCCTCTATCAAAATTAAATCTTAACCCTTATTCCACACATGAAGCTCACACTTAGCAGAGATGTTGTCACGTTGCTGACAGAGCAGAGAGAGATGGAAAGAGGAAAGAGAGGTGTCTGGGCAGGTAGTACAATCTATAGCTCAGGGCACAGTGTCTCTCACATAGTTGCCCCCAGCAGAGTTTTCCTAATGTGCCTGATTGTAGTCCATTGGACTTTGGTGGCTCTACAGTACCCCTTCGCCGCCGCTTTTTTGTTGTTTCAGAGTTGATTTGAACTCCTACCCCACCCCAGAATTGTTTTACAATCTACCAGTATAATCAGATTTCTTAGAATAAAGGTTGTGCTTTGTTAAGGCCCTACATCAGGAGTAATACAGAAAATTTAGGCGCACGTAATCAAGTGGATATGTGGACGCAGTGCATGGAATTAAAGGATTTGGCTGTTTCCAGACTTTACAACTGATGTGATTTGAAACTTCCTTAAAACTTATTCCTTAAAACTTCCTTTAAATAAACGAAGGCTCCTTTTTATAATCCTGAGTCATTGGTGGTTGCATTTCCCCCCTCTGCACAATATTTGTTATTACAGTTATTTAGTGCCTGTAACAAATGCATAAATAACATCTGTTTCAAGAGGTCAGGCCATTTTGCCTATAGCAGCAAGATAATATACAGCTCTGGCTTTTTCTTCTTTCTTTCCAATGAAATGTGCAGCTTGCGCTGCATACAGCACATCTATCTATTCAGCCACTTAAAGTATTAAGCCATCTAAGCTACAGCAAACTCCAGCCTTTTCAGCAAATGGGAAGTTCTGCAGTTAGTGGGATCCCAGAGTCTTTAAAAAGAAAAAGTTTTGTTGGTTTTATATCCCTCAAGATATCTCATATTTTAAATCCTTGAGAGCTACTTAGCTATGCCAAGAAGCTTAAGGGGACATGCATGATTCATACATGGTATTTGATTCTTATCTTCCCCATTTGGCCATCACAACAACCCTGTGAGGTAAGTTAAGCTGAGAGAGGGAGAGGGAGAAAGAGAAAGAGAAAGAAAGAAAAAGAGAAAGGGGGGGAGGTTGCCCCAAGGTGACCCAGGGAACCAAGACTGCAGAGCACTCTGAAAGTCTGTTATTGTTGTGGACACTCTTGCAGTTGGTGTGCTGTTGACCTTGCTGCTAGGAATTCCATCAGAAATGAAGCACTGTGGTGCTATTGCTAGCCTTAGGATACCAGACCACAGGACTGGTCTGCCTGCATGTCTATACTGCATGTTGGCCTTATGTAAGTGCAGAAGTGTATGCAATGAACAAGTATTTTATTAAAAAAAACTGATTGATTTTATCACTGCAATACAATCTGATAACATCAATCTACCTCTTTATTTTATTTTAGCATTTCTTAGCATCTTTACAGCAAAACAAGTCCTATAGTTTTAAAGAAGCTGTTTTGGCATGCACGTTTGAGTATATCTACACCTAAAGAGACCTCCAGTTCAGATAGATTATTGTACTTCCCAAACTAAAATGACAAACAGACTCTTGACATTTATTCCAAGAGAGGAAAGGAGTGCAAAAGAGAACTGACCTTCAGACGTTTATGCATTCCTTCTATGTCTCACTTTGCATGATGATTCCCATTGTTGCTCCATCGGAAAAATTCTGTCTGCGGGGGAGTGAATAGGTATTTTCCAAGCTTGGAAGACTTGTATGCTGCTTTGCTGACTGGTGTGATGGTGTAGCTCTCCTCGTACTCTGATTGCAGAGATGATACACATAGGGTATGTTACTGATTAGAATGACAAACTTTTAGGAAATGCGAATATTCTTGGAAAATTCACTTTTTCATCCTCAGTTTGCAACAGCTTGCTTAATCTTTACTGTCTGTTTCTAGTTATAAAGCCAAGCATCCCAAACACAATACTGGCAATACTATGAATTACTATGACTATATTGAACTGTATCAATTGTTTTGATGAATTGGTTGTTGTTTTTAGCTTTATATGCTATTGCATTTGATATTCTAGCAATCCGTGTTTGAAACTCCCATTGTTCTGGGCGCATTTTACGACAGGGAATTTCATTAGAGCGAGCAGTTTCTGAGCTCTGGGTGCAGTACTGGGCCTAAGATTTCAGATTAAAACTGCAGAGTGGAAGGAAAGGAGGACCTTTTTCTGCCTCCCCACTTCCAGTTACTCTCTGAAGACTGGAGAAGAGACCCTCTTAAGAATATTAGGGGGGTGGGAAGGGGAAAGACTAGACCATGTGAAAAATGAACATAGTATTTTAGCTGCAGTTCATTCATTTTCAGCTTTGTATTCTTGTTATAAAAAAAGCACACCTAGGCATTCTATTTTGCGCCCATAACCTAGGTTTAAGGTGCCCTTTAGTTCCTATATCTCAGTTTCTAACACTGCTAGCAATTGCAATGCTTGTTGCTGTATTAATGCTTCTGTGATTATTGTGAGCCACTTTGAGCTCAACATTGGTTGTTGGGAAAGCGGAATACAAATATTAAATTAACACTACTCAACACAGCGCACCAGCTATGTATGGCAGTCCAGCAGCAGTTGCCAAACACACCTGGTAAGTCACAGTACATTGCTGGTAGGCTGTTCTGCCTTGTGGGAAAGAAGGGAACACAGTCCAGTGGTTGTGCTTTGCACACTGAAGTTTTATCCCCGGCATTTCCAGCAGTCATTGATGAGGAAGATCTCTATCTGAGAGCTGCTGGCAGGCATTACTGGGTTAAATAGACTGGGTTAAATCGACAATAGTCTGATATAGTGGAAGACAGCACCATACATCCCTAAACTGGGCAGTTTTAATTTACGTACACCCTGGAGGAGAACCAAGACTTGAATTATCAGCCTTTGAGGGCTACTAGTTAAATCACTTCTTCAAATTATCACAACATTATCTATTTAAACTTTGCACAAGGAATTGGGCAAATAGCCAAGTTTCTCTTTCCTCTTGCCAGCTTTATAGCTCTTGGGAAAGGCATGCCAATCCTCTTGCATTATATAGGTAACAGGGGCTGTGACCTTGCTCACTCTGCTCACCAAGCTCCCCCCTCTCCCCCCATATTAGCCCACCAGAACGTGCCCTCTCTCCACCATGGGGAAACTACCAAACTCACTTTTCACCTTTCAAATCCCATTTCTGAAGTCCCTTCTCCTATTATGCAACCCAACATGGGACCTCTGTTTTCACGTCCAGCCCCATTTCCATGCCTCCTCTGCCTCCTTCTTTTGTACAACCCCCTCTTGCACACAAACCACCCCATGGTAGCATCCTGCATCTTCCTCCTACACATTGCAGCTGTAAACACTTTTCCCACCCTCTGCCCAGTTAAAAAGCCACCATCCCCTCCTGTTCTTCAGGACCTTTCATGCCCCTGTGAACATCTTCAACCCCATTCCCATGCCTCCCAGTCCCTTCTTTACTCAAACCCCTGTTGCTTAAAACCACAATTTTCCTCTGTATACCTCCACTCCTTCTTTACTCAAACCTCTGCTGTTGTTTGCTTAGATTGATATTTTAAAATATGATAAAATACAATTTTTACGTAAAAGGTTTTGTATTAAGTTAATGTAATACTGAAAGGTCAATATAACAGAATGTTGTGCTTCTTACTAATACACTATCATTTAGAGTTTGTATGACACATGAAATGTCTACATTCGTTAAATATAATGTGGTTTATTTATTTTTTTAAAAAGCATTTTGATAAGAATACCGAAATTTGGGGGCATGCAATTGTTGCTGACGATTTCATTTTTGCAGAATTCTAACATGATATTATGGGCTTGCAGTTTGAAAGGAGGCATTCTGGATCTTAGCAGGATGGTGGACCTCTTGGGAACGGTTCAGAAGGCGGCAGAAATCAACACCTGGAGCTACATCAACCAAGGAATGTGAAGAAAGTCTACTGCAGTTCCTGCAGGGAAGAGCTTGAGGAGAACTTGTGGTACCCAGATAGCGCTGAGTGACTCTCCCTGCGTGAGCTGTGCAATTGCTGCCTGCTCTGATCTTCATGCAGGCTGTCACAGTTGGTTAGAGTGAGGCAAACAGTACTCTCCTCACCACTGTGTTGTTTTATTTCATTCAAAATGATATTATTTTGGCACCCCACCCCGATAGGAATAAGTTAGAGAATTTGGATAACAGGCAGAGCAAAAAGCATGCCGAAACCCAGCCTTTGAAGTTGCAATGTGGCACCACGAGGATTCCTCCAAACCACAGTCAGCCGTAGTACAACTCCCCAGGAAGACTGGATGAGGAAGCCAATAGACTCTTGATAGTTACTCACTATAAATTTAAAATATTTAAATTGAGTTCTGAATGTTTTCTGAGAGAGCGAAGAACACAAACGAAAGAAACAACTTGCTTATCAGGCTGTGCTATGGTGGACTAGTAGAGAACCACTTTTTAGCACAATTCAAAGTGTTGGTAATGATCCATGAAGCCCTACATGGCCTAGGTCCAAGCTATCTGAAAGATCATATTCCCTCATAGGAACCAGCCTGGGCTTTGAGATCTTTGAAGGAGGCCCTTCTCCCGCTCCTGCCACCCTCACAGGTGCACTGGGGGGGGGGATATGGGAGAGGGTCTTCTTGGTGGCTTCTCCTTAGAGAAGCTAGAGCTAAACTGGCTCTCTCCTTGCTGTCCTCCTGCCAGCAGGTGAAGACTTTTCTTATTCCAATAGGATTTGGGGAACTGACTGCTTTCAATGAAAGGGTTGGTGCCGTGCTGTTTTGTTGCAATTATTTCTATGGGTTTAGTTGATTTTATATATGTATATAGTTTTACTTCTAGCATGTTTAATGACTGCTTTTTACCTATGTTTTTGGTGGTTCTCCTTTTTATCTGTAAGCTGCCTTAAGTCCCATCAGAGCACATCTCCCTCCTTGGGTTTCTACCCCTTCCTCTGTTTAAAAAAAGAGATTCCAATAATTCTCAGAACATTTTTTTAGATAAACTCCAGCCATATTCTTATTCTGTCCTTGTTCTCCCTTCTCCCACCTCTTTCCTCAACTACTGGGTGATGCTAAGGACAAACTTCTGAAAACTCAAACTCATAGTTATCAGAATACAGTGGTACCTCGGGTTAAGAAATTAATTTGTTCCGGAGGTCCGTTCTTAACCTGAAACTGTTCTTAACCTGAGGTACCACTTTAGCTAATGCAGCCTCGCACAACCTCTGGTGCGTGATTTCTGTTCTCATCCTGAGGTAAAGTTCTTAACCCGAGGTACTATTTCTGGATTAGCAGAGTCTGTAACCTGAAGCATCTGTAACTCGAGGTACCGCTGTACAACAATAATGTTTGCCTTTAAAAACTGGATAACTGATATCTGAGAGTGAATCAGATATAGTGGCTACTGCCTCTTTCAGCTTGGGCATGTTTTAATTTAATGTACCTAAATGGAAGTAAAAGTTATCAAACCTTAATGTCATCATTATTGTAGTGCAATAGAGGTTTCTAAACATGCTGGTGTTTATAATTTCGAATGCTAAAAAAAGAAATCTTACCACATCAGTGTAATACTAAGAATGGTTTTAAAATCATATCTTCTCAAATCAATCATTCTTTGAATTCATGTTTAAGCTTGATTTTATGATCCTGCAAGAACACTCATTATCACCTACTCTACAATCTAGATAAGCATTCATAAATCAAACATCACAGAAAAAGCATCACATCTCCAGGGAGGGTTTGGTAAAGATTCCTTCCTGAAACCCTGGGGAGCTGCTGCCAGTCTGTCTCTCAGTAGAGTGCCGGATTTGGGGGAGTGTGGGCAGTTCCCCCACGCAGGGGGCGCAAAAGATCCCTAATTGAGGAGGTCCAGTTGTGGACACCAAATTTTGCCTTTGCTCAGAGTGCCAGATTACCAAAGATTACAAAAGTCTGCCCTTCCTTGGTATAAGACAGCTTCTTATGTTCCTAAAAACAGTAGTTTTGCAACTTTGGCTGCAGAGAGAGAGAGAGAGGGAGGGAGGGAGAGAACAAACCTGAGGTGAGGTGCCCTTCTCTGGATTCTGTTTCTCTGTTGTAAGAGTGCCCACAATTTGCCTCCACTCATTGTAAGGTTGCACATTGGTAAATGAAGCAAGAGCAACACAACCGCCAATGTCTCCAAGGCACTCTTCTCCAAAGGAAAGCAAGTCACAAAAGCTTCCCTGCTCCAAGAACTTGTCACCACTCAGGCCAGTGGGTACCCTGCAAACATATGGGCTCTGTGGCTGGTCCCATCAGGACCAGATGTCTCTGAGCAAAGCAGAACCTCTTCACTCCCCTTGTCCACTTACATAGAACTGCATGCCTTTGGAACACTTTGCTGTCTGAAATGCATGCTTCTTCTGTGCCTCCCTCCCTGATGTTTTTTAAGCATCTTAAATTGAATCTTTTCAGATATGCTTTCCCCAGTTAATTAGTATTTTCCTTTTCTTCTAATCCCTTATGGCTCTTTCTTCCACACCATTAAAAAAAAGAAGTTTAATTTCTCAGCTCTCTGATCTTTCTCAATTTTATTTTAGATATTAGGCCTGAAGGCAGGGCCATTGTCTAGGTTTACAAAATGTATGGCGCCTAGTTTATGTGAGTGCTTAATAAATAACAATAATGAAAAGTATAATAATAATTATAATAATAATAATAATTACTAGCATTGTTATTATTATGACATAATCTAGAGTGTGTTACTGTGTGTTATGAATGTGGTTCAGCTCCCAGCCAAAATTATACATCAAGTAACAAGTGCAAGTAACAAGTAACAAATGGCCTCTGCCCTATCTGTGAACAGCGATATTGGTGGGGTGGGGTGGGGAGTTCACCAGATTTCCACCAGTGGCCCTTTTCTAGGAGAGGTGAGAAAAAGAAAAAGAAACTCTGAAAAGTTCCCAGAGAAAGATCTTCTGAGAAGTTTTGGCTCAGCTCAGTAAATGTCCCAGTAGTAGTTCTGGTGAGGGGAAAATCTTAACATATTATAGAAAAAGATATGCCCACCACTTAATGGCATGGCAAGGTCATTGCTGCATTTCAATCTGGATGTGACAGGACCTTTTTAATATCATGTGGGTCAGTGTGAAAAGATTAAATGATCTTCCAGTGACTGCCCCTATTCAAATCAGGGATGGAGCAAATGAAGAGACTATGGGGGTGTTTTACAATTCTTATCCGGGCTTCTTTACCTGTTCTGTTTGGGGAAAACAGAAAAAATTATGTAGCCAGGTCTGTCACTCTAGCACCTTAAAAAAAAATCACCCACTGAAGTTAAGGTCTGTGCCTATGTGGTCATGACACAATTTTCTATAAATGGGTCTTAAGTACATAATTATATGACAGACCCAAACAGTTCCAAAAGAGTTGCTCCAGGCTATTGTGTAAGCAATACTCCTTTGAGAAACGTATAAATACATGTAATTCAGTACATAATACACATGTTTAAAAAACTGCCTAATTACGTCGTTTCCCAAGAGACTGCAAAGGCTCCAGAAGTGCTGCTCCAGTCTCTCGCGTACACAAAGTGTGTTTTATAACCTACTATGAATCTCTCCCATTCTCTTTCCCCGGAGGTGGGAGCCAGGGGGGAAGGGCAGGGGCAAGGAAATTGAATACAAAACACCTACTGTAGCTTTAATTCAAAGGACAATGCACAATGTTGATATAACGTGTGTCATGCAAACCTTGGGAAGCCAAAAGAAGTTGAGAGCGGAGACTGTCTGAGCCTCGTTCTCTGGTACCATTTTTGTAGAGTCTCCCCTCCCCACTGCAACACACTTTGTTTTCCTATAATCTGCCAGATAGCTTAAAATAAGGCCATTTCTGAACTCGTTACATTTCTGGACCTCCATCATTCAGTTACATAAGAAGTTCTAAGACATTCACAGAGATAAAATGATGTATGGGGCGTTAGAGGAGGGGCAGTACCTCTGCTGAGGGACACGATGCACTCCTTCTGGGGTGGTTGTCCACAAGTGGTCCCCACCCTGCCCTCAGCTGTCACCTGTGGCTCCTAGAAGCTAAACCAGGTGAGGGTAGCTGATGGGTCTCAAACCCTTGGTGAGTTAGGGACTTCCCCTGGAGGCTCTGGCAGACAGAGCAGTTGAGACAAACAGTGGGTTCGACAGTCAAGAAGGCGGTTTCTGCATGTGCTGCAGAGGGAAGTGGGGGGCAGATGGAGCTTGTCAAATCTGGGAAGGTAGCCCATCTATGAGAATGAAAACTCTGGTCCTAAACCTCCAGTGCCTTGAGATATATCCTCAAGGCTAAGGAGGAAACCCTACACAAATCCAGAGTGGAGTCCCTAAGATGGTTGGAAGACTCCTTGCACGGCTCCTTCTGACAACTCCTGCAGCCAAGCTGGTGGCAAACGTCTTGCCCTGCTTCCCTTTGGACCACATCAGTGAGGCCGAGAGATGGGCCTTGTTGTCTGGGCAGTCCAGGGTGTCCATGCACACTGCCCAGGCTTGTACCCTAGGGAGGTCATTTTGGTGCTGCCAACGCACTGGTTTGGCTTCACCCCCAGAGGTGCACTCCATTGTATCTTGAGACAGATGGATGCCAGCAACAGAGATAAAGCAGCCATTTCTTTTTCTCCTTTTCCTGCTTGCAAATTCATGGTTCTTATTGAATATAGTATTTTTTATGCATTCCCCTTCAAAACCTTTTCCTGACTACTAGCCATTCCTTTACATAAACGCCTTGCCTTGAAATGTTTTCCCCCACTCTACATTTTTGTTCTTCCTCTGTGAACTTTGAAGATCCTCCAAGCCTTCTGGTGCTTCCCTTTTGTGCATGGATGGGTCTGTTTTGGCTACATAAAGATTGGCTTTCAGATAATGAGTTTCCTATTCATATTTAGGAATATTCTTACTGCCTATCCTACCATTTATCCAAGGACAACCCCTGTTATCCTCACAGCAATCCTGTAAGGTAGGTTAGTGTGTGAAAGTGTGACTGCCCAGTATCCTAAGAAAGGATTTGAGCCTTCATTTCCCAGTCCTCATCCAACACTCTAGCTACTGGCACTCCTGGCTCTCAGTCCGTCCAATGGCAGTACTGAAACTGACAAAAACCACTCTTTTAAGACAGACTTTATGGAGTCTGGGATGCCTCTTTGATGACTAAATTTGTCCATTTGGCATGCACCAGAGAAGGCTGAGAGCTAGACAAGCATTTTATAGAAGAATGGCCACTGCTTAGGATGTTTTGGGATCTTAGTATATGTTTATAGTTCATTTTCCTTAAGACAACAATATTTGTGCACTTTAAAAGATTGTCTGTACTCCCGTACATTGCTATGCTGTTCTCTTATTATTTTTATTATTTTTGTGGGGGATTTATTAAATTAAACTATCAGAATCAGCTGCAGCTGGGTGTCCAAAAGAATACTGTATCTCTCTCCCCCCCCCCCCCGCCCCTCTGTTTCTTATTGGGTGCCTTTATTTGGGCTCAGCCATTTCCAGTTTTTCAGGTCTGGGGAATGTTGGCACGTGGTTAGTTTAGGGAATGCTTCTTGCACAAGGTCACCCAAATATGTTTAATTCTGAGGCAGGAAGTTAATGCATTGTTTGAATATTTGCCTAATGCACTGAACGAGCACCCAAGCTGTCCATTAAACATGGAACGCTTTGTACAGGAATGAAATTGAGAAGAGGAGGCATGCATAAATAAAACAATTTCATTCCCGGAGATAGTTGTTGGGGTTTTTTTTTAAAGGGGGAAAAACCAACGGTCCTCTTCTTGTCTGTATAATTTCAAATGTGGCAGTAATCTCAACAGCATGACTTTTCCTCTTTCTGATGCTTCAGTGATGTTCCATGCACTTCAGCCATGCCATTTAATCAACAATTGCCTCCATATAATGGAATGTCTCTGGGCTTGCTCAGATGGGAAACAAGAACTTAGTGTATCGTTTTAGTTTGGTATCTCAAGCTGTCACAACGAAACTGAAATGTGGAATCCATTGCTGTGTCCTGCCTTTGAAAAGTGCACGTCATTGACTTTGGAGCCACGTTGAAGCAGGATCCCATCATGTTAATTTCAGTGGGGTTTCTGGCTGCTTTGCTGCTGAATGTGGTACAGATGGCTTCTTTCATCCCCCCCCCCCAAAAAAAGCTTTAGCTGAATATGCTATTAGGATGGGCTTTTTAGCATAAATCTTGAATCTGAACTACATCAAAATTTATTGATTTTTCCTCTTCCAGATTTCAGCTTCGGAGACTGCATATGTCTTTACCTCAAACAATAAAAACAGGGTTTTCAGGCAGTTAAAGTGGTGGTAGACTGAGTATACAATCTAACCATATGATTCATTTAACCATCTAACTGTTGTTTTAAACCAAATCCACCCATTGCACAATGTGCAATATCACCTGGTCCCACCTAGCGAAGGAGGCAATATTTTTAAGATAAAAAGCAGGCAACCATATCACAACAGAATCTATTATTGCATAAAGGGTGACAGCCAAAGGTTTTGCTGTAGCGTTATGAAAAGCTGTTTAACTTAATTTCCAGGGTGAGCTCTATAGTATTGTTTAGAATCTTCCTCAGAGGAGCTTGCGATGGGTAAGGAAGAAAATGGAAACATCCTGTATATACCAAGAGGGAACTGATTCCCTGAATATCTGCCCTTATGGAACCAAAATGGCACCATTCATATACAAATATTTAAATTTTGTAAACAAAATACATATGGTATTGGCCCATACTTCTTCCAGCCCTCCTCTCATAGACCATTCTTTCCTTCAGCCATCAGTATAAACTAATAATATCCTCCTTCTTCTTAACATCCACCCTGTACCCCAGTAATGGGTTACAACGATACATGGTTGTAGCCAGTGCTAGCTGTACTCAAGAATAGACCCACTGAAATGAATTAACCTGTTAGTCATTTCCACTTATTTCAGTGGGTCTACTCTACATAGGACTAGCATTGACTACAACCCACGGTATTAAAATAAATTAAAACAACAGTTCTATTCAACATTAAGTGAGCTTCTTGACCTATTGGATAATAAGAGCCAGCGTGGTATAGTGGTTAAGAGTGGTAGACTCATTGAACGTACATTCTTTCACCTTTGGTGGACGTGCCCAAGGATTAAGACATTCTGGGAGATGATTTATAATGAAATGAAAAAGGTATTTAAATATACCTTCCTGAAGAAACCAGAGGCCTTTCTCCTGGGCATGGTCGGCCAATTGGTGCCAAAGAAGGATAGAACTTTCTTTATGTATGCTACAACAGCAGCAAGAATACTCATCGCAAAGTATTGGAAGACGCAAGATTTACCCACCCGGGAAGAATGGCAGATGAAGTTGATGGACTACATGGAACTGGCGGAAATGACTGGCAGAATCCGAGACCAGGGAGAAGAGTTGGTGGAAGAAGATTGGAAAAAAATTAAAGACTATTTACAGAAACACTGTAAAATTAATGAATGTTAGAAGGATGCTGGAATGAAGTTATATGGCTTTAGCAGAAATATTATAAAGAATTAAGTAAAAATAGATTGTTAATGGACTAAAGGGAAAAAATAAGGTTAGATTGTGTTAAGATAAATTATAGGACAAAAACTGAGAAAGATGGAAAGGATTTGCTGAAATAGCTAACTGAACTGGAATACAAAAAAGGGAGGTGTGAGGAGGTCGCTGAAACAAGTAAATGAAAGATAAGATATGGAAATATTGGATGTGTTTTTAATTGTTTCTGTTTCTGTTTTTGTTTTGTTAAGATAAGTAGTGTTTTTGTTTTTCTTGTATTGTATTGTTCTGTTCTGTTCTGTTTAACTCTTTTTTCCCCTTTTTGTAATCTTTAAACTCTTAATAAATATATATATATATATATATATATATATATATATATATATATATATATTAAAAAAAGAGTGGTAGACTTGTAATCTGGTGAACCAGGTTCGCGTCTCTGCTCCTCCACATGCAGCTGCTGGGTGACTTGGGCCAGTCACACTTCTTTGAAGTCTCTCAGCCCCACTCACCTCACAGAGTGCTTGTTGGGGGGGAGGAAGGGAAAGGAGAACGTTAGCCGCTTGGAGACTCCTTCGGGTAGTGATAAAGCGGGATATCAAGTCCAAACTCTTCTTCTTATCTTCTTTCTGTCCTCCCATTTCAGACAATATACCATAAGACTTGCCACCCACAAGTAACATGGAGAATTATGGGAGGCATTTTTGCTATGCTCTACGAGAAAGTTTGAAGCTATTGCTCTGCCTCTCTGTGCTTAGCAAAGGGAAAATCCAAAACCTCTGAAAAATTCCCACCACTCCACCTGCCAGCAATATGGTGCTGTATAAGAAATACCACCAAGAATTATTTTTATCATTATGTAGTTCCCTGTTTATTGGAGAGATGAAAGGGCCCTTCTGTATGGAATATTCCACATGGTTGTCCATTTGATGGCATTGTTGTTCAAGATCTTGTTCCAAAGGAGCTGTGTGATGTCTCGCTTTAACGATGAACAAATGTGCAACTTTCTCGGTCATCCACTGATCTGCATCTCCATTATTATTGGAATGTAACCCACAAACAGATTTCTTCTTTTAACTTTTTATTAAACTTGTTCTCAAAGAGGCTTAAATGTCATGCTGCCCAGTGTGCTCTGATAGGCTTATGATTCCCCAGGGTATCTGTTTATGAGGTGAGAAACGCCACAGGCATAGGCCAAACTTTTTCATTTCTGACTTCAGAAGTTGCTTCTTGTGCGAATGTTGGCATACCAGCTCATGCATAGCTTATTGAGAATCTAGGAACTGAGATGTACTTGGCTTGAGATCTTGCCAGCTTTTGTTTTCTGCCTTGATTTCCCTTGCAGTCTTACAGGATGGTCACTCAAGACAGATAATAATATCCTGTGAGAGCATATCCAAAATAATTATCCTCTTTCTCTTCAGCTGAAATCCACAGAATGCTTGAAACCAGAGAGGATCTTATAAACACACAAGTATCTCAGCAATTGTAAACATTTTGCAATTGTTCCATGTGCCTGCTTTCCACACTGTCTGAACTCCACTGTTCTGCATGCCTAAATCCTAATGAAATCAATGAGATTTAGCACGCTTAATTGCAGGCTTACAGAAGCCTTTGGATCAAGGCCTTTACCTACTTCTCTCTCTCTTTTAAAAAAGCTTATTGTTGAATCATCATTGTTCAGCAATTGTATTCAGTGTTGTACAAATCAAAAACCTATTGAACAATATGAATGGTTTTCAAAAACCTAATGTAATCCAGAAATCGTGGCTGATTTAGCCAAATGAAAGGGAACTATATCCACAATAATACACAAAGCAGGCTTAAAACCCCCAACGAAACAGAGATTAGGTTTGCCCAACTCATCATTGTTGTGCAAGTAAAACTGAAATTCAATCCAGATAAGACTGAGGCTCTGTTAGTGGGTGGTTCCCTAGACCAGATGGCTGGGAGGTCGCCTGCTCTTGATGGGGTTACACTTCCTCTGAAGGAGCAGGTTCATAGCTTGGGGGTCCTCCTGGATCCTGTGCTGTCACTTGAGCCTCAGGTGGCCTCAGTGGCCCAGAGTGCCTTCCATCAGCTTCGGCTGGTGGCTCAGCTATGCCCAGCCTATCTGGATAGGGATAGTCTAAGTACTGTCGTCTATGCTCTGGTAACTTCAAGGTTAAATTACTGCAATGCATTATACATAGGGCTGCCTCTGAAGACGGTTCCAAAACTTCAGCTAGTGCAGAATTCAGCAGCCAGGTTGCTCACCGGAGCAAGACGGTTTAGGCATATTACACCACCGATCCTGGTCCAATTGCACTGGCTACCTATTAGTTTCCATGCCCAATTCAAAGTGCTGGTTTTGACCTATAAAGCCTTAAACGGCTCAGGACCACAATACCTACAAGACCACCTTTCCCCCTATGAACCTACCCAGACCCTGAGATCATCTTCTGAGGCCCTCCTCTGTGTGCCCCCTCCTCAAGAGGTTCGGACGGTGGCAACACGAGAGCAGGCCTTCTCTGCAGTGGCTCCCCATTTGTGGAATGCTCTCTCTAGATAGGTTCGCCTGGCGCCTTCATGATACACCTTAGGCTTCAGGCAAAAACGTTCCTTTTTAACTAGGCCTTGGGTTGATTTGACTGCCCTTTTAAAATGTGGGGTGTTTTTTCCTTGGGGGCTGGTTACTGGGTTGTTGTTTTTATTCTGATTATATATTTTGTGGTTTTTTATTTTGATATTGTTCTGTGAACCACCCTGAGACCTCCTGGTATAGTGCAGTATATAAATTTAACTAATAATAATAATAATAATATGGATTAAGGCTAATGTTGTGTGTTCAATCCAGCGGGGGAGGGGAGCGCTGGATGCACAGTGTGTACACAGCCATTTGGGGTGGAAGAAATTATAAAGGTGTAGGCTTCTCTGAGCACTTATGAAAATACAGCCTCAGGCAGAGTCTCATGACTACCTGCCCTGAGCCACTGTGGGAATTTAGACTACAATTCTGTTCCAATGGGTGGCTGTTTGGTGAGAAAATGAAACAATAAGAAAGGAAGTGTCAATCAGTTTGTAATTAAATGGTAGCAGATGACTTCATTTGCAAAACAGCCTTTTCCCTTTTCTTTTTAGGTTAAGCCAGAGTTCTGGAGAGATGTCATGCCAGGGAGATGCAAATTTCACTGGCTGGTCAGCAACTGGGCAACTAATCCTAGCCAGGAGAAGCTGGCGTACACAAAAGCCCACAAAGAAGCTGACTCCCATTTGCGTGGCGAGTTCCCGCCCCCCACCAAGATAAATAAACACACGAGACACCATAATTAAGGTTAATTGGGCGAATTAGGCCACAACTTTATTGAATTCAGGAATGAGAGGCATTGGCTTAGGCATTGGTCCTATCGACTATCCGGCTCCAGCCCATTTGCTGGAGACACGGGGAAGGGTTAACACTAATCGGGGGAGTCTCCCGCCGAGGCACGTCGACTAGGAGCTCCCCCGGGTCACCGCTCTGGGGCGTGCCTTTGGCCCACACCTCCATAGGCTTCGGACAGGGCCACGCCCCCCGGAGTCCTTTAATGGACCACCCTTCGTTCACTGGGGGGAGGTGATGGCGTTCCTCCCCCCCCACATCCTCTTAACCCCTTCTTACCAATGCCTACCGCCAATGCCGAAGAGTTGTGACGAGTTGCTACGAGGTAGGCGAAAAACCAAAAGGCTGTAAGTTGCCAATTGGGAAAAATTCCTACCATGCCCCTTGCGGCGACAGACCGAAGTCCATAGCAAAGTCAGACCTACCTAAAGCCCAACTAAAGGGAGGGAGGGTGGGAAAACGTGGGGGCTAGCCGGAGAAGAGAGGGTGAGCCCCCTCCGCTCCGGCCCTAAATAGGGCAAGCCACGCCCCCCCCAGCCAGCCGATTGGCTGGCTGGGAGGCGTGGACGTTGGGATTCCCCTGTTCTCGCGGGGGCTGAAACCAGCCCCCGCTCACGTGGGGAGGGCGTGATGCCCGCAACCCCACCTCCTGGGGCAGGCCTGGAAGTGGCTTTGCGTGGCGAGTTCCCGCCCCCCACCAAGATAAATAAACACACGAGACACCATAATTAAGGTTAATTGGGCGAATTAGGCCACAACTTTATTGAATTCAGGAATGAGAGGCATTGGCTTAGGCATTGGTCCTATCGACTATCCGGCTCCAGCCCATTTGCTGGAGACACGGGGAAGGGTTAACACTAATCGGGGGAGTCTCCCGCCGAGGCACGTCGACTAGGAGCTCCCCCGGGTCACCGCTCTGGGGCGTGCCTTTGGCCCACACCTCCATAGGCTTCGGACAGGGCCACGCCCCCCGGAGTCCTTTAATGGACCACCCTTCGTTCACTGGGGGGAGGTGATGGCGTTCCTCCCCCCCCACACATCCTCTTAACCCCTTCTTACCAATGCCTACCGCCACCGAGCAGTCGCTCGCCGCCAATACTCTCATGCCTGAATCCAATCCCTTATTCCCTTTGCAATATCCATCAGCCAAACATCGTTACCAGCATCCGAAAGATGCACGCCATCATACCGGTAGAGGGCCTCATGATTGAAGCGAATGCCCGGGTGGCCAATGAGCCTCCCACCCAGGGCTGCCACTCTACGCACCACCGCCCGATCCAAGGCTTTCCTAGCCCTATTCATAGCTATCGGGCACCTGCAGTCTCTCCAAACCCGCCTCTCCATCAGCGAGGCCCAAATAATTGTGACCTTCGGGTAAGCGGCCTTCAGCTCCTCGAAGTCGCTAAAAATATGCCACTGCAAATCCACTGCCTTCCTGTAGGCTAGGTCATTTTCCCCCAATTGTATCAGTAAAGCGTCTGGGGGGCCCTCTACTGCTGCTCTGGTCTTAATTGCGGGCAGCATCTCGGCCCAGCGCATTCCCCTCCGGGAGACCCAGGAAATGGTGACGTCAGGTGGTAAGCCCAAGCGCGGCCCGAGACCGGAATTGATGGCGCGTACCCTGGCCCAATGCACAATACTGTGCCCGACAATCCAGACGCGCACCCCCTTATCACCTGTAGGAAATCGAAAGAACAGGGCATGGTCAGTCACCGTCACAAATTCTTTCTCAAATAGCGCTTGTACGCGTCAGATTTCCAGCGACCTAAGTCCCTAATCCTTTCAGTCGTCAGACCCAGGTGCATTGCCGTGGTGGCTGCTCCTATCCTGAAAGAGTGTGATGCAAAATCTGCTGCGGGGATGCCCCGTTTGTAATTAAATGGTAGCAGATGACTTCATTTGCAAAACAGCCTTTTCCCTTTTCTTTTTAGGTTAAGCCAGAGTTCTGGAGAGATGTCATGCCAGGGAGATGCAAATTTCACTGGCTGGTCAGCAACTGGGCAACTAATCCTAGCCAGGAGAAGCTGGCGTACACAAAAGCCCACAAAGAAGCTGACTCCCATTTCCCTCCAGGTGAATTGCAAAGGGAATGAGCAGTTGCCTCAAAACCACGGCAAGGGGGGAAAGATTCTAAGAAGAAAGGGGTGCAGAGTCCCAAAGTGTTTTTCTGCGCTCCACTTTCAGGGTGAGCTGACCACAGCACATTTGGTCCCAAACACCCCAATAGTAGGCAGCCCCTTTGATCCAAGCCTTGCTATGAAAACAAGGCAAGAGGCTGAACCAGCTGGCCCTTCAGCTAGAATGATTAAGGTGGGAAAAACTGTGAATGTAACTAACACTAATGAGAACTTTATATAATGCTTTTTATATAATGTGAAATCACAAACACTGCCTTGGAAATATTCATCCTGACTGCTGCTGGCTCCACTCCTGGGTTTTCTGCTCAGCTTCAAGGGCTCAGCCCAAATTGCACGGAAGTTTGAGATTTTGGGGGAATCCAAAGAAGTCAGGAAGAGCAGCCACCTACTTTGCACGGAACAGGGATTTAGGTACCGGCAACTTGAGCTAAGTGCAGAATCAGGCCGTAGCATTATTCAGAGTTGGGAAAATGAAGCTTTTTAGGACTCAACATTTGAAAAGCTTTGCATATTTATGATTTGTTTTTGCCTACCCACACAGAGAAGGAATTCTTTTTTTCAGAAGCCAAGCAAGCATGATTTTCCATGAGGTATTTGTAGATGTCCTTTGACATTCCTGAAAGGGTCTTGCATTTAAGATGCAAAATGGTTGTATCCAGATCAACTGGAGCACAAAGCATATCCGTATGTGGTTGTGGAATGAGCAGGAGGGATGGCTCTGGTTCTTGCATTTAACACACTCCTCAGAAATATGTACTAGACACAGTGTCTAGACGGCATAGCATGCCAGTCTTAACAGATATGGGTACAGCTGATGGTCTGAGACAGATGTGGGAAGGTGACTGGCAGATTCCTATCAATGAAGATGTCTGGACTTCAGTGGAGGGGGGGATTTCCTTTTAAATCTGCCTCAACCTCAGCAAAGGAGGTAGCACTTTAAATATTGGGGGGGGGGAGGTATCTGACGCCTGCATTGTTAGCCCATAGTAAGACTCCGAACCATTGTGCTCTGATCAACATATGTGGTGGACATGTGGGAAAGTGGCTTAGTTCTGGAAGCAAGTGCAGGGTGGGGACTAATTGTGGACAAACTACCCCAGAAGGAGCACAAGGTGTCGTCGTCCCCCAGAGGTACTACCCCTCCCCAACATCCCATATCATATTGCTATACTTTTTTGTGCTATGGCTTGTGAACAACTGCTAGATTACTGCCATGTGTCTATGTGGGGCTGCCTTTGGGTCTGGTTCAAAGGTTCCAGCTGGTGTAGAATGCTGCAGCCAGATTGCTGATGGGATCTTCTGGTCAAGAACAAGGCGCAGCATTGTTGAAGCAGTCTTACTAGCTACTGGTTCAAAGCTGCCCATTTGCTACTGATTCAATGGTCCTGTATTGATTTACAAAGTCCAGGATACCTCAGGGACTGCCTGAACCTTTATATTCCAGGTGGATCACTGATACAATCTGCAGTCATTCCCCAAGTTGGTGAGGTTCGTTTGACAACAAGAAGAAACCAGGTCTTTAGGGTCATGGGCCCAGTCCTGTGAAGCAGCCTGCCAATAGAGATTCAGAGGGCTCCTTCTGTGCTAAACTTTTGCTGAAAACTTAGGTTCCACCAGATCTATAGAGTGCACCCCCACAATACTCTGTTTTTAATTTCTTATTTTGCTTTTAATTTATTTTTAATTTTTTTATTATTTTATTGTTTGGTTTTATGTTTCTGTATTGTTGTAAATATTTTTTAAATAAATAAACAGACGACAAAAACATCCCATTTCAAGCAGGCAAAAAAAAAAAAAAAAAAAGCCACCAAGCATGAGATGACGCTCATCTGCTGTGAATCACTGCTCAAAGACTGATCCGCCAAAGACTGGATGACATCGATCTACAGCGAAATTATATGCTGGGGAGAGGTGTTTGTTCGCCTCAGAACATTGGTATCACTTTAACTTACTGCGTTCCATCATACCTCTCCTCCCTTTCGACTGTTGCCCATAGACTGGCCTTCACCAAAGCGAGGTTTAACGTTTTTCCCTCCAATGTCCTGAGACATAGGTTCTCAAAGGGCCAAGCCCCCGCCGTGTGCGAATGTGATAAGGTGACTCCGGAGTCGCTCCAGCACATTATGTTCACTTGCCCCTTGTTTAATGTGCCACGGGCAAATTTGTTGGGATCAATCATACAGAAACTAGAGGGTACCCCACCAAAATTCCACCTTGCCCAAATCTTGCAGGACAAGGATACCCACACGACCCTGAAGGTGGCTAGGTTCCTAGTTGCTGTCCTTTCCCAAAAGTGACGCCAAGGAGCACTACAAGCTAATTAAGGCGTAGTATGCCTTTCCATTTTATAGTATTTTATTGTTTATAGTATTTTATTATTTTATTGTTATAGTGGTGTTTTAGCGATTGCTTTTTTCCCCTACGGCACAAGCTGTTATTTATGTGTTGTTTTTACCTGTATGGGCCTATGGCCGTAATAAATGAAATTTCAATTTCATCTGCTGTGCTGCAGCCTTGATGAAGCACCATATGATTTGCTTCAAAGGGATGGCACTTGGCAAAGTTCAAGGGAATGCACATTCCAGCAGCACTAGAGACCTGACATCAAAACAGGTTGTGCAATTATAATGGCATTTAATTGAGGCGATGACAGTATCCGTTAACATTAATTGTTATGTTTCTAACGCTGTCTCCTACCATGACTCTCTCTGTGTGATGTAATAATGTTTAATGGTACCAGAGGAATGGAGGGTGTGAGAGAAGGGATGGGACTTGAGGAAAGTCTATCAATTTAGAGGATCACTTGTCTGGAAAGTCAGTGTTGCCCAAGCCTGTGGCCTGAGGAAAAAACTATCAAGACCAGACAGGGTTGGGGGTTGGGAAGTAGATTGAAGAAAAAATAGAACACTACAATGATTAAAGTAAACCACATACATGAAAAAAGATGCAAACCAGGGGTATTATGTGACAGTCCTCAGTGTAACCCCTCCCCTGGGACCCTCCCCCCCTTAGGACCAACTGAACAACTGAGGATTGATGAATGAGTAAGCCAGGCAGTAAACAAAAACAAAACAAAACCATGTTATCCCACCCCTGCTTTGGGCTTCTTATTCTTCAAAGGACACATGAGTAAGTCGTCATCAAATTCTTTTGTGGAGACCAAATTAGGAAGCAAAAATATCTGCAGGTGTGATTCAAAAGGGACCAGACGATTGCTCTGTTGGTGTTGCACAAAAACAAGAACAAAGACATTTCAAGGCAAACAAATCATAATACCCCCTCCCCCCGGGGTATGCAAATGGAAAGGTGAAAGCAGGAAATGATTCCGCAGTAGCAGAATTGCAAATAGCGAAATCCATTGCACAAGGAGCACTTACAGTCTGGAGAACGTATGTCAGTTGCATCATTTTTGCATTTTTGTGGGCTGAACGAACATGCTTTTCACAAGCTGTGGACTGAAATGAACCAAGTTCACACCAGGAGACCACAAGAACAGACAACCTAACAGGTACATGACTGTGAACTCTATCCCTACTTGGTAGTCAGCTCTGTAATCTCCAAAGGAAGGCTTATTTCATACTTTCTGTAATGGCCTCCCACTGCCTGGCTTCTTTCTCTAAGGGCCTTTGAAAGAGACATTGCTCAGCTCTGTCTGCTGTTAATGGTAACATTAATAGATTTAGTTACGGGTAGGTAGCCGTGTTGGTTTGCCATAGTCGAAACAAAATAAAAAATTTCTTCCAGTAGCACCTTAGAGACCAACTAAGTTTGTTATTGGTATGAGCTTTCGTGTGTATGCACACTTCTTCAGATTAATAGATTTGTTGTTCCGCAGCTGTTTGACTGAGAATATTGTGAGCTTCCTGCATTCTGTGGCATTTCATTTTTGTGTTTTAGGCATGAGGTTTTCCCTATTTCTCTTGTTTTATTTCTGTTATTTAGGTTACTGTGCTAACTAAGAGTCCAGAGAGAAAAGTCCTGACAACACTTTACTCAGGGAAAACTGAACAAGAACAGTGCATGATTTAAAGAGAAAGGAGCAGGGAGGTTTTGCCTTGCTCACTTCAGACCTTGTATATAGCAGGGAGACCTTCAACCAAAGTATACAAAACAAATGTTTCCTGAGAACTACACAGCCAATCAGTGCATGTACTATCGCAGCAAACATCCTGCATCTCTGCCTGGTTGCTAAGCAACAGCTCCACCACCACCCTTGCTTAGCTGACTTACTGATAAGAGTTAATTTTGTTAAGTTAAAAACTGAAGGAGCCCTGCTGTTGCATTTCCAGTGGTTTCCTCCTTAGCTTTCATAAATGGTTTGATATGATGATTGTAGCCATTTTGTTTAACTACCTGGAGCTCACAAGCAAAGGAGAGGTGATGTTTTGTATAAGACTCAAAGAGAAGCCCCAAGTATATTATTACTGGATATCAGAAACAATTACAGTTTGCACAAACTCCCGCCCATACGACTGGTGACAGCATGGATAGGAGGCCTCAGGTGTAGGAGCCAAATCTGAGAAAGTGCTCTATGTACATGCCAGGGTATGCGTATGGCTCTCCCTCGTGCAAAGAGGGACAGGGAGTGGGTCAGTCTCTCCTTGTGTGGGGGAACTCATTGCGCATACTCTACATCAACAGAGGTGTGGCGCACCCCTCCCCATGCCAGCTGAAGAGGCAGATGACAGAGAAACATTTCCCTCCCAGGTAGCTATGACAAGAGGTATGGCCATAGTACGTATTGGCAGGGATGCTCATTAGGGAAGCTTCAGAATAACTGGCGTGGGAGGAAAGGGAAAATAGTAGATTTCTCCCTTCCATAATGTACCATATATTTAGATACAGGAGTTGCTCACAATCACCTACTTTCAATTTTCTTCAAACTACGATACTTTCCTCCAGTGTCAAATAAGAGGCTGCACAGTGCAACACATATTCTCATTTTAGTTTCACCTTAAGCAAAAGCTGGTAAATATTGCAGGTTGCGGCCATAATTTTAAATGAATTCACCGTGAAGCCAAGGTGGTCAGGCATAGCATAAACTCTGATTTCCCCAGAATTCCCCTTGTTTCTGAAATGGGCGGGTGTTTGCATTTTTTTGTTTGCTGGAGACATGAATAGAACCACTAACTAAAATTCTTATTCATTATGACAGAATATACAATAGTCAATATGCCTGCATTCTGGAATGCTGGAAAGCTGCCAGAGAGAGGTTGTTAGCTGGTGCCTATGATATGGATGATTCAAGGGTTAGAGAAATTTGCCGCAGTGGGAGGTACAGCTGGAAGAGGCAACGTGTTATAAATAGAATATTTTTTAATTAAAAAACGTTGCCTACTGCAACAAACTCTTAAGAGTTTCCTGGAAAGGTGGTTGAACTGTTAAAACCTCTGGGAACTGTAACTCTGGGAGGCGAATAGGGGCCTCCTAAGAGCTCTCAGCACCAAGCTACAACTCCCAGAATTCTTTGGGAGAAGCCATGACTGTTTAAAGTGGTTGCTGGTTCAAGGAAAAGTAATTTATTCTAGATGTCCCCACCAGATGAAATAAATAGAATTAGCCGGTTGCCACTTCTTAAACACAGAGAAGGAAATAGTAATGGGCAAAACCTGGAAAAAAAATTATGAAAACTTTGGAAGAATAGACATTTTAACCACAGCTATCCTCCTAATCCAACTGAGATTTAAATGTTTCCATTTCGCCAATTCTTCAGAAATACCTTTGAGCAGGTGCTTATAGTTTCTGCGACTAAGCTGCTTATGATCTGAGGTTAACTTGATGCCAAGATATTTAAAGCCACCATGAGCAGTGCTAAATTCTAATTGCTAATATGTATTTATTTCATAGAATCAAGAGTTGGAAGGGACCACGGGTATCTTCTAGTCCAGCCCCCTGCAGTACAGGAGTCATGTGCCCAATGTGGGGATCGAACCCACAGCCCTGAGATTAAGAGTCTCAAGCTCTGCCAGCTGAGCTATTTGCAAAGTGCCCTGTGATATTAGTTGCTCATGAGTCATTGTGGCCAGAATTTGGTACAAATAAGCAGGCCAGAGTGAGATTCATAGCACAACTGAGCCTCTGACAAAAATCTGCCATTTGGTTCTGCTATAGAATCTCTTATCTGAAATGGACATTGCTTACAGAAAAGGATGGCCACTTTTGGAAGAGGCAAGTTCAGACAGTTGCTCACTGAGCCATCGTCCCTTTAGTAATGGTGACTTTGAGGATTTCCACTGATGAGTTTCCTGTAACATAATTACTGTGTGACTGGGTGCTCTCCCCATAGGGCAGCCTCAGTTTGAGCTCTTTCTACTGCTGAGCCCAGGCCTTTAACAATGAATGAGAGGATTTCTAAGGAGCTGGGAGATCAGCAAATTGTTTTGCAACTGTGACAAAGCCTGGAACAGCTTGTAAACTTGGGCCTTCCTGGAGGCTTTTGCTAGATACTGGACTAACATACCATACTTTTCTGTGTATAAAACTATGTTATTATCTTTAAAAATCATGCTAAAAAGTGGGGGGGGGGCTCGTCTTATACATGGGTAGTGCATAGGGATGGACGTTTGATTGGTTGCTGCCGCGGCTGTCACCGGCTACTGTACATGTTATTTGTTGCTGTGTCAATGGGTGGTATTGATTGGCTGACGCTCTGGCAGTTGGGCAGGCGATTTGCAGCTTCTGCAGGTGATGGGACAGACGGGAGGCAGATTTTGCGACATGTGCGATTTTCGGCAATCCCCCCTAAAAAAAAGCCCAACAACCCTGGGCAATCACCTTCAAAAAAAAAAAAAAAAGCTCAACAACTCTATGCCATCTCCCCTCATTTTCTTAAATTTGAGTTCCCAAAAATAAGGGGCATCTTATACATGGGGTCATATTATAGACGTAAAAGTACGGTAATTGGTTACTATAAAAACATAAAATAGAACTAATCTTGCCAAACGGAGAACCTTTAACTGCCTTGGGAACAGAGAACCGCACTTCTGCAGAATCATGAGAACAGTGAAGATCTGCTGCCCAAGGCCCAGGCAGACTTGGGGACAAGGGGGGGCTATTAGCTTTTCTCCAAGGCCTCCCTTCCCATGATGGGGGCCATAGGCACAAACACAAATTAGCTTAAATATTTTGAGAGTGGACAACTGCTTTCTTGATAGGTGAATAATACAGAGTGCATTGTGATCAATTGCGTGAAGTCTTGCTTTTCTTATTTCTCTTGGTGTTCCAAGGGGGATTCCCTTTTCCAGAGTTGGTGGGAGGAGCATTGTCAGCCAGGTTCACTGATGCTGAAAGTTGAAGGTCTTTTAGTATATTTTCAGCTTGTTGGTTGTCACTTGTCACCCACTGTCTCCCTTTGTGCTGGACAATACGTTTGAAAGGAAAGCCCCAGTGCTAGACAATGCCAGCCTCCTTCAAGGCAGCTGTATAAGGGCAAAACTCATGTCACTGGGCAAGAGCGTCGGAACTGAAATACAGTGGTACCTCGGGTTACATACGCTTCAGGTTACATACGCTTCAGGTTACAGACTCCGCTAACCCAGAAATAGTACCTTGGGTTAAGAACTTTGCTTCAGGATGAGAACAGAAATCGCGTGATGGCGGCGCCGCAGCAGCGGTAGGCCCCATTAGCTAAAGTGGTGCTTCAGGTTAAGAACCGTTTCAGGTTAAGAACGGACCTCCGGAACAAATTAAGTACTTAACCCGAAGTACCACTGTATCCTTTATATTTTAAGTCCCTGGTGTTATGGAGTGCTTTACATATGGCATCTTTGAGTCTATAATGCTTGAAGCAGATGACGATATCATGTGGGACTTCACCAATTCTGCTTTGGCCTCCAGGGACTCTCCCTCTCCACATCTGCTATTGACAGGAGGGTATTTATAGTTAAGGTATCTAAGAATTGGGCCATATCTTCCCCTTCTTGATTCTCTGATAGGCCTCTGATTCGGGGGAAAATAATACATCAATTTCTGTCCAATTGTTCCTCAAGTTTCAGGAAAAGTGGAAGTGATTCCTCAAGTAGACGTGAAATCATGGTGACATGCTGCCCACCCAACTCAGATAGACAGTCTAGGAGGATACGGTGATCAATGGTGTTGAAAGCTGCTGAGACATCCTGGAGAATCAACAGTATTGCACATCATGGTGACCAAATCCAATTCTGTCCCAAACTAGGCCTAAAGCCAAACTGGAATGCGTCAAGATTTTTCTGACTTTGTGACATGCCAGGAAAATACCAGCACACAAGAAACCACTTCTAAATCTGACAGTGGAATGACATGGTGTCCCAGAGGCACCTGGACTGATGTGGAGGCCTTTGAGGGCAGCTTCACATTTGAGGCTGGGAGGGAGGGTCACATGCCTAACTGGAAAGCTGACCTTTCCAGCCCTACCTTCTAGAAGATGAAGGAATCGGTGTCTCATTTTAGCATGACTTTTGAGACGCACCCATTGTGCTGCCTTGTTTGGGGGCGCTTCTAGATCCACTGCTTTTACTAGAGGCCCAGGTGACCTCATTGGCTCGAGAGTGCCCATTACCAACTTGGGTTGGTACACCAACTACCCCTATTCCTGGACAGGGTATAGCCTCAGTATTAGACTACTGTAATGTACGGTAGGCAAGGCTACCTTTGCGCCTGTGTGCTTAGTAAGACATCCAGCATCACACATATTGCACCACTCTGGAAAGATCTGCATTGACTGCCTGTTAACTCAAGTTCAAAGTTTTGTTGACATCTAAAGCCTTAAACAACTTAGGATACTTGGGTGACCCAGCAGCCAGCCTCCTCCACCCAGAACAGATGAAGCCAATCTGTAAAGATCTTCCCAGGAGCTCCTGTTGGCCATTCCATGACCAGGGCATTGTTATTTACTGACAACGCAGAAGCAGGCCTTCTTGATGACATCACCCTCCCTCCACAATTCCCGCCAGCCTCATGAGGCAGAAAAACTAATGACTCTTAAATGCCTCTTTAAAAGTGATATGTTTACCCAAGCTTTCCTGGACTCTGATGTTTCATTTTGTTTTGGTTTGTACACTGTCCAGTTTTATTTTGCAGATAAAAACACAATGCAATTGTATCTTATTTTTAAGGAATTTTTACTGAATGTTGCTGCATTTTTAGAGTTTTTGTGTAAACCACTTAGAGATTTGTATTCTATTAAATGGCACATACATAAATAAGTTTCATGAGGACCAAATGTGGCCTGGTGTATGGGGCTTCTCTGAACTTACATCATCTTCCTCTAAAAAAAACCCTCTGGACAGCTCTGTCAGCACTCCCACACGCAGTTGCCTTGCTGCCTGGATATTTTGCTTTCTGAGATCTACCATGTCCCATTCTTAGCGCTCAGTTATCACAGGAGGTCTGATGAAGGAGTATCTAAGGAAATATTATTTAGAGAGGCAGTGGATGGCACTGTTGGATTATAATTATAATTCAATAAAGGATGTGAATCTTAGAAGGCGGAAATGTTTCACTGTTTATTGAACCCTGCATAAAAGGCAAGTGTGGCACTTAAAAAATGGTAATAGGGTGATCAAATGTGGATTTTCTTGATGGGTGCTATATAAGGCACTGATTGTTACTGACCTGAGTTTGAGGGCAAATCGGTGTGCATGGTGAAAGTGATCACTCCAGATCCTGCAGAGTGCAATAGATGAAGCAGCTTTGGCTCAGGACTGAAGCAAGCCAGAATGCCTGACCTGAAGGCAGAAATATTTTTCTCTCTCAAGTGTGAGAAGCAGAAATGCTGACAAGGCCTCAGCTGAGCTAAGATAATACACCAGAGTGGAGAAGATACAGGATTTGTTACTGAATGTGGCTAGCAGCGCTGGTTGACCTTCGTTGAGACTCCCTGTAGTCCGATAAGGCTTGGATCACATCAACCCCTAAAACAATGGAAATCTGTTTCTTGCAGGTGTTTCTCCCAGGACCTGAATTTCACAATACAAGACTGAATATTACTGAGGAAAAGTGGGTACAGAGAATAAGACAAATGAGAAACAGAAAACTGAAGTATCAATGGGGGTCAGAAAGAGACTGAACTCAGTGCTAGAGCACACTTTCTTTCTGCTTAGTTTCATGTTTTTCTAATGGATTTCTGTTTATTCTGAAGCTTTCTGAGCTCATCTTCCTTTTTGTCTTCTCCTTTGCTGGGAGCATCTCACTCCTTCAATGTTTGAAGCTGCTGTTGGTCAGGTCCTCTGAGCTAGTCTTTCTGTTTTGAATAGATGCAGGTTTTATAGGTTTTTATTTCCCCCTAACACTATTTAATTTTCATTTTACTTTCTGTTAATTCCCTTGTGAGGCTCAGATGCCATTATTCCAAATGTAAACATTCCCCCTATATTTTTAGATTAACTTGTTTCCTAATTGTAGCCATTCTGGATCCTATACACTGGGGGTCCTGGAATCATTTTCCTAAACTTCACACCTGATTCTCCAGAAGCCAGCTCCTTGGATCTCTGCTTGGATTGGTAGCTATAATCTCTCCCGCTGCTCCTTAATCTTTGGGTTAAACTTCTTGAAGGCTGAGAACTTTTAACTAGCTTGAACTGGTGGAAATTTCAGGACGATGCAGTTTAGGACTTCACATTATGTATGCTTTACTGGTAACGGTTAATTTGCCAAGCTAATATTATTTGCATTTATAAATTGCTGTATTACATTCACACTTCCTTTTTCCTACGTATTTCAGTTTTTTCAGAGTCTGCATATTTTCAAAATCTCTATGTTCAGATTAAATATTTCCAACTTATTTCATCTTTGGTCTGATTCTAGTCCCTTTCTGATTAGAGTCCATCACCTTCCGAGGGAGTCTGTTCCAAGCTTGCTCCATCTTCACATGGCAGCCTTTTAGAAATTTGAAGATGGCTATCATATCTCCTCTCAGTCTCCTCTTTACCAAACTAAACATTCTCAGTTCCCTCAACTATTCCTCATAAGATCCTTTATCATCCTGGTCACCCTCCTCTGCACACGTTCCAGTTTGTCAATATCCACCCAGAACTGAACACAGCCCTTCAGGTATGACCAAGGCAGAAGAGAGAAGTGCTATTACTTCCTTTGATCAGGACAATATACTCCTGCTGATGCAGCCTAGAATAGCATTTGATATTTTTTTTTGCTGTTGCGTCACACTGTTGACTCAGGTTAAACTTGTAACCTGCTCAGACCCCTAGATCCTTCAACTCAACTTCCAACATATCTTCATACCAATGAGAGATAGAAACTTGTTTTTAATAAAATGATGGCTGAGATTATCAAGAAGTCAGCTGAATTCTGCAACCTATCCACATTCTGAACTTCCCCTGCAATCCTGCAGAAACTATTTCCAGCAGCAGGATTTTTATGATCTTTTGTTGTGATATTATATGGACAACATACTAATTTAAAACAAGCCAGTATATGACAGGCATCTGACATAAGACACCCAAAATAAGACATGAAATAAATTTGTGTCACAGCCAGAACTACCCTCAGTTGCATGGGAGGAAGTGAGGACAAAATCCACTGAATCCAAGAATACTTCTCCATCTGTTCTTGGCAGCAAAGGAAGTGGAAGGTTGGGAGACTTCCTGGATCAGATCAGCCCCAGGAGCTTCTGCCCCTGGTCACAGCAGCTAACTGAACATATTGTATGTCACTGAACTTACAAACATGTGTAATGGATTGGGGAATTTCACACGTGTGTGTATTTACTTACACGTGTTTGGAAGTTGTCCTGTGTTGCTGAAATCTGGGGATGAGTCACTACCCTCACATGACACATACAAAGGGAGAAACTGAAATATGGAAAATTGTGACCCCCTTTGGAATCTGCTAAGTAGAGGTGGAAGGCTATGTCAATTTTGGTTCTGACAATTTTAATTTTTCCAGACTAAATTTCAGTTCACAATTCTGCAGCAATTTGCATTGGAGGAAAAAATCCCCCATGAAAACTATTTTGTATTATAGTGCAAATTTCTCCCAATAAACACATTTCTGTATGCACTTCAGCGTGTACACATCTTTGCAGGCAACTCATTTTTGTATGTTATTGTCTCCTGCTGAGTAAGGCAATTGCTTCAAGGTGCTTTGCAAGAGGCCAGCAGAAGAAAGACTAAAAGCTCGAATCCAATAATTTGTAGGGCCGGCCCTCCCATTAGATAGAGTGAGTCAGTTGCCTCAGGCAGCAGATTCTGGAAATGGTGGGGAAGTATTGGAAAGCTGAGCTGTGTGTGCTGAGTTCGCCTGCCCTCTTCAAGCGTAGTGGAGATTGCTGTTCAATCATCAGTCTTGAAGTAGGATTCAGCTGCCACTCCAGTCAGCTTCTGTGGCAGGGGCACCATTTTGTCCTTCACTTCAAGCAGCAAAGTATCCTGATCTGGTCCTGATAATTTACTTCACTGACATTGAACAACATGCCCGTCTTGCCCTGGCTGCCAAATTCTGCAGCTGAAGTTTCCGAACCATCTTCAGAGACAGCCCCATGCGTAACATGTCATGTGTGGTGACTTTCTTAGCTTGGTTTCTGTTGCATAGACATTGCCTATTTTATTGTCTTTTGAGCCACCTCACACAGTCTTACACAGACACTTGACTGGTGCAAAGAAGGAAGGCTCATTTGTCCTTTCTCCCAGCCTCTCTGCATGGGTGAGAGCAATTGTGTTTTACTACAGCAAAAACCTCTCTTGTGCAACATGGTGGAAAATAATATTGCTATTCCTCCCTTTCTCATCCTACTAAACTTTTGCTGCTTCCTTTGCTGCTGCATCCCCAGCTCACTCGATAGCTTTTCATAGAACTTTTCATCATGTTAAGCCTACACACTATAAATATAAAAGGCTGGAAAATCCATGCCACGCAAAGTTGTTAGTGATGCCTATATTAGTCACTTGACTTTCTAAAAGTTACATCGTGCCAGTTGTTTGCAGAAACACTGGGGTGTGCTACTGCTTACTATACTTTCCCCTATATTAATCTTAGTCATGTCTTAGTCAGACCACCCCCAACTGAAAAAGCCCTCTGCCTCCAGAATTCTCATTTGTGTTTTATGCAACCTCCACAGTAAGCAAGTTTAGCTTATGTACTGTGCAGCTTGGCATTAGTAAGAATTTTCAGAGAAATACTGACATATTTACATATTTCTGCAGAATAGCAATATGACTTATAACTTGAGCCTATGCATTTTATCTGGAAGCGATGCCCTCTGACCTCAATGAGGCTGACCCCCAAGGACTGCAGCCTGAGAGTCACAGTGTCTTCACTGTGTAGCTTTGAACTGCTGTTCCCAAGAGGAGAAAAATGCATTCTGGGGTCCGTCATCTTCTGGGTTACTTGTGTTCCCTGTTCTTTATGCAGCCCAACTTTCTGAGGCCATATGTCTGTGATCGGTGGAACCAGAGGCAAAAGTGGACAGGGCAACAGATGTAGTTTTTACCCGTGTACCCTAGACTCGTTTCTCCACACTCACTCCACCCTCTCTATCCTCCATACAAGCAAGCAAAGATCATTATCAACGTCAAAGGACATCTTCCAGCTAGTCAAAAAACATTCAGTGACCATTACTTTTTGTGTGATTTTTGAATGTTTTAAGGGAACGGGATATGGTTCCAGGTCTCAGAACAAGGGGGTCTCGGAAACCTCTCAGAACAATTTCTCTCCCATGTTGTCTTTGCTTTAAAAACATCTGAGGAATGGAGTGTTGACTTGTGGTGTTGAACTTGAAGTCTGCTGTATGGCTTATGGTGAAAGAGTTAAAGCAGCGCCATAGCTTCAGCTTGAAACAACCTCCTTGGGCCCTGAAGATTCAGCTGTTATGGGGGCTTCTTTGCAACCAGCAATGAGGTCTGGGTAACCACTGCTATCTTCCTCAATGGGGTTGTTCCACAACAGATCACACCTTTACAACATCTGTGCTACTGACTGACAAACGTTGGGATTGTTTAAATATATAAAACAAAAAAAGTAATCATTTTGACTAAAATCAAAGTGACTCAAACTAGGTCTACTGGACCCTCCAAAAATAAGCAATGTGGACAAAAGTTTAGTTAGTTTCATAGTAGATCCACCCCTGTGTTAATACATCAGGGTGGCCAACATGGTGCCTCCAGCTGTTGATGGATTCTAATTCCCATCAGCTCCAGCCAACATGGCCATGGGCAAGGGACAATGGGAGCTATAATTCAACAACATCTAGAGGGCACCATGTTGGATACCCTTGCCATTGATTCAGGCAGGGACTAACATTTGAAGCACGTCTTTAAGTGCTGTACAACTTCCTCTATTGTTGCTGCTGCAGCTGTAAGTAATAGTAACTTACCATGGTGATGGACAGACTCCCACAAGAGTACGGTTAATAAAGCAGAAGACAGAAGGCAATCTCGAGAGTTCAGAAAGCGAAGTGTACACTCTAGCATATGTAGGTTTTCAATTTGAAATGTCATCGTGAAGAATGCATAACGTTGTTCAAGCCTGTGATCCTTTCACAATGACTGAGGGGGAAATCCCATTGAACAAAATAGGAATTACTTCCAGGTAAATGTGCATAGGATTGGGCTGTAAGTGCTTATTGCAAATGCCTTGCATTCATGGTGTGTGTGTGTGTGTGTGTGTGTGTGTGTGTGTGTGTTCCACTGGGGACAACTGGTTTATATTCCCTTGTGAGCAAAGTGGAAGCTCATTAATGAAAATGTCATCACAGCAAACATTTGCAATTCTTCCAAAACCGCAGAGAGTAGCATGTTAAAAATGTACTGACAAGCTTCTTGAGCATTTGAGCCTTCCAGTGTTGCCAGTATGATGCCTCATTTCCCATCACCTTGCACATTTCATTTTTCAGATTTTGCTTGGGATGTGTCAATCCATAATCCCCCTGGTACTTCAAGGCACAGAGGACCCCTGAACTACATCACAAGAACCAAAAGCCATGGCATACTCATTACTATTCATTGTTATTAATTTATACCCCACTTTTCTGCAAAAGTGCTACATACTTTCAAGGGCCTTCTCCTTCCTGTACAATTTCGGCAGGTTAAAAAAGCCAATGCAATTCTGGGCTGCATCAGTAGGAGTATAGCATCTAGATCAAGGGAAGTAATAGTGCCACTGTATTCTGCTCTGGTCAGACCTCACCTGGAGTACTGTGTCCAGTTCTGGGCACCACAGTTCAAGAAGGACACTGACAAACTGGAACGTGTCCAGAGGAGGGCAACCAAAATGGTCAAAGGCCTGGAAACGATGCCTTATGAGGAACGGCTAAGGGAGCTGGGCATGTTTAGCCTGGAGAAGAGGAGGTTAAGGGGTGATATGATAGCCATGTTCAAATATATAAAAGGATGTCACATAGAGGAGGGAGAAAGGTTGTTTTCTGCTGCTCCAGAGAAGCGGACACGGAGCAATGGATCCAAACTACAAGAAAGAAGATTCCACCTAAACATTAGGAAGAACTTCCTGACAGTAAGAGCTGTTTGACAGTGGAATTTGCTGCCAAGGAGTGTGGTGGAGTCTCCTTCTTTGGAGGTCTTTAAGCAGAGGCTTGACAACCATATGTCAGGAGTGCTCTGATGGTGTTTCCTGCTTGGCAGGGGGTTGGACTCGATGGCCCTTGTGGTCTCTTCCAACTCTATGATTCTATGATTCTGTGCAGGAAACTTCAAATTCTGCACTGGGTTTAGGGACAAGCTAAGAATTCATTCAAATGTGCAGAAATTATTTGTTTATTGAATGTATTTGTTTAAAGGATTTATAATTCCTTTTGAAAACATATGCCACAAAGCAGCTAACATATGTACAAATACAAATCAATATACAATATAAAAGCATTTTAAAATATCTCTTTCATAATAAAACCAGTGTAACAGCCATAGTTTGTACTCCCAGTTTATATTAACCATTGAAGGCCATAGTGAAAGAATGGCCTTTAATGATCTACTTAATTGACATAAGGCAAGCAGCTTGTCTAATCTCAGAAGGAATTGAGTGCCATAATTATGGAGCCACAGTCGAGGAGGCCCTGTTTCAAGCACCTGCAGGGCCGGCTCACTGACATGGATCTCAAAGGTTCATGATCCTGCAGTCCAGATATACTCATGTTAATTATCATGAAAGGTGCACACACACAAGCACTTGAGCATGAACTAAAGAGTAGGGATGGGAGAATCTGACAATTTCCGTTCTCATTTTTCTAATCATTTCCCCACATTTCCACAACAATTTATGATTTGTTGGGCTCTTAAAAAAAATCCTCATGAAATTGCATCAGCATTTGATGCAAATTTCTCTTAATAAACGTATTTTTTACATGAAATTTTGACAAATATACCCATTTCCCCAACATAATGCATTTTTGTATGTTCTTTTCACTAATATATACGTTTTAACCCTTGGCCCAATATATACGTTTTAGCCCTTGGCCCAAGAACAGGGTTGTAAGTGTGAATTTTGATGGATGTGTTTCGGTTTGCATTTTGTTTCAAAAAGTGTGAATTTTGGTAAGTTCACCTTTAATTGTGAACTGCATTTAATTTGTTCCCCATCCCTACTAGAGGCACAGGCTTGATACTGGGAGAAGGGAACAAAGTGAGAGTGACAGAAGATGTATTTGAAGGGAGCAGAGAGAGCACAAAAAGGGAATTGCGCGAGTATGGCCTGGAGCATAACACCTTAAACATAGGGACTAGCATCTTGGCACTGACACACATGCAGTGACAGAGTCCAATCATAGAAATGGGAGTCAGAGACCATTTATACATTTGATGGGAGTGTTTGTTCACTCACAGCCTGATGATTGTTAAGACTTAGCATGTAAAGACATCCTTCAACACCTGTTGAGTGGCGTTCTTAATTAACAGCAAAAATAAATGCCCATACAGCTTAAGGTTTTTCGCAGTATTAGTTTCTCAAATCTGCCCTGAAGTGGCTTTGCTTACTGCCAAAGTCAGCTCAAGGAGGAAACATTTCTCTGGTGCCTGATGTGTGTTGCTTTAATAGTAGCTGCTTGAAACCACCCAAGGGGCAGGAATGTTAGAAAGAATGCCTGGGGAAGCAGTGGAGTGGGCAGAGGTCAAATGAGGAACTGAAAGGAGCAAGCTAAATACAGTTTATCACACAGTCCTGCAGTTCGTCACATATATGGCTCCCACATGTGCGCCGTGCCTATATAACTGGCTGATTGCTCTGGGAAAAAGCAGCCTCCGATGTTGCCCCTTGGAAAACGAGTTTCTGTCTGCAGAAAACAATCTGAGACTTGACTGTGCATTGAAGTTGCATATGTGGTTTTTCTTTTTTTACCTTAAGTAAAACTCATTACTTGGGTGCTTCCACACTCTGTTTACTCTGTGATTGCCACTTTGTTTACTTGCTTTTTTTGCAGATGACCCACATTCATTGTTCTCCAGCGCTCTTCCAGTTGTTTCAAGAATTTATTTATTCCAACTTTTGCCAGGCTCTTAGAAGTAGAGTCATCTGTTCCACAAACCTGTGTACTTGTGCAAAATTATGGCTGCAAATGGTATATTTAAGTACCCCCTACCTGTCTCCTCCAGACTGCGTTAAGATTGTCACTTTCACACTGGGAATTTGTTTCACCATATTCTAGAGACATACCTGTCTCTAACAATGCAATCTCATACATGTTTGCTCAGAAGTAAGTTCCGTTTTGTTTCATGTGATTTGCTTGCAAGTATGTATTTATGTATTTTATTACTAGGGTCTGCACCCTTGCTAACTTCACTCACCAGCCCCTCTGCCATTCCCGCCACATTAGCCCCCACAGCTTCCCCTCCCGACCCAATGCCACTGCTGAGCTCACTTTTCACCTTCCCAACCCTATTTCTGAAGCCATTGCCAATTTTTGTTCCACAGCCCTGATTTGCAGCCGGGTTTTCACCCTCATACCCTTGCCCATGCCTCCTCCATTAAAGAGGAAATTTATATTGTTTTAAGCAAGATTTATATATCACTAAACAATAATAAATAAAATTTTCTAAACTATTATTAACCTGTATGTCACATACCAGCTTAAGCTAAATGAGGTGGAGGGTACTGTAGGGTTGCCATATTTTGAAGAGCAAAAAAGACGATGCTATGATGACTCACATTTTAAATATTCCTACTATATGTAGGCCATAGAAGCTGTGATAAATTACTGAGGGAGGCAGGAGAAGAGAAGAGGAAGCAAGTCTTCAACCACCAGTTATGTCTAAGTCTCCTCCAGAATGTATAGCCAGAGTTTTCAAAAGCAGTTTTCAATCAATGTGCCATTCAAAGCAAATAAATGCAATTTGTCCCAGATACAAACACACTAAAAGAACAACCCCAAAACCATTACACTAAGCAACACAACCAACATTGATCTCTCCTGAAAACATCCCATTTTACCATCAAGGTACAACAATGATTCCAAGGACATGAACCGATATTGGATGTTGACACATGTATAGTGCATTTTTGCAGCCAAGCTAGACCTGCATTTGATACTACATACCCTCCCTTGAGCTATACTAACAGCTGATAACCAGAGCAAATCAACCTGGCAGGCGGGAGAGACCAGATCCAATGGCGACGGAGGGCGGGACATAGGTAGGTATGAGCCAATGAGCGCCACGGCACTGCTGAATGACAGAAGGCATGCCCATTAGAGGCATACCTAAGGTGGGAGCAAACAACATTTGGGCATGTCTGGGGAAAAGAGGACGGCAATGTATGGAAATCAGCAAAGGCACTTCTTGGGCTAAAGTAGACATTCTGTTAATTACATAACAAAACTGAGTTCTTCCTTTATTTAATTACAGGGGCAACACACACACACCCTGCCCTTATTTGCTTCAGCTCAGCTGGGGGTGAGGAACCCTTTTTCAGGGCTGCATCCTATCTCCACAAGTGGAGGCAGTCTGCCTCTGAGCGAACATTTGCTGTGATCTGCAGGTGGGCAGGTGGCAGCTGCTGCTGAGTTTGGGTGCTGCTTGGGGGCTTCCCATAGGCCAGCCACTGGGAGGACCAGGGGCTGCACTGGATGGGACTTTGGCCTGATCCTGCAGGACTCAGCTTGTATCACTGGGGCTGCAGTGGAAGGTTTAACTTTTCCCTCCTGGTGTGCAGTGAGAGTTAAGAATATTTATATGCAGATGCACAGCACACACTTAGCATAATGCACAGTTTAACAAAGACTGGGTCATACTATCTGACTCTACCACTGGAGGTCATTGGGTAAACAATGAAGATTTTGATTTGAATGCTCCCTGATGTCCAAGCCTCCCTCCTGCTGCCACTGACGCTTACCTCATTTCACTTCTTTTTTCGTCCCAGTTTGACTGGAGCTGGGCCTGCCAAAATCCCATGTACACTAACCCTGAGCTCTCTGGACAATGAGTGAGGTGCAAATGTGATAAGTAGACTCGGCTATCTTTCCCTTAATCAAACCAGAATCTCTGGCCCACCAGGGCATTCTTTGTGGTCAGTCTGGGCAGCTGGCTTTGTGGATCCAGAGCTGAAGAATGATTTCAAGTTGTGGGTGGGCCATGGGGCTAAGAGATGACCTGTTTGACAGGGGACACTGACGTTTTGCATGCTCCTTACATATTCCCTAGGTTCTCCTTTTAATCCAACTCTGCCGTTTCGCATGTACGCAGTTTTGGAAGGGATTCTCTTCATGACAAAGCACTTAAGCAACGTGACTTACTGGTTCAAACCAAATTGTTCTCCATTTTCAATGATCCCAGATGTGTTGTCTTCAGGCACACTGAATTAATTGTGCCCTCTCCTTTGAAGTGCAACCCAGCCTCTAAGCTTCCCCTTCCCTCTCTTCCCAACCACGGAGCAGTGCAAAACCCAGTTAATAAAACAGTTTGTATTCAGCAGCCCAAACATGGAGCCTTAATTTTTGTTATTGTTAAAATAGTTTGAAAACCAACTAGCGTGTTCAGCGGGCAACACACTAGACACAGCAGATCTCTGGGTAAGAAGTTCACATGCTCATATTCCTTCTTCAGTGCCAGCAACATATGAGCAGAAAGTCTTGCTTCTCCCATAGCCATAGCCTTGGATTCCAGCAGAAATCAAGCATGTCTCTCCTTCCTAGGCTTCTGCCTGCCTTGTGCTCATAGCTGTCAACCTTCCCTTTTTTTGCGGGAAATTCCCTTATTCCAGCGCCATTTCCCGCTGCTATCCTGGATTGTTAGATATCCTGTGGACTGTCCCCAGGACAGGTGAGGCTGCTGATCCCTTATTTTCAAATCTGAAAGTTGACAGCTATGCTTGTGCCTCTAGCCCAGCCCTCACACAACTCAGCTCTCCCTTTTGTCCTTCTAACTACCAGCCAGTTGAGGGAGGGGGCAACTCTTTGCTCTCTGACAAAGAGCCACATCCTGTGCTACCCTAACAACCTATACTTAGGGGGCCATTACCAAGAGCCTGGCCTGGCTAGTCCAACAATTGAATCCTTGCTGGATCCAGGAATTAGAAGGGACTCAGGCATACAGCCTAACCCCTCTCCCCACCCCCCAAACTCACAACGCTGGAATAAATGACAACTGCAAACCAAGGGCAAAGCCATTTTTGAAACAGCCGAATGTAATTCTCCTTAAAATTAAAAGGGGGCTTTAAAATCCCTAGTGTGAATCAATGCAGCAATAAAAGAAATCAAATCTTCTTGAGGATAAGCATAAAGACTGTAAGAAAGGAAGTGGTGGGGGGGAGAATTTGCCTCATAGGTTTGTACTATGGACTTTAAAAATGTTTCAGTTGCTACTTATAATAATATTTCACATTTATGTAGCATTTTTGAATGTTTGAAGCGCTTTGCATATCTTATCTTTGTGTAATCTTTTCAAGAACCTTGTAAGGTAGATCAGTATTATAATTCCTATGTTGGATAAGGCTCAGATTGAGAGACTGGTTTATCTGAGGTGACCTAAATGAGGTCAAACCCAGGCAAGATGTAAAGCAGGGACTTAAGCATTGCATTATGCCATTAATGAACCACTTGTGTGTCTCAGGCTCTTTCTTTATGCGAGTACAACCGAGAGCGTGGTTTATATCAAGATATAATTTTAATGTTGTACTTTAATCTAGTTTTTAAGTTGTATTTTAATCAATTGTGTTTATATCTGGTGTTAACCACCCTGAGCCCGGTCTTGGCTGGGGAGGGTGGGGTATAAATAAAATTTATTATTATTATTTATTATTTAAGAGATATTCCTTCCCCTGGATGTGTGTAATGATATGGTACTACAGTTTTTCTTAGACCAGGGATGGGAAAGCTGTGACTCTCCAGATGTTGCTGGACAGCAACTGCCTCCATCCCTGAGGGCCACAACCTCTCCATCCCTGCCTTAGGCTCTCTTCAGCTGAAGGAATAACAACGGCCGAGGGAATAGGGAGGACTTTTGTAACAGTCTGAGTTTCTCTTAGTATTTGATTTTCAGGGGAAAGTGCTAGATCCATCTAGTGCCTCACACCTTTCTGTTGTCAGAATAGCCCCTTCTAGTTGCTATATGATTATTTGTTTATTTTATTATTTTATTTCACAAAATACCGCTCAAGTGTAAAATAAAACTCTCAAAGCAGGTGCTGCATAATTTGCCTAATTCTAATTTTTAGTTTTAAATCATGTTACTGCTCGCTTGTTGTGTAAGCTGCTTCAAACCAGGGAGATGTGGGATAACACGTGAAGTAAAATAGTCTTGCTCTCCTAATTAACCAACAAATATATAATACGGTTTAGCAAATTTCTGTAATTTTCTTTGGAGATGCCTTTTGAGACTTATAATGTATACTCCACGTTCTCTTCCCTGGTCTGTGAAGTCAGATTTCGTTTCAGGAATGAATTTTAGTAGAGGAGCTGCTAGCAAATATTTAACTTATTGGGGAGTGAGACAAATTCCAAAAGCATAGCTCAGCATCTTAACCCCCAACTTGCAACAGCTATTCACTGACAGCAGTGGACCACCCAGCAGAAACTGAGATCAAAGGACCGTTGCCTTATGACAAATACTGTACCAGCACAATCCCTTGAACTGCTCTGGCCTCACAGTATTATCAAGAGCTTGTTCATCTGTATACCTTCCAATATCTCGTGCACCATCACCTGACAGCAATGCCTGTTAACAAATATAGGGGGAGGGGACTTGGACAGAAAGCCTGGAGGTCCCGTAAGGCAGGGAGAGTGTGCAAGCTGGGTCCCTGGAGAGGCCTGACATTAAAGCAATCCCTCGCCAGATCCCTGGTGCCTGGCCTGCACCGTGTCAGGATCTAACACTGGCCATCTCGGAAAGGGGGCTTTGGGTGCTTCCCAACCAATTGGCATTCACATTCCAGCAGCAAGGGCTGATTAGAATGGAGTCAAATGCTTTCCCTAATGCCAGTGCCAGCCATGCTTACCTGCACTATCACCCCACAAAATGTGTGCGGCTTGTGATTATTCCTGCCGCTGTTGCACAAGCCGTAACATGTGATGTGATCTTGGAAATTTCCAGCCATGATAGGACCTGAGAGGTACCAGGAAAGGGGTGAGGTACTTACATGAGCAGGAGATGGGGAAGGTCTGGGGAGGACCCCCGACAAGACATTAAGTAGGCTGTTTATCAGAAGAATAAGGAGACTGCTGCTCTCCGTTTCTTTGAGACTTCTTTGAGACAAAAGCTGTTGATGGTCAAATCTCATACATTCTTAGGTATTTTGCTTGCCCATGCTTTTATACCCAATTAATGGAGGTTTAAGATCCCTCAAATTTTATTTGAGGTTCTGCATCTGGTTGGAGGCACTATTATCTTGTTCTTAAAATCAGCAGAGCCACAAAGAAGCCACCATTCAATTATCAAGTGGAATACTGAAATATAGAGAACGGCTCTTGCCTGCCACCTAAAACTATGAAGGGGCATAGTCTGACTGCCCAGACACAGGCGTCCTTGCGTCTTTGCAAGGGAACACACTTTGCTTTGGCTTTTCTGGAAAGATAATGTGCAAAACGGGACACGGGTGGCTCTGTGGTCTAAACCACTGCGCCTAGGGCTTGCCAATCGGAAGGTCGGCAGTTTGAATCCCCGCGACGAGGTGAGCGCCCGTTGCTCGGTCCCAGCTCCTGCCAACCTACCAGTTTGAAAGCACATCAAAGTGCAAGTAGATAAATAGGCACTGCTCCAGTGGGAAGGTAAACAGCATTTCTGTGCGCTGCTCTGGTTTCACCAGAAGTGGCTTAGGCATGCTGGCCACATGACCCGGAAGCTGTACCTGTCTCCCTCGGCCAATAAAGCGAGATGAGCGCTGCAACCCCAGAGTCTTTCGCAACTGGACTTAACTGTCAGGGGTCCTTTACCTTTTAATGTGCAATACAGTGGTTCACTTCCCACTGTATGCATACAAGGTACACTTTGACATGAAGGGGGAGTGCTTACAGCTCATATTGGCTTTGCCTGCAGTGAGTCCTAGGAATATTCAGTGCAAAGGCTTTCAAGTAGCAGGACTGAAAGGGGGCCTCCTGCCTTGAGACTTTGGAAAATGGCTGCCAATTGGAGGAGACAAAATGCTGGGCTAAATTGAGCAGCAGTTTAACTAAGACAGCTGCATATGCTCAGTTATGTTTTTGGACACATGACTGTAGGGCATTATGTCAGTGTTCACTGTAATTCTTAACAAACTCTTGTCAAAGCATTTGTTTTGGAAAAACACTCAAGTATCTGCTTGTGAAGGCTCTTTGCTGTTATACTTCAAAGTAGTCTGCTTACACTGTCCTGGATCCAACCCACTTGATTTTTTATCACGGCCCATATCAACACAATTGGGGGACCTCTCTGTCTGGACTTAGCCAGTGATATCATTTCCTCAGTTTCATAACTATCAAATATGTTGCTTGACAACAACAAGAAGTTGGGAAAAACGATACTGAAGACCACATACCTGTTTGAAGAGCACTTTGAAAATGACCTTGCATGAGGAATACATTTCTAATCCATTACTTGTTCCCAAACTGGAAGGGCTGGGAGCAGGCAGACCTATGATATAGCAGCAAAGGATTTGATCAATAAATGTATGTTATTTGAATATCTAGCCTCTTTTGTACTTGTTCATAACAGGTCCCTACCTTCTTGGCTTCCCATAGACACCAGGTTTGCCACTGGGAGAAAAGCACGATGGACAAGATGGGCCTCTAGTCTGATCAAGCAAGGCTCTTCTTATGTTCTTATGTTTATATATTAATTTTACAATTGATGTTTACATTATTTTTATGACTCTGTAAGCCACCTTGTGGGCCCCTTATGGCCAAAGGGCAGAGTAGAAATCAACTGAACCCTGGCCAGAGTATATATTTGATTGTATATGTGAGTGGCATGCACCTGGGAACAATTTTATAGTCTCATCAAAGCATTTTATGTGAAACAGAGTTTCGGAATGTTTAGAAATATGTAGCTACATGCAGTAAATTCCTATATCAGTACATGGTAAAGATTGGTGTTTTTACAGCTATAATCTATTTCCCTGTTACAGATTATTAGCAATCACCAAAGAACATGACTGGGTCTTTCCAGATGTTGTTAGACTCCAACTCCCATCAGTGCCAGCCAGCATGGCCTCTGGTCAGGGATGATGGAAGTCGGAGTCCAACAACATCTGGAAGGACCCAGATTCCCCATCTCTGTTGTACATTATCATAATATGACCTGTTTGCCATGAGGCATGAATCATCAAGGTGGGCCGCCTGCCCTCGAATAAAAAGAAAATGGTCAAAGCACATTTGCATGTATGGAGGACAAAAGCAGCAGCCCTTAACCAAGTGCAAAACCAGACCGATAGTGGAACCTATGCAGATTTGCTCAGAATAAGTCCCATTGTGTCCCCTGCTAAAAGTGTATAGGGGTTGCAGCCTAAAAGGCACGATGCCTTTCAAATGGCATGCAGCTCTCTATCATGGAGAATTCAGTTGAAAACTGATTTAGGATGGCTTTTCAGAACAAAGGTTTAACCTCTTAATTCTAAAGGAATAAGCTTGAAAATAATTTTGTTACATGTAGACGAGTTCCCTTCACACTAAAGCAAAAATACCTTTCAATGCATCAGCCTGCAATTACATTTCCCTAATGAGGATCTGACACACTGGAGATTCTTTTCGTCAAGTGTGAAGAGAACTTGGAAGTACGTGTAACTCAACAGGAGGACATATAACTCAACCATTTTCAGACTTGCTTCCTTTTGAATGAGGAGGTTCAATGTTTCATACTGAACACTGCTGTTGTGTTTGGGGAAAAATAACTTTTCACTTCTCATAAATCAGCTTGCAATTGAATTTTCCTTGATGAGGTGCTGAATGCAGCTCAAAACATGTTGGGCCTTAGTTTTTAGTATCATTCTTCTATAATAAATCTGTTTTCTCACTCAGTTGTTACTGGCTGATTTTCTGTTCTATGCTGTTTGAATGCTATACTCTTGTTGGGCTATCTCATTTAAACACATGCACATTTACAACCTGATCCTATGCATGCATACAAAAAAACGAGTCCCATTGAATTCAGTTACTTTCAGGTTAGTTTCCATAGGATTACATATTTAAAATGACCCATTCTCTGCTTTTAGCTAGTGTGGCTCATTGAAGGCACCATTGGACCCAAAGGAGCTTCAGAGTCCAGTTACCATGTTAGCATCTGATTTGTTATTGTTATTGTTATAATGTGTTCATCCTATGCTAAAAGGTAAAGGGACCCCTGACCATTAGGTCCAGTCGTGGCCGACTCTGGGGTTGCGGCGCTCATCTCGCTTTATTGGCCGAGGGAGCCGGCGTACAGCTTCCGGGTCATGTGGCCAGCATGACTAAGCCACTTCTGGCGAAACCAGAGCAGAGCACGGAAACGCCGTTTACCTTCCCACCGGAGCGGTACCTATTTATCTACTTGCACTTTGACGTGCTTTCGAACTGCTAGGTTGGCAGGAGCTGGGACCGAGCAATGGGAGCTTACCCCGTCGCGGGGATTTGAACCGCCAACCTTCTGATCGGCAAGTCCGAGGCTCTGTAGTTTAACCCACAGCGCCACCCGTGTCCCTTATGTCCCTTATGACACCCGTGTCATCCTATGTTACACTCGCATAAAATCCAAACTGGATATGGGCTGGAACTGCATGTTTTAATCAATCAATCAATCAATCAATTGCAACAAAATAAATACATAAAAATCTCACTTTGTGTTTGGCTGAAAGCTTAGGGCCAGCAGCTGGGCTTGGAGCTTTTTCCTGGCACAATACTGCCATGTACTGCTAGTTTTTATATCACTTACCCCATCTTTCTACCCTGACCCACACCAATGACCTCTTTCACAATATTTCTGTAGGCCATCTGACTGGGCTACTTGAACCTTCTTTATGATAGAGTTCGAATGATACCTTTGAGTCAATCTGGCTATCAAATAGATCATAGTAACGGCACTTGAGTACTCCCTGCTCACCAGGATTGCCAGTGCTAGCCTTCCCACCCCTGTGGTGATGACATACCTGAAATCCAGTTGTGTGTTTAATACTCAATGAACACTGGCCTCATCACTTGCATAATTCTCCAGTGTTTCCAGGAAAGTGACTACATCATTGAGGCTTAAGTGTGTATTGGATTTGACTTGTGTAGGATGACTTCAGACATGCCATCCATGGCAAGGACAGGGAGGGCAAGTGTGCTCTGCTCCATACAATGTTGGATCAGCCTGAAGATATTATCCAAGCCCGTCTTACAGCTGTCCACTTGCCTGAAGCACTTGGTTCTCAGAATAGCTCAGTAATTAGGATGGAGTCAATGGGTTGCTGATAATGTGTGTTTTCTTGGAATTCATAGTTCTCTGGTTCTAGAGAACCAGGATATAGTACTTTGCAGATGAATCAGATCCAATGTATCCTTATATTTTCATATGGTAGCTATAGTGAATTCAAAAGGGGGGGGAGGGAATGAGCTGAGAATGAGGGAGGGCCTGAATTAGTTGTGCAGAGACTTGATTCTGAGGATGGAAAAATGAATTTGATCTGTGTGGAAAAAAAGAAGCCAGTAGAGGGATATGAAGGGAGAAGCAACAAAATCAAACTGAAGAACGACAAAAATCATTTTAGCAGTGGGAGTAGGAAAGAGATGAGAACATTGCAGGCATCAGTATTATTATTTTAAGGTTGAGGGTGGAGCAAGTGACCCCCTCTTTACTCTTCCCTTTATGTGAGAGATTTCAAATGCTGGAATTGAGCTGCTGTGTAAGTGTTTAGTAGCAGTTTCCCTGTACATTGGTGATGTCCACAACTTAGACGGCTTAGAGGTACCCTTCCTAACAGGAGCTTAAAATTGATGAGAAGATGTGGACTTCCCCCTACTTTATTCTCACAACAACCCTGAGACTGGCTTTATGGTTCAGTGAGGATTTAGCCTGAATCCAGCCCTTTGTGCACTAGAACCTTACAACAGTTTTGTAAGGTAGACCATTGTTGTTAGCCAGCTATGGTGGAGAAGGGAAGAGCCAACAGGTGAGGTTGAGAGAGAGACTTGTCTGGGGCCAACTACCCATTATAATGATAATGTGATTAGCCACCACATTGTGGTTTTTAAACAAACTTAAATACCAGAGTGCGGAGTCTTAATGGTACCAATGGGAGGTTTATTCTAAAAGTCTACTGCAACATTGGTTGGGGGATGGGTTACTGAAATTACAACTGTGGAGGAAAGGCTGGAGTCTTGCTTCCCTGCGCATTGTGGCGCCAGTGACTATTATTAAATACATACTATTTAAAAATTTTTTGAAACCCATGACACAATTGCAAATTGCATCATTAGCCTTAAATGTAGTTAGGCCCAGAGGCTACCTCACGAAGTCATGGCTGAGGTAAGAGGTGAACTGGGGATTCTCCTGCACACTCTTTAGTCATCAGCTGTCAGGGAGGGTGACGGTGATCATTGAAAGCATAGTCACCTGCCTTCAACTTTTGGATGCTGCTGTAACTGAATGTGACACGCACTGGGGTGGAGGTTCAGACCAACTGCAGCAGACAAAGCAGCCCCCCAGCTGCGGTATGCTTCAGCTTGTAAAGGGGGTCTCTTAGCAGTCATCACCTGCCCAGGTTCCACAGTTTGAGATTAACAGGCTTGTCAGGGATGGGTGTGTGGAAGACTAGAAGAGAACAATAGCCTTGAAGAGAACAATGGCCTTGAAACACATTTTTGTTGTTAAAAAAAGACAACACCTCAGCAGCATGCCTATAAATTGTAATTCATTTGCTTTATCTGTTTGGTAGACAAAGATGATTGTGTGTCTTTTCCTTTCTTTCCTTTCTTTTCAAAAGCAAGGCACATTCTGTATGCTCATGCTCATACCGTGCTAAGAAAAAAATACATCCTCAGTCCATAGGAGCAAACTCCTAGGGGCTAAGGTCCCAATAAAATATCTGAGCTCCCTCCAAGTTGATAGGCATTCAAATGGTGTGTGTGTACCATGTCTTGTGAATAGAATAGAATAGAATTTATTATTTATACCCCGGCCTCTTCCTGGTTCCCTGTAACTTGGCTTCACGCAGTGAGGGAACAGCCAGAAGGCCCTCGGAGCTGGACCTCAGCGTCCGGGCAGAATGATGGGGGTGGAGACGCTCCTTCAGGTATACTGGACCGTGGTCGTTTAGGGCTTTAAAGGTCAGCACCAACACTTTGAATTGTGCTCGGAAACGTACTGGGAGCCAATGTAGGTCTTTCAAGACGTGTTATGTGGTCTTGGTGGCCCCTCCCAGTCACCAGTTTAGCTGCCATATTCTGGATTAATTGCGGTTTCTGGGTCACCTTCAAAGGTAGCCCCATGTAGAGCGCATTGCAGTAGTCCAAGCAAGAGATAACTAGAGCATGCACCAATCTGGCGAGACAGGCTGCGGGCAGGTAGGGTCTCAGCCTGCGTACCAGATGGAGCGGATAGACAGCCGCCCTGGACACAGAATTAACCTGCACCTCCATGGACATCTGTGAGTCCAAAATGACTCCCAGGCTGCGCACCAGGTCCTTCAGGGGCACAGTTACCCCATTCAGGACCAGGGAGTCCCCCATACCCGCCTGCCCCCTTTCCCCCCAAAACAGTACTTCTGTCTTGTCAGGATTCAACCTCAATCTGTTAGCCGCCATCCATCCTCCAACCGCCTCCAGACACTTACACAGGACCTTCACCGCCTTCACTGTGATTGTGAAGGGATGGGGCTTACCTGCCCCTCCCCAATATTTTATTCAAATTGGCACCCCTGCTGCAGTCCTCATCCCCAGCAAAAGGGTTGTCTGAAGTGCAGTTGAGAAAGGTCACTGTTCCCCACAACCCCTTGAACGTGGTTTGCTCCAGCTGTCGTCGCCTCTAGTGCTGCACGCACAGACTTCTTGACTCACTGTCTTTGCCCAAACAGGTGTGCAGGTTTCTGCCATGCTTCATCAACCTGGATCAGAGGTGATATCAAGACCAAGGAAACGAGTTACAATGCCCCTTCCACAGACACATAATAATTGGAAGTGGTTTTAAACAGGCTTTGCTTCTGATGGGGTACACAATTTTTATCCTTTTCATGTAATTGGTTCAAGGAGGGTGAACCAACACGCATGGTGTGAGCAGGATCCTGGTGGCAGACAGTGTGAGAACAGATGGCATGCACAAGCCAATACTGTTTGTCTGTGCGTAGGGCTCAGGTTTACTTACCTGGAGGCCTGGGCCAGCGTTTGCCCCCATGATCCCTCTCCACTGATCCTGGATTATCTGTTGGGGAAGGGCTCTGGTTGGATGTGCTCAAGCACGTTTTGCAAGCTTTTGAAGCAATCCACTCCCCCCTCCTGCCCACATGCTTACCAGAATTGAAGAGGGCTTGAATGCACACACCAGAAGTAGTCGTCCCTTTTCCAAACAGCCTTGAACTCCCAAAGGAAACTATTGTCAGTCTGTAGCCTGGATTTCCTCATCCTGTTCCCCTTTCCCCCTCTTCCTGTCACCCTATTGTCTTTTCCCACTGACAATACAGCTCTTTGGCTCAGGGGCTTGCGCTTTTTGCTTTGCAAGATGCCATGTGCGCTGTTACTGCTTTATAGATTATTATTATTGAGTTCGGGATTGCAGTCTGAATGAGAAACGTGCAGCACACAGGACAGTATTATTATGGCTCTGAACAGGTTGGCATCTATTTGGGATAAGCAGAAGAGAGCAGGGAAATGAATCGCTTCAGCCAAAATATTCCATCTGATGAGGGAACAGCTGCTTTTTTTCAAGACCTGCGCCATTCTTGAGAACCGGAAAAGTCATTTTGAGCTCTGGGCTGCTCTACTGTACCATCTTTTGTGCAGCTGTATTTCTGACATGGAAAGCTAGCTTGAACTTCTGCAATCCTCTGCCCCAGACACCTCCAACGCCCGCCTGTGTGTTTTTTCCAAAGGTTTTTCAGCTGTGCTGTTGAGAAACTCTATTCAAAGGGAGAGGAAGGGGGAGGGGAAAAAAAAGGAAAAACATCTGTCTGACTTGGTCCACAAGATTGTTTCTATAGCTGTAACACTTATAAGAGCACAGAATAATGTTATTTTTCCAGGACGGACTCCGTGTCCTTTTTTGAATTCTTTTCTCTGATGGACAATGCTTCCTGTCCCACCCTTTTTATTAACCACAAGATGATTTTTATGGACGTAACAAAGTAAGAAAGACACAAATTGATGAGGAAATCAATGGAAAGAATACTGAAAATTGCACAATGATCTTAAGCCTTCCCAAGGAATTAGATGTGAGGAGGGAGCTGTTTTTATGAATGGGTATAACTGACACATGAAACGCGTGGGATCTGTCTGAGTGCCTTGTCTGGGTCAGTTGGGACATCTGGCTGTTGTGAATTTGGCACAATGTGACTCATTAATACACAAATAGCAAGCCTTGATAGCATCCACTTATGATTCCTTACTGGCGTTGTCACAAACAATGTCAAATGCCAGTGAACTGCCGATGTGCTGACCTTCCAGACTCTGGGTTCACCCTCACACAACGCAGTCAAGACTGGTGTGCGTTCAGCACACAGTCATGCAAGGTATGGTGCAGGGAATGACCAATTTGCCCATATATGGTGCCAGCTAGGAAGATGTTCCTTGCTCTGGAATGACTGGACTTGATGCGCGAAAGTCCACAGCCCATTTATCATCTGCTCCTCTAAAAATGCCCATTTCCCAGAAACTGGTTAGCAGAGGTCTGGAGAGTCTTTCCAACGAAATGGAAGGTTTGAACCAGAATCTTTGGTAATGGTTTGCTCTCCTTGGAAATGAGAATGAAAAACAAAACAAAACCCAACTCTCATTTGAATCACTTTATATTATGAATTAGCTGCCAGAAACTGGACCCTGGGAAAGTACCAATATCAGCTGCCTGCCCTTGTTTCCTGGGGCAAGTGGAGTGTTTGAAGGGAAAAGTGCCTGTGCCTGACAGTGCCTTTGGATGGAAGAGCCTGGAGTCTGGCGTGCCATCTTCCACACCCTTTTCAGCAAAAAGCCTATTCTGGGGCTATCATTAAGTGTGTTAAGGGTATGTGTGTACAGTGGTACCTTGAGTTAAGTACTTAATTCGTTCTGGAGATCCGTCCTTAACCTGAAACTGTTCTTAACCTGAAGCACCACTTTAGCTAATGGGGCCTCCTGCTGCCGCCACCACATGATTTCTGTTCTCATCCTGAAGCAAAGTTCTTAACCCAAGGTACTATTTCTGGGTTAGCGGAGTCTGTAACCTGAGGTACCACTATACTAGCTCCATCCCCATTGTGGGATGTTTCATGGAACGATTGATGCTCCAAGTAAGGCTTCTCTGTCTTCTGGAATATGTAAGAAGCCTCCATGATTACAGGAGTCTCCCCCCCCCTTCTGGCTTCCCTCCCCCACAAGTTTAAAGAGGTTGTAAACAGCAATGGGGAAGGGCTAGTGCTGGCGCACTCATTCCCACTGTCCCTCCCCCTATATGTTTTCTGTACTCTTAATGATAACACCCAAATAGGGATCCTGCTGGCTTGTTTCCAGCCTGCACCACTAAAGGTAATGGGACCCCTGACCATTAGGTCCAGTCGTGGCCGACTCTGGGGTTTGCGGCGCTCATCTCACTTTAGTGGCCGAGGGAGCTGGCGTACAGCTTCCAGGTCATGTGGCCAGCATGACTAAGCTGCTTCTGGCGAACCAGAGCAGCGCACAGAAATGGCGATTACCTTCCCACCGGAGCAGTACCTATTTATCTACTTGCACTGGCATGCTTTCGAACTGCTAGGTTGGCAGGAGCTGGGACCGAGCAAAGGGAGCTCACCCCGTCGCGGGGATTCGAATCACCGACCTTCTGATCAGCAAGTCCTAGGCTCTGTGGTTTAACCCACAGCGCCACCCGCGTCCCCTACTGCTTCATAAATTCATCTGTCCCATTCCCGCAAAATCCACATGAGATGGAAATGTTTAAATATTATAGGTTGGAGCCAGATTTACCCTTCCCAGAGCAAAACGACTCCTTCTGTTCTTGGAAGGGACTGAGATTCAGTTAAAGCTTCAACAGGGCAAAAAGAAAGCCGCCATTTTTGCTGATTCCTTCTCCCTCTCCTGACCCCATGGTGCTCAAGAGGTCCCTCTGCCGCTACGGTACAGCTTTTTATGAGGCAAAGGGGACAGCAGTGGGAACAAGGCATCAGCAAAAATTGCCTCTCCTCACAGATGGAATTCTGCCCATGGGTAGTCTGGATCCAAATTATTTTTTAAAAAATTACCCATTTCTGAACATATTTTCTTTTCCTAAAATAAGCATTCTCAAACATATTCTGGCCTACCTCTTAACTTAGAACTTTGTTGGAACATGTGGAAAGCATGGAAGATGGTAGATAATGAAGGTCCCATCTGCACATTGGTCTGGTAGATGTGGATTGGGGCAGTTCATGCTGGAATCTACAAAAATTGAATTCCTCCAGCTTCCCTCCAAAGCTCTTGTGGAGACACATATGGACAGGTGGGGTGAGTTGTTTATATACAGGTGACTTGAAATTGTTGTGGCAGCGTCCCTCTGTGAGGTAGCATTTGTCTGGGAACTCTGAGGATGAATACATTTGACATCAGGATCTGAGCAGATGAGCGATCAATGATTAACAAAATGTCCTTTGATGCAGATGGGTCTGCTCTTAACAGTCACAATGTTGGGGCCCTGATTCATCCCTGAGAAAGTACTCTGATGTAACCACCAATGGTGTTGTGGAATTCCAAAATAGAAAAGTTTCACTTTAAAAAAATGTATGAAGCTTAAGCCCTTGTTCAATTGTCTTTGGTCTTTTCGCAATATATACTCTTTGAAAATATGCTGCCTTTTTCAAGCCCCTGACCTGAGAGTCTTAGGGCCAGTGGTTTTTCCCCCCTGGGGGTACTCTAGGGTCTGCAGTACCAGCACTTTTTTCTAGATTAAAAACACTGGTTAAAAGTGTCACGCTTACTGTAGCGGCTTCATGGTGAGTACCAACACATTTTTTTTCTGTAAGAAAAGGACTGCTTAGGGCCAAAGTACACATGGCCTAAAGTGCTGAGCTCCTCTTGCCTGAAGGTGTTTTTTTTAAAAGGTGACTCAGCCCTCAGTGTTTGAGGTTAATTGAGGACCCCTAGAGGGAGGGGAAGCTGCACATTATGAGCATTTTGGCTTTTGTGCACCCCATTCTACTTCTGGGAAAGAGAGAGAAAAAAGTGCACCAGTGTTCTGGGGTTTGACCCAGGAAGTCAAGGAAATTATTGTTCGGCCATGAACTGCAAAGGGATTGAGTGATGACTACTGGCAAAAACTGAAATCTGGGACATTACAACCAAAAATTAATTGGCGTCTGCAGTTCCACGGTGACTCCCCACAACCCCTGTCCTCCCATCTCCTATTGGCCCTGGAGCTCAGTGTGAGGAGTTTATAGGGGCAGCTGCACACTGTGAGAGACATGTGACTCCACTTCTCTTTTGAATTATTATTATTATTATTATTATTATTATTATTATTATTATTATTAGAATTTATAGATCAACCTATACCTGGAGGTCTCAGGGCAGTTCACAGAAAAGATCACAATAAAAAACAATAACACAATGGAAAAAGTATTTGATGCAAACATTCTCTCTAAAGGCAGAGCAATTGTCAAAAGGCAGGGCAATTCACAATGCCATTATTACCGGTAAATTGCAATCTTTTTTAATAAATAAATAAATAAATCTGGAGACTAGATGCCGTTTCAGAATTTAATCATGTCATATGGAGGTTGCCAAAAACACTTGTGCATGATGGTGCTCCATGCAGTGAGTGGGGCATAGCATTTATATTGGATTTACTGCATGTGTAAATATTACATGTGGTGCTTCTTTGGAGACATGCCGTACTACTGGGCTGACCTGTGCAGTAAGGTCAATTTGAACGATGACCTTCTGTGCAGAAGACGGCTACTTTTCTATTCTTGGTGTCTTCCCTGTGGGGCGTAGAATATGAATTAAGCCTAGCAGTAAACAGAAGAACCAGGCCGGGGCTAGCCAACATGATGCTGTACAAATGTTTTGGACTACAACTCCACTTATCCCCTACCACTGGCTATTTTGGCAGTGAATGATGGGAGTTGTAGTCCAAAACAACTTGGAGACACCATGTGGGTTCCCCCTACACAAGGCATCATTCTGAAGGGGCTTTCTGTCCTCCCCATTGGTCTCATTTGTGCTTATTCTCACCTGAGATTAGAAGAAGGAGAAGGATTTACAACACTCACTTAGTACCACGGGAGAGAGAGAGAGAGAGAGAGAGAGAGAGAGAGAGAGAGAGAGAGGGCTTGTTCACACTTCCACTCATCCCGTGCCCAGAAGGCAGGAGTCTGAGAGGTTTTCTGCTTGCTTCGTATTTTCTAGGCACAGGTCAGAGCGGCTTTGCCTTTTGTTAAGTTGTGGGTGAACACATCAGACAACACAGCGATTCTTCAAACAGCTCTTGTTTATTCACAGACCCAGAACAGAACTGAACTGAAGGGCTCAGTCAGCCTGCTTATATAGAGCTCCACCAGAACGCAACAGTAACCATTTTCTGTAACTAGCCAATCACTGAACGTCACTTTCGATCCCTTATTTGCATATGTGGACCTGAACTATCTACAGTATCCCCAGGGTGAGAACTTCAGTGCATAACACCTTTGCCCCGCTGCTTTCCCCTGGAAAACCCATTCTTTAGCGCTAAATCAGAACAAACAGGAAACCTGTGGGAAACCTGGTTGCCATTTATTCCAGCTGAGCACTAAATCTCGGGTTTTCCAGGACAAAAGCGGTGGAGCAAACAGGAGTGTGGATGAGCCCTTAATGACAAAAGTTAGCACAATTCAGGATTGTCTTGTGGCCAATTTATTCCCACCACTTATCTGTAAATATTTCATGCTTTCTCTCTCTTTTTCCTTCTCCCCGTCTCCCCACGCCACATTTTCCCCATCCTTTAATGTTCCAAGAAAGCAGAATGCTGAGAGGTCAAGCCCCCCAATCTCTTTTGGCTTGTGCTGCAGTCGGAGAGAGAAATCCCTCAACCTCTGGCTTTTCCCTCGCAGTTATACGGAGTCTCAGATAGGACTCACTCCAGCAACATATGGCTTTCCTCCACAGAAACCCCCCCCCCGCTCTTTCCCCCTTATATCCCCAATGGGGCTGCCTGACAACAAGTGCAGTGAAGCAGCCACTGCATGAGAAAGTTGCCACACAGCACAGCATGTAAGCCTTCTGCTTCCTCCCCCTGGCTTACAGCATAATAAACCAATTATCTGAAGATCAGAACTGTTATGTGGAAATTGATATTTTGCTGAATTAAAGGGCATTGCTTTGTTGCAGAGGGGTCCCGGTGCTTATAGTAGCACAAGCAAGAAGGAGCACTTGCTTGCTAAAGAAGGGGTTAGTTGGGCCTTGAGCGTCCGAGTGATTCCTCATCCGTCTGGTGAGGCAGGCTCTGCCTTGGTAAATTTATTAGTCTTTAAGGTGCCATTGAACTCTTTGTTGTTTCGCTCACTGTTTTTACTCAATGCCCCAAAGCCAAAGCTGACAGATAACAATCTCTTTAGCTGACAACTGACGTGTGGCATAATATTAAAGAGAAGTGAATGATAAATTCTAAAACAGAAGGTAAGCTTTCTTTCAGAAGCAATTTAATCTCCATATTCACGAAAACACAAGGAGAGGGGGGGAAATAGCTTGAATGGGTCAGGAAACCCATATTTGCAAAAATGTTTTACACATCTGTGATGGAAAACTGCTCTGGCAAGTCGCAGAGCAGCTTCTGGAGAGCTCAATGTGGCCGTGCGCAGTCACAGGTGCCTGAGCTCTCAGCCTTGTTACATCACTGCCACATATGCTTGGACCACTTTCCTTGCACAAATCAGCCATATGGAGAGATCAGATTTTGCAGAACAGAAACTTCCAGAATGACCTTATGCCAAAGAAGATTCCCTATGTCTCGCCCTTTTATCCTCACACGGGAGCATTAAAGAGCTAAACATCTCTCATTTCAACTTCCTCCCAACCCAATTCCTTTGGCTCATAGAATGGTGTTCTTTTCTTTCTTTCTTTTTTTTACTAGCAGCTGTTTTTTCAGCTGACATTTAAACTTTGCTCACATCCTTGCAGTTGATTTTCTAATGTTCCCTTGGAAAAAAAGAAAAGAAAGGAAAAAGAACCCACCCTCTTTACTGTATTGAATCCCAATAACTTAAAGCATATTGACATTTGCTGGTTTAGAAACTGAGCTGGAATTACCAGCTCATATTTACATTGATTAGCACTTTGTCTCTGGAGGTTCTGGTAATGGAATATATAGCTTTCCACGTCTTAAGATGTTGGTTCAAATGCAATTCAAACCTGAAGTGGCCCGGCTTAGTCCAAAGAACAGGTGTCCAGACCAAACATGGGAAAGGAGGGAGTTGTGGTTATGAGAAGCATTGAACTAGACCTCAGGATTGATTGGTTCTGTTCCCAGTTCTGTTTCAGAATTGTGTCATTTTTGGCAATGCACTTGCAAATGGGGTAATAATACTTTACTGCCTCCTTGGGGTGTTTGTTGGATGAACTTGCTACTGTTGTGAGAATCTCAGATTCTCTGGTAGGTGGCCCACACAAGTACCAACGTTCCAAGTCCTCCAGCTCTTCCTTTTATATACTACCACCACCATAATCCGTGGGCTTTAGCAGTCAATCCCTCTTCCTAGGGAACTCTGGGAATTGTAGTTCTGTGGGGGAAACAGGGGAGTCTCCTAACAATGCACAGCACACATAGCAAACAACACTTCCCTGCTTCATTTGAGGGGAGCATAAAGAATAAAGCAAGCATAACGGTGCTTTAAATGTTTGGTGCAGATGTGGCCTACCTTAGACTTGACTGCATGATGACACACTGAGAGTAACTGAGCATAAGCCAACATCATCTCAAGGAGCAATGAATGACAATTGAAAAAGGGAGACATTTTTATCATCGCTGGAAGTGCCTGTGAGAAAGAGCGAGTCGCTTGGGCTCAGTCCTAGAACAGTTCAATCTGGTTGGGAAGATGATGAGTGTCTCTTCCAAATGGGCTTTTCCTCATGAAGTCTTACGTTTTTGGGGGGCGGGGGGGGGGAACCACACCACTAAATCTTTAAAATTAAATAAAAAAGAGGAAGGGCTGGGGTGTGCGTTGTGATATCTCTTTAGGAGGATTGTTATATTTTGGAAGGAAACTCCCTCGGCGGCTTTTTTGGGTTTTATTTTAGTAGGAAGATGGAGCCTCAGCCTGACAGAGGAAGCAAGTGAGAACAGTGTGTCAGGCTTCTAATATAATAAAGGTGGAAGGTAAAACCAATAATAAAACCCTACTATCTTGTATTGTATTACTTTATAATAAAAGAAATAATCAGTACCTTGGCAGCTGCTCTACTGGAGCATAAGTGGGAACACCACAGAACGAATACCTTAAAAAGGCAAAATAATGTTTTTCATCTCATGGCCATATCTTCAGTTTGACAGGTCGGTCTCCCCCGCCCTCTCTCCGAGACAGTTTAAAATGGCTGTTTGACTTTACTTGTCTCAATTTAGGAATATGGGAAATCCTTGTACTTTGATGGGTAATGTTAACATCTAGTTGGGAAGAACATGCTGTGGAATTTGGGAGGAGGGATCCACAAAATGGCGCTTATAACTTGCTCAGCATCTGGAATGGTTCTGCCATCATGCAGGCTGTGTTAGGCCTCTTCAGAGGCTTACAGACCCTGGCACATTCTGCTGTAGAGTAGTGGCTAAGACACCACATGAACAACCACTACCATGAACAACTCCTCTCAGGGTTTAACACCAGCCTTTGGACCACCCAACAATGTGTTCAACGTCCAGTGATGTTGCCTCTCTGCTAAGGCCCACAGGGTTGGAATATCACTGAGTATAGCATGAACATCTGATATGTCAGGAATTCTCCCAGGCCCTAGTTCATACAGACAATTACTTGGGTGCGAAACGGAGCCACTGTAAGGAATGGCCAGATCATATTTTTTCCCCAGTGGCACCCCAGTGCACCACAGCACCAGAAGGTGTATGTGGGTGCAAGGCATTTCTGACAAAGGCGATGACAAGTCCAACCTGCCTGAAAGAGCAGGTTTTCACAGGGAAAACTGGAGCAAAAGCACACTCAGGCACGGAGCTTTAAAGCACGAACTGTGCTTGGAAAGAGCCGAGGAAAGATAACTGTGGATCAAGGGTATGGAGTAGTCCAGTTCCCTCTTTCAGTCTTCCTTTACGCCATTCACATCAAATTTCCCATTGCGCAATAGGATCTTATAAAGGAAGATTGCGGGTTTTGAATAGTGTGCCAAAGCTATCTGGGTGTACAACAAATCTGGGGTTTCAGAGGTGCTTAATGCTGGGCCACAAACAACTACAAGGTACAGTTTGTTTGTTTATTATTCATTCATTCATTTGCCATTCTCCTGCAGGGGCCAGGCTGAACTGGTTCGTCAAGAGCAAAGATGAAGCATCCAAGCTCACCAACTGGTTTCACACAGTCAGCTCCCTTGTCATCCATGTTTTAATACAGGGGTTATTACGCTGCAAGTAGGTTTCTCATGGGAGTAGGGGACAAATAAGTTTCTCATGGGAGCAGCCTTTTCCAAACTTTCCTGATAACTCTCTGGAGTCTGAACAAAGGCCTTTGTCCTGTAGCTACTGTATAAGAGAAGGATTAGAGGAGAGAGAGGGGGGAAAGCTGATCAGTAACACCTTTCTCTTGGCTTTTGTCATAAGTCTAACCCTGTGGTACTTCTTTCACAGTATAACCTTCCACTGCATCTGCATTTTTTCTTGAGTGAATATGCTGTTTATTACTCAGTGGCTTGCTATTACATAACAAAGCCAATGAAATCCCCAGTCTGTAGGATCGAGTCCATGTGGCTCTGTCTTCATGTGCACATTCTCTCACATGCTGCCTCTCCCTTTTCCTTCTCATGCTCTGAGCAGGTTGAGAGGCCTTGCCCATTGACCCACCGCTGACCTCCATCCAAGGCCAAGCTGGGGTGGGGGTGGAGGGGCTGGGAGATCACACCACGCACTGGCTCTTACGTTATTTATTTTGCTCTATAACTTAATGACTTTCCGGGTTCCGCTCACATCCAAAATATCAAGCATGATCTATGCCAAAGATATAGAAAATAAATGAGAGCCAAAAAGTCATCCAAGAAGCATTACTAGACATAACAAAAATTTACTGGCTCTTAAATAGGCCGTGGTAATGCAGGAAATATCCGTGCGCAGAAAGGGGGAAAACACAAAGGTATTCAGTCTTCAGCTGGTGTGCTTAGCATATTCACAGTATATACAGACATTTTAGCTTCCCATGTTTCTGGATGTAATTGTCCTATGGTCACATTTTTGTGCGAGCAAAACAATGCTAAATATTTCTTGCAAAATGATTAGATTTGAGTGGCCACTGCTATGTGCGTACTGTGACGGGTTAGCAGCTACTACTGTATTTTCAACTTGTCTAGAAGTCAAATGTCTTAGTTATCTTTCACAGCTATTTGGTTGCTGTACAATAACTTTGTTTATGGAGACTAATGAAGCCAGAAAATTGGGTGGTGGTTGTTTTAATGCTTGGGTCTTGCAGTGCAGCTTTGCTTTACTTTCAAAGTAAAAGGAAAATACTTATTTAACCATTTGCGAATTGCCTTGTTGGTTTATTATTAATATTATTATTATTAAAGGCAACTTTGTAAATATAATGATAAAACCACTAGGAAAAATAAAATATCCAACAGTGTCAAAACAGATCTAAAAAATACGTCTTATCAACAAAAACATCTCTGATAAAATTTTAAGTAACACCAGTGATCTATGTTTCTTTATTTCTTTCTCCCTCCCTGCTCTACTATTATTCTCTATTAATTTTCAGACATTTATAATCAGCAGAAATGAAGAAAGGAAAAACCCAGGCACAGTATTAACTGTACATCTCCAGAAAAACGGGAAATACAAGCTACTGGCATCCAAGGCACCATGCATAGCAGTAGTTTCATATGTATGCCATGTTTAACAATAGCAATGTGAGAGCTTGTTTTTTATTACTACAGAATCTTTGATGAGGTGGCCAGGCCTTCGACCAGTAGTCATATGGTGTAGAACCCAGAAGATCAGTGGGAAGCAATTTCCACCAGAAAAGAGAGTCTAAGAATTTCAGATTGTGATGTAATGCACTCTATGTGGGGCCGCCCTTGGGTCTCGTTCAGAAGCTCCAGCTGGTTCAGAACGTGGTGACCAGACTGTTGATGGGAGCTTCTGCTTGAGAACATGCGACACCATTGTTAAAACAGCTGCACTGGCTGCCCACTAACTACCAAGGCAAGTTCAAGGTTCTTGCATTAATTGCACATGGCCAGTAATGCTAGAGAGAAATTAGTCTTTTTGCACCAATGAATCAAATTTAACATTTGCCTAATCGGATCTGCAATTTGTCTGCCTGGTAGAAAACCAGATTGGTCAATGTGCATTAGCTTTGTTATTACTAACTCAATAAAAGCCTAATAACAAATTTGTGTGTTGTTGTTATACCACCCTTCATCCACATAGAATGGAACCACCACAAAATGATGCCACCCACGCACAACTCAAACAGCTGCAACTCAAACAGAATTAACAGGGACACACTCCCACAGTCTCTCTCCTGACAAAGATCACCATACAAGGCAAACCAAGGCAGTTTCCATGCCCAAATTGGGCCTAAACCCTTATTAAAATGTATCTAGAAAATTGGTTTCATGCAAGTTCAAAGCCTGGAGTTTCCTGGCAGCCATGAATGACAACAAAGCCACCCTTTCCTTCCATTTTGTTGGAGCAAACCAGATACCCCTGTTCTCACAGAACAAATGAGAACAGAGTGTGAATGATATCAGTGGGATGAGAGAAGCCATGATTAAATCCTTCTTTCTGCCTTTAAAACAGTAGAGAAACAATGTGATTTCTCAGAGTTGCTTCTTAGTGATTCTGTTCCAGCCTCTATTTGGTGATCTTGATTGCCCCAAGTCAAAGAAGAGCCAGCTATGGCCTGTGTCCTGATAATTTTGCTTCTCATTCTTCTTTTCCTTTGATACTGCTTGTTTGAGAAGATTTTTAGAAAAATAGAAATCTTAATACAATGATTAATTTTCTGTCAGCAAATTCTTATAAATTTGGAACATCAAACTCTTGACTTCCATGGCCTTGCAGGTCCTTGGCCTGTGTGCTTTCCGTATGTAGTATGTTGATTTCAAACTTTGCATTTTGTAGCATGAAAGCTGCATTAAAAGTAATGCAGGAACATCTGTATGGATGTGAAAATCTGTTTGCATTTTGTATTTTGTGGGGCGAACTGTTGAAGAACCCACCACAGACAGGAAACCATGAAAGCAGCCGTGGGGACATGTGGGCCTCTAGATGTCATTGGATTACAACTCCCATCATCCTTAATCATCTGTGGGGCCACAAGTTACCCATCCTTCCAATCAAATGATGCACTCTTCTTTCCATTCTTGACTTATTCCTCAGTCCTGATGTTTCATAACCAACTGAAAATCTGCTATTCCAAGGGCTAGACAATAGACAGAACTCTCAGACACAGGTAGAGTGTGCATGTCTGGACTCCTTTGTGACTCGCAATGGGGTGATACGGCTGATCATTTGAGGTCTTCCCCTAAGGTCCTTAAATGGATTTTAGTCAACTGATATTTGACTCAACAGCAGCTGAGTTAAACATGACTCAGCACTTGGGCATTGGTCTTATTGACCATTTGGCTACATATGGTCAAAGTAGATCTATACACAGAGAGGCTGACAAATGCGAAATGTGGCCAGACTGACTCCACTAATGGATAATTCACCACCTTTGCAGCTGCAGGACAAGATCATTCTGGTAGGTGGCATTTCCCTCTCATCCCTAATGTAATTTCCTTCAACATTCAAGTTTCGCCTTTCTGAATGTGAAGAGTGAATGGAAAGAGAAACCTTTGCTCTAAAGTGGGTGGATTTAAGGAACACCTCTATGCCCCCATCCTCCCGCCACCGCTGCTGAAGAAGTGAGAAGTTGTGGCAGCGGCTTCTGGGTTTCAGTGAGGTCTCGCAAGAACCCCACAAAATCTAATGCAGACCACCAGAGGCCTGTTTTGCCTTGGGCACAGGCCTACTCTATCATGAAGATGGATACGTCCTGCATGTAACATATTTGTTATTCCTTATTCATTTGTTTATTAAATTTGTATACTACCCTTCATCTGAAGATCCCAGGGTGGTTAACAACATAAAAATACAAAATGAGGACACAAAATACATAATAAAAACAAGAACAAAAACAAACCAATAATCCCTCTCCCACAAACACCTTTATAATGACGTAGAATGTTAATAAACCAAAAGTATGTTTAAAGAGAAATGTTTTTGCCTGGTGCCTAAAGATATGTAACGAAGGCACCAGGCGAGCCTCCCTGGGGAGAGCATGCCACAAATGGGGAGCCACCACAGAAAAGTCTCATTCTCGTGTTGCCACTCTCCAGGCCTCTCATGGAGGAGGCACATAAAGAAGGGCCTCAGGTAATGAATGCAGAGTCTGGGTCGGTTTGTACGGGGAGAGGCAGTCCTTGACGTATTGCAGTCCTGAGCCATTGAGGGCTTTGTAGGTCAAAACCAGCACTTTGAATTGGGACCAGGAACTAATTGATAGAGCAGTTGGGTCAGGATCGGTGTACTACACTCAAACCATCTTGCCTCGGTGAGCCATTTGGCCTCTGAATTCTGCACCAGCTGAAGTTTCAAAATTGTCTTCAGAGGCAGCCCTACGTATAACGTGTTGCAGTAATCTAACCTAGAGGTTACCAGAGCGTAAACAACAGAAATTTGGCTATCCCTATCCAGATAGGGGCGCAGCTGGGCCACCAGCCAAAGCTGTAGAAAGGCACTCAGCACCAACTGAGCCTCAAGGGACAGCAGAAGATCCAGAAGTACCCACAAGCAACATACCTGCTCCTTCAGAGAGAACGTAACCCAATTAAGAGAAGGCAGCCTCTCAGCCATCCGGTCTAGGGAGCCACCCGCTAACAGTGAATTGAGCTTCAGTTTGTTGGATTTCATCCAGTCCATTACCAAGGCACGACATTGGTCCAGCACATCCACTGCCTCACCTGAAGGTGTAAAGGAGAAGTAGAGCTGTGTGTCATCAACATAATGCTGACAATGCATTCCAAAAACTTTGGATAACCCCACACAGCAATTTCATGTGTGTATTTGCTCTGGAAAAGGCCATAGATATTTTCTTCTTTTTTATCATAGTCTTGGGGATCACCTGAAAATGTACCACTGTTGTCCACAAGCTTTAATGATCATTCCCTTGGCATACCTGTGGCTACCTTTGTAAAAAACAATGTAGTAAAAAAAAGAGAACAACTTTATGATGAACCAATGGGGAAGATATATTCAGAATTTTACAACACTGTTGGTTTGTGGTGTCATTTAAAAGGAAATAAAAGAATCTATAAAGCACCTTATACTTTTAAACACTATCTTTGTGGTGCGTTTGAGGTTGCAGTCTTAGGAGGAAGTTGGGCCAGTGCACTTTGGAAAGCAGATAGTTAAGATGAAGCTGTAGTTTATCAACAGTGGAGATTTCTAGGAAGACTTCTGTATTGTTTGCTTTTCTCTACGGAGATTGGAGAAGACAGGGGAAAAACCCACCAGTTAACTTTATCAGCCTGCATCCTGTACACATCAGCAAAGTATGATGCAGAAAGAGTAAATAATGTTTCCCCTCAAAACAGCAGGTTCCTCTCTTGTGAAAACTAAATAGAAAATCATGAGGAATATGGGGGAGGGGGAGAGAATCCATTTTAAAAACACCCAAAACACCCTGTGGTTTGGCTCACTGCCACTTTGTGATGCAGGGCTCACTCTACCCATCAAAACCTAACGGCGTGCTGAGCTGTCAGATAAGTCACCATGGCTAAAAGTTAACTTACATTTGTTATGCTTAGAAACAAATAAGCCCACATACCAGACAGGGCAGGGTTAGACTGTGGGGGCGAATGACAGAGGGGAAACCCAGAGGAAGGAAGGCATTCTTTGAAAATAAATAGAAGGTTCAGTGATTATTACAGCTTGGGTGTGCTGCTCTGCTTGTAACCATTTTATGCACAAGCAGGAAGCAAAAGCAGTGACCATCTAACCATCCTCACCTTTGCCAATGGGAATCTTTAGTGTTATAGGAATTAAGTTTTAAGCCACTGCCTGCTAAGATTCAAAGGCGCACTTGGCCTGAACGAAAGTGCTGTGAAACCACACTGAAATGTGCTGTTGCGACCTGTTCCCTGCGGATGATCAGTGACCACACAAGGTTACACCAATAGCCCTCCAAAGCCACTGCCTCATCTTTCACAGGGGCAAGACTCAGCAGCTCCTGGAAGTTTAAATATCAGAGGCAGAGAATGGGCTAATCTGTCTCTTTCCACTAAGTGTTGTTGTTTTAATTGAGCGGGAGCATTTTCACATATGGAACTACTGATGTTCAGTATACATTACCAAAACACAGCTGTGCAATATGCCAGACAGATGCCTAGCTTTGAACTTTCTCCTAACTGAGAAACCTAGGGGCCGTCTAAAAGGAATGGCCCCTTTCACATGTTATCTCCTCTGGGTGTGGTTACTCCCATGCTGCCCCAAGTCATACCTGCAGATGTGCTCTGAGCATGGGACATAAGCATTCGGTCTTCCTGAGCCACATATAGCAGATGCACAGCAAGGGAGAAACCACAGAGGTGTTGGCAATCATGCTGTTGTAGTTAGCATATCGAGCGAGACTAAGGCTCTCATCCTATGTGTGCTTTTTGTGGGGAGACTCTCACCGAACTCAATGGGACGTCCTCAGTAAACATGCATAGGATCAGTCTGTAAGTTGGAATTTGGTGCTAGAGCTTGATATTTTCTCCCATTGCTTTCTATCACCCAACCTGCTGTCTTTTTGCATCCATTTTGTCACATGCAGGAACAATGTAGGAAGCCCATGTGCTCCCTGACCAGTAGTTGCTCCCCCGGGTTTCAGGCAGGAGACATTCCCGGCCCTACCAGGAGTTGCCTGGGGTTGAACATGGGACCTACTGAATGCAAAGATGATGCGCTGCCATTGAGCTTTGGCCCTCCTCTATCAGCTCTATTGTCTCTTGCTGCCACTGTTGATGTTTCCCTCCCCAACCACCACAGAATAAATATGGCGCGGACAGGTTTAAGTCATTAGTTTAGGCTTTGGTACTCCCAAGGCTTAGAAGATATGTAATCTCTGTACAAGTCCCCTTTTTCTGGGATTGGGCTGAGCTTTACTTTGAGAGTCTATCTGTTAATTAAGCAACTTATTTTTAACTAGTTACAGTAATTATTTTTCATTGTCTGCATAAACACAATGTTACAGCACTTCAACACAGGTAATGTTCTGGATATGTAATCAGCAACTTTTTTGACTAATTAATACTGACAATTTACTTATTTTTAGGAAAGACATCATATATATGATTGCACTTAAAGTTGTTCTAATATTGCTTTCAACAGGAATATTGAAAGCAACAGGAGATGGTTTCAATATGTTCCTTTGTTCATTCACTGTAGAGCTACATTCTAGATAAATTCTCATGATCAAATATTTTGTCCTTTGGAAATGTTGTGTTTCTTTCAGCAAAAGTAAGATAATATTGTAATTGCTGCCTTAAATTGTTTACAGATGGCAGTCAGAAGGTCATGTTCAGCTTAAAAGGCAAACAAACCTCATCTTTCTTCCAGACAGATGTTATGGTATCAGGATGGGACACACCCAGGTGTGGTTTTGGGGGGAAAGGGATCTGGGAAAGTTCAAAATGGTATGCACTTATTTATTTGTTACATGTGTAGCTCACATTTCCTCAAAAGAACTCATAGTAGTATACTTATCATCCTGGTTACTTAACCAATAGGAAACCACAGTTCCCAGTTTTGAAATTCTGTACCCAAAGTGGAAAGCAAGGAGAAGGGCGAGGGAGAAGCACCCAGCCCTGGTGCTTGTTCATGGCTTCATAAACCATTTTGAAACCATATTTGCTGTAAAACACAGCAAATATGTTTGATTTGGACCAAACTGTCTCTCATCCAGGCCTGGTTTGCTTATTCCCAATACATGGGCTTCAGGCCACAACCTTAAGAGCAAATTTCTCCTTTAAGTTTCTCTTACATCCTAGCATGATGTTAGGAGTCAATTGCATCCTACCATTAAGTCACCAAAAATTGCCCTTTCTATTGTTCTTCTGCATCTGTGTTTTTTAATAGCCATAGTGAGGCATTATGCCTGAGGACCAACTTTTGTCCTCAGCCTTTCTCACTGAAAGCCAGGCACCACCTGTGTCTCAGCTTGTGACAGATTTTGCCCCCAGGTGGTGTTATTACTTCTGTGTCTAGCAAAAGTGGATCCTAGCTGTTCAGTGACATCACGCCAGTCTGTTTTGCTTCCCGCCAGAGACCAGGTGATTTAGCATGCAAAATTCTGCTAGACCAAAAATGTTGAACACTGCAGAAAAGCTTGGCTCCTTTCTGGATCTTGCTGTGGCCTGTCGGATTAATTAATCAAGACACCAAGAAGTGTTTTACCATGAATTCTTCCTTACATGGAAAGAGTGTAAAAGGAAAATGTGCACACGCTGACACTTCTGATACGTAACAAGATTTTGGTCAGCCCCGGCCCCCAGACTTTTTGCTGCCTGAGGCAAAGCAGCAAATGGCTCCTCCCCAAGTCAAAATGCCTCTGGACATGTACAGAGTTGGCATCAAAGGAATACTTTATTTCAGATCAAGAAGTAGAGCAAAGATAGACTGCTATGGATTGCCACCTGCTTCCACTTCCCATAGGTCTACATGTATGGGCCTCAAAAATGCAAAAAACTGGGATGGCCAAAGCATTTGCCATAAGGTCATGAGTTTATGCATGCTTCCCCTTCCCCTCTACTGGTTTTTGCTCCCTTTTCCCTCTTAGGCTCAGGGTGCACATATCATTCCTAAGTGTTTACTCAGGCAGAAATGTGATCGTAACATGCTCCAACTGTGTCTCAAGTACAAAGAGAGAACAAGTGCATAACACAAACAGATGAACTTAGCTGTGAAATGCATTGACAACCCTCCAAATTTATGCAAAGCAGATCACTCTGGGTCACAAAACAAGGCATGCCTCAGATCAAGGGAATCCATGGTAGTAATTCAATTCCTACCCTCCCATATTTTTTATTTCTTATTTATCAACCTGAATCCTGGCCCTAGTCTGCAATACTCCAGATGAACTCTTGTGCAAGTTGCTCCTTTGAGGCCATATGGAAAAAATTGACTGTATTTACATTAGCAGTCTTGTTTTTTAATGTTCAAAAACTCAAAATTGCTCAAAAATTCAACTAATGCCACTTGGAATGGTGACCATGACTATGTTACAATATTGGAATTCATTTTTAGAAGCTTTTATTTTGTCAAATAATGTTTTTACATATATGAGTGTCTTTAAGGCAGCAATCTTATACACACTTACCTAGGAGCGAGCCCCATTGAACCCATTGCACTGTAGCCATGTGGATATATTATAAGGCTGAAGGAGCAGCTGTTGTCTTTTTGTTTTTCTTTTTTAACTTTGTGCTTTAAAAAATACCCAGCTTCTGCTAATCCTGGTTGCAGACCCTCCAAGTGTCCCTATTTTCCAGGGACGTCCCTGATTTAGAGAAGCTGTCCCACTTTTCCTTAGGGTGTGCCTATTTTCGTCAGAGAAATGTTGGAGGGTATCCAACTGTTTTTCTCTCCCTTCTTTATGAAAGTGTATATATATATTTTAAAATTGATGGAGATTGGGTAAAGAGTCCAAGCTACCTGAAAGATCTTCCTATATACATCTACCCAAACCTTAAAATCTATGGAGAGGACCTTCTTAGTGGTGGCACCCAAGTTATGGAATATCTTATTCAAAGAGTCTTGATGAGCATCTTCTTTATGCTCTCTTCAGGTGAAGACCTCCCCCCCCCCCCAATCCAGGCATTTTAAACTTGGGTTTTAAAACAAAAAGTAGGCTTCTGTTATTTTAATATAGTTTTAAATAAACCTCTGTTTTCATTCTTTTAGTGTGGTTTAAATCCAAATTCTTTATTCTGTCTCTACTAGGGTATGGTGTATATTGCGAATTGATTTTTGATTTAATTCTTGGATTTTGATTTTTTAAATAATTCAAGTTTTTTGGTAAACTAGCTAGAGAATTTTGCAGATAAACATATAAATAAGTATACATTTAAAACAACCAGTGCAGTATCTCCTCACATGGGATGGCAGCAAGCTGAATTTCTAAAAAACCTGACAGGCTCATACAGGAAGAGATGATTATTGAAGTGAGTCCTGGGCCATTTTGGGCATTAAATTCCAACACCATCAAATTGAGAAATGTTTTGTTATAAATCAAATAGAACTATCCAAGGAGCTATTTCAGAGGAAACCTCTCATGTTCTTGTTCACTATATATAGCTTGATCTCAATCACTGTATGCCCTAAAAGCACTGAACTCCCAGCTGCTCTCCAACAACTTGCTTGGGTGCTACAACATTGAGTAACAACATTATGGCTCCATCTGCCTGCCTGCCTCTGTCTTCTGAGATCCCAGGGCTCTGCTGGCATAATCTCTGGTTCCCTCTGGGGCAGCTCACAGAAATGTGCCATCTCATTCCATGACAATGCATCATCAAAGCTATGGCTGAGTTCAGGGCTGTCTTTACCCGGGGATGCAAGGGGTGCGGTGCACCCGGGTGCCGAATTCGGGGGGGCAGGCAAATGTATACCTACTGTATACCGGTCCCTCTTGATTGGCAGCGGTGAAAAGCAATGGAGCAAAAGTCCCTGCCCTGCTCCTCTGTCGCTCTGTTACTAAATTTGGGGGCGCTGGGCAGATCTTTGCACCCCAGCAGCACATATGCTAAAGACGGCCCTGGCTGAGTTGAGTACCGAACTTGAACATGGCAAGCCAGAAAGATCCAATCTAAAAAGAGACAACAGAGACCTTTCATTCTGTCACAAAATCTATACAAGAAAGCTCTACCAGGATCAATAACAAGGTTATTAGACAGAGAAACCAGTAGGAGAACACTTCAATCTCCCAGGACATTCTATACAAGATCTCAAAGTAGCTGTATTACTACAAAGGAATTTCAGAAATAGACTGGAAAGAGAAGCTGCTGAATTGCAACTCATTACCAAACTTAAAACCATGGAGAGACCTGGTCTGAACAAAGACATTGGCTTCTTATCTCATTATACATGACAAAGCCATTTTTCACCTTCTCACCCCTTGCTTTTTCCTGTAAGACCTATTGCAGTCGTTAAGAGTCGTCAACAGGCTCATCTCAGCTATCTGCCAACCACCCATTCCCACCACCCTTCTGAGTAATACCCCTCCCCACCTTCTCACTATATAGAAGGATCTGGCAACTTCTGTTTCAGTGTATCTGAAGAAGTGTGCATGCACACGAAAGCTCATACCAAGAACTAACTTAGTTGGTCTTTAAGGTGCTACTGGAAGGAAAAAAATTTTTTTTGTTAAGGTTATTAGCAACAGCTAACCATTTCTATGTGTATCAGTTTATGCAACTGACTTCCAGGGGTGGGGAGAGATGAGCAAAAATAACAAAGTCACCCCACAGACTTCAAGAGTGTGGGGAGGCAAACGAAGGCAAGTGGGGAATGAATGCTCAGGTTTCGCACATCCCTAATAAATGGTGATCTGTACGCAACCTTCATTTAGTACTTCTGATACAAGGGCACTCTGCTCCCACAGTAAACACTGTACGCTGCCAATTCAGAAAGGCAGCCAAGACAAAGCAGGACTCAGTAAACGTGAGCAATTGACATTAAGATAAACAGTTGCAGGAAGAGATTGACTGTCATAGTGCAAAGACTTCTGTTGCTTCTTCACTCCTCCTTGAGGCTTCCATTGCCCCATATCTGTTCCTTGAAAGGTTGTACAACGGTTGCATAATTTGGAATAAATTTGCCTTGCTGTGAGTCATATCCTAGGAAATGATGGGAAACCAGTATGCTTGCACTAATACTTTTTCAAAATAAACACTGAAAGTTTCTGACCCAAAAGGTTCAGTCTTAAAATCTGCTTTATTATATTGGCTTCTAAGTGATTTACAATTCTATTTATTAGAAAAAATGTAATTTGGTCTGGATTTTCAAGCAAATGGATCTATTTTGCATCTCCTGGACTAATAAATGAATTGAAATGTAATTATCACTCAGATTTTGCACCTCTCCAGATATCTTTTGCTATACAGTTAAAAACATGTTTTAAAAAATCTGTGACATAGCATATTTTAGAAATGTGTACATTGAAATAAAATGCATATTGAAAATAAATATCTTTTAAATAGTTTTTATTAAGTTTACAAAATATACAAAACATTGAACATTATCATTCAAGAACCAGGACAAACCATTTCCCATTTACTGATATTTCACTGTATAACAAAACAAAGGCAAGCCATTTTCAATCCACACAGGTCTTTGTTACCTGCTAAACTTCCTGCTTTTGTTCTTTTCACTATTTTTGTTTTATCCAAAAGGTGCTCTGAGTTCCTGGGGATTTGGGATCAGCCACTCATGGGCGTAGCCAGGATTTATGTTGGGGCGGGAGGGGGGGGGAACCTGACTTTACTTAACTATTTTGCATTGATTTACTTGATTTGGGGCTGGGCAGCCCCCCCCCCCCCCGCCCCTGGCTATGCCCGTGCAACCAGTCTTTTATCAAGAGACTGAAATAATGCAAATAGTGCCTCAATCATACTTAACAGTAGCCGGCTGTGACGCAACGATTTTTCAGGCAAAACAGTGGTCCACATTAAACAAACCACTCCTTAATTGTAAAACCCAACTGGAAACAGCCTTTGACTGGCAGTAACCTCCCTCTTCGTCACCTTCCCACACATCACACTGCTACCTATCGGTTTCGCTCATCTGAGCAGCCTGTCCACATCCATGGAGACAACAGGTTGAAATTGATCTCCTACAACTTGATTAGACAGAGTGCTGGCACTCTCCCGCCACGCTCTGCTACCACGGTGGAGTCTACTTCTTTCCAAATTCGAGCAAATTTATCTGCAAAAAACTTTGCAAAACCATTGCAGGATATTTTTGAGTCCTTACCAGACCGGAATGGTGAAGGTGGCTCTGTTAGACTACGAACCACCTGAAAGAGTGTCCTGGAACTGTTTTCCACATATGCAACAGAGGTGGCAAAGAAAGTCTTCCTTGCCATTGCTTTTACCACTTGGTAGGCTTGATATTGAGCTCTCATCCATGGTACATTATTGGTCAGATTACTGGTCCATCTAGCTCAAGTCTCCAGCTCTCGAGATTTGGTATTCTCAGAGACCTTTTGCATGGAAAATATGTGTTCTATCACTCAGCTACATCTGAGACACTTCATTTTTCATTACAGTTGTGCAGCAATAGTAAAAACAAAGCTGTTTTAATTGCATTAATCTGCTACTAGTGTAAGAGAGAAATGAGTCCACATGGTTTTATCTGCCCTGTCAGTGATTTCTTCAGTGCCTCCTGGCAACCAACGGCTTTGTTAATTGGCAAATGTATAGGAAAACTGCACAATGCAATCCTGAACTTTGGAAGTACTGGAGTGTGGTGAGGTGGCACAGAGCTTTTGAGATATATCGCATGTCTTCCATTTACTAGTGTCTTGTGTGTCACAAGCTTAGAGATGTGCATGCTAATGAATAAACAATCTTGGACATGGTCTATAGCACCCTGAGCAATTACTTTAGCCTCTGCCCCAATAGACACAATTTGGCGAGCAATTGATTTAGCTTTCAGGGTTCAAGTTCATGCTGTAATTGCCCACACAAGCGGACTCTCCTTCAATAGTCTCTGAGCAACTTGTCAAGCTCATCTCTGACCTGGCTCGAAATTGTTTCATTCCGTGTTCACCCATCACCAGTGGGTTTATCTGTCATCTTTGTACTCTGGGATAATGGAGAATCCCCATGTCACAATCATGTTGATAAAATGTCTTATAGTTGAATGAAGTAGCATTAAAGCTGATATACTTAAAGAGTTTCTGCATGTGAAATACATGTTATCTTTCAGCATCTCTAAGCATATATTGTTATGGATCTCTGATCAGATTTCTGTAAGTAAAGCTAACTGAGATGCCTGAGGCAATACCTGCCCAGACTTTTAAGAATTGACAAAAGACTGTTGATGGCCCCGATGGCCCCGTGGGAACTGAGAAGGCAATGGTTGGAGGCAATGGTTCGTAGAGGAGATGGGTTGTCTGGGTCCCCACTCCCAAGGTGAGAGGGAAAGGGGTGTGTGAAAAGGACAATAGCCTTCAAATTGAGGCAGGCTGACTGGAATCATTTTAGGAGGACGCCTGTCTCCCTGGAGATCTGATATGGGAAAAGTGAACTTTATGCTGTCTGTTGGAGAGCTTAAGCTATGTGCCACCGCCTATGGTCAACCTACGTAACTGTAAATAAACACAAACATTTCAGAATGCAATAAGCCTCCAGCGACTTTCTTCCAAAGGTAAACAAACTGGGGAATCATCTCATTCCTGGAATGTCTCATCACACAGAGAAGCATAATGATATCTCAGAAGTATATGGGAATTCTTTCTAAGCCGGGGAAAATATTTTTTAAAGTAAAAACCTTTCCAAAATTATATTTAGTCCGAGTCTGGATGTATTCTAACAGACAGCCCTTCCATACCTCCTAGCTGTTTGGATAAGAAATAAGAAGAGACAAAAACAGTTGATCAGGGCAATCAGAAGAAGCCAGAGAAATCAACAAACATCAGCGATGCCTTCCATATTTACCGCAACTGAGAGGGAAGCAAGGAGGATGGGGAGGAGTAGCCAAAGCTGGGGCAAAAGCCTGAACAATGCTGGTACATTTTCAAATGTGCAGAGGAACCTAATTCATATCTTCTCTGGTGAAGGGTAAACTAGGGCTCCTTGGAAGTCATTCTGGAAATAGATGAAGGAAGAATGAGGACCTTCCTTTTAATTACTTTATTCAATATCAGTCAGTGGCTCAATGGCAGAGTATGAGGACCAACAAGAAAGACTAATAACAGCCCCTTTCATATTCTGCTGGCCATCTCTGACTGGTGAGAAAAACTCACTAAAAACACTTGGAAACCCAACACCCATTTCTGTTGTTTAAGGAAAGAGGCAGGGCTAACTGGTGCCATGCTACTTTTATTGCAATTCGTGGTATGTTTTAAACAAATTTTATAGTTGCATGTAGTTTTAATTCTATCAATGTTCAATTGTATTTTCATGATTGATGTTTCTCTGGTTTTAGTGGTTCTTCTTTTTATCTCTAAGCCGCCTTGAGTCCCCGTCAGGGGAAAAAATGGCGTATAAATAAATGTAAAATTCTGTCTCTCTATCTATTTCTTTTTTTGGAAACCTATTCTTCTGTGAGGTGAGAATTGGCTCCTTTTTGGAGAAGTGTATTTGGGTTGCTGCTAGTGACAGTTTTATATGATGTGTTTGAGAAACATGGTGTGCTTTTATATGATGTTTGCTTTTGTGCCACTTTTCAGTATGTCTTGTTAGCTACCTCAGATACATTTGCTCAAAAGGTAATTTCCAAATGTTTTGTTTTATACCACCTCCAGACTTATCCTTTGACTGGTCTGTGGAATAGCTGAGAACCAGGTAATAAAAATTGTGGAATATTGTAGCACAGATTAGTTATTTAGGCCTGGATTTAAAAGCGGAACTATAGCACTTGGCCTTGTGTGGGGGAGGCAAAGGGGATTTTTCAGATTTTCCCATGGTCAAAAATCCCTCAGGCCAATTCTACCTGCAGCTTTGGAAAGTCCCACCTTCCAGTCTATGGTGCTGTAGCCTCCCACACTTTTGGGGTTAGGATTCCAGCGGCATTAGTCATTAAGGAAGCATGGAAAGGTGTTGTTTAATTCTGATGGAATCAGGAGAGCCCTTCCAGACATGGGCTGGGGGTGGGAACGGGCTCTGTATTTAGCTCAAACTTAACACTAGCTGAGATTCGGGGCTCATAGTGTGCCAGTAGTACAATGGTTGGTGCAACGAGGGTAGCTATGGTGCTGGAGGATTGTTTTTGCTCAAAAGAAAACAAAAACAAAAAGATGCACACTCAGGCCTACTCTAAATAAAAAGGGGAATGGTTTATAAAATGGTGGGGGGTTGCCCCTCTTCCTGGTTTGCTTTCCTTATTGCAACAACACATTAGAATAAAAAAGGTGTACAAAAATAGACAAGTGTGCTTTTAATTCAGTCTCACCAATTCAAATTTGCTCACCTTGGTTAAACTTAGCCATTTACTGATTAATTAAAACTTGTCGTGCAGTCCCAATGCGTGTGTGTACGAAGTAATACTTACCTTTTTTGCAAGTCCCCCTCCATTCATTTTAATTAACTCCCCCCATGCTATTTGGAAGAGAGAGGTATGGATCCACCAGTATACAGATGCTCCATCAAGTATTTAATCAGGTCTTTCACCACGTTAGGTATTTTTACACAGCCTGACACTGGGCGGTTTACGGGTCAGCTGGGGGGGCATTGCATCCTGTGGATTCTTTTAACCGCGGCACAAAAACTAGTCAAGAGGTCTTGATTAATATGTGTCCGAATATCTGAATGATTCTCTGAGTAGAACACACACACATTTCAAGGCTTCCTCGCATCATTTATGAGCTGTCAAGATTAACAGCCACGTCGTAAAATAAATAAGTAAGCAGGTTTTGTGAAGTCACAAATACATGGTGAAGATTTAGCCAGCACTTCAGACTAAAGAGAATCTCTCCACAGAGAACAAACAAATCATTATGAAGGTCTTTAGGAAAACAGAAGCCTCCTCCATTTTCTGGTTGTGGCTTATTTTGTTAAAGAAAACAGTGGTTGTTCTTGTTTTAGGAGCACGGCTGGTTGGGTATGTTTTTTTAGAGCACTTTCTGTGCTCTGGCGGGTGAGCGGGTCAAAACCAGACCTTTAAAAATTTGATTTGGAAAATAGAGGGTGGGCGAAGTAGTTTTGCTGCACTTTCAGTCTTGTTTCTTGCAACTGCTCAAACTATGTCTGTGTATATCTGTATCTATCAGTTTAATACATACTGTATAGGTTTCCATATTAATCTAGAACAGATAATGAAAATAAATTATGGGTATGCTTGTCTAAAAACACAAGGTTTTTTTCTTTCTATCTAGGTTTGTATTTTTAAGATAGTTTCCTTTGGTGGGCAACTGAGTATTTTGCCAGATGCCATCCTATCTTCAAAATGCCCTGCTGGTTTCTTCTAGGAATTTAAAGCAGGCATTGTTTGACATCCTATCTACAGCAACTGTTTGTGAGGAAGGTGTGTGGTGCGGCACTCATATTGCACTGCCTTCGCTGGAATGGGGTGAGGCAAGAAAGAGATGGGCGGTGCTCTGAGTTGGCAGTGGTGGCACCACAAAGCTGTGTGTACAGCTGCAGTTGCCACTGCCAACTCAGAGGTCCCTTGAAGTTGCCGCCATCTTTGTAAATGCAGTGTCCCTGGAAGGCCATCACTGCCACTCTGCCCTCTCACATTCCAGTGCTAAAAAATTGTTTATTTCATAAAACTTATGTGCCACTTGATTGCAGAAAAAAACACACCTGTAAACAGTTTAGAAAAAAAGATAAAACAATAAAACAATCACTAAAAAAATTACATTCACAACTTAAAACATACAAAAAGTTAAAACCACCACAGAATAGACTAAAACAGATTAAAACTCCTGCAACTTTTTAAAACATCTGGGTAGGCTTGTCTAAATAAAAATGCATTCAGCAGGCACCAAAAATAATACAGTAGAGGCTCCTGACTGATATCAATGGACAGGGAGTTCCGAAATGTCAGTGCTGCCACACTATTTGACGTGAGTTCTTACAGATGTAGTGCAGGTATTATGTGGCAGCTGTAAAAGGTCCAATTCTGCCTATAGAAGCAGTCAAGTGGGCGCATATGGGTTGGGGACCCCTGAGTGCTTCAAAGAAATATGACTGCTTAATGCTAGGCTCAGTTCACTCTTCTTCTTAGCAAGTAGGAATTATTGGCGCTCTTGTGTTCTTTAAGTAAGAATAAGAGAGAACCAGGTAATCATCAATCACCACACTGAGGAAATGGCCTCCACAGAATTGAATAAACATTTGCATGTCGAGGTCCCCAAGCCACCCCCCAATAACTCACACATCAAACATAAATTTTGGTTTGGGTTTTTGGCACGATTTTGGCCACAACTTTATTTAAATACATCCAAGTGAGTGGTTGCTTAGGCATTGTTTCCAACTATCTGTCCTTGCCCAGGGGACAGAACTGACTTCCGGATTCCAGCGAAAGCCAGTGCGGGAAACAAATTTTGGGGAGAAAATGAAGCTGGGCCTCAGTCCCTCACTTCTCACCCTCATGCTCCTGATGGCTTGCCTGGCCCAAGTCCGATGCCAGGGACAAGGACAAAAAGAATGGCAAGCCCCTGGATTCTTTTAACGGAATTCCCTTGCAGCACCACCATTGGGGGGGGGTAGGCACTTACCCCGCCACCAACCAATTTGAACCAATGCCTAACCGCCAACCTTACAAGTTGTGACGATTTGCTACGCAGTAGGCAAAACCAAATGGCAACAGCCAATCAGCCAAATGGAAAAATTCCTACCGGGCCCCTGCCCCAAGGCAGACGACCCCATGACAGGCATAGCAAGGTCAAGCGAACAACCCCCCCCCAATACAGGGAGGGTGGGCGGGTGATCCGGTGCAAGCAGCCAAGAGAACGCTCAAAGTTGGGCACCCAGTATTTAAAACCTCTGACCCCTCCTTCAAAATTGGCAAGAAGCAGTTCTCCCCAGAGACCCGATTAACCAATACACTGCCTGGGTCCCTCCACAAATCCGCCCAGCAACAATGGGGTGGCTTGTATCCCCCACCGCAACACACGCTAGGGAGAACACGTTTTATCTAGAATTGCACAACATACATTTAAAATTACACAGTATAAAATTTTGAAATTACAATGCATTCACGTAACTGGAGCAAAGCTTCCTATCTGCCAGAGAAAACTTTGCTAATGGAATTTTATTCTGTAGGTATTTTTCAGCTAAGAGTTCAACTATCATTTCCTGGGGGGATCGATCTGAGAACCTGTAGAGAATAGAAGATTAATTAAAAAAAAAAATTCTCAGGGCACCATATATAAAGGTCAAATCAACAAACAGTGCATGATATCCTCAACCTGTTTACATCCATAGATGCATTTCCATCAGAACTGAGTAGATAAATTGATTCCTCTCCCAGACAACATAGCATATGATATGCAAGACACATCCTGCTGACCAGACTGGATGGTCCAGCCTTGGTCCAGCCTCCTGCTCTCACGGTGGTCAACCAGAGGCAGGCCTAGGAGAAGGCTACGTGCACAACATGAGCGCAACAGCACTCTCCTGCTTGTGGTCTGCAGCATCCCTCTGGCATGCCCTGGCATCAGGACTGCTGGATACAGCAATTATATGAGAATAGCCTATGGAAAATCTAAACAATCCTGTTGTCACGCGACTCAAAAATTGCCAAGTATACTTTTCTAGGTCTCAGGAAACAAACAAACGTAATTTTGTGGTTTGGGCTGAGAATGCCAAGTTTTGGTACAATATGAATTTAGAGCACAAAGACTTGTTTGTAATGGAAACAAGAAGACACATTTCTGTACTGCAGCATAACTGAACGCTAGTAGAATGAAGCTCGTAAAACTGAATTAAAGAAAACCAGGATTGAATTTTCCACACTGTGTAACTACAATGGTTTTGTTGTACAGGTCTGAAGTCTTCCCTACTTCTGTGATTGTGAGAAGTTATACTCTAAAGGCTTGTTTTTACTAAGGCCAAGTGCAGAGTTTAGGAATCATATTTTTTTCTCTTATTTGTGCATTCATATTTTTAAAAGATTTTTACATTTTTATGTATTTTTACATTTTATATTTTTATATGGAGATATATATTGCAGTGCTATTAGGACAGTTATGAAATGGGCTAATCAACCTGGTATCAGTAAACCATGAATAAAGCCTTAAATGGCTCAGGAGTGCAATACCTCAAGGATGCCTCGCCCCATATGAACTGAGCCGGGTCTTGTGCTCATCATCTGAGGCTCTTCTTCATGTGCCTCCTCCACAAGAGATCCAGAGGGCGGCAACACAAGATCGGGCCTTTTCTGTGGTGGCTCTCTGCTTATGGAACACTCGCCCTGGGGAGGCTCACCTGACGCCTTCATTACACACAGTATTTTTGGCACCAAGCAAAAATGTTTCTCTATAATTGGGTCTTTGGCTGATAAACATTCTAGGACTTTAAAATGTGTTTGTGGAGGGTGTGATCATTGGTTTGTTTTGCTTTTGCTTTTTTATGTATTTGAGAGCAGCCCAAGAATTCAACATGAGGGGAGAGAGACTTTCTGTTCTTCACCAGGCAATGGCTTTTCCCACCTGCCTTGCCTCACCTTCCAGGCCCAACAGTTTTTCCCAGACCATGACTTTGACAACAGCAGAAGCAGCTGAGAAGAGAGAAGAGGAGTTCAGGGATACTTTTTGAAAATAATTTTGTAAGTTGTGTGCCCTTGTTTCTCAATTTGATCCTTTTACATGTTTTGTGGTATTTTATGCATCATGACTCGCCAATTATTTTTACTGATTATAGTTTAAGTGTAAACTGTTTAACAATTATTTGCTGATATTAAATTTTACTGTTTACTTTTATATTCTAATAGATTATTGAATATTGCTTTCTTTGATTTAAGTTGTTTATTTCAAAGTTATTGTGACTTTTTTGTATCAGATCAGATTGTTATTATTAATGTTTGATGATTGATTATGTTTCTATATGTGTTGGAAGCCACCCAGAGTGGCAACCCAGACAGTTGGACAGGGTATAAATAATAATTAAACAGTTATTATTATTAACATTTTGTATGTTTATGTTGTGAACTGCTCTGTGATCTTCAGATGAAGGGCAGTATACAAATATGATACATAAAATAAAATAAATATCTCCTTACCATATGTTTTCCATCTGACATGGCATGCAAACATTTTTCAAACTGAAATGCTTTAAAGCTATGGAAGAGAACATCTATACTAGATCCTCCAAGTGCCCCTGTTTTCCAGGGAAGGCCCTGATTTAGAGAGGCTATCCTGGTTTCTGATCAGGTCCCGGAATATATCACTTTTCCTTAGGACGTCCCTATTTTCATTGGATAAATGTTGGAGGGTATGGAGTAATCCGACCCCTGAGCTGTCTGAAGGCAATTTTGTATCAGGAAGTTTTAAAAAAATGTTTAATATTTTATTATGTTCTTATATAGGTTGGAAACCACCCAGAGTGGCTGGGGCAACCCAGTAAGATGTGTGGGGTATAAATAGTAAAATTATCATTATGGAATGGGACGTTTCTATTTTCATCGGAGAAATGTTGGAGGGTATGCTAGATTTCTCCAAATGACCATAGAGACAACCTCAAGCAACTCTACTGCACCATCGGTTGTCTCTTGCGATAGCCCCCCTTCTACACCTGGCCATGGAGCATAACGGAACAGACAGAATGGGATGCATCCAGACTAAGCTAGTTGAACTTGGTTCCTACTAAAATGAATAGAAGTGATGACTAGTTTGCCCCACAGAATTCAGGGAGGGGGCTTAATTTAGCTAATATATTCTGGATCCAACCTTATCAGTCAGTAGTGCATGAGACTCCTAACCTCAGGGTTTGAGCCCCACATTGGGTGAAAGATTGCAGGGGGCTGGACTAGATGGCCCTCATGGTCCCTTCCAACTAACTCTACAATCGGATGATTCTATGGAAATACTGGCCAATGTTTACTAGTATTACTATCAAAATTATTGGTTAATTATTGGTTACCAGTCCTGTATTCTTGTAGATTCTTGTATATTGTGCTGTTCAATGCACCCAATGAATTTAAGGAGCAATCTCCTGCCTCCCTTGAACACAGAAACTCCCTTTATATCAGGACAGACTGTTCGTTTAATGAGCTGCACCAGCATTGCCTTCTGTGATCGACAGTGGCTCTCCAAGATATCAGACAGAGGTCTTTCCAATCGTCACTTGCTATCCAATTATTCTAACTGGAGACATCAGAGTTTGAACCTGAGACCTTCTGTCTGCACTGCAGGTGGCCTGCTCCTGAACCAGGACCCCTCTCCCATGGAATAAAAGGGACACTTCTGCAGGCGTGAAAAGGCCCATGGGTGCGTCTTCAAAGGTTAGTCCTTCCCACAGGACAAGTGGACAAAATATGAAACTATGTCTGAGTGCATAGGCGTGAACATCCTTCTGAAAGATTACATTCACTCATAGGTGGAAAAAGGTGTGTGTGGGGGGGAATGTGCTTATTTTTCAGAGGAAATGTAATGTCTGTTTAATGTTCAGAAGACTGATCGTGGTATTAGGTCCATGTACTCATGTGTGGCAGGGAAGGGAAGTCTAGACAACCTGTCTAGAAAAAGAGAAACCAAGGCATTTTTAAGCCACACCCACACAGTTCAAAAGTACTAAAGTAAACATCCACCACTTTTCCTTTTTGATCCCTACCTAAATAGACACCCCCCCAGCCTTAACGTATGTTTCACTCCGGTGAAATTTGGACCAGAGTCTTCATTTTTACAAGCTTATCCCCTAGTAATGTTGCAGTGAAACTGTGGGTGGAGGGGATGAATAAATAAAGTATTTTCTCAAAGTCTAGGAAAATGTAAAGGAATTCTGTCAATTATGTTTGACTAGGTAGGGATAAGGAAAATGTATTTCCAATTAAAAAATACCTTTCTTGCATTAGGCACAACTACTGAAAATATGGTGGTGTTGATTGCTGAAGTACTTAACTGACTGCCTAAATACAGCATTCATTCAAGCGCCGGTCTTGTGTCTCCTCTAATTGAAATCTAGTCTCTGATGATTTCATAAATTAAACCTGATTATTAAAATATAATTGTTATAATTATAATCTAATTACAATGATGTTATAATTATCATAACTCTATCACATATTATTCAATTACAGCTTGAATTTTATTACTCTATAAAACTTTCACTTAGTGAAAGTTTATCATGCATGGGCATAATAAATATTTCAAAGTATTGCAATACCAAATAGTTACATTTTCCAGAAGGGCAGTTCGCCATACCTTTCTGAAGCACTTGCCTAGAGTAATTCCTTTGTTTTCCAGGGTGAAGTTATAAAGACCAAGAAGATCACAACCTAGAATCTTTGCACCTTTAGACAACTGCACCACATATGATGGTAAGAGCCCAAGTGAAACTAACCTCTGAGCAGACATGGTAGGGATTGCAATCTTAGTGCATATAGGCCGCATAAGAAAAGCAAAGAGGCACCAGTGTGCATAAATACTTTCTCATAGCTTGGCAGCCCTTAAAAGCAAATTAACTTCAGTTATTCAATTCCCTCTGCATTCCCCTTCAAAGTAAAAGAAGCAGCAAACAGCTCATCTATTAGGCATCTCCCTGCAAGGTTCTAAACCTCTTTTGAGCTTCATGATAGCAATATTAGGAAATGTAAAAGAAAGTGTCATGTCAAAAAATGCACTATTAATATGTATAATCTGTGGGCATAAAACAATAACCCACTGTGAATGAATGCAGATTGCATTTGCTTAAAGGCATGGTGTTACTGAATGCTGAATGAATATACGAATGGAGGAAATGTCTGTATCTGCATCCACTTAGAGCAGAATTCTCTGACATCCTGAATCCAGATAAAAATATATATAAAGCATGGCCTAATCTGTCTAATGTTAATTCTTTGACAGGGTTAATATTTTTTCCAAGTATTCTTAATTTTTTGTAAGTGAAAGTATTCCCCCACCCAAGTGGAATTGTCGAAGCTTCGTACTCATAGATATGTGCCAATAAAACTTTGTAATGCATGTTTCAACATTTCAAAGTTCCTGATCGAGTATCTGTGATTAATGATCCTTCCTGTATTTATGTATTAGAGAATGACATCAGATAGCAGGAATGGCAAATTAATGAAAGGTAGTCTAGACATCTTTGAGATTGAACTGAGTCTTGGCACAGATAACACAGAAGATTAGCCTATGTTCTAAAATACCAATCAATTTATTTGGGGGCAGGTAGGGAGTATTATTGTAAAAACTGGCTAGGGAATGCAAGGTAATGGTCAGGAGTGGATTTGAGCAAGCACTCACTTTCATGTCTGAGGGCAAATACTGTACTTCCCTGGGGCCTGTTGCTAAGGGGAATGAGGGAACACACCTAGAACGTCTTGCCACACGCAAATGGATCACTCCCCCCTCTTCTTCGTTAATCAACTGGCAAACCACTCTCTACAGAGAAGAGTTTCTGTGCAGTTGGGCATATGGTGCTCAAGAATAACATAGGGGGGAAAATAGATGGAAAAAAAGGAGAATTTAAAAAGAGAAGATAAAGTCAAATACAACTTCCTTTCCACCTTCATTAACCTCTACTGGAGCTTTCCAATCCTCTTCCATTCCTTGCAAGGGACCTCCCCTTCTTTTCTTGTCTCCCCCCAGTCACATTTTCCTTCCTTCCTTCCTCTTTCTTTCTTTCTTTCTTTCTTTCTTTCTGTTGATGCTTGTTAGTTGGGCTGCGTGGCTGAGGGTGGAAGTTTATTGTGGGCTTACAAATGTAAGTTTTGTGCAGTGTCCATACATCATGCCAACCCCGTTCTCCGCCCCCGCCCAGTTCAGTCCAGACTTGTACTTGGGGATTTCCATGGAAATGGTACAGTGGTACCTCGGGTTAAGAACTTAACTCGTTCCAGAGGTCCGTTCTTAACCTGAGGCGTGCTTTCGCTAATGGGGCCTCCTGCTGCCCCTGCGCTGCTGGCATGCGATTTCCGTACTTATCCTGGGGCAAAGTTCTTAACCTGGAGCAACCACTTCCTGGTTAGTGGAGTTTGTAACCCGACGCGTCTGTAACCCGAAGCGTCTGTAACCTGAGGTGCCACTGTAAAATAGGGTCTCATTTTGAGGTGGAGGATGTCATGCAGATGCTGTAGAAACCTTGCGTGCGTCAGCGGCACCAAGTCCAAAATAAACTCCCATGTGGAAGTCTCCTCAGACAGCTGCTTAAATAATCCCCTGCCACAAAGATCTCCCCCCGACCCCACACTTTGGCTTCCGTGGAGCTTTGTGTGGAAGATCTTGAATGGCAGCTGCAGGAAATCACAAGTAGGCACCGGCGGAGGAACGGGGGCGGGGGGAGCGCACCGCCCCCGACACCTTCGGGGAGGGGGGTACAATCGCGCCTGCCCCCCAGACATGTGCCACGCATTCCCCCACTGCGCTGGGCACCACACCCCCGTGTTCTCACTTTCCATTGTTTTCATTGTTGTGACCCACCCTGCAGCACAGTCTTGGCTCCGCACCCAATGTGGGCGCACAAGTCACGCTCCCCTAAATCCACCTCTGATGCTTGTCATACTCAAAGTAGACCCATTGAAATGGATAAAGGTGATAAACGTCTTAGGTCCATTAATTTAAGTCAGTCTACTTTCAGTAGAATTTAGCTGCACACACGTTTTAGCTGCAAGCAAGTTTTTATGTATGGGAGAGTTTCTGGGGGTAAAGAAAGCACTTCCTGTTTCTATGGATACCGAGGGGCATCTGTGACACTGATCTGAAGATTGATATTTACTTTATTACAATAAACTCAAAGGCCGTATCCATTACAATGGCCATTGCTGCTATGTGTGCCCATTGCTTCGGCTCCGAGTAAACAGGAAGCTGTTTCTGATAACATTTCTGATGATTTAACTGGGGTGATTCTAACTTCCTGTGTGTGACATAATAATGAATCACTTTATGAAGCCAGGATTGAGTATGTTCACATTTTCTGGGCTTTTGTTGTGGAGATATGTCTGACTTTAGTCATTAAACTTCAACGTCATTCTTTCTTGCCATATATTTACTTTCCTGACCCTCTGGGCAGGTTTTTTCCTTCCCCCAAGTGAAACTGACTCTGCAGCAAGACCAAACAAAGAAGTGGCCTGATCCAGGATGACACATGAACTTTTGTTTTTCTAAAGAGGATTGGCAAAGGGATGAAAACACACCTTTTTATTCTGCAGTGGCAGAAAACAAATAAAAAAATCCCTAGATTACAAAAACTATCTGAACAACTGATCTGTGTTTGCTGAGTCTGATTATCTTGGAGTGGAGCAGCTCCCAGGAGCATGCCTTGTTGAACAAGGAGGAAATATATGTATATATGTGAGCCAACATGCACTTGTAATTAATCCTGAGCTCACTTAAAATCATGCCTGAGGTCTGGATGTGAGTTAGCCATCTCATTGTCCCAGTGATTGTAAGGCCCATTGATTTATCTTGGTGCGTCTGATTGTATCGGTGTCTGAATCAAAGACCATTAGAAGCTGTGGGTAAGCCACTCTGAACTTTCATAAGAGGAACCAGATGCTTGTAAATAAATATTAATAATTGAGGATATCTTAAATGCACCTTTTGAAACAGCAAACAATTATAAAAAGTCTCATGACACCTTATAAACCAACAAATTTAGTATGGAAATAAGTGTTGGTGCTCTAGATTCTGGTCTTGAGGGTGCCATATGACTCTTTGCTGTTCTTGCAGCAAAAGGTAGATAACATAGCTACTCCTCTTCAAATAAGTTTACTTTAAACTTTTAAAAAAGGTAAAGGACCCCTGACAGTTAAGTCCAGTTGCAGACGACTCTGGGGTTGCGGTGCTCATCTCACTTTATAGGCCAAGGGAGCCGGCGTTTGTCCACAGTTTTTCCAGGTCATGTGGCTAGCAATGACTAAGCCGCTTCTAGGTTGGAAGGAGCTAGGACCGAGCAATGGGAGCTCACCCCGTCACGGGGATTTGAACCGCCGACCTTCTGATTGGCAAGCCCAAGAGGCTCAGTGGTTTAGACCACAGCGCCATTGAATTTATGACACACGTCTCACAACAAAAAGTCTCAAAGCAAATAAAGTACAGCAATAAAAATTGTAAACATATTAAAGCATATTTAAAACATAGAATTTAAAGAAAGCATACGATCATTGGTGTTACCCAAAGGCCCCGGAAAATGCAAGCATATTTGCCTGTTGTTGAAAAAAAGGACAAAGTTTGTGTCAGGTAGGCCTCTTTGGAGAAAGCATTCAATAGAATGGGAGCTATGACAAAAAACCATGCATTATTTCTTCTTGCTAGAACAAACTTCAAGGCAAATAGCTTACGTTGTGCATCTAGAGAATGCTTCAGAAAGGGTTATTTGGGGGCTTCCATAGGGAAGAACAGAAATGTAAAGGAGATGAGAAGAGCTGTCAGATCATCTGATGCATTAAGCTTCATTAGTTACCAGAGTAGGTGTCTTTCTTGGGACCTAACAATAAGGAGAAATAAGGTGTGGGCTGTAATTCATAGCATCAAAAATGATGAAATGAATCATTGGCAAGTTCCTGTGACTACAATGTTTTGAACTTCCTTTTGCCTTGACTTGGCAAAATTTGAAGGCAAAATGTAACAAGTAAGTTAAGTTCAATCAATTTAAAGACATGTCTCAATGTCAGGCAAGCTCTGGTTGTAGAAATGGCCTCAGGGTAATGTCACTTAGAGCGAGGCTTGCCACAGACTTTGCCCTCAGCACCTTTCCCTCCTCATTGGCTATTACTCATATTTTGTTTAAAATTGAAGCATTTTGAATAATAAAGAAATGTCGCACTTTGCTCAAACAAGGCATCTGTTCCAGCAAAATGTTATGTTTTGATCATTTAAAAACGAGATTTTTTTTTAATGAAGCCATGTGGACGTGAGGATGAGTCAACAGTTGGAGCGATTACTGTGTGCGAAGTTATTTTGAATCGTGCCATAATTAAAAATACATTGAAAGATAATCATGTACCTGAAATATTACTTCATTGCTGTTACTATTTGCCTCGGTTTTATTTTTACTCTACAGCTGACATTTAGCTGGAAAGAAAAATAGAACAATTTTACTGCCCAAGAACCTCAGGTGATTAAATATAATGGAATCATCTATATGAAGAATTTCTGAATGAGGATTAGACTATTATATCAACATCCCAATCTGGGCTGGCCTTAGCATTAGGTAGGTGGTTGCCTCAGGCAACAGATTTTGAGTTTCATGAAAGGGCAGCAATTATTAGGCATTAATTTATTCTTATTTTATTTGTACTGCCAGGGAGGTGGAAAGGCACTTGGGGGTTTTCTTCTCCAGTTGCCAAAATGCACATCTGGCCACTTGTCCTCTTGACTCCTGTCCCACTTCACTTATTAGACCTAGCAGAGGCAAGTTGACTGGTTATGTCCAGAGCATGGGTAATACTTCAGTGTGTGAGGGGTGTCCCTGGCACCTCAAAAGAGGTGGCGGTGTGGTCAATGCTAAAGAAGCCGGCCCTGGCCCTGTTGTTTGGACTAACTACAGACCAGTCACAAGTACTCCTTAAGGAAGGTGGTGGAGAGGGTTGCAGTAGGGCAGCTGTAAATATTATTGGATGGTCTAGACCCATTCTAATCTGCATTCAGGCCTGGCTGTGGAACCGCCTTTACTAAGAGTGGAACAAGGGGAGCGTGACCAAGCTCCTCTTTCTCAATCTGTCTGTAACTTTTAATACTTCTGACCACGGTATCCTCCTGAACCAGCTCTGTGGGATTGGAATTGGGGGCACTGTGGTGTTGTTGTTGGTCAGTGTGTCTGGCTGTTAACCAGAAGGTTGGTGTTTCAAGCCCACACAGGGATTACTGTGGGCAGAATTCCTGCATTGCAGGCATTGGTCTAGTTTACCATTGGGATCCCTTCCAACTCTTATATTATATTATATTATATTATATTATATTATATTATATTATATTATATTATATTTCTATCTATCCCATTTTTTCCCCTGACAGGGACTCAAGGCAGCTTACAGAAAATAAGAACTGCTATCAACTTAGGGAGGAAAATCATTAAAAACAGTTAGACATTGATAGAATTGTGTGTGTGTGTACTTGGGACCAGTTTACTTGAAGGACTGCCTTACCCTTATGTGCCCCGATCTCACTGCCACCCTGCCCTGCATCAGATCTGTCGAGGTAAGCAGCAGCCTTGGCAGTGTCAGGAGGGTGGCTACTGTCTCCTGCAATTTTTACACAGCAAAAGCTGGGGATCGAAAGCACAAAACGATTGTTTTCTCAAATTGTTGTCTTAAGGGTGTAATTCTCACCATCATCAGTATGCATTCTGAGTATGCTTAGAATTCTTTCCTCGTTGACAGTTTATGAAACATTGCAAAAAATGGTGATATTTCTGAAATTATGATTTCTCCCTGACATACTATTTCTTTTTACTTGCAGAGAAGATTTTTACACTGTAGAGCCTTCTAAAGTGGGCCCTCACAGGAAGGTAACAGCTGGAAGATGGGGGCTCCCGCGTGAGAACCCGGGTAGAAAGTGTCTCCCAGGGTGGGATGCCGGGGGAAGAAACAGGTGGGAGCTGGGAGGGTCTACCTTTCTGGGGATGGATAAAGGATATGATATAAATATGATGAAGAGCCTTTGTATGTATTCTTTTTCTTTATTTTTTTCTGTCTCTGTTTATTGTAATTTGATTTGTGGTGAGGTTCCTTGATTCTCTGGCATCCAGGAAGGCCTCCTTTGAGAAGGAGACTTCCTTTTGGGAACATGTTCAGCAGAGCAATGGAAAAATACCAAGGATTGTGAAAATGCAACTGCATGTAAGCACTGCTCATAAACATATATTGACAAAAGTACTCCTTGTTAGCCCAAATGCCTTGGCTTCTCTTGCAGGAGAATTTTTGCATACAGGAAAAAAGGAGGGAAAAAGGATCTCATCTTTATTTGTGGAAATTCTGTGTGTCGTCATATGACAATGATTCCTTTTAAATCTCTCCCCTTCTGAAGAAGAGAAAGAGGAAGAGGAAGAAGAAGAAGAAAAGATGCCTTCTATTTCACCTAGGCAGAATCTAAAGCAACATTCTGGTGGCATTCGCAGTAGACAACTTTGTGGCTTGAGTGAGAAGCTGTATCTTAAAAATAGCTTTAGATAAGGGAGATCTATGACTGTCTGTTACAATTTCTATGGAAATGTACACCACATAATTTTGGGTGGGGAGGAAAGAGGCTGTAGGTCCATGTAGAGCACATGCTTTCTATCTTTACATGGAGAGCATCCATGGCATCGCCGGTGGAAAAAGGGATCTCAGGGATCTACCCTTGCCTTCAGACTAAGAAGAGTTGCTGCCTGTCACAGAAGACCCCTGGACTTAAATGTTCCAGTGGCCTGATCCAATTCCAGTTGCTTTGCCCTTTCTTGAAGAGCACTTACTGCAAGCATTGGGCAGAAGATGATTGCTCATTTTCCTCATTGATTATGTTACTCAGCTTCTTTTATCACCGATGATGTTAATGGGGATTAAGGAGAACCTTATGTGGCAAAATGACTAACATTTCCATAAGCTGGTAGTCCACCATTCTGTGTATAAGAATTAGGAGTACATATCTAAAAAAACAAACACACACAAAAACTCCCTGACATTAATACACACTGGATCACAATCATTCCATAGAAAAGCATGCTGTTTCATTACAGAGGAAATACAAATATTTGGTGCATCACCCACTAGTCTGTGTAGCTGTCCAGACACATTAGATATGCAGCATTTGGGATAGAAATGTCATGAGAACAGATTTTCTCCTTAGAAATTCCTGTTACTGGCCAACCCATAAATACCATAAATACCAAACCATAAATACACCTATTTTGTCACTCTGAATTTAGCATCCATGCTTCCAAGCTGTGTTTGAAGCAGTAAATCCCAGGTACACTTAAATTCAGAAGTCAATCCATAAGGAAAAGTCTCATGGATAGGATTCTCTTGTAACTTTTGTGTTCAGTGTGGGAAAACCACGGGTGTTACGTATACTTGTCAGTAGATCTAAATTAATGCTTTCATAGTACTGAGTTATTGAAAAATGGCAGTGATTCATTATAAATAAATTCTGCTTTTTTATTACTGAACTGACAACATCCCCTTCCTCAAATATCATAAGGGAACTGGGTTTTTACTTGTATGTGGAAGGAGAGATGTCAGGCTACGTTCCTGTGGGTGCTCACACACTACACAACAGACACACACAGATAGGTTGTGTGTGTGTGTACACATATATGTGGACCAGGATATTCTTCTCAGTCCTGCAAAAGTATGCATGCTGTTTTTATTCATTAGCACCTCCAAAGGACTAATTGCCATCAGGCATGTAGGTGGCAGTTCTGGCAGGGAGCAAGGAATGAAATAGGTTTGATGACAACCAATGATCTGCCAAAGGCTTGTCAGAAGGAGAACTCGATCTTGCTGTCACTCCCCCATCCATTTAAATTCAGACGCAGATGCTTCCAGGGGGTGTGCATCATCCATCCAAGTTGGCATTTGAAATGCAACACACACGCACGCACACACACACACACACACACACGCTATGCTGTAAATGCAGGGTATTGCTGCTGCTGCAGTTGCTGCTAAATATCTGGAGCAAAATGAATGCCTGCAGTTGCAGACGAAGCTGAGCAGCACACACCATCTACCACAGGCCTTGATAAAACAGTGACAACCTGGGAGACCTCCTTGATCTATTGAACATATGACTCAGTGGTCCTTGAGCCGCTTGATGCTTTGAGTTGGCTGGAGTTGTCACCAAGATAGTCCAAATATTTGTGTTCTATGTGGCAAAATTAGAACAAGAGTGGGCTGATGTGTGGCGCTTGTGGACATGGAAATATGTACGAGCCATCTCTATTGTTGTTTGCTAAGGGATTTTGGGCCTTTCCCTATCAGTGGTTCTATACATCTACTTGAGGAGTGAACTTCTGTTAAGAGTAGCACTACAAGTATCTGGTTCTTAGGAAGTTTTAATATACAGTTGTACACTTGAGTCAACAAGGAGGCTCAGGAGACAATGAGGATCTGCAGTGAATTGGCCAACTCAATATATATTATGTAAGACATGTTTGGTGCCTTGCTCTGGCATCCTGAGTTGCATTACACTATTAAAATAGGTGCATGGTTTTTATTATTAGTTGCCATTCTAGTCAGTGGTTGTAGTTGCAGTGGGGACACGATGCCATTGCAAACGAAAGGTGAGGGGAGAGGAATGGGGGAGGAGGTGGCTCTCGATAATTTATCTGTATTAAGCTGTGGCATGTGCTATATAAGAAACAGAGGCCCTTTGATTTATTGGATAGGTATAAGATAACTGCATCTGCATTTACACTAGCAAGGATTAAGTTACAAGTTCTATTAATCTTCATGCTTTGGGGCATAAACTGATTACCAGCTGGGGTCAGGAAGAGCTTTCTCCCAATGGCATCATATATCTCAATTAGGTATATTATGCAAGTTTTATATTTTCCTCTGAAGAATGCAGTCCTTTCTTCCTTAGAATGAGTGAGTGAAATCTCTGGTGAAGAGAAGCTGCACAGCAGTTCTTCTGCCTCTGCTTCAACCCATATTTCTTGGTTATTTCTTGGGGTTGAAAAATTCCAAGTACCTAGTTGGCCATTCACCTGAAACCAGTGAGACCTGTGAACCTCCAGATGTTGTTGAGTACTACAAGTCCTATCATCCCTGGTTTTTGGTCATGCTGACTGGGGCTGATGGGGTTTGGAGTCCAAGAGCATCAGGAGAGACAACTGCTTCAACATTTGATGCGGTTAACTAGTAATTCTAAATGTTTTCAAAGCCCAGGTTATTGCTACTGATTACTACTGGATATTTCAAGTGAATTAGGTGCTTCCTCAAGCATAGCTTCTGAGCAATTTTGAGGGAAGAAAAACCAGTTTCAGTAAGACTTGTAAAATTTCTTAATAGGTCTGGAGATCGCCATACATGGAATATGTGCAAAATTCCTTTCTTAGCCTTCTCTCTCCCATGCATGATAGAATTTTACCCATGTTGCCCTGTCACTGTAAAGGCCAGTCATCTGAAGAATACACAAAACAGTGGAGGGGAGTGTTGGTATCTTGTTAATAGGCTTGACTAATAGTGTGAAAACAAATAAAAATGTATAAATACATTCAGTACGCTGTTGGCAAGCATGAAGGAATTAATTATAAATGAATTGTGATGTACTTTGAGCATTTTGCTAATTCAAATCCATGTGTGGATTGGGAAAATCCTTATTAAACTTTATGAGGTGCCCATGCCACAAACACCAGAAGTTACTTAAGTGAGGTGTTGAGTGTTGTCTGGAAAGTGTCAAATTGCCCTTCCTTCCCACTCAAGTCAACACAATACAGAGGAAAGGAAACCCTCAACCACTTGACAACTCAGTGGCCCAAACTGCTGAAAAGCCATTTATCTTCTACCAGAAACATCTGAACGTGGTACATGCTGTCCCATTGCCACATAGGGAACCAGTGTGGTCAGTATTTGCCAGAAAGAAATGGACATCTCCATAGTAGAACAGATCAGGCCAAAAATGTCTACTGTCCCAAAGCTTTGAGATTAGAACCAGGTCCCATCAAGTTGATTTCATTATGCATGCCAGAGCATGTATTTTAATTATAAAGGTTTACATTTTAATGTTTGTGTAAGTGGTTTTATGCTTACTGCTTACAGAGTACAAAGTGTAATAATAATAATATTAGTAATAATAATATGCATAGGAAGTCATCTCACAGGGCTTCTTTTAGGGCTGGCTCATATGACTCTTTTGTACTCAGGCACAAATTCATGTGTTTTATGAAGGCACATAGGCATACATGGTTCACCTTTGACATATCGCATGTGTATTTTGTGCTTGGGCACTGATACCCAAGTTCCAGAAGTTTGTAAGAATGAGGCCTGAGTGGACTTTGAGTGGAATTCAGCTAGCACCTTTGTGCCCACAGAAGAGCTTTTGACCCAGTGGATGCCTCTACTAACGGAACCAAAGGGGAGCAGATTTTTGCCAACTCCCTGCTGGATCAAATATCAGCATCAGAAAGTTGAGGGATGTTCCAGAACAGGGCGAGAGGGCACTGTGATGGGGGGTGGGGGGAGGGCAAACAACCAAATACAACCTCCTGTTGCATTAGCAGAAACGTTTGCTAAATTAAAAGCTCTTTCATGAGTGACAGGTCAGCTTGGAGCCCAGTCCCTTCATGCCAAGGCCCCGTGACCCATAGGTCCCTAGTGGATAAATAAACACACGGACATGTGGATTTGGGTTCATATTTTCATAGACCCTCTCATCAGTGCCAGTCAGCAGTCTACTATAAGAAAAATACCTCAGACAATGAGGATTTGTTTGTTTCTACAATCTAATACTGATTCATAGTGGGCACAGACAGACCAAAATACATCAGGGAAGGTGAGCAATCTCAAACAGGTGAGAGTGACCATTAGAAATTCCCTTACATTATATTAACATGATACATTTCCATTGGAAAACACCTTATAATTAACTATATTTCCCTTGTGGCTCTGCTACTGTTTCTCTTAATCTTTCAGCAGCATACCACTGGCTGTTGAGAGGAAGAGAAAGCCTATTACTCAGCTCCGGTCCTGACAAAGGTAGTTGTGGGTGTGGACAGGTGGAGGCAGGTACAGTATAGACTTAGGTGTAGCCTCCACAGAGCCTTCTAGGTGAATGTGGTTTCCCTTCCTCGGCCCAGGAATGGATTGATTGTGCGCAGACTGGGTGGGAAAGGAATAATTATCCAGACGCTTACCACATGACTCAATAGACAATCAACCTCCATAGACAACTAGCTTCATATCAGGCACTGCACATTCTTGCGAGATGAGTCACGCTGACATGATCTTAGGCACGTCAGCCCCAACCTGTTTTTAAATCTGCAAGAAAAATCCAAACACTGTTTATGCAGGAACATTGAAAAGGTAGTTCTCCAACACTGGGCAAACAGCAGCATAATCTTCCCTTATCAGATGTTCACTTTTTTAAAAGAGGAGAGAGAGAGAGAGAGAGAGAATTGTGCTAGCAGAGGGTGTCTTCCTTCATGATCAGTTTGAATTCAGACAGTGCCTAATTTTTATTCATGCAATGGTTGTAAATTTACAAGATCATATTAGGCACATCCCAGCCCCCCAGCCCCAGATGCCTTTTTAAAAAAATTATAAGACAGTAGTTAGTGGCTGCAATCTAATACACAAATGAGCACAATGAACACAGAGAGAACTCAAAATTCTGAGGTTGATGATTGATTAGGGTATTTTACTGTTACTGGTAAAATAAAGAAATAGATGCCTCTAAACTTTGATGATTGCCCTTAAAAGGCAATGAGAGGTTTGTTCGTAAATGTCCATCATTGTTCTGTGCCTACGGGTGTCCATGGGCATTTAATGCAACATGGTTGCACCTGGGGGTGGCAGCAGCAGCAACCATCCTTTAGAAGACGGTAAGAGATAACAAGTGGTCTGCTGCAACATCAGGACCTCTGTAGGGGACAAGTTTAGACACTGGCCTCCAAGATCAGAGTTGACTTATTTGGAGTTTGTCACATAGGCTATCACCTTACACTATTGATTTTTTAACCAGCCATTTGAAAAGCATGTAGTCAAGCTGTTCCCTTCCCCATCATTTCACCCACCTGTATATTACTTAAGTTTCAAACATCAATAGAATGTTGAGTCTCATTTTGATTTGAGATGAGTATTCCCATACTGTTAATTCTGATTGTAGCTGCTTTCTTTCATGGATTAAGGGGTTGGATTCAAAATGGTGTCATGCATTTGTGCGTATGAGAGAGAGAGCCTTCAACAACCACCCACACTTTCATGAGGTACCTCAAAATCCCCCCCCAAATATCTAATTGAACTTGATCATCTAATCATAGAACCAGATCCCTTTTACCACCGTCTAATCTCCAACGGAAATGGAAGTTTCTGTTGATGAAGTAGTGTCGCTTTAAAGACTAAATTGAAAGTGAGTGAGATGAAACGGAGGAGGAGACAAGGTTTTCTAGGGACAGGCATTGAGAAAAATCCAGGGGAAGCATAGGGGAAGGAAGAAAAAGGAGAGAAGGAATATGTGGGGCAGGTCAACTGAAGGAACATTGGCCAATCCCTCAACTTTTGGGTGTGTTCATACCAAGGTGTTGATTTATCCATTTATAAAGATGAAAAGTTTTTGACAATATGTACATCTGTCTGTGATTAGATAGTGAACAGTTTGAAGTTTGGAGGCACATTTCAAAGACGAGGCTGAGATATAGGTTCATTTGATTTGTGGAAGTGTTTTTGGAGATTGGTTTTGGAGTGAAAAGTTTGGCAAAATTCTTCTAATAGTTGCCAAAGAAAAAATTGCTCACATTTTTCTTTTCATTGTTCGGTCAGATCAACTAGCTTGTAAAGAGCCCCAGAGGAAATGTGTTATATAAAAGTAAACTATAATTTATTAGTTGGTCTAGTCATCAAAACGGCGTTTGAAAGGCCATTTGGAGGCCATATGGTATAGTGGAAGTACAGAGTACTTATGGGTGGGTGAGTCATGTCAGTATTCCAAAATTTCTCAGTTCCTCCAGCAGAGACCTCACCAATTGGTAGCCTTAAGCCTCTATTGATCCGGGGCTACATTATGTTAATACATTATATTTTCCAACTTTAAACACACTGTCTCAGACCTCACACAGTTTTATACAATAAATATGCTTCAGCAATAAAATGAGTACATTGCAGATCTACTGCATGAGGGATGATATTTTCCTGCTTCAGAATGCAAGGATTTCCCTTTGCTCTGTTAGAGTGAAGATAAGCTTAAATCACCACTCAATGCTTTCTGCTTTCCCTCTTTTCCCATGACCTTCTCTGCTTCCTACAAGGAACGTTAGATCATTTGGTTACAGTTGCAGTACTAAACAATTCAAAAGAATCTTTGAGTGTCACTAGATTGAAAACCTTCAAAGGTGGGGCAGGATTTACAGACTAGCAGAGCAAGGCAAATGTGCATCCATCTGCATTGGGATGGGGCCCCTTCAGACTTCTGCTAAAAGGTATGTCTGGCAGGCACATCAAGGGTGGGAGGCATAGTTTGAAGACACAATCCTGCATTCAATAGGTACATGAGGATTGCCTGGACATCCTCTGTGTCCTTCAGTGTCGGGGAGATATACTCATTTAAAATTGCTGTGCAATATTCAAAAGCAGCAGTGCAACAGCACACAGCATTAGAAATTTGCTCTTATGTCTAATGCTTAAATTTTTTTAAAGAAAAGTATTAGGATGTATAAATACTAATTTGGGGGGAAATTAAAATTGTCAAATGATAGTATTATTCTAAGCCACATACTAATTATATGGGGCTTGAGAGCTGGACAACTTTGAAGGACTCTTCACCCCCTTACTTCTGCCAAAAGACTGATATTGATTCATTGGAAAGATATGGCCCCCTTTGACCAATATATCAATCATGACAGCCAGTGTTTTTCTCCCAGAAACAAAGGTGCCAGTATTCACCGTGGTATTACAGTAAGTGACACACTTTTAAACAGTGCTTTTCTTCTAGGAAAAAAGGGTTCCCAGTACTGCATACCCCTGAGTACCCCCAGAAAAGAAGCACTGATGACAACTTTTGCAACATACGAACGGATTGCTTTTAGACACAGATTGTGTATGGATAAATGTAATGATACTTGGAATGCATTTACAAGCATTATAATGGTCAGTTAATAATTGTATACTCGTTGGAATTATAGCATAACTTATGCACCAGTATATCATATCGCGTTAGTTTCAAGCACCTCTTGTTTTTGTTCTTTGTTTTCATTTCTTTCACTTTATTTGTTCACTGAAAATTTCCAATAAAATATACATAAAGACAACTGTTCTTTAGGTGCTGCCATGGTTAACTGGAATTAACCATTTGGATTGTTTTTCGCAATGGTTTGATTTCGTAAATGCTTTTTGTGCAAAGCGCAGCCTGACGTGCACTTCTTTTGCGTCCCAGTCACCTATGGATTTCATTGGGTTGAACCATACATAGGTGTTGCACAGCGGTAAATTAATCAAGCAGAGTCTTCTTCATAAACAGAATAAAAATTTACTGAAGAAAATAAACGTGTTCAGAAACAGCATAGTTAAAGAGCATACACAGAGTGCTCATAACAGCTTTCTTAGTCTTCACAGAGGCACAGATCTTCGTTACTGATTAGCTGAAGTCCTGGAGCTGCTCTGTCTGCAACAACACAACATATTGGCTGAGACACATACACTACACTGACTGAGGCCCATAGAGAGGCATGCTACCTTTATAGGGAACCCAAGATGAGTCACGAGTCACAGGGACACAGCATTTTACTGCTATCAATTTGGCTTAAAGGATTTGTGTAGGCCTCATAGGCCACACTGCCTGGGCCTTGCCTGCTTCTGCTCTCAAGAACCTTTGTCTCATGACAGTAGGCGCACACCTCTCTGCACAGAACCAAGGGGCAGAAGCATTTTACGAAGCGCTGCCTTAAGAAGGGTTGTTGCTGTGATTGACAGCTGTGCCACCTGTCCATCTTGTTTTGCAGAATCCCAGGTCCCTGTCCTGAAGGGAGGGAAGAGGAGGCAGGAGTAAAGAGGGAAGCATGGCATTGTTGTTTCAGTTGCACATGCTTAGGCTTAGGTTTGGGCTGAGTAGAGCGTGAGAACCAGAGGGTGGTGTGGTGTGCCAGAAAGCTTCATGGAAAGGAAGAGTTTAATAAAACCTTCATAGTATTAAACGAATATTTTCACAGCTCCCTGCTGGTTTACTCATAGGATTTTTTGTTATTGGCTGTTAGGGGTTGAGGTTCGTTATGACTTATGAATTATTAAAGCAATGTCCTCATTTTCAAAGTTCATCACATGGTGGATGGAGAGAACAACGTTCTCTCCTCACGCTCTTCTAAGCTCAAGAGCTGCCAATTATAGCCCACCTCTTCCTGAACACTCATAAAATGAGCTGTCGTAGCATGAAAGTTCAGCCCTTTTCTCTCTCCCTCTCCTCTTAAACAAAATCTTCCTATGAGCTGTCCTGTCGCAGTCACCCTCGCTGGCATGTCTCACTCTGTCTGCCTGCCTCCAAAAAAAGCTAGATAGCTAAGCTTCCAGCTAAGGTTTAACAGCATCATGATCAGCAGTGACTTGCTGCATCACAGGCTTCACAAGAAAAGCCTGAGTCCTTCAAACGGTTCAGATTATTGTTGTCTGTATATTAACAAAGAGTCCATCAATATGGCAGAGAGCAAGCGATGGGGTGGATTTATAGATTTCAAGGATCTCATGAGGGATGCATCTCACTGAGGAAGGAGTGTGGCTCTGTAACAGTTTCAGCACACCACTGCCACCGCCACAATCTCTATCTCAGTGTGTCCTGGGGCACACACAAAGACGTAGACGGGAGCCATGCTTTGCTCTTACGGCCTCACAAAGTGCAGGTTAATTTTCTCTACATGAATGAATGAGATTTGCTCAGTAAGAACCAAGCCTGCTCTTATCCTTATTGTGCCATTGTAGACTTTCTTCGTGGACACTCAAGAATGAGTGTGGGGATCATGGTTAGAGGGCAATGGAATGTTAGGAACTGGCATAGATAAATAGTTGTATATCTACTTCCTGCAATAAACTGAGATGCTGAAATAGCGACTTTCTTCAATTTCACTCTAGACACAGAACCCAGGATGACCCAGGCTGTGCAGATGAAGGGATTGTAGAACTATGACCATGGTCATAGGATGGATTCACAGTGATTAGATCACCAGGGGCAGGAAAGAGGTTTCTCTTCTCTCCCACCCTGGACCTTGGCGACCCTTCATTTTTATGCTTGGTGGTACCTGCTGCAGGAAGAGCAAGAACTGCCCTCTTCTCTTGACACTAGGTGACCCAGCCCAGCAGAAAGGGATTCGTGGTGTGGGGTTGGAACAGTATGTCTCGCAGTCTGTAGGAGTCCCTACAGTAAACATGATCTCTTCCACGCACACTCTACCTGTGACAAAGATAGACATTTTGTTATTTTGCTGGCCAGTCTCGAAGTCGATATCTGTGTGGGTTCTGCATGGTTAAGGTTCCCCATGCATAATGCGTAGCACAATGCTTTTCTAAAAATCACTACTATATGTCCTTTTGTGGTGAAGACCTCCTCATTGCCTAGTTGGGAGTGTTATCTCTCTATCTATCCACATATATCTTCAGCTATAAAAATGGAAGAGGCTGGCATTACCCTCAGGGCAGAGATAATGGCTCAAGAACCATTTGACTCAGGTTTCGGACAGAGAGTACATAGTCTGTTATCACTGGTGAGATATAAGGAGAAGATGCCAGGCAAGTCAATCCTTTTTAGGCAACAGGCCAAGGTTGCTTGCTTTATGGAGAGCTTCAGAATTACAGTGGCCTGTGTGTGTGTAGAACTTTTCAGATGAGGGTTTTCAGCTAGGCAACTTGGAGCATCAATGCCACCCCATTTCACCTGTATATTTTTGAAAGCAAGACATGCAAACCCTTTCCCGCTTGTGACTTATCTGCTACCCACATTTTGAAAACTCGGAATCGCAGACAGCAGCAGACATTGATACTGCACCTGTTGATTTAGCTGACAGACTGCAGGCTTATCTTATCTCTCTAAATGAGTGCCCTCTCTGGAAGTTTGAACACTGAACTGTATGGTCACACTATACACAGGATCAAACTCGATGTGGCATTAAACACCTCCGCATCTGTGGATTGGGACTGCAACTCAGCAAGATGGAGGTTTTACCCTTCCCCCATGCTGTTTTCCCTTCAAAAATCTCCCTCAGAGGCTTTCTGAGGCACAAGGCCCATCTAGTCCAGCATTGTTTTCTCACACCAGCCAACCAGATGCCAATGGGAAGTCTGCAAGCAGCACCTGAGTGCAACACTTGCAGTTCCCACCAGCTGGTATTCAGAGACATCCTGTCTCTGACAGTGGTGGGGGAACATTGTAATTGCAGCTAGTAGCCATTTACAGCTCTATCCTCCGTGAATCTGCCTTTTAAAGTCATCCAAGTTGGTGCCCATCACTACCTCTTGGAGGAGAAAATTCCATTGCTGTTTTGAAGAAGTGCTTTTTATTTTGTCCGTCTTGAATCTTCCAATATTCTGCTTCACTGCAAACTGTTTAGCTTCAGGGAGACATGCCACATTTAGCAGGAAATATCCTTCCCACCCTTCATTACAGTTCAGATTTGAATGCTTTTCCCTTCCCCTTCAGGTTGGTTGTTATTTCAAACTCAATCCAGGATTTCTTAGTCAACCTGCCATAATATACCAGAGTTCTGGTATAACACCAAAGCTTCTGATCTCTACCTCACAGCCATACAGGTAAGAGGAGCCATAATACTGAGACTTGTCGTGACTCGTTCTTGTAACCATGGTTTAGTGTTAGGTGAAAACTGGGCCCCTGACTCATTAATTTGCCCTAATTTGTTGGTAAAACACTTGGAGAGACATTTGAGGGGTGTTATGCTGTGGCAGGAGCCCCCACCCATCAATACAAAAGCCAAAAAGAAGTCCTGTGTGGAAATGAATAAGAATATCTTTCTCATTTAGTTTGTTTTCACAAACAGATAACACAAATAGTGCCTTAATTACTTGGGTATGAAAAAGAAACATGAATGACTGGAGATTTCATAAAAAGGCAGAAGAGATGTTTCCCCATTCTTTAATTCTCTTTGATGTTTCCTGAATTCCCTGGGGGTTTGCCATGTTTTGGGTCAAGAAAAACACACAAAAACAGCCAGTCTATTATTATTTTCTTTCTTAACGAAGTTTTCCCACTATATATCGCCTTTGCAGGCCACTGATTCTGGGCTGGTGAATTATGTCCTAGTTAAGGAAATGTGGATGAGAAGACAAAGCTCCTGAAATATGTTGGATATGGACTATGTTTTTGCTTTGGGTACTGCGGGAAATGCTCAGTTAACCTTGCCTCAGGACATTAATTAAACCGGTCATTAATTGCAGTAGCAGCAAATTTGTCAGGGGTCATTAAGCTGCCTGGATTTTTAGGGGGTCATACTTAGAAGAGAATACTGCTCTGTCAGATCCTTTTCTCTCTTCCTAGAGAAGAAACAACCTTAGCATAAATGAATGTAAAGGAGCTCAGTCCTCTTCATTGTCTTGGGCTTTGGGAGGTTCTGAAACATCAAAGAGTTCCTTGCATCAAGGAAGTGGCTACTGATGCGTTGCTAGTGCTGGTTTGGTAGGAGAGCTCTCTCTTTTTGGTATGTGTGTGTATGCCTGTGATGGGAAAAGCACCTCACTAAAAATAGCTTTGAGAAACAATGATTTCATTCTTGAAGTTTCAAGTATGTTGTGACTTTGTATGGATGGGTATCTTAGTCTTAACCAGTGGAATGAAGAGAAGAATGCGTAGTCCATTTAAACCCAATATGGCCAGAAACACATGGGAAATATAGCAATTGCAAACAGAATTTGCATTCTAGATCCTAGAGGTAATGTATTTATTTGTTTAGCTTGATATTTAAGCACTGGGTGAGGCAATAATGTTTTACTGAAGCTGGCTAAGCAGAAAGATAAAAAAAGGAAATAAATATTCTGCTCTCTTGTAGTTAAGGCTGCCAGAGGACTTTGGCACCCTTCCTTCCTCGCAGTGAACCAGTCCCTGGAGAGGACCATAGACCTGTAGTTTGGTTCATAGATCTATGAATATTTCTGAGGGTTGGTTCATCCATTGTGATTATGAGGTCTTTCTTTCTTTCTTTCTTTCTTTCTTTCTTTCTTTCTTTCTTTCTTTCTTTCTTGTTATTCCCCCCATGTTTTCACAGTGTAAAGTTATTGGAAGCAGCTTCAAAGCACGGGACCTCTGCCGCTTTAAAAAATGGTGCAGGAAGCAATTGTATTTATAACAAAATGGCTGCCCCCATCAGCACAACATGGGATAAGGTGTGAGGGTGGGGCAGACAGAAGGGTCCGGAATGCCTGAATCTGTTACCAGTGTCTTTTGTGCATCTTCTAAAGATACCCTCCTTGCATTTTTTTTTAAATAACAAGTACCACTTCTCCCCACACAAACCAACCCAGACTCAAAACCAATCCAGAGCACTGGAAATACAAAGATGCAAAACACACGCCAGTAAATTGAAAAATGACAACAATTAGGAAAACGTAGAATAAATTCACAATTAGAAAAAAACCAGAACCAAAAATATCTAGGGCAGTGGTTCCCAAAGGGTGCAGCATGCCAAGAAGGGCATGGAAAGTGTGACAGGAAGATTCAAGGACAATCAATATTATATTTTGGGAATGATTCATGTTCTTACATATGTAGCTGTTTTCAGAGAATCATAGAATCACAGAATCTTAGAGTTGGAAGGGACCCAACTGTCATCTAGTCCAACCCCCTGTTTTATACTGCGGGTGTCCCATGATCATATTATAAAGTAGTTGTGTTCTATGTTACAAATCAAGCACTGCCAGGAGTTGCTTAGGAGTTGTTTTCCAATGTATTTCTTATCAATTTGGTGTGGTGCAAGGAAATTTTTATTCTGAAAGTGAGGCCCAGAGAAAGAATTTTGAGAACCACTGATTTAGGGTTAATGGACAATAAAATTTCTGGTACTGGTATTGCTGTACTTCCAGGAGCCAGTTCAGAGGGAAGGGTAGATGACGTCCACTTGACTCCCATATCCTTACACCAGAAGAGGCTGACTACAACAAAAGGCCATAACAGGGAGGGCAATCGTGGTAAGTCTCTTCTCCAGCTTTCTAGAAGAACCAGCTCATAGAAGCATACAACCACAGCATTGTAGAGTTCGAAGGGACCCAAAGGGTTGACCATCTCAGCAAGTCCCGTCTTGTCCTTCCAGCTGAAAGGAAACTGGGATCCTCCTGTGCAACTCTGAGGAAGGGAGGCATGCAATTGTAATAAATACGAAAACATCATCACTCAGTATAGAATTAGAACCCACTGTTTTTCTTTCTACTTCTTCTTGTCTGCTGTTGCATTTGGATTTATTTGTGCTTTTTGGCTATTTTAATATCCTTGGGAGTTAAAGACAACATGTTATATCTTCAAAAAGAAACAACATAAAATATTTCTGACCACATTTTTCCCATGCCTTAGTATATTAATTTTTTGCTTACATAAGAAAATATCTTAAAATGAATAACTTGCAATCTGTGCAGGATGACTGATGATACAAATGCTAATTGTATTCCAGGTTTCCCATCACTGTGTTTGCAGAAAGCTAGTTTCCGCCAAAATAAAGAACGGGGCAGCATATTTTATATATATATATATATATATATATATATATATATATATATATATATATTCAGATCTTCTCACCAAATATATTAGCACATGCTTTATTAAACTAGGATGGGGGGGATCAGCATTAAAATCTCAGATTTTACTATTCTCTGGGGCAAGACTTTAGCAGCAGCACCAGTTGGAAGGGATTATCTCTTCCTGGGACTGGAAATGAAAAGGGGTGTGAAGAACATGCTGGCTAGGGCTTGCTGAGAGGGATGGAAAAGGAAGGGCATGCAAGCGCCCTGGTCAGCAGGGGGCAGCCAGTGGTTGTGGCTTGGGAACCGATGGGGTGGGAGCAAACCCAAGGAGCACCATAAAGCTGATTGCAGAGGGGAAACGGGGCTTAGGGGTACAAACAGAGGATTTATTTGAATTCCCTTCTAGGCTGCCGATAAGGAGAAAATTCTCTCAAGGCGCTTACAGTAAAAATAGAATACAATAAATAAAACCGTACAATGAAGCCCCAAAATAGTAAAAAGCAGAACAAATCAATTGCCAAAATCTACTACAGAAGAACAGAGCAACACAAGAAGAAATTAACAAAAAAAAAAAAGCAGGGATTTCCTGAATGGAGGGATTGGCCCATGGGTAGGCAATCTAAAGCCCAGAAGCTGGATGTGGCCCAATCGCCTTCTCAGTCGGGCCCATGGACGATCCGGGAATTTACATGAGTAGATTTTACATGAGTAGAATGTGTGCTTTTATTTATAATGCATCGCTGGGTTATTTGTGGGGCATAGGAATCCGTTCATTTCCCCCCCAAAATATAGTCCGGCCCCCCACAAGGTCTGAGGGACAGTGGACCGGCCCCCTGCTGAAAAGGTTTGCTGACTCCTGGGACTCATTAAGCCTTTCAGAGTGCAGGTGGCAACATACAGATAGCTCAGTCGGTAGAGCAGGAGACTCTTGTGGGTTTGGGGTTCGATCGCCATGTTGGGCGAACAATTTCTGCATTGCAGGGGGTTGGACTAGATGACCCTTGGGTCTAACTCTGCAGTTCTATGATTCTCCATTCCAGAGACCACGACGGAAAAGGCCCTCTCTCACATACATACATGCTAACAGATTTTTTGAAATGTGCATACATAGTTATCAGTTGTTGGACGTTTGAGTGGTCTACTGAAACGAGAACTGAGTGGCTGAGTGAGGTGAGGTGGTGCGTGCCGCCTGAGAGCGATTGTTGTGTGGTGGTATTACCGTATTGGCCCAAATATAAGACACCCTTTCCCCCCAAAATTCCAACTGTGAAAAGTTGAAGTGTGGCTTATATTCACGATCTTACAAAAATTATCCAGTATGCAGCCAGGAGTGTGGGGCAAGATGTAGTTCCCTGTCCTCTCCCCCAAGGCCGGGAAGAGAGAAAGTGAGGAAGGGAGCAGCTTATATTCGAGTATTGTCTTTTTTCCCTCTCTCCCTCCCCCCCCCAATTTTTAAATGTGTGGCTTATATTCGGATGTGGCTTATATTCAGGCCAATACAGTATGAGGATGTGCATCCACATTGGTTTTGTGTAAATATGAATTCTACCCCTGCCAAAGTATTTTTATGAATGTTTTAACATTGACATAGACAATATAACACATAAAACAACATGTTTGTTCAATTCTATTAAGGATTCATCCACTCCAGAATGTTGTGTGAATTATGTGGCAAATAATGAATTCTACAAATGGACGCCATACAGGGGGAAAAAACAGAGTCCTTTTTGGTGGCGCCTCTTGAGAGTTGAGCAAGGTTTATATAAATGATTTCAATAATTGCATTATTACGTGGAATGGCTCTTTTTACACTTTTTTTGAGATTTCCCACAATTATATGCTAGAATTGTGCTGCATTTTGATGGTGTATCTTGATGTATTTTGAAGTTTTGCATGGAATTTGCTTTTGTGGTTTTTATTCATTTGCTTAGGTACATTGTTTTGATATATTTATTTGTTGTTTAACTATTTTTATTTATTAAATTTATATACCGTCCTTCATCCGAAGACCTCAGATCACAAGGTAAAAGCACAAACCAACCAAGGTGCCCCCCCCATAGAAACCCATTTAAAGGGTCGTAGAATATTAATCAGCCAAAGGCCTGGTTGAAGAGGAATGTTTTTGCCTGGCGCCTAAAGATGTAATGAAGGCACCAGGCGAACCTCCCTAGAGAGAGCATTCCACAAATGGGGAGCCACCGCAGAGAAGGCCCGTTCTCATGTTGCCACCTTCTGGACCTCATGTGGAGGAGGCAGACGAAGAAGGGCCTCAGATGATAAACCCAGAGTCCATGTTGGTTAATATGGGGAGAGGCGGTCCTCGAAGTATTGTAGACCTGAGGTTATTTAACATGTGCAGTTGCATTGTTTAGTATTGGATTTAGAATGGTAATGCATGCCGCTCTTGTCACTTCCACACTGTATTCCATTACTTGTATTATTATTACTATTATTTTAATGATTTCTGTTGGGCCATGTAAGCCACTTAGACATTTCTGTTGAGGTATCAAAGCAGTATACAAGTTAAGTAAATAAAAGCATAACTGCTCTTGTGATGGAACATGATACTTAGGTCATTCTTGACTACGCCTAAGCAACTTCTTCATTTCAGTACTCATTGTATTGTTCGGTTGGAATGGTAAAGTCAATGCATGAGGTGAGACTTCCTTAGTCAGGAGGGCCAGTTTTCCTCTTCTCCGACCCCCAGAGTGTGTCTGATTAGACTTGGAGTCAGAGACCAGACTCTTCTGTTAATTGGTGGGGATTTGTCATACATTTGCGGAAACTTGACTGAGGGAGGTCTAAGAATTGCAAGAAATTCCCAGTTTAAACAGTGCTAAACAGTAAAGAATTTCCTTTTTACATAGCTCTCAGGAAATAGATAAGGAATCTTACTCCACCATATCTAGAAATAACCATGTTCTTTCCCAGTTAAGGAATTCTGTGACTCGGTCTGAGACAAATCTGCAGGAAACCAGAGTGCACACAATTCTTGGCAGTGAGTCCTGGAAGACCTGCTCCTCCCTTCCAGGTCTTTCCCACCTGGCCTGGGAGAGGACAGTCCTGACTGACTCCAGCTACAAAAGCTGAGGCTGCTGAACAGACTCCTGGGCTGGTTGTTGTTTGGCAGGGCCGCTAATGTTGTTGCTAATTATTTCTTTTAGATTTTGTTGCGGAAATGGTTCAGATTGATTTTGTATTTTTATATGTTTTATTTATTGTTCATTACTACTGTTTATATTGTAGTTATCATGTTGTAAGCTGAGCATGGTTTGAACTGTGGAAAAGCTCAATTAAGCTGAATATAACTGAATATAATTGAGTCTGCTATAGGATATGGAGCCAAATTTCCCTGTACCAGTATGCAATGTTAAACTGAGCAGAAATTTTTTATATATATATACCAATTTTAATGTATGCTTTCTTCACCTTCAAGATTGTAGCAAACCAGAGACTGAACATATACGAAATTAACAGGCTAGAAAACTAGGGAGCTGCCTTATACTGTGTTACATCACTTCTACACCTGGGCCAGGATCATCAGCTCTGGTTGGCAGTGGCCCACTGGACTTCAAGCAAGACTCCTTCCTAGCCCTACCTGGAGATGCTGGGGCAAAACAGATGTTCTACCACTAAGTTATGGTTCTAAAGCTAGTTGAGCTGTGTGCGAAACAAAGAGCTGAGAAGAGGGGGAAAATCAACAAAACTTGATTGACAAAGATATTCAAGCTTGCCCAGGTTACAGGGCATGCAGGCATTCTCCAGGGTAAAATGGACTAGTGGGATTAAGGGAAGCTTTAAATTTAAATGCTTAAAAATAAGGGATTTTGCAGGGAATGGCTGGAGACTTCAAAGATAACATTCCCCATGTCAGACTGTAATGCTATTTTTCTTATCATTTAAACAGCCATTAAAATGTTGTCATCCAGACCACCAGATTGCAGTCCCAGTGGGTGGGAGTCTATTTTTAGAGCTCCGCTTTAATGAATGAGTGGTCAGCAAACTCTGATTCCCAGAAATCTCCGTGAAGGAAACTTTGAATATGGTCAAAAGGAATATTATTCAGAGGACTTAATAAGTTGCAAAAACAAGAGATCTAACTTTACCCCTTTGTCTCTCACAAAACTTAGTCCTACATATGGCTTTTTGAAAACAAGATTCAGTTTGATATCTGTGCTTAAGTTTTCCTTAACAACATACCTGGAACCACAAACTGAGGGAAGTAAGAGAGATTTCTTTTTTATACATTAGATTGTTTTTACAGAAGTGGCTAGTTAAATTCTACTACAGGGATCCTTTCCCCACATGTGTTGGAACAAATGTGATTGTTACTCAGGAGGACCTATATCTCTGGTTATCGTGTGGTATAAAAAGTAACCACACCAAAGGCTCTGAAAACAAGGTGAATTGGATCCAGATTCCTAATGCAATCCTATGCATGCCAGAGACAAGATCCATTTTGATCAGGCAAGTGTACAATAGGTCCCATTGGAATTGATGGGAAAAATTAGCTATGAGTTAAGTCCCATTTATTTCAATGGAAACTTTGTGCAGCTATGTGCAGTCTCTTCTGCTACACATTGAGAGACAGTTGGGTAGTCTACTACTATGGTTGCGACCCGTTAGTAAATCCTATGGATCTCACTTCTGTGTACACACGCATGGGATTGCACTTTTAGTTTCCCATACTTTACAGTGTAGAACAGTGGCAGACTTTGGGCTTTAAAATTTCAGTGGCACCCTGTGTGACACCAAAATGTCGGACTTGCACCTTCTGTTGTTCATCATTGTGGCAGCATCGCCTGTGGCCTAGTGCAGGTGAATCAGTTGTACTCCCCTAAATCCACTGCTGTCTAGAATTTAGACCCTAAGCTTCATCATGGGATGATCCCATGGGATGGTCATTGATATTTACCCCTCATATATTTATAAGGTACGAAAAAAGCAAAGGACCCCTGGATGCTTAAGTCCGGTCAAAGGCGACTATGAGGTGTGGTGCTCATCTCACTTCAGGCCGAGGGAGCTGGCGTTTGTTTACAGACAGCTTTCTGGGTCATGTGGCCAGCAGGACTAAACTGCTTCTGGCACAATGGAACACCGTGATGGAAACCAGAGCATCCAGAAACGCCATTTACCTTCCCGCCACAGCAGTACCTATTTTCTACTTGCACTGCTGTGCTTTCGTACTGCTAGGTTGGCAGAAGCTGGGATAGAGCAATGGGAGCTCACCCTTTCGTGCAGATTCGAACTGCCGACCTTCCAGTCGGAAAGCACAAGAGGCTCAGTGGTTTAGACCATAGGACCACCCGCTTCCACCTGCTCTTAACCATCCAGGGGCCCTTTATCTTACCTTTATAAGGTACAATAATATATACATGTACAAAAAGATACAGAATCATAGAATTGTTGAGTTGGGAGGTAGCCCAAGGGTGATCTACGCTATGTTTTGCTTTAAATGGGAAATTATTATTTCATATACAATGTTCATATTTCCTAATAACAAAGAAAATACAACTGCTGATGCTAAACTGAAATATTTAAAAGGAATGAATAATGTCCGTAAATTTTAGCTTGTAAGCACAATCAGTGGGTAAAGGCACATCTGAGAAATAAATAAGAATGTCCTTTTCTTTGAAAAATGTATTTGAAACATGTGTGGAGTAATAAATAACCGACCATGCAGTTTTGTTTTTTTCTTGCTTTAGCTGGTTAAAATGTTACATGTGTTCATTATTTAAATATGAATGTAAGCATGGGGGGGGGGGAAGGAGGAACCCCACAAGACCATGAGCACATAAGTTTAACATGCCCTACACATCTTTGCTTTATTTTAATTGAAAACACTACCTTCTGCCAAATAAACTGCTGATTCATCAAACCATCTTGATTCATCCAGGTACCCATGTCAGGATCAGATTCAGAGCAATGCTATATTTGGTGTGATAAATAAATATTATCTGGATGTTCTACAGCACCACAATGAATGAAAGAGATCGCTGCTCTCATTTGAGATCCCCTTTAGATAGGCTTCCATTGTCCCAGTCGCAGTAGCTCCCGTGATTGCTCTCAAAAGCAGCCAGAAATTGCCTAAAGACATTGTGTGGCCCATTTAGGTGTTTCCAGTGTCACTGGTAACAACCAAACAGACAAGACACCTTCCAAAGGGCCGGGCATTGCCTGCATAGTTTGACTGCCTTTGACTGTGGAAGCAGAACTTAGCTATTGTGGCCACTAATAGCCTTGACGTTGCCTAATCCACTTCTAAAGCCATCCACGTTCGTGGCCAATACTGCCTCCCTTGAGAGCAAGTTCCATAGCATAACAGTGCACTGAGTGAAATATATTCCACTTCCCAGCCAAGAGCTCAAGGTTCTGTATGTTTCCCTTGGCTCCCTCTATTATACTTGCAGCAGCCCTGTGCGGTAGGGCAGGGTGTTAATATACAGTATGTGCATAAGTGGCTGTTCTTGTCAATAGACTGCAAAGGGAGGTGCACAGGGAGCCCACATGCAGTCTTTCGGGTCTAGGAAATCCTGTTGGCATCCCTGATCCCTACAGCTGTTGTCCTGCATGTGGGAATGGAGTGCGCCTTCCCCAGTGGAGTTACGGGTTGGCACTGGAAAACCCCCAGCATGGATCTCTGTGAAAAACAAATGCTTACTTCAACATCTCTGTCCCAAACCATTGTTAATAGAGTGCTATTGGGAAATAACTCACTGTGATTAAAACCTACACCTGTCCTTCAAAATGAAAGATTCCCCCCGGCATCTGTGTGCCCTCGCCCCACTTTAACTCAGGGTGTTTCCCTGGTCAGTTTGGTCGTGCCTTTATAGAATGGAGCAGTTTGGGGGCACAGGGACACTCAGGACTTGAGGGGTTCTCTGCTCCAACTCAAGATGTTTTCAAGATCTGACTTGGGCATGTGAAAACCTCACCTGACCCATCACTATGCGCCTTGTAGTTCAGGAAGTACAGAGCACCGATGAACATCCTTAGCACCAGGCACACCTGCTTCACCCCTGACCTTCCTGGAAGGACTGAGGAGAGCTACGGTCGGCTCATTTGGCCAAATGCTCTTACAATCCTCCTTACAAACAAAGCCCCTCCTAAGGCTTTCTTGTGGTCTTGGGGGTGGGCGCTTGTCAGCAGGTACCATGGAGTCCTGCAGTAGCTGCCAGCACTCTCAGCTTCCTTACTGCCAAGATGCCCTCTTTCAGGGTTCAAACTCTGCTTTGCTGCTTTGCTGTTGAGCCATATTTGTGAGTCAGTCATTAGGATGATGTCAACCAGACTAAATTAAGTTACTGAACTCCAAGAGAGAAAGAGAGAGAGAGAGAGAGAGAGAGTTTTCTTTTTTCCCTGTTACTTTCCAGTTGGGGTGATTACTATATTTATACATATGAACAGGCTTCTAAAGAAACTTGCTAAATATAGCCAGAACAGTAACAGATTTTCCTCACAACAATGTTGCCAGTATTGGCAGTCACCATTTGCTTACACACTGTACGAGGGTTTGCACGACATTTTTAGAGGGGGGCGGGAACCCGCTTGTTTCGCAAGAAGTCTTTGGCCCCAATCCAAACAATTGTGGGCATATCAAAAAGCTGTGCACACACGTCACAGGAGCAATGAGTTATTAGGCAGAGTCGGCTGTCATGACCCCAGAGGCCAGCAATGACCAAAGCCAAAGGTTGTGGTGTGCCCAATTAAGAAGTCGGTCTGAGTCCTTGACTCTAAGCCTGATGCTGTTGACCACTGAACCCAAGGCTGGTAGGCAGGGCCCACGGGACCAGATCCCACGGCAGTGGAGCCAGAGCTGGGATTCCCATGGGCCTCCTCCCATGGAACAAAGTGGCTGTGTCGCTAACAACTTACTTCACCAGTCTATCAGCACAGGGAGCACACCGGGGCAAGCGGCCAGGGAGTTCAGACCTGCACACCTGTAAGTCAGAAGGTTGACCCTCTGTGGTGCTTCAAATGGTGGTTGGAGTCTAGGATATGAGGACTGGAGGCAGAGGCTCAAAAGGCCCCAGCCAACTTCTAGCCTTTTGCCAGAGCAAGTTGCACACCCTGTGCTGTTGCGATATCTAACCATCCTGTTTGTGTCTTTTGCAAGACACAAACAGGATGGGGCAGGATAGAGAGAGGATCACTGGTGAGTCGTGTCCCATGTACATTTGCAGGAGAGAAATGGTATTTGCATTTTCTATCTGAAGCCCACCTCTCATTCCACTGCCCTTAATGGCATCCAGAATCTGTGACCTGAGGCAGCTGCCTCATCGTGGGACTGGCTGCCTCTGCCAGAGCCTCACCTACAGCAGAGTCGAACAATTCTTGTCAGTATAATAACCCTGGGCAGGAGCAGTAGGGAAATGGTGCCCTTTTAGGGCAAAAGATTGTAACTGTAATGAACATCTTGGGGGGTTGATGATTACTCATTTGATGCTGTAGACAAACCCAAAACAGAGAGCGTATTTTTATTATAACTCTTAAAGCCAGATGCATGTTTTCCTCAGCAGTAAGTTCTACTCTGATCAGGGGAACCTGCTCTCAAGTTAGTGTGCCCAGGATTAAAGCCTTAGGCTCCTTTTATAAATTATGCCAAGAATGATTTTCTTTATTTCTCACACAACAGTGAACACAATTAATGTATAGTATAAGAAGAGTTACTATGTAGAACCTATAAAAGTTCCTTAGAATGATGAGGTGAGCAGACGTGGCTTTTGTTATTGTTCCTTTGAACAGATGCAGTCTGCAAGATCATTTGTTGATCACTATCTTTATTAGAGAAAATCTAGCATTTGTGGACTCCTGTTATCCCCCGCCCCCCGGCCAGGGTGTGTGGCCTCTCTTGCACAGTAAACTTAACAAGAGTGGTATTTTTAGAAAGGTTTTCTACAGAAGACTGTTTCTGAGGAGCAACAAGAATTACTTCCCCCCTTCCTGCTACGAGTGCCGTCAGTGCTGATCAGCTGTTTGATAGGCACACAAACAGAATGAATGGAAAGGGGAACTTTGCTTGAGGTGACATAGCCTTACCTAAGGAATTTTTTTTTATTTACATCTACTTAATGTTGTCTAAAATAAAATAGATGTTCATAGAATCATAGCGTTGTAGAGTTGGAAGGGACCCCGAGTGTCATCTAGTCCAGCCCTCTGCAAGGCAGGAATCTCAGCTAAAGCATCCATGACAGATGGCTATCCAACCTCCACTTAAAAACCTTCAAGAAGGAGGACCCACCACCTTTTGAGGGAGTCCTTTCCACTGTTGAACAGCTCTTACTGTCAAAAAGTTATTCCTGATGTTTAGTCAGGACCTCATTTCTTGTAACTTGAAGCCATTGGTTCAGGTCCTACCCTCTGGAGTAAGAGAAGCCATGCTTGCTCTTTCTTCTGCATGACAGCCCTTCAGATATCTGAAGATGGCTATCATATCTACCCTTTTCCAGGCTAAACATACCAAACTCCCTCAACCATTACTCATAAGGCTTGGTTTCCAGACCCTTGATCTTCTTGGTTGTCCTCCCTTGCACATGTTCCAGCTAGTTAATATCCTTCTTAAAATTGTGGTTAATTCATAATGAGATTTTCCTGATTTTTTTTCATGTATATCAACTTTCTTTTCAAAAAGAAGTAAAAAACCAAAGAGCAATAATTAAAACCAATATACCGTATGTTCTGGTGTATAAGACGATTTTTTAACCCAGGAAAATCTTCTCAAAAGTCGGGGGTCATGTTATACGCCAGGTATGGTTGTGGGGGTCACTTGAGGGTTGCCCTCCACAGCGATAAAGTCCAATGGGAAGCTCTCCACCGGCTGCCCATGCTCCCCCCACGAGACATGGGACAGGGGAGGCAGCTCCTCTGACGTCCTTCGGAGCACCTTTGAAGGAGGAGCCGGAGCGAACCATTGTCCCCAAAAGAAGTGGGGGGAGGGGCGAGGAAGGGAAATCCCTTCTCACGGCTCGCCATGCCTCCCGAGCGCCAAACCTCCCCACTCACCCACATGGGCCACTGAAGTGACACCTGCCTCGGGCGACCTCACTGTGTACGCACGTTTTCTACATTTGTGCGTGTCTCTGCTCTCTCTCTCTCTGCCCCCCCCCCCAGATGGACGCTGCCGAGCTCAGGCACGAAAGAGAGAGAGACAGAGAGCTTCCTGCAAGCCCCGCCCCCATGCCCCAGCTGCGGTGTGCGTACAGGGATGAAAAGACTGGCTGCCTCTAGTTGGCTGCAGGCGTTGGAAGAGGGGTAGTCTTATACGGCAAGTATATCCCAAACTCTATATTTTAACTTGGAAAGTTGGGGGTCGTCTTATACGCCCAGTCGTCTTATACACCGGAAAATACAGTACAATAAAATACAACAACAATACACAGCTCAGCACTAGCAATAATTGAACTGCAGAATTTCCTTCCAGTTACATTCGAAATGCCTGGACAGTTTTTGCCAGAGGCAAAACTCTGGGAGACAACTGGATTCGCCAATGGAAGGAGTTCTTTCATCACAAAAGGAAAATAATGCTGTGAGGGAGGGAGTTTGTCTGGTAATGTTTGCTTTTGAAGGTGAGCTATGTGGATTCGTATGTGGAATAGAAGATTGACAGGCTTATTACAGGAGAACCTTGAGCAGTTGATCACAATTTCTGTAATAAACCTATCTGAGTGGGCAACTGCTGGCTAATAATGTTTTTGATCAATAGTATAGTTTGATATGAGAGGGTTCTTGATGGTGCGATGAGAAACCTCAGTTTGCGAGAATGGAAGATAGGCGAGGATGGTCCTTGGGAACATGGGGTCCTGGGTCCATAACCATGAGACACCAGCATTCTTCCTAAAGACTCCAGGTTGTGTTTAGATAGGATGAGGGGGGCTGGGCAAAATGAGAGGCTTCCTGGGGCCTCAGCAGTCAGTGAAGCTATTGGTCCATATGCCTGTCATTCTTATCGGCTATTATACTGCACTCCCACTATGGGTCTGTGCCTGTCTTCTCAGCTCTTCCTCTTTGGGGACCATAAAAGGTAAAGGTAAAGGGACCCCTGACCATTAGGTCCAGTCGTGACTGACTCTGGGGTTGCGCCGCTCATCTCACTTTATTGGCTGAGGGAGCCGGCGTACAGCTTCTGGGTCATGTGGCCAGCAGGACTAAGCCGCTTCTGGAGAACCAGAGCAGTGCACGGAAATGCCGTTTACCTTCCCGCCAGAGCGGTACCTATTTATCTACTTGCACTTCTGATCGACAAGTCCTAGGCTCTGTGGTTTAACCCACAGCGCCACCCGCGTCCTTGGGGACCATAGGAACTCATTTACTAAGGCAATGCTATTCCAGGAGGAGTTGTGGCAGTTGGGCCTCTTGGCACTGGGCTCTGGAGCCCCCCAATACATGGAAAGGGAAGGGGAAATTGGAAGTTTCTACTTCCTGAAACCCTGGAGAACCTGGGTCTTCCTTCTGTTGGCTTCTGTTAGCACTTTTGATCAGGAGGTCCAGCCACCTCTCCCTTCTACTATCTTATTGCTGGCAGCAGAGCCCTTAAAGCACAAGCTCTGGACATTCCTACAGGATAGGATCAAACCAGCACCCCCTCTTCCACACTGCATTACCCTTTTCCACCAAGTAGTTTGCCATGATGCTTGAAGTGCCTTCCATTCTTCCTGGAACATAAGGATCTTGTTGCTGTCATGTTGACTCTGCTTATGGTGGAACATAAGAACTTGATGACTACATGGTTCCAGCTTCAGACCTTATGCGGTCACCAACAATGAGCTTGTACCATAGGACCACCTTGAAAGTCTTGTGAAACCAGCTGCAGAGTGGCTTTGTGTTGAAATCCCCACAACACACAACAGGCCTGTCACTTCCTTGGCTGATTCCAGTTGCTGGATAATTACCTATGCTGATAACAATCAAAGGTACAATAGTAAAGGTAAAGGTACCCCTGCCTGTACGAGCCAGTCGTGTCCGACTCTAGGGTGGAGCGCTCATCTCGCTCTATAGGCCGTGAGCTAGCGCCGTCCGAAGACACTTCCGGGTCATGTGGCCAGCGTGACGAAGCTGCTCTGGCGAGCCAGCACCAGCGCAGCACACGGAAACACCGTTTACCTTCCCGCTGGAGCGGTACCTATTTATCTACTTGCACTTAAGAGTGCTTTCTAACTGCTAGGTGGGCAGGAGCTGGGACCGAACGACGGGAGCTCACCCCGCCACGGGGATTCGAACTGCCGACCATACGATCAGCAAGTCCTAGGCACTGAGGTTTTACTCACAGCACCACCCACGTCCCTTCAAAGGTACAATAGTTCATGGTAAACAGTCACATGGGAACGTCGTGCTATCAAGTGCCAGTGACAATCCATGTACAGTTGCAACAGTTTTCATTCAAAACCCCTTATTTCTCCCTTACAACGGATGCCTCAGAGAAGAGATTCAGCTTCCCCAAATTCCTAAGTAAGTATGGGGTGGGAATCCAGTGAAAGCAAATCCCAGTGTGGACTCACCCATCTGCACTGTTGAGACATGCATGTTAGATATAGTGGGGTTTTAAAACAGAAGTAAAACACATTTTTTTGGAAATCAGGAAATGCAAGGGATGAGTGAAGCCTGTGCTTTGGGGAGCAAGGCACCTTTGACCAGCTGCTTCCAAAGGTTTGCCTTGCCCCTTTCCCACTGGGAATGGCAAGAGGTGAGGGAATCTGGCTGTGTGCGTATGGCGCATTCCTGCCTGCATGTGCCTGGTTAGTGTGTCTCAGAGTGTGTGCTATGAGCCTCTGTGTGTGTCTGTGTATGAGAGTGCTATGAGCCGCCTCTCTCATTTGCAGTGGACAGTGAAGGAAGGAATACCCGGTGTCTAGTACCAGCATCTGCACTGGGGAAGGAATTGGGAGCAAGGCTGGGCTGTATAGTGAGCCAGTGAGTCCTCCGCCCCCCACCCATAATCCTCCAGTGACAGTCCCCATCATATGTTGATGGAATAGGAAAGAAGGTTCTCTCTACTGATCCCCAGCCAATAGATGATCTCAGGAACAAATTATTACTTTTCCCAGGATACATTGTGCATTTAAGAAATGGTTTTTTACATACCTTTTTATTTTTTTATTACAAAAATAAGATTCCCCGAGATGAGAGTGACGGCATGTCATTAAGACTCGTCACTCCCAGGGGGACTTGTTTTGCTTCCAGCCCATGCCAGCTAGCTGCTTGTAGGCGGTGGTAATTATTTTTTTAAAAAGAATGAAGGCAGCCCTCAGACCACCTCCTAAGGTTTTTCTTATTTATTAAAAACCCTTTTAAACAAAATGTGCATGTTTAAAAGGATTTCTGCATATTTTTTTATAAAGACTGCACAGCAATGGAACAGGGCGAGCTTTACTCCAGTAATGAGTGGAACCAGGACCAGTCAGAATTTGGCCTTGTGCCCAGCTCGGCTGCCCACTCACGCTTCCCTTTAAATGTTATTCCACACCCTTGCTTTTATACATATTCAGAAAAGACCCATTTGGATCATCGTGTCTAGTTGCACCCCATGCGTAGCATTTGTCACCGTCCCATTTTCTGAACTGATGCCATGTTCTTTTTCAAGGCATGAGTGACATCACCATGCTCACATTTTGGCTTGGTTCCTGAAGAGCTCTTAACAGCCATGTATTGTCAGTGAAGCTGCAATGAGGGAATGGTGGGGAACCACGAGGTTGCGAGGAAGGGGCTTCATCCAGTTCAACGTTGAAAAATACCAAGCAAATATTGTGGGAATCCTAAGTTGCTTGTGCCTGCAGTTCACGTGGTACACAGGGTCTACAAAGGACAGTGCCATCCACTTTCCCCTCTAAAAGACCTGAGCCTTCTCTACATGTTATAGAGGAACAGGCAGTTGGCTTGAGAGAAACTACGCAAAGCATGACATCCTCCTGGACTCCACTCTATTTCTATCATACTTTGGTGAAAGAGCTGCTATTTGTCTGCTCAGTGTGCATTCCAGCAGGGGCTTTAACAAAGGACCTCCCCGCTACTGTTATTGCGATCCATGGCAGACTAAGCTATGGAACTGAACTTTCCTTGACAACAGCCGACGAAAAACAATGAATAGCTTAGTCAGCAACCACAGTTCCCGGTTCCACAAAGAAGGGTCATGTACAATTCAAGTGAGTAAACCGCAGTCTTGGACCCCTGATCCTATGGGTCCGGGAAATGTAAAAATCAATGTTCCAAAACAGAAGAATCAAGCTGGGATCAATGGAGCACTGTTTAAACTTTGGCTCATACCTCTTCAAAGAAGGCTATCTTTAAAAACATTTCCCTTCAGCTTTGACGTTAAGAACCTTGAAGATACTCGGAGAGGGTCCAAATGCAATTTTCCTGTTTCCTTCTCAGAAATATTTTTAACAGCCTAAGGGGGAACGTGATCTGCAACTGCTTTGCGAGGTGTCAGAGAGGAGTGAATGCTAATGGGGGCCTCTGGTCTCAGGCTCATAGGAGGTTTAGTGCATGTATAAGCTTAAGAAGGTGAGCTTTTCCAATGTTTAGAATTGAGGTTTGTAATCTTAAGAGTATAGCGTTCTCTTCTCATTTCTTTCTGATACAGTGGATTACAGGACTATGGTTAATACCTGAAACATATAATAGGCGTCAGATGTGATTTGTCATGGGCTCATGTAAGGTTTGCCTTTAAGACACTGCGTTCAAACTGCATTCTGGGGATCCATGACTCATTGGGGATTCCACAAGAACACATGATGGCCACCACTACCAATATTTCTGTAGTTGCAATTTCCTGCAACTACAGGATGGGTCAAGTGTTTCCTAGGGTAAACACTTGGCACATGTGAGACATATATGAAATGCAACAGCATTAGCCAGTTCCACATGTGTACTGAGCGGAATAGAATTGTAGTGTGTGCCCTAAAACATGTTCTTGCAATGCACAGTGGTTGCGTAGCATATTAGTCAATGGGAACAGTGTAGATTATGGTAGAATGTTCTGAAGACCACCACTGCAGCATTGGATTTTAGTTGAACGTAAGTGGATAGCAGTAAAAGTCCAGTAACTTCCATCTCTTTCACTGATCCTTGCTGAGAGCTACACCTGTTATTTTCCAACATCAAATAAACTGAGTTGGAAGGTCTGTTTTCACTGAAGCATAATATATGAAGATGCCATGGAAATGTTAATGATTCAGAAGTCTACAAGGAGGACCATCACCTCCCTCAATAATGGGGAAGCAAGCACGAGCTGACTATAGAGAGCTGGCAAGTCAAAGCAGCCTACAGTAGGCAGTTTAACATTCAGCAGCTTGTGTAATTATGGTTAGTGCATTCATCCTTAATATCCATGGAGCTAAAATCTCAAGCTTACCAGGCAGTGGTGAAAGTGGGCAGGAACAGACAAGAACAGAGCACTGAAAAAATGTTTCCCAGAAAAAAATATTTCACCCATGTTAATCTCCAAGTTTAACATATTGGCTTTAGCAAAACATGTATGCAGTGCTGCCAATATGATAGACCTGATACAAGGTTAAGGGGTTTTATGTTCTGTTGATTTCAGAGGGAGAAGTTTAATCATAACGTAGCTCTTCAAGTGACATGTGACAGAGGACTTGTGGAATGATGACACGGCTCTGGCTTTCTTCTTGGGGGGAAGAGCTGCCATGCCTTTCTTCAGGCCAGAGGACACTGACCTGCCATCACCCTCAGATTCAGAGGAAGAGTCTCTCAAAGCACCCTTGACTCCTCAAGTTTTGCAGGAGTCAAATATTGTAAAATAAGGAGAGGGTCCTCCAACAGTCCTCCAGGTCCTTTGGGGAGGTGGAGCTTGCAATAGCACAGGCCCAGTCAACATAGATAAAGCTTCAATTGGATCTGGGTACTTGTTGAGTCAACAGCTTTTATAGCTGCTCTCCAAGGTCCTGTCTTTGAATTCCTGACTCAGTCATTTGACAGGGCACTGCTGGCCTTTCCCAGTGAACCCTAAGTTCTTACAGAAGAGGACACTGTTCACATAGTAGAATTGCTAAGGAGCTATTTAGCTGTCGGTCAAACTACACATTATTTGCACATTTATTAATTTTAGGAATTAACCTCCCTTCAAAGAGAATCCTAGGGTGGTTTACACCACCTCAACAATACAATACAGTGGTACCTCAGGTCACAGATGCTTCAGGTTACAGACTCCACTAACCCAGAAATAGTACCTCAGGTTAAGAACTTTACTTCAGGATGAGAACAGAAATCATGCTCTGATGGCGCAGTGGCAGTGGGAGGCCCCATTAGTTAAAGTGGTACCTCAGGTTAAGAACAGTTTCAGGTTAAGAACAGACCTCTGGAACGAATTAAGTTCTTAACCAGAGGTACCATTGTATGAAACATCTTCTAAAGCCATACCCCAAATTGTAAAAGAGCAATGTAAGAACTTTACAGCAATAAAGCAATGAGGGGCAGGGCAGAAAGAGATATTGCCAATGCTACAATGAGATCAGTTCAGGTGCCAGGCAGACCTCCTTGCTGATAGTTGGCGTGCCATTATTGAAGCCCTTTCATTGGCCACCAAGACCCACTACATCACAGAAGGTGGAGGAACCCACAGAAAGATCTCTGACAGAGGTTTTAGTTCACAGACAGGTACAGGTGGAGACAAGTGAGATGTCTTCAAACCCATGTTGTTCTTCCATTAGCAGAAATGGAGCCAATTGTATTTCTGAAGTGTGCCATTGAGTTCTTCATCCTGGAGAGAGGAAACAAGAGAGAGTGCATCACTCCCAATTTCCCTTTAAATGGCACCTTGCCCCAGACCATGTGTGGTCATTTTCCCAGTTTAACCAACTCTGAAGCTGAGGGTTAATTCCCCCCCCCCTGTTGAAAACTGGCTGATTCAGAGTGGTTGCTAGGTCTCTGTAGAACACCCAAAAGATCCTGACAGAAAAGGTGACATAGAGACACTGAGTCAGGACCGTCTGTGCCCAACTATTCTTGTTTTGTTTCTACAGTGTTTCTCTTCTTTTTCCACTTGAAATGAGAGAAAATGACTTTCTCTGTTAGCTGCCAGCAGCCATTTGTTTTACATTCTGTTATTCACTCTATAACTAGTTCAAGCTATTGACTCTTCTTGTGACGCTGCTGTTTTTTCCTGACTTTTACACAGGTTATTAGAGGTTAAGAGACTTTAAAAAATGGGAGGGTGGGTTTGAAAGGATTTGCTTTAACGTACTGACTTTTAATATTAGCCACAAGCATATGGTTAAAAAGCAAAATTATTGTTGGGTGGCAAGCATCAGTACCAAATTAAGCGGAAAAAGGAGTTGGTTCCGGAACCTATTGATGGCATTGATTTCCTTGGGATTTGATTCAGACCCACAGAAGAGAAGAATTGAGTTATTTTGTTTGGGGTGGTTTTTTTTAAGAGAACAAGAAGTTCTGGTTTTGGGAGAAGGAAAAATTACTCAAGGGATACCTTCACTACTAACTTGTTACTGAGATAATGTATCTGAAGTGCTTAGAACACCTGAAATGCAATTATTAAATATTATTAATAATGTTGCTGCTACTGCTCTGTCAGTAGAGCACGAGACTTTAAATGTCAGGGTCTTGGGTTTGAGCCCCATGTTGCACAAAAAGATTCCCGTATTGCATCGGGTTGGACTAGATGACCCTCATGGTTCCTTCCAGCTCTACAATTCTATGATTCTATGACTGCCACTGGCCAATAAAGGATGATTTCCATTATTCCATTGACAAACTGGTAACTTGAGTGTGCCATCTCTGAGCTGCACACCTAGCATTTCCCAACCCAGGCATGTCATAACAAATCAAGCCCTAATCCACACGAGCCTAACTGGAATGAACAATGACACTTGGTGGATGAATTTGTAGTGGATGGAAATAAGCAGCACATCTTAACTCTGTTTTGCCCTGCATTCTGGCTCACAAGGTTCTGGCAGTATCTGTAGATGGCCCAGAGCTTGAAACCTTCCTCAGAATTCAGCAGCTCTCTCCAGATCTCTTACACATTGGTAAGGCAGTGAGAACATTAACAACAACAACAACATTTCTATCATTATTCTATAATGTATTTATTTATACCCCACCTTTTTCCCTGACAGAGACTCAAGGCAGTTTACAGATAAAATAGGAACGGCTAACAACCTAGGGTGGGAAAAACAACAATTAAACATTTATAGAATTAACACAGTATCATTTGTTAAATATTATATATATATGATCTATTAGAAACATACAGATAATTACAAAAAAAAACAACAACAACAGCACAGCACCAGCCCTTTTGTTAAAAGTATTCATTCCCCAAAGCCTGTTGGATTAAGAAGGTCTTCATCTGCCAGCAGAAGGACAATGAGGGAGCCATTCTAACTACTCTAGGGAGGAAGTTCCAACATCTGGGAGCAGCCACCACCAAGAAGGCTCCTGGGGATGAAATTATGCAAATTAAATCCATTAACTATGAAACTGGATATGAATGTAAGTTCCTAGGTTCTAGGCAGGACAGAATGTGGGGAGGGTGGGAAGAAGGAGACACAAGTTCTTAGAGCTGGGTAAACCATGAATGGAGCAAGCCTTCAGGTGCTGTAGTGGCAGCAGGCAGGGTTGGCTGTTGCCCAGACAAAGCTGAACTTTGACCTGGAAGCTTTTATATGGGAAGCCAAGTGGTTGATGGAGTCACTCTGGAATCGAGGAGAATATCACAGCCACGTGTCAACCTCCTAGCTCACCACAAGGGAAATTAAAGACAGATATGAAGGCTCCCAGTTCCAGTCTTGGGACAAATTGCTTCAATCTGCATGACTCTTTTAAAAAGTGTGGTTCATGTCAGCTTTGGGATCCATAGCAGGAGTTGGGGGTTGGAAAGAGAAAAAAACAGTTGCCCATTCTCACCAATCTAGTCTCTGTGCAATGTCAAAATTGCCAGTAGTGACTAGTATAGAAGTTTCACTCTCTCTTGTCTACTGTCCATTTACAATCAATGAGAGTAAACACTGTCTAACTCAATTATTTGTGACCTGGGTCTGAATTAATTCAATTCTACAGTGGCAGAGAACCAACTGTTAGAAACCAATGAACCATTTATCCCCACCGAGAAAATAACTCTTGTGCAGTTATTAGTTAAGGATGGACAGGGGCCTGATTCCTCTTCCTTTGGCAAACAGTGTTTCATGGAGTTGGTGTGGCTTTATGAGATCCCTGGTGCTGGCACATTAGGAGAACTTTTGCTCACAGACGAGAGCTATACAAGAATTTACAATGGTTTAAACAGATCAGATTTAGAATCTGGTATGCTGACAACAAACAAACAAACCCCACTATTGAACATCTTGGAGCAAAGGGCATTTCCAGAATTTGATAATGTATATATAATACTCCATTTGGAAAGAATATCCACAGATGTAAATGAGAATACTTCACTACCAAGTGAATGGAATGACTTGCTAGCAATAATATGACCGCAACTGGTTGCTGCAGCACATCTTCTTTGAAACAGATAGTGACATGGGGAAAGTGAACAGGACAGCTACTGATATACATAGAGACAATTGATCACATTGAAGACTGGACAACAGCTAAAGAAATTACTCAGTTCAAGTGGTTTTGTTTCATTCAGCATTGATGGAAAAATACTCATGTTTAATGTAGTGATCTGCACATGCTCAGAACCTTGGTTTCTTCCTTCAAATTGGGGCAATGCATAATGTAGCCAAGAAGATATTTTGGTGTGTAAGATATGGAATGTAGCATCCTGGGATTAGATGGTGTCCAGTTTTTAAAAAGCTAACAACTGTGTTTCTCCCCTATCAAAACAGGAGGTTTTTCCATGCAAATATCTGAGTTGGGTCCTTAGGCATCTTTTTGTTGGGACGTTTGAGCATGAACACATTTGAGTTTAGAACCTCCGTTTTAGGTGTCTGAAACTATGATTTCTGAATTTGAAATGAGATTTCTTTGATTTGTGAGATACATCTTTGGAACCATCTAAAAAGCAATCCTGTGTATCTTTACTTGGAAGTAAATTCCACTGTGTTCAACAAGGCTTAATCTTTCTAGCAAGTGCGTTTACAACATTTTTAAAATGACTGTTTTATAAAACAGCAATATAAATATTTAAAATGAGAAACTGTTAGAGGTCCTCAAGTATTTCCTTGGTGGTTGTCCCTCTTGGATATCAGAATTCCTATGATGCTGCTTATGTTGAATGTTGGCTTCTAGTCACTATTAAAAGAAAAATCAAATGCTAGCAGTGGCTCCTGATGAAATATTTCTTTGATTTGTGACATTCATACCACAACAGCTTCTAGAAGCACACATACAAAAAAATGTGAAATTCAAGACTAGGTAAGCCAATTCTGTTGAGTTGGACAAGGAGTGAATTAGTGATTTTGTGGTTTGACCTTCATATGGTACTTCAATCATGGCAAAGTTTGTTCTCCCTCTGTCCAAGGGAAACCACGACTTCCCACGCAACATGTCATTACCATCACAATAGGACCTGCTTGGTAAGAGCATTTGGAATAGATCTTTAACTTTAAAGCACTGTTTGAAATCAAGGCTTCCTTCCTGTTGCAACTTAACTTTAAAACAGATCTGTTTTCCTTTGGCACATAGTCTCACCTTTTCATTCTCTGCATTTTCCTTTCTGTTTACTTTGCTTTAAAACTGAGAATCATTGCTGTGCTGCTGTTTTCATTGCAATAATTAGAAATTATAACAAAAAGTGAAATATTTCCAAATGGCATAATTTTTTTTAAACTTTCATGTTTAGGGTTAGGGTTAGCTAAGGCTGAGAGACATGGCAATGCACTCCACAAGCACTGTTCCCTTGGCATTTACAAAACAGAAACCTCAAAGTTTGCAGCACAATCCTAATCATGTCCACTCAATAAGGCTGACTCCCAGGTAAGTTGAAGTAACTAGGTAACTAGTAAATACCCTTACAAATTAGCATACTTCCATGTAAGTATACATAGATTGATTGTGCTGCAAACAATATTCCTAAATTTTATTTGATGACATATCTAATATTGTTCTAATAATGTTAAACAGGTCAGTGTAGACCCAGCCCAGGACTGGTCTCCTTCCATTAAAGGGTCTTGCCTGAATATGGGAGGCGTTTCTACACTTCCCCCCCACCCCCCAAAAAACCCAACCCAAGTGTTCCCAATAGCTGCTAGGAGCCACAAACAGTTAAGTGTCAGCTGGAAAAGAACATGGGAAAATGGGGTAAAATGGGGGGAGCATAGTTAGCTGATCAGGTCCTGCACAGCCCTATATTTTTTAGGGAGGAGCAGATGGTGAGCTGGCTAGACCCTAGAACAGGAACAGTACTTTTAAGAGTGAATAAAGGCTAATTAATGCATGAAGAGGTTAATACCACAGAGTAAGCTGTCCTGCCAGGCTTAGCCTAGGCCATAGGGAGAAACAAGGTAATCTAACCTCTGTTCCCTCCCCAGTCTATATGTGACCTCTGTGAGAAGCTCTGACCAGCTGCCTCCAGCCACGTGGCTCGAACAATCCTCTCTTGAGTTTGTATACCAATAGTTTAGGAACTTTCACCACTTTGTTAGCTAGGTTTTGCTACCTGCACAACTTTTTGTGAATGCTGTATGGAAAAGCATATGAATCTGACCTTTAGAGAGTTAGTAAGGAAACCATTTTTAACTTTCCAAATGTGTGGTCTTTTTCTATGCTAGGACAAGAGGGAAACTTGGGAAGAAACTTGGAAGGGCATATTTTAAAGGTCTATATTTCCTCGCTTTACTTCATTGCATGTTTTGTAATTTTAAATTTCTGCTGGTGTTCTCTCTCCAAAGAGTACTTGCCCCAAACTTGGATCTTGGTATTGAGAAATTCTCCTTTTATACCTATTTTGTTTTCTTGAATCAACAGATAGTCTATCATTTTGTTTTGGGTCCTGCTTCCTCAAAAGGCAAAATAGGTGCAGACACCAGAAAATTAAGGTTCTCCCTGATAAACAGGGACAGTTGGGGTGTATACAGTACATGCAACACACAACTCGAAGTTATAATCATGGCTCTGCTCCACCCCCACAGCTGGAGGAAGCAATGCTGCCAAACACCAGGCGCTGGAAAACACAGGAGGAAGGCATGTGCTCATATTCTACTCCCTGGTTTCCCACAGGGATCTGCTTAGCCGCTGTGAGAACAGGATGCTGGACTAGATGGGTCATCTTATGTTCTCATAATCAAAGGATGGACCATCACTGAAGGTGGACCAGAGACCATCAGTAGCTTACCTTTTCTTTTATATCTAGCTGAACAGGCCATATTTTCCGGCATTTCTGATGGTAACTTTGATGAATGATACAGAGCTGTGAGCCTGTCAGTACTGGATATAAGTATGGATATAAGGCAGGATTTCTACTGAATTATTTGCTTGTCCCTGACTGTTGGAAATATATAGGTCAGTTGTGGCAACCTGGCATAATGACCACTTTAGGGATAATGTTGACTGCTCCTGTTTTATAACTGAGTTTTACAGTGTTGGATGTTTTGTGCTCAAATAATGTGTGTGTGAGCTAAAAACAAATTACTGTTGCTATACAAAAGCTTCCTTTATTAATATCTTGCATATCTGATACAGACAGACATAAGAAAATAGATGATAGTGCAAATATGTTTTAAATTATAGAAACGTTTGTGTTGGCTTTGAGTTCGAATGATATCCCGTATAAATGATGAGAGGTTAAGGCATAGCCTGGAGCTGAACTCTGTTAAGAGATGGAAAATCTAATATAGTTCATATAGTACAGTCAGATGGATTTATTCATAGTAATGTTTTACAAAAGCCTTCAGTATTACAGGACCTGATCCTACATCTATTAGGGAGCTCAAGGACTTACTACCATGAACAGACATCAAAAGATCTGCCTAGCTCTTTGTCAACTCACAGAAACACATTTTGTGTGTATGTGCCTATATATACTACTAGATATTAGGACTGTTACCCAAATAAAGATTTTTTTTCAGCTAGTAATCGGGTTGAAGCAATTAACTGGCTATGAATTAAGTTTGCATCAATTAGCCCAAAACTACGAACAGAATTTTAAAGTTTCCTTTTTATGTGTGTGTTACAAATAATCTTACAACATGGAATATTAGGCATGTTTTTTTGTGAGTTGCACACAAATTGACCATTTTGTTTTGTTTTTCTAAATTGCTATGATTCAGCAGGCATTCCGCAACCAAAATTTCTTTCCTGGAAAGAATCAAGCATGCCCTTCAAGAGACCCATAATTTGTGCTTGTTATAGGTCCTGTTGTTAACCAAGGACAAGTTTTAGCTTGAGCTGATGAATTGTACCAACTGATCAACCACACCAAATCTCCAAGTTATTGGTATACATGTGTACCTTGTTAAAGCAAGAGTTTAGCAGCTCACGCTAAGGAGAACCAGGAATGATCTCCTATTTTTAAATGTATTATTATTTACAAATGCTTATAAAAGCACAAGTTAAATTTTAGTTTATATGTCAAATTTCCTATAGATATCTTCTAAGAAGAGTGAGAATTGGGAGAGCAGCATTCTGCTTGCTTTACTGAAAGACAGTGCTGAGTTTGGTTCCATTATTCATACATGACATTTCCCATCACTGGACTAAACTAGGTAGCCTTCTTCCCCATAACTCTGTGTATGCGATAGGGATGCCGGAGGAATTCATTCTTTGTGAATTACAATACAAACTCAATCATTTTATTTGCATGTGTTCTTTCCAAAGCTAACACCATACTCAAGGTGGCTGACAACATACATAGTTTTTTATAACTACAAACATGACAAAAATAGTCATAAATAATAATGGCTGCTCATCGCCTTCCTGGGGGGGGGGACATTTGCAGTCCCTCCCGTTCCAGCCTTGTTCCCCAGGGGGCTTCCAGCAGCAGCCATAGGACAGCCACCTCAGTAGATTGATGCACTTGGAGATGCCATAATCCTTGGCATGACTTTGATGCGGTTCCAGCCCTCCAACAGGAGGCCAGAATGGATATACACCCAACATCTGAGCCAAAATTCCACCTACACCTGTAATCAATAAAGTTGTGGCGGTTCTTCATTCCAGATCGTTGTCTGCCTGTGTTTGTGTGCTCTCACTTCACCATAGAATAAGAGCAGAGAGGAGAGTCACTGCAACAGGGACTGCAAGCAAAACATCAAAAAGCACTGAACGAGATACCCCAGCCCATTTTGTGAGATGCCAAGATGTATTTTATGCAGATTTTAAATAAAAAATCACTTTAATACAGAAACTGGAGAGAAGTGACTTAATAATGAACACATTGTTGTCCAGAAAGTGGGAGAAGCAACAAGAGGAACAGCCATTTTAGATCTGGTCCTAACCAATGTTGATGACCTGGTTAGTGGGGTAGAAGTGGAAGGATCATTAGGCGCGAGTGATCATGCTCTTCTGAAGTTTACTATACAGCGGAAAGGAGCAGCCAAGCATACTAGGACTCAATTTCTTGACTTTAAGAAAGCCGACTTCATAAAACTTAGGGAAGTGCTGGGTGAGATCCCATGGACAGTAATACTAAAAGGAAAGGGAGTTCATGATGGCTGGGAGTTTGTTAAGAGGGAGATAGTAAAAGCACAACTTCAGGCAATACCAATGAGACGGAAACATGGAAGGTGCCTAAAGAAGCCAGGGTGGCTATCTAAAGAACTTTTAACTGAGTTAAGATTAAAAAGGGATGTGTACAAAAAATGGAAAAGGGGGGAAACCACCAAAGAGGAATTCAAACAAATAGCCAGCACGTGTAGACACAAAGTCAGAAAAGCTAAAGCACAGAATGAACTCAGGCTTGCTAGAGAGGTTAAAAGCAACAAAAAAGGCTTTTATGGGTATGTTCGTAGCAAAAGGAAGAACAAAGAAACAGTGGGGTCACTCAGAGGAGAAGATGGTGAAATGCAAACAGGGGACACAGAAAGGGCTGAACTCCTCAATGCCTTCTTTGCCTCAGTCTTCTCCGATAAAGAAAACAATGCCCGACCTGAAGAATTTGGAGCAAATGATTCAGCAGAGGAAACACAGCCCAGAATAACTAAGGAGATAGTACAAGAATACTTGGCTAGTTTAGATGTATTCAAGTCTCCAGGGCTAGATGAACTGCATCCAAGAGTATTAAAAGAACTGGCAGATGTGATCTCAGAACCACTGGCAGTCATCTTTGAGAATTCCTGGAGAACAGGCAAAGTCCCGGCTGACTAGAGGAGGGCAAATGTTATCCCTATTTTCAAAAGGGGAAAAAGAGAGGACCCAAATAATTACCGCCCAGTCAGTCTGACATCAATACCAGGGAAGATTCTGGAGCAGATCATTAAGCAAACAGTCTGTGAGCACCTAGAAAGGAATGCTGTGATCACCAATAGTCAGCATGGATTTCTGAAAAATAAGTCATGTCAGACTAACCTGATCTCGTTTTTTGACAGAATTACAAGCCTGGTAGATGAAGGGAACGCAGTGGATGTAGCCTACCTTGATTTCAGCAAGGCATTTGACAAGGTGCCCCATGATATTCTTGTAAAGAAGCTGGTAAAATGCAGTCTTGACTATGCTACCACTCAGTGGATTTGTAACTGGCTGACTGACCGAACCCAAGGGTGCTCATCAATGGTTCCTCTTCATCCTGGAGAAGAGTGACTAGTGGGGTGCCACAGGGTTCTCTCTTGGGCCCGGTCTTATTCAACATCTTTATCAACGACTTGGATGATGGACTCAAGGGCATCCTGATCAAATTTGCAGATGACACCAAACTGGGAGGGGTGGCTAACACCCCAGAGGACAGGATCACACTTCAAAACGACCTTGACAGATTAGAGAACTGGGCCAAAACAAACAAGATGAATTTTAACAGGGAGAAATGTAAAGTATTGCACTTGGGCAAAAAAAATGAGAGGCACAAATACAAGATGGGTGACACCTGGCTTGAGAGCAGTACATGTGAAAAGGATCTAGGAGTCTTGGTGGACCACAAACTTGACATGAGCCAACAGTGTGACGCGGCAGCTGAAAAAGCCAGTGCAATTCTGGGCTGCATCAATAGGAGTATAGCATCTAGATCAAGGGAAGTAATAGTGCCACTGTATTCTGCTCTGGTCAGACCTCACCTGGAGTACTGTGTCCAGTTCTGGGCACCACAGTTCAAGAAGGACACTGACAAACTGGAACGTGTCCAGAGGAGGGCAACCAAAATGGTCGAAGGCCTGGAAACGATGCCTTATGAGGAACGGCTAAGGGAGCTGGGCATGTTTAGCCTGGAGAAGAGGAGGTTAAGGGGTGATATGATAGCCATGTTCAAATATATAAAAGGATGTCACATAGAGGAGGGAGAAAGGTTGTTTTCTGCTGCTCCAGAGAAGCGGACACGGAGCAATGGATCCAAACTACAAGAAAGAAGATTCCACCTAAACATTAGAAAGAACTTCCTGACAGTAAGAGCTGTTCGACAGTGGAATTTGCTGCCAAGGAGTGTGGTGGAGTCTCCTTCTTTGGAGGTCTTTAAGCAGAGGCTTGACAACCATATGTCAGGAGTGCTCTGATGGTGTTTCCTGCTTGGCAGGGGGTTGGACTCGATGGTCCTTGTGGTCTCTTCCAACTCTATGATTCTATTCTATGATTCTACATGTGAAACTGACAGGGATAAGAAATAGACTTTTCTATTCTTAGCACACAGTGTTCTAAAATAACTTTGGCTCATGGGACTGTCTTAGCAGTAAACACTGGGGTTGTCCAATGCAAAAATTCACCTACTTCTGAATGCTTAACATATTTCTGCCAGCAACAACCAGCTCCCTACGCTTTATTAAATAATGTCGTAATTCAATGGTTAAGCAATAAACCTTCATTGTCATGTGACATTTGTGAAATGGTATGCCTCTAATCAAATATTCAGAGAAGCAAATCAAGTACTAGGATTTCCAGTCCAATAGTGTGAATAAAATGAACTAAAACCTTTTCTCAATTGTATTTTTTAAATTAAAATAAAACATGTTGTTTTGAAACGCCGCTTATTCCTACTCCTAGCAATACTAGTTAGTAAGAGCACGTGCAGTTTCAGCAGCCTGCTGCGAAGGGATTCAGGGAGATAAATTATTGTTATGCTGGGTTTTGAAGACAGTCCTTGCAAAATGTAAAATTAATGCTCACCACCGAGCCAAAATCTAGCCCATTGTATCCATGCCATTTCCTTGTTCTAAGTAAGGAAACTCCCTTGACTCCAGCACTTCAGAGTAAGGGAAATCACAGTATAGGATAAAATGGCCAGCTGGAGTTATAAGGAAATTTACCATGTTTAGTCAAATTTCAGTTCTCATCCCCATTCTTTAAACCACTGCAAACCCACTGCATCTGACTTAGAGAACAAAAGAACAGTGGTTATAAAGCCTGACATGTAAACATCATAATCTGAAACAGCAAAATTTGGTTGGGGATCAACCAAAGTGGCTGTAGAGACTGGAGAGCTGCCCTTCCAATAGCATTCCTCCCACAGTGGGGGAGACAGACCTCCTACCTGATGACTAATATGTGGGGAAAGGAGCTGATAAGACATCTATGGGAGGAAGAGACAGCTGGAAATGCATTGACTTTGCATTACGGATAGCTGCTAAAGGAAGAACTGGGTTTAGCTGGTGCTTTGTGGGTTTTTTCCTTTGCATTCCTATCTTAAGCACCAAGATGTAGGTGATCACATTCTTGTCAGCGACTTTGGGCTTCATATACTAGTTATCCAGCTCTGCTTAAAAATGATACCTATACCTCCTTCTCACTTTTCTCCTACAGGCCAAATAGCAACCAGCAGGGGTGGCTCATTCTGATTTGCCGCCTTAGGCTAAACGGCAAAGTATCCCCCCCACCGAAGCCTTGTATACCAGGGTTGTGTGGCTGTGGTGGCTGCGGCGCCAGCTTCCTGGGAGATCTTGTGAGATGTTGCCAGATGCTATCGCCACATGGCCCCAGTGGTGGCCAGGACAGGTGGAGCAGCTGCTCCATGGAATTTTGCTGCCTAAGTCAGCTGCTTTAGCCTAACTCACTGGTGGGGCAGCATGGCAGCCAGGGACTTATATAATAGGGATAGCCAACTGATGGCCTGGGGTACCTAATATGGTCCTCAGGGATTTTAATTTTTTTTTAATAATATTTATTAAAGTTTCAAAAAAATTACAAAAATATGAAAAAATGATAAAAAGAGAAAAGAGAAAAAAAAGAAACAAAGAATACAAAATACAGAAAAATAAGAACAATTAAAAACATTTCCATCTTTCCATGTCTTGTCTTTCATTTACTTATTTCCCTGACCTCCTCACGCCTCCCTTTTTTGTATTCTAGTTCAGTTAAATATTTCAGCAAATCCTTTCCAGCTTGGTTTTTATCCTAATAGTTTATCTTAATGTACTATGGTTTTACATTCTCGTCTTTCAGCATTTAAAAAGATTTTTACCTAATCTTTTATATCATTTCTGCTAAAACCACATTACTTCATTCCAACATCCTTCTAACATTCCTGGATTTTACAATGTTTCTGTAAATAAACTTTAAATTTTTTCCAATCTTCTTCCACCAACTCTTCACCTTGGTCTCGGGTTCTGCCAGTCATCTCCGCCAGTTCCATATAGTCCATCACTTTTATCTGCCATTCTTCCCTGGTGGGTAGATCTTGTGTCTTCCAATACTTTGCGATGAGTATTCTTGCTGCTGTTGTTGCATACATAAAAAAAATTTCTATCCTTCTTTGGCACCAATTGGCCGACCATGCCCAGGAGAAAGGCCTCTGGTTTCTTCTGAAAGGTATATTTAAATACCTTTTTCATTTCATTGTAGATCATCTCCCAGAAGGTCTTAATCCTTGGGCACGTCCACCAAAGGTGAAAGAATGTACCTTCAGTCTCTTTACATTTCCAACATTTATTATCGGGCAAATGATAGATTTTTGCAAGCTTGACTGGTGTTATGTACCACCTGTATATCATTTTCATTATATTCTCTCTTAAGGCATTACATGCCGTAAACTTAATACCTGTGGTCCATAACTGTTCCCAGTCAGCTATCATAATATTATGTCCAACATCTTGTGCCCATTTAATCATAGCTGATTTCACCGTTTCATCCTGAGTGTTCCATTTCAACAGCAAGATATACATTCTTGACAAATTCTTAGTTTTAGGATCTAACAATTCTGTTTCCAATTTTGATTTCTCCACCTGAAACCCAATTTTCTTATCCAAATTATAAGCCTCCATTATTTGATAATAATGAAGCCAATCCCGTACTTTGTTTTTTAGTTTTTCAAAACTCTGCAGCTTTAATCTGTCTTCTTCTTGTTCCAATATCTCTCAATATTTCGGCCAGTTGGCCTCCATATTGAGCTTTTTCAGAGCCTTTGCTTCCATTGGTGACAACCACCTTGGAGTTTTGTTTTCAAGCAAATCCTTATATATTATCCAGACATTAAACAGTGCTTTCCTGACAATATGGTTCTTAAACGCTTTATGTGCTTTGACCTTATCATACCACAAATATGCATGCCAACCAAATACATTATTGAACCCTTCCAAATCCAATACATCAGTATTTTCAAGAAGGGATTTTAATTTTTAATTTATTTTGTGTGTGTGTGTGTGTGTGTGTGTGTGTGTAACACTCACCCAGGCCTCCCCCATTCCACATACTGCATAGAATCTGACCAGACCGGCAGGTGAATCTTAATTCAACACTGTCCTCCCCTGTACCTGAAAGGGGCAGCCGAACCTAGAGGGCACAAGGCAGTCTCTGAAGCTAACAATGAACAAGCCTTGCTGCCAAGAGATGTTGACAAGAGGCTGGAAGAAGGGTGGTGAGCTCGAGAGGAATGGTTGGGAGGGCTGTCTTCACTCTGTCTAACAGTAGGGCTGTCCCTGCAGCCTCTGATCTTACCATTCCTCCTTTTTGTAGCTTAGGCAAGGCAAGCCAATGGTAGCCAGAGGGAAAGGCTGCTTCTGAAAAGGGTTTCCTACTGTATTCAAAGGAATTTACTCCCATGAAACTGTAGAGAGTTTTATTCTAAATCACTTACTGGCATGTTTCCTTACCTTAATTTTACAATGCAATAGTAAACAGTCCTAGGATCAATTCAGCCGCACAGTGGTGGTCTCTGCTCTGAAAGCTCACAAAATGCACAGGAACCTTACTGTAATGTACAAATATGCCAGTGTCTAAAGGATTTATGCATGAGACTTGCAGTGAATTAAGTACAGAGGAAGCAATCTAGGAAACTCTTTTTACACCTAGTTCCTACCTGTCCGCAAGCCAAAGTTGGTCATTTCCGTCCTTAGCTATGCCACCCATCAGGTGTGGGGCAGGCAAAGCCTCAGCTGCAGAGGGACAATTGAGTGTTAGAAGGCACTCCTGATTGTTCCTATGCAAACAGGGCATCTTTTCAATTTGGTGCCAAATGCACGACTGCTAGGACCCTTCCCACAAGCCCACTGGGAATAGCTCCACTTGGGTTGGAGTTCGTAAGTGGAATTGATCTCTGCCACAAACCCTGCTTCCTTTTCAGACACAGCTTAATTCAAGCCACATCTGCAAAGGAAAAATATTGCTTTGCAGATATAGTCTAAATCCAAATCACCTGCAAAGGAAGAAATTAATTAGGAGAGCACTCCCAATTCCTCCCTTTGAAGTTAAGTCAGCTGACATCAAGTGACTGACATGGTGGTGGCATCCCAAGTGGTGTGTGTAGGGGGGGTTCCCCACCATGGTCTGTATGCTCAAAATACACTGGGACTGTTTAAACCTCAAAATTATTAACATGTGATTACAGTGTACAATTGCAAGCTGAAACCTAAATTGCTTTCCTATCCAAGTTTTGAAAGTTTGATGTCTCTTCAATAAAGTGAGCCTCTTGGCCCATTATGCATACATAGCTATCAAGGTTCCTCTCAAGGAAAATACACCCCTGTCTCTTCTACCTTCTACTAGTGTCAAGGACACTTTCCGGCCAAAGGAATGCACACAACAGATCATTAACTACTGTACTGTCAAAAATAACAGTCACTTCTACAGCTCTGGATACCTACTGTCCAGCACCCCGGGCAGCAAGTCAGTGTGTCAAGTCCAAGTTCTAAGTCTGAGGGTCAATCCACACAAGCAGAGTCCAAAGGTCAGGAAACGAGGTTCAGGGTCAAGCAAAGTAGCCATGCCTGAAGTCCAGCGGTCAGAAAACAGCCCAGAGTCAACCTCAAAGCACAGTCCTGTGGTGGTCCAGGAGCATCCAAGTCAGCTAGGGAGCTGGGCTGTGGGTCCTTGCCTGCCTCCGTCTCCTGGAGCGCCTGCCACTGCTCCCTATGCCTCAGAGTCCACCATGTTCATGGAGACAGGGGTACCTCTGGCTCTGGGGATGGGTCCCGCTGCTCTGGTTCTCATGCACTGACTCCATCGCCTCATCATCTTCCACCACCTCATGAGTACTTCCTATACCAACCTCTCCTTCCCCATACCAAGCCTGCCTCAGCTCTCGTCGGGATCCTCTTCTTCCTCCCTGTTGTCCTGCCTGTTCATGACACCTACGCACCTAGCATCTAGGCAGCTATTCCTAGGTCTGCACTGTATGGAACAGTTGCAACAACCGGAAGCCACTCTCCCTCCAACAGTTTATGTACCTTCTCCTGATGGGCTGTGCACAGGTAGCTGGAGACTGTGCCTGCGTGGCAACTTCCTCTGGCCATCCCTTTTCAAACCCTTTCTGGTTCTGGGACTGGTGCAGGTGAGGGTGGGGAAGCGCCTGGACCTTCACTTGCCTGACCTGCCTTTTCCTCCGATCCATCCTGTGCTCCACCCTCCAGCTCTGAAGCTTCCCTTGCCTCCGACTCTTGCCTCCTGGCTGGTACAGTTCCCCACAAATCACTGGCTGCCTCTCCCAAATCAGACTCCAGCTTCACTTCCCCCATGCACACTCACCTTGTGCCCCACCACACAGCTGCCTTTCTTTCTGGCCCAGTTACTGCCTGCTGGGTCTGGACTGTCACGCGTGCAGCCCCTTTCACACAATTCTGACCAAATCATGGCCAAGTCCCGGTATAAAGCATCTGAAGGCAGCCCTGATTAGGGAAGTTTTTAATGTCTGATGTTTTGTATTTTTAATATTTCGTTGGAAGCCGCCCAGAGTGGCTGGGGAAACCCAGCCAGATGGGCGGGGCATAAACAAATAATAATAACAATACAAGTAATAATAATAGTAGTAGTAATAATAATAATAATAATAATAATAATAATAATAATAATAATAAAAATATAAAGCAAGGAGCCTGTCAAAGTCCTCTATAATGGCCCAGGTCAGGTCAATGCCTTTATCTAAGCCTAGGTTGTTCTCGCCCAATTGGATGACAATGGTGTTAGGAGGGCCAAAGATGATAACAATTATGATACTAGTTGTTATGGCGGTGAAGAGTTCTTGCCATTTCATGCCCTTTTGCTATAACCAATCTGGACATCTACCAGGAAGTCATACTGCTGCCTCTTCTGCTGGCTAGAGCATGTGTCTGGGCTCACTGGACAATACTGTGCCTTCAGATCCAGATCTTTCTCACCAGCATACCTGAAACCAAGGAATTAACAAGACGGGGGAAGTTCCTGTGGGCTGTGGCAAACATACTTTCTGTAAGCATTAGATCTCCAACGTCCAATAGCTTTTATCCTGTCCCTGGGCAGGTCCCAAGGAGTTGTCATGGTAGCTGCACCTATTCTAAAGGAGCTGCCTGCAGGCCATATGCCTCAACTGCCTTGCGCAGCACCTTGGTAAACTGATGTCTGGGAAGGCGCGAGCAATCTTCATGAATGAGCAAAGAAAAACTGAGGGCTGGCCTCGCCTCAATTTATTCCCCAGGGGGCAGACCCGAGTGAGGCCCATTGGCCGGTTGGGTGTGCCCTCTGGGAATCCTCCGCCCTAGGCCAATCTGCAGGCAGGGCTGCAGTCCTCTCTAGCCGGCTGCTGGATCGCTGACCAGACCCATGGCCAGGCCGCAATGCCACCTGGCCGTTTAAGGCAACTGGATTTGGAGAGGAAAGAATTTGTCTGAAAGAGGCAAAAAAATACTTCAAGAGGCATGTGGAAGTGGGAAGGGGAAAATATGAAAGAAAAAACTTCCTCCATTTAGGTTGATTTTGATCCAGTCCTCCCTGACCTGCTCACACCTCCCTTTTTTGTATTCCATTTCGAGTGGTTAATTCAGCAAATCCATTCCCTCTTTGTTTTTATCTTAGTTCTTTCTCTTAACATATTATAACCTTATATTTTCATCTATTAACAAGTCATTTTTACATACTCCTTTTTAACATTGTTGCTAAAACCGCTTCATTTCATTCCGACATCATTTTAACATTCATTAATTTTGCAGTGTTTCTGTAAATAGTCCTTAAATTTCTTCCAATCTTCTTCCACCGACTCTTCTCCCTGGTCTCGGATTCTGCCAGTCATTTCCGCCAATTCCATATAGTCTATCACCTTCATCTGCCATTCTTCCAGGGTGGGTAGATCTTGTGTCTTCCAATACTTTGCAATGAGTATTCTTGCTGCTGTTGTCGCGTACATAAAAAAAGTTCTATCCTTCTTTAACACCAATTGGCCGACCATGCCCAGGAGAAAGGCCTCTGGTTTCTTCAAGAAGGTATATTTAAATACCTTTTTCATTTCATTATATATCATCTCCCAGAAAGCCTTAATCCTTGGGCACGTCCACCAAAGGTGAAATAATGTACCTTCATTATCTTTACATTTCCAACATTTATTATCGGGCAAATGATAGATTTTTGCAAGCTTGACTGGTGTCATGTGCCACCTGTATATCATTTTCATTATATTCTCTCTTAAGGCATTACATGCCGAGAAACTCTGGCTTTGTGTGCTCCACCCTTTGAATTGTGTGGTGCCATTAGGATGGTAACTCCTTTAAAGGACAGAAGAATTTGTGAAGTCTTAAGCTGACCTACATGTGACTCAACATCAGATCCGTTGACCCAAAGAAGTATCACATAGGTGGGCTTTAGGTGCAGATGTGAGCCAGGCACAGAGATGTATAAGGGACATGAAAATGGAGAAGTTTGCTGTTAAAAGGTTTCCTGGACTAGGGAAGACCAATTCTGGCTTCTGGTCTTAAGTGTTCAGTTGAGATACATGGAAACTGCAACTGCACAGCCATTCTGAGGCCCTTTTATGCAGTCACCAAGTACAGACATGAGGTTTTTAGGCAGGGAAGATTTCCAATAAACATCACAAACAGCCGGCAGACTAAAGTCCTGAAAGTGCGGAACATTTTCAGTGTTTGTATTTAATGTATTCAAAGAGGGTTTGAACTTTTAGCTGTCTAAGTTGTGCTATTTTCACTTAGAAAACGTTGAGAGTCCTACAGTGCTGTAATGAGTGACTGTTTTCTATGACTAGTTACCGTAATTAATTATTCTTTTGAAAACTGAAAACTGAAAACATTTCCCCCTACATTATTATCTACTTTCTGAGTCTGGCCCAATGAAATTCCCATTTTTTTTTCAGCAATTAACTTTTGAATGATCATCAGAGAGCTAACTTAATTGGACCTAAAACTGTTACAGATGCACGCATCGAGACGTGGTTAAAAATGCTCCTAAGAATATGCTAGTCCAGAAAGAAAATCGCCCATGAATGATGGCAGACAAGGGCCCTTATTGCTATCATGGTCTATGTATGCAAAGATAAATTGGCATACAATATATGTGGGTCACTGCCAAACTCAATGGGCTTTGAATCATAATGTGCAGCCTATGTGTGTTGCTCAGGCTTCCAATAAGACCAGACACTACTACTTCCGAAAGGCACTAAACTTTATTTTAATATGAAACAATTGAGACCCAGAGCTTCCCACAACAGTCAGCCAACTTACCAATATGACAAACAACAATCAGAGGTTCTTCTTCCCATGCTGTCTCTGAAAGACTGGCGGCTCTGCCTACACATTTTAACTCTTCACTCTCCCAGGACTGCTGCATGCACATGGCCACATGGCGAAAGAGAAAGTTGTGCAGCCCTCCTTCGGCGCTCCAACATGGCCTAGTTTGCACATGTAGGAGAGGGATACAGATGATGGATTTTGGCTTTGAATTTTCCTCTGCATAAACAGGGGCATAGCTAGCTGCTCTGGCACCCGGAGCAGGAGGGGCAGGGCGATCTGCACACTGGGGCGGGGCGGTGAGCTGCCCACGGAGTCAACCTGTTGGATGCAAGCCCCATGCTGCTGTTTCGGGCAGCACGGGGCCCCAAGCAACCATGTCACTCCCAGGAGAGACATGTGGCTCGGGCACACTACAAGCTAGGCCCTGTAGTAAGTGCTGCCCTCCCCAGTGTGCCATTTTGTCACCCCCTCAGGAATGACACATGGGGTGTACAGCACCCCTGCACTCCTGTCCTGTGCCCCTGTGCATAAATACATCCCTGCAGAGGTGCCAAGTCCCATGGAGTTGTTGAGAGAACTGTCTGCTCCAACTGCACTGGATCAGTTTAGATTATAGCAGCTTGAGATGCAGTTGTGGTGCAAGACCAGGGCTTGGAGGCGGTGATGGGCTGGATGTGAACTGATAAACTGAAGCTGAATCCTGAAAAGACAAGAGGTGTTATGTGCCCCAAGTTCTCACGTCTAGGAGGTGGAGTGGCAGCCTGCCCTGGAAGGAGCATCTTAGTGGTTTAGGGGTACTCCAGTTTTCAACCCTATCACTGGAGGCTCACGTGGCCTCTGTGGCTGGAAGTGCCTTCTTCAGTTCTGGCTGGTTCACCAGCTACAACCCCTGTTGGATAGAGATGACTTGGCCACTGTATTCCATACTCTAGTAACTTCCAGATTGGATTACTGCAGGCTGCTCTACATGGGGCTACCCTTGAAGACAACTCGGAAAAATCAAATGCAGCAGCCAGCTTACTGGTAAGGGTTCCATTTAAATTTCCTATAACTCCTGTGTGAAGAAGAAGAAGAAGAAGAAGAAGAAGAAGAAGAGGAGGAGGAGGAGGAGGAGGAGGAGGAGGAGGAGGAGGAGGAGGAGGAGGAGGAGTTTGGACTTGATACCCCACCTTTCACCCCCTCTTAAGAAATCTCAAATTGGCTAACAATCTCCTTTCCCTTCCTCCCCCACAACAAACACTCTGTGAGGTGAGTGAGGCTGAGAGACTTCAGAGAAACCCAAAGTCACCCAGCAGCTGCATGTGGAGGAGCACTACACCACACTGGTTCTCAGCTGCACTGGGTGCCTGTTTGTTTCTGGGCCCAATTCCAAGTGTTCAGAGCCCTAAATGACTCAGGTGGTTCTCTTGGTAGTTCCTCTACCCTCAGAGGCTTGGGGTGGGGTGGGGAGTGACATCCCAGGAGAAGGCATTCTCTGTGGCAGCCCCTAAGCAGCCCCTTCCTCCGCATCATCATCATACAGTTTCCTGTTTAAAAAATAAATAAATAATCTTTATTAATTTAAATTACACACATATACAAAGAATTTACAAAGCATTTACAATCTCATACTACAAAAAAGAAAATTAAAGAAAAAACAATTAAGAAAAAAGAAAAGAAGAAAATACAGAAAAAAGAAAGAAGAAAAAGCAGATTTACGTTCATAAAAAAATAATCTTCCTAATTAATACTTAAATAAACACTTAAATAAAAAAGACTCGAGGAAGTCATTATACAGATTCCAATGAATGTTGAAGATCACCTCTTTGCCCCAGCTTTTGACACTTGGGGTGTATATTTTAGGAACCACCTTATTTCTGTAATTTTAAGTTGTTTTAAACTGTTTTTAATGGTGTGCTGTAATGTTGTGTTTTAATGTTGTAGCCCACCCTGGGACCTTAGGGTGCGTGGTGGGTGATAAATTAGATAAAAATAACAACAGCAATAATATCGGGCACAATGCCTGAGCTTCACATTGGAACGGACTTCCTATTTATGATTATGGGAAGAAGGAACACTATGCAAGGGGCTTTCCCTTTATATACTTGAAACATTTGTCTTGAAAAGCAACAGTCTTGTTGATGCATCAAACTCCGAACACCCCCATGATCTGTTGCGCATTAGGCAGCAGTGTGAAGAGTGCCCCAGGATTAATTTTTCTGTGTGTTCATTGATACAAATAATATGATTTTTGTTTTTTTCATTTGTACAAATAACAATCTTTGCCTTCTGAATTCCAAAAATGGCTGAATGATTATTGTAATGTCACTTGTGCTGAAGTTATTTTAGGATAATAAGCAAGTTTAATCTTACTTAATAAAAGGTTTCCATTGGGCATTTTAGAGAATCTACATGCAAGTGGTTTGACTAAACCAATTCTTCTTCCTTCGACATTTGTTCAAGGGTTTGCAGATCCTACAAACCAGCAGATGAAAATAAAAGTCAAAACAGCCATAGCCATGGACTTAATTAACTGGTTGACTGTAAAAAAAAAAAAAAAATCTTATTAAAAGCAAACAAAATTGTATTCTTTGAAAGTTCTTTGTCCTGATTTGAAATAGGGCAATGGATGAGTGTGTTGAATTCATCATAGGTTTACGGGCCTTGGGCAGGGATCGGCTTTCATTTGTCTCCGACAATTTGGACCCATTTGAGTTATTGCGCTCTATATAACAACAAAAGCGGTTTGGCATAATGTCTTCCTTTAATTTTGGTTGGTGTTCCTCTTGAAAGCAAAGAGGAGTTGGAAACTGTTAGCAAAACAGATGCAACAAAAGCAAACTTTAAAGCAAATAAAAATATTGAGCATCATAACAAATTGGCTGTAAAGTTCAGAAAGAACAGTGCAATTATCAAGTAACCACTTCTGTTGCTTTCAGACTTCTGGAAATATTTCAATTCCATTCCGTGGGAGAAGGGACAATTAAGCACAGTAAAAACAGACCTTGAAGAGCAGATATTACAGGATATCTGCCTCAGTCAGAGGTTTAGTCTGATCTGAAGGTTGTTCCAGATGGCTACTTAGAGGCATGCATTAGTTTTACAAAGTATTCCTCTACTCTTGTGATTTTATTAAGATAGTTTAGCTTCCTTTTTGAGAAGAATAAGAACTCTTCATTATTCAAATAATTACAATTGCCTTCTTCGTTTCATGTAGCTTCACAATAATTAAGAGATCTTTGGGAAGGGTGGTGGCACAGGCAGACGGCATATGCTTTCTGGACATCCTTTTCTATTAACATTTCTGTCACCTGCCAGTTTGGGGCCCAAAATACTTGTTTAAAATGCTATCAATTTATCCAACATCTTGCCATCTTTATTACTCACTGTTCACACACTGAAGTGATGAGAGGAAATTTAGTGTTTCCCATTCAGGCTTGCAATTACTTCTCTGAAAGGGATGTCTTAACAGTATCTTTCATTCTTTGTATTTGGTTACGAGTCGGTTGCTCCCCACCCCCCCACCCCGTCTCACTTGTTTTTTTATTGGATTTCTTTTAAGACTGCAGCTTTTTTATTGGGTTGGTACCAAGTTCTAAAAGAAACGATCAAAACCATACCAGTTTCCAGGAAAACAATAGATCCCTAACCTGTACTACTAAATTTCATGATTTGGAAATTGCTAGGGTACTCCAATGCCTCAGTCATTTATTGTAGTAGCAGAGGAACAGGAATCACTGTTCTTTTTTTCTTCCTATTGAAACCCCATATGGGCTGTATCTACTTCAGTATAACCTAAAATATTAAATATCCTGATTGATTTTAAAATTTTGCTTCAATATAGAGAAATCACATTTAATCCCCACGAGTTTAGCACATGACATTTACTCTTTTTATTCCCTTCATTTTATACTGCCACAAAATGTAAAGCAGTTATTTAAAACATTTCTCCCACAATTGGAAGCCACTAACATCATATTTAAAATTAACAAGTAAACCATTAAAAAACATTTCAAATTGGTTGTGATTTTAGTTTCCTTTTAACAGCAGCCATGCAACAACTTAATTCATCTTTACTCAAACTATAAAACCAGCAGATGACAAAGAAAGTCATCAAAAAAGGTGTCAGCCCAATTTTTATTCACCAAACACCTCTTTAACCAAATGGGCTTTGCATTGCTTCCAAAATTTCAGTAAGGAGGTAGAGTGTCATACCTCCTCCAGAAACTTGTTTTAGAGCCTTGGAGCAATGTCAGTAAAGCCTCTGCTCCTCCTGCCACCTAGAAACCCAGCCAGATGGGTGGGGTATAAATATCATCATCATCATCATTATTATTATTATTATTATTATTATTATTATTATTATTATTATCATCAGATGGTGGAGAAGGAACTGGCAATCCACTCCAATATTTTGCCAAGAAAACTCCATGGACATAAAAAAGGAGAAGCTTTGAGAAGAAAGCAAGAGTTTCCAAGGCATGCTCTGGTTCATGGGGTCACGGAGAGTCGAACACGACTAAGACGACTAAACAACAACAGTGATCAGGCGGAGAGGGGGGTGGACCCACTGCCAGTCAGAGCAAACAGTACCCGGCTAGATCAGTTAATGGTTTTGACTCTAGTAAAAGGTGCTTTTTATGGTATTAATCATAAATACAAATAGTAAACACGTACTCTGAATGCCAATCCCTTTGTACCCTACATACACGTAAGAGGGATGTATCAGCAAGCTTTGGGATTCCCATGCTTCGCAAAAGAAAAAGAGAAAAATCAAATTATAGGGAAAAAACCTTAACGGGGGATGAGCTCTTAAAAAAGCCCAGTGAAGACTGACCGTGCTCATCGGCCATGAAATGCTGTCTTTCATTTAAGGAAGGGAACAAGGAGAAGGAAATGTAATAGAGTATCCTGGGAAAGGGTTCTGCTGAACCTTGAGCAGAAGGCCTTCACACCATAACATTTTTGGTAGGTCCATCTTGTCATTCCTTCTATTTCCAATGTTCAGGATGGAGTCCTTGCTTCTGCAGCCAAACATAATCCTAGCACAAGGAGGAGGTATCAGCAGTTGGGGGGGGGCTCTGAGATTAGCAGAAGTGCAAAAGAAGCTTTTTTTGGGGGGGACTCTAAGGGAGAGAGGAACCCCCAAACAGCCCAATGATCACTGAGCTTGCTCAGTGTCTACGGAATGACCACTCCTCACATTAAATGGGGGGTGCCCTTTGCGTGGTTGCACGCAGCCCCCTGGACCCTCTGCGGCACCATTAGCACAGGCTTGGCTTTGCCTCCCCCCAGGTGGGATACCTGGAGGTCTCCGCCTACCTCAGTCAGTTGCCCAATCCCGCCTGGGGAGGCGTTGCTAAGGTGATCGAGCCAGGTAGGGGGAGGGACTACCTGCCCACACAATAGGGGGAGGATCTTACCTGGGAATCGTCAGTTGGCTCCAGAGCTTCTCCCACCCTACCCACCCTCAGTTAAGACATCTTTTGCAGGTTAACCTAATGCGGGCACTGCTACGTCAAGGTCACTGTTGAAGGGCCGGAAAGGAATTCTCCTGCATTGTCAGGCTTGCCTTTCCCATAGCAAAATGTCACAACTTTGGTGGCCTTGGGTGGAATCCTTTAGTCTATCTTCCCTGAATGAGGGGGGGGGCGTGCAGCGGTGACCCACGTCCCCTCCTCTTTGCGGCAGCGATACCAAGGTTCCCCATTAAAGGGGTTGTTTGAGGGGAGGCTCTGGCCGTATGCCTAGAGGTCGTCATTGCTCTCCCCTGCGATGGTGGCATAACGGCGGTGCGCTCTCTCTGCTTGAACATATGTTCTCCAGAGCCAGCCCCCCCCCCACTGGATAACCCTGATGTTCCCCAGATCCCCGGCGGGGGACTGGGAGGGATTAATGCCCAATGCCTGAGCCAAGGTCTACCCCCATCAGAAACATAATAAAGTTGTGGCCAATTTTAATCCCATAGCATGTTGTCTTGAGACGTTATTCCACACGCCCAGGGTTTGGGGGACTCCGCCTGTCCACGCAATGTAACACTTTTGGGAAAATACAGAAGAATTCAGTGGATGGAAACCTGAATGGGAGCACTTCACATTGCAACCTTTTGTTGCGTGTTTCACTTGCAACACATATCTCCACACATGAAAATCCTCTAAAGTATGTAGGTCCAGGTCGTTGTAGCTTTCCCCATGAATAATTCTTTGGCTGTAATTTTGTGATTTGGGTGTGTTTGTGTGCAGAACTCCCGAATCAAGAAAATGATTATCTGGGCCTCCCTAAGTATAATTAATGGACAATGAACACAAACCTTTTGGCTGGCAATGCTTCGTTTTTCTTTTGAAGAAAAAGAAAGTAAGCTTTAATGTTTCCGGTACAAGGAAGAAAACTGTGTGTGAAAGATAAAGGGCTTCCTCATTGGTTGCTGCAATGAAGATTACAGAGCAATACAAAACAACCTTTTGAATTGCACTAGTTTTGAGACGATTGCTAGTTGGAAAGCATTCTCTCAGAATTCTCAGCAGGGCTGTGTTTCTGATCTGTTTTTCCATTTTTGCACCATAGGTAAATCTTTGGATTTTGTCACTAGCATTGCAAATGCTGCTGGATGCGAATTTCTCATTTGCACTCCCCCCCCCCTTCCAGTTGATCTTTACTGTGTCTGATTCTGGGGCATCAGTGACACTTTAGTCTCCTTGGGGAAAGGCTAAGCAAGAAGATGACATCAGAACTGGCTCAGGGTGTGAGAAGCCGAGTGACAATAATTTACTCCAAGCTGGAGAAGATTGGTTTTCAGAATGAAATAAGCACGTTAGATGTATGTGTGTGGGCAACATGATGAAAGTGTAGTTATTTGTTTGCAAATGCAAAAGTAATCCACATTGATGAAAATAATTAGAACTTCTCAGGACATTTTACTGGTAGAAAGGCAACGGCAACGCTTTCACCCAGTACAGAGTTAGCATATGGGAATCATTGTAGTGACTAAAGCCAAGAGCTCAATGTCTTTTAAAATGTGCTAGACATTAATACAGACATTAAAGATGCAATATTATAATGTCAAAGGTTGGACACCTAATTTAGGAACATCTCTTGAAGGGGCTCAAATCCATAGCTCAATCTGTTGCTGTTTCAAAACACAGCATTTTGAATACTGACCTAGGTGCTAGATAGCATTGCAAATTCTCTTATTTTTAAGGAGCAGATGAAGTGAGTTGAAAGAAACAGATACAAAAGTTGAGTGTAGGGTACAGGCAGAATAAGCAAAGCAATCAAATTTATCTGTTTATTTAAGCTGTAATCCTGCCATATTACAAAGATTCAAAAATTCTCCACATGGTTTTAAGTTTTAGCCTCTAAAGTTGTGTGTAAACTTGCTTCATTTTTTCATCAGGGTTGCTGAGAGAGGAGGCTAAAAGAAACATTTCACTGTGTGGACAGCATCTTAAAAAGCAGAGACATCACCTTGCCGACAAAGGTTCTTATAGTTAAAGCTATGGTTTTCCCGTAGTGATGTATGGAAGTGAGAGCTGGACCATAAAGAAGGCTGATTGCCAAAGAATTGATGCTTTTGAATTATGGTGCTGGAGGAGACTCTTGAGAGTCCCATGGACTGCAAGAAGAACAAACCTATCCATTCTTAAGGAAATCAGCCCTGAGTGCTCACTAGAAGGACAGATCCTGAAGCTGAGGTTCCAGTACTTTGTCCACCTCATGAAAAGAGATGACTTCCTGGAAAAGACCCTGATGTTGGGAAAGATGGAGGGCACAAGGAGAAGGGGACGACAGAGGACGAGATAGTTGACAGTGTTCTCGAAGCTACCAGCATGAGTTTGACCAAACTGCGGGAGGCAGTGGAAGACAGGAGTGCCTGGTGTGCTCTGGTCCATGGGGTCACGAAGAGTCGGATACGACTAAACGACTAAACAACAACAACACTGCGTGGGTAGTGCCATGATATAGTTTAGTCATTAGGTGGCAATGGTCTTACTTGTCTCTTTTTGCTGGTGCTATTCTGTCTTGTTTAAGACAGGTAATGCAGATATTGTCTAGCTTCCTAACTGGCGGGCCTTCCATGACAAACCCTACCTTCCCCACTTCAAATGCACAATGAAACTCAAAAAAAACCTCATAGTAATTCTTTCACAAAGACCGCTTCCTGCTTCTAGAACGTTTCTGCCTTCAAATTTCTCTTCCCACCGAAGTGTTATGATCTCTTTTTAATGCATTGGAGGGGCGGGAGAAAAAGTTGTTCATGTGGCCTATATTTTTCAAAACATGTTAGGTTGGAAAGATGTGGCAATGTGAACCGTCTCCTGTTTGCTCTGAGGCCCATGGATTTTCTCAGCAGATTTTCATAAGTTACCTTCTTAATCCTTCCTCATTTTTTTGGTTAAAAAAATAAATCTATTTTTTCTTCTTAGTAGTTTGCTGTACCTCCCTATAGGATTTTTGTATGAATTCCATACACAGACTTGATGTGCCCAATGAAAATCAAGGACAGCTGTTTCCTAAATCTCATCATCCTTTCATTTTTAATATTTTCCAGTAATTAGCTTGTCTACAAGAAATACCATACTCCCCTATAGCACTCTTGAGTATAGTGAGAGAGTGATTGCCTGCTCGTGATCTATGAATTTTTACATCTTACTAACATCCTAAGTAATTATTCTGGAAGCTCTGTTCACCTTTTCCAAGATCATCAATATTACCCGTGTTTGAAAGGAAGCCTTAAGTGAACATCCTGACTAAAGGTTCTCCAATCTCTCTTGCTGTCTGCCTTCTGAATTCAGAAAGTGATCTGCGCAGGGCCCTCGAGTCCTGTCAGCTCTAATTTGAGACGTTGTAATTTCTTGATCACCTGTTCTGTGGTGATCATAATTTCTTTCTGTCAGGTCCTTCCTCCCTGGAGAAATCTATGTCTGTTTCTGTCATCTAATATGGAATCCCGTTTTTCTTTTCTTTTTGGAAACACTGAGGGAAAGCATTAAAGTAATATATTTAGCAATATCTCTTTCCCTTATTTAATAAATTGCCCCATGTCTATTGACTCCAAAGACAGTAATTATGCAGAGGAGCTTTATTTTATAATCAGCTTGTAATATAATTCTTAGCATTTATACAGCATATTTAGAGTGTTTGCATATCCATTAAGTTGTGGAAATGTTTACAACAACTTTGTAGGTAGGTTGATATTATCATCTCCCTATTGCAGTGTGTGTGTGTGTGTAGCACAGACATTGTGACTTACCTAAAATGACCTGACAAGTTTATAGCAGAGGCGAGATTCAAACCAGGGATGTCCTCCAGCCCAAGCGCCCATCTCCTCCAACATACTGGCCAGTTATTTGGCCCATAACCAAATGCAAAGACTGAAAGTAATGGTCCTCTCCAGTTTGTTCCTGGAGCCTGTTTCTGGAATATGGAGCCCAGCATGGTGAAAGATGAGATTAGAATTTATAGACCTAGTGGCTGTCTAGAGGTCAATGTACCACATTTGACATTTGAGGTCAATAAGTTTCTCAAAAGATGTGAATCTCTTAAGGGTTACCATTCTTCATCAGTTAACTAATTTTACGGAGTAATTTGTTACGTACATTCTGGGTTTAACCACATATTATATGCTTAATGATACAAATTATTTCTGTTCATTTTCTGGTTTCTCTATAAGAGCAACTGGCTGTTCAGATGAAATGAATCCTACGTGCTGAATAGCATCCTGCTTCTTTTTTCCAGTTGCAAAGAATACACTCTTTCAGCTGGAAAGAAGAAAGTCCACCCTAGCTACAATAGGCTTGATTTAGAAAGTTCTGAGCTACATTTCATGGAAAAAACTTAAAGAGTAAATACAATTTTTTTATGATGGCCCTGGTGATTTCAGTGTGGTTTGGCTCCAGTCTTAGAATTCGAATGGAAGAACATGAGCCAAACTATCTAGAAATCAATTTTAATGCTTGATTTGCCATTCCCTCTTGGCAGACTGTAAGGGGTTTTTCCCTCTCTCTGTGCCATGGAAACCCAAATCCCATGTGGGACCACTCTCTAAACCCAGGATTGCTCTCCAGGCTCCAGAAAGCTGGCTCTCAGCATCATCTGCTATTTTCCTCAAGGTGAGCCAGAAGCTGATGTTACATGTCTATGTAGTTTTCATATGCCTGGCCACTGTTTCTGCTTCTGTTTGCACAGACCACAATATTCTGGCATCCTAGTTCCGAATGCCTTCACCTGGAAGGAAGTTCAGCTAATTTTATTGGAACTCATCTCTAAGTAGAGATGGGGAAATCTCCCTTTGAAAAGCTCACAACTGGACCCAACATAGTGGAACTGTTTCAATCTGAAAATAGTTTGGTTACTCCCAAGTTCAGTTTGAACCCTGTTCTGTCACATGCACAATGATCTCAGTGTGTGTGGGTCAGGGGCCAATTTATCTCCTAGTTTCCTTGCCATTGAGCCTCCACTCCAGGGTTGGGGAACCTTTTCTGATCAGCAGGGCAGATCCATATCTTCCCACCCCAAATTTGACCGGGGGGGGGGCTGCTCAGCTGTCCATCATCTGATGTTGCCCTGATGTCAGATGGTGCTGAGCTTCAAAGCCCTGATCACCTTATAATTAGAAGTGTTTATCTGATGAAGCTACATGAATAAGAAACAACGAAGAAACATGTTTCACTCTTCTCTTCACACCTCCGTATCCTTGACCAATTCCCACAAACTCGTAAGAAACTGTTTTATTGCTGAAAATCGTTCTGGGTCCTCACTAGAGAAAAGTACCTGGGAAGACTCTCATTTAGAGCCACTTCCACATTGAATCAAAACCAGCTGTTGCCTTATTTTAACAAAATTATTTAAAGGTGTTTGGGGAATACATTTAACACTACTTCGTGCCTGCCTGGCCCATGCCCCCCAAAGATGTTGGAGATCTACTGTGCAGTGCGACGGGATGGAAAGGGCAGTGTTTTCCAGCATATGTGCAACATAGTTTATTTTATCATCTTGTCGTGTTTTAGAAAATGTAGCTCCACAGACTTCCCTGGTGGAAATTATTTTTAAGCACTATATTGCTGGGGTCTAAAGTGAGTTTCAATAAGATCAATGTTTTTGAAGAAAGTAGGGCTGCCATACGTCTGGATTTTCCCGGACATTACCGGGGGGATTTCCAAAAGGTGGCACTTTGTCCTGGATCTTAGGCAAGTCAATTGAATTTAATTATTTTTTTGCTTTTTTGCGTAGTATTAGTGAGGGAAAGAGTGTGATCCATATATAGAACTTCCAGTTCCAAATATAATAGGGCAAATATATTCATATAGTGTTTCAGTCCTATGCCTGTCTTCTCTGAAGTAAGTCCTACAGAGTCCAGTGGGACTTATTCCCATGTGTGTATTGGATTGCAGCTTTAAGCTACTCTAACTTGCTACCATTTGCTTATAAATGTGACAAACAATCAGAGGCTGTGGCTACCAGGATTGATGTCATATAATACGCGGAATGGCCCAAAGATAAGGACTTGATCACAAGTCTGGACCAGGGAATTTGGAAATGTGTAGTTTTCTTGCTCTTCTGAAGGCCTCTTTGCAACCTTGGAAGACATTTTTGCTTGCGTAATCTCCACTTTGTCCCACTTTCCATTTGCAGAACAAAATAAGATTGTCCCTTTGTACATCTATAAAGATAGGAAGCTGCCTCAGACCAAGTCAGCCTGTGAAGACCACTAACTTAGTATTGTCTTCAGTGAGGACTCATCCACACTTCCACTTCTCCTGCCATTTCCACTCAGGAAAGCCCACTCTTTACAGCTGAATCAGAGCAAACATCATTTGGTTTTTCCACGGATTAACATTTGCTACAATTGATCAAGGACCTTTGACTTTTGCAGTGAAGGCATGTGCTATACTACTGAGCAACAGCCTCTTCTTAAACATTGGATTAATAGATTAGCCCACCACTTGCATTAACTGATGATGGGTTAATACAAGGAAACCCAGGCAATTCACCCCTCTTTTGTAGAATTAAAATGTGCTTCTCCTGCCCTTTTCTGCTTTCAGGGTGCTTTCAGTTCAATTCTGTGGTTTTGATTTTTACCGTAATCATTGCATTTGCAAAGGCTCAAATATTTATCTTGCCTTATGAAGGATCATCATAGTAAAGGCAGCGCATTGAAGCTGGTAGAATTTTGAGCTTGAAGCAATGTACTCTTGAGAGCAACACCCCCCCCCCCACTCCCCACATACAGGGACATAGAATCATAGAATCATAGAATCATAGAGTTGGAAGAGACCACAAGGGCCATCGAGTCCAACCCCCTGCCAAGCAGGAAACACCATCAGAGCACTCCTGACATATGGTTGTCAAGCCTCTGCTTAAAGACCTCCAAAGAAGGAGACTCCACCACACTCCTTGGCAGCAAATTCCACTGTCGAACAGCTCTTACTGTCAGGAAGTTCTTCCTAATGTTTAGGTGGAATCTTCTTTCTTGTAGTTTGGATCCATTGCTCCGTGTCCGCTTCTCTGGAGCAGCAGAAAACAACCTTTCTCCCTCCTCTATGTGACATCCTTTTATATATTTGAACATGGCTATCATATCACCCCTTAACCTCCTCTTCTCCAGGCTAAACATGCCCAGCTCCCTTAGCCGTTCCTCATAAGACACTGCTAGCCATGCACTTTGGGGCAGAGGGTTGGGATCCCCACAACTCAGGATGCCACCAAACAACCCTGCAGGGTCACAATGTATTTTCTCAGTCCCCTGTTACTTAAATAACAAAAATAATCATAGTGAAGCAAGGGTGCACTCAGATAATTCAGACTGAGAATGGCTTAACAAAGCATGTAAAAACTTACTGAAGTGACATGTAGTCTTTCTGCTGGGGCTGTGGTGTTCCTTCTATTTTTCAACAAAGAGGTGAGCATTTGTAGAATCATCAAGTTGGAGGGTTATCTAGTCCAACCCCCTGCAATGCAGTGATCTCAACACACAGTCCCCCATCCAATTTGAAATGTACTAGAGCCCGCTTAGCTTTGCAAATGTGGGAGCAGCTTAATTGCTGCAAGACGAGGAGGTCTCCCCTCATGGTCCTCAGGACAACATACATCAAGCTTAGGCCATATTATCCCACACAACGGCCTAGCAAGGTAGACTGAGAGATAGTGATTGGTCAAAGGGTACAGTGATTTCCATGGCTGAGCAGAAATTTTTAACCCAGTTCTCCTTGGTCAAAGGCCAACTCTCCTATTCTCCACACTGCACTGGCTCTCCTGTAATGCCAAAGAGAACTATTATTACTATTTTGATAACATAACAGTTATCATCAGATTCAACAGTGACTAGCTGAAATATAAACAAGACCCCCTCATATATATATTCATGGAGTGCTTGTCTTATTTGTGTATTCCTGAAGACACCATGTCGCCAGGCTACACCAACGTTCACTGCATATCACGGTGCCTGGAATGTTATCAAGCGCTCTAGTTATAGATCACGAATAAAAATGTTCCAGATTGATTCATGTGCATTTCCAAAATTTGGACCTGTGTTGTGTCACTTGCAATGATTAAAAAAAAAAAGCCAACTGTATCTGATTTCTGTGGGTTGCCAGGCTCTGAGTAATGCCACGTTGTGTATTCTGTATTTTGAGTTCCAAAATCTTCATTTTTGCCTTTGTTGTTCGAAGTTGTGAAGTTGTGCATGCGCAATAACCTTCAGTGTACTGTCCTAGGTATTTTTTTTAAAGTCTCAACTAAAATAAAATAAAATGATTGGAAAAAAATATGGAATCCATCTATCTATTCCAGCACCAGCAACCAGAGAATTTTCTGGCTCTTGCTGCCCTCCACAATGAAGGGCCAGTTGGCAGAAGGCACAGGAGCAACCCAGGACATTCTGCGGCCTGAGATGGAGGTGGCACCCCACCATCACCTGTCAAAGCCAGCCAAGTTATTTTTGGCACCTGAGGCAGACAAGTCCACATGCATCCCTCTCCTTCACAGGTTCTAAAAATACAATTATAATAAATTAAATAAGTATTAACTTTCTGGCTTTTGTGACATGCAAGATCAACTGCCCGGAGCAGCCGTCTCTCTCTACCTCATAGCAGGGCTGGGCGTACGGGCAATCATTCCTGACTTCTTCTGTTTTTTGGTATGTGGCATAAGGGTTTGATATGTGGCATAAGGTTTTCCCCCAGCATCTTGTCCGTGTGATGGCCTCACAGAAAAGAGCTGTCCTGTGAGCAATTGCAACGGGGACGGGAGAGCCTATAGAAGGCTGCTTCTCGTGGAGCTCAGGGCCATTTTGCCTTGAGAGCTTCCTGCCCACCAATCTGCAGGTTAGAGCCTTCACTGAGCATTTTTGAGTCGCTGGTTGATGGAGCCGGAAAGGATCCCCCCCCTCAACTGCATTGGTACTTGTTTTTTTTTTGTTTGTGTGCCTTGAAGGATTAATTACCTGAAGGAGCGTCTCCACCCCCATCGTTCTGCCCGGACGCTGAGGTCCAGTGCTGCGGGCCTACTGGCGGTTCCCTAGCTGCGAGAAGCCAAGTTACAGGGAACCAGGCAGAGGGCCTTCTCGGTGGTGGCGCCCGCCCTGTGGAACGCCCTCCCACCAGATGTCAAAGAGAAAAACAACTACCAGACTTTTAGAAGACATCTGAAGGCAGCCCTGTTTAGGGAAGCTTTTAATGTTTAATAGATTATTGTATTTTAATATTCTGTTGGAAGCCACCAAGAAAGAGTGGCTGGGGAAACCCAGCCAGATGGGCAGGGTATAAATAAATTATTATTATTATTATTATTATTATTATTATTATTATTATTATTATTATTATTATTTCCTCAGTGAAATTATGGCATTCCTTTGTTTGACAAAAGAACATGGTTTGAATGAGGGCGGGAATGGCATTGTGCATGATCAGCATAGAGGGCATAAGGGACCCAAGGGGAGTAATGACCACAGCACCCCCAAGCTCAGGTTGGGGTATCTGGCTGGTCGGAATCTGCACCATGGCAATGTTCAACATTGGCCGACTCCCATGGAATGGGCTTGGGCAATTCCATCAACATGGGGTTGTGGAATGATGAACTAATCCTGGCCCCTATGCCAGGCCAACACTTACCCTGCTGTCAATAAATATTTGGCCTGATTTTATCCCATCATTGTTGTACAGTCTGGTTATCTGCTGCTCTCGTGGCTCATATAATGTGCCTCCCTGGGCAACAACTGCTTCCTCGTTGTTTGACTGGGGAACTATGGCAAAAAACTGAAATAGCACTGTCTTCTTGGTTCGGTTCCTCATAACAAGGAACACCCTTTAGCCAGCAGAATTATAAGACATTTTAAGGAGACTGCTTCTGTGTATACATTACACAGTGACTAAGCTGGCTGGAACAGATTCTTCCCGTTCAACATTAGCCCTTACCATGTTCTCTACTCTAACATTTATATGCAATAAGCTAAGCACATATATAGCTATTTTATTAAATTGCCAAAGCAAAACCCATCATTAGTCCTGTATACTACAAAGCTATGGAAGATGCAGACTAATGCAAAATGCAGATCTGCTGTTTATGGTGTACATATTATTAGATCATAGTTTAGCACGCAAATGGTTGCTAATAAGTACATTTGCCCTATAATTACACAAATAATGTATCGGTCTGGCAAAAAAGGTATGATAATATTTAACAAACCTTCATTGAGCATATGGAACTTCAAAATTCTAATAAGCTCTGTTCAATACAACAGGATTTACTTCTGAGTAAATGCAAAACATTGAGCTAAGTGTTTAATCTGTGTATATAAGCTTTTTGTAACACTTTGTTTACCATATGTAAGGATTTATTTGATTCTTTTTTAAAAAAAAGAAATGTCTTATAAAATTTAAGCTATTTTCCTTGGCATATCTTGTAAGAAGAAAGAAGCATATAAATCGGTGGGCCTTACTTCTGAATGACATTCAGACTGCCAATTTTACTTGTTTGTGGATTTTGTGGACCATTATTGAAACTATTTATCTGATACTAGATGCAATCTAAAGGAGGTTGACTCTAATTTTCTCTTAGGGGCAAAAGGTTACCATTCAATTAAAAGGTCACCTGGAATGTGAACACCTGTATTACTGAGAGCTAAACCTGGCCAGAGCAAGCCAGTATCTTTGAGTAGGTTTTCCCCCTGTTCTCTCCTTGCAGTGTTCACATTTACTTTGTGCATTCATACATTTGTCACATATCTCAATTGGAGCAAGCTCTCAATCCCCATCTGTTAAATAGGAATAACAGAAACCTGTGAATGAGTAATATAGACACTGTAAAGCATTTTGCAAGCTAAACCGCAGTGATGGGGCAAACTCCCCTCAGCTTGCTTCAGAATTAAGTTGGCAATTATGAGCATCACCAGAGAATGCGGAAGCATTTTAAACAATTGTTCTAAATTGGCTTGTAGTGTTTCTGCACCTTATCATATTAATCGATCATTTTACTACCCAAGTCAAGGACTTCAATGGCAACTCAGACAGAGCTATGCAAATGCCATAAAGAATGATTTGAGAATCCAATGAGCTAGGTAGGGGGAAACCATAACTTTAAGTGCTATAAGTGCCTAGTTGGAATGCAACTTTACACACATGCAAAATGACTTCCATCGGCAACATGTAATTTTTAAGTAACATTGAGGAAAAAACTGGGCTTGACTCTTCACTTAGCCCAAGTGAGTAGAATTAAGAAATCAATATTTCCTGGGGATTTCACACCAGCTCTGATATAACAATGAGGACACACAGCTTTATTCAGAATGTGCAGAGTGTATCCCTGAAAACTCCAAATCCTGTTGGGTTTTTCAATATCATGCAAATTTTATACTAGAGTCATCAAATTGCTTTCTTTTGACTTGGCTAGACCCCATATTGCCTTTTGCAGTGGATATCTTACTTTGATATATCCTGCCCCATGCCAGATTCTCCCTCTTTGGCAGGGGTCAGCAAACTTTTTCAGCACTGTCCCTTAGACCTTGTGGGGGGCTGGACTCTATTTTGAAAAAAATAATGAACCAATTCCTATGCCCCACAAATAAGCCAGAGATGCATTTTATTACATGAGCATTCTACTCATGTAAAAGCACACTGATTCCCGGACCGTCCACAGGCCAGATTTAGAAGGCAATTGGACCTCATCTGGCCCCCGGGCCTTAGTTTGCCTACCCATGCTCTTTGTGCTCAAAATAAGAGGTATGTATTCCTTCGTAGACAGAGTAGCTGAAAGCCCAATGAGAATGTATTGGAAACATTGGGCTAGATTTACACTAACTTAGACTTAGGAACAAATCATGTGTGACATTAGCCAAATTATTTTAACATGAGGATAAACCTGGTTGTTTTTATTTTAGAGAAAAAGTAGTCACAGAACCCCAATCCGAAGCCAGTCTCAGTTGGGGCCCCACTCTAGTTTTGTGCTGAAAATAGCATTCCACTCGTGGCATTTTTTTCTCCTGAAAGTGCTATCTATTGTAAAAAACACATTTGGCATAAATAGCAGCCAGGAAGAGGTCCCAATTTGAATTGGGAAAACCAATGTAGGATTCTAATTTGAATCACAAGCACATTCCAGATCAGGGCCACAGGACTGGTTTCCCCCCTCCAAAATAAAAGTACCCAAGCTAAGTATGCTTGTTTCAACATGTGACTGCTGTGACATGTAGTTTGGTCTTATTGTCACGTGTAGTTTGTTTTCAATAGGACCTAAGTACAGTTAATCTGGCCTGGCTGTAACTCTTACTGCTGGACTAAACTGACTTCGACTTGACTGAGCTAGGGAGTTTTATATACGTACTTCATATAGATATGCCGCACTGCAAACTTGCCTGGAACCAATCAAACTATGCCAAATTTTTGCATATCACCTTCTTCCAATTAAAAACATTTTTTCCAGCATTACTTTTTATTGTTCCCTTTGTAGCTCAGGGTAATAAGACCAGAGCGACTTAAGACAGAGACACAGAGAAACCACAAGGCCATCTTCCCTGTTAACCAAAACGCTTTCTCATCTACCAAGTGGCAGAGCAGACAAAAGAGCTTTGATCACTTTCAGTCTCTCTTCACAAGAAGACTTGTTTTAATTATAGAATACCTCAGCTATTACTACACATTTGCCTGGCACAGTTGGCATATGACATCATTACACAAAAGCCTGGGTCCCCCCCCTCCCTTAGAGCATTCCAGCCCTAGGTTGTTCTGCTTAGAACTAAAGAAGCAGACTTATTTGCAGCCAAAGGAAGGTGGTGTCTTTAAATTAGAGCCAATAAAAATAAGATAGTAATCCGGAACCATTCCAAAGGAATGACCACAAAGGCAACAGCCACCTAATGAAGACATTTTCCCATTCACTGCTCCATGCATTGGTTTCCGGCAAACGCTTAACAATGCTTCAAGAGTTCCCCACTGCCCCAGAGACGCAAGAATACGGTTGAATTTCCCGTAATCCCAAGGCCAACATTAATTTTACAAACTCGTATTGTTCTCTAAAAAGAAAAGAAAAAAAACATTGCTTTGGGAATGTTTTTCTTTCTGAGCCACTGTGACATGCTGTATGGCAAATACCCTGCGGATTAAAAACCAGATGAGGTCAGTGCCACATGAAAGGAAGCCTGATAGAATCTCATAATCATGTATTTAAGTGTCATAGAGCTGCAACATGATACTCTGTAAAACCGTGGAGGACTGTATTCCTAATTAACCTGCGTGATTTCTGTCAGCTTCTTCTGTTTCATAAAATAAAGAGTCTTATATATGCATATCATATGAAATATTACCTTGGAGTAATGCAAGAGGCATTATTATTAATTGCATTACAAGTATATATGACTTGCTCCTTTCCCCAACATAATTATTCTCCTATCTAACGAAATCTTTTTGACACTATTAGCAGTGCAAGGCCAAAGGAAGTGCCACATCCTTCATATTGCCCACATCATTCAAGTACTAGCTCATAGAGGTTGTTTTTTTAAAAAAATCATATTGTTATAATTGCCTCTCTGATGTACGTCTGCATTTACCTCCATCACAACTGACATGATGTGACAGGGGCAAAAGCAAGGAAAAAATAAAATGCTAAACTAAAACCTTAATTATAAATCCTTTTGAACAATAGGTAAAGGTAAAGGACCCCTGGACAGTTAAGTCCAGTCAAAGGTGACTCTGAGGTTGCAGCGCTCATCTCGCTTTCAGGCCTAGGGAACCAGTGTTTGTCCACAGACGGCTTTCCGGGTCATGTGGTCAGCAGGACTAAACCGCTTCTGGCACAACAGAACACCGTGACGGAAGCAAGAGTGCACGGAAAGGCCGTTTACCTTCCCGCCACAGGAATTTATTTACTTGCACTGGCATGCGTTTGAACTGCTAGGTTGGCAGGAGCTGGGACAGAGCAATGGGAGCTCACCCCGTTGTGTGGATTCAAACCGCCAACCTTCTGATCGGCAAGCCCAAGAGGCTCAGAGTTTAGACCACAGCGCCACCCACATCTCCTTTGAACAATATATATAGGTGTAGGATAACTAGCCTCATATAACCAACATATTTAAGCCTAATTAGTTAACGAAGGGATTAAGACCACAGAGTAAGCTGTCCTGCCAAGCTCTAGCTGTGTCCACTTCCACTCACCTGGGGAGGAACTAGGTAATCAAGCTTTTGATCTTCCTGGTCTACCTGAGAAACCCACCGTGTGAAGAGGTTTGAGCTAGTTGCTCTAGCTCAGCAGCATGTGGGAGTCATAAAGCCATAGCAGAGGCTTGTAAGACTGCAGGGTGCCCCCTGACCTCGGCTGACCAGCACTCTGAGCTTTACAATGTATTGGAATGTATTGACCTTAAATGGAGTTGTGTTTCCTCTGGGCAGTGATGACCCTATATGGTGATGTGTGTAATAAAAGCCTTGACCGGATGAGGTAACGGGAGACATTGGCAAACGGCCATGCGGCTGGGGAGAACAAAGGAGAATAAATCGGGGGAGAGCAGAGAGAGGATCTGCTCTTACCATCATGAAAATATAGCTGGCTTTCTGTGTCATTTTTCTATGCTAATCACCATCTCATGACGGCTGGATCTCCGTCAAGTGGTGCCTTCTCTGAGGCGAACTTAAAGAAAACAGTCTGAGGCAGACTAAGAGGATTTTAAAAGAAAACCGTGTGAGGTTCTTCGATTCACACAACGGCAATCATTGACTCACTACGCCCGGCAAGGGTTGCAAAGCGCTGAAGCATCTTAGGATCCCGGTGAGTTGATCCCTTTTATATTGATTTTAGAAAAATGGGCAGCTCTCTGTCTATTCCCCAACAGAAATTTTTAAAAGACTTAAAATTTCTCCTCTCCTCCAACAAATTGGAAGTTCCTGAGGGTGATTTGATACAGCTCATTCTGGCCATCGATGAGCATTGCCCCTGGTTTCCTGCGGATGGAACTTGGGAATTAAAACATTGGGATAAGATTGGAACACATTTTCACGGACACCCCAGCATTGGTGTTCTGATTCTAAATGCATGGTGCAAGGTTCGTTACGCCATGGGCTCTTTAACTCCAAATAATATCTCCATGGCTGTATTGCCAACATCACCCCCGGCTTCTTTAGTCCAGCCTGCTGTGATGCCGCCTGTTCCAGCACTCGCCTTGCCAGCACCCCCAGACCCCAAGCCTCCGGACTACACTTCCTCACCAGAGGACCCAATCCTGCAAAAATACCATGGTTTGGCTGGCAATGATCCTACTTTCTCATCGACAGAACCAGCCACCCCTTTTCAACGTGCAGTACTTGCCTGTTCCTTAATTCAGGATACTGTGGCATTTCCCGTCATTGTGCCCCCTGCTGGTGCTCCAGCAGGAACTCAAGCCCAGCACCAACCATTTGACATTTCTGACACAGGTCACCTATGTTCTGGCTACCCCCTTGTCTCTCACACCTATCCCCTCTGCAATGACCCTTTTCACAGATGGAACAAGAAGTAGGGGAGTAGTGACATGGGAAGAGGGAGGAAAATGGAAAAGTTTATTTACCCCTCCACAGTCTTCTGCTCAGCGAGCTGAGCTAGCAGCTGTGATTCTTGCCTTTCAATCCTTTCCTACTCAACCTTTCAATCTTATTGTGGATACTCAGTATGTATATCGCATTTTTACTGTTTTACCAATATCTTATATAACTCCTTCCTTGGATTCTGACTTGTTTTCTTTGTTTCTCGCCCTGCAGGCCTTACTTCAGCACAGAGAGTTCCCTTATTATGTTGCACATCTTCGCTCCCACACATCGCACCCAGGGTATTTAGCAGAGGGCAATGCAAGAGCAGATGCAGCGTTGAGGGACATTTCTGCCTTTTCTCTCTTTTCTGATCCTGTACTATGTCATAACACCTTTCATCTCCCTGCGAAAGCATTGGCTAAGCATTGGCTGGATCTCCGTCAGCAGCATGACTCTCACAAGCCTCTGTTGTGTTCATATACCAATAATTTAGAAACTGTATGGAAAAGCACATGAATCTGACCTTTGGAGAGTTTGTAAGCTAACAATTTTAAACTTATTTATTTAATAATAATAATAATAATAATAATAATAATAATAATAATAATAAATCTTGCCCAGAGCAACACAAAACAATTTACAAACTTTCCATATTAAAACCCAGTCTAAATCCAGATTGAAATGGATCTATGAAGATAGCAGGCTTTCCACTTCAGATGGTGACAGAGTTAGTGTACTCATCCCACCTGAAGAGACCCATTGCCCTTTAACCACTATGTAGAAATAGCATTTTTCACACAAAATATTTTAACATTAGCTAATTATTTTGTTAGTGCGTTGTCACAGCATCAAAAGCTGGTTTGCATGTCAAAATTGGGTTGGAAAAAGCAAGTGGTCCTGCCTGCGGTAGAAAGCTTGGCACTGAAGATGCCAGTGACTTTTATGAGCAGCTTGCGTGAGAAAGGCGGGGCGGGGGAGATAAGAAAACAGCACACAATGCTTGCATCTTAAAAGGCACAGATACCTTGGCTGGGAGGCCATGGGCCCAAATGATTCCCCATCCTGATCAGGTAAGTTCCTTGCTGCCCCTCTGAGCTGCATGCATAGAGCCTTGCCAAATAAACTGCATTTGTGCCAATCAGCTGGTTAGAGGGACTGGGCTGAATTCTCCTCACTCTCCTTCGCTTAACAGATGATGGGCATGATTATGTTTTTTTTTTTTTTTTTATAATATATTTATTAAAGTTTTCAAATAAAGCATATATTAGATAAGCACTTATCATTGTCCATTTAACATCTCTCAATTGTTACATGGGACTCCCCCACACCTCCCGCATACACTTACATCATTATTAAATTAGTTTCAAACAAATTATCATTTAATTCATCTTAATTAATAATCTTAATTTGGTTTGACATATAATTCAACCTTAAATCTGATTTAATGGTAGACAATTGTCTGCACTGGCATCCAATTCAGCACTCAGCCAAATTACAATATTTTTGTAAATAAATCTTAAATTTCCTCCAGTCTTCTTCCATCCTTTCTTCTCTCTGGTCTCGAATTCTGCCGGTCATCTCGGCTAATTGCATATAGTCCATCAGTTGCATCTGCCATTCTTCCACAGTGGGTAGCTCCTGAGTTTTCCAATTCTTGGCAATTAATATTCTTGCTGCTGTTGTTGCGTACAAAAAGAATGTTCTGTCCTCTTTTAACACACTCTGGCCGACAATACCCAGGAGAAAGGCCTCTGATTTCTTAGTGAAGGTGTATTTAAACACCTTTTTTAATTCATTATATATCTTCTCCCAAAAGGCCTTCACTCTAGGGCAGGTCCACCAGAGGTGAAAAAATGTTCCTTCATTTTCCTTACATTTCCAACATTTGCTGTCAGACGAATGGTATATTTTAGCCAGTTTAACAGGGGTCATGTACCATCTATACATCATTTTCATCACATTTTCCTTCAACGCATTACATGCAGTGAAGTTCAGCCCAGAGGTCCACAACCTTTCCCAATCTTCAAACATAATATTATACCCAATATCCTGCGCCCATTTTATCATTGTTGATTTTACCATTTCGTCATGTGTGTTCCATTTCAGCAGCAAGTTATACATTCTTGAAAGTACCTTAGTCTTAGGTTCTAACAGTTCAGTTTCTAACTTTGACTTTTCCACTTGGAATCCTAGCTTTTTGTCATTTTTAAACACTTCTTTAATCTGAGCATAGTGTAACCAGTCTCGCACTTTGTCTCTCATCTTTTCTAAACTCTGCAATTTCCAGTTGTCACCATCCTTTTCTATTATCTCCCAATATTTTGGCCAGTTGGCCTCCATATTGGCTCTTTTCCGAGCCTTAGCCTCCAGGGGTGACAGCCACCTCGGAGTTTTATTCTCCAGTAAGTCTTTATATTTTGTCCAGACATTAAAGACTGATTTTCTGACAATATGGTTCTTGAAGGCCTTATTTATCTTAGCTTTATCATACCATAAATATGCATGCCATCCAAACGCATTATTAAAACCTTCCAAATCCAAGACATCCGTATCTTCAAGAAGTAACCAATCTTTTAACCAGCAGAAAGCTGCAGCTTCATAATACAACTTTAAATCTGGCAGGGCAAAGCCCCCTCTTTCTTTCGCATCTGTTAATATTTTAAATTTGATTCTGGGCTTTTTGCCCTGCCAGACAAATTTAGAAATATCTTTCTGCCACTTCCGGAAGCACTCTGTCTTGTCTACAATCTGCAGTGTCTGAAACAAAAATAACATTTTTGGCAATACATTCATCTTGATGGCAGCTATTCGGCCTAACAAAGAAAGTTTTAGTCTTGACCACCTATCCAAGTCTCTCTTAATCTCTGACCAACATTTTTCATAATTATCTTTAAATAAACTCAGATTTTTTGCTATTATGTTTACCCCTAGGTATTTAACTTTTTTAACCACATTTAGTTCTGTCTCTTTCTGAAGCTGTTCCAACTCAATATCTGTCACGTTTTTCCCCAAAACTTTAGTTTTTTGCTTATTTAACTTAAATCCTGCCACTCGACCAAAGTTTTGAATCAGTTGTAGTACTCTTTTCAAACTAGACTCCGGCTCCTGTAATGTCAGAACTAGGTCATCTGCAAAAGCTTTAAGTTTATATTGTTTCGCTCCGACCTGAATCCCTTCCACCAACCGGTCCCCCCTAATCATATTCAGGAGCACTTCCAGAACCGAAATAAACAGTAATGGGGAAATCGGGCAGCCTTGTCGTGTACCTTTTTCAATTTTAAACTCTTCTGTAACCACATTGTTAACTATCAGTTTAGCCTTTTGTTCTGAATATATTGCCTCAATCCCGTTCTCAAACCCCCGTCCCACTCCCATTTCTTTTAAATTCCCCTTCATAAATTTCCAAGAAATGTTGTCAAAGGCTTTCTCCGCGTCTATAAAAATTAAAACTGCTTTAGTGTTTATGTTTGTTTGTAAAAGTTCCAATATGTCTATGATGTTCCTTATGTTAGTAAACATATGTCTGCCCGGGAGAAAGCCTGCCTGGTCTTTATGGATTATCTCACTTAAAACTTTCTTAAATCTTCGTGCCAAAACATCTGCAAATATTTTGTAATCCACATTTAAAAGGGAGATGGGACGGTAATTCTTGAGTTGTGTCTTTTCAGTTTCTGACTTTGGAATCAATGTGATAAATGCTTCTTTCCACGATTCAGGCGCCTTCTTCCCCTCCATTATTTCATTACTGACCTCCAACAAAGGTTGTATCAAATAATCCTTCAATGTCTTGTAGTAGTTAGAGGTCAGTCCATCTGGCCCTGGTGATTTGCCCTGTTTCAGACTCAGGATGGCCTGTTCAATCTCTTGTCGTGTTATTTTGCCATTTAAAATTGTTCTATTTTCTTCTGACAGCTTTGCTAATCCATTTCTCTCCAAAAATTGTGTAATCTCTATTTCATCTTGTGGCCCTTGAGTATATAACTTTTTAAAATACCTCTGGAAGCACTTTCTAATCTCTCCCGGGTTCTGAATGTTCCTTCCTTCGACCTCTAAGTTTGTTACTGTATTTAATCTTTGTCTCCTTTTCAACTGCCAAGCTAGCAGTTTCCCACATTTATTTGCCGATTCAAAAGTTTTTTGTTTCATTGTTTTAATCTTCCATTCTATTTCCTGATTTATCAGCTTGGAATATTGCGCCTGATAAAGTTTAATTTCTCTCAGAATCGGTTGGGACTTCGGGTTAGATCTTAACTTCTTCTCCAACTCTTTGATACTTTCCAGAATTTTATCTTTCTTTTCATTTTGCAGTCTTTTCTTTAAGGAATTCTGTTGAATCAAGAACCCTCTCATCACAGCTTTACTTGCATCCCAGATAGTTCTTTTTTCCACCGTAGTGTTCAAATTAATCTCAAAATAGTCCTTTAAGGTTTTTTGGGCCTTCTTTACAATTCTTTGATCTCTAAACAGGCCATCATTCATCTTCCATCTAAAGGAGCCGATTGGGATCAATGTCATATCCATTCTCAAGGCGTTATGGTCGGAGCATGTTTTGGGGCAGATTTCCACCTTCCTCACCTTAGGTGCCAGACTTCTAGTTATCCATATTTGGTCGATTCGTGTCCAAGTCAGTTGAGCTTCAGAGAAGAATGTTCCTTCTCTTCCCAGGGGGTTTCTAACTCTCCAGATGTCAACCCAGTCCATATTGTCAGTCATTTCAAAAAAGGTCTTAGGTAGTCTTCCCTCTTTAGTAATGTTCTGGTTCTGTGACTTATCCATATTTGTTGATACGACCCCGTTCATGTCCCCCATCATGATGACGTTGTTGTAATCCAGATAATCCAGCATGATCTCGTGCAACTTCTTATAAAAATCCGATTTTCCTTCATTTGGAGCATAAATTCCTAATATCAAAATTTTTTCTCCTTGATACTGTACTTCTATTGCGAGGATTCTTCCACTTTCATCTTTAAAGAGAAATTTTGGTGAAAGGCTCTCTTTTGCATAGATCACTACACCTCTCTTTTTAACTGTATCCGATGATATAAATTCTTGACCAAGCCTTTTATTTATTAACACCTTTCTATGGAGCCTAATCACATGTGTTTCTTGTAAGCATATAATGTCCAATTGTTCCTTTTTTAGAATATGAAAAATTTTAGACCTTTTTTCGGGGCTGTTACAGCCATTTATGTTCCAACTCAAAAGCTGCAGAGACATCCTGGATAGATCTGGTTATTCTTTCTGGGGTGGTACCTTGTTCTCCGGTCCTTGAGGATCCGAGGGGGCGGGCTCCCCTGGAAGTTCTGGCGCTGGCAATCCAAGTCCTTTGTGGAGGTCTTCTCCGTGTGCTCCCAAAAACTTGTCTCTATCTTCCACTGTTTTGATTTTGATCTTTCTCCCTCTGTAGGTAAAGGATAATCCTTGTGGAAACTCCCACCTGAAGATAATTGCGTTGCTTCTCAACAGTCTTGCCAATTCCGTGTAGTTAGATCTAAGGTCCAGCAACTGCTTAGGAATGTCCTTGTAGATTTCAATTCTCTTGCCCAAAATGTCTAGTGACTTTTCGTAGTGCAGGCCCAAAATCTTGTCCCTTTCCTCCTTTGATCTCAGTGTTATCAAACAATCTCTGGGCTTCTCTGTCCTTCTGACTCTGCCAAGCCTGAAAGCAGATACAATTTTAAAGTCTTTTTCCTCTAACTTCCAAAACTTGGCAAATTCCTTAGTTAGAAATTCAATAAAATTATCTTCTTCCACCTCTGGTATTGACCGTATCCTCAAGTTGGTCTCCCTGTTTCGCAGTTCTGTCATCAAAAAGTAAATCTGATGTTCTCCAACTTGTTTGCTGAGTGGTCTTACTTCTTTCTCAAGTTCTTCCAATCTTTGACTAGTATCCTCAGCCAGTTTACGATTTTCACCTACAGCCTCCTTTAATTCTCCAATAGACTGGGCATTCTGTGCAACTTGTCCAGTCAGCTTATTCAAGCTTTCTGTGTTCTGTTCAATTTTAGCTGTATGCAAATCAGCCTTCTTGTCCAGAGCCTCCAGTTTCTCCAAAATTTTCTCCAAGACAGAGCTACTTGTCCCTGAAGCCATATCTCCCAGGTGCAGCTCCTCTGTCTCACCCTCCCCTGCCTGTATTAGGGAGGCCGCCTCTATGTCTGGAGGCAAAGTGGAAGGCAAGGCCGGCACAGAAGATCTACGCTGTGAGGCTGCAGATAAAGTTAGAGTTGTTTGTTTAGTCCTTCCTCTTCTCCTTGCGCCACTCATTCCAAAGTTATCTGTAATCCAAGGTCAATCCAAGTTGTTCCCATGAGAAAGCAGAGTCCCAGATGCAATAGTCAAACAGAGGCCGGGAAAGGGAAAGTAAAACAAAGTCACTGCTGTAAGTCCAAAATCCTCTAGAGGGAGCTTAATACGTCTTCAGGGAAAAGATCAAATCCAAGTTAAACTTATAAATTTAAATCCATGTCTATCGCCTCCACAATGTATTATTTTTAGCAGAGTAAAACTTAAAGCAAAACAGTGTTTCTTACAGTGCCTTGACTGCAACAGTTTCAAAGTATCCAGTTCCAACTCAGAATGTTTCAAAATCTGAATTCAATGTATCCAAAGTTGCAAACTGGTGCTCATCCAGGCAGCTCCAGCACCAGAGATTCTTATTTATTTTATAATCCACTGGTGCCACAGAAGAAGGATATCAGTGCACCCCGAATATAACCAACAAAAGTCAATAGCTCAAAGTCTTTCACTCAGAAAACTGCTTTAACAGGGTGCCAGCATTTAGTTAACGCATAACTTTTTGTCTCCACTCCTCCTGCTCTTTGCTTAAAGTTCAGTATAGCGGGAGATGGGCTTCCTGCTTATCCTCACTCCGTTTTCAGCCAGATTTCAACTTTTTTAAAAAAGTTTTAAAAGTTTCATAAAGTTCTCAAAAAGTTTCAGAAAGTTGACAAAAGTTTCAGAAAGTTTTCAATGTCCAAATTTACTCACGGGTTGTAGTTTCCAAAGTTCAGAAAAGTTGCAGGAAGAAAGGACAGCGCTGACCGGCAACAGCAATGCGGCTTCACTTCGCTGTTTGCGCAACGACCCACAGCGCCGCTACCCCCTCCGCGATCCGGAGCCCCTTACGGGGTCCCTTCAACGTTTTGGGGGCTGCTTCTGGCGCCCGCCGGGTCCCGAGACCACAGGCTTCTGCCACCTGTGGTTTTCCTGAATGGGTCTCCGCTTCGCCGTAGCGGACGACCCGTTTACAGCGGAGCTCCCTTCTCCTTACTCGGAGAAGGCAGCCATTACCGGTCGCGCCGCCTCCGGAAGATCGATGATGGGCATGATTATGCGGCCGCAGGCTGCCACAAGAACTGTGCTGGCTGCTGTGTGCATGCAAAGTTAGACAGACTGGGGTCACAAACGACAACAGGTGAGGCTTATTAAAAGAATATCTAGTGATGCCTTTGGGTATATAAGACACAGTCCAGCAAAAGTTAGTTATGGTGACCAACTTTGGTTCTGTTGCTTTCAATGAGTCTAAATTAGGACCACCTATTTCTGAGTTGTGTGCTCATGTTGGCAGGTAAGCTGTGCAGTGATTATTAAACTTAGTCATACTGTAGACTGCTGTACCATTTGTTTTTGCAGTTATGTTCTTACTTCATGGCCGCCCAATGGAGGAATGCTTAAAATCAAATCAAAACTCAACTGATGTACATGTTTTCTGTTCCTGCATCTGAAAACCACTGTGTCGATATGCGTGCCTATGGGAGAACCCATGCAATCAGGAGCTTCTCTGGCATTCACACTGCTGAAGAGGCAAGTTGCTTTTCAATTTATTAATTTTTTAAAAGAGATTGCCTCTTCAGAAGCTGTGATCTCATCCACCATTTCAAAGAGTGCTAGAAGCCACTCGTGTTCCCTGGGCCATAGATTAAAAACCACTGTTGTGCTCCAAGTTCATAATTTCACAAAGATTTTTCCCCAGTTGTCAATTATAATTTGCAGGATATAAATTTGTCAGTTGTCAATTACAATTTATAGGATATAAATGTTGTCTGATACGCAACATTCCATGCTTGGCCTTTCCAGTTGTACCCAGGGCATTAGGGCCGGAATTAGGAATTCATAACTTATTAACTTGGGTAAGATTGGCAGCAATATGATACCATTTTAAATTTGAGACTTTTAGCCCTCTATTTTCACAAGGCTGGAGGGAAGCTTGTTTCTCTAAGCTATGGATTTGGATGCCTCCAAGGCAATCATTCTGTTTTAGAAAAATACTCGTCTGCTTGACGCATCTGTAGGGCAAAGTGAAACTACAGAGCTCTCCAGTCATCTTTATCATGCTCATTTTTCCTCAGAGATTAAGGTGGAATTTATTCAAGCACCAGACATTTTCCCAGTATATTTAGTACAGCTAGCTGAAACAGATAGAAGAAAGAGCCTCAGTTTTCTTATATAATTAGTACTGAGCAGTGATCTGGGTTGTGTAGGGAACTACTTCCCACAGGAAGTTTCTTCTTTATGCATCCCCTTCTAGACAGCTGGTCGTATGCCACTCATTCTAAAAAGTAAAGTAGCTGTTACTGGAGAACAGTTTAGGATGAAGATGGTCCTGATTCAAGTGGGCTGGAATTTTCTTTTGAAAGGAAGTGGAGGAATGACTCCCGCTCCATCCCAGAATAGGTCCTGCATAGTGACCAGTGACCAGGTTCTTTTCCATTTTCTTCACTGGAGCCCAGCCGCTTTCTGCTCTCCCCTTCCCACCTCACCCCCAACCACAGCATTTTGTTCTGAGAAGACCAGGGGCCAGCAGTTAGAGGCATTCCTTTCTCCAAACCAGTGGTTTGGGAGAGGATCCAGCACCTTCCAGAAGTCTCAGTGGTCACAACATGGTGGGCTGCCTCACTGAGTCTTGTGGTCTTGGAAGTACTGGTTAAAGTGCTGGTGACTTAGGACTGGTAGCCACATGACCATTTGGTTCAAAATCCTCTTCAGTGACCAAGGGAGAGAATCTAAACTTGCCACTATCATACCTCCCCTTGCAATGTCCACTTGAATGGACAAGACATGATCTTTATCCTGCTGCACCATATTCAGAGAAAGACTACACTTTCATTTGGCCTACTGGCTTCTGAAAGGAGATGGATTTCATTCTAAATCCAAGACCCAAGGTTCCTATAGCTCAATTCTTACGTGAGACTGTTCTTCATGCCATCAGTGTCAGAGTGCAGAAATGTGAGTCCTAATGTGTTAACAAAGATAATTGTGACTTCCATCAGGACAAGGTGGACTTCAAAGCTGATCTGCCATTTATCTGTACGGTCAACTTCACTTACAGGTCTCAAGAGATACACCGATCTTCTTTCTGTATGAAAACTGTCTAGAGAAAGAGGAACATAGACTCAGGTGGAATCTACGCACATATAAAAAAATGCTGTGAAAATGCTTTTTTAAAAAAGGTTTTGAAAAATACATTGCATTGCTCACTGTCGTCATCTAGTGTCACATTTGTATATTGCACTTTACAACACATTTAAAACGTTTTATTTGCAGCTGTATAGCTGAGTCCTCAATATAAGTGGAGGCTATCTCATAAACACATTCCCAACATCCACAGTCAGCATGGGCAATGGTCAGGGATAATGGGAGTTGCAGTCCAATAACATCTGGGGACCTAAAATTATTATTGTTATTAGTTATGTTATTATTGTTTATCACTGATACACATGAAAATGGCATTTTCAATATTTACTTATTTTATTTATTTATTTCATAAAATGTATATACAGTTGTAGAAGAAAACATCTGAGCGGTTAATATATATGGTGTTTTACAGGATAGCATAAGAGTTAGAAGAAGAAGAAGAGTTTGGATTTGATATCCCGCTTTATCACTCCCTTTAAGGAGTCTCAAAGCGGCTAACATTCTCCTTTCCCTTCCTCTCCCACAACAAACACTCTGTGAGGTGAGTGGGGCTGAGAGACTTCAGAGAAGTGTGACTGGCCCAAGGTCACCCAGCAGCTGCATGTGGAGGAGCGGAGACGCGAACCTGGTTCCCCAGATTACGAGACTACCGCTCTTAACCACTTCACCACACTGGCTCTAGTGACACTAGTGTGTGATAGTGGTTAGAATGTTGGACTAGGATTTGGGAGACCAGAGTTAAAATCCCCACTCTGCTATGAAGCTCACTGGATGATAACAGAACGGTCACCATCTTTCAGCCTAACCTACTTCATATAGTTGTTGTGAGGGTAATATGGGGTGAACCAGGTGTGTCACCTTGAGCTCCTTGGATGTAAGGTGAGAAATAAATGTCATTACTTAATTAAAAATAAAATATTAAGTAAAACAGCAAACTTCCTGCTGCTTCCTGAGGAGCTTTCTGTCAAAATTTTGAAAGCAGGAGAGGTAATAATGGGAGAGAAATGAAGGCCAGAAGCCCAAGGTATGTGAATGATCTAGAACTATTAGCCAGTTAGCTAAGTACTGCAGACCCCTGTTTTTCAAAAGCCAAGCCATGGACCCCTTGATTTTGGAAATGTTGATATCTCTATGGTAGTTTTTGCTATGTGAATGGTGTCATGGACTCCCTGGGAACCACTGGTCTAGAAGATAGGCCTAATGGGAGATGAGAGAGTAATGAGTTGTTTGTGAAGGAACTGGACCTTAATGGTCTCCGTTTGTGTGTGTTTGAGTGGCATTTCCTTCAAACTCTTGATGACAGCTGCTTATCATGTTTTCTGCCATTTTGGCAGCATCTGCCATATTTTACAAGTTAATAATTGTCCAAAAGCAACTGAAGTACATTCTGTGTGTTTGGTAAACTTTATTGTTTTGCCTTTTACGTAACATGCTGAAAACATTAATGGCCAGATTGTGAAATCCTTAGTCATGCTTGTTTGTCACTAACTTCCTTCACGAGCAGCCGCTCCTTTTCTTCACCAGCAGTTCATGCAGAGTTCTCTGCTTTTCACTGTGAGGGGATCGTGTTCTGGCCCTAACCAATCAGAGACTTCCTCCTGCTTCAACCTATCGCTTCTTCGCACAGTTAGGTGGTGTTGCAATTCCAGATATGAAACAGAAGATTGCAATTAACTGGAGGCTTAGATTGGAACTCGGTCTTCAGACTGAGTTTATTGCAAAGGCTCCAGTTCAATTTAATGTTACATCAGCTTGGTAAATATGTCCAGACGAATTATGAGTCAATGCTAAGTAGAGATGGGCAAATGTTGCCAATTCTAGTCTGTAAATATTCTTGTGACCCCCACATAAGAGTGGCTATTGCATGCCAGTCATGGTTATCATATTGTTGTCTCACCACCCTACAGCAGTAAGGCCTAGTGTGGAGACTTGGACTCTTTCTAAAAACCCAGTAAACTCTACCTATTTCCCCACTGGACTCCTCCCCCTACTGTAGGTCTGATTATTTCTGAGAAGTTGTCCAGACCAACCTAATCCTATAATTTCCCTCTAGATAGGTTTTGGTTTTTTGTAAGCTACGTGGAGGAATTTATGTTATGGGACAGCATGCAAGTACTGGAGAAGGAGGAAGGAAGGAAGGAAGGAAGGAAGGAAGGAAGGAAGGAAGGAAGGAAGGAAGGAAGGAAGGATGAATAGTGGCTAGATACTAATTGCTTATGTTCCTGGTAAACTGCACCAGACATCACTGGCTTATGAAGGGCTGACCACATTTACTTAAGTGTCATATTCAGTGATTAAAAGCAGCAAAGTTGATATGTCACTTAGAAAATACTGCTATAATTTGAGGAATCAGAATGCCAACACTGCTATACATGAGTTTGCTAAAAGCTGCCATCTACTCTTAGCTTTTATCCTGAGTTGCTGACCAAATGCTTTGTTTGAAGACATGAGCACCTTGTATAAAAGGCTATCTGGGAAGCCACAAATTCTATCCACTCTATTTATATATGCGGCTAATTACAATGGAATTCAAAGACCTAATTTATAGCCAAGCAAAATATGGTGTAAATAAAATAAAATAAAAAATAAAACGAATCCTTTCCAGACTGTGTCTCATTTGGCTGCTTCTTGCAGAGTTAGCCAACTATAGCCCCCCCCCCCCCCTAGGCAGGGGTTATGTTCTGGACCCATATGGGCATTAGTGAAATTTTGTAAAGTGGGGAGTGCCTTTTAAAAGCCTCTAAATGCCCCCCTCTTCACACAAGTCTCTCTTCAGCTAGAGTTGAAGCTCTAGGGCTGGCTGGAGGATGAGCGGGGAAGTGGCTGCTGCTGCGCTACCCTGTGTGTCGGATGTTAGGTGGGGAGGCTGAGCAGCCTCCACAAAGCCCCACGACGCCTCAGGTCGTTTTGGCACTTCCTCTGCCCTCACTGATGTCCTCTTCAGGTTCCAGAGAGGGTCTCTCCAGCTCTCTCCCACCGTTTTCTGGTATGATTCTATTTATTCCAGGCATCACGCACATGCACAGTCACACATGAGTAGAATGCACATAAGTGGGAAGGGGGATGTCTATACATTTACACTAAGCTCAGGGGGGCAAGGATTCATGGTGCTGATATCCAGATACCAAGGGGCACAATTTAAGCCTTTACATGGCTATTTTTTTTTCATAGTTGTAAAAATATATATGAGTAAGCTTACAATAAGTCTGTTTGGAATTAAAAGGCGGGAAACATAATGACGCTGGAGAGCAAAATATGCTTATGAATATCCTGATGTACATGCCATGAAGTTTATTTTTTGTGTATGTATTTCCTGAACACCTCAAAAATGGGCAGGCAAAATTAAAAGAAGCAGAAAGGCCGTGGGAGGAAAGTGAGATTGTGTGTGGTCAGAATTTTAAGCTTGGCTTTGTTATGTGTTTAGATCACCACCTGGACAGCAGCTTTTTGCCCTCTCTATGATAGGTCCTATGCTGCCACTGTCAAGGGTGTGAGAGAGAGAATCGTGAAACTAGAGTCTGCATTTCATACCAAATAGCTGCATTTGTACAGTATTTGTATACAGAAAAGCAGATGTGGTCTTCCTATGCAATCATACAATTGTTTCCCTCCAGTGGAATACAATTCCTTATACTTTGAAGATATTTTGGAACTTTCTACCTGAAGGCCAAGTGGAGAAGATTGTACCTCTGGATGCCTCCAGTTTCCTTTCCTCACAACTACTGCTAGCGCCATTAAAAGCAGAGCTTCTGAGTCAGAAGGTGTGTAGCGTCTAATGAGCTCTGACTCCTCTCACTGTATTTATCCACCCTACCCCTTAAGGCTGGTTCTTCATCATTTTCTGTATTAAGCACTGAAATCAACATGTGTTGACGTTTCATACACTCTTCCTTGGAAGCCAGCGTTGAGCCTGATCCTGAAAGTGCTTCACATATTCCAACTTATTTTGTGAGAATGTGGGGAGTTTGAAATACATGCTGACCCAGACCAGTGCTTACTGTTCTTGCTTTTCTTCTTCCCTATGCTCAAAATATCATCTCACTTCCTTTCTGTCAACCCACATTACCTTCTTCTCCTTTAAAACACTTCCCAATACTCATTTTTTCAAGATCACCTTTTTTGATTTCAACACATAAAAAGCCACACTAAGCAGCCCATTTTTAATTGTGCTAGGAACAGTGATAAGAGATGCAGCCCTTCTTCTAGCTACATAACCCATCCAAGAAGGTGGTGTATGGAGGGACTCTGAAGGAACAATTGAGTTTCAAGGTCTTTTGATCAGTTTGAGATAGGGACACATGACCTTTGCTCCTGGAGTTTTATCTTTGAGTTTTATCATGTTCTCCACCACTGAGCTATGTCTTCGCTTGTCTGCATTTCAACAATGTGTCATGAACTGGTAGGACACCGAGGAAGAAAGAAGGATCCCTGCAAGGGATTAGCCATAACTCGCACACCACACACTGGAACAAGCTGAAGATGGGAAAGGGAAGGTTTGGGACATCAGAGGATGTCGAAGGGGTAGCCAACAGTTCACGAGAGCCAGGGGAAGTGGACACATCACCAAAACCAGAGGTGCCCCCCTTCTCTGTGAATATGACAGGTTCTGAGGTGTACAACTGAAGAGACTGAGGCAGGCAAGAGAACACAGCCCAACATACGAGTTGATCAGGTGAAGAACATGGGATTTGTTAGGTCTGGGAGGAGGTTTGTGGTCACTCAGCTGGATTAAGTTTAAGACAGGTGACAATCACAGGCTTTGTTAAGGGGAGAAACACAGCTGGTGCAAACTCAGGTGTATCAATTAAGATTGGGAGGAATAAAAAGAGAAGCAAGGCAGAGACTCTGTGTCTGTTCAGCTTTCACCATGGATGAACCATGGCTTGACTGTTTTGGGAGCTCCAACGGACTGTGATTTTAGAACTGCCACTAGGATTCCAATCCTGGATCTTCTTCAGAGATGGGAACCTGGCCTTACAGCTTGACTTTGGACTTTTCTCATTGCATTGGTCCCAAACCTGTATTCGATCATTGGACTCTCTGACTTAACCTCAGAGTACTCTGGGGTTCAGAACACAATGCTAATTTCAAGTTAACATTAAAAGATCTGGGGCAGTTTGCATAGCATCCAACTTTTTCTGACCCCAAACAGGGATGTGTCCCAGGTAAGTCATGTGAGCCATGACTTGCTCTTGCCCCGAAAAATCACCTTTTCAGGGTGAGAGCAAGGCATGTTGCCCCAAAATGTGCAATTGTGGGCACTATGTGAGATCACAGCCCCCAAAAAGTGCAGCACCCAAAACGGCTACTGAGGTCTTGTGTGAAAAAACAGGATGTCCCATTTTTTTCTGGGACACTTAGAAGTCATGTAGTTTGAAGTAGCACTCCTATACTATAAACAGGCCTTTTTTTCAGCCAGAGCTCACCAGAACTCTGTTCCGGCACCTCTCAGGTGGGCGCCGTTGCCATTATAAGAGAACAAGGGAGGTGTTCATGGCGAGTTCCAGCACCTCTTTCTCTAGAAAAATATAATCATATCTAAAAAGCCAGTTCCCAACACACACACACACTCTACTGCAGGGGTAGCCAAGAATGTGCCATCCAGATGTTCTTGGACTGCAGTTCCCATAATTCCTGACCATTGGCCATGCTGACCTGCTTGATGGGAGTTGTAGCTGAACAATATCTGGAGGTCACATTGGCTACAGCTGACCTAGTGTGGTCAAGACACATAAACCATGCAATCATATACAGGGGTACCTCGGGTTACATACGCTTCAGGTTACATTCGTTTCAGGTTACAGACTCCGCTAACCCAGAAATAGTGCTTCAGGTTAAGAACTTTGCTTCAGGATGAGAACAGAAATCGTGCTCCGGCGGCGCGGCGGCAGCGGGAGGCCCCATTAGCTAAAGTGGTGCTTCAGGTTAAGAACAGTTTCAGGTTAAGAACGGACCTTTGGAACGAATTAAGTACTTAACCTGAGGTACCACTATATGGAACTTTTTAGGAATAAGCTTCATTCTCCCATTGCAGTTAGTCAGCAATCAGGTGCACCATGTGCAGCCAATCCCTGCCCAAGTGGCGCTTGCTGTCAGCATTGTTCCCAATATCCCAAGAGGCATGACTGTTTATAAAGAATCTGAAGCCCTCTGGTTTTGTGAGTGTCAGATGGGAATGGTAAGCAATGCAGATGTGGTAAAAAGCCGGGCAAATTGAATATCGCTTTCCTCCTTGCTGCTATTTCTTTTTTGGAAGAGGTCTTGTGAGCTAGATTGGGCGTTGAGTGGAAAGGCCATCTGTTGCAGGGGTTTATACCAGGATTACACAGAAAATCCAGTTTTTTGTGCCAAAAGTGACAGACTTTCCAATATTATTATTATTATTATTATTTTCCTTGTGAAGATGCAGCTTAGCTATGGTCAAATACAGATGCACATGTTGCCAAACAGGCATCTGACTCAGTCAGGAAGCAAAGTATTAGTAGAAGAACGGCACCTGAGTGAAGCCAACACCTGTGTTCACCCATGGACTACCCATGCTTCAAACTTGCTGCTTTTGCCAACTTTGTTTCTCTTCTTCCTTTCCACCACTCAAAAGTCAGCAACCTAGCTGCTCGCGGTAACATTACCAGAGCTTGATAAATATTATTACATCTGGGCTGACAGGAGCTAGAAATGGCATTTGGGGGTCAAAGGGTGCCTGTTAAACAAATAGTTATGCCCTCCTTGTGCAGCTTATTTAGCTTTCCTAATGCTAGACAAGTACTAAATTGTTCAGATTCAGAAAACCCTATTCATAAAAGCTATTGAGCTGGGCAGGAAACAGATCTAGCAACAAATCATGGGTAAAACTCTTGAATCCAATGTCAAACAATCTCTCTCTCTCTCCCTCTCTGTATGATGAGGCCAAATCAAAATGCTGTCTTGTGTATTCCAATGGGCTGGTGCTGGTACTCACAATTTCTTCCCTAGTGCAATGGCAAAAGGTTGGGAATCTGCCCTTTCCCAGGTGAGGCTATTTGTCCATCTACCTGCTGACTGGCAGTCATTCTTCAGGGTCTCAGGCAGGAGTCGTTCCCACCAACTGCTACCTGACCCTTTTAACTGAAGATGCCAAGGACTGGCTGTTCTCAATCTTTTTTTTTTATTTATTTAAATATTTATTGGTATTTTCAAAAAACACACAACAAACAAAAACAAAAAAAAATAAACAAAATATTCGAAACTAAACAAAAAAAATAGAAAAAACACATACAGTTTCTGATACTTATTTTCCTCAACCTTGTTTCTCAGACCTCCTCACACCTCCCCTTCTTGTATTCCAATTTAAATTGTCAATTCAGCAAGTCCTTAACTTATTTCTTCACCTTAACTTAAACATTTATTCTAACATACTGTTATTTTACTTTACTTCTTTTTTCCATTTCCTCCATTTATTTTTAACAGCCTTATTCTCACTTAGTTTAAAAAAAAAAAGAAAAAAAAACCAATTTCACCTTATTAAAATTACACATCAATACTTATACCTCATTAATTTATTCTTGAACCTTTTTCCTAAGGTCGACCAAAATTTCCCTTCCACGGTTTACCCAATTTCCTTACCACTAACAAAATATAAAAAACAAAGCAATGCAAATTATCCTTATGTACCCTTTGGATTCCCAACCTCCACCCACCCTTCTCCCGGTTCCAGTCCCCAACCAATATCCATCAGTCTTTATATTATTTATTTAGCCTGGAGATCTCAGGTCCGAGGCCCTTATGTCTCTCTCAGTTCCTTTCTGCCGGTCTCTTTGATAGACCTTGATGTTAAGCCCCAGGTCTCGGAGGGGCTCCGGCCCAACAGAATCGGTGTTGCTTCTAGCCAGTCCTCCATACTTAAAAGCAAAAGCAAAGCCTATGGGGTATTCCAACTCTTGTTTCAAATTTCTTTCTAATCCAAATGTCCCCACAGCTCCAGCTTCCACCTTCAACAAATTTATAATCCTCAGGTCTTCAGATCTCCTCAAAAGAGGATCTCTCCATTTTCCAAATTCCCAATCAAACCAGGCTTTCCGCATCCAGTTTTTATTGTCCTTTTTTATCATCATGTCAGGCCTCATATTGTAGCTCTCCTTTGACTCCTGCAAACCTCCATCTCCTCCTTCGTTTTCTTCAAAAAGAACATATTGCTCCATCGTGTCTACGCTTTCGGTTTCATTTATTTGTTCAGTTGAATAGGCTTCCTGTTTCAAATCCTTATCAGACTCCAAGCTGTTGTTTACTGTCCAGTGTAATAGCGCTACCTCTGTAGACAAAGCATCGTACTCATCTTGTAAGTTTCCCAAGAGAACCAGTGCTCTGTCCAATTCTGCTTGGAATTTAGACACTCCAGCCATTTTTGTAATGTAGTATCCTTGTTACCCCTCTAGGGGGATTTAATTCCTTGATCTTCCTTTCAGCTCAAAAACCAAAAGTCCAGTTATTTTGTATCAACCTTATTTTCAACAAGTTATCCCGAATAAACCAGCAAAAACAGCAGAAACAATGTTCTCTTTTTCCAGCTGACAACTAGCTGACTAGCAGCTCACTTGACAGCTGTCAAAATCTTCCATGCAACAGGCTTTCTCATCGGACGTTCCCGGGTCTAGGGGGGGGTGTAGTTTCAGCTCCCAAAATTCTTTTTATCCTCCAGAATATCCTCTTATAATGTCCAAACCGTGAGGTCAGGATCTTTAGTTAAAAAAAAACAAGAAACAGATTCTCTCGACCTTAGCTGCCCAGTCCTTTGCTTTAAGTTGTTTACAAAGAGGGGGGGGTGGACTTCCTTTTTAGCCCCTTCCCGCTCGTTCCAAATCCAAAATAAGAAGTTTTTTAAAGTTCCAATCTCCGTATTACTCACGGGTTGATGTTTTAGGATCCAATCACTCTTAGAAGAAGTTGGCGCTCTCTGTCAATGGCTTGCGGCTTCACTCCGTAGACGAGGGAGTACTCTCAGCACCACGCCTTACCCTGCCTCCGTTCCGAAGCCTTTAAAAAGGCTCCGTCGCGGATTGGGGGGGCGCAAATGGTGCCCGCCGAGTCTCTGTGTTCACAGGCATCCGCGCCTGTGATTTTAAGGGTCCCCGCTTCGCCGCAGCGGCCAGACCCAGACGCTACGGAGCCGATTCCCTCCGGAGCTCGGAGGGAATCCGCCATTAAACAGTGGCACCAACCCGGAAGTTCTGGCTGTTCTCAATCTTTGCCAGCAACAGTTACAACTCGTATCAAGTCCAGGTACCTCCTGCAAGCAAGACATATGGCTTACCTTTGAGCTAATACTACAAGGTGTGCTTTAATGCTAGCATATGCTTACCTTTGAGGTAATGATCCTTTCCCCATAAAACAAAGGCTGGCCTAGCAGAATATTAAATCCTGCACTGTATGTGGTAGGATACAATGCTAGCATATGCTGCTCTGGGCAATAAATCAAGTAAATAACCCAAAGGATCTTTTCAGCCCTAAGTGCCCACTCATAGTCTGCTACATTTCGGCATAGTTCACTGCCCTGGGTTTGCCTCTTTCCAGTCAGGAAATAAGACTCTGGGGTTGCGGCGCTCATCTCACTTTATTGGCCGAGGGAGCCGGCATACAGCTTCCGGGTCATGTGGTCAGCATGACTAAGCCACTTCTGGCGAACCAGAGCAGCTCACGGAAACGCCGTTTACCTTCCAGTGTGGTGTAGTGGTTAAGAGCGGTAGTCTCATAATCTGGGGAACCGGGTTCGCGTCTCCGCTCCTCCACATGCAGCTGCTGGGTGACCTTGGGCCAGTCACACTTCTCTGAAGTCTCTCAGCCCCACTCACCTCACAGAGTGTTTGTTGTGGGGGAGGAAGGGAAAGGAGAATGTTAGCCGCTTTGAGACTCCTGAAGGGGAGTGAAAGGCGGGATATCAAATCCAAACTCTTCTTCTTCTTCTTCTTCTTCTTCTTCTTCTTCTTCTTCTTCTTCTTCTTCTTCCCACCAGAGCGGTACCTATTTATCTACTTGCACTTTGACATGCTTTCGAACTGCTAGGTTGGCAGGAGCAGGGACTGAGCAATGGGAGCTCACCCCGTCGCGGGGATTCGAACCGCCAACCTTCTGATCGGCAAGTCCTAGGCTCTGTGGTTTAACCCACAGTGCCACCCGCGTCCCTTTCCAGGGGATGAGGAGAGCGTAATTCTTCATTTATAATGAAACTAGTAAGGGAGATGTCCTCTGTTGTTCTACAAATGTTCTACAAATATTCCATTATAGCATGTAGAACCTGATTGCCACAGTGAGTGTGACTAATCTCTTAGACATCCCTAAACTAGCTCTTTGGGTCTTGGTTTACAAAACAACCCCCCCCCCCAAACTGGCAAAAAACTCCATGGTATAAATGCAAAGTCTTCTTATTACTCTATGTTGCCACATCAGATGGTTTCTAATGCACCCTTTGTTGTGATAACTTATAGCTTTTGGATTACTGGACCTGAAAGAAGGAGGAGAAATAGTGTAACCATATTCCAGGTTTATGGAAGCACCATAAGGGTTAAGAAACTAAAGACAGTCAAACCTGGAAAATAAAAAGCACAAAGAAATGTTGTTGCAGTCTGATGAAGATTACCAGACCACAGTGGAAAAGCCCCAAAGCATCATTCAAACCTCAGGGAAAAAATGTACTTAAAAGTTGCCATGGGAACCACATATTAAATGAACCAATAAAAAAAGACAACCATCTACACCTCAAGCAACAACACAAACAAACAATAAAAACAGAACTTTAAATCAGCTAAACTCCAAAATTAACCAGGAAGTGGGAAAACGAAAAAAAACACCCCCCAAAAAACATTCTTGTTGTTTTTAGAAGAAAACCTTAGAGAAATAAAGCAAAAACGTAAGACTCTAAATAAGACATTAACTGAAAACAATATCACAAACCACACACAATAAATACATCTCAGAAATTGTGTCATATAAAACAATGGCTTTTTAATAAGCCATGAGGCTTCCTCATTACAGAATGCAGAATGGCAACATTTTTTAAAGGTCTGCACAATTTGCAGCCTCAGATTGCGGACTGCATTAGGCTTGGAAGGTGCTTAGGCTTGAGATACTGGGCTTACCAAAATGATGCTGCCATTCTGCAATGACAAATCTTATATGGTACGCTTTCCAATATGTGTTTTGGAAAAGCATCTTGTGCATGGATAAGGAGCAAAGGAACAAGACACGCAAAGTGTCTGATTTAAATGGACCACAACTTATTAACAGAAGGATTTGCATAAATAGTACTGGTTAGCAACATGGCTCCACAAATTGCTAATCTGTGAACTTCATGGGCTGTGAAGCAGCCAAATCACAGTCCTGACCTGTCTCAGGAGCCTGGAGTTGCGGTTAATTTCCTACTTGGGTTTTCATAGCCCCAGATCCACAATATGCGGGTGGAGGCCTTTTAGTGTCACTGACTTTGAATCAAGCAACTCCAAGAAGAGGAGCCTGGCGTGTTTTAGAACTCAAGAAGATCAGGATTCTGAAATGTCCATATTCTAAAAGGTGGGGTTCTCATGTCCTCCTAGCAGACTTAGGCATCTGGTTGGCCACTGTGAAAGCAGGATGCTGGACAGGAAGGGCCGGATCCTGCAGGGCTCTTATGCTCTATGTTCAACATAAACATAACTATTTTTGTCCCTCTCTCATAAAACTCATGGTTACCCAATGACTGGCAGTCATTCAGGACAGCATTTCTTCACTTGACACATAAATCACTTTTAGAATGTGCTATTACAAAATGTGATTATGATGAACAATAGTGTTGATGGTTTTAAAAGTGGGTTTCAACAAATTCAAAAAGGAGAGGACATTCAATGGATTTTAGCCATGACAGTTAACTGGAACATCTATATCCAGAGAAAGTATAACCTGAATTTCCAGCTGCTAGAAGATGGAACAGTGGAGTTCTCTTGCCTTTCCCCCCAGACTGGGCTTTCCAGAAGCTTCTGGCCAACAACTGCAAGAGAAAGGATGCTAAAGTAGCTAGACCCTCAGTAAAGGTCCAGTAGAACTCTTGTTACATTCTTCTCTGTCCTTCCCCTATACTTTAGCAGCTGTAAGTCAAATATTATCCAATGACACAGTATTATATTTCAATATTTGATTTAACAAGTATTTTCTAACAAAAATTGATTTAACAGTCACTATTAACGTAGCTTGCAATCTTAAAGCACCAATTATATGATGGGAGGATATCTCACATTTCTTAGTGAAAACAAGTCCACGGAAGTCTGGAACATCCTTATTTATTTGTATACAGTTGTGGAATTCTGAAATGCTTCTAATAAAAATTCCATTGCCAAGGAAGGCAGCTGCTGCTGGTGAAATGAGAAAAGAGGAGCGAGAAGCCGTTGAAAAAGTTACCTTTTTCATTGCACTTCATTGCGAAAGCTATTGATTGGGCTGACCTATTACCAGAATGAAGTGCTGACAGAAACGATGCGGAGATTTTAGAACAGATACACATCTGCATTGCTAAAGTGCTGTAATTTCATCCCACAGTTCCCAGGTACCCTTCTCCTGCCTGTGGAACAAGTTGCCACCAGTCTAAGGAAAGAGATCTTTAGGCTCAAAAATGATAGAGAGGAAAGATTCCCGGATGAAGGATGGTCATGGAGACCAAGCAACTTTGGGGTGCATACTTCTGCTGCTCTTCTTAGTGCCTCCTGATGCCTCTGCTGCAGCCATCCAGGCATCTGTTTACTTGCATAAACTGTAGCACCTCTAAGCCTAACATCTGCCATGGAGCTCTATTCCTGGCACAAATCAGCATAGGGTACTCTAAAACACCAGCCACATCCCTCCATTGTGATCCAAGCTGCATTATCTTGCTAGGAAGTTGCATGGGTTCATGGCCCATAGGATACACTCCTGCTGAACCATGTGGCTTTTGCAGCAACATCTCTGCATGACCTCCACGAGACATTGTGGAGCGGACCTTGGGCTGGGAACCACATCTGGAGACAGGCAATTTCTTCAGTGGAATTAGAGAGCTGGTGGCCATTTGGTAGAGCACAGGGAGAGCAGATATCAAACCCATTAAAAACAAAAGGTGTTTATTTCTGAGGCTGAAGCAGCACTGTCCCAGCCTGGTGCCAAAAGGTCAGATATGTCGAGCACAGCCATTCCATGGATCTGAAATATGACATTTGGCCATTATAGCACAGATAGTATGTAGCACTGATGCTCAATGTGAATTCTCCCAGGTATCTATTTGCAGTGGCGGTAAACAAACTCTGAAGGAGTCTGCACGGTATGCTCTCTAGTCATTGCTTGTTATGTTGTCCAGATCTTATTTCCTCCCTGTTTAGCCTCATGTTAGGATATCATATTGTGTGCTATCAGTTGCCCTGTATTTTGTCTGCCTCTGCATCACGTTAGTGTTTCTATTTTGGTACATTCTTACAGCATCCCAAAGTTCAGATCAAGAGTTTCTTTATAGAGCTGTTGTGTCATAAACCAGCTTCCTATTTATGTGAGATCATGCAGGCCTCCTCATCACCTATGCTTGCTCACATAATAGCACCATGAGACCCTCAGTAACTGCTTACATAGAAAACTCATCCAAAGAAACAAAACTATTTCTTAATGGTTGCATTTTAAAGCTGTGTGCCTTCTGTTTTATCTCTGTAGTTTCTCCAAGGGACACACTCCTGCATGGCTACTTTTGATTTCACTGTGCTCAGTATTAGGCTCAATCTTCAAAGTGGGCTCTTCTGCACAAAGAAATAAACAATAAATCATAGGGAGCACAGGAGATTTGGTTTATTTCACCTTACCTGTGCTGATGGTGGGTTGCAATGGGAATAAAAGCAAATGGAAATAAAACTTGGGTGAAGCATGGGAAAATAGCTGGTGAAATAGGTCTGAACCCAACTTTTGCTCCACCCACAGACCTCACAGATAGGATGATGAAGAGCTGGTGGCAGGGAAGAACTCTTCTATTTTATTTTTTATATATAATTTTTATTAAATATTCTAATTTACATTTCAAATATCAATTTAAACAACCCTAAATCAGTGACTTCCCTTCTTCTTCTTCTGTGGTTCATTTTGCATACCACACATCCCTGCATATTTTACATGAACTAAACCATTCAGTAATCCATTGTTACATCCATCAAAACTTATTTACACTGCTGAATTTGTCTTAATGCTACCAGCGTTTTTAAATAAACACAATTTTCACCCATATATTCCGTAAACATATTCCAATCTTCTTTAAACGTACGTTCCTCCTGTTCTCTTATTCTATATGTTAAATCTTCAAGCTGCGCATATTCCACCAGTTTAAGTTGCCATTCTTCTTTGGTTGGGACCTCGCTCGTTTTCCATTTTTGGGCTGACAAAAGAGAAGCCGCTGTAATAGCATACATAAATAGTCTTTTTTGACACCTAGAAATTTCCCTCTGAATTATCCCCAACAAAAAGGACTCCATTTTTTTTAAAGGTACTTAAATCCCCCCCCCCAATTCATTATATATCATTTTTCAATATTCTTTTACCCTTTTACAAGTCCACCACAGGGAAGAACTCTTTCAGAAATACACAGTGAAAGCCTTTAGAAAAACACAGTGGTTCTCTAACCAATAAGAAGTCAACTTTAATTGAATTCATTTTCAATGCTGAATTACATTACTCCTAATCCCAATCCGTTTTAGATTGCATTTCAGAATTTTCTGATACAACAGAATACCTGGCAGTTAACAGCCATCATTTAACTTAGAACTTATTTCTTTATTTATTTTGCTATGCAATCAAATAGTAATTTATTAATATATTTCTATATTGCCTTCATGAAAATGGCCCCAGGGCGGTTTATATCAGAATGAGACAATTCAGAATACATACAAGCAAATAAATAAGAATTAAGATAAATACATTTGAAAACATACTTAATGGTGTCGGAACTCAAAATTGATTTCATCTTAAGGCCTGACAAAAATGTAAGCATAAAATGGTGGTAAGGAGCACCTCAGTTGGGTGGCCATTTCACAGATTCAGAGTCACCACCCAAAAGACTTTTCCTCACATTACATCCCTCATTCAACTTATGGACAACCAGGAGATGTTTTTTATGTGTTGGAAGCCATGCAGAGTAGCTGGCGCAACCAAGCCAGATGGGCGGGGTATAAATAATAATAATAATAATAATAATAATAATAATTATTATTATTATTATTAATTAATTGGGCCTGGGAAACAGCTGGCAACCAATGCAGCTGTTTGATCCCAGTACTTCCACCAGCACTGGGGTTGCTGCTTTCCGCACCTATTGCAACTTCTGAGTAATTTCAAGGAGAGACCAACATGAGGCACATTTCACTAGTCCATCCTGGAAGTACCTAAGCATGGATAACTGTAGCCTGGCTATCTCTATCCAGAAAAGGCCATTGTTGATGCACCAAGTGAAGTCAGGCAGAGGCACTCCTAACCATTGAGGTTGCCTGGGCCTCAAGTGACAGTGATGGTTTCCAGAGCAGCCCCAAACGATGAACCTGCTCATTCAAGGGAACTGCAAACCCAGACAGAGAAGCCTATCCAGAGTAGCCCATCCACCTCCACCTCATCTGGATTCATTTTCAATTCATTGGTCCACAACCAACCCGTTCCTGCCTCCCGGGACCCATATAGGACCTTCTCTGTCTCCCCCGATACCATTGGAACCAAAATATGCATACCTTGACAATGAAGAACATGTTTCCATCTGCCTTTTGGCTTGAGTAAAATGTTCAACATTCTTCACTTTTAATTTCCTTATTTTTTATGAGTTTGGGTTTTGTAAATAGTGGTGCAATAGTCAAACCTGTTCTTGTCTCTTGGCAACCACAACTCAGTGTTGTAAAAAAGCAACAGCATTTTATTTCACTCCAGTGTAAACTCATTATCTGGCTTCTGTGACAGCATCAGAAGAAAAGTGTACATATTTATATGTCTAATTTTTTCCCCAACACTATTAATAGTTATCATTTCTATGACAGCTTTGACATGCACTTCTATTTCTTCATCATTAATACAACTTTGGGAAGCAATATTCCTTCCACTTTAAATGCTGGAAACTAAGAATGGAATCCTATGCACACTTACCTGAGAGCAAGCCACAGAGAACTCAATAGGACTTACTTCTAGGTAGACATACTGGCTAGACTTCTGATGTTTCCAAGAAGCATTCAACCTTGATTTTCTACAGTGGCTCCTGCTGAACTATCAATTAAACAACTAGCCCAGAGGTACTTATCCCCAAATTAGTTACATTCTGTGTTGTTTGTATCAGAAGATAGGTAGGAAGATGCTAGCTCCAAACCAGTGGTTTATTTTTGTAAAACACTTGGGGGTTTCTTCCCTCAAAGCCACAGCTGCTATCACTCAGGAAACACACCAGCTCATCCTTCTCCTCCAGCATGGCAGTGGTGGAACTGGCCGGGGAAATAGAGACATTATGGGATCAAATGAGAAGCTGGGATGTCTTTTGTAATTCCAGGACTGTCCCTGGAAAATCGGGACACTTGGAGGATATGAGACATAACGTAATATGATTATTTCTAAATTTGCACCTGCAGATTTTATGCAGACAAGTGCTCTCTTTCGCCCTCTGTTTTGATAATGCAACCCATGGAAGGATCAGTAACTTTTTCACACCTTGTCCTCTCCTAGGAGGTACAGCAGGTTGGGCCCAGGGGAAGAGGTGGGGAAATGGGCAGTGATACAAGTGGCAAGGGAGGAGGAGATGGGCACACTCGGGGGGGGGGGTCCACTAAGAGCATCTTGCCAAGCACCCCCCAAAACGTGATAACTGCACTGTGTACATTGGTGAGTGTTTCAGGCCTAGCAAAGTCCAGGCTCTTTGCCCCACAGGAATTTCCTACTGGACAACTAGATAGTGTTTTTCTTTTTCCTTTTAAATTGTGAGTCTTAATTTGTAGGGGGCAGCCCTCTCAAATATTTTAGGGGGGGGCAAAGATCCCTCGGCCCCTAGGAGTTGGCTCGTATGGCAGAAAGTGCGACTACAGACTTTGAACAAGCACATTAAACAAACACACTTTCACAAAAATATAATTTAAAAAGAGTCATTAGTGCTCTGGAAAAACAGGACAAACACAAAACTACAAAGCTGTGTAACGCTGCAGAACTGTTTTTGTTATTTGACTATGTGTATGCTCATGTGTGTTTGTGGTACCTAAAAATATATGTATGGCATTTATCTCTCTGTAATTCTTAGGTTCTCTCTGTGTGTCTGTCTGAAAATATATATAATCTGAAGCACACAAACATCAAAGAATGGCATTCACATTTAGCCTTTTCTTAGACACTTCTTGTACATTTTGCAAGCTTCCTGAAGGCTACAATACATCATAATCTCTTCTGGAACCTTTGTGCTGCAGAAGCTAAAAGAGACACAACAGCAATGTAATGATAAATGGTTATGTAACATTGTGGAGTTTTATCAGTGGCACTGGTTCTGTGGCTAAAATTCAGATTGCATTAAGGTAAATAAAAAATTATTTTATCTCTGGCATTTTCTGATCCATTGCCTGTGTGATTGTTTATGATTCTCCAACCCTGCTGTGTCTAACATGTTTTGATGCACGACCTGATGATGAATGTCACTGTGAAGGAAAATCCATATCAAGGAAGGAACTGAACAATGAGTTGTCACAATTGTCAGAGGGCACTGTGAGAAGCAGACCTTCGGGGGGGTGTACAGAGTGCCTCCTTGACGGCACCCCCCCTCCATCCTGCTTATTTAGTCTAGTAGAATGCAAGAGCACATGCACAGACTAACTGGCGTCCCATTGCATTCCTCCAGGGTAAATAGTTTATCAGGACTGAAGCTGATTAAGTGTAAATGAGAGGAGTGTCAGGAATCCAGGTAACACAGTGGTGTGTGCTGCCTTTTTGCATCCAAAGTCTGCAGGTCACATGTCAGTCTTCACACTCTCTCTTGGAGAATACTTAATGGACTTGCTTGTTTAGGAGCACAGAGGTTTTTTTTTAAAATAGACCCCTTCGAGCGACTGTATCACAGCGCAGAGAGTTTCTGTGTGTGTGTTCATTAGAAGATAATTGCAGTAGCTGAAAGCTCAAGAGACAGTCAAGAACATTTTACCTGTGAAAACCAAATTATGAAACAGGGTGTATCCTCCCATGCATGTTTACACAGATGCCAATGTGCAGCCAACCTATGAGACTTGCACCATTCCATAGGTCAGCTTCCCACTGGCCACATGCCAATGGCAGCTCAGGCCACATCCACTCCTTTAAGCACTCATACCACTTCAACTGTCATGGAGAATCCTGGGAGTTTGCTAGGAGTGCTGGAATTTGTGGGTCTGTGAGATCAGACTACATTTCCCAGGATTCTTTGGGGGGAAAGCAGTGGTATAAGGCTGCTTTCAATGTATGGTATAGATGTGACCTCAGTCACAGAATCTTCAGTGCTGACAGGAATGACTGCTAAGTTGGTGACTCCTTGGCATGGAGGAGCCCTGTCAGTACTGGTTCATCCCACGACACACTGGTCTAGGTTTTAATGTCACAGTTATAGGTGGGGGAGAAATTAGATTCTGTTCACACCTAAAGGCAAATCTACCTAATTTGCACTTTCCAAAGCAACACATGAAACACAGCCAGCCTTTGAAATTCACATTTCTCTGAATTTTGCAATGCACTTCTCCAGCCAAATAATGTGTACAAAAATGTATATACTAGAGTATATATCCAGTGATCATAGCTAAGGAGGAGCTGCCCACTAGGGAGACAGAAGGACCGGCACCCACGAGTCTCCCACAGGTAAGGAGGCTTGCAGGGACTGAGTTAGTCACTTCTGCCTCATTGCAGATACTCAGTAAAGTTGTGACTCTTTAACCCATTCCTGGTGCTGCGTCCTTCTTTCTGGGTGGGGGCGCAAAAAGAAAAGGACAGAACCCCATGATGCATTTTGTCAATTTTGAAGTGACATGAAAATGTGCAAGGCATTTCATTTGGGTTTGCATTTGCCTGCCCCATCTGTTAATAGCCTGTAGACATGAAAAAGTTGTTTTGTGTGGTGGGCTGCTAGACTTAAAATACTATTGTGTCTGGAAGTCAATAGAAGTCTTAACCACTGTGTTGCTTATAAAAGATATTAATTCAAGCTGGCCTGCTAAGATGGAGCATTGTCCAAAATGAAACAAAAATAGACCCAAGGCCTACTTCATCATCCTGGAATCTGTCTTAAATGGCAACATGCCGCATCTGTTTATTCCTATTTGTGATATGCAGCGATGACAGGTCCAACACGCACAAGGAGTGGCTTATCCGGGAGGCTCAGAGTTAGCAGGATTTTTATGTGGTCTAATGCTTGAGTCGGCTTGAATGGGGCAGTCTGCACTGACGTACCAGTAGGTATGGAGGATCGGCAGCTGGGTCTCAGGATAGACAAACCCTCAAGAGCAACTTCATCACAACATCCTAATACCAAACAACATTGAGAACAGTTTCCTTTGAAATTTAGCCAGTTCCCATTTCTCCTCTTCACTGCTTGTTCAGTTCTTTGTCTTAATTCAAAAGTATATTTACATACACACACCCCTTGGTAGATCTGCATCACAGCTTTTGTCTGCCTAAACTTTTCATTCTCCATTTACACAACATGAATCTAAAATGGGTTTTGTCATCAAAAGGTCTGGATGCTACTGCAGGAGTTGGCCCCTGAAGCTTTCAAATGTCATTCTAATACAGGATACCTGCAGGTGTGTTGGTGAAATCATTAGCATTCCCTAGATAAATAAAATTCAGTGAAAGTCTCTTTGCAGTTCTACACCAATATTCCAACTAAACTTTGAATTCTGCAGTTAACAAAACTCAACTAATCATGTTTATTGGATGTTATGGCTGCACACTTATATATTGAAAACAGCTGCCTTAGTCACAATAGATGAAGGCACCAAGCCTAAGAGGAAAGGGCTTGATACTTGCCACCGTGCCTATCAGGTTATTCTGAAAAGCAAAAGCAAGACAGTGGCTGTCCTAAAGGTTTGTGCATTTCTGTCCTCACTGTTAAGGAAATTTGTGAAGGAAGAATTGTGTATCCCGCCCCCCCTGCAGGGAGATGGGAACATTTTGAATAAAGATGCAATGGTTCTCACTAAAGGGATGAACTGCAAAGTTATCTCTTTGGATATTACTGCAGAGGTGGAGACAGCAAATTCGTAAGTCAATAACGCATCTACATTATCCACTTCACCGAAACATGAGAAGCCACTTGCAATGTCTCATCAGTGTTAAGGTATTGTGCAAATCATTTATGTATTATTGGACACTTTTATGTCCTGCTTTTTGTCACAAATTGACCTAGAACAATACATTAAAACTTCCTTTCCAAAAGGGATACTGTGATACCCAAAGTAACTTGGTATGTACAAAACTTCATGGTCAAATTTTGCTCATCTCTGTAGAAGCTCTCTTGGGTCTTCATTTGAAAGTCCTCTGGTGTTTCACCTCAGGAGAAACTTGTGAACTGCCTTCAGTTTTTGCTTTAGGGAATATGTTGATAGCAACTCCAAGGGATAAAGAGAGTTTTGTCTGGTAGGACATATAAAATGACCACATGTAAATTGATCAAAAAATCTGAATTGAAAGCAATGCAGTAAAAAAAAAAAGCCCACCCCACAGGATTCATTCTGTGAATCAAAACTCAAGGTTTCCCCAAGCGTAGGGGTTTTAGATGTCTTTCTTCCATTGCAACCCATGGCAAAACTAGGGTTAGATCTGGCTTTTCCTTCAATGCAGGGCAGTTGGACTCTAATTTTAATTCAGGGACATTATTATTTAAGGCTGTAAATGGTCTATCCTATTGTAATACTGTCTAATGCTAAGTTAAGATGTTGGAGGAAAAAATAATCCTGTATGTTACTAAATAAGCACAGGGAGGGTAAGCAGGGAGAGAATTCATAGTTTGCACTTCAAAGGAATGTTCACAGTTAACCTTGGTTACACTATATTAGCATTACATGTTAGCTATGGCTTACAGTAACCCAGAACAAGTGTCTTCCTGCTGACATGAGTCAAAGAATGACACTGTGCATGAACTCTGAAGGGAGTGTGAAACCCACTTGGACACAATACAAAGGAATGCCACAGGCTATACAGTAGTCAGTTGTCTTTGGAGGCATCTTAGCAGGGATTAAGTCAGAGACCGTGTGGGGAATGCAAAATATCACAAGCAACAGCTTTTGGGAGTGCTTCTTTGTCTAGACAGGGTCATGCCATTATCAAGGGGGGGGGGAGTTTTAAATGGCTATGGTGTATTTTAAACATCCCCCCTTAACCTTTAAGATCACTGTTGTGCCTTGTTGACATTCTGGCGTGGGGGAGTTTGTAAATCATGCCAGCACCTGGAAAGAGCTTGCCTCACCAACAACTGATGCCTCCAGCTGCCATGCAGAAGTGATCGAAAAAGAAAGAAAGAAAGGCAAAGAGGTGGCCAATTGTAGGCCCAGTTACAGGGGAGGAGAGCTGGTGGTTTCAAGGGCATGAAGGCAGCAATCTTATGAAGGCGGAGGAAGAACCAATACAGACCACCCCAAGTGCAGCAATGAAGAAGGGGGCCACTGTTGTGAAGAGGCAGCTGTTTTCTCCATCTCAGGATGTGAAATGTGCATTGTTTGGACCAGTGGGTAGCCTCCTAGGAGACAGTCACAGTGGCTGTGGTAGCAGCCACACTACCTTTCTCTCCACCCAAAATTCATTGGGGGAAGAAGCACGGTCCCATTTGCTCCACCCACCCATTGAGAGTGAAGCCAGCACAATGCAGGAAGCATTGACATCACGCAGAACTGGCTGACAGTCATGCCGGCACAATGCCAAATCTGATTGAACTGTGGACGGCACCAGGTTGGCAGAGGCTGGCCAAGATTTCATAGTGCTTTTTGCTTCTTTTATGTGAGTTTGTGGCTGGGTGTTTATGCTTGGAGGGAACTACAGTCAACCCTGGTACTCCAATGAGAAAACCTGTATTGGAGACATTTTTTAAACAATTATCTTCTTCACACATTAATATTTCTGGGTAAACTTCAAAATCTTGTGTGAATACCTAAAAAAAACCCCACTACATAATGTGTAAATCATTCCCAAGATTGCCAGGGAATACAATAATTCTACAACTTGGCACTGTAACCCAGGCCTATATAGGAATATTGTTTCCATGCAATATATTTCATTCTAATGGTCAACTAGTTAACAGGGCCATGTTGTAAGATGCCATGGTAGTATTTCTGAAAATTCATATTTATATGAGAGGGCAGAACATTCCAAATTAAGTTAACCACTTAACGCAGATGTCAGCAACTTCATGTCTGCTCTTTATGCTGTACCTGCTTTCAGATGCAATCTCCACACACACAAGAGTTTGCAATACATTTGCACCCCGATGAGCCTGGTCCTGCTGCAGTCATAGTCCAGGGCAATTTCTGATGTGGGTGTGCACCCTTCCACATTTCCATCAAAATAAGCATGCATATAGTTCAGCAAGGATCATGGAGCTTATTTAAAGGGCCACCTGTATCCTTAGAAACCTACCTAGTCCTCAGTTTGGCTTCAGAGGACCTGCTACATGACTCACCCTTAGGAACAATCCAGTTGGCAGTACCAGGGTCAGGGCCTTTTCACTGGTGGCCCCATGTCTTTGGGGCAACCTCCTTTGAGAAATTTCTTTGGCTCTTTCACTTCAGAGCTTTTAGCAGACCCCAAAGACCTTTCCCTTTGATCTGTTGCTTTTTTAAAATCTATTTTAATTTTGTTGCTGTAGTTTGTAATGTAGTTGTATTGCTTTAAAAGTTTATTTGTATGCCACCTTTGGAGAGCTCACCTTGAAAGGCTGCTTATATAGAAATGCAGATAAATAAATAACAATACCCAGATGTGTGCCACCTGCATTAGCAATGTGAGTGGAACATTTGTTGCACACGTGGCTCTCTTTTGCTGAACTGAGAGAAATGTCTTCCGTGTTCTGCCACACAACCGAAACAAGCAGGAGGCTAGAAGAAGAGCTGTTTCTAAATAGGAATATTAAGCTCACCTAAAGGGAACGTGTATGAGCTCCCAATGGGAATTGAATGTCCATTTTTGTTTTGGACCATGATGGGGACCAATTGTATGGGCTGTTGTTGCTAAATATGGCCAGATGATTGTGAAACTCCTATCCCAGTTCCAAGACAGTTTTTTCTTGGAACTGAAAAAAAAGGGAGGATGGTCTCCCTAGGGTGGAATAACTTCCGTTAGGGTTTTCATAACATCTGCATTTATCATCTTCAGTTCACTCTCACCATATGTGGGAAGACTCATAGTAAACAGAAGTGACAACCAGAGGGAGGGCAAATAAGACATTTTGAAACCTGGCGTAAGCATTCTTGGCTTCTTGAGCTTGCTGATGACATAACGGCTGTCACCACACTCCGTTTTGGGTAGGGGGAGTTAGGAGAGCCCTGGAAGGAAGACAAATTGTTCAGTGACTGGACTGGAAGAGTCATTTGTTTAACCGTCCATCTGAGCAATGTTGGGATTCATATAGGCCTCCCATAGAGCACATGTTGTATATCCTCCCAATAAAATGTGACAAAGCACAGGCTTCTCTGAACACATTAGCAACCACATTCAAAACAACAGGGCTGTAGTCTTTCAGTTACTGTTCTAGACCTTTGTGTCACTTCCTGGTTGTTAACTTATTCACAGAGAAATGATACCGTTGAAGTTTTCATTACCTGCATAGTTGTCTTTGACCACGGAAGCTTCCAGACCCTGTGTCACTTCCTCATTTTTATACCCATAGACTCTACTGCCATATACTCAAGGGGTCTTCCACTCCAGGCAGGAGACACCGCACTTATGAATTACCACCACTTAGGGATGGGGGAGAACTTGATTCAGTTATAATAATAATAATAATAATAATAATAATAATAATAATAATAATTTATACCCCACCCATCTGGTTGGGTTTCCCAGCAGAATTAAAAGCACAATAAAACATCAAACATTAAAAACCTCCCTAAACAGGGCTGCCTTCAGATGTCTTCTAAAAGTCGGACAGTTGTTTATTCCCTTGACATCTGGTGGGAGGGTGTTCCACAGGGCGGGTGCCACTACCAAGAAGGCCCTCTGCCTGGTTCCCTGTAACTTGGCTTCTCGCAGTGAGGGAACCGCCAGAAGGCTCTCGGCACTGGACCTCAGCATCCAGGCAGAATGATGGGGGTGGAGACACTCCTTCAGGTATACAGGGTTGAGGCCGTTTAGGGCTTTAAAGGTCAGCACCAACACTTTGAATTGTGCTCAGAAATGTGAACTTACCAATTTTGCACTTAGCAAAATCAATATGGGAAACAAAACAAAGCACTTCAAATTTATCCCTTATCCGAATACGGAAAATAGCATACAAAAATGAACGTTGTGTCACACAAAAATGTGTACATTAGACAAAATTGCACATATAGATGTGTATCGTTAGAGAAATTCACAGAAAAATGCTGATGAAGCTGGTGTACAAATGTGCAGAATTGAACTTCAGGTTGGAAAAATGGGAAACTGAGGGAAATTGAAACTGACATGTTTGTCTGCTCCTACCACCAGTATTTCAGCAACAGCAAAACTGGACAAGTAGTCTTAAGGATTTTGAGAGAAGTAAGCAATTTTTGAGGTATTCCACAGCCCGTCAGTTTTCACTGGATTCCTGAAGCAACATATGAAGCAAATTTAGAGATTCTGCCTTAGGTGAAGCCTAAGGGATTGTTGAGAAACTCAAAAAGACTAAGCAAATTCCTTAGCAAATTTTGCACAGCCCCAGCAAAAGTATGCTCATGTTCCATTTCTTTTGAAGACAATCTAGGACAAAGCCTCCACAAACACGTTTTTGTTCTAATTACCTTCTAATAAAATATTTGCACTTTCCCCCTATCCCTTCCTCCTCCAGGTAGAGAGCATGCAAGTCCTTTTTGCTGGAATGCACAGTTTCCCTAGTACTCAAAACACAGAGAGAAGAAACTCAATGGCTCCCTTAGGGTGAAAGTACCTTTTCTCAATCTCTGCAGGTGGAGGTGAGGATGAGAAAGGGAGAACAGGATATCCTGCTACTGGCACTACATGAATAAGGCATCTCCAATCCAGCTAAGATTTCCTTTCTGGGAAATTCAGCATCTGAAGCTACATTCACAGGTGCAGAAGCCAGGAAAAACCCCATGACAACTTTAGTTATAATTACAATAAAACTGTTCTTTGCTTTCAAAGACTGAAAGTAAAATTATGTTCACTGACTAATCATAAAATCCCATATCAGAATTGGAAAGGGAATAGCCTGTAAATTCTGTGCCATGGGTTAGAATACCTTATACCCTAGGGCTAAGCCAGCTCCTTTGCTACTGGGAGGGCTATTGCTGGTTTGAATTATCATTGCAAGAGAGTAGTTTGTCAAGGAAGCAGGAAAGGGTATTTCTAGAAGTGCTTTTTAATGCTTCTCTGTATAGAATAAAATACACTACTGTTTAAACAGAAATCTTGTCGGAGAGACGAAACAGACCTGCCACGAGTGATCATAATTCATGAGCCTGGATTTATAAAAATCTGAGTCCAGGATTGTAAACAGCATAAGATCTAATTTCAGCTCCTGTTTTCAGATTTTAGCCCTGCAGCAACTTTCTGGGCCTGTATACAACTTCACCCAAGGAGTGGCACAGGAAGGGAGCAGACTGCAGCAAAGAGCCAGCCGATCTATTTACTCCTAAAAGATTTTAAAAATTGGTGCATGGTGTGGGAAGGGGGGGGGGATTTCTATAATGCATTTAAACCAAACCTTTTCAAGAAAGGGCAAAAGTGCTATTTATTCCCTCAATGAACTTTGGCTCTGTAATGCCATACAAGCCCATTACCAAGCCAAAGGTAAATTCCAAAGACTTCAGTGGTCTGCTGTGATGGTTTGGTGTGATTATGTCTTTCAGGCTTGTTTTGCTCCTTCCTGCTGCTGCATGGAGGTAACAAACCAGAGTCCCTGGTGTAGTTTTGCATCTGTACCAGGGATTGTGTTTTGTTTCACTCCCAACAAACCACAATCTGTAGCCATGGTTCGTTCTTAGCTTACGCACCTCACTGTGGTTTGTGAAACAAATATTGTAACAATCCCTGATTTGCTGATAACACTATGCCAGGGATCATGACTTGTTTCCCCTGTGAACTGGTGGAGAGCAGAAAAACAGCCCAGAAAGCCATATCAGGGCAAAGTATTATCTGTGGCTTTTTGTGTTGTGTTAACTAGGCCAGTGATCAACTGAAACATATACTTAAGTCATTTGAACAAATTGCTTTCCTAAAGTGTGGAGCTTCAAACATTATTCCACAATATGTCAAGATGGAAACTTCGAAATAGTGGGACTGAATCTGGCCAAAGTTAAGCATTTTAAGACCTACCAATTTCAACTGAGAAGGATATTTCAATGGAAAGGTTAAGCACATAAATGAAACACCACAATTTCAAAACAACATCCAGCTATAGGGCTCATACAGAGAAGTGCGTGGTGTGCACTAGAAATCCACTGAAGGGTTTGGTAGCAGAACATCTGACTTTGCCATGAAGAAGCTCCCAGGTTCAATCCCTGACATTTCAAGGTCAGGCTGGAAATGTTCCCCATCTGAAACCCTGGAGAGCTGCTTCCGTCACTGCAGGCAAGGCTGAGCTAGCTGAATCAGTGGGTCTGATTCAGTATAAGGCAGTTTCCTATGTTCCTACATTCATTGAGATGTGGGAACATGACAGCTCCAAATAGTAAGAATGCATCCAATTCAAACAATGCCGTTTTCTTGTAGTTGGGTGGATTCAAGAGGAATTATGTGTAGGTGTGTGTCCATTGGCTCTTATTAATATGTAGTGTTATTTGCATTTACAGTAACCCATCAGAGGAACCTAGCAGATTCCACTGACAGAAAGCCAAGATGTCATGTAGCTTCCTTTTCCTCTTAATTGCAATATCCTGGCAGTTTATGATGTTCCTTAGCTTCACACTGGGCAATGCTGTTCACATCTTTACTTGCAACCCTGACAAGAAGTCTTCACTAACTGAAACTGCTATCCTGTTTCCATTTACCTATAGCCATTTACGGAGCTCTTCTTTGTAGAATTGTTTAGTATTGTGCTGTGCTGTAAAAAAAAAGTTAACATATCCCCAAAATGATGACCTCTCACTAAATTGATTTGTGTGTCAGCTGCAGCACAGAAATGGTTTGATTTCCCTGAATCTGTAACTCAAATCTTCATATTTTTCTTGCAATCAGATTGGCAAATGTGTGCTTTCCATGACCTGACCCAACTGAGGAGTATTATGTTTGGAAATGATAAGGTGACAGATTATTTATACATGTGGGACATTGCTGGTGAACAGCTGTGTAATAGTATTTAATCTCTGTAAGATTCATAAATGGCAAAGTAACAAATCTGGAGATAACAGAGCTGTGTTAGTCCACAGTCAAAAGCAGAATAAATTTCATCCAAAGCCCAGACAGTGTGAATGTGATTACTGTAGCCACGTTGTCTTCTATAATATCTTATGACTGCATATTGCATGTGGCAATCTTGTATTTGTCTGAATGTGATTTAATTTATTCTGGACATTGTAATTGTACTTAACAATGTGAAGAAATTACATCTGGAAGATCTAAGCAGCCTGTTTCATTTTATGATTTGTATAAGAAAGATGACTGTGACATATTTTTCACTTTTGATATACTGTCCTGGTAATTTCTCTGTAATGAGGCAGGTAGAATATCACTGTCATGAAATACAGGGCCTGCAGGCAACATCTAACTTCATGTGAAATGCGAGACATTATTGCTAGCTGACAGCCGTGTTTGTCTGCAGGCCTTACCTCTATAAAGGCAGGCAACAGGATTTCAAAAGAGTTCAAAAGGAGATGCACTTAAATGCTCCCCATCAAACTTTAGAGTTGAGGAAACTCAGGAAGCTGCTTCCTGCCCAGCCTGAACATTAGCTGCTGTCACTCACTATTGTCACACTGACTGACACCAACTCTGCAGGGATCCTGCAGACAGAGCACGTTCCCAGCCCTACCTGGAAATGCTGGGATTGAGTAAAACAGGTGCTTTGCAATTTCTTTAGTTGTCCTAGTCAACTGTCCGTGATCATTGTGCGTTAGACAGTATGCTCCGAAAGATGGTTTTGTATGTTCATTTATAAAAATATATATTTCTATAGTATAGTTAAAGCTATGGTTTTCCCAATCATGATGTATGGAAGTAAGAGCTGGACCATACAGAAGGCTGATTGCCGAAGAATGGATGCTTTTGAATTATGGTGCTGGAGGAGACTCTTGAGAGTCCCATGGACTGCAAGAAGATCAAACCTCTCAATTCTGAAGGAAATCAGCCCTGAGTGCTCACTGGAAGGACAGATCCTGAAGCTGAGGCTCCAATACTTTGGCCACCTCAGGAGAAGAGAAGACTCCCTGGAAAAGACCCTGATGTTGGGAAAGATGGAGGGCACAAGGAGAAGGGGACGACAGAGGACGAGATGGTTGGACAGTGTTCTCGAAGCTACCAGCATGAGTTTGACCAAACTGCAGGAGGCAGTTGAAGACAGGAGTGCCTGGCGTGCTCTGGTCCAGGGGGTCACGAAGAGTCAGACATGACTAAATAACAACATTTCTATACCACTAACCCCCTCACCTATGTTTATAAATTAAAGAACAGTACCAGAGGGCTGTCCTTGCAGCAGCAATACCAACAATACCTTTAGCATCCTGTCCTCAAAATGATCATTTAAATGCAGGATTTGAATATCTGAACAGATATAACTGGGTATGTTTGAAAATGAGATTGTGCCAAATGTTCTAGGCAAATCTTCAGAGCACATTAAATGTCTCTCAAAAGTATTTCCCCTCATTTTTGCATCAATTTGCTGCTGTTTGTAGTTCCGATCAGTTGCAGTACTATTTTTTTATATAAAAAAATAGCTCTTCTTTCCAGTAAGAAGGTTGTCACAGAGCCAGTGATATTTGGCTATTCAAGCCAAACTAATTCAGAGTGAGGGCAATTACCTTACTCTAAATTAGCTTAATTTGCCCTCAGTGAATACATGATGGCATGACAGTTACTCAGATGACAATGTGCCAGAACGCAGTCATGTGCCGTGAGACAATGCCTGGTGACTTCTGCCCAGCGTAATTCTCGGTCTCCCATCTCTGCCCCATCTGACTCTGGAAAGGCTTGTGGTTTTCTCATCCTAGTTTCAAAGCGGCATCACTCAGGCTTGGTCTAAGACAGGCATGTCCAAAATCTGTTTCGGGGGCCTAATCCGGCCTGCTGGTCGATTTAATCCAGCCCTCGTAGCAGTATATGTCCTGGGGTAAAATCCTAAAAAAAAACTCAGCAACTTCAACCCTAAAAAAAGCTCAATAACTTTGGTTGGCCCTCACACATGTTCACTTCATCAAATCTGGCCCTCTTTGAAAAAAGTTTGGGCACCCCTGGCCCAAGCCCTAGCTGAGGGTCTGATGTGCATCTGCTCTGACATGGCACTGCAGGGTGAGACAAAGTTCAGTGGAGAACCAAGATAGGACTGCATGTGGCCAAAGTTATACAAAACTGAGAGGCAGCACCAGATGTAGGGTGAAAGCAGGTACCAGGGCGAGGGAACAATTTGGCAGTAGACCAGAGGAGTGGTCAGAAACACAGACATTTCAAAGGCGGACATGGACTGGAGCCAAACTCAACCCTTACAGTCATGCTGCTGCAGGTATGAGACCAGCTTTGCCTTCCCTCCATGAAGAGTAACTCGTGGAAGGACCTGGGCTCTTCCTTGGACCCTTAACCTTGTTTGGCACTCTTCTTGATGGGTTCTATGGGTTTTCTGGCATCTTAGGCTAGGGCAGTTTTTCAGAGGGTTCCTGGTTCAGGTAGGCTGAACTGCTGTCTCTGCAGTATTTGTCAAGCAGTGCTGCTCCCCACCCGAAACTGAACAATAATTCGCCAGCTGTGCTCTGAACAAACTTATAGCGTGCGATGAGGAATACATTAAACCCGTGCTTCTCAAACATTTTTCTTTGGGCCACACTTTCAATATTAAAATTTGCTTGCGCCACACCGAATCTTTTATGGATAAGAAATACTTTGGGAAACAAAAATAAATGTCTAGCAGTGCTTGATTTATAATACAGTGGTACCTTAGGTTACAAACACTTTGGGTTACAAACTCGGAAGTAGTACCTTAGGTTACAAATTTTGCCCCAGGATGAGATGGAAATCGCGCGGCGGCAGCAGAGGGAGGCCCCACTGGTGAAAGTGCGCCTCAGGTTAAGAACTGTTTTGGGTTAAGAATGGACCTCAACAACAAATTAAGTTCGTAACCCGAGGTACCACTGTATAGAACAAAACTACTTTATAATATGATATGGGGACATCCAGAGAGTATAAAACAATGCAGCTACATAAGAACAGGAATCATTCCCAAAATATAATTATAAACGAGCCTTTTATATATGTACCTTTTTCTTGGGGGGGTATGCAAGGGTACACAGTACCGGCACCATTTTTCTAGAACAAAAGTGCTGGTTAAAAGTGTGGCATTCACTGTAACAACTGCATGGTGAGTATCGACACCTTTTTTTTCTAGACAACAAGCACGTATGTATTCAAACTCAAAGAGAGGTGAGAGCTTGCTTTTGCAGGGTAATCTCATTCATATCAGGTCTAATCTGAGACAAACAAGCTCTTATCTCCTCATCAACACAAGGAAGCCTTTCTCTTTTCTGATCTCTCAGAGTTGAAAATCCCTGTTCACAACAATATTATGTGGAGAACTGTACAAGAACTGCAATTCTGAATCACAAGCAGGATTGTGCTCAGTATCACTTGATGCTCTTGCACTCATTTTGAAAAGATATCTGTCCATATTCTGAAAATAAAAATTATTTTGATACTATACTACACTGAAACATTTAAAAGTTTCTTTGGTTGCCCTTGAATCTTCCCACCACCCTTGCCGTCCTCTCTTGCCACACCAGGGTGGCGTCCTACACACTTTGAGAACCACAGCACCCACCCCCCAGAAGATGCTGCTTGCTACTTCTCTGATGGAGAGGGTTGTGGCTTTGCAGAATAAAGACTTACAAACTTCTCTAACATGTTAGAAAATAACTTCTCCAGTTACATGGAATATTGGAGCCCCCCCCCCCCCAGATTAAGAAATGGTTATATCATGTATCCAAACCTCTACATGTCAGAACAGGTAGCCCGCAAGTTACTTTTTCCAAATGTTACATACCTCTTCTCTATAATAGCATTAACAGCAAGTGATTTTCTCCCACAGGAATAATTGAATGATAGGCATTTAAGTGAGAAAAGGCAAATAAAGTAATCTTCACAATTTACCTGCTGACACAGCCTTCCTCCCTGAAGTGTTTTTGAAGCCACATAAATGAGGATCCTATGTAATAATGGTGGATAATTGTAGTAGGAGGGAAACCTTAGTTTCCTTACAAGGAAATGCTGTTAGGACAAATTAGCAATACATCGCAGAGGCATTCCACATGTGCTGCGCCAGGAAAATTTGGGGCATCACATGGCAGGACAAAGTTACAAAGATTTGCTTTCCCAGCATGTTTCCATTCCTGTCTCAATGACGTCTACGCTGCCTTGGTCATGTCCAGGGAACGGAAGATGGCAGGATCCCTAAAGACATGCCCTATGGAGGAGCTGGCTTCAGGCACCAGGATGCCAACTTGAATGAAACATTGCGGGAGCCCGACCCCACTGGGAGGAGCGCAGAAGGAAGAAATGCCCTGGCGCATCTGCAGCAGCACAACCGGGTGTCTTCATCTGCCCCAGCTGCAACAAAACAGGTCCCTCCCATATTGGCCTCTACAGCTACAGCAGGCACTGTAACTCTCCAACCGCTTGACTTCATCCCTGAAAGCACAATCTTCTATTGTCTCCTGAGACAGATAGATGCCAACCACCTTTTCAAAGATCCCATCTGGTGCCTCAGTTTGTGTGTCCCCATCTGATTTTTGCTGCTTCTTCCTTCCTGAATTAGCCACCTGAATAGAAAAGCATCCTGGGACTATGACAGAAGTGAAAAGTGGCTGATATACGCAGTATGGGGAGGACAAGCATTTTCCCCTAGAATTCTAAAGGGCAGGTGGATTTTCTGTGAAAATAAATTAATTTAGACTAGGAAAAAAGATTTCAGGATGGGGTCCTTCTCAGAGGGAGGGAGGGAGGCACAGTGTCACTATTGTTTTGAGCTAAGGGGAAATAGTGTGGACACGCTATACAGAAGTAGTTACAGATAGGTAGCCGTGTTGGTCTGCCATAGTCAAAACAAAAAAAAAAATTTCCTTCCAGTAGCACCTTAAAGACCAACTAAGTTAGTTCTTGGTATGAGCTTTCGTGTGCATACACACTTCTTCAGATACACAGAAGTATATACAGAAGTAGTTTTACCAGTTTCGATGTCCTGCTGCCTTGTGAGTTCAGGTGTTTGTCCCCCTCGTGCAACTCGCTGAGAAACAATTTGCAACGACTGCCTTAAATGGTTCACAGTTATGTACAGCCTATCTCTGGATAGCCATGTGCACCAAGTCAAACGTTTTCAGCATGGCGCTAGAGCAGGAACGCTTCATATTGTGTCATCTCAATAACTTTCTATGGTACAGAAATGCACTGTGATTGAAATGCTGTCCTACAGGCTCATCTCACAGACAGAGGCTAATACTATTGCTGTAGAAGACTGCTCCTTATCAAGCATTTGGCAAATAAATATGTATATGTTTATTAGTAAAGGCTAGTTTCTGCTGTTTTCAGCCATTGGGTACAATCCAATGAGGAGAGTCAGGTGTCCCATGAATTTCACATTCTACTCATGGGAGAACTGCTAACCAGGGTAGGTGGGGCGGGCATTAAAGAACTCCCATGTTCCAAACTGCGTGTGAAAGGATACAGAACATGGTAGGAAGAATGTGGAAGATGACTGAATTGTGCCCTTTGATTTTGCATCGGATGAACAGAGACATGATGCAACTATGCAGATAACTAATCCAGGATGGAATTCTGTACCAAAATAGTCATTGTTCCATATTTAGAAAACAACCTGATGCGAAGTGTCACTTGTTGTTTCCCATTGTTGCACCATTTTTCAAAGGAAATTCAAAGCAGGAAACAATACAAGATAAAATTTTCATATGCAAAATCTTTATAACAAGAAAATTAAACACAAAGCAGCAGACTAGCCAAAGCAAATTAAAGTTTACCCCCAAAGGAAGTAAACTCTTAACTTCAGAGTGTAAAGGGATTACAGTGCATAAAGATACAATGAGCATCATTATTCAGAGAAAGTTACAGTAATGATTTATGAATATTTGTCTTGTTCTTAAATTTAAATCAGGCTGTGTGCTAGTACAAGACTTGGGGAGCTTCTAGGGCCCTGGGGAGAATGTATCCCTGATGCCTGCTCTGGGCCCCATTTAAAAAAAGGGTTGCCCTTTGAGAGGACTACCATGGTAGTTGTTTTTTTACAGAGATCATCTGCCTCCTCCCCCAGAAACACATACTAGCAATGATGTTAGCCATCACACAAGTACTCTGGAATTACTTAATTTATGGGGTGGGCATGGAGGCAAATCCAAGATGGTGGCCTTAAACTGCTCAGTGCCAAAGTTTTCTTTTTTAAGTTTAAAAAATAATTTGCTGTGGGCCACATCAACCCTATTTAAAATGTTTCCTTTCTCTTGGGAAGCTTAGTGTATTTATTCTGTGCACAATGTGGCACCTCAAGAACATACATCTGGCCTAGAAAAGACAGCCATAACAGTACAGGGGAAACCAGCTAGATGGCCACAGATTATTTGCTACATCATACTCATCAACATTTTCTTTATATACTGCTCAATGCCAAAATGGGCTTCTAATTGGTTTAAAGGTATAAAAACCAATTACACAAGCATTAAAATATGAACACCCATAATTAAAAGCACAATAAAGCAATCTTATTAAAACAACATAGCAATTAAAGCAGGAGACTCTGGTCGAGAGATCAAGGGAAAGTCTGTGTAAACAGGTGTGTCTCCGAAAGCCGGCAGAATGTCAAGAAGGATGGGGCCTCTCCATTTCAGCAGGGCGTGCATTCATTATCATCTGTGCCACCAGGGAAAACATCTACCTCTGTGTCACCACACAACAATAATCATCAGGCCGTGTTACTGGCCTCAATGGTCTTACCAGGCAATGTAAAGGAAGTCAGTTTTTCAGCTAACCCAGGGCTTTATGGACCTTAAAACTGGATGAATGCAAACAGGCAGCCAGTGAAGATACATGCCTGGTACCACTCAACACCTAGACATGGTATTATTTACCAGTGGAGGCCTCCAGATTAGCCATAAGGGAAGATCCACACAGGGTGCATTGCAGACCCAGCGGCAGTGAGCCCGCAGCTGGCAGGGGTTAAAGCATGGGAAGATACAATAATCACAGGACAACTTGGGATTTAAACAGGCCACAACTTTATTGATTAGAGATGTCAATAGGCTTAAGCACTGGGTGTGTAACCTGAACCAGCCAGCCCACTACTGGTTAATTGTTTGGCAGGGTTGATCCTGGTATAAGGGTTGCCCTATGACATACATCAAATCGAGGCAACCCCTCCAAGATGGCTATTTTTGGGGTGTGGGGGATGTGCTATGGTCCATTGGCCCCTTTCTTGGACATCCAGACAGACGCACCTCCCCTGGAGTTGGGATTGGGGCACCCAACACTTCCTTCCTCCTTGACTAAGAACCCATCCCAATGCCTTATCTGGCAAACAAGTTGTGGCAAAATCCCAAGATCAGACCATTGTATCAGGAGGCAAATTCCTGCCTCGCCTTGAATATGGCAGCTGAATGTTTCCATAGCAAGGTCTTAAGCATGACCTGCCTGATCACCTTCGGGCATAGGATGGGAAATCCAATGACGACTGAGCAGCTGAGTCTGGGTGCGACCTCCTTTTATTCCTAGGAAGCACAGCAGAGGGAAGACAGGGGGACAAAGTCTTCTCCCTGGTCTGCCACCCAAGCCATGCCCAACAATTGGCCCATAACCACAGGTGATCCTCAGAAGCCCACATAGCCAGAGGAGAGGGAAGTCACAGCCTCCCCATGCTATGCAGGAACCAGAAGACTGTCACTGGCTCGGCCACGGCCATGATAGTCCACAATGACTGCTCCTTTGTCAGGCACATGGTAAGTGGTCCTTATGATAACAGAGCACATTACACGATCCAAAGGTATTTCACACTATACTCTCAGAGCACTCCTTCCTTACCCTATTTGGGGTAATATTGGGGGCTAAGAATATTGATGTTATAATGTTTACTGAGATCATTTACTGAAATCTAGAACCATCATCCTCATCTGTTAGAAATGTATGTTTTTGGAAAGAAATTGCTGTAAACATGGTGTCATGACATCCCACTTAACCTAAAAGTGCCATATAGAAATAAGCAGCTATTTAAATATTAGGCAGAATGAAGCAATAATCAGAACCTTTCAATTACTTTTGCTTAGGTTAAATGATACTGGGACAATGTTTCTCCAAGACAGTATTGTTAGCTGCTTTCTGCTCAAAACCACAATCTTCCCCTTCTTCTGGCAAGCTACAACCAGTGCAATCTGATGCAACAATACCTGGAAGTAAACCCCATTTAGATTGATGGGATTACCCCCATATTGCTGTGGACGAGATTGCCACCTATAAGACTTATTTCAGCTCTGTATCTGTTTGCCAGATACAGTTGTGGCTCACAATGGACTTAGCAACTTTCGTTATTTAGGGGATGAGGAGAACAACATTACAAATAGAGAGCTGAGGACAAAGATAATAATAGACATTAAATGTTAGGATTCCAAATATGCAATTCATAGCTATTCAAGATACTTTCAATGGGGTGTGAATTTCATCCAGAGTCTATACCTAGGTACTTAAAAGCTGTTTTGCTTTGAAAAGAAAATTAAGCATGCAGACAATCATATTGAATAAGAAAACCTATTGGATAAAGGATATGAAAACGGTCTAAATGTATTTCAACTCCCCCTCTAAATAGGTACATTTGCACAAATAGAGCAATTACACACATAGAGAGTCCAGGGCATCTGTCAACTTGGAACATGCACAGCTACATATATTCTCACAAATGGCAGGTTATAAATGTCAAGAAGGGAACACATATTTGAGATTTCTAAGGCCCAAGTTCTTGTGATGCTAAAAAATGCTAAAAAATGGAACACAAAAAATGGAATGGAAAAGGATTTCAGTCTCAGAAGAGTAAATTGAATGGAGGTCTGCCACTGAGATTCCCAAAAGCTATGAGACACAAAAGTGAATTGCAAAATTTGGCATTGACTCATTCAAAAGGATGCAAGCTGGGGCAAAACAGCAGGAAGGTACTATAATTGCAGGGGGCGGGACCTGTGGGTAGAGATGCCACAAACAACTGAAAAAGTGAGCAAGCAAAAGTGAGCACTCCTGTCCAATTACAAGGATCTGTAGCCAAGGAGGCTCTGTTCATGGCTTCCATCAGCAGAAGTGGATGCAAATGGTGTCACTTTTGAACAGAGATGCTTTGATGTGCAGCCCCAGAGCATTCCTCAGTGGGAAAATAAAGCCTACCATGACTCCCCTTCTCCTGCCCCAGGAAAAGTTTGGTGGAGCCTCGGGAAGCAGGAGAACAGGGTGGAGGCGGCATTAGGCAAATGTTTTACATGTGCTTGGAGCATAGTGCAAAGCATTTATCCTTTACCCATGATCGTTTGAAGCATGTACAAAGGAAGAGAAGGGTAAACAAAGGAATGGTTGTGCATCCCTGCTTAAGGGTAGTTGCCAAATTAAGTTGCTGTCTCTCCCTTTTTCTGGCAAAGCTCCTGTGTCTAACAGACAGATGTTTAACAGCTGAACCATTTAACAACATGGAGATTTGGTGACTGGCAAAGATTAGTCTGATGTATTTTGCCTGTTGTTGAGGAGTTAAAGACACAGGGGCTTGGCCAGATGAAAATGTTGCAAACCCCCCCCCCCATTTTCTTACATTTATATCCTACTAGTTTTCCAACATGGAACCCAAGGTAAGACACATGCGTCTCCATCCAGATTTTGAGGAGGCCCAGGTGGTGGCCTCCTGTTCCTTCAGAAGGTGTTCACAATCCTCCTGTGCTCCCCGGGATGTTCACAATCCTATTCCTGTATGATATGGCAGAATATATCCTACCGGCATGAGAAGAAAACCATAGCATGCTGCCTGTGCATTGTGAGATTAAACAGTTTGCTGGGGATCCCACTGAAATTGATTAATGTGGCTTTTCTAGCAGATTCCTAGCTGTCTCTGTCCTGAACCCTAACAAAACAAAAACATATGGCCAATTGCTATGTAACTCTGCAGTGCACCACATCATGGCAAACCTCTTTGCAGATTTTGTCAGGGAACAAAAGTGCAAAGCCTACAAGGTGTCCTGCCATTACAAAAATATTGGAGAGACCAAAAGCAGTAAGTGGGGAATGGAAGCCTCCCCCCCCACTTTAAAAAATGTACAACCTCTCCTTCAAGATGGCCCTGAACGTCTAGACTGACTTCACCTGGTAAGAAATTACCTTGATGAGGGGGAAGCTCAAGTATCCAGTGCCCAATAAGGGTCTGCCTTTCCCTGAGGCATTGTATGTGGGCCTCATCCAGTCAGAGAGTCTAAGTTAGTGCCTGTATGGTGCAGTGACTCTAGTCAAGGACTAGGCTATGTGTGACACCAGATTTTTGTCTACCCTGGGGAAGTGGCTTTCGGAACTATACCTGTGATGGTTGGGAGACATGCCAAGTGCTCAGATGGGTCCTGAAGCATGGGAACATTGCCAGCATAGAGTCCTAGGGGCCATACAAAGGCCCCAATGGAAACTTGTTAGCAACTAGATTCCGGTTATGTCAATGCCACGTCGGAAAACATTGCAGCTCTGAAGACTGCTATCTACAAGTATGGCCTTGGGTCCATTAGTCCTGCCATCTCCCACAGAACCTTCTTCTGTTCCATTAGCATCTACTGTAAGCCCAGGTGACACAACAAAAGGAGCAGGCTGACTCATGCAGATCTAGCTGTAGGTTATAGTGTTTTCCAAGAAGAACTTTGCTGGCTTGCAAAGAACTCTGAGGAAATGACAACCACATCATTCACGTTCATGAAAGAGAATGTGTGTCAAGAATCCCCGGATGCATGACTGGACCACACTACGGCAAACACCTCTGGCAATCTCAAAGATTGCCACTTTTTGCTCTGAATCTAGTTTGCTCATCTCCTAAACTACTCTGGTGTATTTTTTGGAATTGCTGTCACAGAACTGAAAGAGATTCAGGAAAATTTGAAGGAAAAAAAATGCAATATAAATACCTAAATGACAGATTTGATACCTGAGCTACAGCCTGGAAATTTGCCTTGCATCTTTCAATCTCTTTCCGAAAGTATCAGGAGATGATGCCATTGAGGCTTTTTTAGTCCATTCCTCCCTAAGTTCTTAATGCACTCTCTGTGTTTGCTTTGCGGCACACCATGGGCAAGAAATGGGCAGTGGGCAGACTGCAGGGGAAGAACTGGAGGGAGAATTTGCAGGTGCTTTGGACCTCAGCAAAATAGGGATAGCAATGGCACAGGCTGCAAACCTAGTTGCAGATTAGGACACTTTCTGTCACTAGGCCAAAAGTATTCTATGCGTACTAAGTATTAAGAACGATTATATTCCTCTTGTCAGTTTAGGAATCCCATTCCTCCCCCCCCCCCCCCGCTTATTGTTTTGCTTTTTGCTATTTCGCTATCATTGTTTCTCAGCAGCTTGGGATTCACAGTGCATTATCATATCTCAGGGTCTTATGAGATCAAACTATGCGGAGGATTTTCTTGACGCTTGACTACAGAGATCTTTCCAGTGCGACAAGGCCAGCCAAAAAGCCCTGAAAAACAAAGGCCTTGTTGAGGGTGCAAACAAATTCCAGGAGATAATAGATGAGCCCTTTCCCCTTTGCTTTGCTAGCTACTTTACTGAGGCAAGATGCCTGGGTTCTTCTTTCACTAAATGTGTGAGGAAAGCTAGCCTGACCTTTGTGGGCTGTCTTAAATTTTAGGCTGCTGGAGACCTGAACTGGGAGACAAAGAGAGTGACATTGCAAATGCTGGCCTTGGAAGGAAGCATTTATTCTGCTCACAATAGCTCTTTGTCCTCCTCCTGAATTTTGGACGGGGGTTCCTGTGTAGCGTTTGGATACACTAGTCACAGACACCTGACATTTTCAAGGACAAAATTCTATGAAATGCAAAGGTGTGCTTTAAACGTGATGTGGGTGTGATGAAACAAAAGTGGCCACGGTTACCACTGTGAGCAGATTGGGTGGAAACAACTACTCTTCTGATCCCATTGAAATAAGACTCCACCTTCCTTGTATAACAGTGTGCAATAAGGCTGTCTTCCAGCTGCAACTATATAAAAAGAAGCGTTGTGTAAAATGTGTCTGCTGAAGATTTACAGTAATTCTACAAGTGTGTATATATCATTTGTCTTTTACTTTTGTCTTTTTATATTTAAAGAACTAACTGTGAACCAGCACTGGAACTTCTGAACAAGTGAAATACCTCCTGTTTTCTAAAGCAGTAACACAGAGTTACAGTGAGTTTAGGATTTCTTGCTAATGCAGCATATTTCTGAAATGAATAATCCCCCCCTCTCCTGTGGTATAGTACTTGAGTATTTGGAAGAAACTCTGTTACTAATTGCCAGGTAGGTTATTATCACTTTCTTCCTTGCCTGCATATGAAAAGGAAAAGAGGGCACTTAAGAGAGAAGGAAAACAATACAGTGGTACCTTGGGTTACATACGCTTCAGGTTACAGACTCCGCTAACCCAGAAATAATACCTTGGGTTAAGAACTTTGCTTCAGGATGAGAACAGAAATTGCACAGAGGTGGTGCAGCGGCAGCAGGAGGCCCCATTTGCCCCAGGTTAAGAACAGTTTCAGGTTAAGAACAGACCTCCGGAATGAATTAAGGACTTAATCCGAGGTACCACTGTAGACGCAAGTGCCTTATATTTTTAAATGTTGCAGCTACCAACAAGCTTCCACAGTGCCCTTGACAGACCTACTGATAGCAACCAACCAAGCTTGGGAATCCCTAACCTCTCACATTACCAATAAAAATAAATAAATACATAAACAGAGAACCTACCCACGTGGCGCTGACACAAACCCCTGCACTAATAATTGGTAATAGAACAGGTTCCCCTCATCTCTCTCCACCCTCTCTCCCCTCCTGTCCCCCAATTGCAAGATGTCTATGACAAAAGTGTCTCTCACCAAATGTAAGCGAACTGATGAAAAGGACCGTGAACTGAAAGTGGAGACAATAGATGTACTTTCCCCTGTTTATGTGTTTGCTTTGTAACACAGAAAAGCTTAATAAAACAGCAACAGCAACAGCAACATTTCAAGCACCTGTTTCTGCATATACACTAAAGTAACATACTACCCTGTTTTCCCGAAAATAAGACAGTGTCTTATATTAATTTTTGCTCCCAAAGATGCGCTAGGTCTTATTTTCAGGGGATGTCTTATTTTTCCATGAGGAAGAATACGGTACACATTTATTGTCTAATTGTGAGTCAGCCAGACTCCGTCAGGGCAGAGCGAGCAGCAGGTGGCAGCTTGACCTGGCGGGGGCACAGGCTCTCTGATTTAAAGAGACCTTGCACAGCCTGAACAGCTCCACCTGCATTGCGGCCAATCAGTGAGCTGCGCGGTGGCGCCTGCCGCTACGGTCTAGAGGAGTCAGATGCCTTACGGTAGCTTCAGGGGCCTTATATTCCGGGGAGGCCTTATGTTCGGAGGAGGCCTTATTATCGGGGAGGTCTTATTTTCGGGGGATGCCTTATATTACAGTGAGAGGCAAAACTGGAAGTAGGTCTTATTTTCGGGGGATGTCTTACTTTCGGGGAAAGACGGTATCTAGAGGCAGCTGTGCCTCAAGAACCAGTATGGCATAAGCATGGACCATTTCCTTGTGCATGCAGGAAAATATTATTTAATCAATAATATACTAACTGCAATGCTCCATAGTCTGTTGCCAGTTTTATATCACTGCTTTTATACAATCTGAAATATTTTTAGAAAGAAGGAAGGAACCAAATACAGTGGTACCTTGGGTTACATACACTTCAGATTACATACGCTTCAGGTTACACACTCCACTAACCCAGAAATATTGCTTCAGGTTAAGAACGTTGCTACAGGATGAGAACAGAAATCGTGCTCCAGAGGCGCAGCGGCAGCAGGAGGCCCCATTAGCTAAAGTGGTGCTTCAGGTTAAGAACAGTTTCAGGTTAACTGAACTCTGGAACGAATTAAGTACTTAACCTGAGGTACCACTGTAGTGAGTAATAGGTCAAGAAGTCTTAACATCTTCCCTGCAAAGAGTTAAATATCCTTACATTAAATTATTACGTAACTTCAGGGAAGAAACAACCTGGGATTCCAACTGTTCTTTTCAGCTTTACAGTTTTGCCTCTTTATATAGTGATGGGAGGGAAAGTTAAGTGGAGGGGGGAAGCATGTTGCGGTCCATCTAGGGACCCCTCCCTCCCTCCCACGAACCCACCCTCTTTTCCTCCTAGTTTTGCTTCTGGGAGGTTGCTGCCATCCAATGAGATTTCCATTACATCAATATGGCAGTTGTTGCAGCAACTCACACATCATTCAGGCACTTCACAGAATTTGTTTGCACCACGTTTTGAAAAAAAAACAACCAAGCAAGCCTCCATGGAAAGAGTGAACATATACGCAGGAAATAGTTTGCTGATAACATAGGAGCCTTCAAGTCTGCTGGGTGTTGCTTGGAGTTTCCCTAACAAAGGAGTAAGTGTTGGTTCTTCAAATAAAAATGGCTTTTTAGGCTTACGCAACTGAGACTGAGAGTTTCCAATATGAAAAAGGTTCCCTTTTGGTTGCTATTTATATGTATTTTTTAAGCAAGGCATAATTAGAACGGGATCTCCTCACTCTTACCCCCCACATTGGTCTCCCTGTTTTCTGAGGATTAGAGAATCTTGAAACTCTTTAACTCTGTGAACACTAGAAGACAGAATGACTCTGCACTGAGACTTGAACAGAGATTAGGCCACTGATGGCCTTGAAATTGTGCTTTCTGAACTTCCTTTCCCATATGGTCATCCACATAGAGTTGCTGTTCAGTACAGAATCAGCCCGATGAAGTTTATTTGTTCAGTCTCTTTGGTGTTTGCCAGCAATCCGATTTACCTGATAGCAGTACCATTTCAGATATTCCAAATCAGAAGGGAAAATCCTGGCAACTGTGGAGTTTCTATTTACAGTGCCCCAGACCCCAAGCAAAGAATATTCCTACCCCCACCAAGAAAGCTATCCACACTCTGCTCTCTTTTTTTACTTCTAGATTGCTTTTTGAACATTCAGGCAAATGAATGCATAGAGTTTTTGTTTTGTTGATGATTACTATTTTGCTTCTATCCTGCTTTGTATGAGTTAAAGAAAAATGGGGTGCTCAGATCTCTGCCCCCAATGGTGCTTTTCCACATGCCCCATTCCCTTACTTAAGTCACCCCACATTCCCACCACTCAACTCTCTAAGCCATTCCTATTTCTGAATGTTTTGTGATTAAATGGATAGCTAGAATTGCTTCTCCACTCTTAAAAACAGAAGTGTGTGTTGTTCAAACATGGTATTCAGACAGTTGCTGGCTTGCTTCTGGGTCCATTTCAAGCTGCTCGCATCGGTGTTTAAAGCACTAAATAACTTAGGCCTCAAGTATCTTTAAGATTGCCTCCATCTTTACAGGCCCTCTTGAATGTTAAGGTAATCAGAGGGGGGCCTTCTGCTTGGTAGTTCCACCCCCCTCAGAATGTGGGGTGTGGCAGGCCTGTTTTGTTGATGATTACTATTTTGCTTCTATCCTGCTTTGTATGAGTTAAAGAAAAATGGGGTGCTCAGATCTCTGCCCCCAAAAAGGAACTCACTCCACACAGAAGTGAGTCTAGCATCTTCATTGTGCACCTTTTGTCAGATTGGATCACTTCTATCTATATGTTTGCTAACACTCCCTAATAGGCTTACGAGACAGGCCTTTACACCCTTTTAGAAGCCATGCTGGTTCTGTGTCAGCATGGCTTGTTTTTCTATGCCTCATGTTTAAAAATACTTTCCACCAGTTTTCCCAGGACAGACATTAAGCTAGCTGACTTGTAATTTCCAGAACCACTTCCCCACCCCAAATCCATTTTTAAAAATTAGTGTTACATTGGCCACTTTCCAGTCCTCAGGTGTGGAGATGGCTCTTTGGGACAAGTTACATATTTTTGTTAGAATATCAGCAATTTTACATTTCAGTTCTTTGAGAACTCTCTGGTGGATGCCATTTGGACCTGGATGCCAGTTTTTATTTTGCCTCTTCAGTGCAGAACTTCATCTTTTGGCTCCCCCCCCCACTGTTTGCCTTAGTTCCCCAGACTCCTCATAGCTCAGCTTTCTCTTTCTCTCTCTCTGCTTTTGCCTGTCTCAATCTGTTTTCTCTCTGTGGATCCATGCTTTTCTGTCTCTCAAACGAAGACCAAAACTTAGTTAGCCTGGAGCTAGCCAGTTCGATGGAGTGGACAATGAGTCAAAGAGCTTTCACATACCAGGGTTCATCACTTTACATTTCCATCATTAGCTGCTGTTGGAGGAAAATTGTGGGTCATCAATTTCCCAAACAAAAATGGTGGTTGGCATGGCTGGTGGTTAGTATAGAGCAGGTGTAGGCAACCTAAGGTCCGTGGGCCAGATGAGGCCCAATCGCCTTCTCAATCCGGCCTGCGGATGGTGTGGGAATCAGTGTGTTTCTACATGAGTAGAATGTGTCCTTTTATTTAAAATGCATCTCTGGGTTATTTGTGGGGCCTGCCTGGTGTTTTTACATGAGTAGAATGTGTGCTTTTATTTAAAATATGTCTCTGGGTTATTTGTGGGGCATAGGAATTCATTCATATATTTTTTTCAAAATATAGTCCAGCCCACCACATGCTCTCAGGAACGGTGGACCAGCCCACAGGTGAGAAAGGTTGCTGATCCCTGGTATAGAGCATCTTCTTTCTCTATATCTTTGCTGGATCTTGGGAAAGCTCTCTGGATGATCTTGAACTGTGGTTCCAAAAGACCCAGACTATTGTCCATGATGACTGGGGATGATTAAGGTATGAGTCCAGCAACAATTAAGAGGCCACTGCTCCCCAATCCGTGATTTTGGGATTGGATCTTGCCAGTTCTCTATCCTGCATGCCTAACAAAAGAAGAGTAATGAATACATTATAATCCCTAGTAGAATGTGTCCAGCAATGAGAACAGTGTCTGGTATTTTCTATGAGAAGGTGGTGCATAGGGCATCCCCAGTTATAATACGCAATGGAAAAAGGGCACACTTGCAGCATGTAATAACGTGTGATGGGTAAGAACTGAACGTATAAATGGTGATACGCTAGTTTGATTTATCTCTTGCTTCTCCCTTAGCTCACTGTGATGGAAAGCTCAGGTAGACCAGAGTTTGGTGATGCCATGCAGTGGAATTCCACCAGAGTGCGGGGCTGTAGCCTCCTTCTGATTGGCTGCAGGTACAGCTCGCCAGAGGGGGTGGAGTCAGCATTTTGGGAGGGAAAAAGAAAGGCAGTTGAAGGTTTGGGTGCGTAAGATCCATTCTGAGGAAGATATGTCCATTCAGAGAAGGAAGTGTCTGACCTTAGTCTGAAAGGCAGGGATTAGTGTCTTCTTAGGAGTATATAGACAAGAGAAAAGCTGGAAACCTGAATTGGGGACAAGAGAAGTAGAGGGAACACTCCACTTGGGTATATGTTCGGTAAGGAGGGGACTGATCTTCTGGAAAGAGAAGAGAGGGGTGTGGTGATCCCCTGGATCTGCTATATTACTAGAGGAGCCCCAGGATTGAGATCTACAGAAGGTTGGGAAACTGACGGAAAGTACCACTTTGTTTAAGAACCCAAGTATTAAGACCTAGGTTATAACACCTATACAATTAGCTTTAGAAACTGAAGTGAAAAGAATCTGTGTGTTTACTATCTTGTTTAGAAGCCTGAATCCAACAAATATATATCTAGTTAGCTGTTTCTTGAAAGAATTCTATCTACTGACACATCCTTTGTTTTACCAATTCTGTAATGTAGAATAAAACCCTTTCCATTTTTAACTTCTCTAAGTCTCCAAGTACCAGAGTTTTCCTTAGAAAACCCAAAAAAGTAAGCAGTAGTTATGAGGGGATTTCCCTCACCCTCTTCAGTTATAAATTAAATTTTCCATTTCTGATAAAGAAGTGCCATGCTGTTGCTCGAAGTCCCTCTTTTCTAGCATTTCAGAGATGGTTTTCCCACCCTGCCTGGACGAAGCATCACTTTGTCATTCTAGGAGAAGCATTGTCTGTGCCTGAATGCCTTAAAAATAGGCAGGATGAGGTCACATGCCCTTAATTCTAACAAAGAAATGGAAAAGCATAATAAAATAATTAAAGAATGCCAGGACTGCAGACCTCCCTTGAGGGCTGACCAATTAAGGCCAAATAACCATACAGTAAAAACTAAATACACAAAGCCTATTAATATCATCCAGTAGCTACCAGCTTTGCTGGAAAACAATTGTGTAAAGAATTGGTTTCACAGCTAGGGAAACCCTATAATTAATCATCGTAATCATAAATAGATTCCTTCACCACCACATATCCTATATTTAATCACCATAATCATAAATAGATAACTTTTAAAAACCTATCTTATGACTCACTGGAAATTCTGGTGGCTAGATATTCTGATCAATTCATATGACCCAAGCATTGCAACAACAATTGATTCTACACAGAGCAAGCCATCTTTAAACACTTCATTGGGAAGTGTGTGTGTAAGGGAGAGGTCTTGCTTTTAGAGCACAAAAATGAGGTTTTATTTTTACACAGCAAAGGACATGCTCACTGGAGTTTGGAGAGAGGTACCACACTTTAAAGCATTATCTTCTGCATGGGATATGTAGATGGGAATAAAACACCATTTGAGACCTACAATACAACAAAAGCTTACACAAGTACAGTTGCATTTCCCACAAACGGCGTAATCCTATGCATGTCTATTCAAAATTAAGTCCTGCTAAGTTCAGTGGTGGTGGCAGCAGTCCTGAAATTAAAAGACGCCTGCTCCTTGGGAGAAAGGTGATGGCAAACCTAGACAGCATCTTAAAAAGCAGAGACATCACCTTGCCAACAAAGGTCCGTATAGTTAAAGCCATGGTTTTCCCAGCAGTGATGTATGGAAGTGAGAGCTGGACCATAAAGAAGGCTGATCACCGGAGAATTGATGCTTTTGAGTTATGGTGCTGGAGGAGACTCTTGAGAGTCCCATGGACTGCAAGAAAATCAAACCAATCCATTCTGAAGGAAATCAGCCCTGAATGCTCACAGGAAGGACAGATCCTGAAGCTGAGGCTCCAAGACTTTGGCCACCTCCTGAGAAGAGAAGACTCCCTGGAAAAGACCCTGATGTTGGGAAAGATGGAGGGCACAAGGAGAAGGGGACGACAGAGGATGAGATGGTTGGACAGTGTTCTCGAAGCTACCAGCATGAGTTTGACCAAACTGCGGGAGCCAGTGGAAGACAGGAGTGCCTGGCGTGCTCTGGTCCAGGGGGTCACGAAGGGTTGGACACGACTAAATGACTAAACAACAACAAAGTTCAGTGGATCTCACTCCCAGAAAACGGGGGATAGATTTCAAGCTAAAGTTAGGAGAGGTGGATGCCCAAGAAGCAAATCAAGGGGACTTGTATGCCTAGTTTCTGAGCTGGTTTCATAACAGCACCATAAGGGCATTCTAAGAGGTGAAGCAAGGGCCAGGACAGAGAAGAGGTCCAGCAGCTGGTCAAGCTCGTGAATCTAAAGGACAAAAGGGTGAGCAGCTAGCATGTGGGACCTGGGATGGCTAGGGATTACTCAGGGGCAATGAGAATGCAGGAATAAGTAAGGGTCAAGAGGGTCACAGGGATGAGGGAAGGGTTTGAGGAAATTTGCATTTAAAGGTGAATTGACATACTTTGCACTTTCTGAAACAATAGGAGAATTGTAAAACAGACATCCTTTGAAATTCACACTTTCCCAGTTTTGCAGTGCAGTTCTCCAGCCAACAGGTATGGACAAAATGCACACACTGGGATAAAGTGTCCATTGAAATGCATGTATTAATGAAAAATAAGATATAAAAATGCATTCTTTTAGGGGAAGCTGCTTTGCAGAAATGTGTATATTAGGCAAAAATGCATACAAACATACTGTATATTCACAGTGAAAATTCACACTGAAATGCTGGTGAATTTTCATGAGGAATGATTAAAAAAAAAAAATCCCAAACTGATATGGAAATGGGGAGAATGGAGCTTAAGATAGGAAAAATGAGACATGGAGAGAATCTGGAATTGACAGATTCATCTACCCCTGGTGGGCTGGCAAAACTGAGAGAATTAAAAGGTCAAAAAAGGAACATTAGCCTCTTAATGTCTTAACAAGACATTAGCCAGGCTCTTCACCATTTAACAATGAAATTTCCCGGGTATGTTGAGGTCTCTATCAGAAGAAAAACAAACAAGCCCAAAACACTGAAGCAAATTTATGACATGATTTGACTTTCAGGATAATTCAGCTTTCCTCTTTGTGATATCTAATAAGGCTCCAGTTTTAATTGCATACTCTTTGGAAGAGAGCACAAATGAACGTCCAAGAGGAGGAGGCTAATCATCATAGGGATGGCCATTCAAGATCCACAGAGTGCTTGGGAGACAGATCTGGAAGAAACCTTTCTCGTTCAGCCTGGGCATCTCTTTGAGCCTCTGCAGCCCACAAAACAATCTCGGCTTCAGCAGGGCCCTCCAGATATTGAGGGATTCCAATTCCCATCAGCCCCAGCCAGCATAGCCAATGGTTAAGAATGATGGGAGTTGTAGTCCAACAACAAATGGAAGGCCACAAGTTATCTACCCCTTCCCTACACTCTCCAAAGAGCAATGCTATTATCGATACAATTTTATTTCCTCCACTGCATTCAGCCAGTTTGGGGAAAAGAGCAGACACATTGTCCACTGGGAATATACCCTCTATGTTAGTCCTCTTTACAATTGTTTGGTGCGTTGTGTTTGGAGGTGGGACCAGAATATGTCAAGGAAGGCAGCCCAAGAACAGGTGGCATCCCTGAAAATGTACATTTTTCTCCTTTTGGAGTCCAAACCCAGCAAGCGACAGATAGTTGCTTTAGCTGAAACTTGCATCAGCTATGGGCAAAATTAACCATAGACAAAAGAATTGCAGCTGTCTGTTGATAATTGATCATTTCATGTCTGCAGTTTCAGCATACTTATGAGAGGCTGACGCTTGTTTGGGCCCTCAAAACCCCCAACAGGTTGCTAATGTACTGTGTTGTTGTTGTGAGTGTCTAGCTATGAGCAATGTATGTTGTTCAAGTATTTGGAGCCTAGCAATTTTGAAAATGAGTTAGTGCCCCTTGGATGGGGGAGCTCCTTTTGCTAAAACCCATTTTGCTTGAGGAATGCTCCCTTGTAAAGACTGGCGAGACAAATAAGGCTGGAGCACCAACCAAATGTTCAGAATGACATTCCTTTCCCAGTTCCCATCCTCTTCAGATATCCCTCAAGCTCCATTAATCATGCTATGGTTGATCTTGTGCTACGAGAGAAAGACATTTGCTTAGGGAAGCAGCAAGACACCATGGCTGGAATTAAGGAATCTTGCAAACAGACTGCAGCAAATGTATTTCTTCAGCTACTCCACTATTTCTGCCTCTTTAGACGTGACTTCAGATAACATTGAGTATGGCAACCTCTAAATATACCATCTTGTTTGAGGCTCAGTGTCACTCCCTTCCTATGAGGAGGGAGAATTCTCAATGGTGGTGTAGGCACAGTGGAGAGCATCTTGATGAGTTGCTATATTTCAATATTGTGCTTTTATTATCCAATTAATTAATGTTGTTTCTTTGTTTTTTGTTGTTTTCCTTGTAGCCCAATACAGCTTCCATGGTTTCTTGTGCAGTCTTGAAAAATAGCAAATTTATCCAGCTGAAGTTGGTGCATTAGGGCACATAGAGCACTGCTCCACCAACCTCAGCCTCCCATCAAGCACCCCCATTTGCCTATGGCTTTACTTATAACCAGTCCAGAGGGCCAGTCCAACTCCTTAGTCTTAGTGTTGCCCTAGTAATACTGAGCGGGAAAGAGGATGGGGCCAAAAATAGGATTAGTTGGCTCTGCTTGCCATTGGCTCTGGCTCTGTCACAGGCTCCAGCTGCACCTCCTGTTGGCCTCCCTGCCATCTACCATACCAGTCCAAATGGGCCCCAGCCACCACTGAATTTAGCCATTCATTAGTGGGAACCTAAACAAGAGAAAGGGATCTTATACCACTTGAGGGTGGGACTTTATTTCTTGATGGAACTTTCCCTCCAGCTGCTGAGTGAAGCAACCCAATTTGGCTTCTATTGACTTTTTAAAATTTTTAGCACACCACCTAAATTTAATCTCCAGCCTTGTTAATACAAAACTGTCTAGTTTCTATTCCACGTATGCAGTGTTTGGAGGCAGGGATGGGCTGGATGTGGGCAAATAAACTGAAGTTGTATCCTGAAAAGACAGGGATATTATCTGTTCTGAGTTCTCACATTCAGGAGATGGCCAGTCCAGGAGAGGGCTTTATTCTCTGGGAAGGAGCAGGTCTGCAGCTTAGGGGTGCTCCTGGATTTAGCACTGTCACTGGAAGGTCAGGTCACTTCAATGGCTAACACATTACAGTTGCTACATCAGGCAGAATAATCATTTGGTGGTCTGCCAAGACCCTCGGGGTCTTGTGGTCTATGGCAGAAAATGTTTGGGAAGCACTGATCTAGTTGTAGAAATCTCATGGATTCTATCCTGAGTTAGAATCATAGAATTGCAGGGTTGGAAGGGTCATTTAGTCCAACTCATTATTTTATATATAATTTGTGAGTTTTGATGGAGTGACCCTTTTGGACCTATGGTGTTAAGGTCCAAGTTTTGTTCTTCCTCTTCTACATAGACCTTCACAGTATCAGAGGTGCTGATTTGGGCTTCAGATTGTGGGTGTTCAGTGGCACAACGTGACATCCTGACCTCACCTGCACCATCATGTACACATGGTGCTGGGCACTGTGCTTGGCCTCTGCTGGCCACTACTGCCCACAGCCTTGCTTCTGCTGGCCCTCTGCCTCTGCCATTGCAGGGCCTCCGTTGGGTGTGCTTCTGGAAGTGCAGCCTGGCTTCCGGGAGTGCATCAGTGGGCATGGTGGGCCTTGGTGGAGGCCTTGCAGTGGTGGCCTTGGCCTGGTCCCCACAGAGGCAGCTGAGGTGTGGGCAGTGGAGGCCGTGGCCTGGTTGCCGTGGCTGCAACGGGGATGGGGTGAGTGGCCAATGGCCAGAGCACACATCTTCTGGAGGAGACCCCCCCTCGCCTAAAAATAATATGGGGGCTGAGGCACCCATGGCCCTGTGGAGATAACATCTATGCACAGTATGATAGATGGACAATATCATGGTCTATAGGCAGATTGCTGGATTAGTAAAAGCATCTGAATCATGTTTATAAATAAAAAGTTTAGATGCCTTTATATTTAAAATATGGAAACTGTAGATTGTCCAGCTACAATCCCACAGAGCCAGAGTGGCGTACTGGTTAGACTGTCAGGCTGGGATTTGGGAGACATGGCTTGAGATCCCCACTTGGCCATGGAGCTCACTGCGTGGGTGACCCTGGACCAGTCACTGCCTCTCAGCCTAGCCTACCTCACAGGACTGCTGTTGTGTGGATTAAAGGAGAAGAGGGGGAGAACCATGTATACCACCTTGAGCTCCTCTGAGGAAAATGTGAGATAAAATTATAAACCAACAAACAAACCAATGCTTGTGTGTGAGACCCATTAACTCAGTGGTGCTTACTTCTGCATAGACATACATGTGATTGTTCTGTTAGATTACTTTGATTTGTTTAGATGTCAGAATATAAATTTCAGGATTTTAACGTCAAAATTCTGTCATTTGACCTTACTCTGAGCCCTGTGAAGAAAATTAAAGTGCTTCATGTGTGTTCTGCCAAAGCACATAAAAAAATTGGTCAGGCACTGAAATGTAATTACATACATACATTATGTATGTAAGCATCTGTATGTAATGGTGACTTCAATGCCAGCTGAAAAGCAGATTTGGCCTTGAAGTTTGGGGATCAGATTACTTTGAAGAGTGACCAGAGACATGTGACCAAGGCAAGAAGGGTGCCATGCTCACTTTAGGTGGCACAGGCCCTTGTGACAGCATTGCCAGGAAATATAGCTTGCTTGACATTCCCTCTTCTGCCCAGTTATTAAAGATGCAAACACTGTGTCTGTTTTTCTATCAGTCCACCCTATTCATTCTCATCCAGTAATCCTGGGAAGGGGTATGAGCCTGCTGAAATGCCCTCCTGCAGTATCAGTGGTGGAAAAGGAGGGGTTTTTTTTTTGTCATTCAGCCCTCATGGAGGCTCAGGATGCTGGGTCAACTCTGCATAAAGTCTAAATTTTCATATAGGCTTCAATGAAACTGATGTGTTGTTCAGTTCCTTTCATATCAGTTAGCTATCGTTGAAGAGCCAAAATAGTTTCCCACAAATAACTCTGTAAGCCAAGTTTCAATTAATGATAAAAAATAGTCATTAGCTTGCTAAGCTTTAATTACCCACTATTAAGCTTTCATAGTAGAGGGAAATGGGAATTAAGTTTTTTTTCTTCAATGCTGACAGTTCTGAGTGAAAATGATACGATCGCTCTCCCGAGTCCCCTCCCATTCTTGGTAAACAAAATTTTGACAGCAACATTTTCAAAGCTTGAGCACTTTTCAGGATTGTTTACAAAAGGATGATTCTCCAGATGTAAAGTGAGATTCTGTGACATTCTGCACTGTTTGCCCAAGTCCTGAAAGTTAAGTTGAGCGGCTTCTATGATGTTCCTAGTTTTCATTCTGCTTTATACTTATTCCCTACCAACTCAAGAAGGATTTGTCACACATACCTACATAGCTCCATACTAGTGGAGCACAGAACAGCCTTTGCTTTTCTCCCTACATGACTATCTAGCCTACATAACACAGAGAGAGCGAAATGGTCCAAGCTGCTTAAGCCTAACAGAACAGAGAAAAACAAGATATCCTACTTCCTCCACCATTAGAGGTGGGCTACACATTACACCAGGGGTCAGGCACCTATTTGAGTCTGAGGGCCACATTCCTTTCTGGGTAACCTTCCAGGGGCCGCATGTTGGTAGTGGACAGGGATAGAGGCAAAAGTGGGTAGAGCAGCAAATGTAAACTGTACAGTGGACTAATTTCTCCATGCAGGGAGTCCTACTTTCAGGCAAGGAAAAGGCACTATCAGAGTTCAAAGACATATTCCAGCCAGACAAGACACCCAAGATGGCGCCAGTGGTACATCAATAGGGCATCAACTTCAGGCTGCCCTCAGCCAGCCTTCCCACCGCCGACTGCCTTCTTACTTACAACCAATCAGGGTGTGTCTCTGCCTGTCACTGGCTCTGGGCCCGCCTACTTGTTGGTCATCTTCTGGAAGGCTCTGGAAGGACAGGGACTTGTAAAACCAGCCAGCTGTTTAGAACCTCAAAGGCATTGTCTCTACAGCAGGCATGGCCAAACTTGGCCCTCCAGCTGTTTTGGGACTACAGTTCCCATCATCCCTGACCTGTTAGCTAGGGATGATAGGAGTTGTAGTCCCAAAACAGCTGGAGGGCCAAGTTTGGCCATGCCTGCTCTACAGGCAAAGAAATCTGAAGTGGGTAAAAAGGCTTCCTCTCACCACATCTTCCTTGCAGCACCAAATTGGCAGGATTTAGTGGCATTCAACTCATGGAAGTCTTGATGAAAAGTTAAGATGGGACCCAGTGGAGCTTATTTGACCTTATTTCTCTCTAGATAGGGCGGAGGTGATCAGATTAATGCTTCCTACTATGAAATGTTACTGGTTTACCCATTATAATTACTTTGTATATGGAAAAAAAGAGGAGTGGAAATAACAAACAGTGTTGATTCATATCACGGGCTTTCATCTTCTTGGCTTTCGGCATTATTGCTCTTTGTGTTCTTTCCTACAGTATTTCATTTGCACTTGTTCCATGTTCTTCCTGTGATGGAAGTCCCATGAGAAGCACTATGTCATGTAAATAATATACACATTGCAGTCTATTATTTTGTATGGTTATTAATCCCTGTGGAGATGAGAACTTTCTGCTTTGCCTTAATGCAAAATCCATAAGCATGTTGCCTGGCTGAAAAAGGAAAAAAGAAATGTTCTTCTTGGCCCAGACATGTGTTTTATAAAAACGATACAAGAACACCCATGAGCTATGTGCCATTTTCAGCTGCTGAATCCAGATTTTTCTGAAAGGGCTTTATCTCTCTGTTGGGTAGCATTTAAGCCTGAGTATGCCTCATTCAGGCTTGTAGTCATAGCAGTTCTTATACAATTTAATTCTACATATGGGCTATTTTATATTTCAAAAACATGAGTAAAGAAATCTTATGATTTATGAGTCCATCTCATTCCTTCCCTTATTTTCCTCTTCCTAATATATGCCAGTATCTGCCAGAAATGCTCTTCTGCGTTCTGCATAGGACAACCAAGGGAGTTTTGATGCAAAATAATAAATGGGAATAAACTGGACAGCTGAAATGGCACTATTAAAAAAAAGGGGGTGTCTTCTACCTTAAGGTAGCCATGCTGGAAAAGGTGATGTTCCAAGAAACCACTGAACAACACTTCATCAAGAGGTTCAATCAATCACTTGTGGATTGAACTGGACCAAATTCTTTTTTTTTTAATTGCACTGCATATGTTAATTAGCTTTTCAATGCCAAAATGTCTGCATTCTAAATAACCACTCTCAAGTACACATGCATTACTGTTTATTATTGTGTTAATTACACAATAAGTAATTTTATTACATAATTATCACTGTCTCTGTACTTTCTACATTTCATTTCCCTCTGACCTCACTATTTACAATTTCCTCCTGCCCCACAACCGTGTCTGAAACATGTTCAGAGGTAATGTAAGTGGAACATTAATGCGCATAACAACTGGTCATCTGTGCACATTCTCCAGACTTCATGGAGAATGTGCACATAATATGCCAATGTACATAATCAACAGGCCCTGGGTAATGTGCATATCTTGACTGCATTTTAAAGATCCAGGTTATGAGATTTTATGATGAAAGGTGATATATAAATTTAAATAATCATAATCATAATCTCTAGCAGGTCTTGAGGAATCTCCAGCAGACCTAATACATTTTATGAGTCTTTAGGCGTGCTCTTTTTTTTAGGACGCGGGTGGTGCTGTGGGTTAAACCACTGAGCCTCTTGGGCTTGCTGATCAGAAGGTCGGCGGTTTGAATCCCCACGACGGGGTGAGCTCCCGTTGCTCGGTCCCTGCTCCTGCCAACCTAGCAGTTCGAAAGCATGTCAAAGTGCAAGTAGATCAATAGGTACCGCTCTAGTGGGAAGGTAAACGGCGTTTCCGTGCGCTGCTCTGGTTCGCCAGAAGCAGCTTAGTCATGCTGGTCACATGACCCGGAAGCAAACGCCGGCTCCCTCGGCCAATAAAGCGAGATGAGCACCGCAACCCCAGAGTCAGCCACGACTGGACCTAATGGTCAGGGGCCCCTTTACCTTTACCTAGGGTGTTCTTTGCTGCTGTTTTCTTGTTTTGCATTCCAAGCATTATCAAAACAATTCAACAATATATTATTCATTTATTTACTTGTGGTGTTTCCTCCATTAACTAGTACAGTGGTACCTCAGGTTAAGAACTTAATTCGTTCTGGAGGTCCGTTCTTAACCTGAAACTGTTCTTATCCTGAAGAACCACTTAAGCTAATGGGGCCTCCTGCTGCCGGAGCACCGCCGGAGCACGATTTCTGTTCTCATCCTGAAGTAAAGTTCTTAACCCGAGGTACTATTTCTGGGTTAGCAGAGTCTGTAACCTGAAGCGTATGTAACCTGAAGCTTATGTAACCCGAGGTACCACTGTACAGAGAAGGGGAGAAATGGGCAGAATCCGCGACCAGGGAGAAAAGTCAGCAGAAGAAGATTGGAAGAAATTTAAGGACTATTTACAGAAATACTACAAAATTAATGAACTCTGAAAAGATGTTGGATTGAACTTTTGTGGTCTCTAGCTGTTATGATAAAGATAATAGGGACAAAAATTGTTTAAGTTATTAAATTTAAAAAAGTTGAGTGGAAAATAAGGTGTTATTTTAAAAGGAATGTTAAGAGATTAGGATTTGCTGAATTAACAAGTTGAACTAGAAAACAAGAAGGGGAGGTATGAGGAAGTCAAAGAAATATGTTATTGAAGGATTGCTATAGAAATTGATTTGTTTTTAATATTTTTCTTTTTCTTTTTCTTTTTGTGTTTATATAAAATTGGAAAATCTAATAAATATTTATAAAAAAAAAGAGAAGGGGAGAAATGTATTCATTCAGGACAATCACTGACTGGAAACAGGCCTGAGGAGATGTACCATGTGATCCTATTCATGCCTACTCAGAAGTAAGATCCATTGACATCAGTGGGACTTTCTCCCAGTTAAGTGTGTATAGCCAGAGTGGCTGACTTGTGGCCTCCAGATGTTGCTGGACTCGAACTCCCATCAGTCAGGCTTGATGGGTTATGTAGTCCAGTAACATCTAGAGCACCACAGGTTAGCCACCACCAGTGTATAGAAATGTGGCCTCACAGCAGTTAAGCAGGATTTGCGGTGACTAGTGCCTCTATTAGTACTTAGACGTGTGCACATGTATGTGATTTTGTGTCCAAATGTCCCAAACAGGCACAAAATGCACAAGAGTGATCTTCCCCTGGCGTCCTGCAATTCTCCTCACAGTGAGAAGAACTTGAGAATGATTTCTTTGGAGGAATTGTTTTTCCAATTGCTCCTCGCTCCTCCCCTCCCTCCTTTCCTTCACTTCTGCCACAATCTGGTAAATTAGACCTTGTTCCTTTTGTCCAGCCACGCCTGCCTTCAAGTCATTTCCATGCCCTTTATTTCTGTCATCCAAGCAGCCTCAGCACACTCCAGTGATCCTCAAAGCAAGCTGGAATTCTCTTTTCTTTCCCCTTTGTTTTTAATTGGCTTGGTAAGTACACCACAGAGGATGTTTACTTCGGAAGGAAAGCCTGATGTGCATCTAATAGGAGCACGGCGGACCTAGTCCCAGACTTTTAAGAGAGCCTAGAGGGGCTTCCATGCCAGAATTCCATCTCTGGTGGATGGCCTGCTGTGTTCAAATTGATTCCTGCACAGTGTCTTATGCTGATGAAAGGGATGCATCCCAGAGAAGCTCTGTCATCGGAAGAAACCGTACATGTATATGCATAAATGACCTTGAAATGAGTACATTGAGGCCCAGATCATGCCTCAGCTCCACACAGATCTCCAAATTAATGATTTTACCAGATACCACCTCTCATGATAATCATGACATCACTTAGCTACACCCTGATTAATATTCCTTTCCTAAAAACTCTAACCTTAGAAGATAAAACAATAGGTGACATGAGTGGTGGAATGCATCTTCTTTCTCAAAGTAATTTTTACATTCCCACATTTGGGTGATTTGAGAATGAAACTTGCAACAAGCTTTTGTTTTAGGCACTGTTCCAGCTAAAGTTCATTGTGACCAAAGGCCAACTAAAAGCAAGAAGACTGAATTTGACCAAGTTGTTCCCCTGGTGCCAACAGGAGTCACAACTTGGGCAATACACATTCTTAAGATTAAGAAATATATTTCCCTATATGCATGCATTTTAAATTTCTTAGCTGTGTAAAAAATATCCCTTAAATTTAATCACCCTCATTTATATCTGGGCACCCTGCAAGCTGTGGTCAGGATAACTGTCATTCTGTATGTCTAAGAAGTCATGACATAAATTCTGGTTTCCTTTTGGGGGGTGGGGCAGTTCAGTGTTACATGAAACTTCAAAGAATATTTTCTTTGCCAATCAAAATATTAAGCTGGTACATTAGTGAAAATCCCTGCACACACGTACACGCCTTAATTCCAGCCCCCACTCCAAATGATGGAAGAGTCCTCATAGTTATTCAACAATTTTTTCCTAAGAGGTTTCTATTTCTTTTAAATCATCAGGTGATTTACTGCTCTGTTTCTTATATCATAGGCTAAAAGGTGTAATTTCAATGGTGTTAGGTTTTGTGGTGTCATTTTTGAATACCACAAAACTGAAAAGAAAACATTTAAGAACAGAAAATAAAAAGGCTATTTTTTTACAGTGCAGTCCAATGTTCTTCACTTAAACTAAGTATAGATATAATGTAAAACACCAGCACTTTTTAATACAAGAATCAGTGCTCTAGGGTTAAAAGCTTGTATATTCACCTGTAACTTTTCAATGGTTGCCCTTTCATCTACTACTGCAAACAAAACAAAGCAGATAACAGTGATTGGTCAGGTCATAGTATATATATATATACAGTGGTACCTCGGGTTAAGTACTTAATTCGTTCCAGAGGTCCGTTCTTAACCTGAAACTGTTCTTAACCTGAAGCACCACTTTAGCTGATGGGGCCTCCCGCTGCTGCCGCACTGCTGGAGCACGATTTCTGTTCTCATCCTGAAGCAAAGTTCTTAACCCGAGGTACTATTTCTGTCTGTACAGTGGAGTCTGTAACCTGAAGCGTATGTAACCTGAAGCGTATGTAACCTGAGGTACCACTCTATATACTTTGAGAGTATAACTACTCTCAAAGTTATAAAGTTCCAGGCTCTGAATATAAACTCTGGTTGTTCATAATGCTTCCATTCAATGTGAGGGAAATAATTTATGGATATATTTTAATCAAAGTTGGTGAATACTTCCTTTAATTCCACCCCTCCTACTTTTGTTGCAGCTGTGATGGCAGCCATAGGGTAAGAAAGGAGGAGATAGGAACAAGAGTTTTTCTCTTCCTCTCTCCAACTTCCCTCATCCCATTAGTGGGGAATATTGCAAGGACAGAGCACCAGATACCTTGGAAAATATTGTTTTCCCAAGGCACCTCAAGGCCTAGTATCTGGGGGAAATTCCATTCCCATGGTGCCTGGTCTGCCTGCTGCCCTTGCACCATTCTGTACAACAGGCATGCTGGAAGTGTCAGCATTGAAGAGAGACATTGAGACTTTCCTCTTCTAAACCACTAGAGCAGCAGAAGGGAAAAGGAGAGCGGATGAGGGGGAAAGTGTGAGAAGTTGAAGCTGCTGCTGCTGCATGAAGGAGGCTCATCGACCTTCATATGGCGGTGACTTCAAGTATATATAGAACTGGAAAAAAAACCCACAACAGTGCATTGCCCCCTGAATATTCTCTCACATTTTGCTTGTAATCACCATCCCCAAGCTCCATCCTGTCTCTGGTCACCACTTGCCTCTTTTGACAGATGCATTTGGAATTTCACAGTTCTTTTGGATTTCACAGTTCTTTTAAATCAGTGTCGTTTTCAGTGGTTTGGGGAATGTTTCCTTTGAAAGTACTCTGCGGTTTCTCAATGAGATAATAATAATAATAATAATAATAATAATAATAATAATAATAATAAAATAATTTATTTGTATCCCGCCCATCTGGCTGGGTTTCCCCAGCCATTCTGGGTGGCTTCCAACAAAGATGAAAAATACACTAAAATGTCACATATTAAAAACTTCCCTGAACAGGGCTGCCTTCAGATGTCTTCTGAATGTCAGGTAGTTGTTTATCGCTTTGACATCTGATGGGAGGGCGTTCCACAGGGCTGTAAGGATCAGTAAGGATGAGGAAACTTTCCTGGGAGACCCCTTGTCTGCTCCTACTGACCTTCTACTGCAATGTGCCACCGCAAAGGAGTGCTGGTTATATGGCGCAGGATACACTCTCTGTTCTCGCAGGACAGAGGTGAGGGCAGCGCTTGTATGTCCTGAACATGTGCCTGGAATAACACAGCCTAGATTATTTGCATTATGCAGTGGTTCTTTGGTGCATCCTTAGACAGACATCCTAAAAAGTATTCTCTGGAGACAGAAGGTTGGGTGGGGGCTCCTATCAGGTTGTCATCCTTCAGCTTTGGCAGACCTAGCTTGAATTCCTTTTTTGCCACAGCGCACTTTAATAGCTCTTGGCACCTTCACCACCCTCTGTGCAGTAAAAAGGTTGATTAAATAATGAGATTGACCCAGTTCTTTATTTGGTTGAAATAAAAGCCTAATCCAAAGCTTTGCAAGAATGCAAAACGGTGTTTTTGGATTGACTTTTAGTGAACTTTGGCTGACAGGGTGTTCTTTCTTTTTTCTTTTTTTGCTGTTCCAATTCTTACAGGCCCAGGTGTGTGATGCCCACGGCACAGTGATGGGTGAACCATAGAAATAGGACCAGGGCCGGATTAAGACGTTTAGAGGCCCTAAATGCACTTAAAAGATTTGGTGCCCCCATATATATCTAAACAATAATAAACTGCAAAATAAAATTTTATTTTTCAAAATGAAACAAAACCTACAGTAAGATGGAAAATAATGTTTATTTTTGTATACTTTCTCAAAACTAATCTTACGTAACACATCCACTCCTATACTTAGTGGAGATGAGGCATCCAGTCTGCCTTGTTGCATAGTTGTTCTGTTGGGAACTTTAATATCCTTCAACTGAAAAAATGAACACTTAGCTGAGCAATTTGTGACCATTAATGTTAAAAATCCACAATGGAGAATTTCTGTGGTGCCCACCCCCTTCCCTTGATGCCCTCAGCACATGCTTCTTTTGCGTAATGGTTAATCCAGCCCTGAATAAGACGTGGGAGATTTGTATTGGGCTGAGGTAGACCACAACTTTTATTGATTACAGATTTAAGTAAGCTTTGGCCAAGGCACTGGGTATTTACCCAGTATCAACCAGCCTGACTGCTGGTTGATATGTAGGGGGGTCAACCCTGAGCTATGGGGTCCCACTGACATGTGGGACATGTAAATATTCTTCAGGTATTTATTTTGACAGAAACCTCCTTTATGCTGAGCTGAGGGTGGGATTGTGCAGACCTGTTCCTCCACTACCCCTACCAGTCTCTGTTTGATCAACAGCTGTGGGCCTGCCAAGCAGGTGGGAGGATTTTCCAGGGCAGGGCTTAGCGATCCCAGAATCCGTTGAATACCCAGTCAGTCCCACCACCCTCAGGTAACAGCACCAGCATGAGAGCTGAGCCCAACCACTTTTTATGTAAATTAACCCCTTTATATACAGTACACCCATTTTGGAGTACCTTCTTTTGATTGAAGAACTGCATTGCAAAATATGGAGAAGTGCACACTTCGAAGGATAGCTGCGTTCCAGCTTGTGTATTATTTCAGGAGATTCAAATTAGATTCACATTAAAATGGGAACCAAGCTAATTTTCTCCTCAGGCATATTTCAGTGTACAGTATTTTATACTTTGGTGGTAAGCTGCCTTGTGAGAACCATGCTGTAAAAGGCGGCATGAAATAAATAACATGATTTTTGCTTCGTTATTAACTCAGCATCATGTGCACAGATGTTTTACATGTTTATTTCGGGTTTGATATGTGCTCACCTACAGCCTTCATCTATTATGTCACTTAAGGAAGCTGAATCAACACTGAGCCATTGCGTCTAAATTCAGAAAGCGTTTGAGTCTCATTTTGGAATATTCACTCTGAGGCATCTTCCTTTTTTATCCTGGGCATTGAATAAACACATAGGGTGATATACTCAAAGTAAAATCAAGTAAAAGAAATTGTCAGGGAACTGCCATCGGAGCTAGAGGCGGAGGCAAGGCTCCAAAGCGATGCTGGAGAAGGGCCCAGCAGGGAGAGAGGCAGCTCATCGGCTGGGGAAGGAAATCAGAGTAACACCAGGGATAAAGGGGGGCAGATGGGGGAAGCAGAGAGAGGGCTCCAGGACTCCTTGCCGGAGACCAGCGGGGAGAGCACGGGTCCTCCGCTGCCCACACCCACCCTGCGCAGAAGACTTCCGCGCAGGGACAGTAGGAGGAGACTTGGCGTCAAAGAACTTCTTTGCTGGAAGAGGTTCAAGAAACGCCCACTGACGGATTCTGCTAGCGACTGAAACAGCCACGAAGTGAAGGGCTGTCCAGACAGAAAAGGTTTAACCAGGCAACCTAGCCAGGAGTGGCGGTAACTTACGCACGAGCAACCCCTATAGCCATTACAGAAATTATTTAGTTGGATAGCAACTAGATAAATGGGGTGAAAAATATAGGTCAGTATGCCCCGTCCTAGATCAAGGCATGAGTATCAGTGAGAAAAATCCAATCTTGTGAAGAAATTAGAAGCAAAAGATTTCAAAATAACTCCTAGGGGATAGTTTTACACTTGTTTTTTCTTTCTTTCAAAAAAGCTCAGATGAATAAGGACCCTTTGTCATGTTAATGATAAAGACGAGTGTGCAATTTGCTGTATGAAAAGGAGATAGAATAGGCCACTTCCTGCGGATGGGCCGCCATCCTCCGTTTTGCAGGCTTCCCTTAGTGCTGTGGAATGGCGCTTTCATGTGTGTGGTACAACTGTGTAGTGTTTATTCAACCCTTGTGTATTCACATGAGTTTGACACTAATCAACAGTAATGGCATAATAATTACAAATCCGTACAGGAAAATAATGTTCACCGGTCTCGGAAAAGTGCTGCTCGGTTTCAGCCTCCTTCCTCGGAGTCCGTAGCCTTTCACAATACCATTGAATTCTGGCAGCTCCCCAAAATATGTTAGTCATGAACTCATTAAAGATACAACAGGGAACCCAGCACTCCAAACACCCTCCTTCCCCCAACATTCCTAAATAATACCTTCCGGAATGCTTATCTTACATTCCATCTCATTATTACTTTGGGCACATTTACAGAAGTGAACAGATAAGCAGAAGCTACAGGAAAAAATTTCATTCAGGTTATGCCACTGTGCTCCAAACTTTATTTTCTGTGTATGAATGGAAACTTAGCTGCTGCTTCTTTTTGTGATTCAAGCCACTTTATATCTTGCCTTGCAGCCGAGTGCACCCCATTCTCCTACAGCAAATGGCATCAAGCAACGTATCCTGTGAGAAAATTGATATGAGAACCCTGCGGGGGAAGAGGCCATTTCTCTCTCTTTGCTCCTTACTGTCCTGGATAATCATGGGAGGGAAACACCCTTCCGCTTCCTTAGGGCTCACATTCCTGGCATTGCTCTCCTGCTCTTGCATGCCCGGTGCCCAACGTATGGAGGAAAGGGTAGGGCAGCCCTTAGTGAAACCCACATGCCGACCCCTGACTCCTCCCTGTGTTTTAGCAGAATCAGGATCCGCTCGCAGGCTTCTAAAAACAGCCAGGAAGGAGGCTGTTGTCAAAGATGGAATTGCCAGGTTCGCCTACCAGCTGACTTTGGTGAGGATAATGTAGCAGCAGAGGAAGAGGTGAGGAGTGCAGAGGCCTCCTAGGGAATGCAAGTGGGGACAGAGAAGCAATACTGGGTCATGGACGGTGCCAACTGAAGACTGCTTCCCCAGCTTGACGGATATTAATAGGGACTCTTCCTCTCATTAATCTGAGCAAATGATGAGAGGATAGAAGTAGGGCTGGCTCAAGACACTTTGCAGCCTCACAATTCCCCATGCAAGAGCCGGCCAGATTGGCATCAACACTGGCAACAGGATAGTGTCTTCCACCACTCCTCAGCAGCAGGTCAGATTAGGGGACGCAGGAGAAGCCAGTTGGCAACAGCATCCCCTCCAACATTCCTCAGATGAAAATGGGGACATTTAGCACTCCCCCCTCCACTGACCCTCCTCCACCCCCATTTTGATGTATCCCTGCCCCTGTAGAGCATTTCTGATCAGAAGAAGGGCGAGTGTCACCACCACCACACCAACACTTGCCTTCCATGGTCCTGAGAAAGCTCTTTAATCTTGATTTTATTTTATTCTTTGGTAGAGTTACAGAAAGAAACACACACAGCAATAACAAAACTTTAGAAAGGGGCAAGATTAGATGCGGACACACAAAGCATTTTTTTAAAAAATAAAATAAATCATGACTGCACTCTTCTCTGCTCCCCCAGCAGCTGCTACAAGCTGCCGAAGGGAGGAGGCCGGCAGCAGCAGCCATGGAGAGGCCACAGGATAGTCCATTGCAGCTATCATAGGCAAAGCTGCTGTCATTTATCCTTCTCCCTGAACTTGGCAGCGGCGGTGCTTGAGGGGGAAATAGGGACATTCTGGGATCAAATCAGAAGTCGGGATGGCTTTTGTTATTCTGGGACTGTTCCTAGAAAATTGTGACACTTGGAGGGTATCCCCCTCAGCATCTGCCAACAGCGATAGTTGGTTTGCTTCACCTAATGGTGGGCCAGCCCTGGATACAAAATTCTTCCTCCCTCAGTGGTCAGTCTGAGCTCCATGGGCACTGAACATGCTCAATATTGATTGGGCTGTTTGTGGGGTTCTTCTCCCCTTTAAGCCGCTCCCCTGCCAAGATGCTTTGCACTTCTGCAAACCGTACGGTTGTCCCAAGTCTTCTCATACTTCCCACTTGTGTGTGGCTGCTTCCATTTTGGCTACAAAGTGAACCTAAGAGAACTGATCAGAAATAGACAATAGGATAAAGAATGGCAAATATGGACACTACAACCCTTTCACCCACTAAATAAAACAACAATTTTATGCAGTGTGATGCATTGTGACTTTATATCAGCTTAGACCCAATACAGTGGTACCTTGGGTTAAGAACTTAATTCGTTCTGGAGGTCCATTCTTAACCTGAAACTGTTCTTAACCTGAGGTACCACTTTAGCTAATGGGGCCTCTTGCTGCTGCCGCTACACGATTTCTGTTCTCATCCTGAAGCAAAGTTCTTAACCCAAGGTACTATTCCTGGGTTAGCGGAGTCTGTAACCTGAAGCATATGTAACCTGAAGTGTCTGTAACCCAAGGTACCACTGTATACCTGACAGCCTTGTGACTTCCCCGCTTTACTTAACTGCGGACTAAACAGTGTACCTTTTCCCCATCTCTCTTTAAACTAAGAGCAATGCACATTTAGACATTTATAATAGGGTTTCATTTCTGTACTAATTCTGCAAAGGCAATTTGATCTGACAACTTTCTCTTTCTGAACCTTTCATTCAATTCATGGAGACTGTGTGCTTCTTTGGAGAAAGCAGGAAGTTCCTCCTCAAGAATCCCTCAGTTCTTTCTGGTATTTTCCTTCTGGGACAGAATCAGCAAAACACTGTCCCCAAAAGCCCTTATAAAACATTGTTAATAGCAGAGATTCTATAATGACAAATAGACTGGAGACGGAGAGTTTTGGATGAGTCATCAAAAATTATCCGTGCCTCACTTTAAATGCTTGCTAATCAACCATGGCTGCATGATGGGCAAACAGAGGCATGAGTAACCCATGCCACTCGTCATCAGAGTTTTGAGAGCCCTCTGGAGAGACCCACGTTGATGCTGAATACATCTTGCTTCTGGGGGGTGTGTTAATTAAAATGCTGCATGATTCACTGACTCCTGCTGTTTCTCTGCAAATGTGGGCACGATACACTTACATTTTCAAGCATAAAAAATACTTCAGCTAATGCCCACCGTCTGTTTTTATCAACGTGTAAACCTAAGGCTCCGTCTCATTGTAAAATGACCTGTTTCTCCAATTTAAGGTTGTTTCTTCTTCGGTGTTATAACATCACACATCAAAGAATCATAGAATCAAAGAACTGTAGTGTTGGAAGGGACCTGTAGGGTCACTGTCCAACCCAGTCCATCCCCCTGCAATGCAGGAATCTCAGCTGAAGCATCCATGACAGAAGGCCATTCAACCTTTGCTTAAGAATCTCCAAGGAAGGAGAGTCCACAAGGAGTTCATTCCACTGCCATACGGCTCTTACTGTCAGAAAGTTATTCCTGATGCTTAGTTAGAATCTCATTCTTGCAACTTGAAACCATTGTTTTGGGTCCTACCCTCCAGAGCAGAAGAAAACAAGTTTCCTCCATCTGCCATGTGACAGCCCTTCAGATATCAAATTGTCTACATGCTATCTTTTGGTTTTAAGGCTCTAATATGAATGATAGAATAGCAATGTGTTGTTATAAGTAAAGGTAAAAGACCCCATGGCGGTTGTTGTTCTTGTTGTTTAATCGTTTAGTCGTGTCCGACTCTTCGTGACCCCATGGACCAGAGCACGCCAGGCACTCCTGTCTTCCACTGCCTCCCACAGTTTGGTCAAACTCATGCTGGTAGCTTCGAGAACACTGTCCAACCATCTCGTCCTCTGTCCTCCCCTTCTCCTTGTGCCCTCCATCTTTCCCAACATCAGGGTCTTTTCCAGGGAGTCTTCTCTTCTCATGAGGTGGCCAAAGTCTTGGAGCCTCAGCTTCAGGATCTGTCCTTCCAGTGAGCACTCAGGGCTGATTTCCTTAAGGATGGATAGGTTTGATCTTCTTGCAGTCCATGGGACTCTCAAGAGTCTCCTCCAGCACCATAATTCAAAAGCATCAATTCTTTGGCGATCAGCCTTCTTTATGGTCCAGCCTAAGTCCAGTCAAAGGTGACTATGGGGTGCGGCGCTCATCTCGATTTCAGGCCATACCTTTTAACCTAAGGTCCCTGTTTTGAGGCAACTTCTGTACCATCAAACCATGGTTTCTGATCTTGACTTGTTTCTAATAGCTATTGGCTGGTGGGGCTGCATTGCTGACCTAGCTTCCCAATGCCATGTGCTGCTGACATTTACCAACAGGGAGAGGGTAGGGTAGCAGGGGGCATGGTGTGATGCAGGCACCATCACTGCTTGTATTAAAACAACAACATAGTTTTAACTAACTGTTGGTACTGGTTCAGATGTAACAACAGCACACCATGACTAGTTTAACCAGGAAGTTTCCAACCTCACTGCTGCTGCCCTGGAGGAAGAGAGGAAAGGGGGAATACTCAGCCCAAGACCTGAGGTTGTCCATTCCCCTACCAATAAGCTATATTTATGCCCAAAGCATAAATTGTGCTGATAGCAACACATTACAGTAAAGATTATGCATTGTTCTCGTAGTTTTTATTCAGACATGTGTGAATGTGTGTGTGTGTGTGTGTGTGTGTGTGTGTGTGTTTCCATATATGGGGGAAATTGATCTGTCCTTTCTGGAATTTGTTTTGCAGTTCCAATACTCTAAAGCTATCTTTCAGATAGCTATCTTTCATGTATTAATGTACTGTGTGCATGTGTGTGTGTGTGTGTGTGTGTGTACACACACACAAACTACAGAACAGATTTCTATGCCTGCAAATCCATGAGATTGGAGCATGTAAATCACCTGCCAAGTGCTATGGAATCCCTATAATCTTTTGTTGTCATCAATGTCTTCAGTGTCTGGACTATTTTTCTGATCATTTTCTTGTAAGAAGGAATAGAAAGCTGGGTCTGTGTTGAATATTCCCCAGTTTGATTTTTGCAAGAAGCTAGCAATTTTACAAGAGAGAGAGAGAGAGAGAGAGAGAGAGAGAGAGAGGGAGAGGGAGAGGCGGGGGGGACACCAACCCTCCACATTCATTGTGCAAATAGCTACCTTTTGTGCAAAAGAGTTTGGGAGAATGTGATGCCAAGATGAAGGTCTACCAGGCTTGGTAGTGAGAGGTGGGCAAAGTATACCTGCCAGGAGAGACACCTCAATGCCTTCCACATGCGCCGCATCAGGAAGATTTTGGGCTTTAAGAAGGGCTTTTCCATAAGTAACCAAGTTACTTCACAGAAGAATGTGCACCAGACCCTGATGGAAGAAGGTAGATAAGAGATGATGGTCTGGATCCTAACAAGCCCTATACTAATGGAAGGACTCTCCTATTTACAGTGGGAACTGAGAACCAGCAGAGGCGCCAGTCTGAGTCCATGGCAGCACTTCCACTGCTCTTCTTTTCCTCCCGCAGCACCCTATGCTGCCTGTCCTGCTGCTCTGGAGGATCCTGCCACCTCCCCGAGCAGATCTTCTGCAGGCAAAGGGGATGCAGTGTGAATGGGAGATTGGTGAAAGTCCCTCCTCTTTCCTCCTCTTCTTTTTGCTGTCAGGAGCATCCTGTGAGCAGAGCTCGCCTCTCGGCATGTTCCCAGAATCTCGACAAATATTCAACGCTGCTCATGACTGCAACCATCATCTTCTATGCAGTGTTCTAAATGGCATTCAAATAAAGGGTTTTAAGTAGAAAAGATGGTTCAAAATGTAAAACTGTTTCTTTAATTGGGCCTCACAAGGTCTACATTTCTGTTGCAGTTGTATTTGACAAATCCTAATGGCTTTAAGTGATATGGAGTGAGAAAAAGCTGGTGCTTTTATAAACATCGTAGCTGTTGGCATAGATTGAGTGACACGTCTTAATTATTTTTAACCCGAACAATGAATAAGGATGTCAAACACAGATACGAACTTTCCCTGCAGCGCAAGCTTTCTCATTTATTTTCTCGTAAGCTGCCCAGTGCAAAATAGAATGGGATAAACAAAGAAAAGTAGGACTCAAGGCTTTTCTTTCCAGCTATGTGACCCATGGGTTTGCAGTGCGAATGGGAACAAATGAATACACCAACAGCCCTTACGAGATTTGCCCTAGTTAGTGATCCCTTCACCAAACCAACAGCTCCTCTGGGCTGAATTCATGGTATGTGGAAACTCTCTCTGTCTTGATAGCTGCATTCGGCATTGACCTAGAGCAGCAATAGCCATTACAATTGCTGCAGAAAACACTGGTGTGGGACGTGTGCTTGCAACCTTGAACACCCATGTGTTCCTACTACCTGACATTCAGAAGACATCTTAAGGCAGCCCTGTTCAGGGAAGTTTTTAACGTGTGATATTTTACTGTCTTTTTGGTTTCTATGGAAGCCGCCCAGAGTGGCTGGGGAGGCCCAGCCAGATGGGCGGGGTATAAATAATAAATTATTATTATTATTATTATTATTATTATTATTATTATTATTACCTATAAGGGGGAACCTGGACCCAGTCAGGGCTCTCAGATCCGCACTGCTACTCCCTGTAGCAACTGAAATGTATAAAGTTGCTCCTATTTTATCGGAGTAAGTTGTCATCAGGAAATGAGAAGCAACTACTGGGGTCTGACGTCAAAAACAAGTGGGAACATTGAGCTGAAATCCCCAACTCCACCACACTTTTCTCAAGCTGCAAAGTTGTGAGGGCAGTAAGCATTGCTTTCACTCTGATTTGGCTTCATGATAACAGGAGACTTGTGGGTGAAACCCTATCTGGCATCAGCAGCAACTGTGACCATTGGGACTGTAAAATGGGTGGTGGCAGCATTGAAAAGGGAAGCAAAAGGATGGCTTCAAGAAACAAACTCCCAATGATCCCCACCCTTAAGCCACTACAGTAGTAAAAAAAACCCCAAGCTTTCAGCTAAGCTCTAATAAACTCTATATATTTGACAAGTGGCAAGGATTGACAACTCTTATGAAGTCTGTTTAAGATTACGCTAGATTAAGCAAATTGTTGAACTAGTAGATTTTAGATGTGATCATCACACTATGTAGGACTATGTTCTCATGCTCCTAACTTTAAACATGCAGCTACTCAGGGGTGGGATAAATGCACTTTGCACATGCTTAGATTTGCACATGCACTTTATTATATCACAGATTTGAGAAGGGACCAGGTTCTAGGGCTGAGCCTTGGTGAGCCATGCCACACACCACAAGCCTTCTCTCCGCACCGTCTCATTCATAAATCTCTCTAATTAAAGGCAAGAGGGTTCGCTTGCCAAAGGAGACGGAGGATGGAGAGTGGCATACCTAAAGTAGCAAGCAGCTCAGTAGTAAAATTACCATGAAAGTGAAAGCATATCTTCCACACACTTGTTTTTGCTCACATTGTGGTAACTCATTTTGCATGCATGTTGTTCCAAAAAGCATGAAACAACATCGTCCAGCGACTGAGATAATTAGTTCCTCCCCTGCATCCTCCTGGTTTACATATTTGACGGACCACATAAGTAAATTCTGCCAAATATTTTTAAAATGGCCTTGTTTACAAAACTGGGGCAAAATTGACCTACATCTTGTAATTCAGCACGGGGGTTTCCATCTCTCTGGTGGTATGCCTTTCCCCCCTCAGTAGATTGACAAGTGGAAGTGAAAAATTATAGGTGCTTTTTTAAAAAGCACTATTCAAATGTAAGAATTCATTCCTCTGATCTCTACTTACAATCATGCTAACACATTTCAAGTCTGAAAAAAATATATGCTGTGACAACTGTAACAAATGAAGACAATTCGTCAAAATTATTTTTAATGGGAAAATTGGACAAGTGACCACAGGCTAAAATGGAAAAAAAAATTGTTGCCTCTTTCCTGACTCCAGTTTATAATTTCAAGGGCATGAAATACAATTACTTCTTAAGGATGTACTACATGCAAACCTATGTGTACCTGCAGGAGCCCCTCATTTCCAGAGGCACTCTAGGCTTCCCAGGCAGAAGTGCTTCCTCTTGGTCTTCCTCGCTCAGGGTTTCTAAGCCAACCCCCTAGCACTGCAGTTTTGCATTTTCCTCTAATGGGGCAATAAGAACATGGTAGTTCTGGCTGTTTTCCTTCCTTGTTCTCCCTGACTGTGACTGCTTTTCTGCAGGAAGAACAGCTGACATCAGAGAGAACTAACAAAAAGCAACATCTAGGACAGTGGTTTCCTTCTTTCTGTTAGTATGTAAATGCAGGGCATTTTAAAAGTTTGGAGTGAAATTTTCAAGGCTGCTGAGAAGAGTTACAGCAGAACCAACTCAGTCAATAGGAACAAATGCTATTCATTATTTACTTATCCCATCCTTCAGAGAGGAGGGAGCTTCCAGAGTTTTTGTTCATCATTTTTAATCCTAATCCAAAATTAGTCTGGGGGACTATCATCCACCTCTAGCTTTCATAGTGTAGCATTTATTGGAATAAGCATGTTTCAATCTGCCACTGCAAACCTTGAGCAATATTTCCCAACAGTTCATGGTGTCTATTGTATAATGGTCCAGAGAATTTGCAGCATGTCAACTCACTACAGTGCTACCTTGGATTAAGTACGTAATTCGTTCCGGAGGTCTGTTCTTAACCTGAAACTGTTCTTAACCTGAAGCACCACTTTAGCTAATGGGGCCTCCTGCTGCCGCCACGCCGCCGGAGCACAATTTCTCATCCTGAAGCAAAGTTCTTAGCCTGAGGTACTATTTCTGGGTTAGCAGAGTCTGTAACCTGAAGCGTATGTAACCTGAAGCGTATGTAACCCGAGGTACCACTGTATTCAGTGTTATTAGCTTTCTGGTGAAATTCAAGGCTGTAGCCATGGAGAGTTAAACTATGGACCTCACTTCCACAGGAGGTAGTGATGGGCACCAACTTGGATGGCTTTAAAAGGGGACAATTTCATGGAGGATAAGGCTATTAATGGCAGTAGCCCTGATGGCTCTGCTCTGCCTTCACAGTCAGAGGCAATAATTCTTCTGAATAGGAGGTCCTGGATACCTGAGGAAGGAGGAGCCCTCTTGGGCTCAAATCCCGCTGGTGGGTTTCCCAGAACAGAATGTGAGAACAGGATGCTGGACTAGGTGGTCCATCGGCCTGGTCTTGCATGCTTTATTTATGTTCTTATCTACACATCTAGAGAACCCACGTGGTATGAAATGTTTGAATGCCCCTATAGAAAACTAACATGTGGAGAAAGCTAGACTCAGACCTTCCTCTTGACATCCTAGCTTTTTTTATGTGAAGGGAGATTCAGAGGGACCCAGTCCATATTTCATTTTGAAAGATTTTTGGGGTGATGTTCAGGGGTTAGGAGCTCTACCTCTCTTTTAAATCAGAACCAGTGAAGGCGGTGAAGGTCCTGTGTGAGTGTCTGGAGGCGGTTGGAGGATGGATGGCGGCTAACAGATTGAGGTTGAATCCTGACAAGACAAAAGTACTGTTTTGGGGGGACAGGAGGCAGGTGGGTGTGGAGGACCTCTGGTCCTGAATGGGGTAACTGTGCCCCTGAAGGACCAGGTGCACAGCCTGGGAGTCATTTTGGACTCACAGCTGTCTATGGAGGCACAGGCCAATTCTGTGTCCAGGGCAGCTGTTTACCAGCTCCATCTGGTACGCAGACTGAGACCCTACGTGCCTGCGGACTGCCTTGCTAGAGTGGTGCATGCTCTGGTTATCTCCTGCTTGGACTACTGCAATGTGCTCTACATGGGGCGACCCGGAAGGTGACCCGGAAACTACAACTAATCCAGAATGCGGCAGCTAGACTATTGACTAGGAGCGGCCACTGAGACCACATAACACCAGTCCTGAGAGATCTGCATTGGCTCCCAGTATGTTTCCGAGCACAATTCAAAGTGTTGGTGCTGACCTTTAAAGCCCTAAATGGCTTCGGCCCAGTATATCTGAAGGAGAGTCTCCACCCCCATTGTTCCATCCGGACACTGAGGTCCAGTGCTGGGGGCCTTCTGGCGGTTCCCTCACTGCGAGAAGCCAAGTTACAGGGAACTAGACAGAGGGCCTTCTCGGTAGTGGCACCCGCCCTGTGGAACGCCCTCCCACCAGATGTCGAAGAGAAAAACAACTAGCAGACTTTTAGAAGACATCTGAAGGCAGCCCTGTTTAGGGAAGCTTTTAATGTTTCATGTATTATGGTATTTTAATATTTTGTTGGAAGCCACCCAGAGTGACTGGGGAAGCCCAGCCAGATGGGCGGGATATATATATATATATATATATATATATATATATATATATATGAGAGACTTCTTAAGCCTGACCAGGGTGAGGCAACATTCCTAACGGAAAATGGGCAAATGACTCTGCACCATGATGTTAATGGGACGTCCTCAGCAGTCCCCCTTTAAAGCCAAGAACTCCCCTGGCAATTATTCTGCCACTTGAGGGAGAGGGTGGCCAGGGGAAAGAACCTTGGCTAACAGTTCCCAAATGCACCCCTCTTTTGTGAAGGTAAGCCTTTCATAAAAATATAAGAAATTTCTCTCCATCTCTCCCAACCCACCCCAATTCTCTGAAAATGAATTTACACACTTTTGTGGGAGAATAGCCCTGCAAAAAGAGAAGGGGGCATATTGAGACCACCCTTGGTCCATTTATTTTTAGAGACCTCGGCACTTAAGGGGAAAGTTGTCTATACTAAATTATTACAAAGAGCAAATGTTTTAGTCTATGGAAAATGTAACAGAAATAGCACATACAAATGACCAATGGACTTATTTTGTCGTCTGTAAGAAGCAGCAATCTCAAAACAAAACGGGACTCATCCTCAAACTCTCTGTGTTATACATATATCACAGACACTCTTAAAAGAAATATCCCTATTTGCATTCACAGTGTTTTGAACATACAGGTGTAGACCAGCTGTGGCTTATTCCACAGGGATAAAGATGCCAGATCCGCTACATTTTTTTATCTCTTCCTCTCAGCACACATTGTCCCTCAGTAAAGGGGGTGGAAAGAATGATCTTAAAAGCTGGGTGGTTACAAAAGCCATAAAAAGTGTGGTGTGAAGGTGTAGGAGACATGTCTGATACGGAAGGCAATGGAGCATGACGTCAGTCATTGTGGTTGGCTGAATAGCAGAAACAAAGGTCCTCTCCAGCAATATAACCAGAAAGGAGATACATACCAAATATTATTGTGGATGAGGCCAAAGGACCCATTTTAGGGGTCTCATCAGCCTCCTCCAAGCAAATATTTCTAACCCCTGCTCACCAGTTGCATCAGGACTGGCAAATAAAATAAAATAAATAAAGCTGTGTTGGGAAACGTCCAGTGTACTCCCTGTTCATCAGGTTGATCATTTGGTGAGTGGAGAAGGAGTGATAGAGCTCCTCCCACATGGAACAGGTGAAGAGGTGCTGTGTCCCTCGATTTGTCCCTCTCTGTGTCTCCACCAGCGTGTGTCTGTGCAAGAGTGGCACCTGGCCCCTACTTCAATCTCTGAGCTCACCTGGGCTGAGCTGCTAGATCCACAGGGCAAAGCAATGACCCACCACCACCTGACATTCATTGGCTGAAGTGCTCTGATGTCACAGAAGGTCTTGAACATTCTAATTACTACAAATTTAAACTGTCTGGGAAAGGAGCCTAGGGAGAGAAGTGCAATGAGCTATTGATAGGAAGAAATGCAGGGAAGTGTTTGAATAAGGTGTGTGAGTGGCTTGTGGGGATGAAAGATATGAGTGGTGAATGTGAATGTATGGGGAGATGGTATACCTTTATATGTATGCAAATGATGGGAGTATAAATGTTGGGTGTGGCTGTTAAATGCAGCATACACTTCATATAAGCAAATTTCTTGCCTTTTATATTGAACACTGCTGTCCTCATTGAGACTCCTGAGGTTGTATAACTCATCCCTGGTTTTTCCATGGCTTCTTTTTGTGCCGTAATCATGTTGCAAAAATGTTGTGCTCTGCTTCCAGATATCCTAGTTTGAACTTGACCAAACATGGGTGAGAACACATTCTCATGCCTGCCATGTGGCAGTGATGATGAATAAAGTGTACTTCATTGCCAACATTGCATCGAAGGAAGAGGGTCCCCCTCCCCCCCCCACTGCTGAATGGGAAATTTGGGATAATCACAGTTGGAGCAGAGATATGAACACCTGGCAGAAAACAATAAAGAATCACTTTCTCTTCCCCAACACCTGCAACTTGGTTCCCTTTGAGTGAAATCCTTAAGCTCCTGGGCTCCCTGGGAGGAGGGGTGGGGTAGAAATGCAATAAATATAAAATATAAAATAAACAAATAATCATTGCCCCCCTCCCAGTAATGTTTGTTACTTTAACATATATTGAAAGTCTTGTTATCCCACTTTGCAGTCTCACACGAGTTTGAATTAAGACAAGATATTGTACAAAATTTTTAAAAAGATTATCAAAATCACCAGAAGAATAATAATAAAAACTGTCCAGGGGATAAAACAACAAAGGCAGACTAAAAACAGAGTATAAGGAATAACGAGAAATCCACAGAGCAGCAATTTCCCCCATAAAAGCAGCAAGAGTACATTACAGTCCAATAAATGTCCCTTATCTTCTGGTGTTTGGGCTTGTCCACACCAGATTACGCCAGCTGTTGATGCAGAGAACTCCATAGGATGTTCTCCCCATTCCAGTGTAATCCCAGACCTTTCCTGCTTTGAAGCTCAATCCTGGCCATTCCAGACTTTCCAGGGATCAAAATACTCCTAAAGGTTTGGGACAGCACAGTGAAGGGGGTCTACTTTTTGCTCCAGTGTGGACAAGTCATTTGTATTACCTTCTTAGTGTATAAAAAGGAACTGTAAGAGCAGTCGGGGAGCCTCTTCTACCCTTGACCACCCACCCAGCTGCACTGATTTCCCAGTGTGCCATTTGAACATTAAAATGAAAAATTAGCAGTGCAATCCTGTGCAGCTCTACTCAGAAGTAAGTCTTGCTGAGTTCAACATGGTTTATTTCTAGTTAACTGTATTACAGCGGTGGGAAATATACCGTATATTTTTCTTTTTTAAAATATATATATGTATTTTTATTAAAGATTTCTTGGTTTACAAAAGTATGTGCCATCTCTCTTTTTTCAAGTTACATTTTCTACAGATCCGTTTCATTTGTTGAGACATTAGTGTTACATTAGGAAGGGGTGTTTGGGAAAAGTTCCTCAGGGCCCAGAGTCAAAAGTGGGTGGAGCCAGAGCAAAAGGTGACTGGGGTTCCCCTTTTTTCTTCCATTCATTTTTCCTGTCACTCTCTTACCTTTTTCTGAGCCACCCCTTAGCTGTTTGATTACAGCCTCAATAAGCTTTTTACTAAAATCTACATTAAGGCTGCATTTTTCCATCCATTTACCTGGGAGCAAGCCCTATTGGATTTGACGGGACTTACGGCTGAGTAGACATATGTGGAACTGCACTGTCAATAGCCCTACTGATTCCAGCACATCATCATCGCCTGATGAACAACCCATGAATCAATATTGTTGCCTAAATACTTTTTGAAAGTGCAAGGTAGTTGGTATTTCCCTCCCCCGTCCCACACACAATACAGCTTTCATAGCAATATTTTTAATCCTTTTTTCTCTGAGTCATCCTTAATTGGTATTATATAGATGTGACACCAAGTGTAACAAAAAGGAAAAGTAGAAGGAAGAAGCTGCATTTAATAAGGAATATTTTTAGTTCCAGTAGGATGGTTGTAATACCTGTTGTTGCGCTTTTAAAAATAGTCTCTCTGATGATTCATTTAGAAGTCCTCGGTGCATTCCTCAAAAAAAAAAAAAAAAAAACCCACAAAAAACCCCACTTCAGATTCTGGGTGAGAGTAAATATTCGCTTGAAACTAAGGTACAGAGCAAAGTAATTTAAGATAAAGTATTATTAAAAGGTGCAATTCCTGTTCCACACCACTGGCCAAATCCTGTTGGGTGCAATGGATCTGAACAACACCCAGGGGTTTAAAAATCCATAATAACTTGTTGTCCATTCCATGGCCTGTAAATTTTTGTGTATGGACAGCTAGAAAGAAATATAGCCTCAGGGCCTTTTAAGATGACCGGCAGGTGATGTAACGAATGTGTAGTTCATATTATCTGTTACACTGGGTGGTCTGGATATTGTCTTTTTTAGATAGGTTTCTGTTTCAGAGATATCAGGCCATAATGCATAGCTGGCGGGTAAATGTAATTCCTTCCCCTCCACCTGGCACAGTCTGCCAGGTTCCAGTGGGTTCAAAGCACGGACCCCACAATGATTATTATTTATTAAATTTGTTTGTCACTTTATCTTGCCTAAGGCAACCTGAAGCGACTTACAACCAAACAAGACAGATATTGGCTCCTGCTTCCTGAACCAACAAAGGCTGCTAGAACTCTTCACAGAGTTCAAACTGGAGAAACAGCCGTGTGGGGCAAGACTGCTTAAACCTCTCCCTGCTGTTAAACGTTTAACATGCACAAAACATAATGTTCTGCATGCATTGAATTTAAAACTTCTGTGCATATTTTGCATTTGCAAAGCATCGACGTTTACATTAAGCAGAGAGGATTCACTTTGGCAAAAGCATCAGAAATGTGGGGTAATTTCCTATTTGAAAGTTTAGGCTACAGGTAAGTCCCTCATCAGCAGGCAATTGAAACAGGAGAAGCTCAACATCTCTGTGTTGTGGGAAGCCAGCAGAGAGATGGCCAGCTCAAGTGCTGGGAGAAGGAGCTTCCAGCATAATGGTGTCGCTCTCTGGCACCAAAAGAGAAGGACTTAACTGCATTGCCTGATACTTGAATGCAATGTGTTATTTTGCATTTTGTTTTTTAGTAACATTTACATGTAACTAGTTTTAAGACTGTTCTGCGGTAACTCTTTGAAAGCCATTCTTGGCGTGGAATGTTCACTTATTTTAACACAAGTCCAGATCTGGGATTCCGCTGAACAACTCTAACACCTGCCCACTGCTTTTCTTCCCCCTCTATGTTCCAAATGTCTATTTGTGGGGGCCAAGATATCTAGAAGCCTGCAAAGAGAGAGGAATGTACAGTTTACAGTGGTACCTCCGGTTATGAACTTAATTCGTTCCGGAGGTCCATTCTTAACCCGAAACTGTTCATAACCTGAGGCGCGCTTTCGCCAATGGGGCCTCCCGCTGCCGCCGCGCCACCACACGACTTCCACTCGCATCCTGGGGCAAAGTTTGTTGCCAGGAGCATCTACTTCCAGGTTAGTGGAGCTCATTACCTGAAGCGTTTGTAAGGAGGGCGGTATGTAACCCGAGGTTCCACTGTATTGGAGGAATTCTAGCAGAATTTCACCCTCTTCCCCCACCAATATTTTGCTTAAAATCCCTCTCCCCAAATCAGTTTTCATTTTACAAAAGTTACCATCTACCTCTTGCTACATTTGCTGGAAGACAACATTTAGTTCTGCCCTGAAAATTCAATAAAGAATCCACTACAGTAATTGTCACTGCTTAGAACAATTTACATTATCTGACAGAAGAAGCGGGATGGGGGCAGGGGAGAGAACCATGCAGTATAATACAAAAGCTTATTGAATATACATATTGTGGCTTTGCTGATAATCATGCTTTGGTTAAAACCCATATATTTCTTATTATGTAAATATGGCATTTTTATTAAAAGATGTCACTTTAATTTAGAGCTTAAACAGAAGACATAAGCAAATATTTTCCCATTCACAGGTCATGGGCCCGAAAAGCACAGAAATAAATTCTCCTGATGAGTCCTGTCAGCATGTTGTAATTCTACCAGTTCATTTCCGTGAAATTAACCAGACTTGTGGATACCTATTAGTATACATTTTAGTATCATATTGTGGCCTCAAAGAAAATTTCCCAGGGATAGTTTTAGAGTATATTGTTGTGGGAGCACACATGTTCGATGATAGTGAAAGGTTTTTCATGGTTTGCCACTGATCTAAAATGAGTTATTAGCTCATGAGATGGAAACATTTCCTGTTTGTGCCTTTGGCCCGGTTCTGTCCAACTCACTGATTTTATTGAGGCAAAGTAGCGTCAAGACAGACGTGGTAATAATTGATGAATGGCCACAGGGGTTACTTGACATGCAGTGTAGCCTGATCTCAATTTGCACGACGGATATAGGATAATATTTATTTATTTGGCACTGTTACTGTGCTGAAAACTTTAGAAAGTACTGTAGGTAAGGCATCCTGAGAAAGTTGCAGCCTGAATTGTGAAGAAGGTTAAAAGCATATCTGATAAGTATCAGCTTGTAGTACCATGGAGGGGGGCTTTTTCACTGGGGCACCAGTATTGTAAAAATCTCCCCCTGATGAAATATGAGCGGCCCCAACAGCACCGGTATTTCACCTGCTCTTGACACCACACCTGTTTAAACAATCATTCCCCTGATCTGAAGTTCTAGTAGTATTTCACATGGTACTCCACACTTGCAGAAAGTACTGGGTTTAGTCTTCAGTCTGTCCATGATCAAAGTGAAATCCCATGTGGATGGTTCAATCTAAATTTGTTTTGTGGCAATAACACACTTGACCAATAAAAAACCTGCTCTGTAAGATTAGCGCTTACAGATTTAAAGACAGATTAAAATCCACACAGGTAAGACTTACAAACAAACAAACAAACAAACACACTCTCCTCATCAGTGGTGACATTGCAGCCATGACAATAATTGAATAAGGCAATGTTTGCAGTCTTGTTTAATTTATTTTGTGTAGGCTTTTGCAAGCATTGTTGCAAGCACACTTGATATGTGACTTTCCTGATTAATCATAGCAAAACAAAACATGTGCAAAGAGGGGAAGAAAGGAAGAATATACCTCTTCCATTTTGATATGGGGTAGTTATTAGAGAGCAGTATTTGGATGAGCTAAGCCTGAGTCCTTACTTGCCTATCACTGGATGGGCAATTCACTATAGCTGCTCCACACTCTACACAACCCTAATTATGTGAAGTGGGAGGATGGGGCCACACCTCCTGGGCCCACCCTTGATGTCATGTCCCCATTGGCTCTAAGCTCACCATCTATGGGGAGCGCATCTGTTGGGAAAGTCTGACCTATGTATGTAGGTTCCCTCTGTGAGGTGGAATCCTGTGCGATTAGGGCTCCATGCCACAGAAGGAGACTATGCATATCTACATACGTGCTCTGCCAACCCATGGCCAGTGGGGGAGCAGGACCAATGGGAATGCAGTGGCAGGGGCAGGAGCAGATGTGCCCCCATTTTCCCCCCACATGAAGATGATGACATGGAGGATAATGCATGAAGGGGACTTATATCTCAGCCTAATCAACCCCACAAGATCATTCTAAGGCAGGGATTGGGGATTGGGGATGTTGTCAGACACCCAATTCACATCATTCATTTATGTTGGCCATTCTGGCTGATAAAGAAGGGAATCAGGGTCCAGTGCTTTCTTGAGGGCCCCAAGTTTTGCCATTTCTTGCCTTCTAGGAATAGTGGTACTCTCAGCGTAGGACTCTGGGACAGAGGTCCAGGACTGCAGAACAAGTAGTATTCTGCAGCTGTAGCAGTGATGGATGACCACATTTTAAAATAAGTGAAGTAATGCACACTGCTATCAAAAAAGATGGATGGGCATAAGACCATTAAGTTCAGAGTTCAAAGCTATCCAAGTGCACTGGAAAATTGTTATCCACATAAAAAGGTACAACATATTCTGCCCAGGGCAACCTGCAAGTTGGCTTCTGTCCTCATGGTCAACTGCAATTATTCACTCCATTTTTGAGGTTCAGGCTGTGAGTACCATTCCATATCTTGCCGACATGGCAGCACCCATGCACAAATGGGAGGCTCCAAGCTCAAGAAACCCCATAATGATAGTATAAAAATAGGGGGAAATCTAAAGAAGGAACATCTAGAACCATGCAGATGGAGCTAGCTCCATGGCTAGTTCCAGTGCTGGCTGACTCTTAGGAGAGAAAACCAGAAAAGTGGGTTGAAGGGGCAATAGCATTGAGTGACTCGCATCACATTTTGCACAGGTATCAATTATTGTGTAACAAACACTCCTAAAATACTTGGTATATTTTAAGCAACGTTTCAGGATTTACTTACATTTTTAATATTCTCCACTTACTATATATTGTTATAGCTGCAATGCTAACATGTTTGTTTGTTTGTTTGTTTAAAAAATGCTGCCACCAGTCTTGGATGCTGTTCCCAATATCCATTTCCAGGTGCGTGTTCGCTCAGCATCCTCTTCTCCATGCAAAGGGATGGGCATCTGGGTTTGCTAGCCAAATTGTCTTTGGATCAATGCTTATGGCTCTCCAAAATGCCAAGAGTCTGCCAGAGCAGCCTGATAATCCTCTTACTGTTTCTGGTTATCTTTGTAAAGCAAACAGCTGCCAAACACTGCTAAAGTTTCCAGAGCTTGGGTGGGGGCAGGGAGAGAAAGCATCCTCACTCCAGATTTCATATTCACAGAATCCTTTCATGTCATCGACTCTTCGTATGTTCTAAAGCTCTTATGACATCTGTTGGGTGAATGCAGCTTTTTGCTGGTAACTCCCACCCATTAATCATCATAGAATAAATGTACCATTTTATAAATTAAAGTCAGGCCTCCTGAGTAGTGGCACCGATAAAACTTGTTTTTAAAAATAAGATTTTTTAAGGGGCTTCTACATATATGCCCAAAGTAGATGGAAATTCTGAAATCCATACACACAATGGAACTTACTCGGCCAGTAATTTCCCTTTGGGGGCAATGCATACAGAGTCAATTTCTCACTTGGAATGATAAAATGAACTGGAAGAGCTTGGGGAAACTTGCAGCTTTCACATAAGTATATGGTCCACAGAAAACAATTTCTTCTATAAAGCCCCTCCTCCTCCCAGAGGGGATGTGTTGGGAGTGGGAGCCATTCCCACGTCAGCAGAAATGCCCCCCGCTCTGCGGGGTGGGGTCATATATAGACTGTTTGATCCAATGCCTAAGCCAATACCACTCACATGCTGCAACCAACAAAGTTGTGGCCTTCTTTAGCCCATTAACCTAATATACATGTGTCCTTGTGTCTTATTTACCCCTACGCAGGTTGCCGGTCCTCCACTCACAAGCAGAAATATCTTCAGCCAATGCAGTGCACCTCCAGGGGTGAAGTCAAACTACTGGAGAATCACAGTGCTTGCTGCCACTCACATTGCTTCTGTTCCATTAGCAGCACTGAAGTGAGATACCACCACCCGCCACACTGGGGCACAAGCATGGGCAGTGTGTATAGAGATCCTAGGCTGCTCAGATGACAAGACTCCCCTCTCGGTCTCGCTGATGTGGTCCAAAGGAAAGCAGAGAAACACGTTTGGCACCAGCTTGGCTGCAGGAGTTGCCAGAAGGAAGTGTCCAAGACGCCGCCCAACCATCTTAGGAACTCCACTCCGGATTTGGGTGGGGTTTACTCCTTAGTCTTTTCTTCTCCCAAAGATGTCCTGCAATATAATTGGGTCAACCTTGGGTACTGAGCACCTTGATCTAGCCAGGGGAGGCGATGCTGTTCCTTGTTAACACCAGGCAGCAAAATGTGTTAGGCCTGATAGAGGGTCACATTATTAGGGTTGTATGCTAGCATACTCCCTGACATGTCTGTGTTTCAGTTATGGATTGTTATTTTAACCAAGGAGCATTTGATCCTGTGAACCTCCATCTCAAAGTGAAGTGCTGCAGCCAAGACAGATTTTTGCTGCTTGCGAGAACTAAGAACCTAAGAAGATCCTTGCTGAATCAGACCCAATACCCATCTAGTCCAGTTCACTGTTCTCGCAGCCATCAACCAGACACTGAGGAGAAGCCCACAGGCAGGAGCTCAGTGCAACTGCATTTCCCCACTTGTGCAACTGGTATTCCAAATGCAGACAGAGCTTCCATGGCTAATGGCCGGGGTAGCCTTATCCTCAAAGAATTGTTCTACACTCCTTTTAAAGTCATTCAGGGTGGTAGCTATCGCCTCATCTTGCAATAATGAATTTCATAGTTTAACTATGTGAAGAAATACTTCCTTTGGTCTACCCCAAATCTTCCCACATTCAGTTGCACAGGGTGACCCTGGGTACTAATAATATAAAGGTAAAGGTAAAGGGACCCCTGACCATTAGGTCTAGTCATGGCCGACTCAGGGGTTGCAGTGCTCATCTCTCTTTATTGGCCGAGGGAGCCGGCGTACAGCTTCCGGGTCATGTGGCCAGCATGACTAAGCCTCTTCTGGCGAACCAGAGCAGCGCACGGAAACGTTGTTTACCTTCCCGCCAGAGTGGTACCTATTTATCTACTTGCACTTTGACGTGCTTTTGAACTGCTAGGTGGGCAGCAGCAGGGACCGAGCAACAGGAGCTCACCTTGTCGTGGGGATTCGAACCGCCGACCTTCTGATCAGCAAGTCCTAGGCTCTGTGGTTTAACCCACAGCGCCACCCGCACAATGTAAGAGAGAATAAAAAATATCTGTAGTCTCTTTCTGCACACCATGCAGAATTTTAGATATTGCTATCATGTCACCCCTGACTTGCCTTTTTTCAACACTATAAAGTCCCAAATGTTGCAATCTTTCCTTATAGGAAGGTATGAGGAAAGCCTTGTGACACTCTAAATTTCTTGGAAGAATTCATAGTTCAGTTATTAATGTCTTTGCCCAGCCGGGAGTATTTTCCTTCATCTTATGCAGAGGCTCATTCATCTTTCACAGTCCAACCAAACATTATCTTTTACATGCTACATATCATAAAAAATGTCCATTGCTTACACGCATGCCATTATACCAACTTATACTTGACCTGCTCTCAACTATTTTTCCTCCTGAGTGAGAACTGATCAACTGATATGAATGTTTGACAGAAATCCTATTGGAGTATGAACTGGGATCCCTTATTTCACTTGAGCATCTCTGTACATAGGAGGGTGGTCACCTCATCAATGTCTTGAACAACACCAGGAAGGCAACATATATCCAAAAGATTTCCCTGAAGATGACTTCCCTTAACTCTCACTTTACCCTTTCATTTTTATGCTTCACAGGGTGCCAAGTTTGTTTTTCAGACTATAGTTCTGATTGAATTAAATCAAAATGACCTATGGTAGTTACTGTTTTAGATTAGTTTGGAGAGAGTACATCTGGCGGGGTCCAAAGAACCATACAAGTCCAGAACTTTGAAGCTGTGCTTCACAAACAACAGTTGTATGGGAAATAAATTTTAAAATGGAAAGGAGTTCCAAAAGTAGGGTTTGTTTGTTTGTTATTAAAAAAATATGACATAGGAGCTTTTCAGAACAGGGAGGGAACACTATAATCACAGTGGGCTTTAGATCTGGGCCATTGCATCAGCCTTGAGGACTGGTGGTGGTGGTGGTGGTTGTTGCTGCAATTCTTAGCAAATGGTATTTGTCAGTACTTAATTCCTCAATTAAGTTCCTCCCTTATGAACCTAATTGCCCCTTCCTGAGCTTCTTGTGCTGAAAGAGCAACCAACACGTGCAGAAGTGGTTAATGTGGCCAGTGAAATGATGTAAAGATAGATATAAACATTCTTAATCCTCCTGCTGGAAATGGTTGCACAGTTAATTAATAAAAGAGGGGAAGCCACGGCTGCTTTGCATGAGAATTTGTGGGACGAGTGCCCATTGTTAAATTAAGATCATCCCATTCACTTCTGAGCATTTTTTTCACTGGAGTTCTTGCTTCAACTTTTGCCGATGGATGTCAGCCAGCTTAAAAGATTTACAGTCTTCAAAAGCTGCTTTTACCAACATGTGGATCTTGTAAAGGTGTTCAATGGTGTTTAAGCAGCTTTAGAAGTAAATCCTGCCTTCTGCGCAAGTTCATTCCCCTCTATTCCCCTCTTAATTTGGCTATGGACTTGGCTTCTTTGTTCTTTCATGACTAATATTGCCATCTGTGACCATTACATATTGACATAGCAATGTAACATATTAAGCACAAGAAAACCCAGAATGCTTGAGCTCATCTGAGTATTTGTTACTTAAAGCCTGAGTCCTCCTTGCAGCCACCTGAATCCTTCCAGGCTTCTCCAGGTTCCTAACAAACTGCAATCAATCAGGATGTTGCTAGGAACTTGGAATGTAAGGCCTCGTTTGTAAGGCCTCCTTTGCCCATATTACAAAAAAGCAAAATTCCCAAACGGCACTCCAGTTTTATTCAGCACCATAGACTCATAAAAAAGCAGGGTTCACATTTATGGCATTAGCTTAGCTACGACTAGGAGCACATCCCTTTGGGAGTTGCCAAAATCCATTTTTGAGTTGAGACCTCATAGATGACAGTAGCTGCACCACTCCCAACTCTGAACTATGACAGCTGCCTTTAGGAACTGGACTCCAGTCCAGCAGACGTTCAACAGCCAGAGAAGATTATAAACAAGCACCAGGCCATGTCCATGTCCGTGCCTGAGGAGCATGGGGGGAAGGGCGGAAGCAGGTGCAGGGAAGAAATGTTCTCTCTAAAAACATCTTGAAGCGGATGTGAGGCAAGGTGGAGGCTGAGACTCTCTGAGGAGATCTTGCATCCTTTCATTTTCCACAAGGGCATGGGCAAAGCCAAACCTTCTTTGACCTCACAGTCAAGAGCTGCAGCCCTGAACATCAGATATGCTCTTGTTCCACAACATTTTTACATCAGGCAATCTGTCTTTCATCAACAGACTCTCAGTGCATCCATTTAAACCTAGTAGTAAAAACTGGAAAATAAGACGAGGGTTATCTGGTGGATGAGAGGGGCAACTGCTTTAACATCCCAAATTCACTGTCTTTCCTGTAGCAGCCTGAAGTGGGAAAGAATAACCCCTTGCAGGAGTGTTGCATATATCCTACATTAACATGGATGGGGGGGGGGTGCATAAGATTTCTGCTTCCAATACAGTGGTACCTCAGGTTAAGAACTTAATTCATTCTGGAGGTCTGTTCTTAACCTGAAACTGTTCTTAACCTGAGGTATCACTTTAGCTAATGGGGCCTCCCGCTGCTGCCACGCAATTTCTGTTCTCATCCTGAAGCAAAGTTCTTAACCCGAGGTAATATTTCTGGGTTAGCGGAGTCTGTAACCTGAAACGTATGCAACCCAAAGCGTCTGTAACCCGAGGTACCACTGCATCCAGAAACCTGATTTGCCACAGAAGCAGACCAGACACAACTTTTGATTTAATAGTTTGCATCCACCATGGCTTCAAGTTCTGCTATGATACCAAACTCATGATGTCCCTCCTTTCTTCCAGCTGCCCAATGGCAACTGTTTAAGGTTGGGTTTTTATAGACTGTCAGTGGAACTGTGAGTGCACTAATTTCTGAGAACGCTTGCCATTTGTGGCCACTTCAAACTGGAAGGGCAACCATAGGGGCAACACCAGCCTTTAACACCAGCCAGCCTGGGACAGGCCCCGAGGAAACCATTTGTGCTTGGCATATGATCACCATACATTTTGGGATGGATGTTGGTCCACACTTTATGCTTTTTTACTGCAGGAAACACAACAGCACAAGATCAGTATGGCTGCATCAATGTACTTCTCTTAACTAGTGATCTTCTTGAGGTGATCCTTTTTGTTGACTGCATTTGCAACTTTATTTCAACATGGAATTCCATGTTAAAGGGGGGCATGGTGGAAAATTGAAAGAATAGTGCAATAGCAAAAAGAAGGGGAAAGACTGAACTAGACTAACTAATACAGCATGGATAGCCCCTATCCCAATACAGTGGTACCTCGGGTTACATATGCTTCAGGTTACATACGCTTCAGGATACAGACTCCGCTAACCCAGAAATAGTGCTTCAGGTTAAGAACTTTGCTTCAGGATGAGAACAGAAATTGTGCTCCAGCGGCGCGGCAGCAGCAGGAGGCCCCATTAGCTAAAGTGGTGCTTCAGGTTAAGAACAGTTTCAGGTTAAGTACGGACCTCCGGAATGAATTAAGTACTTAACCTGAAGTACCACTGTACAAGAAGAGAAATGAAACACTTCCTATTTAGTAGAACTTCATTTGCTTGCATGGAAAAGCCCTGGTCAGGGAGACTTGGGTTAAATGCATGCTCAGCCACGAGGTTGCTGGGTAAATGTGGGCAAGTCATGCTCTATCAGCATGGAAGTGAAATTGACCCAGATCATCTCTGTAGATGTGTTTAGTGCAGAGGTCGCTAAAGAGGCTGCCCCCCAACCAGGCCATATTGTGACAGCCAAGACTTGCTCATTGTGTCTGAAGGTTAAACTCCTGTCAAACATTGTAGTTAGTTAGGCCAATCCCTCTGCAGTCTGAAACAGGGATAGGGAAACCAAGACGTTCGACATGTTGCTGGACTACAACTTCAGACCACTGGTCAGGGTGGATGTGAGCTGGAGTTCCACAAACTTTGGAGGGCCAAAAGTTCCTTATCCTTGTTCTGACAGATAAGGATATTCCAGACGGTACAGATTTTCTTCCTCCTGAAGCACTTTGGCATAGCTGTGCTTGAGAATTTCAGTATCTGCAAATCCTGATATGGACTGGTCTGATTTGCATCACTCAGACTTATGTGTGAATTGGAACTTAGGTATTTTGTGTGCTTTTGCACTTCTCAACACTTCTTTTAACACTGTTAAGAGGAAGGTTTGGTGCAGATTTTTAAACAATGCAAATTAGAATGGAATGAATTTATGGTTCACACATGTGAAAATGACACAAACCAGAAATCTACTATTGTCATCATAGGCTGCATCTGAAAAAAAGTGTTCTTCCACACAACTATTAAATGTCCTCTCTATTGCCCTGGATTACTCTGTTAGAGAGGTGGAAGCTGTGAACGGTTGTGCGTACCAACTCCTGTTGCCCATTTAAATTCAGGGGTGTGGTATACACAAAATATTAATTAGGCCTCAAAACTGAAAATGTTCAAAAGTCAGGAAATGCTTATATCATGACTCGCATTGCCAACCACACAGTCCATCCACTTCCCCCCAATAAGGTTAAGTCATGATTTGCGTGCAAAGTGCATATAGGGGGAAACAGATGTTTCCATTGGTGAGTGACCAGAACACTCTGTAATCGCTGTGATTGGGCCATCTGCTTAATAGTAGCCTAAATAACATAGAGGCATTTCAGCAAGTGTGTACCTTTCAATAAAAGAAAAATAAAAAGATGGTGAGGGGTTTTTTTAAGGCTATACATCCTGTCATGTTCCTGCATGAGAAATAATAATTAATCAACTAATTACCTGCTCACTATGGACGCTGCCTTCCTTCCTTCCTTCCTTCCTTCCTTCCTTCCTTCCTTCCTTCCTTCCTTCCTCTGCCTTCTATACATGCCTTCAAGGCCGATTGCAAAATCTTGATAAAGACAGCATAAAGCATTACAAAAAACACAACCTTAATATAAATTCTAAAAATATAGCAACTTAAAATAGAAATACTCAGATTCCATCTTTTGACAGTCAGTTTCCAATTCCATTTTATCAACCAACCCAGGACCATAATGACATGGTCCCAGTTCAAGCTCAGGTTGGACCTGGCTGGACCCTTTGCATGGATCAGGGTCCTCCTACCACATACAGGCAGCAGCTGCTTTAGGCGTGTCCGATATGTGTGCGACTGTGCATGCGCACATTACACCAAACTCAGAAGTGACACAAAAATGTCACAAAAACAGGTAGAACAGGGCAGGGCGGGGGCAGAATGGGGTGTTTGCAGCCTTTTCAGTGGTGTTTCAAATATATGTGATTTCACTTAAATGCACAGTGCCTTGGAACATAACCCGCGTGTAAATTGGGAGTTGCCTGTACTTTTAAGTTAAATGTCGTGCAGACCTTCCTCCTGAAAGCCGCTACTTCTGAAATTCACAAGGTTCTTCCTCTCCAAATTAAAGGATGCAATACAGTGGTACCTCGGGTTACATACGCTTCAGGTTACATATGCTTCAAGTTACTCACTCCGCTAACCCAGAAATAGTGCTTCAGGTTAAGAACTTTGCTTCAGGATGAGAACAGAAATCGTGCTCCAGCGGCGCGGCGGCAGCAGGAGGCCCCATTAGCTAAAGTGGTGCTTCAGGTTAAGAACAGTTTCAGGTTAAGAACGGACCTCCGGAATGAATTAAGTACTTAACCTGAGGTACCACTGTAATGCTAATTGTGTCCTCATGTGAATAGCTCAAGCATTATATTGAGGGTTGAGGTAGAGAGGGGTGCACCAGCCACATCACCATCGAAACAAATTGGCAAGCTGAGTACAAAGCAGAAATGGATTGAAATTATATCCATGAAGAAACCCAGTTCTGCAATTAGCCATGGACTGTATGGCAGCAACATTTTAACACAGGGTGCCCTAAGGCTGGTGGCGTCTAAGGGACAACCCTCTTCCCCTCCCTCTTTTCATAGCTCACTAGAAGGAAGCTGGAGGCCTTCTCTAATGAATGTGTGTGCTTCTCTGGGGACAAAATGAATGGTCTTGCGCTCAAAACAGTGTGGGCTTTTTTGTTTTGTTTCCCAGTTAATGATGAAAAAATGTGGTGTGTATATTTGAATGAATGATTGCGAGAGCCCATAATAAAACTTTTTTGATGTTCATTTTAGGAAAATAAATAACTGAAATAAATAACTGAAAAAGTGAGGCTTAGGTCACATAAACAGATGGGCTTATTGCAAAGCTTTCATGCAGAAGGACAAACAAAAAAAAATCTGGCCAGGTATTTCTAGGCAACCACTATCCAGTTTAACCATGGGAAAACGGCATACAAATAAAATTAGGTTTGTATGTCTGTAAAATAAGGCACAGAGGGAGTTCCCCCAATGAGTGTAACTTGATACTGTCAGGTGTCAAAGGAGTGCTGTGAGAATTGGGCATAGTGTGGGGAGGGCCAGAGGAGCCAAAACCCCGGGCACATGATTTTGACGGGGCGCAAAGCAGTCACCCCAAACAGGGATCCCCGTCCTGCTCTGCCTGCTGCAGGGGGTCTCTGGGCCCCAGAGCCTGACCTGACCTTGCCTGAACAGGCGGCACAGCCCCATGAACCTCTGTGCCCCAGGCCCACCCAGCATCATTGGCTGGGCTGCCACGGCGGGTTTTGTTCACCCTCCACACCCCACCCCTTTTCCTGCCCAGGCGCTGGCCAAGGACGCATTGCCACTGGTGAGAATGGAGAAGTTGGGAGTGAAATGTGTAACTCAGCATGAAAGGAACTTGTTAGATTATATCCAGGAGGAGCTTCCTGGCAGAAGAATGCCTGCCACTTACTAGGATGGTGTGGAGCAGGGAGGGAGGTGGTGAGGTCTGTTGGGGTGCAAAGCCAGCCCTGCTTTTTGATCAGTGCCCCCCCTGCAGCCCTGAGCTTGTGCCCCCATCCTGCACTGCCTGAAGAAAGGTCACGGACCACCAGTTTGGGAACCCCTGGTGTAGATGTACCTAGACATCTCTCTTTGCTCCCACATCCAATTTCAAATTGCCTGACCAGGAGCAAATTTCTTCATTGATAGCTCTGATCTCATCAGCACAATGTGGCTAATGTGTTTAGCATAGAGATGATAAGGTCTCCATTATATAGACCGTAGTCTTGAAGCTCCAGGGAAGGGCTAAGGAACGGGCTGATCCCGCAAGGCAAATGTGTCCAACAAACCCGTCTTTGCAGATTGCTTGAAACACAAATTTCTGGCAGGTCCCAAAACACAGTTATAGGGCTTTTTCAGCTTGATGGGTCTCAAGTTGTGCAGGTTTAAGCCCTTCACACCCACGAGGCTTCTGCTGCTGACCGTTAAAAACAGGAAAGACCTGCTGTGTACATTGACCAACTCTGCTAGATGCAGCCATCATATTAAAGTTTATTTGAAAAACCATCCATTCATACTAAAGTTGAAAAGACCTGCAATTACCTAAGCACCTACCTTTTTAATTACCTCCCAGGATGGAAGACCACAAGTCTGCCCAGGTTTGCTTCAAGAAGAATTTGGGTCTATGTTTGTCCAAATAGGTCTGACAGGTGCACTGACCCTGAAGTTGGAGGGAAAGATTTAAATCAAGCTGAAATGAAGTCAGATCTCATTGAGAGCCTGGAGACACTGCATTGTCTGGAGAGGTTGGCATGTAGCTGCACTAGTTTCTTGGAACCAGATCAGAGATCAGGACGGAGGAAATTAGTCTATATTCTAAACTACACAATAACTGGCCTCGGAGAAACAAATATCTCCTGACAAGTACTGTGATAGTGAAGTTTATTTGAGTGAAAATCTTAAGTACTAATGGGGCAGTTCCCTGTATGCAATAAGTGGAGAAATTACGAGTATGAGCCAAGGCCGGCCTCAAGGGATTTCTACAAGATGTTAGGATATAAATTGTTGCCTGCCAGAGATATGCATGTGCTTAGAGAATACCTTTGTCTTGCTGCATTTAAGTACTTCAGAAAAGATGTTTTAATAGAGTCATGTAACCAAGTGGCAAGATCACTTGGGGGGGGGGCACATTTTAAAGTTACCCTATCCTTTCCTCCATTTTATGCAGGATTTGTGCAACACACTGCAACATCTTACGTTTCAACACAAAAGAGCTGTTCTGACCATTTCAAATCTTTTAGTGTCAGGATGGAGGTGGCTAGCTATGTCCTCACCACCACCCCCCTGCAAATTCATTGAACACATTAGGAGCTTCATGTGAGCCTCCCTGAAGTCATATCCTTTTTGTGGGTGTGCAGGGACTATGTATTCTTATATTCTTCTATCTGCCATCTTGTATTTTGTGTGATAACACAAAACCTTGAGGCCACAATCCTATACAGTGGTACCTTGGGTTGCAGACGCTTCAGGTTACAGATGCTTCAGCTTACAGACTCCGCTAACCCAGAAATAGTACCTCGGGTTAAGAACTTTGTTTCAGGTTAAGAACGGACCTCCAGAATGAATTAAGTTCTTAATAATCATAGTAATGAAGGCTGAGGGAGTTGAAGGTATTATTAAATGCTTTTCTGGCAGCCAGTCACCCAGTGGAACCATCAATGTGCTTTTCCAATTAAAAAATTAGATTGTCAGTTTACTGTCTAACTGTACACCTGTTTTTCCTGCACCATCCTTGTCTAGGATTGCAATACTAGTCTTCCTATAAATATCTGAAAATATGCTTTAAAACCCCCTTTTTTAAAAAGGCTTATATTGAAATGACAATTTATTTAATTTCGGGTGCTATTAAGTAGATATAATATAGACTAGTATAGTCTATTGTATAGTCTATTGAGTAGTATAGACTATAGTAGTATAGACAATAGACTATAGTATAGTCTATTGAGTAGATATAATATAGACTAGTATAGTCTTCCTCTTGATTGCATTCTTGCAACATGTTTGTTTTATACACTATAAACTTAGTATGCCACCAACCTTGATCTTTTACCTTTTACCTTTACCTTTTACCAACCCTGAGTGGCCAGTCTAATAGCATTACATCAGAACTCGAGTATGTGGTTTCTTTCTCCCCAAACCAACCATGAGCATTACTCATGAGCTAAGCATGAGCCTCCAACCAACCTTGGTTACAGCTTGTGATTTGGTTGGAGTGGGGCAAACCATGAACTTGAGCGCTGGATGTAACACTACACCAAACTAATTAAAAGAGATGGTGCATGATTCTAACAAACATCTCCAGTGTTTTATCTAGTTTGTCTCATACCCACATGGGCTTGCAACTATGGACAGAGCACTTCCTCTATATATTTTGTATAAATATTTATATGCCCCTTATTTATTCACACTTCTCTGCAGTGTACATGAAAAACAATCCACAGAAAACGAAAAACCATCCTAACACGGAACACTATCTTCAAATGCCTGCTGGAACACGGAAGTTTTCATCATGGTCCTGAGGTTTAGCAAGGAGGCGGCCTGTCTAATCTCAGCTGGAAAGGAGTTCCAGAAGCTTGGGCCCACTTCACGCACGGAAAGCTGATCAGGGTCAGATTTCAACCATAATCATAAACCAAACAGGATCCGTGCCAGAGAGACAGCAAATGATTCTTTCAGCATTAGGACTCACAAATTAGAAATCAGGTCAAGAGCAGGACTGGAAGCACAAGTCTGTCTAGGGTACTTGTGGTAAAAAGAAACACAGGATTGGAGGAAAGTGCTTGTGGTTTTTTTTGTATTTGTATTTGTTTTCAATGCACAACAGGCTTGCAGGTGAGTAGGAGTCATTATGAATCAACTTCCTGCCTAACCTATTTAGGCCCTGAGGCAACTGGTTGGGAGCAAGAATGGGCTGCCCGAGTGTGACCTAATGCCAGCCACAGACTTATGCTATAGGATGACTTATTCTGAATGTCGGGGGGGAATCAATTTACTGATAGAGACAGTTTTTATCATTTGCAGGACTGCGGTATTTACACAGTCTAGAGGATTTCTTACCATGATTGCCGTTGTTGCTGCTTCAACTTATATACCAGAATTGTAAAATTCAATTTCTAGTGTGTAGTTCCACTGGAACAGAAGGGTGTTCCAGAGTCCCCTTATGCCTAATTCTATTCAATTTAATTTCTGGGTGTGATTTGTGACTGGATGTGCAAACCTCAGGTCATGTTGCTTGGGGTGCGGTGAATAGATGTGTTGAATATACAGCAACTTGCAGATGGGAAAGTCATGAAACTGACAAGTTTGATGCAGCGAACGAGAACAGCCCCTTCACCGCGGAGGTAAACCCTCCCAGGAGAGATTGCCAGCTTCACTCCTCCCTCTTTGCAGCCTTCATCTACACACAGCGCTGGACTTCCCTGGATTGGTGGCTAGAAGTCACAGCGCTGCACAAGCAAGGGGAGATTTGAGGGGGGGGCATGCATGGGTAAAAGCTCATCAGAAACACTTTGAATGTCCAAGGTGCTCACAGATTTCCCATAGATATCCAACACGACAGGGAACGATAGAAAATGCCATGGAAATAAAGGGGCACATTCCTCAATTATAGCCTTCTCTGTGCTGCATTTTTAGCTCTTTTTAACTTGCATTGTTTATTCATTCTTGCATTATGTTTGTTTGTTATGGTTTGACATCCTAAACAATAAAACTTTATTCATCCATTCTTTCCCTTTAATCTGTGTAAAATGAATGAAAATGTTATTGTTCATCTGTTAACACATTTTAATTGTCCTTTTATACTCACAGCCAGGATTGGGGGGTGGGAATGAGAATGGGCAATGCATCCCTTTTTCAGTGCATCTTTATAGCTGGATTCTGACTCACCAAGGTGACTGAGTATTAAAGCAAGTGGAGGAAATTAGCATGGATTACGGTAATACAGCACAATAATGAGGAAAACTGAACAGTGTGGTGGCTGCTAAGGAGAGTGGTGAGGCACTTGTTAGGCTCAAGGAGCAACCATGGAGGAGCTAAGCAAGCTCATGTCTTAAGTCAGGAATGGCTAAGACGTGTCAGGCATAGGTCAACAATAACAACATGGTGTCAGTGAAGTCAGCTCTTTCTTCAAAGAAACCAAAACAGCACAGGCCTAGTGATTCCAGCAACTCTTCCCCGTAGGCCTTCTTCCAATGAGGCAGTTGTCCCCACCTTCCCACCACTCTCTAAGGCCCCTCCTCTCCAGGGTCTTTCCCAAGCTGTTGCAAATTACGTCTGCGCACAACCAATCTCTGCTCTGCTCTTTTCATTTCTCTCTGTGTTCTAGGAGACCAGGGAGGGAGGAAGAAGCTGGTCACAGCAGGAGGAAGAGACTCCCTGGCTTCTTCAGCAGCCTGCCTCAACTCTGCCTCTTGGCCTTCCTCCTCTCCAGCCTCTGCTTCTGTCTCTGCTTCTGAACTGCTCTCTTCCACAGCCTGTTCCTGCTCACCAAACCCTGTTACCTCTTCTGTTTCCGACACCTCCTCGGGCCCCCCAGTCTGCTCCCTCTTTTCATTGTCGTCCCACCACCAATCCCCTGGGTCTGAGCCTTTTTCTTTTGAGGGTTCCCCAACTGGTGCCTTCCACCACTCCTCAGCATCCATGATATCATGTGTCCATGATATCAGATGCTGTTGGACTCCAACTTGAGCATACTCAATTGCCAGGGATGATGGGAGGTGTGGTCCAAAACATTGGCAGGGCCACAATGTTTTAGAGCTCAAAAGTGGTAGATCCTGATTCCATGTTTTGAAACATTGGATGGTTTTGTTGACGTGTCCGTCCCCCCCCCCCCACTGTTACATGCTGTTTTTCTAAAGGTGGACTCTTAACAATGCCCTGCTTCTAAGAAAGCAGGTTAGCCCAGCTGAATATACAACATCAGAGTTTCCTGGTGTGTATATTATGACTACTTTCTTCACATTTTGCTCAAGGGCTGTTCGTTTGGGTTAGCAGGACATTTTGTACACCCTGTGTTGAAAGATGAATTGGCCCATCGGCCAAGCAACATAATAAATCTGTTTGAGGAGGTTTGTCACACCCAAGCTCTCCCTTTCCTTTCCGTAGTGTAGGATATTGCCTAATGCACTACGACAGCTGCTGGGGGTGGAAAAGGTACAGCATCTGTAGAAAATGATTTATGTCTACTGGTTCAGAGCTACTACAATTAAGAAGGTGGGATTGAAGGGGCTAGCAAGCAAGTATTCATGAAATTCAGGAATCTGTGAAACATTTCAACTGACAGTGAAGTACTCCCAGGGTATCTACTCTAAGGCTGATCTAATCACACAAGTAATTGGTGGTGATAGTTGCGGGCATTCAAAATAGACTCAGTGCCACAGCTGCTGATGCTGAAATGACAGAAGCAGCAAATTAAAGTCTCCTTGTGGCTTGACGGCAAACATCCACCACATCAAATTCTCTGCAGATGCAACTACTGGGCAGAAAACAATGAAAGGTGCTATTGGATTGTAGCAGGGAACAGAACAGCAACACTGTGTAATCTGGAAAGAAAACAAATTACCTGCTGAGGACCCAGTTTTTCATTTTGTTGACCCCAAGCTTTTGTCATTGCTTCTTGTAGACACCAGAATGCCTGAATTGCTTCCCATGGTTTGAGTGATGACAAACAGAGGACAAGCCCTTGACACTTTTTGTGTGTCGTGGAAGTAAATATAAATGAGGATGCCTCGGCCTCATTCACTTGCTCCCACAATGCATAGAAAGCTGGTGTTTGAAGCCAAATCTAATTTTTAATTTGTTTCCTTCTAACGCTCATACACAGACGAAGTGATGGGATAGGATATTGGGGCTGTGGGAATAGTAAGCAGCTGGGGGGGCATGGACATTTGCAGAGGCAGCGAAAAATGGAAGTCTGAAAATGGAACACGCCATGCCCAAGCAATTCCCTCCCCATTCTTTAACAATGCTCAGATTAGAGAGGGGTTTTCAGTCGTAACACAGCAATCCAGGGTAGACAACAACTTAATAAAATCCAAATACTAAAGTAGAGTGCTAAAGCACCATTGCCCAAATGCTTGTCCAAATAAGAAGGCCTGACTTAATCTCCGTAATATACTTGGATTCAGGCTTTTGGAGAACCACAGGAAGAAGAAAATGGCTTTTTTATTTATTTAAAAATCTAATATGATATGACAGAAATATATTCAGCTTGGAACTTTAAGAGCACAACTGCTGCTGGATCAGAGAAAGGTCACTCCAGTGCAGCTGGGTGACTCAGAAAACTGACAAACTGCACATGAAGATGGCATTTTCCTGTTTCTCCCTAACATCTTGTATTTATAGGTATATGGCTATCTTCTGTAAAGTAAATGCTTGTGCAGTAATTAGGGGGTTGGGCTAAGACCTGGGTGACCCAAGTTCAGTTCCCACTCAGCCATGAACCTCCCCCACAAGGTTGTTGTGAGGATGAAATGGAGAGGATGAGAACCATGTATGCCTGCCTTGAGCTCATTGGACAAAAGGTGGGATATAAATGTAAAGCTAACTAAATAAAATAAATATAGCCTCCCTCAGGCTCAGGGGGAAAGCATACAAATTCCACCCCCTCCCTGCCATGTTACCTTTTTTCCTTTTGTTTCAATAAAATCCAAATGCATTAGTGGGCAATCTTCTGAAGCAAGGAGTCACATAGACTCATAGACACTCCCCACATGTTTTAAAGCTCTGGAAAAACAGGGTTCTGCGATGTAGAATAGAATCATAGAATCATAGAGTTGGAAGAGACCACAAGGGCCATCGAGTCCAACCCCCTGCCAAGCAGGAAACACCATCAGAGCACTCCTGACATATGGTTGTCAAGCCTCTGCTTAAAGACCTCCAAAGAAGGAGACTCCACCACACTCCTTGGCAGCAAATTCCACTGTCGAACAGCTCTTACTGTCAGGAAGTTCTTCCTAATGTTTAGGTGGAATCTTCTTTCTTGTAGTTTGTAGATGTATAGGGGGCCTCCCTGAGTACAGGTGGCTCTCTGCTTCAGACAAGTCACCCTCATGAAGGGGGATCGAAACACTGACAAGGGAACAGAGATAACATGTTCTCTCTCTCTCTCTCTCTCTCTCTCTCTCTCACACACACACACACACACACACACACTTTGCTTGCTAAGCAAGCAAATATTGAATGCCTGCTGTGGGCCTACGATTTGGAATAAACGTTTTTGTTAAGCTAGCTAAGCAAATGGCTGTCCGTACATCTTGTAACAATTGCAGGTTGTAAAATGTTCATTTGGACAAAAGTATGTTAGTAGTTTCATGTTAGATTAGTTCTGGGAATCCGTTCAGCATCTGTCAACATACACAGAGTCAGGTGGCTTTGCAAAAGGCAGAGTTTGAATGCATGACATTCTTTCCACTGAACAGGTACAAAAGAAAAATCGCTGTTCTTCCCTAGTGTGCCTAATTGGTGTTGGAATTAGGTGAGATGACTAACATTAAGAGCTCTGCCCTTCTAAATGAAAACTGGCTCTAGAATATATATATCCATGAGTATTTTAAAAGCTTTAAATCAATATTTTCCACTGCTGCTTGGTTAGAACAAGATGCTTTCAAACTAGTGAAATACGTGCTACAACGGCAGCAAGAATACTTATAGCAAAGCACTGGAAGACTCAAGATCTACCCACTCTGGAAGAATGGCAGATGAAGTTGATTGACTGTATGGGTCTGGCAGAAATGACCGGCAGAATCCGCGACCAGGGAGAAGAGTCGGCAGAAGAAGATTGGAAGAAATTCAAGGACTATTTACAGAAATACTATAAAATTAATGAACTTTGAAAAGATGCTGGATTGAACTTATGTGGTCTCTAGCTGTTATGATAAAGATAACTGGGATTAAAATTGTTTAAGTTATAAAATTTCAAAAAGTTGATTGGAAAATATTAACATTAGTTAAAAGGAATGTTAAGAAATTAGGATTTGCTGGATTAACAATTTGAACTAGAAAACAAGAAGGGGAGGTATGAGGAAGTCAAAGAAACATGTTACTGAAAAATTGTTATTGAAACTGATTTGTTTTTAATATTTTTCTTTTTCTTTTTCTTTTTGTGTTTGTATAAAATTGGAAAACCTAATAAATATTTATAAAAAACAAACAAACTAGTGAAATACGGACATCGCCATGTGGTAGGTGTGGTGTGAAGCAAAGCATGTCATGAAAAGCTTTCCCACTGAACTTGGCACAAGGGCTTCACTTTAGCGAGATCATGCCCAGCGAAGTCCGGTGCGACTTTTATTATTCCAGGGAACTTTTAAACCTGAACATGTTTTGGAGTTGAATTAAAACAAAATGTTAGTTGTGCTGCCAAAAACCCAACGGAGAGGAAATGCTGATGGGTAGAAACACCACACAGTCTTCATGATTTCCAGCAAATACTTTAAAGCTAATAGGCTCTGGGAACTGAGGCAGGAGCAGCTTGCATTTCTCACCTCCTCTAACGCCGTCTTATTTTGCTTCCTTAGCAGTAATACTGTTTTAATAACAGAGATTTGTGGATGCCAAGACTACAAAAGACTACTAGGATTATCCAGTTCGGTTTTTCGACTTTCACAGAGCATTGAATGTCCGTATCCTGTTTTCAATCTTCACCCTTCCAGCGTGGTGTGGATGGGTGACTTTTTGAAGCAATTACAGTAATCATGAGATATGTCTCAATTATATAACCACCAAAAAATTGGCCAGTGGGGGCGGTTAGAAGAACTGGGAATGAGTCAAAGCCTGAGGTGACACGGGCTGGTTATTACCTTCCAGATCACATGCCTTCCCAAATCATCCACTGGGTTCTTATGACGTCGCAGAAATCTAGACACAACTGTGTGTCCTCTGTCTGCACAAAAGTATCCCTGCTTCCTGAGGAATGTTCATATCACTTCCTGGTGGCTGGCACGGTGGGTGGTGGGAAACCCTTTGAAACCAGACAGAGCACCATTTCATCTCTCACTGTGCACATTGCACTGCGAGGGCAGAATATAGGGAGGGCCAAATTTGTTCATTTTTGTTTATCTCAGCTGCTCATTTTTCCAGTATTAAATTCAGTTCTACACATTTCCACATCTGTTTGCATTTTTTAAAAAGTCCTCATGGAAATTCATCAGTACTGTACTTTCTGCTACAATGCACATTTTTGTATGTAATTTTGCCTAATAGCAACATTTTTGCAAAGCCATTTCCCAAAATATAATGCATTTTGTATATTATTTTCACTATATATGCATATTTATGCATGCTTTAAGCTTTTTCATGCTTTTATTGAAACTATTCTTTGGCTAGAGAACTGCAAAATTCAGAGAAGAGTGAATATTGAAGGATAGATGTGTTTTGGTCTGTGAATTATTTCAGAAAGTACAAATTAAGTTAGTTCGCTTATATTTCTCCTCCATCCCCAGCTAGATATATAATAAAGCAATAAAAATAAATTTTTCCTATAATTTATGCAATCTTCCAAATGCCAGTTCTGGTTTGAAACATGTATTGTTTCAATGTAATTTTAATTTGTTAACTTTTGTATGTTTTAAAGGATGGTTGTGAATTTTTCTCAATTTTATTGTTTTATCTTTTTTTACAATCAAGTGGTTTATATTTTTTTTGAAATAAAGAAATAATTTAGTTGCCTTATTCAAAACTAGCCCGCTAATCTAGACTGGACAAACTGGACTGGACAGAATAAAATTCAGAATAAGATTAGCATAGCAATAGTTAATTATGCCATCAATGTACATGGCATTTTACAAAGTAACATAAAATAAGAAGACAAGATTTTACAACCTAAAGCTCCAAATAGATTTGATAGTAAATGAGCCTTTGCATTTAACATGCATTCTTTAAAAAGCAAATAGTGGCTGCTGTGGGGTCTGATGAGCATCAGGATTGCAGCAGGTAGAGAAGGGGCATATTTTCTCTGCTAGGATGGGCTTAATGAATTCACACTTTTGCAGTTGCTATTTGTACTGAGAACTCCTCGACCATACAAATGACAGCTTCAGAGAAAGAATCTTTATCAGGGCCATAGCAGGGGAGGTATGTTTAAACTTCCCTCTTTGACTGCTGCAGTCTCAATTATTACCAGCACCCTTTCCACACACAGCAGCTGCTACTTTTTTTTAAAGTGTGCACTGCAAATGCAAAGACAAATGTATTCCGGTCCTCCATTTTCTACACAATGCAGATACCAGAGAGGAAGAAGAAAGGGAAGAAAGAATGGCCAGAACTGTGCTTGGGTATGTATGTTTCTTCCTGCAGATGAAGCAGGAAACATCTTTCTCTCTCTCTCTCTCTCTCTCTCTCTCTCTCTCTCTCTCTCTCTCTCTCTCCCTTTCTCTGTGTTTTGAATGGCCATAGACCATGTACAGATCAAAGCAGACAGCTGTGTGTCCCCAAATCTACATACTTTTTAGGATGCTCCAAGTTTCATAAACCAAAATATCATGCAAAATGGAAGACAGCCCTGGGGTTGGGAAGAGCTGTGGTCAGTTTTCCATTTAGCAGTTCTCCTTTTATCTTTACTCAAAAGCAAAATAAAGTCTATTATGTTATTGCCAAGGTTAGTCTAGAAAGAGAAAATTAGTTGACCCTTTCACTATCTCATGTTGACAGAGTGTTCTTTCTTGACCATCCATTTAATGGACACTCATTTAGATCCTGTTCAGATGGCTTTTCAAACTCTGTCTGCATTTGCTGTATAAATGATGCAATCTCTGAATATTCTCTCTTTCTTACTTGCGTTGCACTGGTCAGAGATGAAAATTCAAACTCTACTTCTGCCTACTAGATGGCTCAGTGTCCTTGGTATAATATCAACATGTGAGGAGTTTTCTTTTAGTACTGAATCAAAGTTGAAATTGAGGCCCCAATCTGCACTGTACATTTAAAGCAGTATCATACCAACTTGAACAACTTTCCCCAAAGAATCCTGGGACGTGTTTTGTGTGTGTGTGTGTGTGTGGAGGGTTGTTTGGAGATCCCCATTTTCCACAGAGCAAAACAATTTCTGGAGTTCCCTGCAAGGAGGGGTTGATTGTTGAACCACTCTGGAGATTACAGTTCTGTGAGAGAAACCCATCTTTCCAATAACACATGTGGTGAAAGTTTCAACACACATAGAAGCCAAGCACCATGTCTTCTCCCAATCCTCCCCATTCACAAAAATAACTGCAAATGATTAAGCAAAAAATAGATAGTATAGAAAGATAATCACACTATCTCTCCGCCACTGCTGTGTTTAACAAATATAAATGAAACAAAAGGCAAGCTTGTTAAACTAGCAACCACACCCTTCACCTGACTAGCTGCAAAGAATGTGCTCTGAAGTGTGGGCATGGCCTTAGGAAACATCTCTGAGCATCTCCAGACCACTCTTCAGGCAGCCCAACTAGGCTTATACTGTGGCTGTTGGTTAATCCAAACAGCAAGAGATGGAACTGAAACCTTCCACATAAGGCTGAATTTCAGGCAGTCTGAACAAGCACATGCTTTTTCTGCTTAGAGACACACGGGAGGCAACTGTTTGCCATAGCTCTGCTTTTGGCTGAGTGCTGCAGAGACATGAGCAGTAGATTGACAGACATGCTGCAGTGCTTCTCTGAGTTCAAATAGAGGTATAAAACATGGGGGAGGGCAGGGTAGAGTGAGTGGCTTTGAGATTTGGTGGGGTTTATATTTTTAATTGCTTGACATTCTCCTTGGAAGAACTGTGCCCCAGTATCCCTAGAGGGCAAGCCTCCACTCTATAGAAAATAAAATGCCAAGGCTGTTGGGAGAGGGCAGTTTAGCTGCCCACCAAAAGCCCTCCTGCTCTTGCGCTGGGACAGGAGTGAGTTCAGCGGAGTGCTCTTGCAGGCCTTCATTCTTCTAATGCCCCCCCCCCCTTTTTAACAGGTTATTTCCTATTTGTGAACCATGGGAGGCGAATTGAATAGTTTTAGATCAGCCCTGTAGCCCTACCAGCGTTGGAGTTCTTTGCAGTTGGGCGAAGTCATTAGATGTTTCCATAGCGGCAAGGAGTGAGGACACAACATCAGGACTCTTAATTTCAGAGCCCTGTCTTCCCTGGTACTGGAGGAGATTAGATATATCCTGTACCCCCTGGGACACACTCTCAGAAGCTGAAGGATTGCACCCATGGCTATATTTGTATGACTAACTTCAGGCTACATTTTAACATCAATTAATTGAGACTAATAGTCTCTTCAGGAAGAGGTAGAATGGCAATAGCGATTGGGCTACATTCTAATAATGAACAGATGTTCTTATCATCAAACAATCAACCGTCTTCCATTTATTTCTAGAAACATTGTAATATTAATTGGCATAAAAATACTTCGTTTTTTCAGTATTTGTTTCCTTTAAGAACTCTGGAATCTTGTTTTATTTTAAAACGTTCTTGAGAATGCTGTGATGGGAATACTTAGTGGATCTAAATTTAAACACTGTGTTCTCTTACTCTGCATTTCTTTATAATAGTTAAGACTACCCTATATTGCTGGGTGGGAGGGATATGTGATATACTGTATTGTGTTTTTAATATTCGATTGGGAGCCGTCCAGAGTGGTGGGGTATAAATAATAAATAATAAATAATAATTATTATTAGCCATTCTAAATTGTTATTACCCCTCTGAAGCCCTTCTCTCGTCACCCAACTATTGTTTTTTCCTCCTTAAGCAGCCAAGGCTTAATCTAGTTACAATATCTGCATTGTGCAAAGGAGTTAGACAAATATTTTGAGCATTAGACTTTCCCCTCTTCTTTCTTTTTTAATAAGAATGATGGATGTCTAACACTTACACCTCTGTAATTTTCTAGGAAGCAATAAAGGAAGCTGAATGGACACCCCAGGTCTACATCCAGCACCAGGGCATGCCCAGAGGCAGACCTGGCGTCCCTTCTGCCCTTGTATCCATGCCCCCCCATCACTTTGCCACAGTAGCCACCAGCCAAGCAAGTCCCTCATGGGAGTGGTAAGCAGGGAGAGAGAGAGGCAGGGAGGGCCTAGCTGGGTCCTGCAGGGGTGGGGCCTTGGAGGGCCATGAATACACAGAGAAGCTGGGAAAAGTCCCTGCCTGTAGGGGTGTGAAGAAGGCAGCAACAGTGGCACCAGCCATCCCATCCCATCCCCCCACCCCCACCCCCCAATCTTAATTTCTTCTGAGGTGATTGTCATCCAAGCAATCTGCCTCTTGTGCCTCTTGCACCACACAACTAACTCTCTTTCCTCAGTCGGAGCAGTCTGGGTTTGTCTTTGTGCCCCCACCCCAGGGCCTTTGCCCCCACTGGGGATTTGCTTTGCCAACCCTTAGGTTGGCTGCACCATTAGGCAGAGTGTGGTGGCTGCCTCAGGCAACAGCTGCTGGGATTGTGGAAAGTGGCAGCCAACTGCTGGGCGGGCAGCCTGCCCTCTGTGCCATCGGCCAACCTTCTGACCTCAGGAAGACATTATTCTATTGCTAGTGTCAAAATAAGATTAAATATACATGACTGGTTTGGACAAGAGCTTAGCAAAACTAAAAACAGCATGTTTACATACTTATTATTCATACACAATGTAAATGTGTGATGGGTCCTTAGGATTGAACAGAAAACCAACCAACCAATAACCATGCAATGAGGTGTGGGGCAGGGATGGCTGTGTGAATCCTGCCCAAATGTACTTATGGGTTGGTGGATAATTGTAAAGGAGAAGGCTTGTGTTCTGATCTGTTTCTTAGATGTTCTAATTCATACTCTCCCCAGTCTCTGCGGCAGAGATATACATGAAGGGACCATTACACAATGCTAGGTGGAACTCCCTTTATTAAATCCACTTGTGGGTTTTTGATGTTGTTGCTTAGGAAAGAGCAATGTTTTTTTAAAAAATGAAAAGAACAAGAACAAAGTTCAATCTTTGCTGGTCCAAACATATTGAACATATCAAATTTACTCAAAATGCAAAATGTATTATCATAGTTTTGCAATTTATATTACAGGGGCAGAGCCATCAAATTCATTTTCTGACACTTTCTGCTTTTCCCATTGTGCCATCAGTGAGAAAACCCATCTCTGGTGTAGCTTTGCTTGGAAGGACAGCTATTTTGAACCAGATAGAAATTTGGTCTTTTTTCTCATACAATACAACATGACTTTATCGGTCTGACAATACGTGCATGGAGTTACTCCTGCCAAACCAATACAAAAAACTAAAAATAAATAAAGTTTAAAAAACCTCTTTTTTCCAAACATGTCTTTTATTTATTTAAGAAACTACTGGGAGTTGATGAAAATGTCTTGCTAACTGTACAAAGTATAGATTGCATGCCTTCCAGGTATAAAATATCAGACGGAATGCTATGAAAATAAATAACTTCTAACACAAACAAGAAGGAGAACATATCAAACTGTTACTTCTTAAAACATACTGTAAATAATAAAAAAATTACCAGTCCTTCTACACAATAAATATTAAGAAAACAATGACATAGTTGAAATGTACTCATATAAATTAACAACTTTAATTACATTAGCCAAATGGACATTGGTTAAAGCACTGCATGTAGTATGCCGGGGGCGGGGGAATGTAACCCAATAATAACAGCAACAAAACATTTTTTTAAAATCCCCAACAAATAACATCTTGGTTTTCAATATATATATATCGTGGAATGATATATATATCTTGAATGATGTGTGCATGTGCTTCTCTGTATATACACACAGGCATAAACCAATATAATAATTTCCTCGATTCAGAGGTTTGGCTCCATGCCCCCTGTTAGTTGTGAGGGTTCCTCTTTGCCACCAAGCACATGATCCCGTGATCACCTGTTTACGGGAGGGGAAGAGAAAGGCAGTAGTTTGACTCAGCCTGTATACACTGACTGAGAAATCTGGGCTGGGCATGGCTGCTGCCATTCTCTACAGCACACGCAGGTGTAGATTGAGAGGGGAAACCTCCGCAAGAGAAACCCGTTCTCTCACACAGATAGCTTTCGATGGATTGGGGCAAATGTACACCTGTGTGTATATTTATGCACATGCGCACACAACATATATATCTTTATCATCAAAGTTTCGCCTTCAAAGAGTTTAAATACAAAACTAAATTGTTGCAAATAAACAAAAAAAAACCACTGAATCAAAAAAATAAATAATGAGATATGCTAGAAATGTAGATTGCTTCTGCTTAAGGAAATACAATGTTCACAAGGGCTTCTGGCCTTCCCCCTCTCATACTGATAGCGCATTAAAGAGATTGGCAATTTGTAGGCTGCAAATATTCAGTATAAGTGAAGGTATCAGAATCTGGCTTGTGATCTAGGTGATAGACTTGCTGTAAAACGTAACTCTGTTAAGCTGACTTCAGTGAGACAAGGGTCAAAATAAAGTTATGGCTAACGGAGAGAAGGGAGGTAGCTCTCCCTCACTGATAAAATGTTCATTTTGTACAAAGATTTGGCAAGTATCACCAGCAACAATCTCCTGTTAGTTTTGAAATTATATGTTTGTAATAATCCAGTGAGGGGAATTTAGTTAGTATTTGCGTCTCGATACAATTAATACTGTGTTTCAATGCTGTAATGAGAGAACGCTATAGGACCATTCCTACTGAAGTCAAGAGCTAGGCATCCTTTCATAAGGTCACAGACATTTTTTTCTGGGCATCTGTAAGGTTTTGACTTGGCTCCCTTTCGACTTGGCCTAGGTGTAATGCTACCTAATCTCTAAACCATGGTTTAGAGTTCAGGAGCACCCTACAGTTTCATGAAGGCATTTGTCCCTCCCATTTTGCTACTATAACTAACCATGGTGTTTGCTCCAAAAACTGAAAGGGAGAGGGGAATGTCCACAAAGGAGCTGTAGTCTAAAACATCTGGGAGGCACTAGGTTAGAGAAGGCTGCTTTAGAAGATTCGACACCAAGCCTTTGTAATTCTTACAAATGGACGCATTCTCTAATCCAAAGAGCACTGACACACTTCTCATGCTATCAAGTTCTTAAGAAGTGTTATTATATCATATTCATATTTTCTCAACAGGTGGGGACGTGGTATTTATGATGACCTTCAGAAAGCTTGAGCAGGGCTAACAATGGATAGCAAACAAATGCATTACTTTTTTATTCTAAAAAACCCAAAACCCTTCAAACTTTGTCTTATTGCTACCTAAAAAATGCTATTGTTGCCAAGGCTGTTTGGCCTTTAAGAACATGTCAAATGTGGTAGAAATTTAAAACTCTGAAGACATACTAATTTAATTAAAACAAATTATCTTCTTTTTGTTGTTGTTGTACTGGAACTACAGTCAGTCTTGATTAATGTACCAATTTCATATTTTCTTTATCCTTGTACTTTTTCACCTCCCTCTGCTTTGAATAACTAAAAATCAAAAGCCTATGACTGACTGTAGCAAATGAAGGAGAGAGAAAGCCCTCAAAAGTTGGGAACGGGGTATGCATATGTATGAATGCTACTGGAAAGGGATGAGAAACAGTCGCTTGTTAATTTATATACCTCCCACTCTTTTCAATATGCTTACCATAAAACCATCCACCACATCTAAACTTTTATTTTCCTCCATCCATTAACAATCATGCATAAATAAATTACACTGAAGAGCACAGAGACATGTATCTCTGGTTTCCAAAGCCAGCTAATAATATCTATGGGAGATGGATGGATGCATTCAGTTGGAGCGGAATTGGATTTTTTCCAAATACCTTTTAAACAAAATTAACATAAATACGGTTTTTGCTAGCATGAAATTGTCAATGCTGTTGTCCATGACAATGAGACAGTGAGAAACATGGGATTAACTAGGAAAGGTGTGGCCTGTTAGTACCAGGTGTGGCTTTATGGATGCTATAGATAATTACTTCTGTAACAACCTTGGGTATGTCTTATTTCATTTGCAGCACAATCCCATACATGTCTAATCAGAAATATGCCCCATTGAATTCAGTGGGATTTACTCCCATGTAAGTATGCATAGGACTGCAGCCTTAACCCCACAAGGATGTTGTGAGGTAGGTTAGTATTTGCCCGTGACAAGCTAGGGAAGGATCTGAACACTAGCTATTGCAAGTTGTCCTACACTGACCAACTTCTTTCCCTCTGACCTGGGCTACTTCCCATTCCACATTGACCTTATGTGAGAACCCGCGGAACTGTATTTTAAAGATGCAATCCTGCAGCCAGGCACTTATTTTTGAGTTGATATGTACTGTTAGCCATATCCTTGGAGCTGCTCACATGAGTAAATAAAGGGAAATGCTAAGGACGATGCGGTTAGTCCCTAAGAGGACTTATCTATGTGTTGAGCTTTGCTGAAGGAAAAATTCCACCAAATGCGTCTGCTTGAAGAGGAAAATATCTGATGGAATTTACCCTTCAGTGAAAATCTTGTAGCTATTCAACTTCACTCGGGGGCTTTAATTTCTGGCAACCTTGGATAATACACATACAACTAAAAGACCAAATACAAATCTAGGGAAGACAATAAGAGGGTTCCCAATTTGATTTACATTTATATCAGCTCAGTCACCTCATTTTCAATCTTCCTTTGCCTTCCAAAATAATTAGTAAATACTCTCACAGCAACATTCAAGAGCAAGCACTTCTTAAATTTCAGAGCACTCTTTGTGAACATTCCCCATTAATACTTTTTTATCTACTTAATTATTTCTTTTAAAAAAACATTCTGTGAATAATCTAAATTTTAAAGCCTTTTTATTTTATGGAATACATTTTTATGTAGTCTAATTAGATAAAAATTCTAATTCTTCTTTGCAAATTTTGAAAAGGGGAAAGAAAATGCTTTTTAATTTGTTTATTTTTAAAAAAACCTACATAATTGTGCAACCTGCTAGCTGAACTATGCAGGCTAAATATTGTGGAATAAATTAGACTTAACTATAAGCAAGTGCTTTAATATTTACTGGACAACGGAAAACTTTTTTTCCTTTTTTCCCTTTATTTTGCATCTCATTCAATACATGCAAGCACACTAATGTGCTTGCATGCACCCATGAACATACCACATTATGACCCTGTATGAAGGAACCTCAAATGCTTCTTAAAGCTGCACACTTGCTGCTGTATCCCTTCCTCACTCTCCATGATGGAAATACAGGTTCCTTACTAGTTCTATGAGGTTCAAAATGTGTATCATTTCTCACCCTCTCTTCCTCACTGTCTAACAGGTGATTCACAATGTTAGGAGTGCTGGTGTCTATTGCATCTTAGGAAATGAGCACTACCTGTGATTGCCACATGCAGAATGCAGCATTCCAGCCCACTCTTTCTCCCACCCCCACTGGCAATGCAGTCAATTCATGTGCAGAAAAAGGCTCACACGCTGCCTTCTTTGGATCATGGTAGCTCGAGTTTTGGCTGACAAAAAGGGTAGGGAGGGGGTGGGACTACGACTGCTTTCTTGTCCTGCTTTTCTTGCCCTCAAGGTGCTAACATGCCACCCCTATCAATATAGACAGGGCCTAACTGTGCTAGAAAATTAATTAATTTGACTAGTGCCAGAAGTAGGAGAAACATTATAGCGCTTTGCTAGCCTAACGGCTCCTTAAGCTCATCTCAACAAAAACTGAAAGCATGGTGGACAGCAGTGGCAAAGCTTTATCTGCAGAAGCTAAATTTGCCGGCACAGAATTATTTCAAAGCAATGAGGTTTTACTTGCAGTGATGCTTGTGAAAGAAAAGCTTTGTGGCCTTTGGCCCTTAGAGTAAAATCTTAACTACCACTGAAGTCAGTTTGAGTTGTGCCCTTGATATCACTATGTTAGAGATTCCACAATGTCTCCTCCGACACATTCAGCACTGACCAAGGCTTTTGCTCTAAGAATTCTTTTAAATGTGACCATTTTTAAAATGTCATATGCTGGGGCTAGTATGAGTTGATTGGTGAATATGCATAAACACTAGTGATTATTCAACATTTATCAGAAGCCATGGAGAATATGCACACATTGAAAACATGGAGATTTCACACACTGCCCAGTCAAGCTGCACAATCAACAACGGATTTGGAAAATGTGTGTTGAACGGACACATTTTGCATATTGCCCAGTTAATATTCACAGCCACCATATATATAAATCTTGTGCACTGCCTGTTCACTGTTTCCAAGTGGAGAACGTATCCATTGATAGGACAATGTGCACATTACCCAATTAACTTTGTCTCTTTGTCACACCCATCTCTCGGAAACAAAGCATGTTGATCAGACAATGTGCAAAATTTCCAGTTCATGCTATCAGTTTGTGTGCATTCTTCACACCCTCAAATGAATGTGCCCAGTCCACAGTCGTCGTGCACAATCTCTATTCAGCTCCCTTTAGGTATAATGTGCATATGTTGGGAAGTTATCCAAGAGCTACTAGATACAGCAGTGATAAGGGCGGGAGAAAGGTGCAAAGGTGGATCCAAATTAGACCTTTCTATGTTTATACTGAGATCATATTCCTTTCATATAGAGTAGTGTGGTTTTAAATAAGTTTCCTCCACTGGGAAAAAGACATTTAATATACTGTGCTTGGCACACAAACATTCATTGTTTTTAAGAACATTAAAAGTGTAGCCTGAAGTGCTTAAACTGTATATATACATACATATACAAATATAGATCCCCCCTTACAGGAAGTTGTTTTCCGACAGTGTACAGCTGCTGTACATACGAAGGATTCACAACTGAGCTATTGTTGGGCCTGAAATAGAACATGGATTCAAAGCACCTTGGATAGTTTAGGGGTGCTTGAATAGCGCAGCCAAATCTAGCCTTCAGGTTTGTGTTCAGGGCACTGAACAGGCTCACCCAGAAACCATCTACACCCTTCCAAATGCAACCAGCCTTGCTGACGACCCTTGAAGCCAGATCCTATCCTATGAATGACACTAGCTAAGAACAGGCTGCTTAGAGGCTCACATAAATGTCTTTGGTGTACACATCTATTCTCTTAAAGGTATAAAATAATAATAATTATAATAAAAATAACTATTTTGTGTGCTGTAGCAGTTCTTGTATAGCTCACAATAAGTGCAGCTCTTGACTCCCTTCCACCCCTAACCACATTCCCACCCCACCACCCACCCCACCCCAAAATTACTTGTTAAATAAGGATTAGACAGGTTGAACATTGTTTGTAGTGCAAATAGTAAACAATTTTTTTTAAAAAACGAAACCTCTTTTTTTTCTCTTTTTTACAAAATATAGAAATGTTTGGCTCCAGTAGCTGGACAAACATGTTCCTTTCAAGTATCTCTCATTGAAGAAAAAAAAATATTAAACATGTTACTTCCATTTTTTTTTAAAGTCTGGGTATTTTTTTCTTTCTTTCTTTCTCTCTCTCTCTCAGGTAAACAGTTTCAAACCAACTTGGTTGCATAGTTCTAATGTCATAAGCACCTTTACGAAATGTAACTTTGTATTTTCTTTCTTTCTTTCTTTATAATTTTTTAAAACTTTTTTTGCAAAAATAGTGCAGAAGATAAAGGTGAGTACACCTGCGCATTATTGTCCCCTTTTACCAAAATATATACAGAAGTGTGCTCTGTGCATGCATATGCCAGAAGAAACCTGCACACACACACGCACACGCGCACACGCACACTCACTGCGTCCTTAGTAAACGGATGGGAGCAAAAAGTGCCAGTGAATGTAGTGTTCATACACATGGCTTTTCTGGGCATTTTAATACCATTTTGGACTTAGCATCCAAATTGCTGCGTTTTTTAGGCGAGCTGCTGTCAGGGCTTGAATGCATAGGTAATATAGGGAAGGGAAACATACCTCCCCTTGTTGTTGATAAAGTGTGAAAATACTACGTAATAAAATATGGAGCATATAAGATAGGAAATGCCCTTGCCCGCACCATTTGAATGTTCCTCATCCAAGCCCTGGAGAACAACGCCATTCTTCTTTCCTTTGTCTGTCTCTCTTGTTGCTTTTTGAACACTGAATGCTTCTGTTTTAGAAATGTGACTGTTTTGTTTGGAAAGGTTAGACCCACTTGGTCTTCCCTCGTACGTTGTATTTTTTAATGGTCTTCTTCAAATTGGTAGAAAGGCAGTCCCAAACATGTATGTGAGCATGGGTGTGCCACTTGTGCACACACACCTATGAACATCCACACTCTTCCACAATCATGTTCTGGATGTCCTTTTTTATTATATTCTGCCCATCATCATAGTAGAGCATAGACATGGGTCGCAACTTGGTGGGTACACAACAGGACTTGAGGTTGGAGAAAGGACTGTGGCCTCTCATGCGGTAGTGGTTGATAACAGTGGAGTGGAAAGAGAGCGTTGAACCAGATGTTCCTGCAATATGACTGGGGCAGTCTCCTTCACAGTAGTTGGCGTGGTAGCCTGGTGGGGCGATGATCCAGTCATTCCAGCCAATGTCTTTGAAGCTAACAAAGAAGTGCTTCTTGCAGCAGATGTTGACTTTGCCATCGCACTCAAGACCTCGCCTCCGCCGTCTGTGCTGGCGATCCTCTGAATGTCTGGCAAGCATCATCAGGAAAGGCCTGTGTGATTGTTCCTTCTCCTCTTCTCCCGTGCTTTCACTACCTTCCCTCCCTTCTACATCTTCTTCCTTTTTTTTCCTCTTCCCCAACAGCACCAGGCTGGCTCCAGTTTCTTGGCACTGATCACAAGCAATCCGCACATCCAGGGAATTCTTTCCTTGATCCAGGAGGTGCTGGACGCTGCTGGAGACTGGGAAAATGTGCCAGGTACTTTTGCGAGTGTCCACTGCTTTTTCAGAGATGAGGATTTCACCTTTTTCTCCCTTCAAACCTCCATCCTCGTCCACCCCTTGGGAGTTGCGTTTTAGCAGCAGTCTCTGCTGCTGATATAGGCGGATGGTGACTTTTGTCCTGCTTCGATTTGCTTTAGAGACTTTGAGAAACAGCCACACATCAGCTTGAGCCACTACTGATAGCTCGCTGCCTTCCTTGGAAATTTCAAAGTGCAGCATTTTCTTGGCAGGACCTACAATGGGAAAGATATAGAGATGGGGAAAACTAATTAGCAATGACAGAATAATTTCTATTCTCAAATTTAAATGACACTGTGATGCTCTAACATTGCCTAAGCTAAAACAGTAGGTTTGATTTTTCTGCCCCCCCTTACTGTCATTGTCATTGGGTATATATATATAGGGGGCCAGTAAGACAAGACACTGAGTTTGGGGAAAGCACCTAGCCATGCATAATTCAACACACCATTTGCAAGCCCTTACATGTACAACATTGTATTTCACCCTTCCTTCTGGGTCATAGATTGATGTCATGCAGATCTTGGCCTAGGCCAAGGAAATCCTTAAATATGTAGGTGGATTTTTTCGCACACCTAGTACCTAAGTCACACAGTGACCAGCATTCTAAGAGTGCTTTCAGGTAAGAAGTGCACAGCTGAATGAACAGGAATTTTCATGTTCAGCTAAAACAATAGGATCATCACATTTAACTATATATTTATCAGTTTACATGCACAGTTCCACTCGTGAATGTTTGCTTCACAAATTTATTTATGGGTGTGACAATCTTATATCATATGCATTTCTTTAGCTGTTTGGTATTCTCACAAGTGCAGTACTAAGATAAAGATTCAAGAGCAATGGAGCTAGAGGACACCATTGTTTCAACCTTCAGTTCATTGCAACTGTGTCACCCAGAGAACTGGTAATCCCCACTCTTATTCTGGAAGGCATGTTTTTATGGACTTCTTGGAGCAAGCATAAAACACTCTTGTCAATATTAGTATTGACTAATTTATGCCAAAACCAGTTTTGTCAACTGACTCAAAAGCTACAGCCAAGTCAGCAAAAGCAATATATAAATGTTTAGTAGTAGGCTTTTTAATGCACCAGTGGGCAAGCTAATATGTTGGTCAGTTTGCCTGGGGCAGAGAGCATGATTAAGACCTTGCCATTTCCCCAACTGTCTGTAGCCCAAAGGATCAGATACAGCCAAAGCCCCAAATGTCATCATGCTGTAATGTGTGTCCCACACATTATATTTTGTATGAATCAGATCACTGCACACAAAATTCCCTCCAACCCCTGACGTTAGTAGAAAATTTTATTGTTATTCATAATTTATTTATAGATTTTATAGCCTGGTCTCCCCCCCCCATATACCTCTAAAATAGATCCAACAGATATGCAGTTGGGTGGTAAAAAGAACAAGATAGAATCTAGAATCACAAGTACCAAATCAATGGCTTAAAAACATTGAAACAAATGAGTCTTCAAGGCACTTCTGAAGGCCTGCACCAATGGGGGTTTTCATAGTTTCATAGGATGGGAGTTCCACAGCCATGGGGGCACCCCCACCCCACCCTATCCATTGTGTGCATCAACCTCATAAACCAAACTTGTGGGCACTTGAGGAGAGTCTCGGTAGTTAATCTTAAAAAACAAACAGGAAGATGGCCCTTGAGATAAGCCAGCTACAAACCATTTAGGCTTTCCAAGTTTACACAAGCACCTAGACTTAAGCTCAGAAATACACTAGTAACCAGTGCAACTGGTGCAAATTGGTATCATGTGCCTGGAATTCCTGGCCCTCATTCATGCAGCTTCATTTTGCACCAACTGAGGTATCCAAACCATCTTCAAAGTCAATGCCATGCAGAGTAGTCAAGTTTAGGTGTAACTAGTCCATGGGTAACCACAACTAGGTTTGACTGATATAAGGTCACAGGTTCTATTCTAGGTTCAGGTGGTATAAAACTTTCCTTGGCATCAGCTCCACCTGCAATTCCCCATTAGTATCAGATCCAGCAGACTACAAACTTGGTCTTTACTGGAGGAATGCAATCCAACCCGCAGTTGGCAATGTATTTCCAGCCCCATCAGATGGCTTCCTAATTTGCAGCACCTCCATCTTATCAGGATTCAGTTTAAGCTTATTCAGCTGCATCCATCCCAAAACTGCTCCAGCTCCCAGACACCTGTCCAGGATTTCCACTGCCTGCCTGGGAAGGCTGTTTGCCTGAGGAAAGAAATGACAGACCTGTGGTTTTTATGTGCGTATTAATGACAATGTGACCCATATCTCCTGGTGACTTTTCTCAGCCACTTAATGTAGAAGTGTGAATTTACCTTCTCAGTTTGGTCTCAGTTGTTTAGAAAAATGAGGATGGAAATTATAAGGCAACAAAATAGCATCTAATACACTTAAAAACAGTTCAAGGGTTTAAATTATAACAGTCTTTTATCCAAACAGAAGTAATTCTCTTTTCTACTGTAATGGTAGAGTTTACCCTTTTATGTATGTTTCTTAAATTTGCCAATGGAAAAACTATTCAGTGTAAAAACGCCTTGCTACTTAAATTTTGTAATTATTCATGTCTGTTTTAAGTTGTTCCATTTTGCACTGTAAGCAAATACCCCCCCCATGAGATAAGCTGTTGGTTTTACAGTAGCTTGCTTTGGGGCTGTGTTTACAGGCATTTTCTATCTTTGTGGGGAACCTTTGGCCTGCCAGATGTGTTTTAACTGCAGCTCCCACAAGGGCCAGCAAGCATGGCCCATCATTAGGACGATGTAAGTTTTAGTTCAGCAACATCTGGAGGGCCAAAGGTTCCCCACACTTGAACTATCTATATTTGTTTCTGAAATCTTTTTTTGTTTTAATCTATTATTGGATTATCTTGGTTTGCTTTTCTTAGTTGTATCGTAATGGACAATAGTGGAAAACATTAAACATCAGACTGACTGGTTAATAAATACACACACACCTGCATGTGCATGCACTATGTAAATAGTGCAAATGCATTCAAAGGCACCCTCCTCTTCACTCCTTATCTCATTCCGCAGGTGGCAATGAAATGTGTGTGATTTATAATATAGTTTCTTATAACAGAACAGGAGCTGTTGAGAAATGGCTAGTTCAAAACACTTGGCCAGGAATGGCTCTTTCTGAACGCAGCATGCTATCTATACCATTAACTAAACATTTATTGCAGATCCTTTGCAAGGACTGTCAGTGTCACACAGCCACACACCAGAGGGCAAGTTTATTCTTACAATGGTGATGTTGTCCCCAAGTGCAGCCCTTAATCTTCTTTCTCATAGGGCTAAATGGTAGCTTAGTCACAATGCATGTCCAATTCCTCATGATCATTGTGTGTTGGAAGCCACCCAGAGTGGCTGGGGCAACCCAGCCAGATGGGCAGGGTATCATAATAAAATTATTATTATTATTATTATTAGGGAAGGTGGATGAATTCTGTGTGGATTGCATTTTAATATGACTTTATCTAATACACACTTCCCAGGACAATAAGCAAACCATAGCATAGGACAATAAGCAAACCTGATTTTATTAGGGAATAGATTTTCACTTTCCCAACACTGTTGTCAACCGCAACCCATGGATCCCATCAGATTCAATGGGAGCGACTGATAGGCAGGTCCCATTCTCCATCCACTCTGAGTGGCATTCCTAATCATGCTAGAGTTTGACAAAGAAAAAAATAACATTGGAAACCCACTATGCACACTCGATTTCCATGCCACAGGCTGCTTGATAATGCAAACAGGCTAGTGTTTGGTGTGACATAAACATTTCTGATCTTACACAGACATTTGACTTATCTCATAGTCCTGGGAGCTAAACTCCATTAGCATGCATGGTTCTGAAGATGCATGATATAAAAGCATGTATGGTAGACTCAAACAACTTCTAGGCATGATCAGTTAGTTAATATGTATAATTTCTTGTACGGGGTTATAGGAGTTATTATACACCCAAAAACTTGAATGATTCTACCAACATTTAAACATCCTCTGCCCTAAAACTGATTAAAATATTAAGCAACAGCTTAACAACAGGGAAGCTAAAAGCACAATGGCAAAGTAAACCCAAGAAGCGGCTTCTGGATCAGGCCAAGGGCCCATCTAGTCCAGCATCCTGTTCCCACAGTGGCCAACCAGATGCCTGTGGAAAAGCAGGGAGCAAAACGTGAACACATGACCATCTCTCCCCTTAGTTGGGGTTCCAGCAGCTGATACAATAGTACCTCGGGTTACAGAAGCTTCAGGTTACAGACTCTGCTAACCCAGAAGTAGTACCTCGGGTTAAGAACTTTGCTTCAGGATGAGAACAGAAACTGAATGGCGACGGCAGCAGGAGGCCCCATTAGCTAAAGTGGTACCTCAGGTTAAGAATAGTTTCAGGTTAAGAACGGACCTCCGGAACGAGTTAAGTACTTAACCTGAGGTACCACTGTATTTGGAAGGCAGAGCAGAGCCATCGTTAAAGAACTTGAAACTAGGGCTGAAACATAGTTTGTGCTTTTCACAGTTTCTCATTAACCATAAATTCTGTCTTCAGAAAGCAGCTGCATAACAAGACTCCTCTCGCGGCCCATTCTCCCCATCTTGTCCTATCCTGAAGTGCCTAAGAGTTCTCTCATCCTTCCAGACAAGCTACCTAAATATTGTTCTCATTCCTTCTTTTATCTTGCAAAAGAAAGGCAAACGCTTAAGTCTTGGTTGTGGTTCATTTTGCAGGAGACAGGAGACTGCTGCAGAGAAGTGGAATGAGCATGCCACATAATTACATCACAGCAGCAACAACAAAAGCTGTCGGCTGTGACCTTTTACGCTGCTTACACAAGAGATTCACATGACACTTCTATCACTACCAGAGATGGTTTTGGGGCTCAGTCTAAAAAAGTTCCTCTTATTTAAGTCTGTCTGTCTGTCTGGGATCTAGAGTAGTCCTTCTGCAAATGAAAGCATTATTTTCATTTGCAGGCAGACTAGTAAGTCAATGAAGGCTCTCACTCATGGAAGCAGAAAGGGAGGGATTTTTGACAATTTTCTCCTTCCTCCTGCAGCTTCCTTCACCACCTTCCATACTGTTCCTTAGCGGGGGTCCTTCAACCGTCCACTGGCAAAACTCCACTCAACAAATCTCTAGTTCCAACCCACTGAAGTTAATGAGACTAACAGCACAGCTCTCTGCATGTTCACTTGGAAGCAAGGTTCCACTGGTCCCAGACTGTGAGAGCCCAGCGGCACTCGCGCAACACTGGGCTCCAGGTTTGGCCGCCACCCGCTGCCTTGCCTCCATTGGTTCTCTGCCACCATGGCAACTGAGGTTTCCAGTAACGACAGCCTTAACGTGAGCTCACTTTAGTGAATAAAAAGAGTTGAAATGGCTTTTAAACAGGTTGGAATTGCGCCCATATTAGTCAATACAGATCTCCATTGCTTCAGCACCACCCATCTCCGCTTTGAATGTGTGGACACACATCCAGAATAAAAACAATTACAAACTTTTGTGCGCGCGTGCCAACTTCACACGGAGGCTGGTTTAACATTGTTGCACAGATAGATGGAAGATGTGTGAGCCTTAATCCACAGTCACACACCCAATCGTGCGTACGCTAATGCATTTATTTGGAGCCCTATTTCTTCTCAAAGGTGGTCTGCTAGTCCCTGCCATACCTCTGTCTGTTTCCCAGTCTCTCATGCTGCCTTTGTCTACCCATTATCCTTCAGTGGCTGCTGCTGCCGCCTCACCCTTGACACACATGCATTATAGCATCACAGCAATATCACGGGGTGATGATTACCCACAGTGAAATTTTCCCTTCTTAATGTGCTGGGGCTTTCTCAAGATCTGGAAGTTGAAGAGATCAGCAGGGCCCAAGAAGCAGCAGTAGACACGTGAAGTTAACATCCTAGCACATCCAAATCTGCAATGCAACAAGGAAGGTCGTGTGACTCTGGGGCCAAGCCTCAGACACTTAGAAGCATAGGAGAAGGACTGCGTGGAGGGTGGCAGCAATAGCAGCAGTACTGGGTTTATCTCTGCTTCCTGCAGCTCAGGTGTTTGTTCTGCCTTCGGAGAAGCCAGCTGAGGATGGTGGGAGAGGGCAACAGGACACAGAAGAATGACCTTGACCTCTAGTCTTGACCTCTAGTCAGGATCACAATTGCCCTGTCATAAGCTAACAGTTTAGATGAACTGAGTACGCCATGCTAGGGATGGCGGATGGTTGAAGGGATCACCTGGTTTTAAAAACAAAAACATAGTCTTTGTTTTGGAGCTGCCAAGTTCACTAGAGGGAAACACCTCCCCATTCTATATGCAGGCATTGAAGTAGATGTCAAGAGGGAGGCAAAACTCCTAAATGCCTCCCCCCACCCCATGAAGGGAAAAAAAATGCTCTTGGCCTTTTCAAGCGATTCCAAGCACCCATCATTTCCTATGTATCCCTGCAATGACATGCTCCCATCTATGTGGACTCAAAGACATGCACATACACTCTCAAGGGCATGCCCTGGCATATTCCTCCTAGGGGAACTTCGTACTTGCATGCTACCCTCCCACGGCCCCATTCACCAATGTATTTCCTATCTCTCTCAGATTTAAAAAGTTTCAAAGGGGAAACAACTGGTTTCCAATTATATTTCAATTAAGTAGATTCACAACTGGGTGCCAATTAAATTTCTTTCAAGCAGATTCACTGGAAGTGGATTTATTCTTTGCAGCAAAAGAAAATAAATTTGGTGTTCAAAAGATTCCAGGTTGGAGGACCATTTTAGAAACGTAATAATGACAACAACAGCAACCAGCCAGCCCAGCCTATAAATCATAAATACATTTCTCAGTGTCTTGTCAAAAACACACTACTGTGACCTTAATAAATATCTTATATTTTAGTCTCTGGGCCTGTTAACTTTATCTTCTCTCTCTTTTTCTTTGCTCTGTTTCATTATATCACATTCTCCCTGAAGTTCACTATTCTGGTGCTTTTTGATGCTTTGTGCGGGAAATAAGATTGTCAGATGAGCTACAGAGAAGCACCAGAGTCTTTACGCTGCAGAGCCAATTGGGTAAAAGAAATTTATAGGTAGCATGAAGTTGATGGGGAAAAGCCTTTGGAGTATGCCCTCTAGTGGCTATTTGATTTTCTATTCAGAATTTTAAAAAATTGAACCCCCAGAAAAACAGATCATTTTAAAAATGAATGAAACCTTCGTTCTAAAGACTTAAATTAACTATTCTATTTCTCCCACTTCCAGTACTTTTCATTTAATTCATTTAAAAGATGTATCTACCCCCCCTTTTGCTAACAAATCTTAAAAAAGCAAAAAAGATATGTAACACAGACTGCAGTCCTGTTTATTTTTACTGGGTTTCAGGTACTACTAAAATGAATGGAACTTATTTCTGAGAAACCCTGCTCAGTTTCAGGCTATAACTGATAAAAGCCTGGATCACAATTTCTATTAATTCTTGTCTAACCACTGATCACAGTCACTGGAATGTCAATGTCACCTACTCCTAGCAACCCCATTGGCAAATGTAGGTGGTGACTGGACTGCTAACAGTGGCCAACAAAATTAATTTATAATTGGCTGCTGAATCAACAAACCATTATTGATTAATTTCAGCAAATAGTATTTATTCTTTCCCCCAAAATGCCAGTTATACCTCTGATTTAGTTAACTTACTGCATAACTGATGCAGAAATGTTGTTTTGCCTTACTAACGAAAATTTATTTTAAAAATTCAACTCTTTTTTGTTAACTGTGTTATTGTAAACATTATAACTTGAATATCTCACTAGAACCCATTTTCCCTGGCACAGGGAAAAAGTCTTGTCCACATTTGAAGGCATTCGTCTCCACAAAGGCCTAGAATGTGAGTGGCACCTTTTCACAATTATCTTGATCACCTGGAGCAGACAACACCTGTGTTTTGGGACGGAGTCAGTATATTCACCTTTGGCCCTCGTGTTCCCCGTATCTTCTAATCTAGAACGTTCTCCTGTTTAATCTGTGCTAGTCCAAAGAGGAAAATTGAAAGCTGTACACATGTGCCTGTCATTTGTCAGATTTGTATATGGCATCTTGGAAGATACCTAAATATAAAAGATGAAATTATTCTTCTAATATCAGTAGTGCAACAGCTGCATACTTCCTGGGAGTGATGAGACAGTTAAATTAGAGCACTTTAGACTACTTCTATTTCCATCGGTTGACAAAACTTTAGAACATGTTGCCATTCACTTCCATTGATTCTCTACTGCCTCCCTTTCAGACAATGGTTGCTTGAGGAACCGCAACATGAGTAAAATGCTACTGAGGAATAGTATTTCCCACAGTATACCATTCAACTCAAACACAGTTGGAACACACCACAGATTTGGTTTTGACCACTCATGATCCCCAACAGATCCCTGCCCTTGCAGACCTCTTTCTTGACATTAGGCGGACGGCTAGATTTTCCTGTCACTTCCACAGGAGTGATCAGAAGACACCAGCACTATTTTAGTATTGGACACCCACCCTCAGGAAGGGAAAGCATTTAAGAAGGTTAATACTTGTAAGGAATATAAGAACTGTGGATAGTAGCTGAGAAAAAGACTGAATAGTTGACCTAGTTATGGAATAATATGCAACCAGCAATCATTACCTCGAGATACTGGCTTAAGCCCATATGGGCCACTGTATGACTGAATCACTGAATAGTAGTCTAGGTTTTATGTAAAATTCTTTTTTCCAGCAAGTCCCACAACATCTCCCTTAGCATTAATATCTCAGTGTTTCAAAGAAATTGGCAGGGAGAATGAGATGAGAAGGAAAAATATAATTTAGATATTTTGTGAAACATACACAGATAAATGCTTCCAGGGGGGCTGGAGCAGATATATAAATGGGGCAGAAACGCCCAAAATATACTGACCCCTGGTGTGCTCTACTGGCAGCAGGAAGAGTGTGAAATTAAGGTAGTTGCCAATACCAATGCTTCCTCAAAATACAAGCTGGAGTAGTTTGACTGTTTGGTAGCTTGCAGATGGGGGGGAAATGAGTAGCTGGACTATTGGACACTTTCTGGGCAATGGCACAGCTAATATTAATCATGTGACTCTGTAAGCCAATTGGAGTGGGTGTCGCTGTTAAAGCGTGTCGCTGTTGCCTTTGGAGCCTGGTTTAAGCAGATACAGTGCAAACTACTGGAACTCACACAGTGCCTCAAAACCACAGTTCATTCCATGTGTCTTTCCCCTCAGCCTGGTGCTGCGGTAAACTGGATGCAAAATCTGTCCATCAGATGGGCTAGCAATTTCTTTGCTTCTGAATGTTCACTCCTTAATTGAGTACCTCCACATGATCACAGGCACTAAGACATTCTACTCATCTTTTGAAAAGGAGAGTGTGCTTTTCATCATCATCATCATCATCATTATTATTCCCCTACCAGACAAACAACTGGTATGATAAGATTTACAAGGACACCAACCACCAGGGCTTCTTGTATAGTTGGAACTCATGCAGCTAGCAGCAGGAATATCTGCTCTTAAAACCACGCACGATTCTCTGCATGTCTTTTTATGCAAACAGAACATCTGAGTCAACAGGTTTTCAGGACTGGAAACTCTGAGAGTTGTCTTAATTGTTTATATTGCTGCAGCAAACTTTTAAACAAAAATGCTCAGTGTGCCTGTGCATACTTTGCCTACCATATGCTGTACCAAGCAAAACAATGACATTCCTTGCAAGCTGTCTTGGCAACAGGGGGAAAATGCTTTAACTAGGCAACACAATTAATTTCTGGAAAGTTTTCAGTAGCCGTTTAAAACCTATGTGGATTAAATAACTATTGGCATAGACAGGTAAATCTGAATATGCACACACACGCATGCAGAAACACACATACATGTTAAGTACCAGAGTTAACATTTAGCATAATACACATATAGAAAGCATCAGGCACATGCATACGCTTACTATTTAATGGTGAAGTAAGTAATTCTCTATGTACCCTGTCATACGTATGATCAGAGAATCGATATGACAATGCCTTTTCTTTTAAAAATGCACCTTATCAATGTTGCATTCTTTGGCAAGGAGCTCTTAGAAATACCATATTTCCTCCCCTACCCTTTCCCCCAGTGTGCAAATGTCAGCTTTACAATTTGGTTCGTCCACAACTATTTGTCCCAGTTAATATTGAGGTTTTCTGACAGTAGCTGTTAACACTGTTGCTGCCCTGAATATTTGCTGTTGATTGAGTACCATTAAACATACATATTCTCAAATTCACAGGTTTTACAGTGAGTGGGTTTGAAAACTGATTTTAGCTGTCTTCCTTTGCCCAGAGTATTTCACAGTGCCTGCCCTATTTGTCTGTTCCTGTCTCTGTTTTTCATTTTCAATCATCACCCTCAATAGTCTACTGTTTATCTGTTCTTTTCACAAATGTACCAGGGAGACAAACCCACTTACTCAAAATTTCAGCCTAGGAGTGGTATATAGTTCCCTACTCGCTGGCTGGCTGCATTTCATAAGTGCAATCAACGCATCTGAAACCAAGGCTAAATTCTAGAGACCCAAATCCCTTCATGCTTTCACTCTCTCCCTTCTCTCAACCTGTAACCTCACAAAGAGTATTACTGTTGCAAAGAAAAGCAAAGTTAATTGCAATTCTGACTGAGACCTATTCAAGTTGAGTTCCCACCCCCTGCCACAGCACCCACCTGATTCTGCAAACGTTATGATCTCTGAAGTTTGCTCCACAAGTTCATTCATTTCTGTTTTTCTTCCAATGTCATCCTCTATTTCCACAAAGCCATCCTCTCTCACTTTCCCCACATGGAGTTTCTTGATGGCGTTAAAAAGTGCAGCTTTGGGCACCGACTGAGTGATGTTGGGTCTGTCCCTCAAATGCAGCATGTTCAGAATGTGCTTCTTCACTGCTTCCACCATCTCAGGCTGAGAGCTGGGCACATCCTTTGAGAGCGTGGCAAGGGCACATGATGGACAATCGGTGACTGAACTGTGCCCCTCAGATCCTGGGGTCGGGGAACTCCTCACTGTAATCCAGCAAAGCACCAACAAAAATCCTCTCTTCTGAAGCAAAGGCATCCTGGCAGCAAAAGTTGTTGTGATTCCTTTTTAAAAGGCACTGCTTTTCTTCTCCCACCACCACTTCACACACAGTTGGCTTGTGTCTGTCCCCCTCCCTTCCTTCTTCTTCTTCTTCCTTTCTTCCTCTTCAGCAAATTCTCTGGAACAAGAACAAAAAGTTTTCTGTGAAGTTTTGTTTGCAGGTTCCCTCTCTGAATTCAGTAAGTGCTATAGATGTTTGTGACTGTCAGTGAGAGGAGTTCTGACTCTGTCTCAGAGTGGGAGAGAGAAACACTGAGAAAAGAGAGAGAGAGAGAGAGAATGAGAAAGAGAGAGGGAGAGAGAGAGGAGGACGGATTGGCCTAAAGTGAGTGAGTGAATGAGAGAGGGAGGGAGTTTTGTCTGTGAGTAAAAGCTATGATTAGGAAGGGGGAGGATCAGCACATATTCTGACAGGCTGCCTTCCTTATGCTCACTGCACTCTGGCACACACACCTCTCCCTTATATGTGTTTTCTGCCTGACCCACCTCTGCTTTTCAATCTCTCTTCTTTTTCTTGTCTCACATTTGTCCTGTGGTTTCCCTTCCTCTCCTTTCCTTGCAGCCTCGACATATTTTGCTTTTCTTTCTGTTCTCATCTTCTTCAAAGTACCTCAGGTTAACAGAACAGGGTGAGAATGGAAGGAAAAGGTGAAGGCAGAGACCTTTAAAACGCCTTCCGGGGAGTTATGGACTCTGCCAAAACAGGATTCCAAGGAAGTGCTAGGGAATTTGCGACCTGAGCAGCAGGAGAACGTTAGAGGAAAGATCTGACTGTATTCTGAATGGAGCAGATAACAGAACCCGCTTGTCCAGACCTTTTTAGATGCTGTTGAATTATCAACACTGGCAAGGAATCTGAAGAGGGCAAAACAAAACTTTTGTTTGGGTCCTTATAATATGCTCTGTATTTCCAAGCTGCTGAAAACAGAGAGGCACTGAAAGGCCCAAGCAGAACCTATTTGTGTTCTGCTCTCAAGTTCTGTGTCACAGTTTTTTGCAAAGGTCGCCAGTGAATACATTGTGAATTAGGCAGCCCTGCCAAATCTATGCACTACTGCCAAACCTGAAAGTCCCTTTTCAGTTGTAGCAACCTGAGGCTAATCCATGATTATTGCTGCAGAGAATTTTGACTCAGTTAAAGATGAATAAAAGGTTAGTAAGGTCCCAAACCTCAGCCTTCTGAAAGGCCCTTGATTTAGTGGAAGGTGCATTTTGCAGCAGCATTTACTGCAAGTCTGTGGTTTGTGTTTTTTAAAAAGAAAATTGTTATACCCCCCTAAAGAAAATGGACTGCCATCAATTTCTTTTGCTGTGTGTTTATTTAAAGAGGGTGATACTCTTGTCTGGTATTCCAAAATCGTTGTCATGCTTTGCTCAAATAAGAAACTGGATTTAGGGCCTCCAAGTTGTTTTTCTTCCATTCAATATGTGCTATCTTAATGTGAGTTTTAAGTTCATTCAGCCATAAACCACATTGTTCTACCCCAACACTTTAGAGTTTCTTATATGATACCTAAGCATCTCAGTTTATTGGAAGGAGGGTAATTACAATACACTAGGAGAAGCTATTCATGACTGTTTCAGCTAGAGGAGTTGGTGAAGAAATCGGAACAAAATATATTTCCCCCCTGTACAGTATGGAAATAATTTGAATAAGCCAGATAGGTTTTGCGAATGTCCCATACTATCCATTTGTTTCCTTTTGCTTTTTGAAATATGGATGCTTTCTAGCAGTGAATGAAAGCAAAGGATGTTCCTTTGCATATCCTGCTTAGCCCACCCCCCCCCCCAAAAAAGTTTTGATGCTCCTGAGTTTTGCGTCTGCTGTGCTTAATATACTTCATTTGCTTTAGAAACCATAGCTTCATTTCATCTTAAGGAAATATATTTGAAACGCAAGCTGCACAAGCTGTACCATCAATGAACGTCTAATAGTCCTAATTAGTTTTAATTCATATATATGTCAAAACTGAGCCCAACGTAAGACTAAATTTTTGAGTGTCTTTCAACAGAGACTGAAGTAACATTTGTAGTTAAAAGGTTGAACAAGTATTTTATATACAGGTGTGCATTGCTATTCTATTAAGAGGAAGTGTGGGAGCTCGTACCATTTTATACATATAGCAAATATTGCTTACATAATTCACCCAACAAAATCTTAACAAATGCTTGCATTTTAAAGTAGAATACTTCACACAGCTTTAAATATAAGGTCATACTGTATATGAACTGTCCTAAGAAAATGTATAAAGTTGCAAAAGAGAGAACATTTAGACTTTACCTTTCTGAGTCTAAATTTCCTCACAGATCTTTCTCATGGAAGTTTAAGCAGACGTCAAGTTCTTCCACTGGAATTCAGGCCACAAAGCTTTATACTGTACTTCCCCTGTGTGCATTTACACAGTCACACCAGTCAATACTGTGGGGTGGAGCATTGCTCTGGATTGGTTATTCCCTTATTACAGCAACATATGAGTGGTTTTTTCCTGTGTGAGGCATAACTTTTGACAATGATCTCATGGAAAGTCCTTTTCTCCTAGTATGACACAAAGCAAAGGTATATTCCTCTAAGGCTGAAATCCTGGACACATTTACTTGGTACATATATGAAGAGATAGAATGTGTGTGTATGTCTTTCCAGATTCCTATTTAATACTTTTTTTTTAGAAAAAAAACAATCCAGCTCTCTGTCCATTCATATCTCCTTTTCATCTGACTTTATTTGGTAGTAGCATCAAACCAGTCACCAAAATGATTCAGGAAGAATTTTGCGCAATAACCTACAAGTAAAACGTATCTGGTGATTCTGTCTGGAAAATGTGAAATTAGGAAAAGTCAGGAAAAATTATTCACTCTGTTCAGGGTGATTCACTGTTGGGGCAGAGGCTCTTGTGAGCTACCCCCACCCCCTGCTAGCCTAAAGAGAGAAAGAAAGTGGAACTGCTAAGAAGAATGGTGCATTTGAAGAAGAACAAGTTGATGTTTTGCACCCATTGTCAGATTATGCTCGCAGTACCAATGTTTCAAAAAGCTGTTAAATAATCATTGAAACTGCATACTTCTAAAAAGGGATGGATTTGAAGTAGCAAGTCCTAGTCTCAAAAAAGTGGACACAGGAATGCAGCCCAAGTCAAGAGTTTTATTGTCTGTTGTTTCTGAGTTATTTTTAAGGATTTTTTTGTTTCGTTTCCAGTGTTGGTTTGTTCTTTTCTTTTGTACACCACCTAAAGCAATGGGAGAGGTGGTGGTGGTTGTGTGTGTGTGTGTGTGTGTGTGTGTGTGTAAATTTATATTTGATTTGAATTGGGATGAGATATGCCTCAGCATATACTTTTGACAAAGGGCCAAACTCTGCCATCCATTTTCATTTTCAATTTGCCCATTGACTTCAAGGGGGTGAGGAAGAAAATATGGTTCCCATCCTTTTATCCTTATCTCATTGTAGCTCACCAGTCTTCTAGTGGGTTTAATGTGGGAATGGGGTTTTTCCCCTCCCCTTGGGAACAAATTGAAAGAATATGAAAAATCATCATATTGGATTAATGCTAAGGAATGCTTTAAAGTATCATAGTCTGCTTTCTGAAGAAGAACATGGTAGTGGTGAGTGAAGGCGGAGATGAATCATGAGACATGTTCACATGGCAATTTTGGTATAATGAGCAAAACTTGGGGGTTAATGGGAAACATATGACAAGATAGCTTGTTTTCAAGTTTTAACATGCATATAACAAGCGTCTCAGAAACCCACATGGTTTATACAGGAAAATTTAAGATCTTTTAGTAAGATTCAGAGGATTCTTTGCAAAATGATAATTTAAATGTGAGGTTCTCACATTTTTACTTGGAGAGGACTGAAGAAGACAAGGGTCCCTTCACATATGAGAGCTCACCGCTGAAACAAATTTTTAACCTCTAAATAGAAAAAAAGGAGTTATTCCATTGCAGTTTTCTTTTTCTTTTGGGAACGGATACAGGTTTTGAAGTTGTGCTTCCCAGATACCCGGTTTACAGATGTTTCTGCATCAGAGAGTCTTTCCCGCCCACTTGTCTTCAGAGGAATGACTGCATGTCTACCACAGAACCCCTGTGTTGCAGTGGATTTGGGGAAGCACAAAGGCCACGTAGGATAAGGTTACCAGACATCCCCGCTTCCTGGGGACAGTCCCCGGATTTACAAATCAGTTCCCTGACAAAATCCATCTATTTAGTAGGAAGTTGAAAAGTGTCCCTGGATTCATTCAAAAAAATCTGGTAACCTTAATGTAAGACTCACACTTTGGGTGGCAAAATCCCAAGAGGCAGCACCTCTGCAAACACTCCCACCTGGAGCGCATGAGATCTCATGAGATTTAAGTGAGATCTCACAAGATCTCATTGTAACCCACCACTGCTTTCCAGGTGCTGCCACACAACCCAGATAAGGGAGGTGATGGTAGCACAGCACATTCCCATTTTGCTTCAGGCAGTGAAACAATGTGCATCACGTCTGGTTAGAGGCCACATTCCCTCAAGAGTAATCAGCATAATGCGGGAGGGCAGAGTCCAGAGTCAGTGATGGGCAGAGCAAGAGACAAAATCAGATGTCAAGGAAATAAACAACCATCTGACTTTTAGAAGACATCTGAAGGCAGCCCTGTTTAGGGAAGCTTTTAATATTTGAAGTTTTATTCTGTTTTTAGTGTTCTGTTGGGAGCCGCCCAGAGTGGGTGGGGAAACCCAGCCAGATGGGTGGGGTACACAGGTGGCGCTGTGGTCTAAACCACTGAGCCTCTTGGGCTTGCTGATCAGAAGGTTGGCGGTTCGAATCCCCGTGACGGTGTGAGCTCCCGTTGCTCTGTCCTAGCTCCTGCCAACCTAGCAGTTCGAAAGCATGTTAGTGCAAGTAGATAAATAGGTACCACTGAGGTGGGAAGGTAAACGACATTTCTGTGGGCTCTGGTTTCCTTCACGGTGTCCCGTTACGTCAGAAGTGGTTTAGTCATGCTGGCCACATGACCCGGAAAGCTGTCTGTGGACAAACGTCGGCTCCCTTGGCCTGAAAGTAAGATGGGTGCTGCAACCCCATGTCACCTGTGACTGACTTAACTGTCCAGGGTTCCTTTACCTTTTACCTTAGTAAAATTATTATTATTATTATTATTATTATTATTATTATTATTATTATTATTACTATTATTATTCCATGGGTGAAAAACCAGCATATTTTTATTACAGTGGTACCTCTGGTTGCGAACGGGATCCATTCCAGAGGCCCGTTTGCAACATTAAAAGCCCGCAACCTGAAGCGCCGTATCTGCGCAGGTGTGCGGTGCGATTTAGCATTTGTGCACATGCGCAAAGCGCGATTTAGCGCTTCTGCGCATGTGTGAGCAGCGAAACCAGGAAGTAACCCTTTCCGGTACCTCCGGGTTGCCGCGGGATGCAACTTGAAAAAACGTATCATGAAGCAAACGTAACATGAGGTATGACTGTATATAAAATACTACCCCTCTGCAGGTTTCCTAATGGTGTCCTAAAGCACACCTAATATACACCCATGCCTGTGCTGCTCACGGGAAGACCAGTTGTGACAGGCAAGGGTGTGTCTAGGAAGCTTGTCTGCTCTCGGTGATCTTTTCATTGAGGAGCCCCCATAGGTTTTCAATAAACTGAAGGCTTATTTGGAAACATAATCATTTCATATTTATAGTACTTACAAAGTTATTCACAGTTTTGCTTGTGGGAATGTAAGAAAATAAACCATCTACTTGCAGGATACTGCTTCATAAGCTGTAAAAAATTAAACTCAAAACAAGTGTGTAGTTGGTTAAGGGTGCTGAGTTATTAAGAGACACAATTCCCCTCACAGAGCTACCATTCCCAAAGGGGTTTACCAATTCCTCTCCCCAAGGAATTCTGGGAATTGCAGCTCTGTGAAAGGAACAGGGTTCTCCTAACAAGCCTTATAATATGCCTGCAAGACAAAAAGTTGTAATACCAGTTAAGGATTAAAAGTAATAATTATTCTGGGTTTACTTATAAACCTATGACAACCAATTTTCAGCTCATGACCCTGGTTGGAAAACACTGATCTAGAGCAATTTGCTATGCAAGCATATGCTGTTGCTGGCAGATGATATGGTGAGCTATAGCAAGTATATTAAGTATAACTTAATGTAAAAACAGACAAAAATACCAACCGCATTAGCCATGCAGGAGGCATCACTTTACCCAAAAGCTTGGGTGGGCAGCCTCATCTTTACCTGGGGTCATCACACCTTCATAGACGTTGGTGCTGCTGGCACCTGAGAGGGCTGTCAGCATCAAGGAGTTATTGTTGAGAAGGCCCTGATTTTTCGTGTTGTGCCCTTGCTCCCTGAGGTCTGGATAGCAAAGGTCTGGCCTTGTACCAGCGGACGAGGCCAGCTGGCCTTGTGGCAGCTTTCAATACTGTAAGCCTTATCAGTGTTTGCAAGGCAATCTCAAGGACAAGATATAGAGGGAAGTAAACAGAAAAGAGGATTGCTACTTATTTCAGAGTATGCTCTTTCTTCCCTCAGGGAGCAGGAATGCAGGTTTTCCAAATGCCTAATGAGTGCTAAACCTGATGACTACTATTTTTTTTCCACGTTCACATCTCTGCTCCCCACTCCATCCCCCTCATTCCCTCATCATCTTTCCCTCATGGATCTTATTGTCTTCTTCTCCTGTACCTACAGCAGCACCTGGTGGCAGGGAACCGGAAGGACCCATTTAAACAAGAACGCTTCTACTCCAGCTGCCATTCATCTCTGCCAAGCAAGGCGAACAGCTGCCAATTTTTACTTCTTCCCAACAGAAAAGGTTGGGAAGATCCTAGGCCTGATCGATGATGGATATTGGCTTGGCAGACTGGGAATCCAGGGGATTGCTGCTCATTTAAGAGATTTTCAATCAAAACACCATTGTCTAAGCACTGACACCATACACACACACACACACACACACACACACACACACAAACCCCAAACAACCATGTATCTCAATGGGACACCCACACCCACCCGGCACACCTCCATTCTTTACTAGAAATGAAAACAAATGCATTTATTTTGGAATTTCTATCGCTCCGTTTCTCCCCCAAAAGCCCAGGGCGGCAAATGGCCTCCCTTTCTGGAAAAGTCTGCTTTAGCCCTTCGTGTCAACAGCAAAGTGATCCATTGCCGCTGCACTAATCACTCAGCAAGGGGTCTCATGATTGGCTGGGTTTGGGAGCCCTCAATCAAAAGTGACAAGGGCCGATGCGTGTGTGTGTGCCTCGTCTCTCTCTCTGTTTCTGCTTTGAAGAGCGGTCACTAGAAAATACATTGGCAGGACTCACGGTGCGAATCAGCTGGAATGTTGCACCATTGTACCTTATTTTATGACTGTAATTGCTGTGAAAAAGTTGAGCCAGGAACTTAATGTCAGAAGTTCTGTGTTTTCACTTTTATGTAAATTGACCAATTAGAGCTTGTCTTTCTGATCCTGTGGCAAGTGTGCTGCTTACATGGTGACTTCCAATGACCTCCCCCCCCCCCCAGCCATAATTAGCAAAAAATAAAATTAAAAGTTCATCTGGGGATAAGACCTCATTTCAGGGGTTGGGGGGTAAAAAGTAGATTTCCTAAATGCTCCTTTTGGTTCATGGACCCGAAACCTAGAAACCAAGTTCGCTATCCATTTACTCATAGCACATTATTTAATTTATTTAGCAACATTTATATGCCACTTTTCTTCATATTTAACTTTTTACAACAAAATGAATTTAATGGACCACAATTTAGAATGCAAGTTCCTTGAAGCATGGGCTTATGTTTTTCCTTCTGCTACTAAATAAATAATGATAACCTCCATCTTTATTTTCTGTAAACAAATGTTGTTATGTATTCCACACTTCCCAGGTTACAGCTTACTTATGGTTCGCACCCATAGCACTAAACCTTGAGCCCAGGTTTAGACAACTTATTTCTGCATTGCAGGGAGCTGGACTGGATGACACTCAGGATCCCCTCCAACTGTACAAATCTAGGATTCTAGGATTCCCCCAAGGAGCTCTGACAACACAGAAGAAGATTTCCTGCTTATCCACACAACAGCCCTGTGAGGTAGGCTAGGCTACTTGTCCAGGGCCACCATTTGGGATGTAGGAAAGGGATCTGGACCAATAACTTCTGCACCCAAGTCCAGCACCTATATACCACGGAAGCACTTACTGAACACATGCAGTACCTCTAAAAGTATTTTCTCTATCCCAGCCTACATAGAATGTTGCATTCTTTTCACAGAAGGATAGAAAAGGTAGGAAATGTGGATGCATAAAGCAGCTGACACAGAAGATGGCATTTGATTTAGATGGAGTGACACAAATGTGGCTTGCAGTCACTTTGCTTAAAGTGTCTCGAGGGGCAGGAAATCTATTTACAAAGGGATTTCTTTATTTTATATTTTTTAGTTCATAAAGCTGATGGAGTTGTATATGAATCATGGGCTGAATGCAAAGAACTTAAGGTGTTCACATCAACTGTTTTATTCCTATAAAAGGAAAGCAAATCACAGTACTCTCCCTGTCCCCCCCCAAAAAAACCCATCAGAGAATAGAAAATGATCAAATTAACATTTGTTTCAAAAATGCCAAAGAGACCATGACTAATGGTCACATTGAATCAGTGAAATTTGCTTACTTCCTGGGAGACGGTCATCCTACAGTTCATGATCGTTTCAACTTTAGAGAAAAGTTTATTATGAGAAATTGAAAAGTCATTTTAGCTTTCATTTGTACAGTTAGGTTCCTGCTTTAAAACAGAAATACACACACACATACACACCCTGCATCCTCCTCCATGCCTGCTTGCCACTGGTCGATACAGAGGAGGTGGCCACGCAGGAGGAGGAGGCAGAAGCAAAAGGCGCATGGAGCAGGCAGCTGTGGAGGTGGCTGGATCTGCCACCCGAGGCACCTGCCTCGCCTCACCTCATGGGCCCTGCAGGTAACAGACACAGTGCCCTCCTTTTGTCATTGGACTCCCATGCCAATCAGCCCAGCTAATTCAGTCAAAGGCCAGCGATGACAGGAGTTGTTGTCCACCAACATCTGGAGAGCACCATGTTGGGAACCCCTGCTTTAAGATTGCTATTTGCATGTGTTTATTAGCAGCACGCTTTAATGCAGGTTTACTCAGAAGTAAGCCACTCTGTGTCTAATGGGACTTCTTTGTGTTTCACTGCCATAGGGTTGAAGTCTTAATAGATTTCTATCCTGCCTTTAAAGACAATGTGTTCTTGATTGGCCCAGATAGATGCTTCTCTCTGGATTTGCACTTGAATCATTAACCCCCTCCCAGAAATAAAGTCTTTTATAACATTTGCCCTGATCGCCAGATATTGGTGAGGGAGTGTAGGTGCTCTGGGGCAAATACTGGGGCTTCTCAGCTGCCAGCTTGCTCTTCACTTCATCATCAAGGGTGAAAATCCACACAAACGGTCTTCTGTATGTAAGTCTGGAAGCCCTTCATGAAATGACCGTGCTCTTACGTGAAAATGGCACACACTTCCCAAGTACTTCATAAAGTATGATGTACATTGATGGTGCTGTATGAATTATCAATACTAATAAAGATATTCCAGGTGGGGGGGAGGGGGGCATATACACACAGGTCCTGCTTACTGAACACAATGCGTTCTGTGGAAATCATTCATTAGCTGGGTCCACAGTTTTCGTTATTCCCTATGGAAGTATTTCTAATCTGCGATTTACCCAATTTTTCTTCCCCCTTTTTTCAGTGGTTTCTTCCTGACACGGCTGCAGCCGAACAGGAAAAGAGAGATTTGTCCAATCCCCCCTGCTCTCTGATTCAACTGATTTCTCTCACTTGCCTGCCTTTCTCCATCCCTGCGTGGTTTCTGCCCCAAAATGGCTGCCACTGACCAGCAAAGCAGGAACAAGTACGGAAGCAAGGAAGTGGGCAAACTCCCGATGTTTGGAATCTGTGGTGTTTACAGTGCATAATTCTTTATGTGCAAATAAGCGAATTTTCACATAGCGAGTGGACGGATTGCAGGACCTGCACATATAATGAATTTTTTTTTTTTTTTGCAGTCTTTACTTGCTTCCCCCTCCAACTGAGAACTCAGGTGGATTTCAATTTGTTAGCAATGTCTGGTGTCCACTGGGACTGGTAGGGTGGGAAGCAGCTGTAGGTGGAGCCACAGCCAAAGCCAGACAGACAACTAGATATTTGCCCCCATCTTCTTCCTGCTGGCTTCTGCAAGAACGCAGCTGAGACTGGAGAGAAGGAAGCAGTCAAGCACTGCCACCCTCTGGGCTAGTTGTAAACAAGAAGGCAAAGCAAGTGAGAGCAGACTGTACTTGGCAAGGCAGTTCATTTATTTATTAAATTTAGATCTCACCTTTTACCCAAGGATCCCAGGGCACTTTACGGTATAAAAACCCAAAATCTATAACATAACAACAAACAAAACAAGAACACCTCACCCACAGTCTAAAAGGCCATAGATTGGCTAATTAGGCCTGGGAGAAGAGAAATGTTTTTGCCTGGTGCCTAAAGAGATGTAGTAAAGGCACCAGGTGAGCCTCCCTGGGGAGTGCATCCCAATAACCTTTCTTCCACAATTACCTTAGTGGACCAGCCTTTTCTGAAATTTATTTGAGGCAAAAGTTCATGCTTCTTCCCAAAGTAAAACCTCTGACATTAAACTGCCGCTTGTTTTCAGGCCAACTCAAAAACAAATGTTGCATTTCCAGTTCTTGTCACAGTTTACAGTACCTAATATCGAGGCTGGACATTCAAAAAGAAATCTGAAAGCGCTGTCCACTGACCCAATAAATTTGCAAATTCACATTTGAAATTATAGTGGACCTACGTGCAATATAATGAAGGAAAGGGGCTCAAATGGCCAGGATTGGAGGGGCAGAGGCAGTAGCCATAGCTCAGTGGGGAGAGCATGTGCTTTGAATGCAAAAGGTCTGTGGTTCAGTCTCTGGCGTCTCCCGCAAGAAGAAGGAAAGACTCCTCCCTAAAACCCTGGAGAGCTTCTCACAGTCAGTGTCAACAATCCTGAGTTAGATGAGCTAGTAGTCTGTCTCAGCATCCATCCACTCCCTGTGTGGCTGACTCTTTCATGATAGATTAAACACCAGAAGACAAAGCCTTTTGCATCTTTCTGCTGCTGAATTTTAAATACAGCTGTTAAGAGATGCCAGACGAAAAGCTGACAACCTCATCAAGACCCCAAACCTAATTAGCCTGGCAAAGTAGGGTTTTTTGGAATAATATGAAACCGTAAAATGTTCTTTGGAGAAACATCAGGGAGCATGTGATGAACAAATGTCCTCAACCAAAACTGAAGCTAGCCACCACCTAACTTGAGCCATCCTCCCAAATGATGAGCAACGGGTCTTTCTCAAAGGGATTATCAAGTTCTGCGATAGCTTCCTAGGTCAATTAAAATCAGGACATCCTCCATGTTCAAAGACTACCACCCTAAACTCTTCCCATCGCAGGCCTGGCCTGAGGCAAATGATAAGAGCATCTGGAAAGGACTCGATGTATTAATTCCACAAGCAGGAATTAATTCTAGATTTAAAAAAATATCACACATACCACCAAGCTAAAAAAATCATTACCAGAAGTAAGATAGAAACCAGTTAACTGTTACAGTTTCCAATCACCACTTCAAGAGGGTGGACCACAGGGCAGCTTCATCGAAGTCAGTAGATTTGCAGAATACTGGATTAGCAACTGGCCCTGGAATTCTCATTTTGACCCAAACAGGCCAATATTACTGAATGCACACAATGGAATTTGCTTTGCGAAGCAAGGAATGCTAAGAGGATTTCTAGGAGAGAGGAAAGGATCTGAAAATGTTAGTTAAAATGTATTTCTCTGCTGTGTGTCCCTGCAGCCTCATTAACAGGAACGAGAGAGGACTTGTGAGCTGCAGATCTGAATGTGGAACCAAATTCCTGTAGAGTTCAGGAATGTTTCGACCCAGGTGTTCTGCACTGCCCATTACAGATATAGGGGACAGCTGCAAAGTTCATATCCAGATCTACATATGAACTTTCCCAAAGTCCAAAGGCATTTGGCTATGGGATTTGGCTTGTGTCCATTTCTGCTGTGATTTTCTGAAGGAACTCTGCATATTGTGGGTGTCATTTCACTCCGGCTTATCACTGCTGGTGAAAATGCTACCATGCTCTAGGTGAAGAACCTGATCTAAAACCTGTGAGGTTGTTGGAAGTGAATACCACAGACCTTTGGCACCAGGGCACAGCTTTGGAACAGGCAGACCTATTTGCACTTTAAACATTTAGTTAGTTATTTCCAAATGAGCATTTGCAATCAACAACAAACAGCTATTCTTTATTCATTGTCTGCTTATTGGTGTCATGCCCTCATGGTGACTCCTATGGTGGCCTGCTAAGAGGGGTGATATAAGGTAGCTTAGAATAAAGTTTTTGTGTGCAAACAGGGCTCATCAGTGTGTCCCTACACATATTATCTTTTAATTGCTCCTTTGAAACTGCCCATGCAGGGACAGTGACCAAGAATCTAGGAACTACAAGTATCTCTTGCATGGAATAAAATCAACAAAGCTGTGTTCAGAGGTTCTTCACAGAGCAGATTTTCCTGGATTAATTTTGCTTGGGGCTTCTCCCCCCGCTATCTTATCAGAATATCCCATGTATGGTTGGTGACAAAGTCAATCATTTTGAGTACAAATGTTGCCCACCAATCCACAAATAAGTCAAAGTTAAATGGACATCAGATTAGCTGCCTTTCCCCATTTTTTTGTGTAATGAAGAGGTTAACCTTTTCTCACACTCCACTGAGTCATTTTTCTGAGACAACCAACGGAACTGCCAATTATGGGTTCATGCTTTGGATACCTGCTCACTGCTAGCTGAACAGTGACTCAGTTCGCAAAACGGTCACTAATAAATTCTCATGGATGTATCATTTTAGTCACTCTTGACCCTAGTTGGATTTGAACTGCTGATCTAGATGTGGCAAAGGTTCATAGCACAGTACCTCATTACTAATCTTCTCAGCCAGCCAGTCACTCTTGGTTAATGCTTTGAAGATTAAAGAGCTTTGTTAAGTACTGAGTATTAATATTGTTATTATTATTGGTTAGCTTTGATCACAGACAATTGGAAACATTTCCTCAACCATTAAGGTTTCTTTTTTAAAAAGAGAAAAAGAATAAAACTGCACATTAAGCTCTGGTTATGATGAAAAGTTAAGAAAACATTTTCTCCCTTGTATTTGAGACTGTTTTCTCATAGTGTTGGAAAAGTGGTTCATCCTGCAGGGCAGTTTCCGACTTCTGAAGTCTGGATACACGAGGGAGCATAGTAGTTCTCTTCTGTGAAGAGGGGGTGTTATAGTCCCGTGTTCAGGGTAGCAGCCGGAGCTCAAGAAAAAAAGCATGAAGGGCCCCAAGTTCAGTTCTCTCTCCTCAGCCATCAATGCATAAGATGGTCATACAAAATATCACTAACTCTCCCCCAGACCCAAATTTTGCAAAATGGATGGCGCAATGCTGGCCTACCTTACAGGATAGTTGTAAAGAAGGCTTCTCTGACCTGGTGCTTTCTGGGTGTTTTGAACTACAATTCCCATCTATTCACACCACCCCTGACCATTGGACATGCAAGCAGGTTCTGATGGGTGTCGCAATCCAATGTAACTGGCAGCTATCAGGTTTAAAGACTGCCTTTCCTGTTGTCCAGTGTGCTTTTGTCGTCAGATGAATGTCTGAGTGAAGTTAGGCTGGCAAACAGACAGAGTTACAGGGCTCATTCCATAGGGATGCCCACTCAGTGGAATTTGATGTGGAAGATGCTTTGTGTTCTGTCACGATTTTTTTGAAACGTGTTTTCCTTGATTTGTTTGTTTTAAAGCTGTCTGTCACTTTTGCTGCTTCCTTTTACCCCTTTTTGTGTGTGCATTTATTTGTTTAACCTTGTTTCCATTAGGGGTTTTTTTATCGTCAGTTGCCCAGAGAGCCCACTAGGGAGCAGAGCAGCAGGATATAATGTATATTTTGAAAATGAAGAAAGGTTAAGTAAAATTATATGGAGTCTTGCAACAAAAGGTTACTGTGTGGAACGCTTCTTTTCTGCTCAATTGCACACACACACACACACAACACACACACCCAATTTCCCTTTTTACTTTCTCTTTCTCCATTACCACTCAGCGTGATACAACAGTTGACTGGGGAGTTTGCTTCCAATTTGAGTTTTTTGGGGGTGTGGGTGTGGTGCCCACTCTCAGATACATTAAAATAATGTACTTTTCCATTGACTTCTGTGGGTAGCAATCCCTTCCATCCCTGGGGACATTTTAAAATGGCTTCTCAGTGTGAACCAGAAAATGGACCTCTCCAGACAATTAGATGGTTCGCTGAACTCTTTTAACATCTGTATGTCTCATTCTCTGGCATCCTTTTGCAGCTACTCCCCTCCCTGCCCTCCAACATAAAACTCAGAATTTCATGGCCATTGAGTTTTGATTAAACTATTTCTGGATTTCTCCTTTCACATTTTTTCCCTAAAGATTTTGTACCCTTACCAACTTCACAGTTACCTTGAGTCTGCTGATACTGTTCTCTTGTTCAGTGATGCTGCCATTTTAGCCACATTTGTGAGATTGCATTAAGACTTGAATCAGAAATAGATGGAATTATGGGATGGGATGAGTGTCTGTTTCAGTCACATGCAAGGCTCAAATAATATTCCATTAGTGGGTGCGGGATATGTATCATGCAGCCTTACCAGTACAGAATTAATACTGCAGTCAGGTAACCATTAACATCAGTGGACAGACAAGAAATTGCTCTGCCTTTTTATTGCCCTTGTACTGGTGACCGGAGGCATGGCTATTGGAGGGAAATCAATAGATTTTTTTGAACTTGAGGCTGGCATTTTACCCACTGTGTTCTTCTTGAACTTTTTTGTTTTATTCCTTGGTGTGTTTTTCCAAAGAAAATGGTGCCCACTCAATGCCCCACCTTCAACTCAAATGCCTAATTGTACTGATGTGTAGTTTTGCCAGATAAATACAAGTCAAAGCTAACTCTTTGTGCATTGAATTAGCAACTAGTGCACATATAGTTACTTAAAACAGGCATGAGGGATTTAAAAACAGAAAGCATATTGTTGACACTTCTCAAATAAATGCAGCTACTTGCATGCTTTTAGACGAAAGTTCATTTACCAAAACCTCCAATAATCCTGGGACACTGGAGAGGAGATGAGTAGAAATAAAACCTATAACAGTCAGTGGCCCCCTAGAGCTAACATGACATTCCCGAGGGCCGGCCAGCATCAAGAAGCCCATGGCAGTAGCTTTTCCAAACCTTACTGATCAATCTGTAAAGCATGTTATACAAATGCATTAAATCAAACAAATGTGACTGGTCGTTATTGTTGGCTTCCTACTCCTGTCAGAGTTTCCAGTGGTTGGGGCAACTCTTGTTTTGGTGCTGGGACCTGTACACTATGTCCCAGTTTTAACTGAGGTATGCTGCATTTATTTAAGCTCTCAGTACGTTGAGGGTTCAGCATGCAAGCGCCTTATTTGGTTGTTCATGCTACTGACGAGAAATTCCTGTAAAATTGTGCTTGGCCTGGGAACCACTTCCTAATACACTGTCGCATTCTCACAACTGCCTGGAAGAATTATGCCTAATTGACCGCCTCACAGCAAGATGGAAGCGAGGAGAAGTTTGCAGTTGGAGGCAGCCTCTGGGTGTCTTTTCTTTATCACTGTAGCTGCTGCCTGAACCTGATAGCAAGAGTCCAAAGACCTGTCAGACACCTCACGGTTAAGTTCAGGGCTACAATGGAAGTCCTGTTTCTCAGCAGGGCAAAAAATCCAATTCGCGTTGGCAGAGCTTCCATAAGTGCATTTTAGTTCAATTGGTAAATATTTCCAGGTGGCCAACTCTCATTTTTGGGAGGTCAAGTTTGCAAAGGTTAAATAGCAGGCAGGATTTCTATAAGGCGCTATCAGTTTGGGGGGTGGGGGGGAATAAAATGTAATTAAAACCAGCATTCTTCTGGAGATTAGCTTGGAGTCATTCTGCACTCTTGTGTCGCGCTTCCCCCACATACACACTTTTTAAAAGCGTTGTTATAATAATCCACGCTCCAAAGATACATTCAGTTCCTCTAGTAAAGACAAGCGGGAATTAGTAATGGAGAGAGAGGGGGGAAAAACATAAGCAAATGAGAAGGGATTAAGAGGAAAGCCCAATGATCGGTCAGAAGAGGATTCAGGATAATTTTTGAGCTGTATTTTTAATGAATGGCAGAGGGGAGGGGGAACCAGGAGCATCTTGAGGCCAACCAAAACACCATTTAACTGTAAAACTTAAAAAAAACTTCAAAATAATAATAAAAAGCATTCCCATTTCCAAGGGCCCTTTGTTTCATCAAATGCCCTTAGTGTCTTGTTAGTCATCGATCAAGGGGGGGGGGAGGAATCACACAAACTTATACGCAACGCTACTCAGCCAGTTTGCTCAGCTGCTGTTGACGACACTCTTGCCCATGAAGGGTAAATTCCTGCAATAATCCCCTATTTTATTAATAATCATTTGAAGGGAGCGGAAATGGCTGACATCATTATTGAAGAGGATTGGCTAATTTTGGCTTTAGTCAGCTTTGTGAAAACATTTCTCATATGCCATGTGAAAGTGATTACTACTTCTCACTTGAACTGTCTGACCAAACACAGACCTTCAAGTTGCCCCTGGGGTCAAGTTCACACTGGACGGCTGTTCTGCTCAAGACAGAGGCCCTTTAGCTGGCAGCAAGGACATGGTCTGCTTATGGAGAAGCATTGATTTCCAGGCAACCTTTGGAGATTCAGATTGTACACAAGACAATCTAATTTAAGCATCTGAGCTAACCAGAAGTGTTTGAGTACAGTGGTACCTCTGGTTATATACGCTTCAGGTTACAGACTCCTCTAACCCAGAAATAGTACCTCAGGTTAAGAACTTTGCTTCAGGATGAGAACAGAAATCACGTGGCGGTAGCGGGAGGCCCCATTAGCTAAAGTGGTACCTCAGGTTAAGAACAGTTTCAGGTTAAGAACGGACCTCCAGAACAAATTAAGTTCTTAACCCGAGGTACCACTGCATCTCTGAGCTAGTCATGAAGGAGTTTGGTCCCTTGTACGCAGTTGAAGGGAGGACACACAGAACACTCTCTCACACACAAAATGGCTGCCTTCCTCAGTAGAAATTTATGTAAATAGTATTACATTTCTGCTAGGGACACTTGCAGCCCCAGTCCAAGTGGGAAAGGATCTCTGCCAACATAATTTCATTGGATATTTGAAGGGCAAAGGGAGATGGAAGTGGCATCAAAAACAGTAGTGGTCACTTAAGGTATGACTTGTTCAGGCCCTGCTTATGTCAGGATAGAAGCAGAGCCCTGCTCAACCCCCCACCTACTCATGAGTAATTGAATAGGGGTGCCCACTCCTATTCAGCTTCTTGTGACATCTCTAAAGTTATTTTAACTGAGTTTTTCCTCCCTCCTTCCCAATTTGGGTCCCATTTTTGCATTTTTGTACTACGTATCTCTTAATTACATGAAATATGGGGTTACAGTTCCAAAATGATTTATGAAATAACTATCCTTTTGAAGTGGAGGACTTAATAACTTGTAGCCAACCGAACTAAACCATTGGAGTTTGGCTCCTGGCTTTCAATAGAATTTTAGCCACCTAGCTGTGTGTCATACTGTTAGCAAAATTTTATTGGACCAAGTTATTAAGGCTCAAGGTCTTTTAAGCTTCTCTGATATCCCTTTCGTCTTCCCTTGGGGAGGAATATGGCAACAGTACAGAAAAATAATCAGTCTAATTTTTCAGCAAAGCTCCAATGTTTTTAGATTTTATTTGATACTGTGTTTGAATGTGTTTGTGATGTGTAAACAGAAAACATGGGCAAACTATGCAGCCAAGCCTTAGCCTGCAGTATCCTTAGTGGGCAGGAGATGAAGATAAACTATTTAGGACAAAAAGGGTTAAGAACATGAGATGTGAGGGAAGTGATTCATCAGCAGTGAGAGAAAAAGAGCGGTGGAGAGGCTTACAGGTAGACAGGATGTCACAAATGATCTAGCAATCAGCACACGGAAACACAGGAAAGGAGGAACAGGAGGCCATGAATGGTTAAGTGGAATGGTGTGGGTGAATCCACTGAAACAGGCAATTCAGAAAAGCCTTTGGTTTGAAGCTGATTTAATAATTCTTCTTTGAATTAATTGAATCTGAATTCCACTCTTCTTAGAAATGTAAATAAAATCCTTCCAAGGAACTCAGAGCAGGGTTTTGCCCTTCCAGTGACCCTGTGAAGTAGGCTGAGCTGACAGATAATGGCTTGTCTAACACCAACAATATGCTCAAGTTCCCCACACTGAAACCCAACACTAGTCAGTGCTCAGCAGTGGCTGATAAACTTGTTTTAATAAGAAGTATAAGAAAAGTGTCCTAGATGTCTAGAAGACATGAATTGCAAAACTGGATGACACTTCCATGATGAGGCAGACGACAACAACAACAACAATTATTTATTTGTACCCCACTCAGCCACCCTATATCAAACTATAGTCATCGTTCTCAAAATGTAAATCCATTCAGAATGACCATTCTTCCAGGTTGACCTTCCGGATGGGTCATTCTTGATTGACTACCTGCCCAATCTACTACCACTTGTTAGAATTTTCCTCAATTTCACTGTAGCCCCTTTCAATGCTTCATTTTACTCAATCTCCTGTCATTCCCTTGCTTTACCTGCTTTCACTGGTCATCATCCAACACCACTTTTCGGTCCCCTACAATGCTGTTTAAGACCCAGCTTAGTGGCAGGCACATCTCCCTGTGAACAACCTCTCTGCATATACCCCAGTCGACCACTGGACTTCAGGCTTAGTAAAGGGTGTGTGCTTGTAATCCCATTTTAATAAATATCTGAAATATTTTGGGGCATAGATCATTGAGCTCAATGCCTGAGTTCTAGCTGTTCTGCCATGCACACTAGTTCAGTGGCGATTGCCCTCCATGCCGTCCTTGCACATTTGGAGCAGCGGGGGGGGGGGGGGTTATGCCAGACTGTTTTTTTTAGATTTCAGCTCGGCATTTAATACCATTCTACCACAACGTCTAATGTCTAAACTGGAAGATCTGGGGCTTCCGTTATCACTTTGTGGGTGGATACTGGACTTTTTGTCAGACCGCCCCCAGAGGGTTCGGTTGGGCCCTTATACCTCTAATATGCTTAAGACTAACATAGGAACACCACAGGGATGCGTACTCAGTCCGCTCCTTTATATTCTCTATACGTACGATTGTGTCGCTGCTCACCCTAGTAATAGGGTTGTCAAATTTGCAGATGACACAACCGTGATTGGGCTCATCTCTGAAAGGGAGGGTGAAACGGATTATAGAGATGAGGTGGAGCGGCTGACAGAGTGGTGCAGAGCTAACAACTTGCTCATAAATACAAGGAAGACAAAGGAGCTTGTGGTGGACTTCAGGAGACAGAAGAGCAATATCCAGCCACTTTTGATTGATGGGGTCTGTGTGGAGAGGGTAACAACGTTCAGATTTTTGGGCATTGAATTACAAGAGGATCTGTCCTGGAGTGTCAACACAAGGGGGCTTGTGAAGAAGGCGCAGCAGAGACTGTACTTTTTGAGAATTCTAAGGAAAAACCATCTTCCGCAGAAACTGCTGCTTGCCTTCTATCACTGTGCCATTGAGAGCGTGCTCACTTATGGCTTATGTGTGTGGTACGGAAGCTGTACTACCCAGGACAGGATGGGGTTGTGCAGAGTTGTTAAGGCAGCAGAGAGCATTGTTGGCTGCCCACTCTCCACCTTAGAGCAGATTTATGCCACAAGGTGCCATAGGAAGGCACTGGACATAGTAAAAGATCCATCACATCCTGGTCACTGTCTCTTCGAGCTCCTGCCGTCGGGACGAAGATACAGGACGATGAAGACAAGAACGAGCCGTCTTAAGAACAGCTTCTTCTCCAGAGCGATCTTGGCCCTGAATGGGAAGCCTGGACTTTGAAAGTCATCTAATCTTCCTTGCTGTACTATACTGTATTGTTTTAATTAGTGTTTTTATGGAGCAGTCAAGTAATTTCGTTGTCCCTGAGAGGGGGCAATGACAATAAAGATATTATTATTATTATTATATAATTCTGAGTCTATTTCATGAGAAAATAAACTTCTAAATCTTACTCAGATACACTAGTATGCAAGTAGAACCTAACTTCTAAAATAAAGGGCATGCATCCAGGGATTGCTAAGAAGTATTTAACTATTCCTGAGACTGAATAAAATAGAAAAGAGACCTAAGCATATTAAAAGATCAAAGGCAGAGGAATCACTCAATAGCCATGAAGGAATAAAATTCAGTTTTAGACTATTTGGCGGGTTGTATTTCCTTATCCCAGAAAGAATAGGGAAGGCTGGAGTTGTAGATCTGATTTTGGTCAACCCTAGACACATTTTCTTGGGAGTAAGCTCCATTGAATAGGACTGCTGAAAATTACTTCTGAGTAGACATGAAGAGGGTTGTACTAGAATTGTGCTCTCTCTCTCCCTCTGTGTGTGTATGTGTATTTTTTGCTATCTAGTACTTCATCCTTTGTTTAATCTGTCCAGAAGCTTGGGTCTTTCTGTTCTTTTTTCCTGATTTATTTCTTGATATACTTCATTGCCATTATAATATTAAATGGGTGAGATTTTCCAAAGGAGAATAAGGGAGTTTGGAACTGTTTATCTGATTTTGTCCAAACTATGAATTCATATCAATGGTACGCCATATGAACAAGATTTCCCAGAGTGATCAAAGGACTTTAGAACCAATCTTATGAGCTTAAAAGAGCTGACTGTCCCATTTGGGCTAACCCTGAAAATATATCAAAGGAATCACGATCAGGCTTAAATCTCAGTACAGAGAACATGGGAAGAAGAATGTACAGATCCAAGTGCATTCATAAATTTAGATAAATGAGATTAATGATCAGAACTACGTTTTCAACATATGTAAGAGGGATTTTATTCTGATGCCTCACTTAAATCAGCAGCATTTCAGAGCTGTCCAAATAGAGATAAGAACTATTATCATACATTAATTCAGGGGCCTGGTTCACACATAACACGAAGCAAACCACGATTTATGCACAGGTTCCCCACAGATGATCAAACAAACCATGGCTTGCTTCTCCAGAGTTTAATTTGTTTTCCAGCTGTTCTTATTTCAAGCCTCGATTTTGTGAGCATTTGTAGCAGACTGGTTAAACAAACCATAGTTAAGGAAGGAAACACTAAGTCAAATGCCCTCCACTCCACAATACCGATCTTGTCCCATCACTATAGCCTAAATACATGATGTATTGCAGCTTTCTGCTCAAAGGTTATCAAGCTGTCCCCATCTTCTTTTTAATGGCTTCATTATTTACTGCTGCATCATCTAGAAATCTCTGCTCATAAACCAAAAATATTCTGGGCAATTATGTTGCATAATTTCCAGTCCTTTGATAAAGTGATTCAATACTAGAGCAGAGTTGAACTTTTGTGAGTTCCAAGTTACGTATGAAAATTAACATGATCACTAAGGGATAATCTTAAATCAAACAGTTAAAAGTTAAAGTGATTCCTTGCTTTTGTCTAAGTCCTAGATATTAATCACAGCTCAGGGAAAATAAACAGTGGAAATACTCCCCAACAGTGGTTATTAAGGCTCCAAGGAACTGCTGAAACCCTGAATTAGCCCACAGCACACAAGTCAGGTGCAGTCTATGCTAGATTCCCAAGAATGGAATGCAAGAGATACTTTTTTATTAATTTGGCGGAAGCCACTTTCTTTTTTCACCATGCTGAATCTGAAAATCAGCTGACTCTGAAAATCAGTGTTTTCATCCAGTATAACATTTAACTTATAAGTTACTTGGAATAATTTAAAATATTGTTATATGTCTCTAAAATGTCAAATGTCAGACTGGAGGTGGAGTCAGGCTGGAGCTGTTAGCAGTCTCATCGGCCTGGAGGAAAACAGATTGTGTTTTGAATGCAAACCAGAAGCTAGGCCTGGGCTAACCTTTCAAAGGGCTGAAAGTCTGACCCAAATTTGGGGGCAGTCAGCAAGAAAAGAGGGTGTGAACTCCACCCTCCTTGGGATTGGGGCATGAGGTTGGCAGCCAGCATTTTAGATTTCACAGAATGCCTCATCTGAAGGAAAATGTGGAGTGATCCAAAAATACCAGCCACCATTCTGGTAGACCTCAAAAGAACCTTGTTTAGTTTCAAACGTACTTTGAAATGCACCCCCAAATGGGAGAGGGGCATCTTGCCTAGCCCTACTCCCTCCAAAATGAAATATTTTTCAGCCATAATGAAAGCAAAAAAAATAACACCTAACAGGTTCTTTCAGTTTGTTCTATTAAATATTGACCATGCACCCAATTCAGCTAATAGCTTATGTGACTTCTGTCTAACCCACTGTTTAGTGCCGTGGGAGGTATTTGCACAAATTGTCCTCCCAAGAAATTGCATGGTGATTAGAGTGAAGAATTTCAGGTATAACTGTGGTTCCAACTCAATATATTTTAATGCTGTTGAAGCTTGGCACTTAGACCTTCTTTATCTCCTCCCTTGGCCAGTTGCTTCTTTCATCCACCAAGATGAACTAGCAGTATAGTTTTTCACAGTTTAATTAACACTAAAATGCCAGCATGTTGATGGCATCACTGCCAGAACTAAATAAAAAAACTAAAATGGCCATCTAATATGATGAGATTTACAGCAAAACAGGAGCACACACAGAGGAATTTCACCTGATGGCTTATTTAATGCTAGTATGTTTTTAGCTTTACACTTACAATGTTTGCAATTCTACCATAAGGAATCTTCATCCTTGCAACTGAAGCCTGAGCATCAGTCCTGTACAACTTAATAGGAACCAAAATCACAAGACAAGATTTCTTGCCATTCTACTGTGAATTAGCCTCAGTCCTTTTTCCCCCCAGCTGGATACCCACATTTGAAGCACTTGTCTGTTTAGTTTCTTCCCTCATGTTGTAGCAGCACTAATCTGTTTAATTTCTCCTCATGTGCTAAAGAGGCAAGGCTTGCTTATGTGAAGCTCAGATTGACATTTAAAATGTTCTTGTTTTATTGCAGGTACCATAACTACCCATATGACATTGTACAGAAGCTCAGCTGTGCTAAGTGTTTGGTGTACTTAAAGTCACTAATTGTATATTGTTTACACAGGGCAGTAAATCAAAGCATCCCCCCAGACCTTGTGGAAAATACATCTCCTGCACCATGATCCTTGGAAGAAATGCTCATCATTTGCATTTCAGACCTAATGACCTAGCCCATCCTGCACTAGCTGCTGCTTCTCGGTTAAATAACACCTTTGCCTCTATTCAAATACTAACCAGCACTTTGAAAATGAACAAAATGGCACCTTAGTGCACCATGGTCTCTGATCAGGAAGGACCAAGGGAGCTCAACTTGTAACCCTTCAAGTCAGAGACTCTTTTGTGTTAGGAAGAGGACAGTGCAAAGATTTCAGGTTAGGCAGATTGGTTCATACATTGCCACCTCCATATGAGTGCCACTAAATAGCTCTTCCCAGTGATGGCATCGCACACAGCGGTGGTAATACCCAAGGGCCATTTCACACACAGAACAGAAATACAAGTCCATTATGGCTCCTTGGAAATGGGCCTGTCTGATAATATGCAAAGAAAATAATAATAATAATAATAATAATAATAATAATAATAATAATAGAGCAGCTGCAAAATTAACTCATTGGTGGAGTCTCTCAGTCTCATAGGCATTGTGAAATAAGCTGGCACCTTGGCATTTGGCAAATACTGTTAAGTAGGCAGCAGGAGTAGCTTCCTAGGGCAAGGAGTGCCATACTTTGAGTGCCACGACCAAACAACTGCTATCTGAATGTTCACCAAATATTTGAACACTCAGAGAATATCTGATGACTCTTTGTCATAACTCATGAAAGGAACATTTACTTTCAGCTGTCATCTACCAAAGTCATCTACCCACAGGGAAATGTTATTGTGGCTCAACTCCATCTGACATATTTTATTTAATTGTTCCACTCTCAAAGTGCAAAAACCCAAGATAAAGGGAAGGGAGAAAACCTTTCCTGATTTTCAATGAGAAAAATAACAGCAGATCAGAAGAACATGTTTTCTGTCAACGTATCTTCACAGAGTTGCCCTGATATTGATTTACTCTCACTCACTCTCTCTTTTTAAAAAGAAGTTCATACTGTAAAGAATATAAACTGATGACTTAACCTTCCCCTGAACACTTGCTGAAATCGGAATTCTTAGATAAGTGGATTGTCTTGAAAAAATAATCAGTAAAAGCCTTCATGTGTATATCCCTGTCAGGTTTGATAAATGGCTCCCTCGAGATGCTGGATATTTATGGAAGGCCTTCCATTTGCAATGGCTGCTTTTGTTTTACTCTGTTTTGGTCTTTTAACTAACACATTAAGATCACAGGGAAACAGGGACGATTGGCGGCAGATTCCTTTCTCCCTTCCACTCGCATCTCGTTGTTTTGGCTTCTTATTTGGTGTCTGCTGAAGTTAAGACTGGTAGAAGTGCATTATGGCACAGGCCCTGAAATACATTATTGAGACACTGCATAAATTTTCCATCAACAAAGTGTCTTCTGCTCTTAGTCTCTGTTCCAAGTATCTATCTGAATGGCTGGGTTCAGAAGAACGGAAACCAATGTTCTCATGAGCACATGAATAAGAGTACTTGCAAAAGCTCGTAACCTGACCGAACATGGGTGGTGGTGCATTACCATGCCCCCTGTGGGTATTGATGGCATGGAAGAAAGCCTCCTTTGCCACCACCAGATAGCTGTCCAGCAGAGCTTTTCCAAGTGGTGAATGGGATTTTCTCATCTGGACAATTTGAGTGCTGTTCTGACTCCCTCGGCAAATGCAAATTTTGCATTGCACAAAATCACCCAGATTCAGAGACAGTTGAAGGTTACAGTTAGAGCAAGTCTAAGGGAAGAAAACCGATCACTGTCCATCTCATCTGTATTGGATAACTTTTGATTGTTATGGCCTGAGGGTATGGGCAAGCTATTTGTAATGTCTGGGCATTCTGGGAAAATAAAATGAAATTGAAATTAATCATAGAGTTGGAAGGGACCACAAAAAGTGATGTAGTCCAAACCCCTGCAATGCCGGAATCCTCTGCCCAATGTGCCGCTCGCACCCAAGACCCTGGGATCAAGTGTCTCATGCTCTACCAACTGAGCTATTAACCTAATGGTGGCTGCCCAAATTAGTGCTGCTGTGGTCAACAAACAAACAAAACAAAAGGAAAAGAAAGAAAATGGACTTCAGCAATGAAAATGAACACATTTTAAAGGAATGGATAATTAAACAAATATAATTTAATTTAAAGAAAGACTAGTGAAACAAATGGTATCTTAATAATAAAAGCTGAGGGAATAATATACAGTGGTACCTCGGGTTAAGTACTTAATTCGTTCTGGAGGTCCGTACTTAACCTGAAACTGTTCTTAACCTGAAGCACCACTTTAGCTAATGGGGCCTCCTGCTGCCACCGCACTGCCGGAGCACGATTTCTGTTCTCATCCTGAAGCAAAGTTCTAAACCTGAAGCACTATTTCTGGGTTAGCGGAGTCTGTAACCTGAAGCGTATGTAACCTGAGGTACCACTGTAACCCATTGCTGGATTGTATCCTCAGTATGTTGAAAGTGCTTCATAGACTCAGACTACTAACAGCAGAGCTAGGAAGCCTTTGGTCCCACGGTATGGTCTGCACGATCTGAAGGCACACACCAGGCCCTGCAAATGCCCCTGTTTTTCAGAGACACCCCAGATTTACAGAAGCCATCCCACTTTTCCTTAGGATGTCCCTATTTTCAGTGGAGAAATGTTGGAGGGTATGGAGTTATCTGACCCTCAAGCAATCTGAAGGCAATCCTGTATAGGGAAGGGTTTTTTTAATGTTTAATGTTTCTTATGTTTTTATGTACAGTGGTGCCTCGCAAGACAAAATTAATTCGTTCCGCGAGTCTTTTCGTCTTGCGATGTTTTTCGTCTTGCGAAGCACGGTCCGTCGCAACTGCGCCTCTTCAAGCGGCTTTAAGAAAAAAGGGAACAAACTCGCAAGACGTTTTCGTCTTGCGAAGCAAGCCCATAGGGAAAATCGTCTTGCGAAGCAACGCAAAAAATGAAAAACCCTTTCGTCTTGCGCGTTTTTCGTCTTGCGAGGCATTCGTCTTGCGAGGTACCACTGTATGCTGGAAGCCAACCAGAGCAGCTGGGCAACCCAGTAAGATGTGTGGGGTATAAATAGTAAAATTATCATTATGGAATGGGACATCTCTATTTTCATCGGAAAAATGTTGGAAGGTATGCACACACACACACACACACACACACACACATACAAAATCCTCCCCCCGCCGCCACCGTAGCCTCTCCAGGCAGCAATAATGTGATAGCATTTGTGGAAGCATCACAGATCAAACTAAAGCAGAATATGTAAATCCACCATTAATGCACTACTGGTATGTCAAGAAAAGGTTGCAGAATACATCCACAATAAAACACCAATTTGGAGGGGCCTTTCCGCAGGATGTTGTGGGATATGCGCTGAATGGGAATGAAGCAGTGTGACCACCCCAACACTTCTGCAGGCACAAACAGTGTCAAAATTGGGGTCACTTGTGGCAATCTGATACCATAATGAGCACAAATCATCATGAACTAAAGGGATGTCTGAAGAGGCCCATAAAGATAAAGTATGGGGGAGTAACTTGTCCTGCTTAATTTTTGTGTACAGTGGTACCTCGGGTTAAGTACTTAATTCGTTCCGGAGGTCTGTTCTTAACCTGAAACTGTTCTTAACCTGAAGCACCACTTTAGCTAATGGGGCCTCCTGCTGCTGCCGCGCTGCTGGAGCCCAATTTCTGTTCTTATCCTGAAGCAAAGTTCTTAACCTGAAGCACTATTTCTGGGTTAGCGGAGTGTGTAACCTGAAGCGTATGTAACCCGAGGTACCACTGTATTTATCTGCTGTGTTTATCTGCTGGTCTCTAGCAAGACCAGGGATGCAGGTCTTGCTAGATACAGGGGCCCTTTCAGTGGGAAGAGTTGCTGTTAGGATGGCATTCAGAAACACAAAATTCTGCTTGCTATGCTTCAATGAAGACAAATTTCTAGCAAAAGTGACCCTACAAATCAGGCCAAGGTCTGGAAGCTAAAGGGAGGCAAGAGGTAAACAGGGAGGACATTTTCCTCTAACACTTCATCAGTACAAGAAGCAACTGCACTTATTGAGACAAATATGACTTGAATAATTAACATACCGGACCCTGACTCATCTCTCAAGTTCAAAATGGAGTCAATTTACTTCAGCTATTTAGAATGCATGTTTTACTTCCTCTGTCAGAGTTTGAGACTTCAAGGTGTGTTTTTTTTATTACAGATGAATCAAGGTATGATTTCACTGGGAAATTGGCATCTTGCAGCTTTCTTTTGTACACTGTTTCACATATTTTTATCCCAGTTCCCTTGGCATAACTTCCTACCCTCAAACAGTTAGGTGACTAAAGTGATCTTGGCAAATGTGTGGCCCCCACACTTCTGCACTTGGCTTATTCTGAATGTGAGCATAATCTTAATTATTTGAGGGTGCGGGTGGTGACATGTTTGTATTTTCATGGATTTTCTTGTTACCACAGCATTTGAAAAGCATCACTTATCTTGTAGATCCAAAACTCACATCTGTTTAAAGTGGAATGCACGACCACATGTGCAGCCCTGCAAGATGTCACAACACCAAGACGATGGTTGTTAGTTTGGATGGTCAGTGCATGTTCAGTCGGTGGCACATATTATGTGCCGCAATGTGCACAAGATGATTTCTCAGGAAGACTGTGGCTTTTAATGGGGAATGATATGCAGTTTAATCAATTTTGCATGCCACATGCCAAAATTCTGGAAATTGTAAAAAGGACGTCATTGCAAAAGCTGCACATCTGTTTTGACCAAAATGTGTCCTTAATGCACCATGCCAGAGTTCAGGAGGATGAAAATACCATATGCTCTTTGTGCCATAAGATTTTAAAAGTTTAAAAATAAGCTTCATGTTCATATAAGTAGAAGATTCATAACCTTCTTTTTTTAGGACTGGTGTGATCAGTTTAAGCCTTGATATGCCCTTGTATAAAATAAATAATATAATGCCATATGCCATGGAATGCACACAAATATTTCCTTTCTTTCTTACAATGTATCTAAGAAATCTATCTAGGGCCCAATCCGTCCAATGTGCAGCATCTTTAACTGTGCAATCCTATCTATTCAGAACCCAGCCTCACAGAGTTTAGTGGGACTTACTCTTAGGTAAATAGGTATAGGATATGTTTGCAGCCTACATCCCACTGGGTTTAATGGGGAGAATTTCACAGTGCATTCAACTGTCCCATTGAAACCATGGCAAAATCTTTTCTATTCTCCCAGAATTTTAGAATGCAATCCTATATTCACTTATCTGGTAGCAAGTCCAATGGGACTTAGGTGGGGCCTACTTCTGAGTAGACATGCATAGGATTACAGTGCACAAATATTTCAGACATTTTGCTCACTGTTTCTGTTTTTATCTACCAATTATTTTTAGCATGCAGTTTATTACATTTTTCATTCTGGTATCTTTTAATTTGGTGAAGCACAGAATATTTTAAATAAATAAATGTGTCTGCAATCCTGTACAAATGTATCTAGTAGTATATCCCATTGAAATCAATTAGCATTACTTCTGAGTAGACATGCATAGGATTTTACAGCAAAAGTATTCAGCTTTGGCTGGATTACACTCCTTAGTTTATGCTCCTTTAAAACAACAACACAGACTTCAAGGTCAGGGTCCTTGCTTATCCTGGCATCTTTATTTGGGGACTAGGCACAGCTCTGAATAACCATTTCTGATCTCTTAACTGCACTCTAAAAACTCTTCTTGAGAAATGGAGAGTTATCTGAAGTGCAGTGAGTGTATTTGTGGGGGTGGGGAGGAATTTTAAATTTCATAATTCCTGAAATCTATGCTTCGTTTTTTACTTTTCATGTTGGGTAAAAGGTAGTCTCAACAAAATGATGAGGTTACACAGACACACACACACACACACACACACAAAACTTTAATTAAAAGGAAATGCTGATTAATAAAACAGCTTATTTAACTTGATGTTTGAGCTCCCTCTACTGGATGAGACAGAAAGACCTTGGTTGTCTGAAGTTCCCATGCAATGTTCACCTCCTATCCTGTGTGACTTTTGTTCTGTTGTGATTTCAAAGTGAATTGGTAAAATAACACTCAAGATTAAGGCAATGGCCATTTGGGCTAGACGTTATTGCCATTTAGGGGAAAATAAATACTCTGTCATTTGTGAAGTTCAGCACAAGTATATCTTTTGCTGCAAATGTAAGAAAGTGTGACTAAGTCCTTTGTGATAGAAACAGGCAATATTTTAGTTGCTCCCTTGAGGATTGAAATGACATCATAAGGCTAGTTAAGATAAATGGCAGCCATCTTTGGACTGTTCCTGACATTTCTGCAGCCACTCCTTGAACCACACTGATACGGGATGTGTCTACCAGCATGGAATTTAGAGTGCTTACGTGTGAACAAGTCGCATGGCAATTCTGGTTCCCACAAATGGCACGTTCACATGAGCCTGCCCTCGTCACTGTGAGACTGACCGTGCCCCCCCAAATGGTTTCCTTCCGTGAACCCAGGGAAAGCCACATGGATGTGGCACGAGAGCAGTGGTTCTCAAAGGGTGTGGCAAGCCACTCTGGTGCGGCAGGAGAGGATGGGCAGTGTGGCAGGAAGATTCAAGGACAAGCAAAGAAATATTTAAACATTTCAATGTAGTATAGTAACAATTTTTAAATGTGTGTGGGGTTTTATCTTTTCTTCTCAGACTATGGATAGGTATCTTTTCATAATGAGAGCAAGAGCATCAAATGATACTGAGGACATCCCTAGTTGTGTTTTCTAGCGTATTTCTTATCAATTAAAAATTCGGTCTGGTGTGAACAATTTTTTAATTTTATTTTTTGTGGCACAGAGAAAAAAGTTTGAGAACCACTGCACTAGAGCAAAACTTTAAGTCATCACAGGATGGGTGGACATTGTGCTCTTTAGGTGTTGTGGCAATCTGAGATATGTCTTTTTAAGTTTTACAAGTTTTACAAGTTGTTGTAAAAAAATAAATGCCGCTTCATAGCAAAAGTTTTGCAGCTTGACTTCTCACAATACGAAACTCGTTTATTTTAAGGCCATTTTTAAAATGGGCCTCTCACAGGCTACATATGTTTACTCAAAATTAAATTCTACTAAGCTGAATAGGATTTACTACTTAGTAGGTGTGCTTAGGAATAGAGTGGCTCAGTCTTATCAAAGTCTACTTGGAAGAAAATCTCACTGTGTTCAATAGGGCTTACTCCTGTGCAACTGCAGCCTTAACATTTGTTTCTTTTATTTATTCAGAATATTTATAAACCACTGAACATTTAAAAATATAGAACGATAAAGCAGCTCTCAAAAAAGAATCAGATACTGCCTACAAGTCAACTCATCGTTCTGTGAACGTTTGCAAAATAAATTTTAAAAATGTGTAGAATGTCGATGCCAGCCTAACTTAGGTGTGCTACACAGGGCAGGTGCTGAACTGCTTTAACATTAAGGTTTGTAGTTGGGCAAACTAATTTTGCATGAGATGAGGTCTTGACTATCCTCATCCTGACCACCCAACCAACCTCTCTTTGGTATTGAAGCACATGGTATGGGGTCATCCAGAGCTGAAGGAGGCACAGAAAAGCTCAGGATTCAGCAGGAGTTCATAGATCACCATAACAAGGGGGAGTTGCTTCATTAACTGCAAACCCCAACATTTTGGCTCCCTTCCAAACCAGTTTTGTAGCCGTTGTGTAGGGGTTTTGTAGTGAATCAGACTATGTTGGATTCCTGGGTGATACCTATGACCCTTAGTTTGAGGATCAGTTACTCAGTTTGGGCGGGGGGTGCTACAAAATGTGGGGTTCACACTACAAAACGCAACAAAACTTTGTCATCAGTTTGGAGTGAATTGGATAATGTTGGATTTCTCTGTGTTAATTCAAACCCTCAAAAAAAAAAAACAACTCACAAAAAGTGTCTCTATTTTCTAGGGACATCCCTAATTTAGAGAAGCTGTCCTGGTTTCTGATTTGATTTCAGAATGTCCCACTTTTCCTTAGGATGTCCCTATTTTCATTGCAGAAATGTTGTAGGGTATGGAGTTATCTGACCTTCCTATACAGAAGGGCAATACTGTTTAGGGATTTTAATTTTTTTAATGTTTTATTATGTTTTTTATATATGTTGGAAGCCACTCAGAGTGGCTGGAGCAAACCAGTAAGATGTGTGGGGTATAAACAGTAAAATTATCATTATGGAATGGGACATCTCTATTTTCATCGGAGAAATGTTGGAGGGTATGGCGACTGTGGTGCCTTTATGATATATGGTTTATTTACACATATATACAACCTGAACTTATGATGGAGGGATTCACAGCATTAACACCACAGATGGCCACAGCCTTGGATCCCAGCAGAAATCAGGAATGGCTTTGTCTGTCAGCTTCTTCTAGCTCTCTCTCTGGCATACACACAGAGGCATTTGTTTTTCTAACCAACAGCCAGTTGAGAGAGGGGTCCCTACCCATTTGTCGTCTGGCACAGAGCCACTTCCTTTGTTACCCTAATGACCCATACTTAGAGGGCCGTTACCAAGAAGCTGGCCTGGCCACTTCAACAGTTGCATCCCCCATTGGATTTAAACTCTTGCTGGATCCAGGAATTGGAAGAGACTCAGGCCTGCAGCCCACTACAGCTAAACGTGGCATAGGCTACCTGCATGTAAGCCCATTTTCTCCCTTCATTTCATTTTTAGCACATGGAAGTTGCTGTGGCCTCAGGCAAGATCTCACTGGAAGCCACTTCTGTGTCTCCTCACTTTTCCAGTGGCGGCAGGGGTTGGTGGGGCTCCTCAGTCTGCCTCATGGGTAGGTCAGCCCTTACAAATTATCTCTGCTGCTCATTTAAATAAGTCAGGGCTGGCCTACCCATGAGGCAGACTGAGGAGCCCCACCAAATTTCCCTTCAACTCTCTGATTCTACGAATCAGCATATTTAAATGAGCAGCAGAGATAAGGTTCCTTTGAACAATATTTGTCAGCTCAGTTTAGGAAAGTCACTCCTTCAAAGGCTATGCACATGCCTTTAAAGCACATTCGAAGCGCATCATATCCCTCAAAGAATTCTGGGCACTCACAGAGCTAATATTTCCAGCAACCCTTAACAAACTACAGTGCCCAGAATTCTTTGAGAGCAAGAACATGTTTTGAATGTGTTTAAAAGGTACAGAGTCTACAAAGCCTTCGCACACCATGTATAGGATGGGAATAGCAGTGATTCATAAGTGACAAACAATGTAAACATTATAAAGCACCCTGCTTATTCAAAGTGTTTTATCACTGGGTAAAGCCTCCATTAGCTGCCCCCCGGAGCCAAAGGGCCTGGGCCTGGGGTGAGAGCAGTGGACCAATAGTCGTCTTCCCCAGAGCACCATCTTTTCCAGCCATGGCCAGCACCAGATTCTCAGCACCCCCGATTCTGCACTATTTGGCAAAACCTGTTTTCCCGCTGCAATGTCAGAATACTGGCGTTGTGTTTTGTGGAAGCTCAGACATCTGCTTCATTTAAAAGAAGGAAAAAGCAAACCCAGCAGGTTTATGGCAAGAGGAACACACAAAATTTCTGACTGCAACAAACGGGCAAGGCTGTTGTGAGATAAGTTGTGACAGGAATCCTTTGAAGATTTGGATTCGGAATCCCACAGATGGTAGCTTTGCCCCACTGGCTCCTCAGCCAAGCATAGAGACCAAATGTTCTGTTTTATTATACTACTCTTTTATAGGAGTTTTAAATGGAGCGTGGGCCTATTAGAAGTGTAGGGTTGAAGTTGGAAGGGCTGGGTGGTTTTGAAAGCCTAGAAAATTAGCTGCACACATCACATAAGCTGGTTCACTCTCTGCCATATCCAAGGCCACTTGCAGTTAGATACTTTGCTTCTTGATTTTATTTTGGGGTTTTTTAAAACTCATGTTCTGAACTGCTTTGGGAATCCTGAATTGAAGAATGGGTGATCATGTGAAGAATGGGTGATTTACAATCAACGCACTCTAATCTAGTAAGCACTTAGCTGGGAATAAGTCATTTTGCTGCCTGGGACAGGACAGTATCGCCAACGTCTCCTCTCCACTACTCTCACCTTGCTGCCCACTGGGACACTGCAGAGACCCCACTGCAAGTCTCACGAGACTTCACCAAGCCAGTAAGATCAGCTGAGGAGGCCCAACTTTGTATGAGCCTGCAGTCTGAAACCCAATGACTGAGGAAGGCTTTTGCAATCATGGAATCATAGAATTGTAGAATCGTAGAGTTGGAAGGGTCCCAGGGGTCATCTAGTCCACCCCCTGCAATGCAGGTATCTTAGCTAAAGCATCCAAGACAGATGGCCATCCAACCTCTGCTGAAAAATCTCCAAGGAAGGAGAGCCCACAACCTGCCAAGGGAGTCCATTCCACTGGCAAACAGCTCTTAGCATCAGAAAGTTTTTTTCCGTATATTTAGGCGGAATCTCCTTTCTTGTAACTTGAAGGCATTGGTTTGAGTCCCACCCTCCAGTGCAGGAGAAAACAAGCTTGTTCCCTCTTCCATGTGACAGCCCTTGAGATATCTGAAGATGATTATCAGTCTCCTCTTTTCCAGGCAATGTGTACCCCTCTCCTACCCACCGAAACTCCCTTATCAGACAGGTAGAGCAGGTCAGCCCTTGGCCAGCCTTCAGGCAGGGGTTTAAAATCTTCCATGTTCAGAGCGGCCTTCACTGGGCCATGAGGAGTCTCTGGAGTCTTGTCCAGGATTTGGTATTTCAGTTGGTCTTGGGGGCTACAGTCCTACTGAATAAGCCCTAGTGAGCACAGCGAAACCAAGTTCTTAGTAAATACGTGTCACGTAACACTGCACATCACTGATTTGCCTCTGTTACAGTTGCTTTAATGGAGTTAGAATAGTACAATAATAGAATTGTATTGAATGATGAAATTGTATTTCCAAAATGATAATTTTATTATTTATACGCCACAAATCTTACTGGGTTGCCCCAGCCTCTGTAGGCAGCTTCCAACATATATAAAAACATAATAAAACATTAAACTTTTTTTTAAAAAAACTTCCCTATACCTTAAGACGGCTTGGGAGTCAGATAACTCCATACCCTCCAACATTTCTCCAATGAAAATCGGGACATTCTAAGGAAAAGTGGGACATCCTGGGACGGCTTCTCTAAATTAGGGACGTCCCAGACCCACTTGGAGGGTCTGAGTCTCTGCTGCGGCTCATTCCAGAGAAACCAAACCCTGGGCATCCTCTGGGATCTTGTGCTGCTTGGAGATTGGAGTGACGTGCAACAATACACAAGGGCCCTTTAACATTCTGGCTATCTAGGAATGCAGCAAAACAACCCTTTCTTGCAGATGTGCAGGACTGCAGAGTGGTCATTTATCCATGTTATAATTACAAACCTGTTCTGTGGGTTAATAGTGACAACTAAATAGCCTTTTCACATAAGCTACTCAGAAAGAACGCTGCAGCTCAGTAGTTTTCTAACCGTGTGCCTATTGTATTTTATTTTTAATCTGACCTTTCAGCTTTTTAAAATTTCCTAACTATGCTCTTAACACAGTATTTATTTACTAGGTTTTTTTACATTTGTATAATTCTCTATGGATTTTCAAATGAAAAAGTTGTTTCATAATATTTAAGAGTAGCTATACTAGCTAATGGGGCCAGAGCGGGTGGCGCTGTGGGTAAAAGCCTCAGCGCCTAGGGCTTGCCGATCGAAAGGTCAGCGGTTCGAATCCCCGCAGCGGGGTGCGCTCCCGTTGCTCGGTCCCAGCGCCTGCCAACCTAGCAGTTCGAAAGCACCCCCAGGTGCAAGTAGATAAATAGGGACCGCTTACTGGCGGGAAGGTAAATGGCGTTTCCGTGTGCTGCGCTGGCTCGCCAGATGCAGCTTTGTCACGCTGGCCACGTGACCCGGAAGTGTCTTCGGACAGCGCTGGCCCCCGGCCTCTTAAGTGAGATGGGCGCACAACCTAGAGTCTGTCAAGACTGGCCCGTAGGGCAGGGGTACCTTTACCTTTATACTAGCTAATGAATGTATTTGTTATCTCAGAGCTCAGTTATTAAACCTCTTCACATTTTTCAAGATGCTCCAAATTAAAAAAAAGATTCCCTACACACAGAAAATTAGCTCTCCCTTGAGAAATGAATCGTAGCCTAGGGTCAGCCCAAACTAAATAAGATGCCAAGGTAAGAAGTGTCAGAAGTACTGCACCACTTGTTCTGGTTTTGCATACTTTTTATTGCATTTATAACCTGTTTTATAATTTACATGCATACAGTGGTACCCCGCAAGACGAATGCCTCGCAAGACGGAAAACTCGCTAGACGAAAGGGTTTTCCGTTTTTTGAGCTGCTTCGCAAGACGAATTTCCCTATGGGCTTGCTTCGCAAGACGAAAACGTCTTGCAAGTTTGTTTCCTTTTTCTTAACACCGTTAATACAGTTGTGACTTGACTTCGAGGAGCAACTCATAGAACGCAGTGTACATAGTAGCCTTTTTTGAGGTTTTTAAAGACTTTGGTGATTTTTGAAGCTTTTCCAAAACTTCTTTTGCAGCCATTTGGTAAGTTAAGCTTTTAAAACTTTTTTGGGGGGGTTTGGATTTTGGGTTGGGGTGTTTGGAATTCAAGGACTTGGTGTTGGGGAGGGGTTTGCAAGAATCTGGAAGCCTGTGTGTGTTTTTTTCTGCATTTTTATGATTTTTTGTGACCATTGGGGCACTCGGCTGTTTTTTTTTAAAAATTCTGGATTTGAATTTCTGTGTGCTGGGTGGCTGGGGGAACAGTTGGGGAGGGGTTTGCAAGAATCTGGAAGCTTGTTTTTTTTCTGCATTTTTATGATTTTTTGTGACCATTGGGGCACTCGGCTGTTTTTTTAAAAAAAATCTGGATTTGAATTTCTGTGTGCTGGGTGGCTGGGGGAACAGTTGGGGAGGGGTTTGCAAGAATCTGGAAGCTTGTTTTTTTTCTGCATTTTTATGATTTTTTGTGACCATTGGGGCACTCGGCTGTTTTTTTAAAAAAATTCTGGATTTGAATTTCTGTGTGCTGGGTGGCTGGGGGAACAGTTGGGGAGAGGTTTGCAAGAATCTGGAAGCTTGTTTTTTTTCTGCATTTTTATGATTTTCTGTGACCATTGGGCCACTCTGCTGTTTTTTAAAAAAAATTATGGATTTGAATTTCTGTGTGCTGGGTGGCTGGGGGAACAGCTGGGGAGGGGTTTGCAAGAATCTGGAAGCTTGCGTTTTTTTTCTGCATTTTTATGATTTTCTGTGACCATTGGGCCACTCTGCTGTTTTTTTAAAAAAATTCTGGGTTTGAATTTTGAAATGCTCTTTAGAGTATGTGTGACTTTAAAGAGCACTTAATAAACTCTTGTTGTACCAAATTTGGCTTTGTTTGGACTTTTTTTGACCATAGGAACGCATTAATTGATTTTCAATGCATTCCTATGGGATTTCGTGCTTCGCAAGACGAAAAATTCGCTAGACGAAAAAATTCGCGGAACGAATTAATTTCGTCTTGCGAGGCACCACTGTAGTTTATCCTATCATTTAGTACCACAATACCTTAAACATGGCATTTGTTGAATGAACATGAACACAAAGTAACACACTGGCCCAACACAGCCCTGTTGCCAGCCTTACAAGTGAAGTTGAACTGTATGTTAAATTTGTTTCTGCTGTTAACGTGGATAGTTAAGTGGATAGCCCATGACAGACTAGTACGACCAGCACCCCAAGTGGTCATCTGTATCATGACCACTAAAGCCAGCTCTGAAGCCACCTTCTCCCAGACTTAGTAGGTGCTCATGGGCAGGGAAGTGTTATAAACATAGGAGAGCATTCAGATAAGCAACCCCCCTCCACGTGGCCTGAAGTGCTACAGTCCCCATTATGGGAGGTTAGCAGGATCTGGGCAGGCTACAGACTACAGCTGAAACTGATAGTATAAATTAGGCTTTTGACTTTGAGAAAGATTGGGGAAATTATGCTGTGTCCCAGGCAGGGCGAGCTATAAAAAGGAGTTTCTGAGATCTACATATGCCAAATATAAAATCCTGTCTCAAAGAAAACACACTTATGGCCAAGGCTAGAGGTGTCTGAGAGTAATGGAAGCTTCTTAGCATATTCAAGATTCCCCGACAGCATCTGGGAGAGCGAGATTGTGACCCAGTCCAAGTACTGCTTCTACCAAAAATAAGCTCAGCATTTATTTAGCATACTCTTTATTTTTGGAGCTAATTCTTTTAGCCCTCCAAGCGTTTAGCAGATACTTTGCATGAGACTAACATGAGAACTAAATCACCATATCTGAGTTGACCATGTGGATCTCCCCCCCCCCCAATTTCCTCTGGAGTTTATTTTCCTGCATTAATCACCTGGATATCTTCTACACTGCACCTGTGGAAGAAAAGAAAGTGCCTTCTCTCTAGTAGCAATCCAGAGGAACTCTCTGAAACATGAGATTTATCTTGCCTCATCTCCTGTGATTTATTGCTGCTATGTTAAGACTGTTTGCACAAGCATTTCACCAGCTTTCTGTTAATATCCAGGGTCTCCAAGTTCCTTGGGGCTGTGAGCACATTGGCAAACCAGGAAAAAGAATGTTCTGGGCACCATGCAGACGCTGCAACCACACAGACTCATCCTCCCCTCACTAACAATTGGGTTTGAAATCAGCCTTCCTGATCAGGCTACCTGACCAGTGGGGCGAAAGGCAGGGAGATGTGAGCCCATGGGGGCCAGGGTAGGTCTCTGCAGCATTGGTGACCCATGTGCTAGAAGTTTAGCTCCTCAGGTGAATTGTTCTTACTATGCCGTGATTTAGTTTTAATCACATTTTTTTTGCGGCGGGGGGCGCATTCCTTTTGTTAAACTGTATGCTGCCTTCCATGGTGTGTTCAGAATGGAAGAATCAAAAGAGAAGGCATAAATCTTGTGCAGAAATGATGCAGAAATAAATCTGTTTGTAGCTTGTGGCACTCTTGGGTCTAGAGCACTCAAGTTGTTGGCGGAGGCTGGGGGAAGGTCAGAGCTGAACAACGCACAGCCAAGCATGCAGGGAGCAGAAGAACAAGTCCCAGTACAAGTGGAAAAGGAGAATGGATCCCTAGAGCAGTTCCACAAGAGATTTAATCCAGACACAAAGCCAGCTGCAGACCAGCATCTGAGAAGAGGAGTCCACCAGAAAGTGGAGCTGGAATGACAGAAGGAGCCTTCAGGGTGGCAAAGGAATATCCCACCTAATGCAACAGAGATTGACACATTTTCAATAGCACCATGGTCAATGCCCTTTTGAATGCCACTGCACAGAGATATGTGAACTGGCCCTTTCTCTGTGCATCAAAGATGCTGAACACCCAAATCAAACTGGGAAATGCATGGTGCTGGCCATGTCATACCCATAGTGCCAAGTTTAGGGCCGTGCAGGCAGTGCCTCCGCACAAGTAACAAGAACAAAAACAACAACCACAAACAACAGCAACAAAGATATATTTATATGGGCACACCTACTCAAAGTTGGGGAATGGGCCCCAAATCTTGTCCTCACTCAGGGCGAGGACATATTACCAAAGTCCCCCGCTGACATTCACCCTACTTCTCACTGTATTCCTACAAGCAAGCCATAACAATACCAATGCAGCCATAACAATACCAATGCAGATAGATAATAAGCCTCTGAACAGATTTTGCTCTCTCTTTTTTGCTCATGTTTTAAAGCTTCATCAGTGCAATGCAATGATTAGTGCTATTTAGCAAAAGGAGCTGAGGGAGGGAGGTATTAATCTAACCCTGTTCTTTTAGTCCCATTTCATCATTATCGCCATCATTGTCTTCCATTTCCCCTTTTCTTCTTTTTCTGCGTACCTGATTGGGCTTGAAATGGCCACATCTGCTCTCCATCACACTATATACTTAAGAGAATCATCAGCTCCCTGGTATCCTGACACCCAACACCCTGCTGTAGTCACCAAACAACATAATGAAATGAACATCTTGATATGTGGCGTAATGACTAGGCTTTATTAAACATCATTGCATGAGGGAATACACAAGAAATATTCCAGTGGACAAAGGTCATCTAGTAAGCCTAGTAATAATGTAAAAATAGTTAAGACCCCTATTAAATCTCACGGAACAGTGCTAAGCAAATAACACCTGTACACTTTAGGGAAAGATGGAGGGTTTTCAAACTTTTATAAACAGATGCAAATGCCATTGAGTCAAAAAGAAGCATTCAGATAACACAATCTTCCACAAACACTGCAATTCAAAGAAAGACTTATACAAATCCTTAATTTTCCTGAAGTTTAAAGAAATTGATACATCTCCTTTGGAAAACCATGGATGCATATACATAAATTCATTGCTAAGCTCCAGCTAAGAACACGCATGAACTTGGGAAACTTGTCAGGTGAATCATCCATCATATTGGAAACAGATTTTGCATGATTTAAATGATACAATTTGAAACTGGGCTGTGTGTGTGGAATAATGGAACTCGCAGTTTTTAGCAGGGCGTGTTGAAGAAAGGTGACAACACTAACCATGAGGCTACTGTAAAGTTGACTGCCCATTTCGGTGCCTTGGGGTCAAGGGGTCAGTAGATGGTTCCCCCCAGACACATATATTTATTTTTTGAGGTATGCAGCACAAGCCTTGCAGAGGTAGCAGTATCAAGGTTTCACTGAATTGTTGCAGAGGAGGAAGGCAATATTGGGGCACACTTAGTAAGGGGGCGGGGAGTCCAGAGAAGCAGCCCTTTCCATGCAAGGTGTAAAGAATTGATTTTCCCTTTTCCATCTTTCACTATATCTGTACATACCATTTTATGAAGTTTTTAGTAGTAAATGTTACAAGTCCCTTTGGTTTTTTTGGGTCTTTTAATGACTTGTTTGACATCATGCAGGGAAAGTGGCTGTCTCCAGCTCTTTTCTGGCTGTCTCCAGGTCTGTCAATGTAAGACACTTGCTAGGAAAGCTGAACTCTGGGTATAGAAGGACCACTGATTTTCTTCCCATGTTCTTGTACTGAAATCACATATGGCCAAAGCAAACCCCGGCAGTGCAACTGTTTTTTCCTATTTACACGTGTTACTAAGAAACATCAGCGGAAGATATGTTATTACAAGTTTGGGAATGACCCCATTCTTGGCTGGGTCCCAAGGCAAACATTTTATTTCACTTTAAAAAAGTAAAATGTGATACAGTCAGTAGTTGTAATTATGATTGGCAAGCAGATGAGCCAAAGTGCTACTATTCAATCTAAAGAAGAAAAATCCATATACAGGTTAACGGCAGTAACTGCTAAGTGCCAACATTAATTCCACCAGGAAAACTGAAGGCAAAGGAACACTGTTCTTTCTTCTAAGTAGATTGACACCAGAGGGGTAGAGAATAAGGAGAGAAAGAGTTATTAAAACAGGAGTAGCTGTTGATTAAACAGAACAACCTGGTGCGATAACATATCAGTTCACTTTGCAACTACTATGGAAAGAGTAAACCAATCCAATCTGAGCAACATTTAGAAAGGAAAACATGCAGTTTTGGGATTTGAGGGTGAAATAAATGCGATAAATATGTCTGATGAGCCATAGCTGCATATAGAAATTATTCCAGCCATTTTGCCCAATTTCTTCCCAACACCAAGCATCTATGGTTTTCCATATTCAGATTACTATGTCAACATCCAGCTGTCCATGTACCTAATCCATTTGGCATTCAGGGCTTCCATCTGAAAACTATTAAACCAGACAGACTGTGGGATTTTGCCACACAGCTTAAATGGTAAGAAATGGGAAATTTCACAATTGTAAAGACTCAGAGCAGGCAACAGAGTAGTAGCTTGGTTTTGGAGAGATTTCATCCCTGTGGAAGGAGCTGGGAACTCTGGCTTGCACATGTGAGAGAAACTAAAATCCTCAAACCACTCCACAACCTTTGTTTTCAGTGGTGCTCATGCCAGCACATTGTGTGCTGAGGATCGAACTAAACATGCTGTTTTCTCTTTGGCAGTATCTTCACGGACACACGCAAACTACAATGGTCTAACAGCAAAACCTGTGTTGCGGCTCAGGCTTCTGAAGGGGACAGTGACTCCAAAATGACCACTCTCCATTCCCAGCGGTGGTTCCATTGGGATGCTGAGTATATTGGCATTGCCTTTGGCCAGCCTGGTGGGGGTGGATTTGCTCCTGGCCTGCCCACTCACTCTACTTTAAGGGCTGTCACAGTTTCAAGTGCAAACTGCTTTTTGCAGAGATTTATAACTTGGCCATAAAAGTTCCCTCCTGGCTAAAATTTGCACTTCTTTCATGTTTTATGACACACATGCATAAAAATAGAAGTTACATTTTTCGAGGCGTATATTTCATTGCAGGACATGAAGATTTATGCTCGCAGCTCTCATGAATGCCTGGGAGTGTTAAATGTCTAAGTCTGCCTACAAACAGCAAGATAGGATTATAGACAATCAGCTGGTAATAGTTACTGTCCCTCAGACTCAAGTGATATGACATTGAGTAACAAAATAAAACAATGGAATTATTCCTGTCAGCAGTGGCCCCTGTGCAGTGGAGGCTGGTCCACCCACTTCAGTTGGCCATTGGCTAACTCCCATCCTGCCTGTCTTCTTAGGTACAACCAATCTGCAAAGAATGTAAGTAGTGTATTTCACCGCATACTGGTTGCCACCGTGTAATAGCTGAACCCCCCCCCCCTTTATGGACCCTGAAATTGGTCCCAGAGCGTTGCCTGAATAATAGTTGCAGGGGTAATTCTGAGATGAGCTGTGGGTTGGCACGGGGGGCTCCTGAGGCAGCCGAGTCTGGGCCCTTGTTGGCTTAGGCCCAGGCAGAGGTAGCTGGAGAGGTGAGGTGAAACCAGGCCTGGGCTGCCACTGCTGTTGCAGTTGCAGTTGTGTGGAGGCAAGAGGCAAGGAGGCAGCTTGGCCATGGCACCGTTGGCTCTTGCCACACGCTCAAGGCAAGGCAAAGCCAGACCCAGGCTTCTGCTGGTGCTGCTGCCGTTGCCAACATTGCCACTCACCTCAGGCTCCCTTAGGGACACCCCAGCCAAGAAGGGGAAGCAGTGGGCGAGCAACCACCTCCATCACCTGTCTGTGACCCCTTCCTCTGCCTCCAGCCTGTAATTCACCGCATAATGGTTGCACCCCCCTGTTTGGAAAGGAAAAATCGGCACGAGAAATGCAACCAATATGCGGTGAAATACGGTAATATGCACAAAACAGTAGTTCATATTAAACTTATTGTCTGGAAGGAAGAGATATTTTGCTTTTAAATCACTGTTTCCCCTATGAACTTTGCTGTGATGTCCAATTAATGAGTGCTTTGCACACCTTGAGAGCCACCAGGGTGAATACATGCAAACAGCCATGTCTTGTAACTCGGAAGTTGCTTTAGAAGCCCCTTTCTGTTTTTCAGTTCCCAGGTTGGTGGCTGTTACAGGGGTTTATTGAGCCTTTGTTACCATTCATGGCTAGTAGAATGCATTCATTTTGGTTGTCAAAAGCTGGACAGGCCTGTTATGCATAGCTCTCGAGGTGTTTTATTAGCTTCTGTCACAGACAATACAGAGTAATGTCAGATATTAGTGTTGAGCTGGTTTGCCAGGGACCCAGTGCCAAGTCGCTTAATACAACCGGGCTATCATTTTGCTTTTGAGCTACTGATCCACTAGTGATATATGCAAGAAGGGGTGCAGCGAGCAAACAGAAAACTGCCAGTAATCCCCCCCACAAAAAATGCACTTGCAGCACAATCAGCCCTAGTTCCTCCTAAGTGTCAGATCAAGAGATCAGGAGAGTGAAATTGACATGGCACCAGGAGGCCAAAAAGCCTCCCAAGGTGGGAAACAGATAAGCAGGCTCCCGGAGGACAGGGAAAAATTGTTGGCATCCATTTGTCTCAAGAGACAGTAGAGTGTGCCTCTGGAGATGAAGTGAAACTGCAGCAGCACCGAAGTGACCTCCCTGGGGCACAAGGCTGGGCAGTGTGTATGGAGGTCTTGGGCTGCCCAGATGACAAACCTCACTACATGGTGACACAATGTGGTCTCAAGTGAGAACACCCCTCAGGGACTGCCCTTCACTCCAGTGGGAAAATGAAGCACAGCACTTCCCTGAGATGAGAGCAAAACTTCGGCATTTTTTAATTTTTAAAAGGAGGGTGTAAATTCAAACAAAACAAAGCCTCTCCTCCACACTGGTCCTCATTAGGAAGGATTAGGAAGTGGGGTGCAATTTGTCCCTGTGCACAGAATGGCGAGAGACACGTTTCAGGCGTCCTTGCCTTATACAAGCCCTCATTCCACACATGCACACCATCCAACGTAATGACAGGCGTGAACAGTTTATAAAAAACATCTTTCACATTTAAGCTATTATGGATTCAGTGTGGTCTGAAGACGGGGACTTAAGGGTGTTCCTCTAGTCCAACTTGTCAGTGGTTTCATTCATTCTCTTATAGTTGCAGCTTTGAAATTAACAATTTCAAGACTCCTTCCTAAGTGTTGTGTGAAATATTTTCAGTGAAGTCCCAAACCACTAGAGTCTGGTTTGGTTTTCATGTTAATTGCACATCACAACAAGCTCAGTGGACTATTGAAGTCGTGTCCACCTTATGATTTTCAGTAGCATGTTAGCAAGTGCCTTCCCAGCTCTTTCCAGGCTAGTCTGCAAACCTCTGAGAGGCCTAGTTCTTCCATCAAGGAAGCAGCTCCAACATCCCCACGCACAGCCACGTTTCAGACTAGACAGTTAGCAGTCATGTGGTATCTTCCCCAATATCATGTGTACTGTACATCCATTTAGTAAATCAGTTTTCTCTTTTTGTTTTCCCTTTCTTTAGCAATGCAAATCTTCTTTTTTGACAATGGTGACCATTTTACTTAGAAACTAAAAGAAAGCTGCACCAATCCATGAGGACAATATCCAAAAAGTACTGGAGAAAGCTAGTCTTATTTTTCAGAAAATGACTTGACTTGTTATGAGATTTGCAACTGTTTTTATAGGGGGTATTTTCTTTTTGCAACTCTTTTCAGGCAGGTTCTCCTTCTTAAAAAAAATCCAACGCATATGCTTAGATATGCAAAATAAACATATTACATATAAACAAACTGACCAGGACTATATTCTGTCTCTTTTTGCCAGTATCTAATGGGTGGAATCAGGGAAACGTTTGTAGTCTAGGGAGACTGAAGCTACCTTGGGACCTTTGGAGTTGCAGCCAGGCCTGAGCCATGCAGGGTCTGCTGTTTGGTTCTCATATGGATTTCCTGAATAGATGGTCTATTTGTGTTGGGGGAAAGGCCCCAAGGAACATATATCAACCTAGGAAGGATGTTCATTTTAATTATATTTACTTTTACACCACAGGGGAAAGTAATTTGCTTCTGCAAATTATTCTTAAAGATATTCAGCCTTACTATGAATCTTCCTTCCATCCACTGAAATCGGAAGTGATGCCTCCGGAAAGAGCAGGAGAAAATATCTGTGATGGCCGTGAAGAGAGCAGCATGTGTGTAACATAGAAAATAAGTCTGTGTTTGGTTGTGGGAGTCACGAGGACAGAGGGGAGATTTGCAGGAAAGAGCTAATTTGTGTACTTTTGGCTTCTCTGAGAGGGAGTAAGGCTCAGTCATTCCTAAAGAGAAAAAGGAAGGGGACTGTAGCAAAGTAAAACTAAATGGAGATAAATGAGCCATTCCTTCCAGACGCCCTCTGCTCAGCTGCAAAGCCCCCTGGCACGTTTAGAATTCCCAAGCAATTAAGTAAAAAATGGGCTACTTAGGCTTTTTGCTTATTTAGTTGAATTCTGCACCCCTGGACCCATCCGCAACTGCTGGGCTCCATCCCAGACCTGACTCCCACCCCAGAGAACTCTACCGCCAAACTCTACCTGGTTACCAGATTCAATAGTATTATTTAAAGAGTGGGTAACCTAAAGCACAGCTCAGGCTGCAGGGCCCAAACAGATGCTTTTATGACTATACACCCTGGTAGGGTGTGGGGGTGATAGCAAGGGAGAAAAATCTGAGTTTTGCTGTTTGAGAACCTTGCTCTTACCTGCTCCACTGGGGAACTGGAAGGGAAAGCACAAAAGGCAGCCAGAATGGGAAAGGATCAGGTCAGCACCAGGAGGAAGAAGGCACAACTGCTCCCCCTCTCCCTGAGCCAGAGGTGAATTGTAATCTTAAGGGCGGTGTCAGGCCTGGTTGACATTTAAAGGACCCTTCAGAGGAGGCGGAGATCATAGGAGAGGTTGAGCTTCTTCCATGAACCCCTCCAGACACACAGCTAAGGTAACTCTGAGCAGCTAAGGTTAGTCAGTTACTGTGAGCAAGAAAGAGATCATTCCCGCTTCTGGTGAACTCACTCCACATTCAGAATTCTTTATGAATTTCAAAGAATGCAAGGTTAGAGATGTATGTGTTTCCTTTCACAAGGATGCATGTTTATAAAATACTCTTCCTGTATTTTATAGGCAAGTAATCACTGGTGTCTCCAGCAACTTCTGTGGCTAATAGTGCTTATGTTCACCTGATGCTGGTTTGCCACCTACTGCTGTTCCTGATCAGGATCACCTGGTCTCAGTTGTCTATGCTCTACTGCAATATGCCCTGTGTGGGGCTGCCCTTGAAGACAGTCCAGAGTTTGCAGCCAGTTCAAAACATGGTTGGTAAGTGGGGCAGCCCAATGGGACCATGCTCCTAAAAGAACTGCATGGGCTGCCAGGGAGCTACTGGGCCCAATTCAATGTGTTTGTGCTGTCATATAAAACCCTAAATGGCTTGGACCCAAGTACCTAAAAGAGCACCTTCTGCAATATCTATGATCTTAGGCCCTGTTGTTCCTTCCACCACCAAAGGCTGCTTCTTTGACTTTGACCCATGACAGCGTATTTTCAGTGGTGGCTGCCCGTTTGTGGAATGCCCTTTGTGGTGAAATGCATATGATTCCATTATCATTTACTTTCAGGGGGAATTTGAAAACATTCCTCTTTACTCAAGTATTTGATGGCCGAACAATACTGCATAAAATGTTTTTAATTGCAACTGCTTTTAGAATATTTTTAACTGAAACTGTTTTTGACATGTTTAAGTGTTGCTGTTTTTAGAACGTTTTAACTGTTTTAGAATGCTTTTAAAAAACTGGGATGTGTTTGCAGTCCTGGGCTTCTTTGGGTGGAAGGGCGGTGTATAAATTCAACAAATAAATAAATAGTTGAGAGTAGCAAGGTCCAAGCAGAACCAATGGAGAACAGGCAAATGGGCAGGCTTTCTTCTGAGGACTTTTTTCAGGCTTGTGCAATGAGAGAAGCACAACAGGAGTTGCACTTATTTACTTACTTACTTTCAGTTGCACTTATTTACTTTCTCTAATTGGTTGCATTGTGGATTGGTTCAGGAGAGACAGAGACCGAGACAGAGAGAGAGAGGGAATGTGCTGGGCCCAATTCCTTCCTTCCTTCATCCTGGAAGATCAGTTCAGACATTCCTCTCAGCTATATACGGTATATTAGAGAAGGGGAAGAAGTGTGTGGGTGGCATAGCGGTCACAGTGCTGGACCTGGGAGACCAGGGTACAAATCCTCACTCATCCCCAAAGCTCTCTAGGTGACCCTGGGCCAACTATTCATTCTCAACCTAACCTACCTCACAGGCTTGTTGTGAGTATGAAAGGAGAGGAGAAGGAGAACTATGGATGCTGCCTTGAACTCTATGGAGGAAAGGTGGGCTAGAAATGCAAGAAATAAATAAGTGAAGAGGATGCCTTTGAGGTTGATGCTTCTTTTACCACAGCCCATCCTTGCATGCAGGGGCATTGCTAAAAAGGAGAAATCTTACCCCACACCTCCAAGCAGAAAGAAGAGCACCACAGTAATGGCCAAAATCATACCAAGGTATGGTCCAAACTCAACATTTCTTTCTTTCTTTCTTCCTATTACAAATAAAAAGAAATGCAACTGAACTTATATAGTATAGAAAGGGAAATGGATAGCAACATTTCTCCCTGAAACCCTTAGTTTCAAGGAGGAATGTAGTCATCCATTTTTCTTTTCCAGAAATTTATGAACAAGGCCCATCTCTCTACAAAGGATTACACATACCTCTTTTTTTTTTTTTTTAGATAGGTCAGTTCGGTCAGCTGTACAATTTCCCCCAAAAAATTCAGCTGCTCAGTTATAGGAAGAGGTTTATTATTTTTCCAACATTGGCCAATGCACAGTTGTGTGCCAGTCATAAGCTTTGCACCCAGCTGAAAGTCTACTTTTCTTACTTCCATTCATGCTATGCAAATGAGAGAAGTCATGGGATTTCTTGTTACACCATATTCTGGAAATCCCGGCACAGTATTCCAAAAAAGTTTTACTTTAGCACATGATCTGCATATATGTCCAAATCTGCTTTAATTTTCCTGCATTTCCAACAGTTCAAACTGAGTTTATAAATTTTGCTTACTTTACAAGGAGTAAGATACTTTTGGTATGCAAATCTGACTTTTTCTTTTCTTTAAGATTAACACTTATCAGCAGTTAGTATTGTTTTAAACAGCCAGGGCCATTCATCCTGTTCCATGCAGGGCTAAAGACTGTAGCTTGCCAAGCCTTTCCTCCCATTTTCTTTTGAAAGTTGGATATAATTGGCTTATTTTAATATCTGATAGTGTTAAATAGATTTTGCTGATAATCCTTTTTTAAGTTTGTGTTAATCAAAAGATTCCCAAAAGGAATATATGCATGTGGAAGTCCATATTTCATTCTTAATTGCTCAACAATACGTTTTAATTGGAAGTACCAGAAAAGCAGAGACCACATTGAGTCTAGTTTTGACACTACTTGTTCATAAGATATTAGCTGACCATTACTAAACCATTTTTTCCTTTGTAGTTTCTTTTTCTGAGGCCAAGTTAGGAAATTTATGGTGTTGCGTACCGATCTTCCTGTGGATGCATTTGCCAACAGAGATAAAAGGAGACATGTTTATGTTTAGGACCAATTTTTGATGGTATTTATACCATATTTTCAGAACTGTTTTGGTTGGTGATAATTGGAATCGAGAGAATGTGGTCTTCACATGCCACTTAGAAGCTGGTGGGGGCTGTGTGTTTCCCTGGGGAGAGCATTCAAAATCACCCCTGAAAAGCCCACTCATGTGGAGACAGGCAGTCCTTGAGGACTGGGGTTCTGAGCCAAATGAGGCTTTATAGGTCAAAACTATGGATGGTTAAACCCAGCCACTATCTTAATTTGCCCAGAGACATCTATAAATCAGCATGTGTATGGGGTGTTGGGGGAGGGGTAATACCTCTGGTGGGGGAACATGTCATGCCCCTTCTGGGGTAGTTTGTCCACTCAGCGTTCTCCTGTGGCTCCTAGAAGCTGTCAGCATGCAACAGTGGCCACTCCTGGGAAAACAGCTTCAGCTGGCTGGCTAAACCAGGTGAGGGTCGTCAGTGGGTCTCAAACACTCAGTGGGTTAGAGATTTCCTCTGCATGTGAAGACAGGCTCCAGTGGATTGAGCGGATGAGACTAATAGTGGATCCAAAAATAAAGAGGGTGGTTTCCACACATGCTGTAGAAGGAAGTGAGGGGCAGATGGGAAAGTAGTCCATCTAGGAGAAGAAAAACTCTGACCCTTGCCCTCTGCTGCCTTACGGAATATATTCATGGGAAGAAAAGGCTAAGGAGTAAACCCTACACAAATCTGGAGTGGATTCCCTAAGATGACTGGATGGTGTCTTGTAAGCCTCCTGCAGCCAAGCTGGTGGCAAACGCCTTGCTCTGCTTTACTTTGGACCACACTGGTGAGGCCAAGAGAGCAGCCCAGGATCTCCATACACATTGGCCAGGCTTGTACCCTGGGGAGGTCATCAGTGCTGCTAATGCACCTCTCTTGAGACAGATGGATGCCAACAACTTTTGTGTCATGAATCTGTCCCCTGAGTCTTCTAAGTGCCTAGCTGTGCTGGACCTGGGGGTTAACCCGAGCAACGCGGTCCAGGTCTGGTCCCGAATCCAAGGGTTCCATGAGGAGTCAGTCCAACAGGGCCAAGGCAGGAAACCAGGCAAGGTCAGGCACAGGGTCTCAGGCAGGTTCTAACAAACAGCAATGTTGCTCCCGCAACCTGGGGCAGGGTCTGACAGCCTTTTATCTTTGTCGGGTCCTGATCCCCTGGTGACTCACCTCCCTGTCTCGCCCAAGGGCGAGAACTCCTCCTGCGAGTACTCAGGTCTCTCCTTCTCTCAGACCTTAGTCTCTGCAGCTTGGGAGACGTCGGTGGGAGGCCACCTCAGCCTCCCCTGACCCAACCGGTAGTGGAGCAGCTGTAAGTGATCACTTACACTTAATTGCCGCATCTGGAGCCAGGGCAGGCTCAGGCCCCTGACTCAGCCCAGCTGGTGCTTGTTGCAGGGGAACCTGTGCAGACTGGGGCTCTTCAGAATCAGGCCCCAGACTAGGTTCAGATGCCGCCTGAAGCAAAGGATCCGGTGCGGACTGAGACTCCTCTGGCTCCGAGTCCGAGCCCGAGTCCCAGGCCGTCACACTAGGAATGTCCCTGCTTGCACAACTGAAATTAGGAATCAGGTATTCCTGGAACATTTGAGCCCCAGGATCTCTCTTAAAAAACAAACCAACACACCTACAGTCTTCTTTTTGCTGTTTTTGTATGCCTTCAGCGCTGCTTCTGCACCTCTTCATATGCATACATTTGCTATTAGAGGAAAAGGCTGCACAGAAGTCTGTGGATTTCTCCAGTCTCTGGGTATCCAATGGACACACACTGTGCAGAGTTTGACGGGCACGTGTAGTCACATGCAAAATTCACCCTTACCTATTTGAAGTTACCCATTGATCACAGCAAGGTGGAGATACAAAACGGCTCCCTAACTAATCACACTCCTTTCTGCCCTGAGAGTAGGCTCCCAATTGTATATCTATCCGCCTTCCCCACACTGGAACTGCACTGAGAATTACTATGAACTTTTACAGGCACTGGTGCTAAAATTCCAGGGCTTCATTGCTCCAGTGGGCTACTGCTGATCAAAAGCTCTTGCCAAAAAGGTATCCCTTCTAGCTGTTGCTGTCCAGTGTTGCGATTTCCCCCTCCTTCATCAGCACTATTCAGTGAGTGTGCTAAGGTGTCGGCATGCCAGTAGTGCCACTCTTATGCTGACCTCACGAAGCCTCTGGTGGTCTGTGATGCTTGTTTTGCACCCTTGCCCAAGCTGAAATCAAGGCAAGTGGCCATACTGCCGTGTCTAGACTGGGCGTGTGTGGAAGGGCCGTCAGAAGACAGGCCCGTATTTCAAGGTGTCCTCCCTTTGGAGGGATGTCCTGCCCAATATCATTTTAAATATAAACAGCCATAAGAAGGTGAGAGCAGGAGCCTTGAAGTTGCCTGTTAATAGCACCATGGAGCAGACTGAGTTAGCAGCCAAGTCACTCACTGTTTCCCACTTTGGTGTGATGTTCTGCATTTCATTTCCGAGCACAATTCAAAGGGTTGGTGCTGACCTTGAAAGCCCTAAACGGCCTTGGCCCTGTATACCTGAAGGAGCGTCTCCACCCCCATTGTTCTATCCACTGAGGTCCAGCGCCGAGGGCCTTCTGGCGGTTCCCTCACTGTGAGAAGCCAAGTTACAGGGAACCAGGCAGAGGGCCTTCTCGGTAGTGGCACCCGCCCTGTGGAACGCCCTCCCACCAGATGTCAAAGAGAAGAACAACTACCAGACTTTTAGAAGACATCTGAAGGCAGCCCTGTTTAGGGAAGCTTTTAATGTTTGATGGACTACTGTATTTTACCCAGCTATAAGGAAATTTAACAGCCCTTGTGCAATTATTTTGCAGTTCAGCATTTGTGAATGAAACTGCTATTCCCACAAATTTTGCAATTACAAATGCAGATGTTTAGTTTGGTTGTAGCAGCAACAGCATAAGTGTTGACATAAGTCTCGGGGAGTGGCCGCCGAGACCATATAACATCGGTCTTGAAAGACCTACATTGGCTCCCAGTACGTTTCCGAGCACAATTCAAAGTGTTGGTCTGACCTTTAAAGCCCTAAACAGCCTCGGTCCAGTATACCTGAAGGAGCGTCTTCGCCCCCATCGTTCAGCCCAGACACTGAGGTCCAGCGCCGAGGGCCTTCTGGCAATTCCCTCACTGCGAGAAGCCAAGTTACAGGGAACCAGGCAGAGGGCCTTCTCGGTAGTGGCACCCGCCCTGTGGAACGCCCTCCCAGCAGATGTCAAAGAGAAGAACAACTACCAGACTTTTAGAAGACATCTGAAGGCAGCCCTGTTTAGGGAAGCTTTTAATGTTTGATGGACTACTGTATTTTAATATTTTGTTGGAAGCTGCCCAGAGTGGCTGGAGAAACCCAGCCAGATGGGCGGGGTATAAATAATAAATTATTTATTATTATTGTTGTTGTTGTTGTTAAATTATTAGTATTTATTAATTTCTATTTAAATTATAGCAATTGTTTCTAAATCTGTACCCATAAATCAGCATATAACAATTTTCTGCAAATTTGTGCCCTTTTTCAGGGTGATTCATTTCCTCTTCTGGGGCAATGCGTAAGTGGCTGCCCTATGCTTTGACACTCAGAGAAGCCCAGCCTAGTGGTCTGATGAAAATGTAACTTCTACGCTCTGATCGTACAGAAATAGCCAGTAATAATGGTAACAGGTTTCTGATAGCATCTATACTTTTATCATACAAAAGTCGTCCAGGATAATTTTAACAATCTTCTAAGATGGAGGACATGTACCTTTTTGAAACTCTGGGTGGTATATTTCTGAGCTATAGAAATTTGGCAGCACAATATTACCATGTGGCTTAGATCAAGAAGAGCAGGGTCTCACTCCAAAATAATATATATTTACCCACTCAGCATCCCTTTGAAGTTGTCTGGCAGAACCGCACATTTTAAAAAGATACTGGTAATCTCTTTACAATAGTATGTGGCAACATTTGACTGGAATGTTGGCACTCCATTAATTACATGATTTATGGGACAGCCCTGGGAGTACATTTTAAACTATCTCTTTAAGCTAAAATGTAGGCTAAAAATGTGTTTTTCTTTCTTTCCTTAGTATCAAGACTAAGAATGTTCCAGAGAAAGCCATGCAAACATAAGTCTAGAAATATTTCTGTTTGTGAGGGAGTCTGATTGTTTTCATATTACAGTTATAGCGTGCAGCATGTATTAAGGCAATTGGGCATTCAAGTCTCTGAAAGCCAATGTGGATTTGATAGAGATTACAAATCATTTTCTTTTAACACATGATTGAAAAATAGTTGATGTCCCTTCAGATGTCAAGGAAATAAACAACCGTCTGACTTTTAGAAGACATCTGAAGGAAGCCCTGTATCGGGAAATTTTTTATGTCTAATGTTTTACAATTTTTTATGTGCTGTAAGCCGCCTAGAGTGGCTGGGGAAACCCAGCTAGATGGACATGATATAAATAATAAAATTGTTGTTGCTGCTTCAGGAATTTATTAGGTGGCTTGCATAGAATTGGAACCTATAATTATTCAAACCCTGCAAACCTTCACCTTGCATATTGTGGTCATTGGCCTTTAGTTTGTTTCTAGTGAAGGGTGTTTCATCCGCTCATGTTTATCACTTGATGGCTGAACCTTCAATTGTTGACCGGCATGTTCTAAATAATCATTTTCATATCACAGTGTTTTTCTCCAAATGATTCACACATTCAGCTGCAATTCCAGAACGCAAAATCCACAGGAGCATCATTTATGCAGGATGTGGGGACTGTGCACCCTCCTTTCCAGTTTCTGACCACATATAGCCAGGACACTTTTGCTATAGTTAAAGTTCCTATTCTTAGAAATAATTAAATGGGCCCATAGCATTGTTGAGAAAGCTATGCTCGTCTAGGTATTGATGGACTACAACTCCCATCAGCCCCAGCCAACATAAGTTGTAGTCCAACCAGACACAGATGGTTACAGGTTCTCCCGCCCTGGCCTATGCACTTTGTATAGGTGGCAAAGGCACAAATCCCATTGCTTCAAAAAGTGGTGACTGCTTGAGATGGGATAATGTGATCCTATTTATAATGCGGGAGTAAAAGTAACCACAAATATTCATAATAAAATAAACTGGTTTGTTTGCTTGCTTGTTTGTTTTTTCAATTTAATTGATTTTAAGCATACCCAAAAATGAACTGCAACATTTATGCAAATTATACCCCATCCCTATTCCCCAGATTAAATGTGGCATTAATTGTATGATTAATTGCATAATTAGTTGCATACTTGCAATTAAATGCTTAATCTCTAGGGAAACTCCCATTGGTTTACTGGGTAGTATTCAACTAATAAGGCTACAAAAGTAGACCAGTTGAAAACAATGGACCTCACTTAGTCATGTTCATTAATTTCAGTGGGTCTACTCTGTGTAAAACATAGTTGAATACCCCCCCCCCCACTGTCTGCGCAGCATGGTCTCAGTCCTTGTCCCACCATCCCGGCTGTTATTTAAAAAGTAAAACCTAGGCCCATTAATTGAAAACATGCAATTCTCAATTAATGCCCCTTCAAATTTGACCCTTTGTATACTATTACCTCTGTAAACATCATCATCATCATCATCATCCTATCTCACTGGGGGGTTTTTTAGTGAATAATAAATAGTGGGAGGGAGAAGAACCTATGAATATCCTGTAGCTCTTCCTGGTTGCTTGGGATAGGATCAAGTATAAAGTGAAATTGAAATATACTCGGAGTCGAAAGTGGAGTCCATGCTCTTTATTCAGCTCATAGTGGTGAGGAGGAATGGAAATTCCCCCAAAATATCTGCTTCATATACATTATTTACACAATGGGCTGCACGTGATTGGCTAATTCTGGGATTCTTCTGTAGGCCAATCAGATTGTGGATTCACTTCCACCTGGAGCTGGGTTGGGTGGCTCTTGCGGACCAATCATACTGCTGCATTGTTCTAGGACCAATCCGACTGCTGCATTTTGGATCCTATTCAGCTCAGTACTTAACAGAAATCATTAAATGAGTTTCTTTTTCAAGCTTTCTGCCTGAAATATGTCCAAAAATTAGGGTACATGAGAAATGTACAAGTTTTGGTTTTCAATCAAATTCGACATAAGGTTTAATTCTGTGGTGAGCCATCCCCTTTAAATTCAAATTATTTCTGTTTACCTCTGTTCTTTGGCCCCGATCCTGATGAATTCCTGTCCCTGTTTTGCAACACACCCTGCTTCCCTGCTTGACAGGATGAGAGTACAGTAAATGATTCCCATGTAACCTGGGAAAACTACTCAGGCAATAAGCCTTCCATCAAAGAATAGGAGCTTTACAAGTATCCAAGGCCATCTGAGTTTTAATTTTTGAGAGGGTGTGTGTCTGAAGCTCTCGCCAAGACACACATAAGAAAAGTTTCTTGGGTGTTCATGTTACACTCCAAATCTCTTGCAGTGCAGATAGCACAACCAGCCTATTCCCATGGTTGTTTTGCTTTATAATGTGGTAATAGCACCATATTTTGTGCCTGGAGAAGTTTAACGCTACCAGGTAGACTTTGCTATATCCCCCAGTGATCTTTCTCATAGCAAGAAGTAGGTTCAGTTTTCACGACTTCTAACAAAAGGTACAAAGACATTTTCCATTAAGCTTGAGGTTCTGAAACCACCTGTTTTAGAGGGACAATTCGGTGAGACCTGCACGAATGAAATACTTTTAGGACCTCAGACCCCATTTCTTTATTTTCACCACTTTTTACTCGGTGAGCATTTTGGTAGGAAATCCTGCAGTGAGAGGCTGAAAGCTTTGTTGGCCTTTTAAATGAAAAACAAATCAAAGCTTTCTCCCCGCACATTCCAGAGAGGCGTGCTTTGTTTGTTTCTTGACCTTCAGGACTGGGCTCCCATGGTGAATCCAACGTAGCAGAAGTCATCTCCAACAGTTTCTCTGACATAGCAGTTACAACTTCTGCATATCCCTCAAAGCCAGCATCTCTCACCCACCCTTCTTGCCTGAAGCCCTGGATTTTTAAATATGCATTGATATAATATGCATATTTTAGGCTGGTCACTGCTATTGCCAACTTTCTTTACCATTGCTAAGTGACTTACTTTATCACATTATCAGGAAAAAAAATATCGAAACCTCTATAGCTGTTTGTACTTGACAAGGCTGTGTTGAATGATTAATGCTAACTTCGGAAGCTTTGCACTATTTAAATTTTCTGCATAAAAGGATATAGGGATACATATCTCATCTGCATGATCCGCTTGATCCAGAAGTAAGATTGCTGACAGGAGTGAGGCCATAGAACTCCTGTGCTCAGAGATCTGCCCTGGTGGCCCATTTGCCAAGTTAAAGGTGGTTCTAGTAGCATAAAAACCCTTAACAACTTGGGGCCGGTTTGCCTACGAGATTGCCTCCACATGTGCTCTCTCGACTGCTCCGCTTGGCAGAATTGGCACTACTGCAGGTGCCACCTAATACTCGTTCTGCAGGTGTGAGGACGGTCGTTCAGCGTGACAGAGCCTGCCCTTTGGAACTCCCTGCCTCTTGAGATCAAGTTGGCGCCTTCACTGTATTCTTTTCTGTTCCTGCTAAACAAATTATTGTTTAGGCAAGTCTACATAGCTGCTTAGAAAGTAGGAGGTAATTTAAATCTCTTTTAGTATTTTAACTTTTGGGGTTGTGGATTTTTCTTGATTTTTTTTTATCCTTTAGTAGACTGCTTTGAGGGTTTATTTTTTTCTTCAACCAAGTACAGTGGTACCTCTGGTTACATACTTAATTCGTTCCAGAGGTCCGTTCTTAACCTGAAACTATTCTTAACCTGAAGCACCACTTCAGCTAATGGGGCCTCCTGCTGCTGCCGCGCCGCCGGAGCGCGATTTCTGTTCTCATCCTGAAGCAAAGTTCTTAACCCAAGGTACTATTTCTGGGTTAGCGGAGCCTGTAACCTGAAGCGTATGTAACCTGAAGCGCCTGTAACCCGAGGTACCACTGTAGCGCATACATTTTATGAAATAAATAAATAAATGAAGAAGAAGAAAAAGAATAAGAAGACTATTGATTTTCTGTCAGCCTTCCTGATGCTGATTGAGTAGCAATTTTCCTATAAGGCAACTATCTAAAACATTGTAATTTGGTAATTTCACAGAAGGATTTCAGGACGGAAAGGGAAGCTGCTGCTTCTTCTTAGGAAATACTGGGCTACTTGTATTCCTTTCAGGGCTGGCATATCTTCCCACCCTCCCCCACCCCTAGACATCCCCAAAGCAGTGAACATATAAACTCTCATGACACTAGCGAAGAGGAAGCGAGAACTGACTGCTGTCTAAATTATTTCTGCTTTTACCAGAATAATGTTTCTACAGCTCTGCTATTGCTCGATCAAGGATAAACAGAAAGTTTCCAGTTCTGAGACATTCTTTTGGAAATGTGCAACCAGCTGGCGAGGCAAATTATATTCTTTCGGATTGTGAATTAGTAGGGCACCATAACATTTCAAGCGTGTTAGAGAATCAGTGTGCTTTCTGGGACACTGGAGCAGGGCAGCCCTATTATAACAGCCTTTGCAAAACTAAGCTACACTGAGTTCAAGGTGTTTTACTCCTTGGTAAGCGGGCATAGGATTGGAACTCAAGACACAGTGAGCGTTGCCAGATCAACATCCCAAATAGATGGCTGGTGCTGCAGTGTTTGAAAGAATAAGGTGAATTATTGTTGTTGTTGCTGCTTTATATAGCACCATTAATGCGTGCAATACTTTACAAGGGATGTGAGGGATGAGCAGTCACTGGGAGGAAGGCAGGAAGTTATGGGATAGAACAGTAGAGCTGAGTGTCGTCAGTGGGATTTGAAGATGCCATTGAGGTCACAATCTGAAGATGCCATTGAGGTCGTCAGTGGGATTTGAAGATGCCATTGAGGTCACACTCTGACCGACAATAGTTTCAAGGGTCTCCAGAGAGAAGTCTTCCTCAATCTTGTTAATCTGATACCATTTTTCTGGATATTAAGTTTTGGATTCTCATCAGTGAGACAGTTCTGAATAAACATGCATATGATTGAGCTGGTTAAGCATATGTCTGGGAAAGTATGTGACATTAATGATGAATCAGGACCAAATATTAATAATTTCTAGAAGGGGTGTTATTGACTACAGGATTCAGTTTAGTGCTTTGGAAAACAGCCCTCCTCAGTTTGAGGTACCAGTTAAGCTCAGGGTCCTCCAAGTCTACTCCCCGCCCCCAGTTCACTCCTTGGAAGTTAAAAAATGACTAACCTTTTTTCTTTTTGGCTTAAGTAGGTTAATTTTGCAGGCAAACTAATTTAGGGGCATTTGTGCTCAACACCTTTAATGTTATATTTTAAAAGGAAGTATATACAACTTTTTTCTACTATTTTAATGTAGAATTGGATGAAATTTGCAGACAATGTCATGTTTTCTGAGGGCATGAATCCTGTCAAATTTCATAAGGATGGCTGAGATTTTTCCACAGGGGCAGACATTGCAGTTTTGGGGTGGGTAAGCCAAGAATCACTTAATCTCACCATGTGTTCTGTGGGCAATTGGCTTTAAAATTGCAGACATTAGAGAACCACATTGGTAAGAAACCAACCAAATTTCAAAAAAAAACACAGGGTTTCCTCTTCTAGGTAGCTCTTTTTGGAAGAACTAAAAGGAATTTGATTTCTAATTAAAATAATTATATCTGATTACCAGCTTGACTTGTCAGTCACAACAAAGCTTTCCCTCCACCCTTTCCCCACTCTGGTATTATAACATTATGATAAACTTAGAGAAGTTACTTTCACTTTCAGCAGACACTTGTCTCTGTTTTTTTATATGTCTGGATAGCTGAGGTGCCACAAAATGCTTTAAGTGTTCCTGCTTCAATACGTGCTACCTCATACATACACACTTCACCTCAGGATTTTTGAGGATTCTTCCATATCTGGTAAAGGTAAAGGTAAAGGTAAAGGGACCCCTGACCATTAGGTCCAGTCATGACTGACTCTGGGGTTGCGGCGCTCATCTCGCTTTATTGGCCGAGGGAGCCGGCGTACAGCTTCCGGGTCATGTGGCCAGCATGGCAAACCAGAGCAGCGCACAGAAACGCCGTTTACCTTCCCGCCGGAGCGATACCTATTTATCTACTTGCACTTTGATGTGCTTTCGAACTGCTAGGTTGGCAGGAGCAGGGACCGAGCAATGGGAGCTCACCCAGTCGCGGGGATTCGAACCGCCGACCTTCTGATCGGCAAGTCCTAGGCTCTGTGGTTTAACCCACACCGCCACCTGCGTCCCTTTTCCAAATCTGATGCTTGCCCCTAATTTCAGGCCTTCATTGAAATGCTAAATCTGAATATGAGATGGCAAAAACAAAACTCAATCCTTAGGTGGTTTTCAGTGCCAACTCAGTACTCCTTCCCCATTTCAAAAAGTTATGTATTGGTCTTGCAGTCTGCGATGGATATATTACTTGCATATTTCTCCCTCAAGAATTGTGGTTACCATTAGCAACCCAACTCCGACAAAAACAGTAGGGTGGAAGGAAAGCTGAACTAATAAGTTTTTCAAATCTCTCTAATGTATTTTTCTAAATAGAATCTTTCACACTGTGAAACTTTTAAAAACCCTTAAGATGCTTGAGCTGCCTGCGAAACCTCAAACAGCCACAATGTTTGCTTATCCGTAATAATTATCACTTAATATGTGGTTTGGCTCTAAACTCTCCCAGTCTTATATAGATACATTGGTTTATTTCACTTATGGCTCTTGTGGCACAAGAAAGCCATCAATGAAATAAATGTATCTGCATAAGACTAGGGAAATGTTTAAGACATATGGTATGTTTTTGCTGATAGCTACACACAACACCCCACTCATGTGATTCCTGAAGCCAAATGAGAAATGGTTCAGTGTTGTTATTATCAAATATTCTGCCCAAAGTTGTGGTCCTTCAGCTTCAAAAGAGATAGGAGAAGAATGAATTTACCTCTTAAAGGATAGTCATGGCTAGACAGGGTGGATAAGAGACGACGTCATGGCTCCGTTAGAATGAATAGATGAGATTCTTACTGATTTCAGAGGAGCTGGAATACAGCAAAGTTGCTGTTTTTTATTTACTTTTCTTTTTTCTGGCATTCTTAGGGAAAGCAGTCTTGAGAACCTAGCTTGTTCACACAATGGTTATCAGTTTTACGGAGGCTTCTGGCTCAGCGTAAAGTTGGATTGTAGTTGGCATCAGTTTGTGAACATTGTACCCTGCTGTGATTTGGTATAGCCTGGTCCCATCTTTAGTTGAAATATTTCTATTAAAGCTTTAAAGCATATTTAAGATTCTCCCCTTTTTCAGGGGATGGGGTCAAGAACTCAGAACCAGAAGGGGAAGGACAAGCAGAGCCAGACGTAGCAGTGCTTCCACCAGATGAGGCCTGTGGGGTCAGGGACCCCTGGCCTGAGGACGGGGCACTGCCATCTGCAGCTGCAGAGGACTCTACTGCAGACCAGAGAAACCAGGGGCTCCCCCGCAGTAGATGACTGAAGTGTGGGATGGGTTTCTATGGGTAGGAGAGGATATCTTAATTGCAATTTATCCCTCCAGGTGCCCATGTGTGTGAGTTGAACAGAGTTTCAAAATCGCATCCTTGGCAGCAAAATTAAAAGCATAGGAATTAAGCTGTAAATCCTTGTTTTGAACAAGTCCAGCCATGAAGTAAGCTGGCTTCCCTTTCTTATCCCACTCAACAAAGAATCAGTGATGTAGCAAGGTCAGGTGATACCCGGTGCAGAAAATTTCTTGTCACCCCTCCCCCATTGAAATCTAGTTGGACTCCCCAGAGGCTGTGATCTACCCGTTGTCATTGCCAGGAGTTGTTCAGCTTTTTAAAGGGAAGGATTGACCATTGAGCTTTTCTTAGGGGAGGGTTGGCCAAAGTTTTTGAGCTTTTTGGGGGGTTACAGGGTTTGGGTCCTGAGGTTAGGGAGCTCCTTCTTCTATCCTTCCCTCCACCCTCTGCTTGTTTGCTCGCCTGCCTCCTCCAGCAGCCAAGGAGCGCGGAGCTGTAAAAACGGCAAAGTGGCACAGCTCCCCCCCTTCCCCCGACGGTTCGCAGTAGGCAGGAGTTGTGGGCGTGCGACGCGCAGAATGTCACCCCCCTCGGTGATGACACCCGGTCCGGTCCACACTCACCTTGCTCCGCCCCTGCAAAGAGTCAGGCAACAACTTGGGAATTAAGTTTAAAACTTTAACATGCTCTTTCATTGGTTCACAGCATTGGCAGCAGTAAAAACTATGTAGGCAAAATACTTCTAAAACCAGCTTCAGGCATGTGCTGAAAGCTGGAGCAAGCACAGGCAGGTCTGTATCCAATGCTAGTCAAAGCAAGAGAGAGAGGGTCCGGAAGTCCTGTCTGCTCCTTCCTCTCCAGAGGAGGAGGGGAAGTGACCTCACACAGAGCCCTCTCTACCAGTTGTATTTCTATGGTCTGAGTATCTGCCTATTAGCAATACAGCTATGGACTTGGCCTCTTCTCATGCTACCTAGCAAGAATTTGCATTTGTTAGGTTTGGCTGCTCATCTCCCACCCAAAGCAACAGTATTGCTGTGTCCTTGCAGAACAGGTGGGGTGACTTCAGTATTGCAAGGTTGCCTTTTAAATACCTGGAATCCTGTGCTCCATCGATGTTCTAAATCTACCAAGCAGGTATGCCTGCTCCTGTTGCTTCTGTGGTTGTTTTGCTGCCTGCTGGCACGTTGAGAGGGGGCTCCGTTGTCTATGGCAGCGGTGGGGAGGATATAGAAACCTTTTCTTGCTTTGCTGCATGCCCTACAGCAGGGATTGGTTCCAAGTTGTTTAGAGAAGGGAGAGCACCATTCAAGTCAGAAACACCATTATTATTATTATTATTATTATTATTATTATTATTATTATTATCATCATCAGCTCCTCATAGCCTCCTAATTTTGAGAAGCTGGTAGATGCCATTCAGCCTCACTAGTTTGGGTCAGTAATGTTCAACCACTACTTTGGTGAGTTATCTTTTATGTATTTTCTGTGTGTTTCCCTTGTATTTCTATTTTATTTTCTATTCCATAGAGATAGTAACAAAATACTAGCCAGCCAGAATTAAGTTTGTCTTTTTATTTGTGACTATGCATGTGAGTGGCTGACAGTAGTAATTCAGAATTATTTCTGGATTCAGCTCTCTTTTGCTGTCTACCTACTCCACACCAGCATACCAGAAGCAGACAACAAGCAAGACTTAAAAATGTCCAGAAAGGAAGTTTTTCAAATGTTTTTTGCCGCCCAAAATAACCTGAATGGGTGTTTCCATATTTGAACAATTTAATGTTCCTCTCTTTTCTTTTTCTGCCCTTTTGGAATTGGCTGACCTTTTGCAGCAGCCATATTATGCCTGGTGTCATTGGCACGTTCTCAAATTTCTAAATATGCCCAGGGACACAAAAATGTTTATGACCTCTTTATTATTAAGTGGTTGCCGCTTAGATGTTAATTGCAAACACCATTATGTTACAGTGCCTTGGAAAAGTGTTTCTTCAGTTCCTAAAACTCTCCAGGAAGGCAAATTATCACATTTTTACTGACTTAATAACTTGCCTTGAGCTTTCTGTGTGACACCTGAGGTGTATTATGTCTGGACGGAGTCCGATGTAGTCCCTTGGGTTTCTTATACTGTCTCCTAAATTTCCATCTCCATTTCATATCCGTAGTCCATAATTGCACATTCATCATAATATAAGGGAAACTGATCTAAGTGGAGCCATAGTCCAGCAGGTTTAAGATGGAATTTTATCCTGGATATTAAGCTTCTCATAGTGACAAAGTCGGAGACAGGTACAATTGCGGCTGTGTTACAGCAGCAGGCTCTGAGCTCCATGCTTTCAGGTGATCTTTGAAGCAGTGCCTACTGACACAGAACTTGTTAGTACACACAGGTTTTTGTATGATGAGGAACCCCACAAAAAGGAAGGGAGACTGAACACACAGAGGCCAGGCTAGGCCAGGGCCTACCTTCACAGCCTCACCCACCTCTCTCCATACTTCCAGTGCGTAACTTAGACTTTTTTCTGCTTTCTTCAGATTAAGTGTAGGTTTGCCATTCCTCCCTGGTAGGGACTCTTTCTTCTTTCCATCTCTGGGCTAGTAGCATCCGTGCTGCTGTTGTCGCGTACATAAAAAGTCTTTTCTGCTCCTTTGGGATGTCAGTACCTAAAGGTAAAGTTAAAGGGACCCTGGAAGTACCTACAATTCATAATAAAAAAGCTTCAGGTTATTGTTGTTGTTTTACAAAAGTTACCTTTTGAAGGTACTTTATTTTTCTTTACATTTCCAGCAGGTATTTGTACTTGTTTTATACATTTTTGCAAATTTACTAGGAGTTAAATACCACTTGTACATCATTTTCATATAGTTTTCTTTCAGCATACAACATGCCTACCTTCACAATCTCACCCACCTCTCTCCAGGCTTCCAGAGCTTTAGGGTTATTGGGAAGAGCACATACTTTGCCTGAGAATTTCAAATCTTGTTGCCTTTCAGAGTAGACAACCCCTAAGCCAGATAGACCAGTAGTCCAATGTGGTGTAAAATAGCTCCACCCGTTCACTCTCCTGAGAAACCATTTAGAAACAGGAAGACACCCAACATGACAGTGAGCGGTGGTGGCTGGTGCCCATCAAGACTGGCCAGGTGGAGAAGGCAGGGAGCCCAAACAATAGGGGGAGCCAGAGCCAGTGATGGGCAGAGCCAACTAATTCTACTTTTGTCCCCATCTTTCTCCCTGCTGAGGAAAGGCAACACTGGGACTAAGGGAGAAGAAGCTGCCAGGTGGTGCCATCACCCCCTGAACTGGATGCAAGAAAGAAGACAGGCAGGTGGGGGCTGGGTGAGGGCAGCCTGGGGTTGGGGGGGGCAGTGCCCCACTTGCCCTAATGGTCCAGCCTCCACTGGTGAGATCTTGGAAACGTGTGTGCCAGAGTTTGGCAGTGTTAGTCAGAATGCAGCCAGCCATACAGCCAGAAGTACAGGGATAATGATCTTCTTCCTTCATAAAATACCACATTATGGATGGCATTGTGGGGTTTTTTAAGCCTTTTCAAACTTCCTACAGCATTGATAGTAATGATAATAACAAAATCCATTGGTGTAAGATCAGTATGCCATGGCTATATTCCTCCATGCACTCTGCTGTAACAGTGCCTTTGGGAAATGAAAATCCAAGTTGAGAGCCCTCTTATTTTGTGGTTTTGAAACGCAGCAGTATTGCTAGAGGTGTAGTAATATGTGCGATTAAGAATGTTTTCACAGATTAGGCTTAAAACAGCTTTGCTTCTATCAGGTTTCTAATGTGATATCAAGATAATTGTTGCCTGAGTCCTCATTTGCAGTGGAAAGCTCTCCTTTGCCTTTCTCTTAAACATTATTAGGGACCAGACATTAGCATAAATAGGTTGAGAGGCAATATACCGGTAAGCCTCATACGTGAAAGTGCCCACAGTCAGCCTAAGACCAGTCACAGAAACAACTGACTTGCAGAAGCTGGTTGCTTAAGGCAAAGCAAACTAATAACAAAGATAATTAGAAAAGACATTGAGCAGCAATGTATGTTGCCTGCATTTTCCATAAGAGCCGGTCAGTGATCTTTGCCATTGCTCTGCGCTGCATAAAGCAGCTGGAAAGATCTTGTTTCCACTGTAAATAACATTACAGCTGAAATGTACCCTTCACATCTCCCCGCACACATCTCATTTGTGAGGTGGTGCATAGGCTGAATTTTGGTGCAGTAGATGAAGAACTTGCGCATCCTTTTCCTGCTCTGCAAGATTATTTCTGAAGCCAGTCTGAGTTACAGATCTACTTTTGAATTGCATTGTCCAGAGAGGAACCAGAGTGATAGAAGGGATACCCAGCAGACAGGACATTCACCAGCTACAGTGCCAATTAACATACCAGGATTCTCTCACTTGCACATATTATGTTGTTTTCATTTTAGCAGAACAACAGTTGCATTCAGCTGCTCGCTTACATGGAAAAACCATCTTCAAAAGAGTGCTTGGGAGTGACCCAATTTTTCCATATTGTTTCCTATCGCTACCATGGTATGTGTATTAGACACACAATACACTGGAAAATTGCTTTCGTCTCTGGAACATCTGTCTGGGCTACTGTGGAAAAGGGAAGACTTCTGCTGGTGAAGTGCTTTTGGAGGGAGAAAGAATATTAAACAAGTTTAAAGAGTGTTAAATAAGGGGACTGAACTGGGATGCCATTGTTTGGGACAGAGGCTCCTCTACTTCCACTGATGAAAGAGACCTTGCTGGAGGGAATTGTGCTATTTATTATTATTAAATTTGTATTTCACCCTATACTCACAAATCTCAGGGTGGTACACAGGATAAAATCACAAAATACATAATCAAAACAAAAACAACCCAGTAACAGCTAAGTGTGAGCTGTGAGCCAGGGTGTCCCAGCTTTAAATGTTACCATGGTCATGAACTCACAATGTGGCTTTAGACAAGCCAATCTCTCTTTACCTCAGTCCTCCACCTGCAATATAAGTAACAAGTGTAATTAATGCTTGAAGGGCTTAATACCATAGAATAGGCTTAGCCTAGTTCGCTTCCCCCCACCTTGGGAGGAAATAGGTAATCAAGCCTATTGTTCACACACACCTCAGTCTACCTGTGAACTTCAGCGTGTTAGGAAGTTTGAGCTGGTTGCTCCAGCTCAGTCAGCATGGCTCTCACCAGACACTCTTGGAGAGTAAGTTACAGCATGTGACCCCTAACATACTGCAACCATGCTGCTACCTTTGGGGGCAGCCTGCGCATGCATTACAGTAGGGTCACATCATGTGTCCTTTTTACTTACGCGGATTCAACTTTACATGTTTGATTACAGTCCCATTGCAGCCTTTTTATTTTGCCTGCATCTCTTTCTACCTGCCTCCTGCCTCCTTCTCTATCCAGTCGCTCACAAATAGAGGAGTGAGGGAAGGACAACAGTCACGGTATTTTTTAAGCTTGATTCAAAAAAAAGAGATGGTAGGTTGCATTAAAAATGAAAGAATATCATCCCAACTAATCCTTACTTGATATAGATCCTAACTTAGGCCAATAAACTTACAACCTTTGTTGTCAAAGAGGTGGCTGAAGTCCAGTTCCTGATACAAGCTTCAGATGAAAGCAAATGAGGATGGAGATTAAAAGGACACATCAAACTCTTTGTTTAAAAGTTGAGTTTTAGGAGGGAGAGGGGATGGGCAAAATAAGCTCAGCCTTCCACTAGAAAAGGTCTTGGAGGTTTGCCTCAAGTGCATCATGCCAGGAGAAAGCAATACTTAGCACATGACTAGCCTAAGCAAATATTTGGAAAAGGTTTAAACTTGAGACGTTTCTCTCCCTTCTTGCTAGATGCTTCATGTGAGGCACACGTACGCACGCACACAGCCCAGTGCCTATGTCTTGGCTCACCTTAGGATTCATGGACACAAAAAGCTTTCCTTGCCTTGCTGGACAAAAGGGAAAAGTCCATGGCAGTCAAGAGATTTTGAAAGGGGGAAAAGGCTTGGGGATTTTCTTTGCTCCTCTAGTTTTATCCCATATAAAGAAAACCATTATCTGTCCCTTGCATTTCTCACTGGGTGGGTGAAGACTTTCTTCTTCCAACAGGCTTTGGGGAACTGACTGCTTTTTTTCGGTCAGCCTAGTGGTTTAAACAAAAGTGTGATTGACACTTAGTTTAAAGATGACTAAATCTGCGTTAAAAGTTCCTGAGAATGTGTCTTGTGAGTTTCTGGAGTTTTCATGGTAATACAGATATTAAAGAGATTGACCTGATTCTACAGTGAGAAACTTCTCTCTGATTTTATGATGGGGCAAGACTCTATACATCTGTGCTTAAATGTCCCTATCTGAAGTGAAAGTCTTTGGTGTTATTGCTAGTTATCAGTTGCTCATTTATTTATTTTTTGCTCAGCATTTCCTTGTAATGTTACAGAAGAGATCTTAGGTTGAGTAAATTATTGGAAGAGCTGGGTAACCCAGACTGTAAGAGTCAATTGTTTGTTTAATGTGGTGACTGTGTGCGGATATGATTCACAATTACATTAGTACACATATTAGCAACAGGAAAATCTCTCCATGGATGAATATTTTTGTTGAACTCAAGACTTTTTAGTGCAGCTGCTGATGCTACTGGAAAGACTGATTCATTTACTCTGTCCAACTGTTCAAAGGACAGAAAAATAAACATTTTTTAAAAATTCCCGTCTTCAAGGAATTTAAAGGATGAACTAAGAGATAAGTGAGGGGAATATTTTCATAATCTTACTTCTGTGGTTAAAATAGTATGTGAGCTTTCAAGTCAACCAAGCTGTCTAGCAAAATGCAGAGTCAGGGAGAAAGGGAGAGGAGAGACAGTGAAGATGTACGGAGATAAGTTATTAACAAATGCAAATATTTTTATTACATTGCTGGCTGATTGTGCTTCAGGGCAAGGGCTAGTGGGTTCCCCTGTGCCTGCCCCACTGAAGGAAGGGCACCAGGGCTGTTCAGGAACACCTTCTGTTATCTTCTTCAGTCAGGCTGGCACAGGAAAACTTTATGCAGAACAGAGATCACAGTCCTTTCACACACAAAAACCTACCCCTGGCTATTATTATTATTTATTAAATTTCTATACCTCTGACAATTGCAGGGCGGTTTACAATATAAAAACACAAAACACATACCATAGTAACAAACAAACACCCGACCATACTTAGCCAAAGGCCTGGGAGAATAAGAATGCTTTTGCCTGGTACCTAAAGAGATGGAGCAAAAGTGGCAGGTGAGCCTCCTAGCATTTCACAAGCTGGGAGCAGAAAAGTCCCATTTTCATGTTGCTGCCCTCTGGACCTCTTGTGGAGGAGGCACACAAAGAAGGGCCTCCGAGGATGATCTCAGACTTCAGGTAGGTTCTTATGGAGAGAAGTAGTCCTTTGGGTATAGGGGCCCTGAGCCATTTAAGGCTTTATAGGTCAAAACCAGCACTTTGAATTAGACCAGGAAACTAATAGGCAGCCAGTGTAATGAGGCCAGGATCAGTGTAATATGCTCAAAGCGTCTTGCCCCAGCGAGCAACCTGGCCACTGAATTATTCACTATCTGACGTTTCTGAACTGTCTTAAGAGGCAGCCCTGTGGCTAACACGCTGCAGTAATCTAACCTAGAGGTTAGCTTTCCTCATTTCAGCACCCTACTTTGCAAATACATCCTTTTGTTCTTCCTATTGTTAAACCATCAGGATTCCGCAATCTTTGCTTTCTCAGAGATCAGCCAGGAGACCCTGATCAATCTTCTTCTCCCATGCTATAGAAAGTCACTCATCAGTTCCACTTCTTACAAACAGGAACACCCAAGACATTTTGCTGCCTGAAGGTGAAGGGCAAAGTGGTGCTTTCCAGTCCCATTCTATGCACAATGGCCAAATGGACTGCTACTTAGATCTTGCTTCAGTACTGGTGATAGGTTGGTGCCCTGAACTGGGCAGCAGACTAGTTTAGGTCAGCACAGGCCATGTAGCATGCACAGATCTGTCCTCCAACAGAGAGGACTAGCTGGGAGGCTTAGGAGGAACAGCTTGACATCTACTGTCTAAGGTGATCACCTCCCTTTGCTTAATGGTAGGGCCAGCCCTGCTTATGAATCATATCTGAAGTCTCCATTGAGTAAACTTTGCTGCTCCTATTTCCCAGTTTGCATTCTAGTGGTTATTTTGCACTTTTCATAGATATATAGTTTGGGGAAGAGACAGCCTAGGCCATATGATATGCATACACACTCAAAAAAGACTCGGACTTGAGGGCAAGTTTCCCAGAGTATTGCGCCCTAACAGTAATGCCACCAAAACCTGTATTTCCCAACTCAGAAAAAAAGAATCTCAGTAGTTCCTGATACTCGCCTCAAAGGCAAGAATTAGAGACCTCAAAATTCTTCTTTAGCTCAGATTTCAAAGCCAAGCTGGAGATACAATCCAGGCATCATTAACAGTTGCTTGCCCCCAGACCTCCAAACCTGCTCTCTCCTTCCCATCCAGCCACCGGGCTGGCAACTGTGGGAAATGGGATGCTGAGCTAGATGGGCTTTTGGTCTGATTCAGCAGGACTCTTCTTGTGTTCTTATGGGGTAGAGCAAAGAAAAGAGGTATTTTTCTCCCCCTCTCTGATGTTGAGTACACTGCTATAGTTTCAAGCCACACAGACAGAGCACTGGGAAATGTAAGTTTCCCTGCACCATTGAAAAATGTCATCCTTCAGTAGTGCTGGGGAAACTACATTTCCCAACCCTCCCAGTGCCTGGCTTGGCCATATCCTCAGGCCAAGAAGCAATGCCTGACAGTATCAATGGAGGACACAGCCAAGTCTAACTTTGTTTGGAATGGGGCTTAGAAAGTTAAAAAAAAAAAACAAAAAACCTAGGTCAGTTTTCCATGTTTGACTGGGAGTTTGCTACAGCACTAGCCCTAACCCATATTCCTGGGCATGTTTTCATAGCAAAACCAGGGACTAAAAACAGAACTTTAGTTTCTGTCTTCTAGGCAGCCAATGGATCTGATGGTAGCTGCTCAGCAATTTGTACTGTTGATCTCAAGATGATTTGGGGCACCAAATTAAAATCTTACAATCTCTGTGGCTCTGTGAAATAGCATGGAGTTCCCCTTAATGTGTCATGGTACAAATTTCTCTCTTTTGCAGTTCCAGTAGCTCTGAACAAGCTACAATCGTGTTGTGATTTTATCTCTATTGCGGGGGGGGGACGGGGGACGACACAAAACCAAGTGAAAAAACTGGCTGATTGATCTAGCAATACTAAAATATTTCATGCTTTTTCAAAAATTCACCAGAATTTCATTGTGGAGTTTCATGTATTAGGCATACAATAAAAGAAATTTACATTATATATAATACAAGAAAACATAATTAAATGTACGGTATCAATGCAAGAACAATTATGAAGCCTAAATTGAATAGTTGCAACAATATCATCATTAAAGCTGCCCCTATGCACCTGACTCAGAAAAAATACTTTAACTTCAATCACTTTCAAATTACTCCTAGGAGGCCTTCCCTTCTAAAGCTGAGAAATGATTTACACTTGGGGTTTTGCTTCCAGACTCAACCATAATTCCTTGAAATCCTGACAGTCTTTGGTGGAACCAAATTATAGAATTAATTTGTCAGAAGCTTTTATGTTGCAGCTTCAGTCAGATCTAAGCTAGATCATTTCCACTAGTGTTACATCATGGCTATTAACTAACTTAAATGTGGTGTTCATTTCTACATACTTTTCTGTCTGTGTCTATATTTGAGGTTAGTATTTTTCAGTTAGTAGATCACAGATAAATGGCAAATTGTCGGCGTGTTCCAATCCCAATCTAATCTAGGTGATGCTCCCAAGTCTGCTAGGGCAACAGTAATGGGAAATCCATTTGCGCAGAAGCTAAGATAGTTGATGGTGGTCTTTGCCAGTACACAATTATATGCTCCAATGAATCTGGGAGACTGTGTGGTCTTCTCCACCCCTCATGTGTGATCCACTCTGGAATTATGATTGCTGTCATCTGAAAATGTTCTGTTCCCTTCTGCCGCAAATATTCATTTTCTTCTTTCTCATTCCTCCTCCAAATCCACAATGAGAAAGCCACAAATAGGCCAATTTCTGCATCATTCAAACCCATCTAAGCTCACAGGAAAAGGCCACCATGAACCATTGTTCATGAAAAGAGAAATTTATGATGGCCCAAGTACAAACCTGGAACATTGCAGTGGTCTACAAATTTGCACCTTCTAGCTATATAAGTATCAAACAAACTGAAACTCTGCTTCTGTTATGAAATTTGGAATCTGTTGGGACCTAATAGTTCCCTTCCAAACCCAGCACCTCTGTAATTTTTTCCATCGTTGTCTCCCATACCAAAATAAAGTCAAATCCAAGCACACCCACTATAGATGGAGCATCGTTTGATCCAGTTGGAAAGAAATGCCACACTGATCTGTAGTGACTGATGCAGACTTGTAGCTCATTGTTCATTAGCCCATTACGTTTCTGCAAAATTATTGCTTTTAAAAGGCGTTCTAACAAATTAGTTTAGGAAATGACACTAAAAAGTTTCCTTCTTTCAAACCAGTTACATTGTCCTTCCCAAAAAAAGGAAAGGAAAGGAAAGCCGAGAAATACTAACTATAATGCCAGTAATTAGGTGCTATGTGATTTTTATTACATCACCATTTATTACAAATGTTTTTGTGGGTGGTACCAAGTGTTTGAGCAGGTCTGAGCCCGGCCGAAATTTATTAAATATTGGTGATGGTTATTGCAGGTTTGTGTCTTGTGATCCCTGGGCTGATTTATTTGTATGAAAACCAAAAGGAAACATATTGTAACACTTCCAGTGTTGTTCTCTTGCTAGTGTTTCATAACACAGACTCCTCCAGCCACCTCTTTAAAACTTCTTACACTTTGAAGAAAAGGGAGGGGGGAGGAGCAGACTAGGGAGGAGTCAAAGGGTCTGGTACCAAAGTGTAATAATAAACCAATCAGCATTTTCTTTCTAAAGCAAATCTATATTTTCCAAGTCAGGTGCCAAAATGCTATGTTACTAAATGAAAGCTCCAAAACTTTCAAATAAAATGAAATAAATTGAACAAACACAGCAGCAAAGTACAGCACCATGTTTGGACTAATATAGAAGAGGCAGCCTCCTCCCCCATGACCTATTGCAATATCTAAGATGAAATAGCCTTTTAAACAATACAGTAATTGCACATGTATGTGTGCCACATTTCATGGCTTCAGGGTCAAGTGCTGTGAAAGAGCTATCTCAGAGTACCCTGGGCAGTTTTCACTGCATCTTACTTGGCATTGTATACTATAAATGCCACACATTCAGCTGCAAATCATCAAGTGATAAGTCACTTCTACTATATAGATCAGCAATTCTTTAACTTTCTCATATCACGGCCCACTATTCTGATCTGTTGCTTATTTGCAAACTACCATGTTTTGTTACTTTATGGCCACTAGGATGGAAGCTGTTAAAAAAATTCATCACCTTACATACTTTGATATATCTAGGGCAGATCTACACTCGTGGTTTTTAACGCTAAAAAAAAGTTATAACCAAAAGCTAAAAAGTGATAGCCATATAATGACGTTGTTTACTAATGTTAGAAATGTCTTATTAAAATGTGACACCAGAGGGCACTGCAGAGCAAACAGCTACTGGAATCCAGGTAGACCTTGTGGGAAGAAAGCAAAACCAAAACCAAACGGGACTCTTCCTGTCATGATGTTTAAAAGATGACTGTAGATCCAGCCCTGGTTTGGCACTGGTCATGTTGCCCCTGAACCATTGGCCTCCTTAGGGTCAAACTAGACCTGATGTGGCAGCCTCTGTTTGGAGCCCTGGCATCTTTTTCTAGAGGACTGGTGGTCTGATTAATTAGAGGCATCCGTCATGGATGCCCTCGTTGAGATTCCTGCATTGCAGGGGGTGGACTAGAGAACCCTCAAGGTCTCTTCCAGCTCTACAGTTCTGTGATTCTATGTTCCTAAGTTCCAGCCTTGAAGTTTTTATCTTTAGCTCTGCCATACCAACAAGCTCTTCTCCATGGCCATGGTAGAAACTGATCGTGGAAAAAAGAGTTGTGGAAAGAGCTAAGGCTCAATATTCTTTTTTGAGCATCCAAACCGCAGTATTTTGTACTTTGGAAACAATTTCCTTAGATGGCGCACCCTGTTGCAATTATTTCTGTCGTTTCATGAGTGTTATAGGCATATATACGTAATTGCCATCATGTGAATGAAAATTAGAGAGGCCTTTTCTGGTTCTTATACCATTTTGTAATGTAACGGTTTATCATATTTTTTAATGCTTTGGAGACTAAGTGCTTGTTCACCATATTTTAACATATTTCATCAAGCCTTTTTGTTGCTGCTGCCCTTGTTAAAGGGGAAGACTGTGAGTACTGAGCAAGGCTATTCTGCCCTAGACAGGAAAGCCAAAGCATTTCACGGACATGTCGCAGATTGACTCCATTTCTTTATTTTCTGCTTCCACAATAAGTACTCTATTCCAGCATTTATTTGAGGAATGAGAAGCACAGATGGAGAAATATGAGCATCATGCTTCACTGACAAGGGGGGAAATCTTCTGCACTGCAATATGCCCTTTGTGGTGGCCAAGTGCTGTCGTCACTGAGGTTTCCAGGGGCTGAGAAGGAAGTGGAGTCGGCTGCAGCCATTGTGCTTGTGCAATCCAAATCGGGAAGAAGAACATGGAGAAAACATTTGTCATGTAAACAATGAACTGTCTGCAGAAGCGGAAGATGTGTGTAGTGACAGGAATATGAGAATTAAACGCCACTGGATAGAATAGAAATGTTTTACAGAAGTTAATTTATAGGATAGGATGTTGACTTCAGTTTGCTTGGCCTGACTGGAAAGGACAGACTCTACTGTAAACAAGGAATATATGATGGTGTGTTATAATGTTTTCATTGGCATGAATTTGGGATAGATCTTGTATTCCTATGAGGAAAGCATACAAAACTGCTTTCCTACTAAATTCTGATTACTCACTGTGTACTCCATCCAACACATAACTCTGTCAGTGTCTTTCTAAACATCTATTTTCTCTCTTTATGCAAAGGACTTAGGCAGGCTACAACTAGACGTATCAACAAATTTTCACTACAAGTAGAACTGGCAATTCTGGCTTGAGCAAATCATCTGAAGATCTTAGAGGGAAACAAGAAGCATTTTAATTAGATTCAGCACTTTTTTTCTTTAAAATGTTTAGGGCTACTCTCATTTTGACCCAAGAAAATCACCATTTTATAGTTCAAATTGGGAAAAATAAATACAGTAAATGGACAAAAGTAAAAAGATTCACAAGATATTTAGGGGTATGCATACCCCTGAGTCCCCCCCCCCAGAAAAAAGCACTGATTAGACTAGTGGCATTTCTCCAAATTGGGGATTCACAGATCCCTATGTTTCTACTAAATTTTGTCTACAAGAAAATTCTAAGGTGAATTTGGAAGTTTCTGAACAGCAGAACATTCAAAGAACATACTTTTAAAACATTTTGATATGACCAGTGGAATTTCTCAGAGGACTTCTGTGCATCTGCAGTTACCTTATATAGCTTCATGTTATCCACACAACAAATCAGAGAAATGGATTTAACTGCGGTCTAGTTCTACTAAGGTTGTAAACCAAAGTCTGAGCCATCATAACACAGTTTTCTTTTATAGATTAGGGGTTCATGAGGTGCAACAAATAGAGTGTTAGGTTTAGACCTAGAAGATCCAAGCTGTGAAGTGGGGACACTCTGGCCCACAGTCTGACTCCATCCCATGAGGCCATCCGTTCCTTCGCATTCTGCCTGGACCATGTCCCTCAATTCAGACTATGCATTCTTCCAAACCATGTTCTTGCTAGATCTGCTATGCACCAGTTTCAACTGGTGCCCAGCTGGAGTCATCACCCGGCAATCAGCAGTCTCTTGCTGCAGTCCTGGAAGCGGGCACCCCTTCTGCAAACCTGCAAAGCAGCCCCTAGAAGAAGACATTCTGAAAACCACATTGTTTTTGTAGCCAGTTTGGGGGCCTTCTGTTTAGAAAACCAACTCAAGACACTTTCCCACCACTACTTTCTTTCCATTATTGGGAACTTACACCAAGTTGTATTTGGTTTGGTGTGTGGCCAAACAAAGCTCCTTTGGTCTCTATGGTATAGGATTTGACAGAAAACATAACATATGGGGGGAGTTCTATATTAAGCCTTTTTCCTTTCTCCCCATTTTCCCATCAGAAAATATAAAACTAAAATATTGGTAATATAAATCCTTCTCAGTTCCAATTTGCACTCTGGTTATTTATATGCTTTAAATTTGAGCAACAGAGAGAAATTCAAAGTAATGTAAACCTCTATAGATAAACTTCAGTATACTTTGAGAAAACTTCTTTTTGAAATGGGCAGAATGGTCCACATTATATCTACTGGCTTGCTGAAAATGTTGTTATTCTCTTTACAGTGCTAATATATCGATGCATGTGCTGCTTTATAGAATACAGTGGTACCTTGGTTTACAAACTTCATCTGTTCCGGAAGTCCGTTCTTAAACCAAAGCCATTCTTAAACTGAGGTGGTTTCCCTAATGAGGCCTCCCGCTGCCAGTGCCCTTCCACTGTTCAGCTTCTGTTCGTAGACCAAGGTAAGGTTTGCTAACAGTACTTCCGGTTTTGCGGAGTTCTCATATTGAATTGTTCATAAACAGGGCTGTTCTTAAAACACTGTAGTCTAAGAAGAAGAAGAAGAAGAAGAAGAAGAAGAAGAAGAAGAAGAAGAAGAAGACCGCCACTGGAAGAGGCTATAGAGATTTGTATCTCAACTCTTCTTCCAATTCTACTTCTTTTCTTACCTAGAGTAACAGCTCAGATTTGCGTATCTTTTCCATTAAGTTTAAATAACTATTAAAAGGAGAGAGTATTTTAAAACCCAGAGCAATCCAGTGAGGTCAGAGGCACAAACCTCGTTGAGATAAATAGGCTTTAATTCATCCAGTGCAACAAGGAAGAATGTACTTCATTTGAAATGAAGCCTTGTTGAAAAGAAGAGCCTTGATGAGATCAGATTCATTCTCTTGCACAACTCCCATTCATTTCCATGGAGCTGGCACAAAAGAAAATGCCTAACGCCTCGTGCCCCCAAAAGCCTGTACTCAGATAATAGAGCCTTGAGTCAGCACTCATATTACATTATAACACATTCTTTCTGATCTGCTCATTTGACCACTAGATAATTGCTTTTGTTGATGATCAGGCAGCTCTGGAGAAATGTTGGAAGAAATTGGAAGCCTGGTTTGAATCTGCTGAAATCACAGGAGCTACAGCAGGAATTAATTTAGTCTAGGGATGCTGCCAGTATCGAAAGAAAAGGGTGAAACCCTAGTCTTTATTCTTTTGCATATGGTAATTCATTAGTGACTGGAGACAAGTGGGAGAGGGGTTAGGACTGGATCAGAAGTAATATATAATATGCTTGCAAAATCCAACTTAGGACAAGCAACTCTACTAGAAAAGATAGTAGAAATTGGTTTTGGGTGGTGTTGTTGTTGGTCAGTCTCATATTCTTGGTGGAAAGGATACTTGCTGAGTAGAAAAGCATCAGCAGATGGTGTGCTGGGGCTGTAGAGCTCATATGACCTCCATCAATCTGAGTTGCTTCATCATGCCAGGGTGGAGAGGGGGAGGGGTGCAAGGCTGGCCCTGTGCAAACGCTCCAGAAGCAGCACAAGATTGGCTCCACTGGCACATTTGCACCCATATGCAGAATTCATCATGTGAAATGCTGGACTGGATGAATCCCAAGCTGGAATTACGATTGCCGGAAGAAATATCAACAACCTCAGATGACACAACTTTGATGGCAGAAGGTGAGGAGGAATTAAAGAACCTCTTAATGAGGGTGAAATATGGTCTGAAGCTCAACATCAAAAAATGAAGATCATGGCCACTAGTCCCATCACCTCCTGGCACATAGAAGGGGAAGAAATGGAGGCAGTGAGAGATTTTATTTTCTTGGGCTCCATGATTACTGCAGATGGTGACAGCAGTCACTAAATTAAAAGACGCCTGCTTCTTGGGAGAAAAGCAATGACAAACCTAGACAGCATCTTAAAAAGCAGAGACATCACCTTGCCAACAAAGGTCTGTATAGTTAAAGCTATGGTTTTCCCAGGAGTGATGTATGGAAGTGAAAGCTGGACCATAAAGAAGGCTGATCGCCGAAAAATTGATGCTTTTGAATTATGGTGCTGGAGGAGACTCTTGAGGGTCCCATGGACTTGCGTTCTGAAGGAAATCAGCTCTGAGTGCTCACTGGAAGGACAGATCTTGAAGCTGAGGCTTCAATACTTTGGCCACCTCATGAGAAGAGAAGACTCCCTGGAAAAGACACTGATGTTGGGAAAGATGGAGGGCACAAGGAGAAGGGGACGACAGAGGACGAGATGGTTGGACAGTGTTCTCGAAGCTACCAGCATGAGGGAGGCAGTGGAAGACAGGAGTGCCTGGCGTGCTCTGGTCCAGGGGGTCACAAAGAGCCAGACAGGACTAAATGACTAAACAACAACAACCTCACTGCCACCACAGCCTCTCCTGGTACGCTGCAGGGACTCGGCTGGGCAGAGGTCAAGTGAGCAGCACAGCCCGCCCCCAGAGGGTCTAGCAAGGAATCCTTGGCAGCATGCAAGTTATTTCAGAGTTGCAGACCAGAAGAATCTCGTGACCTTTAAAAGCTATGAATTTTTAAACTGTCCTGTATTTCACAGTTTGTCCTGTATCTCCCCTGTTTCTGTTCTGCTTTTGTTCTCTTGCTTCTTCTCTGCCAAGTTAAGGATTCTCTCTAAACGTTTGCCTCTGCTCCTATAGGAAAGGTATTGCTGGCTTGGCTGGAGAAACCTCCTTTTGCTCCTTTCCTTTCTCCTTATTCCCTCTCCGCATCCTGCCCCCAAGGAGGAGCAAATCAGGGCAAGGCTTCTATGTTCTCACTTCCGGTTCCCTGCAGCTTTGGTGCAGGTTACGATTGTCATCCACAGAACTTCATTCTGGGAGCACCAGAGAGTGGCAGGTTCTGAGGCACAAGAAACAAGTAATTTTGTGTCAGTGTAGCCCTGAAGCCCCACATGATGTTTGAGAGAGGAGGGTGGGGGAGAAGTATCTCCCCACAAGGGTTGCCCTCCCCACTGCCCCTAATATTATTTTCTCTCCTTCATAAATTTAATATGTGGGACATAGTTCATCCCCACATCAGAATACGTCCCCCTATTTATTTTTTGCCCTGGCCTGCATGTATCACTGTACAGTACTGCGCATGTGTGCAAGGATATGTGAAAAGTCATGCATTTAAGCTCTGGGTAGCAAAGCACAGACAAATTCACAAATTTATGTGTGGGTGCCATCCGGTTAGGCTGCAATAGACTTAATGGATTGCTTTGAAATAATTTCAGCACCAGGTGTGTGTGTGTGAAATCCTCCCCCATCCCACCCCTGCTTCCTCCATCTTGCCCTGTACTTTGCAAGAGCAAAGGTAGCAACCCTCAGTCTACTTGGGTCTCATTTCAGTCAAAAGGGGAGTGATCTTCCAGAAAGAGAAGAATCCCAATCAATTTGCGAGGGGTGAGGTGATCCCCTGGGTCTGCTTTACTGCTGGATTTAGTATGATTACGTTTTCTAAAAGAACATTATCTCCTGACACATCCTTTGTTTTATCAACTTTGTTCTGTAAAATAAATCTTTCTTATTTCTTCAAGATAGTGATCCCCATTTTGGATCAGGTTTCCTGTACCCATGCTACAGTTGTATTCTGGAAAGACTGATACGTTTGTCCCTATCTTGTAGGGCATCTTGCAAATGTTAAGGGATAAGTGAAAGTGGAGGGCGGAGATTTGAGATGTGTGGATCAAAGCCATTAAGGTTTGAGTTGGTGCTCAAATCCTGCTAAAAACTAGCCACTCCCAATTCATAAACCTATAAATTAAGTCAGACTTTGGTCAGAGGGCTGCATTAGATGATCCAGTACCATAATGTAATAGCTGTGAGTTTCATAGCTATTACAAATTATTTTCCCAGTGTAAAACAGAAGATACACTGTGTGCAAGTTTATATCACAGATACCTATTCTGTATGAGTGGATAGATGGATGGATAGACAGATCTGTAGAAAATTTGAGAGAGCGAAGGTCTTACATTATACCTAAGAGACCGTAAGCATTTCCTCTTTTATTATTGGCCAGAGTTGCCTTTGGACATCTTTTGCACCTCCTGTAAATATAGTTCCCCACAGTACTTTTATGCTGCTTTAATGGACTGGTGCATCTTCCATCAAACCACTGAAATTCAATTCCATCGTAATAGGTCGTCAGACTGAGAAAATGTTTCCTAAATGCCCACATATTTCTTTTTGTGATTTCTTCCCTCTGATCATACCTTCGCCCTGTTTCTCTTCCCTGGGATCACCTTAAACTATTCCTTTTGCTCTTAGGTGTTGGTTTCTATCTAATGCACAGTGGAATTTGCTATATTCTACTTTTTGCTTTCCCAGCCAAGCAATATGTAATCTATTCTCTCCATTTTTCTTCATCCCCTCACCAGTCCTTTAATCATTTCTGCTGTCTGAAGTCCCTCCAACTTGCTGTCAGTTCAAACCACGTACGATGTGATGGTAAGTATCACAGCAATAGCTTCACATTTAGGATTCCAGAACCTCATCAATCCTCACCACTGTTATGCCTCAACCTATCATATCACCGGACAAAAATAGAGACTGGTCAGAGAAGTAGAGAGCTTAAGTAGCCCAGAAGTTTTTTAAAAAGACAATATGAAGCCATGAGAACTGGACAAGAAAACCCATTACATAGGATCAAGGGAGCCACTGAGACACACCCTAACAGTGTGAGTGAGGAACAGTGCAGAAATATCCCATATAATAAATTGTTGAGATAGAGAGCTTTCTTCAGGGCATCTAGCTGACCAATTCCTCTGCAATTGTTCTGCTCGTAATATTCCATCTGTATCAACATGTCAGGGACCACACATGGTTATAAAGTTGTATAGAGCATGCTGGACTGAAAGAACTTAGAAGGCCCAAGGTCTTCACATCTAGCAATAGCATGGGTTGTGCTTGTTAGACCTACAGGCAAGCATACTGCAGGACAGTAAGAGCTGTTTGGGCTCTCGAAGGTGGTAGACTTTCCTTCACTGAAGGTTTTTAACTAGAGGTTGGACGGCCTTCAGTCATGGATGCCTTGGTTGAGATTCCTGCATTGTGGGGGTTGGACTAGATGATCCTTGGGATCCCTTCCAACTCTAAGATTCTATGATTTTAGACCATTCAACAAGAGCAATGAAGTCAGCCACCACCTAATGTGAGATATGATCTTGGCACAGAAAAAGCTGTCCCTCAAAACACTTTTCAATAAGTTAAATGAAAAGCTGATTGCTATAGAAGAAGTTTCAGATTATTTCAGAGTTCTGCTTTTATAGGCTTTCAGTTCAGTCATGTACTTTTGCTTTGGGAAAATCTACATACATAGGCCTACCATACTACCCAAGTTGATTTTCTTTCTTTTGTCTCAGAATATCATTTTTGTCAACTGCTGTAGAAGCTATGGATGTCACAGATTGCAGAAATCACAATATGAGCATGGTCCTAGGGCCAAACTACTGACAAAGTCTCCTCCCCTGAGGGCTAGCCCCACCATGAAGCAGAGCAGGGTGGTTTCCTCAGGCAGCTGAGTGTTAGGAAACAACAGCAAATTGTTAATTTATTATTATTATTTTAGTTTTGTTGCCAAGGAGATGAATTTATGGGATTTCAAAATAACTTGTCTGGAGGTGAAGAGAGGCGACTATGCATCTTGACTAGGAAGGTGGTAGAGGGAAAAGCTATAATCAAAGACATTTATATGCTTGTTTTCTCAGTATTTCTGAGCATATAAAAATACTGCTAGTAGGTATTTGACTCTGCATGCATAACCAAGCAATTCACCCCTCACGTTTGGCACTGCAGTCAGTGCGCAACATTGAACCAGGCTGCCAAGAGGAGTCCATTTTATCTTTGGCAAGCCAGAGCTTTGTAGCTCACTGGCAGTATGATGGTTCCTACATAACACTGTGTTAAGGACCCCTTATCTTAAAGCATGGGTAGACAAACTAAGGCCCGGGGGCTGGATTCGGCCCAATTGCCTTCTAAATCCGGCCCGCGGACGGTCCGGGAATCAGCGTGTTTTTACATGAGCAGAATGTGTCCTTTTATTTAAAATGCATCTCTGGGTTATTTGTGGGACATAGAAATTCGTTCATCCCCCCCCCCCCAATATAGTCTGGCCCCCCACAAGGTCCGAGGGACAGTGGACCAGTCTGCTGAAAAAGTTTGCTTAAAGTATCCAGGACCTGCCAGATAGCTCTTACTTATGCTTATGAGAAAACACCCATTGTGAGATCTCTTCTTGTTTCTCTAACCCAACAAAGAAAATGTCTCACAAAATTGCCTCAACATTTGATTGCCCTGCTTACCGTATTTTTTGCTCTATAAGACTCACTTTTTCCCTCTTAAAAAGTAAGGGGAAACGTGTGTGCGTCTTATGGAGCGAATGCAGGTTGAGCAGCTATCCCAGAAGCCAGAACAGCAAGAAGGATCGCTGCTTTTGCTGCGCAGCGATCCCTCTTGCTGTTCTGGTTTCTGGGATTCAGAATATTTTTTTTCTTGTTTTCCTCCTCCAAAAACTAGGTGCGTCTTGTCGTCTGGTGCGTCTTATAGAGCGAAAAATACGGTATTTCACAAAAGACTTGCCCTTCATGGAACTCCAGTGCGTCTTCTTATTCATAATGGATGTGTTGCTTTTTAGCTTCCCAAATGGGGCTGGTACTTCTATGCCGACTCTGTGTGCTTGAAAGTGTCACTGTATCCTGCACAATGGCCTAGCATTACTTCATGGGAGGAGGAGGGGAGGAGGGAACATGGACCACCATGTGTTTTGCAGCTGTATAAAGCCAGCTCTGTGTACAGTTTTTTTCCTAATGACTGTAAAACCTGCGCTGTATCATAGTCTCCTGGTGATTGCCCTACAAGCAGAGCTCCTGGACCTTCCAGAAGGTTGTCATTTCACCTCAGAACGGCACACAGGCTTGAGGTGAAGCCAAAAAAGATTACAGCATAATCCAATCCCCAGGGAGGGGTAATTTCTTTTTTTAAAAGGGGACACTTTTTCTGACTTGCAGCCAAAAATAAATAAATGTTGTAAGAATAATGTAATGTTTTTAGAAGAAATGGTGATGGAAGGAGAAGGCCTCTTTCCATATCAGCGTATGAAGGAGAGAAAAATGAACTTGAGTTTTTGACTGGTGAGCAAAGCAGCCTGGATTGCAGTGCTTAAGTTCTGAAGTATTCTTATCAAGAGGCTTGAAGCTGGGAGAGTCAAAACCATATTTTTCAGGAGGAAAGTATATATATTAAACACAAGAGCTATGGACATGGAAGCCGCCAATATAAATGAAGTCTTTGCAAGGAGCCACCATCTCTCAGCCTCTCCCCCCCATCTGCAGTAATGGGAATGAATAATAAGGCTAATATCCACCTTACAGGATTGTTGTAAAGATTACTGGGACGTTTTTGAAGCTGCCTGAATACTCAAAAGTGTGTTGTATGTAAACATTCGTTCTTCCTAATCATTTATGCAATATATTTCGGTATAAGAAATGTTTCAACAAGTGACCTTGTTCATCTTCAAAACAGCCCAGGGATGTGCCTTAGCTGAGAGGCTGTGGCTTACTCACAGGTCAGAGAGCATTTGCACACGGCAGGAGTCTGAATCTCAGTTTCATCCACCGAGACCACATGCTGTGCGGCATATTTGTCCACACAAACTACTGACAAAGTCTTCCTTGTCAGTTCATACTTAGGTTCTGATCATCTGTCATTAATAGACACCTTGATGACTGGGATGGGTAATAAAAGCCCATGCATTGCGGTGAGGATAAAAAATGAAAGCGGAGGGGAGCTCTACAGCGTCTAGTGCAGTGCTGCCTGTTTCCAGTTCCCGTTGGGAAAGTGCTGTTTGCGTGGAGGGTCCTCTTCCTTCCCCAAACTGCCAAACCTGACCCTTTTGTGACCTGCCAGGGCTCTGTGTAATTAGCATGATTAAAGGCTCCAGCATGACTTTAGCGCTGAAAATCAAAACCACAGGATTGCATAGTTTGCTGAATAATGCAACTCACTGTGATTATTTGTGTCATTTTAATCATTTCAACTATTACCCTATGGCTTGGATTTGGGTCGCTGGTCGTAATAGATTGCCAGTTCCCATTTTAACCGTAAATCATGACAGAAATGCTTCCATTGCAAAGGGAATATTGACTTGTGGATAAGATGGTGGTGCTAGGAGGAGGGGTTTGAATTTGTTAGGTGCTGGGGAGCGTTTTGGGACAAACCAGCCTTGTAAAAAAATGGGTAGGCAACACTTAATGCATGGTAGAACCAATCATTATTAACATATATAACATCATCTGTGTACATGGCTCTGTACATAATTAAAATCATAACATCTACCCTGAAGGCATACAATCTAAAAGCTGTTAATTAATTGACAACCAAAACAAGGTTTTAAAATCTGCAAATAACGTTATAATCTGCATATAGTGGTATAATCATAACATATTTCCTAAGAGCCACCCACTGCAATCTGCTGCAGTTTTCGAAACTCCCATTGTTCTAGGCGCATTTTGTGACAGGGAATTTCATTAGCGCAAGCAGTTTCTGAGTTCTGGGCACAGTATTGCAACTAAGATTTCAGATTAAAACTGCCGAGTGGAAGGAAAGGAAGACCTTTTTCTGCCTCTCCATTTCCAGCTCCTTTCTGAAGACTGGAGAAGAGGCTCTCTTAAGAATATTAGGGGGCTGTGTAGGACACAAATGCATGTAACTTGTACTAGAGCCAGAAAATTCTGTTAGCTCCACTGAAAGTAAATAAACTAACATATACACTTATTATGCCCACATTTCCTACAATACTTACTTTTATTTCTTTTCCGTGTGTTCAGTTGTGGTAAGATTTGCAATTTTCAATGCACATTAGAGACTCTTTTGATTAGATCTTGGTGGCATCATTCTCTTTCAGGGATGAAGATCTAGAATGTAGTACCGAGACCATCACACAGATGTTTATGGTTTTCCAAAATCTCACCATGTAGTGGTTCATAGACCACATGAAACTGTCCGGTACAAGACACTTGCAGTGATTTTATGGTAACAACAAGGAAGGGATGAATACAGTCAAAGTTTCTACTTCCGAAATACCACTGTAAAGATTACACAGTAAGTTGGCCACAACTTGAGTTTTTCACTTGTGACAAGTTGAAAACTGGCTAGTGATCTGAAAGAGGAAAGTGTTTCCATTCATTTGGAACACCTGGATAGAGAATGAATGGACAGCGCATCTACAAAAGAGCTCTCTGCTCTAAGGAAAAGAGCTTTATTGAGCACAGCGACAACTCTGCCTATTGAATGGGAAGAAACGGAAAATCACTGTGACCTATTTTCTCAAAAGATATAGCAACTCAGTCCATCTCTTCTCTGGCACCATAGTGCTTAGTACTAAACTAATCCCAGCTGTTCCACACATAGTAAAGAAAATGGTTGGAGTGGCTGGACTCAGGACTTCCCTGGGCAGAAGAGCTCAGTAAGAGGAGCTTCATGCTTAATAGCTGGAACAATGCTTGTTAGTTGCCATTGTTTCTAGTCACCTCTTTCACCAAGACAAGCTGATCTCTACGTATGGTATATTGGCCACGGTAGAACTAACACAGTCCTGAGCAGTATGCAAGTTCTTGGCTCAAGAGGCATTGAAATAAATCAAGGAAGCTGCAGCGTCTGTTGGTACAATAATAACAGTGGGTGATTGTAATGAAACCAACATTAACTGGTCAAATAGCACATCTGGGATGATTTTGGGAAGCAGCTGCTGACTACCATGAAAAATTGCTTTTTAAAGGCAACTTATTTTAGGATTTTATAGTGAAGACTGAGACTTCTGTAAAAGGGCAGGATCTAATATATAACGTGTGAACCTGGGAGCGTCGCTTGGCAAGGAAGAGGTGACATGTTCTTAAACAGATGGGGAAGGTACAGCCCACCAAGTTGACCTGTGCAAGCCCCACTGATGAATGCGAGTTGTACAAGAGCACAGAAACACACCTTTTCATCTAAGCAGGTCTTGTCAAGAGAACTTCTTGGTAAATGGTGCCCTTCATCTATAAAAGGTTCGCAAATCCTTGGCCATGTCATAGACTCAGCTTGGGAAATATGGGTGTTAAAGCTTAAGAAACTTTTAAAAATATGTTTGCTATAAGAAAAAACAGAAAACTCACTTTCCTCCTGAGTTCCAAAGCTTTTGAGTGTGAATATCTGCCAATAATAGTGAAAGTGTTTCCAGTTTTGACAATCATTTAATAGTAATAGATGTTCAGGGGCTGCTTTCATTCCTGTATTAGCAGAATCATATGCATGCTTACTTATAAATGCTCACTGAGGAAGTTGTTACAGGACTGCAGTCTTAATTTTAAAATATTTTATAACAGTATTTTACCATTTAAAAACATTGGGTTCTTTCCAACCTCTGTCACATGCAAAGAGGGAGGGGGTAGGGGGAAAAAAGATAGAAATGTATCTGCAGATATCCTGTGGAGAGCAGCAAAATAATTATCTTGCCCACCTGGCAAGAAGATCTGCCCAAGAGGTCTACCAGATGAGTCCACGCTTACATACATGAGATCTAATCTCTGACTTCCCAAAACAGGGCCTTCTTTGCTGTGGCACCACAGTTATGTGCTATAGAGGCATATCAGACGACATGTCCAATGAGGTTTAGAGGTTTTTTTTTTGGAAGATCTTCCTATTCTTCTAAGCTTTTTCTAGCAAGTTATTGATAAGAGTCTTAAAACCGGGTTCCCTGAATTGCTGTTTGATCCTTTCCTGCTCCATTAGTTTCTATGTATTTTTTAAATGATCTGCTTTAAAAAATATATATTTACATGATCTATACATTTTATAAAGAAATTAATAGGTGATGCCAAAATAAGTAACAACATTGAATGACTTTTTCAATCTTTGTTAAGTTGAAAAATTCCTGCTAACCTATTTTAAAGGCCATTTTAAAAGTAAATTAAGAGAACAGCCTTTTTAAAGAGGAAGTTAAAGAGCAACATGAGAAATTCACATCCAGTAAATCATCAGGGCCAGAGAGCCTTCACTGAAGGGTTGTGAGAGAAATTAAGTGTGAAGCAGATGAGGGATTGAAAAATAATAATAATGTATTAGATGTCCTCAAATATAGCTGTTATTCCTGGAGATTTGCAAGTCTGCCCACCAAGTACTTATTTTTAAATAAAGAATCCAAGGAACATCTTGGCAGCCCTTACTTCAAACCAGGAAACCTCCTTTCAGTAGCGAAAAAAGTTACCATGAATCAAGTTAATGCTAAACTACTACTACATTTGCAGAATGTGTAACTATAAGGGCCAAACCCACACATGACTCTGTATGGAAAAAACATACTTTTATGTCTTGTTAAAAATATTTCAGAAGAATTGCTATGGTAGATGGAAGTGCTGCTTCAATGCAGTCGCTTGGCTTTTTATTCCGCATGATCAGAATAAATCTGTGAGGTTTAGAATCTAGTAGAAAAACTGTTAAACTGGCCAAACCAGTTTGTTACCCTCATCAGCATCTTAAGGAGTGGGCTAGATTGGCATATTGCTGGCTGGATATGCTTCCAAGAGGATGAGGGGCTTTTCCCGCCTCACCAACTGGGATGCCACATCATCCTAGGAAGGGGAACAATAGGCTGGGGGGGCTGTTTTGTGTGTGAATTTTTGGGTGATGCAGAGAGCTGTAAGGGGACGCAGAGAGACTTGATCTCTCTGTGGACTGAAGCCAAAGCTATATGGCTATAGGACATGGCCAACTCCTAAGGGCAAGGTCCCTTCACCCACCCAACCCCACCACCACCACTGCGTTGCCATTCGTTGTTCCCAAACACCCTCCAAAAATCCACAAAGGGTAGCAGGGCTGCTGTGGCAGCAACCATCTTCCACACAAACTCTCAAAGTTCCCTCCCGTTGGAAGAGAAGAGGGTGACTTTGCAGCCAGTCATAGTGGAAGTGGAAGTACCTTCAAATTTCTGGAACTGTTCTACATACCAATATCTTCCCTCAGGTTGGTGTCTTGCCCATTTTGATTCATAACTGGCCTTCCAGAAGAGCTAGAGGCTTACCTTTAAGAAATAAAAACTTGGGCGCCCTGTGCAATTACTCCATACGCACCATGGCTCGGCTGGCCTTCTTTCTGTGGCAGCCCCAGCCTCAGGAGGGGGGAACTCTAAGGTGAAGTGGAGTTCAAAACCTGCCTACAGTAAGAGAGAGCTTGGTAGGTTTGAAGGAGCATTACACAGCACTTGGTGTTTTTAGTTGGTTCGTTTTAAACCTGAAGCAGACGGGCCTTTCCATAACTTTCTGCCTATGCATGAAAAGGGAGTTTGGGGAGGGCGGTATTGAGTTAAAAGATGAAAGGTGAAAGAGTTCAGCCTTTTGTTAGTCCCTTTATCTTGGTCAAGGCAACCCAAAGTGACTTACATGCAAACAAAATCCCACATAGATTCATTAAAACCAAGGAGAAGGGATAATATATTAAAAATATCCCACACACTTCTATTTGGCCACAGATGGTTAAAGGCCAAAGGCCTGGTTACAGAGGAAAGTTTTTGAATGTCAGCCTGTAATAATTTCAACTTTGCAAACAACAAGCCTGAGGGCTGTCTGAAGGAAATGACTGCTCTGCATTCAGTTCAGAGAAAAGTACTAGATAAGAGAAAGCAGGGTAATGTTGCTTTTGCACAGAGCTGGTCCAAGACATTCTGCTGCCTGAAGCAAAAGGACGAGATGCCTCTGCCCATTCAAAGCTGCCTGAAGGCAAACTGGCATCAAATTGTTCTTCAAGGCTGGTAATGGGGACAATCTTGTCCGCTGCAGCTAAGGAGAGCAGAGCAGCTTGGGGGGTGTAGAGCAGGCTGCATGGTACACACAGAGTTCAATCCTCCAGCCATCAGAGGTAGCTGCCTCGCTCTGTCTGATGGTAGTGGTCACCCTGCCTTTTCGCAGTGTGGAAAAACAGAATTTTGTGGCCATTAGCCGATTGCCACAGACATCACTTCCCACAAATCAAGAAATTGGAAGGGAGCATATTCTGATAAGGAAAGCAGAACATACATCACCCTGAAGGCAAGAAGGTGATAGAGTGAGCATACTGGAAGCAGATACCCATCTGTTTCTTTTGTGTTTATAAGAGAGAAATGGAAGAGAATTTCATCCACTTAAAAACTAGCTTTGGGGACTATCCTGAAACATGTGGTTTATTCTGTTATGGTTATTTAAGCAAAGAAGTGTCTAAATGGGCTTTGATCACATTTTGCACAATTCCCTAATGGTGAGCATGAAAAGCCCTCGGGATTTGGGCAGGACTGTTATGATTTGTAGTAGCTATGGGAAAGGGCGTGTCGGGAAAACAGTCCTCTGTTCAGCAACAGTCAAGGCATCTGCCCCAAATTAAGTTAGAGATCTGAGGAAATTTCTCTTAGTCCCCAGCACCATTTAATAGGGTATCCTACTTGCGACCCTTCTAGAAGGGAACCATTGTTTTATCTCCTTTTACAAAAACTTCCCTTGAAAACACACAATTACAGATAATACTAAATGCAGCCATTTGTCAAGGTACATGAGTTTATGGGTTCCGAAACTCCTATCATCTATCAACATGTAGCAACATTTGCAAGGTAATGCTTGCCCAAATATGTTAACACTGTATAAAACCTATATAACCAGGGAGCAAGCAAAGGCATCATTTCAGATTGGGGAAGAGCTTTTGGTGGTGCAGTGCAACTTTCTCAGCAAAGGGCCGTACTTGGATACATTCAAGATTAAGAGGCATTCTTGTGATTACCCTTTATTCCTCTCAAGAACCAGAAACTTAGGTCTTCCTGCAGAATAATTACTTCTGATCTGAAATATACCTGTGAAATGCAGAGAAGGGAGTGGATGATTGTTTTCCTTCCCTAAATGGTGCCTTTAGGTACAGGTTCTTATTATGCCAACAAATCCCTAATGGACATTTTATTCAAATAGGACAATTTAACCCAAATACAATCATAGGCAAATTTGGAGGGAGCCAGCCAAGCATTCCATTGCTAAGGACAATGTGGTTATATTCCCCTTCCATAAAAAGGTTCAGTGATAGAAAAAGCCAATGAGAGAACTGTTGGAACCAAGAAGAGGGCTCAGGAAAGTGCGTGTTCACTGTCTTTCCCGCTTCAAAACACTTTGCGGATGTGAGGAACTGAAACTCAGAGTTTCGTTTGGACATCTTGTGGGTCATCTGAATGGTGATACGTTGAATTGTGCAACCAAATCTACCAAAAATACTAAAATGGATCCGTTCATTTAACAACTGTTTCCAGAACAGGAAACACAAAGCAAGCATAATAAATCTGAAAGGGACTCCCAGAATCATCAAAGCTGAGCCCCTGGATTATGGTAAAATGCACTCATCCACAACATAAGTGACAGATGTCTTTGTCTTTGAATAAACTCAGTGAACCGAAATCCAGGAACCTCCTTAGACATCTTGTTCTGTTGCCCAAATGTGTACATAATGACAAGATTCTCTCAATACATAAGGGACAGTTCCTATCATAAACACTGGATGAAAATACTGAGGAAATTCAAGAAATATATTTCTGTTCTTTGCCACATAGCCCTTTGTACACATTTCTGAATTATTTGAAAACAGTTGTTGAAACTGTAGGAAATGAATTGATTTTGTGTTTAGTGACTCTTGCTAAAATGAGTAACTGTGTTTATTAACTGCTGCTAAAAGTTTCAACTGGAAAGAGACTGAATGTTCCTGACAGATACGATTCGTAGATGTCTCAGCGTTTGGGAAACTGAAGTGATAAAACTCACTATTTGCATAGGACTAAGGGAAGGAAAACAAATGGACAATAAAATTGTAGGGAAGTTGTCTAATATGTTAGATACTGGAATGTACAGTACAGTTATAATGTTGATATATTGTCTTTTAAAGTTGACTTACTGGTTAGTCACTTTACTAGTTTTAAAACAACAAGATTTCCCCTAATATTTAATGCACAGCTGCATTGCCCTTGTTCATGTCAATGAAAAATCACTTTCTGAAATTAGGAACTAAACATGAGAAAGCGTGGAAAAGTGCATAGTGCATTTCATTGGATGCAGCTTTTGTGAATGATGGAGATGGAGGTTTCGGATTTTAGTAGGATGCATTCATACAGCCGAATGAAAAGCAGAAGAAGGAGGTGCATTTATTTATAGCGGAGGTAGAGCTTCTGTGCAAACAATGCAGCTAGGTTTGCCACTTCAGACCCATCAAGAAGCTGTTGACAACGACAGTGCTTAGCAAAAGACAGGCAAACATGCACAACAATAAATATTTGTGGGTTAGATCTTTGAAACAGCCTTGTCTCCTGCGTAGACCTCAGAATTAGCAGCCAGGGTTTGAAGAGTTCAGCATGTTGGTTTCTGAAAAACTGCCCATGAGGATCACACAGCAGGAACTTTCTCTTGAAAATGTAGCCACATTTGTGGTATCCAGGTTCAGGAAAATATGGCTTTGAACCTATTGAAGGGCTGTAGCAGTGCAGCTCTGTTGATTTCAGGAAAGTGGCACCCAACAAGGTACGAGGATGCAGCAAGGACACTTGCCATCATTTTAAAACCTGCAAATAATTAAAAATATATTTCTGAAATATTACTCTGTCGCACGGATCTGTGTTTCTCCTGACTAGCTGCCAAGTCCTAGATTAAGTGTAAGTCATTACCAAATGTTTTCCTCACATGGGAACGACTGGAATTGCTTGGTGTTAGTTTTGCCCTCCAACATTAATTCTAATTACCTCAAAATGCAAACATGCTTGAGTTTCCAGCAGATGACATTATTTTCTCTTTGACATCAGACATCAAAGCAAGAAAAATAAACATGGGACAGTGACAGCATTAAGCCGCTAGTCATTTTTCAGAACTCCCCCACCCTCCATGTTTTATTCCAGACGGGTTCCTCTTTAAGTCTTCTACAGGAGATTAGGGTGGGAGGATTGCAGTGTTTCAGTCTGATGAAAGCCTTTTCCTTTCCAATTCTCTTAAAATAAGTGCAAGGGCAAGAGAAAGAGAGGGGAGGGGGAAGTCTGGTTTAGATCAGGGTTGGAGTCTTGGTTTTTTAGAGGCACTCACTCTGAGACTTGTTTTGTTTATTTTTAGCTTTCTTCTGAATGCTTGTGGATGATGCATTCGTGTTTTCAAACTGAACTAATTCAAAGGGATTGGTAACTTGGCAATTACAGCAAATTTTGCGGTGTGCCTAATGAACACAAATTAAGATCAGAAACTAAAAAAAAGTTCAGTGCTGGCTGTTGAGGCAGGGATGAATTGCTACACTGGCCTTCTCAAACTTTGGTGCCCCTAGGTATGGCTGATGCTACCACTGTTGCACAGCTAGTTCAAAATTTGTTGCTTCTTCAGTTGAACTGCAGTCCTCTGACCCATTACTTATGTATATGCATGATTGTGATGTTAGAGGTTGGGTGTGTGTGTGCGCGCGTAATTTGGCAGGATCACAGCTTCAACTACACTCAAAAATTGTGAACTTCCCCCTCTTCTAAACTTGTTTACCTTATGACACTCCCAAGCCCAGCCCCAGTAGCTTATGGCATGGGTGAAAATAAGGAAGTTGTTGTGTACAAGTGCACCCTAAGATTTGTGAGTTTGGGGACTAATCGAAAATTGATATTAGAAGAGGAACAGAACAGAATAACTCCATACCTCTACTAGTGTAGAACAAAAAAGCAGTTCTTCCTCTGATTCCCTCTCTCCAAATCCAATTGCGGTGATTGATGCACTTAAGCTTTACTAACCCAACGTTAACTAATGTTGGTTCTCTAACAAGAGCTGTTCAAACCCATTCAATTTGCTGCAAATGGAGTCTTATTTCCTGCAATAAGATCCCTATGCTTCCCTGGAATATTATAGCTCTTCCTCAGATATCATACCCATTTTGAGGAGCTCAGCAGCAGTGGCACGTGACGGGGCAGTGGCATCCTCCTGGCAGCAGCAGCGGCACTGTGTTCACTGGGACTGACTGTTCATAATAATGCTTGCAATGGAGGGCTTATCCACACAACATTGTTTGCAATGGACAACAATGCAGGTTTTCCTGTCAAAACCTGCTCTTTAAAGCTGAACTGGAACAAACAGCAAGCTTGGGACCCAATAAAGACCAGCTGAGCCTTTATTGTGCTAATATTTCTGAGTTGGTAAATTTAATTGAATTTCCAAAATGTGGCACTTTGTTCTGGATCTTAGGCAAGTCAATCAAAAAATTGCTCAACAACTTTCGGGGTGTCCTGGTTTTTACTTTTTGAAATATGGCAACTTTAACATATCCATCAGGATTAGTAGTCGTTTGTCCTTACATTTGTCTTTACATTTGTCCTTATTGTTCCTCTTTCCATTCTTCTAGATTGACTTATGTCTGTTGTTTGCTTACATTTTCTGCTGTTCTACCATACGATGTTGGATTTTCACTGAAATCACATATTTTATGGATGTGCTTCTCTTCCAACCCATCCCTTTAAAAGTTGTGGGGTTTCTCCTCTTCTGTTCATGCAACAGCTAGCCACTCAGCCACCAGTCCTGGAGATTTCATTATGTAATATAGTAAAGGTGAAGCTGATAATGTGTTCATCAATTTATAGGATAAAGAGGCTTTTCTGGATTTGCAGCAGAGGTAAGAGGAAAGCTTGCCTGTTTCAGCACTGCCCTTTTCAGGTTTTACATGCAATTCCCTAAGTGAAGTAAGATGTTTAGTCAAAAGCTACCAAGAGCAGCACAGAAAAAAAGACAACATTGAACAGAGAGGAGCCCATTCACTTTAGAGTTCAACCCTAAAAGGAAAGTTTGCAAATTTAACATCTACCATGAAAAGACTTCAAACTTACTGTGAAGTGAGGGAAAGGTTGCCAGTTTCACTTCTTCTCGTTGCAGCCTTTGTACACCATTTGTACAGCCTTTGTCTTCAAGTTTGGGTTGCACATTCATTGATATCTCCCCCCACCATGACCAGCATGCACTACAGTTTTCAGGGCTTTTCCAACCACCACAAACTCAGCATTCGCTTAGAAGTGCTGCTTGTCTGGAGAATTACTAGGCTGGGGAAATGAATCAACCTGTGTTGCAGGGGATAGTACTTCCCTTGAAAACCCACCTTTATAGTGGGTGTGCTTCAGTTCTTGGATCTAAACCTGGATGCTCAGATGACTGCTGCAGCCATGAGTGTTATTAGACTGGGGTATCAGCTGCACCCATCCTATCTAGCCTTGCCTTATTTGCATCTGAGTAGCTGTAATGCACTCTATGCAACACTGCATTTGAAAAGTGCCCATAAACCTCAGCCCATCCAGAATGCAGCAGATAGCCTGCTGACCTGAGTGGATGGTTGGAAGCATGTGACATCTTTATTGCAATAACTGCATTGACATCTGATCTATTTCCAGTGCCAATTCAAATTGGTTATGACTTTCAAAGCCCTGCATGGTCTGGGACAGGATACCTAAAGGATTGTTATTTAGATTATTATTTTTCTCTCTCTACTTAGTCAGAGAGGACAAGTGAGTAGGCAGCAACCTCAAATGGCGGGGCAGGGATCACCATGGTTTGGCACAGACCTTTGTAGGTGTGTGATGATGCCTTATGTTGGCTGTAGGGCCAGGGCTCTGGAGCTCTCCTCTACCGGGGAGGCCTGTCTCCTGCCCTCTCTGTCACTACAAGAAGACTTTCCCTTCCTTTCAGGCCTTTGGTATGGCAGGCTCATTTTATGTCACAGCCATGTTAGCTTTTACAATTTTTATCTTCTGCCACTGCCTCTTTTTATAATTTATAATGTATTGTTTTAATTGGTTGATTTTATTATATTGAGTGTTTAAATTGTAGATTCTTTTAGCCACCTTGAACATTTGTTTGGAAACGTGGGATAGAAATCCTTCAAACACATCAAAAAGGACACCATCCCAAGTGAAGAGTCTAGTCTATACAGTTGGCACTTACATGCAGTGCTGGTTGGGACATGATCCTGCACCATCCCCATATGCTCCTATATGGATTTCACAAGGGCATTTGTAAAATGAATCAAATACATCCATAGTATCCCACTGCAAACTCATATTGGCCTAGTTATTTTATTTCCCCAACACTCACAACACGTAACATTTTCCGATTCCATCTGTAGATTATAGCATACATAAACTACTTTATGTTTTTCATGTGTCCACGTAACCTATGATGATGCTGGAAATGGCAGGGGGCAAATAAAAGCCTGTTTTTACAAATTAAAAAATTTTTGATGATGATGAGAAAATGGTCCTCAGCACCAGAAACAGCTGAGTTACTGCAGGCCATGGTTGAGACATATCGGTGGCGAAACATGGAAATAATGGCATTACCCTGAAATTCCCCACCTTCCCAAACGCTAAATTACATCACAGTTTTTTAAGAGACCAAGCTGGTGAGATAATCAAACTTGTCAAGATTGAGGGGTGATAATTGCCCTGCTTTTCATGGGAGCACCACATACAGCAAACTGTACTGTTTGCAACTGCTGAAGAAATAACTCATTTCATTGCTCATTGCATGAGGTCCTTGTTTTATACAAGCACATTAGGAACATTTTACTGACCTTGGTAAATAAAAAAATAACACAATGTTCCTCAGTTAAGCCCTAAAACACTGCTTTGTTTCACTTTTTGTAAACTGTTTTCCACCACTTCATGTGGTCGTTTAGGGAAGACTTGGCTCAGCCTTCCACGCCAGCTCCCAATATATGGTGGATTTCACCAAGGGAGGATGAAAACCAGGCCAGTGAAATTTCTGATGAAGAGCTATGTGGGGCTTCTGTCAGAAGAGAGGGAATTAGGGGGTGCTAACAACAGTCCATGCAAAACAGTCTTTTTTGATGCAGATTTTGAGTTGGGATGGAACACCGGAGTTGCAGATAGCAAGTAAACCTTCTTCCCTTTATTTGTCCTATTCTCCCAAACTGACTTTACATAGAAGGGACTATTGGTAGCTGTACACTTGCCTTAGCTGTAATCTTAGTTTGCTACAATTATAAAGAATTACAGGAATGCACTATTTTTTCCCACAATCCAGCCAAGGCCCACTGATTTCCGTAGGAGCGTTAAATATGTGCTAAGCTAAATTCAGTGGTACTGAATTTATTGTATTGAGCTTTAAAAGCAGAGTTCTTTTCACATAAATTTTAAACTGTGTTACCGTATTTTTCGCTCTATAAGACGCACCAGACCACAAGATGCACCTAGTTTTTGGAGGAGGAAAACAAGAAAAAAAAATATTCTGAATCTCAGAAGCCAGAACAGCAAGAGGGATCGCTGTGCAGTGAAAGCAGCAATCCCTCTTGCTGTTCTGGCTTCTGGGATAGCTGCGCAGCCTGCATTCGCTCCATAAGATGCACACACATTTCCCCTTACTTTTTAGGAGGGAAAAAGTAAGTCTTATAGAGCAAAAAATACGGTACTTTTCTATTAATTTCTAGCTCCAATCTCATTCGATTTCTAGGTTCAGATGCAAAGAATGGTGTAGCCCACTTCCCAGAATGGGTGGATAAAATATGAAAAATCCAAATGAACTAAATGCCATATTTTTTTTAAACGAGCTGCAATTTTCAGTTGAAGCAAGTCTCATGTTTGGATCCAAATCTGAATATTTGCAAAGTTCAGACTTGGAGGCTGCTGACCTCTGTAATTTGGTCTGGATCCATCATTAACTTTGATCCGTCATTAACTTCCTCCTTCTTAAGGCAGTTTTTTTGGGGGGAGAGGGGGAATCAAGAGTAAGCATTATGCAGCTGTTGAGATAAAGAATAATTTAGAACAATGTATTTCCTTGTAAAGCTCCTCAAAGGACAACTCTTAACAAAATGACGGAGCATCTAATTCAGGCCACACACACAATATGGGTAATATTTAGTAACTTCTCAAAGGCAAGATAAACCAATTTTGCTTTAAAACAGAGGGTGGTCTCCAGGTCTTATATTTATCAAAGAAACATGCACTTTTTATCTGATATGCATACTTTTTGCTACTCAAAAACAAATGGCAAAAGGAGATCTAGGCATCGGTTTAGAACTCTTTTAAAACATCTATCTCTATCCTGGCATGAAAGTCAGGATATAGACAGATGTTTAAATAGAGCTGCAAAACTATCAGAAAGCACAGTTCAGACAAATTAAGCACTGCTTTCATTGCTTAAGTCTAAAATCAAAATACACTTACTGTAGAGTACTTGGGATTTGGTGGGCTTGACTGCCAAGGAAAGGAATATGCTTAGAATTACACTGTAACTTTGCTTTTGTTCTATTGTCTACCTATAAAAGTTGCAAAAATGAGCCTTAAATAAACCCAACATGAATCCTTCTCTCCTTTTCCTGGATTTTATTTACTGCCAAGGATTCCCCTGTTTTTAGTCATCTCAGCAGATTATTTAAGGATATTTTTAAAAGAAAGCTTTCTTCCTCCCTTATTCTTGTCCTTTCTCTCACTCTCAGTCAGCCCCCTCTCTTTCTGAGTTAGCCTTCCAACTTTCATCTTGTAACCAAGTGTGTGTGTACAAGTTGATATTTCTTCAGCTTTTCTCTTTTAAAAATCTCTTTTCTGGGTTAAGTCACAATGTCTGTCTTTGCCTCACAGAGACTTTATAGTGATCTGCTACTATCTAGAGCCATAGTCCTAAGTTACACTCCTGTTTGTTTGGCTAAGGTCCTAGTTTCTGAGCCAGGTCAGTTCTCCAGTTGGAATAGAGGGGCTGGAGAGACTTTGATGCCTGACAAGGTCTGGGCCTGGGGCAAAATAGTTCCTCTGGTACCAGACTAATTCCCCAAGCCTTCAATGTTCCTAAGAACTCTTAGGACACAATAATTTGTTTTAGATCTGTGTCAGAGACACATGGGTCTGAGCAATCATGGTCATGCCATATACGTAGATGACCAGACTATCTCCGTTTGAGGTCTCTTGTGCTGTGATAGTTTGGCCATCCACTAACAAACTGTCACATGGCAGGTATGTTTAGTGAAGCTCTCTTCTATATGGGCTCAAACTGCGTGGAGATGGAAAAAGTGATTGGAACCTATGAGCTCAGGGAGCAAAAAAAGATATTTGCAGTGATCAGTTCCTGAAATAATCCTGTATTCCAAGTTGTGTCTTAGTGTTGGCTAACAGAAATGACACCATTATTCAATGCTTTCCTAAAAGATCCATTTGCGTTCAGTTCATTTGGTGTACAGACAAAGCCACATCTGGTTCAAAAGTCTCCAACACTGGGTGTTTCACTTGGATAAAAACTAATAAGAGGATTGGAATATAAAGCAGTTCTGGCAACTAATTGCAATATGCTCCCTGGAACTCATACTTCTCTACTTCTGCTTACACATGTGCTGTCTACAAAATAACTTGTTCCTACAAACTAGTTCTAGATGATTTTAAGCTGACAAACATTTTAGGCCAAATTTCCCTCTCACTTTACTGAGGAATTCCCAAAGTTCAAAATACACTCTGCTGATCAAGTCAAGGGGCTTAACTTGGAAAAAGTAAATGATTTTTCCCCCCAGCTGGAGGTCAAAAGACCAGCCTTGGCCTGCTTTTCTATTTCCTAGCATTAATGTTCAAATAAAAATTCCTGGCGCTCCCCATGGCCTTTCAACCGGCCACATCTCTTCATGTCCCCCACCCATCTAATTACTGCAAGCATCACACTTGCCTGAAGAAATCAATTCATTGTTCTTTCCACAAGGAACTTAACAAATAATTCTCTAGTGTGTGTATGTGTGCTCTGCTTGCTAGTCAGATGGAGATTATCCTATTGGTTTTGATATCATTTGGATTCATAATGAACGATTTATTTACTCATAATCAGTTCCATCTGCCCATTGTCCTTCATGTCTCCTCCTATGAGAAAAGGGGTTTTGCACTAAGTATATTAGTGCAATCTCTTTTGATCTATAGCTCTGTGGTGCACTTGCATAGTTCCATTGAAGTCAGTTAGATGTTAATGTGCAAGTGATCCTTGTATAATCTTCTTAGAAGCCACATTTTCTGTTCAGTTATTTGTTTAAATATATTGATTGGGATCCAAAGAAATTCTTTAGGCAAATCTGAGCACTTGAGAGCACCCAGTGGTAGGCCCCCCCCACACTTTTTAGCTTTGAACATTAGATTTCCATGCCATTTCACAAACTTTCTAAAACTCTTCATAGAATCATAGGATTGTAAAAGGGACACCCAGGGCCATCTAGTCCATCCCCCCCACAATGCAGGAAACACAACTAAAGAATCCCTGACAGATGGCCATCCAACCTCTGTTTGAAAACCTCCAAGGAAGAAGAGTCCACCACCTTCCGAGGGAGTCTGCTCCAGTGCTGTAATGTTTAGTCAGAATCTCCTTTCTTGTCATTTGAATCCATTGGTTCAGGCCCTACCCTGTGGAGCAGAAGAAGCAGAAGAAGCAGAAGAAGCAGAAGAAGCAGAAGAAGCAGAAGAAGCAGAAGAAGCAGAAGAAGCAGAAGAAGCAGAAGACACGCTTGCTGCATCTTCCATGTGACAGCCTTTGAGATATTCAAAAATACCTATCATATCTTCACTCAGTCTCATCTTCTTCGGGCTTTGTTGTTTAGTTGTGTCTGACTCTTCGTGACCCCATGGACTAGAGCACACCAGGCACTCCTGTCTTCCAATTCCCCCAACTGTTCCTCATAAGGCTTGGTTTTCAGACTGTTTGTCATCTTGGTCAATATTCTTCTCAGACTGTGGTGCCCAGAACTGGACACAGTACTTCAGATGGGGTCTGACCAAGGCAGAATAGAGTGGTACTATTACTTCTCTTGATCTAAACACTATACTTGTTGTAACCTAGAATTGCATTCACTTTTCCACCTCCATGCAACATCACAATGGTGGTTCATGTTAAGTGTCATGAGCTGGAAGAAGAGGATCCCAGTGAGAGGTGCAGCTGGGCCAGTGCACAGGAAGCCAAGCAGGGGGACCCAGAGAGGCCCCCATCCCCAAGAAACCACTGTCCGTACAAGCACGCTGTATCCTGAGATGTAGGGAACAGTGGGTTGGGCACTCCAGAAAGCAGAGGCAGGCCAGGGCCTGCAGCCTAGTTCACTAGCTGGCCAGGTGGGGAAGGAGGCCTGTGATTCCTCAGCTGGGGCAAGCTGAGAGCAGGTGAGGGTCACAGGCCTCAATCAGCAATCAGCAAACACAGGATCAGAAGGCAGCAGAGCTGAGGTGCTGTGTCTGCTCAACTGGCCATGCTGAGGGACCTTGTTTTGGATGCTCCTGGACCTCCATGGGTTTGTACTTCAGGCATGATGCTGAACTGCATCCAGACTTGGATTGACCCTGCACCTTGTTTCCTGACTTTCAGCCTTCAACTTTAGATTTTGAACTGTGGACTTTGCAGATGCTGATCGAACCTGGACCTCATTTCCTGACCTTCAGCTTTTGACTTTGGATCTCAGACTGCGGAATTTGTGGATGCTGATTGACCCTTGGATTTTGGACTTGATCTTGGCATGCTGTCTATCTGCCAGGTAGGCCAGGACATTAAGTTGTGATCTGTTAAGAGTCCTAGATCCTTATCAACTATACTGCTGTCAGGCCAATCCTACCTGATTCAAAAGTAGTTTACCCTGGCGCCCCTCCACACAACAGAATCTCCCTGCACATGTTAAGCTAGCATGTCATAATGGGACTTGGCCAGAAAAGGTTGGCTACTGGGAGCTGAGCTAGTTCACTTTCCCTTGCCACACCCAACCAGGAAGTCAATAAATTCATTTTCTAGTGTCTGAAATTTCCCTTGACCCCATAGAGTTGCATGTCCACTGAAAAAGGGACTGCTCTGGACCTCATCAGTCACCTTTTTTTTGGTGGATCAGATCTCTATGCTTGGCTTATTTGTGGTTTCTGGTCAGTTGCTGCTTCTCCCAAAACCAGGTGTAAATTTGTGTTTGTGGTGGAGCAACAATGGATGAGTTCAAGGGAATGCTCTTTCCCCTAGAGGTCTGGCTGGAGGAGGTGAAATGAGCAGACTCAACCCCAAGAATTATTATTACCACTAGAAGAGGTATCAGTAGTCCAAGCTATTATGGTGTTGATTCTTCTCTCCCACTAGTTGTAAATCGGGAGACACTCAAGTGAAGTCTGTGGTGTTGACAGGACTGTAAAATTGGTATGAGTAGGAGGCCAAAGCCCAGCATGTGGTGGAAAGTGAATAGATCAACATGGGAGATAATTAATATGATGTGGCTTAGTGCAACTGCACTACAGGAAATTGAGCCCTTCAGCACAAAGGATGTCATATTAGGTTAAACTATTAAAGTGGTTGGGGTGTAAGGCAATAATTTAATCAGGGGAATATGCACAATCTGGGTACCAAATGTTGAAGAGCAGGGGGAAACCCTTTAAAGTTTGGGGCTTGTGATGACATACGCATTGCAGAATACAGATGGTGGAATTCCAGTGCTGATGCCAAGTGCTATGTTGTCTTGGATATCTGAATGCACGTTTTTCTGTAGAGGCACAATTTTGAAAGAGATTTTATCCACCTGCTAATCCCAGAGTCTTGTTAGATTACATTAATTACAGCTAGTGGGATCTTTACATTTGCTAGTTAAGTCCTACAGGTTCTGATACATGTCTTAAAAATGTAGAACTTTGCTTAGATAGCAACCTATCGAAGTCCATCACAGAATGTGCTCAATTCACATGCTCTGATGCCATAGCAGAACAATTGTTTTTGAAGAAATTCTCTGCCAAAGGTACATTTGCTTTAATTCTAAAGTGACCTGTACTGTACTTACTAGAGGTGATAAATTGTTCAGGCTGATACTCTTTGATACCTGGTGGCTTACAAAAGCAACTTTTCCTTTGGTCTGTGTCAGTGCTGGTGAGGACTGCATTCATCTGTTTGCTGACTTAACAGTTGGGCATTTCCTTCTCTCTGCGTGTTGTGTAGACCTTATGGAAACCAGAGATAGGCTAGCAGCATAAATCATGCCTCATATCTGAATTACTGAAATACAGGCATATTGCTGCTGCTGCTGCTACTACTACTTATTAAATTTCTATACCACCCTTCACCCAAAGAACACAGGGGGGTTTACAATATAAAACACAGAATCAGGACTGAAATAAGGGAGACAGGGGGCCAAACATGCCATTCTCCCATGCCAGTCTCCTGATGAAAAGCACATCTCAAGCTGCTATTTTCTCAGAAGGGGGAGATAGTAGCAGTGGTAGCAGTAAGTTTTTCTTTGAAGGGCACATAGCTTCATGGAGCAATTTCATCAGGGTTAATTCCCCCTCCCTGCCCCTGTACCAAGGTCCTGGTCCAAATGAGGTTATCTGAAGTTGGAAATAAGAGTTTTTCCTTACAGCCAGGCTTCAGAATGCCTCCCATTTGGAATTAGCAAAACATTTATTTAGTGCCTTTAATTTAATTACAATTGCATGTTCAGATAGTGACCAGTTGTTCATTGGTATAGAGGCCAGGACCAAATCTAGATCTTCACTTCCTCCTGGGAAGTGACGGCTTTCCTGACCCGGGTAGCCGTGGCTTCAGGACTGGGCTGCGTATTATGCATATTCAGGTTGTGTGCGCTCTATTCCTTTAAAGCACATTCAAGGCACTTGGATAATTCTGGTCACTGTAGTTTACCTCTCACAGAGTTTCATTTCCAAGCAACCCATAACGAACTACAGTGCCCAGAATTCTTTGAGGGACAGAATGTGCTCCCAATGTGCTTTCAAGTTACAATGTGCACACAACCCCTGTCTCTCATCCATCTGCAACAGAGACTGGAACAAAGGTCTACTTTGATTGGAACAGAGATCCATAAGACTGGGGTGTCCGTGTGCTGAAAAGCAAACCACAATTCCCAGACAGCTAGGCTGCAATTAGCAGTATGATAGGATCAAAGCCTAAGATTATTTTGAAATTATTAATACTAATGAAAGGCTAAAAAAGGATTGCTGGGGTTATTATTATTTCCAATCGTTTTCATTAGCTGCCCTCGGTTGATTGGATATGGGAGGTTTTATTTACCCCCCCCCCATATATATTAAATAAAATAAAATTACATAGGATTCTATTAATGGGGTCTCTTAAATGTTATGCTTAGAAAATACAGTTATAGAATCAGATGTTACCACTGGATGCCCATTTGCACTATTGCCCTCTGATGGGTTGAAACAGAACTGTTCATATGTTCGCTGTTTACCTTCTAAACCAAGTAGCACACTTTCAAAGAGACTCACAATCTTTTATAACAGTTAGTAGCGATCCCTTTAGGGTTCAAGCCATGATAATTGCGAGTGAAGTGCTGGTGCCTGCACTGTGGTGGCTACAAGCCTACAACCAGAAATTTGTTCTTTCTGTGTGCAGCTCCGAAGCCACCGGCAGCCATGTCCTCATGCAGGAATACAAGCCTGCAGCACATTTAAGTGACACGTGGCTGTAGCTGGCTCTCATCTGAAGCAGCAAGGAAAGGGGAAATCTGCACAGCATTTGTCCTGCTACCTTTTTGCTCTAGTCAAGGGGAAATGTTTTCCACAATCACTCGGCACTTCGCCCACTCTCTGCACTTATGCACCTTACCTTTACCTGCTGGCTTCCTCTTTTCCCACATCATCTGTGGCAACTGTGCAAGGCAACCTGCAAGGCAAGTGCAGAAGTCCTCCCTGTGCATATGGAAGTGAGAAAAGGCACACATGCCACACACCATCTCTTGCGCTGCAAAATAGTTCGGAGCAATATGACAAGGCATATTGTCAGTCAGCATTGTATTACTGAGCCTCTTGCAAATAAAACAACACACTGAGATGCTCTTTTTTCCCCGAAAGCAACCAACCAATTATAAAACTGGTGGCCTTAAAAAGCAGGGAAAGCAAAGCAAATGAAAAGTAATTATTGTTAATGTGTGTATTTTTCAATGGATCCCCTCTCACTGGGTGTATGACTCTGCACACAAGAGCGGCATGTGCCTATGAAAGGAGGGGTGAAAAAAGGAGTGAGCCGCACAGTCCACCCTTGTGTCTTGGGAGAATGAAGAAGCTCCCCATAAAGGCAATTGGTGGAAGGCTTGGAGAGACACAAAATTGTCAAGGTCAGCCAGAGGCTAATGAGGGGCCTTTAATAGGGCAGTTGTGTTGCCCCAATTTCTGCCTATCAGAGCAAGTCAGGCTGCTTTATTTTTGAAGTACTGTAACCAAAGAGGCTCCAATAATATTGATGGGTAACCCTGCCAAATTTCTAGAGTGTGTTCAAGATAATACAGGGAATTTTAAGCTGAGTACTTAATAAAGAGTTAAACGGATGTGTGGTTCCCAAGGGAAGCATGTCTCTTCCTTGCCCAAGAGCATAAATATACCGGTTGTTTTCTAAGTGGGATCTTTGACAGCTGACGGGAACTCACATGTTGTCATTTTCTCCCATTCTGTGATGCATCTCTGATGGGCGCATTTCCCCATTGTTCAATTAGGAAGGCGCCATTCTCACAGCTACGGTTTCATTCGGGGAAGCTCAGCATTTTTCCCATTCCAGGCCTGTATTTTAGGAAGCAACAGTAGCAATACAATTAATCTTGGGCTGACAAATTGGCAACTGCTAATTGAGCCCGATAGTATGTTGCCTCTCCCAGATAACGGAATAACGTAAAGAAAAGAATGTGTGCATATATGTTTGAAGGATGGAGGAAAGGGACATCTACATATCTGGGATATCTCTCCCACAGAATAATGTATTTCTCATTTAAATATGAACTGAACACAAATTATATACATATTTTATACATATTTTATACCTATTTTATCCTGTTCCTGCTCATGGTTCTGTGGATATGAAGGGGACCCCATGTGTCCTCCTGCTTTCTCCCCACTCCAACCCCATGCTCCCAGCGAGGTGCATTGCTTCTGCATCAATTGTGCTGCAATATGCCCAACGACTCCCAATGCCATGAAATCTCCTGCCGCTCTCACATCTGGCGATCCACCAGCCTATTCCTTTCCGGGGCCTCCAGGCTCTCTTCTGCCAAGAGCACAGTGGTGCTGAACCACAGCACTCTGGAGGAGTGGGCACCTGGGAAGCACCTGGGGCATTTCAGTGGAAGGTGTGTGGCCATTTCTGATCAAGAGGGACTTCCCCACATAGCTAGTGGACGGCAACTCCAGGAGCCAGCAGTGTATTTAAGCCTGTGGGTACATTTGGAGTTTTGAGGGGGTTTGCCATGGCTACCACCCCTTCTTATCGCTGGTCTTGTCCCTCCCCCATCAAGAAGAAAGGCAGCGCACATCACCTGATGTTCCAAAAGGATCTGGATAAACGTTTCATCCAGTGGAAATTGGAATGAGTGCCACCCTTTCCATCCACACCACCTTGTGACCAAGGGGGGAGGAAATGAGGTGCTCAGAGGCTTTGTGGGGACCACTGGAAGACACCCCCAAGTGCCACACAAGCAACCCCTGCTGTGGACTCACACTATTCACACCATAAGCACAACTTTGCTGCTTCCCAAAAGAGAGCAGCCGGTGCCAGAAAACAGCACAGAGCATTTCTTGCATTGGCGTGCTTAATAATAATAATAATAATAATAATAATAATAATAATAATTTATTTATACCCCGCCCATCTGGCTGAGTTTCCCCAGCCACTGTGGGTGGCTCCCAATCAAGTGTTAAAAACAATACAGCATTAAATATTAAAAATGCTCACACATTACCAGTCCTGCAAGGAGAACTATTACAGGGCACAAAATCATGCAGTACTCATATAAAACCAATGAATGTCCAATTCTGCCTTTAATCTAATGCCTAACTATTCCCGCACTACAAAGTTATGCAACCACAACCACTTCCATGACTACATGAGTAGGACTAATATGAGACACTGCCTAGAGTCAGACTGACTGGCTGACAATGCCCCAGGAGGGCAGGGAAGCAACACTTTGCTGGAATTTCAATTGTAATTATGGCCACATCTAGTGAAGGGTGAGGCCCAGCCCAGTTGAGGGAGCCAGTGAAAGTGCCTTCATTTCTGCAACAAGGACTCTCAGCCCTAAGCTTACTTCAGCTTCATTCCACCTACTCCAGAGGCAAGAGCTTGCTGCTTCTGACAGGGCCAAAACTGTGCAGAGCTGGACCAAGACCCTGGCATGTTCCCTTTTGCAAGCCCTGCTCTCTACTCTCCATCCAGGACTGCTAAAGGGGACTCCTTGCACAACCACTCCCTACAACTGGAGAGGGGCAACTATCATTTTATCTTTATTGCACCGGTTGGTTTCAAAAATGAGGGGAGGCTTTTTGCTTTTGCTTTTTCACAGCGATAATACATATTGTATTCCTATGCACCTGGGCTTTTAGATAAATCAGTGTGCATTGGCTTTGAAAGCAACCACGTCCCAGAAATAGAAGCAATATCCGGACTGGCCATCAGTTTATTCTGCTCCATCCAGCCTCAGCTGATATACTTCATATGCCTTCTAAGCTGAATCCAGGCCAGGACATCTTTATCTTTTGACAGAACAGCAGCTAAATGAGTGCAGGGAATTGTATATGCCGCTTCCCACAGCATTCCAGGATCCATGCAGGAAGTCATTGATCAGCGAGCCGGAGGCAACGTGCATTGGAAAGGTATGCATGTGGCCCAATGGCCTTGAAAACATTTGCTCAGACAGATCTTTATCCAATAAACTGAAAGATGAGGCTAGGAAGAAGATTGCACACACAGAGAGAGAGCATTAGAGCTCGCAGGATCCTTTCCCAGCAGAATCCATTACATAAAGTGATGAGTGTTGTCTATATTTATGTAGGTTCTGCTGAATATTTGCCAGTTTTGATTTTTATGTTGGAGATAGAGATTTGGATGGAGTGCAAATTTCTTCTGAAAAAGCACATGTTCATCCTTTCCCCTCCTGGCTGCTTATTAATTCTTCTTCTTACTAAATTAGTCACATGGGCACTCCCTTTCAGGCAAGGATGGTGTCAAATTTGGCCATGTGATGGCTAAGAAACAAGCGGGGGCAGCTTAATGCTTGGCAAGGAGTAAAGAGAAGGATTTCCCCCACCTCAATACTGCTGAACATTTTCACATAAACTGGACAGTGGTTTTGGTTTTTAAAAAAAGCTGGTGATTATTTGAAGCATCTGTAAAGTAGACAGTCAAGCAAACACTTGGAGCTTCAGTCATATCTTGTTACAGGCCAAACAAACTGGAAAAATGGCTGAGGAGTCACAGTATTTTCTTCCTTTTCCCTTCAATTAAACATAACATCTCAAATAACCTCGGCTACTGTTTGGGGTTCCTCAAAAGCTTGTGAAAAAGCAACATATCTTGAGAAAAAAGTGTTTCAAGAAAGACTGAAAATTATACAAGAACTTAACCATTGAGTGAATGAGCGCTTAAAGCAAATCCTCATTCTAGTGCAGTCTACCAAGAACTACAAATTACTAGGAAACTTTGCATTGAAAAGTGTTTTTTTATCCCCTAAAATATGCAAGACAATGAGCCTTTCTGCACGCGCATTTTATAATGGTATAGCGGCTGCTTGATCCAATACCGTCTGCACCTATGGTGACTTGTAGGTGGCGGAGGGGCTGACAAAGCTATTTAGGTTGTGGGGGATCCTCCAAATGAGCAGCATCCTGGCTGAAAATTAGCCACCCTGATTGGAAAGAGCAAATTGGAAAGAGCCCTGGTGGAGTATCTGAATGGCAGTTACTGGAGTGTGTTCTTGTGCTCGGGTTCTGCATTTCCATCTCTAATTGTGTACTTTGAAATCAGTGTACCAAATGTGTTTTAATTTTTCCTGGGTCATTCTCGGATCTAAGTTACTGTGGGAGCCTAGAAAAGGGCAGGGGCTTGTGAACAGGCCTCCACAATCCAAGGCCAACTCTCCCTCCACCATAATCAGCCTGACTCACCTTCTAGTTCCTTTTGCATGCGGTCTGGTTATCACCCCCTTCCCTCAGTCAGTTATGTGCAAAAGAGAAGAAAGTGAATGTCCAGGTATTTTAGCAACTGTTTTGTGGTTTTAAAGCTAAGGTACTGTCTGGAGTTCTGGATCAGGCCCCAAAGTACAGCTTCTAAATGTTAAATAGAAGCGAGGAAAGAACAGTAAATTTTCAGCCAATATTTGCCTTGGGTGAATTATTACTACAGTTACATCACGTCTTAAGCAGGTGCAAGGAAATTTCTCCTAAAAGTATATACTCCAGAGAGTGAGGATCTGAGGGCCAAGCAGGAAGCAGAGAGGGGGAAAGGAAGGAAAGGGTAAGGTGGGGGGCCGGGGAGGATGTGTTTCTTTGTTCTGGGATGTGGCCAACTAACTAGCCACCCTTAGAGTTCTATGGCCCCCAAGAAAGATACCATATGTTTGACATGGTGAGCCTAAAATTTGTTTCCAAGCAGTCTGTTAATCATTTAACAGCATAGTTGCTCGGTTTGTCCTACTGCAATGCCAAGCTGACCAAAGTTTTCACAACGCAATGAATTCATTTCTGCTTTGGAGTACAAATGGGCATTGTTAGACTTTAGGGCTTGCTTAATATTGCAAATTGTTCTGCTTGCTTTTAGAGGTTTCTTGGATACAGCCTCTCACCCTTGGTCTGTTCCTCCTGTTCCCTGTAGAGGTTTCTGGACCTCTGGTAGACCTTGCCTCCAGTAGGATCTTGAAATCTGCCCACAAAGACATGCTGGATTCTCTTTTAACAGTTTGTCTTTCTCTGGGCTTTTTCCCCAGCCAGAACTCACCAGAACTGAGTTCCATCACCTCGCAGGTTGGTGCCATTACCAATATAAGAGAACAAGGGAGGTGTTCATGGTGAGTTCCAGCACCTCTTCTTCTAGAAAACTACTACTGGTTTCTTGATTTGAAGGGGCCAACTCTATTTTTTTTTTTTTAAATATTTTTATTTTTCCATATAAACACAATACAACAAACATAAACATACAAAAACAAAAACAAAACAAAAAACATGTATCATTTCATATCCTCATTTCATATCCTATCTTCCCCGACTTCCTCATGCCTCCCCTTTCTGTATTCCAAATTCTTATCGATTGTTCAGCAAATCTTCCCTTATTTTAATTTAAATTTAGACTATTCTTCCTTATTTTCCTTGTCTTAACCATTGCTAATAGTAACCATTTACTTTCCAGTCCAACATCATTCTAACTTTCATTAACTTTGTGATATTTCTTTAAATAGTCCTTGAATTTTTTCCATTCTTCTTGCGCTGCTTCTCTTCCCTGGTTTCGGATTCTGCTCGTCATTTCTGCCAAGCCCATATAGTCTATCACCTTCATCTGCCATTCTTCCAGTGTGGGTAGTTCTTGCGTCTTCCAGTACTTCGCAATGAGTATTCTAGCTGCTGTTGTAGCATACATAAAGAAAGTTATATCCGTCTTTAACACCCCTTGGCCGACAATACCCAAGAGAAAGGCCTCTGGTTTCTTGGGGAAAGTATATTTAAATACCTTTTTAAGTTCATTATAGATCATTTCCCAGAATGCCTTAATTTTCGGGCAGGTCCACCAAAGATGAAAAAATGTACCTTCAGTTTCTTTACATTTCCAACATTTGTTGTCAGGCACATGGTAAATCTTTGCAAGCTTGACTGGGGTTATGTACCACCTATATATCATTTTCATAATGTTTTCTCTTAAGGCATTACATGCCGTAAATTTTATCCCGGTGGTCCACAACTTTTCCCAATCAGCAAACAAAATATTATGACCAATGTCCTGAGCCCATTTAATCATGACCGATTTAACCGTTTCATCTTGTGTATTCCATTTCAGCAGCAAATTGTACATTTTGGACAAATTCTTAGTACTGGGTTCTAACAGTTCTGTCTCCAATTTTGATTTTTCCACCTGGAAGCCAATTTTACTGTCCAGTTTAAACGCTTCATTTATTTGATGGTAGTGGAACCAGTCTCTCACCTTCCCTTTTAATTTCTCAAAACTCTGCAATCTCAATTTGTCCCCTTCCTTTTCCAAAATTTCCCAGTATCTTGGCCACTTGGACTCCATATTTAACTTTTTAACTGCCTTAGCTTCCATTGGCGACAGCCACCTTGGAGTTTTATTTTCCAGCAAGTCTTTATATCTGTCCCAGACATTTAGTAGTGCTTTTCTGACAATATGATTTTTAAAACTTTTATGTGCTTTAACCTTGTCATACCACAAATATGCATGCCACCCAAAAATGTTATTAAAACCTTCCAAATCCAAAATGTCTGTGTTTTCAAGAAGTAGCCATTCTTTCAGCCAGCAGAAAGCTGCCGCTTCGTAGTAAAGTTTAAAGTCTGGCAGGGCAAACCCCCCTCTTTCCTTTGAATCCGTTAGTATCTTAAATTTAATTCTGGGCTTTTTGCCCTGCCAGACAAATTTAGATATGTCTTTTTGCCACCTCTTGAAACAATCCATTTTATCAATTATTTGCAATGCTTGGAACAAAAACAACATTCTTGGCAATACATTCATCTTTATAGCTGCAATACGGCCTAACAAGGAAAGCTTCAAGTTGGACCAAATCTCCAAATCTTTTTTCACTTCTCTCCAAGTTTTTTCATAATTATCTTTAAACAAATTCACATTTTTAGCTGTCATATTTATACCCAAATATTTCACTTTTTTAACCACAGTCAACCCTGTCTCATTCTGGAACCTTTCCTTTTCTATCTGTGTCAAATTTTTCTCCAAAACCTTTGTCTTAGACTTATTCAATTTAAATCCTGCCATTTGACCAAACTCTTGAATTATTTCCAAAACTCTTTTCGTGCTAGCTTCTGGCTCTTGCAATGTAAGTACTAAGTCATCTGCAAATGCTCTCAGTTTATATTGTTTAGCTCCGACCTGAATCCCTTTAACCAACTGGTCCCTCCTAATCATATTAAGCAAAACCTCCAGGACCGATATAAAAAGTAATGGGGAGATAGGGCACCCCTGGCGTGTCCCTTTTTCAATCTTGAACTCTTCTGTAACCACATTATTTACAATTAGTTTGGCTTTCTGTTCAGAGTATATTGCACCTATACCATTTTCAAACCCTTGGCCTACCCCCATCCCCCGGAGGTTCTTCAACATAAAACTCCAAGAAATGTTGTCAAAGGCTTTCTCGGCATCCACAAATATCAAAACAGCTTTAGTGTTTATGTTCACTTCCAGCTTTTCCAAAATGTCAATTATATTCCTTACATTGTTCGACAAGTGCCTTTTTGGGAGAAAGCCCGCTTGGTCCCCGTGAATCTCCTCCATCAAAACTCTCTTCAGTCTTTTTGCCAAAATATCAGCAAAGATTTTGTAATCCACATTCAATAACGAGATGGGTCGGTAGTTTTTAAGTTGGGTCTTTTCAGTCTCTGTCTTTGGTATAAGTGTAATGTAGGCCTCTCTCCACGTATCGGGTGCCTGAAGGGGCCAACTCTAAGCAGGTAGTGGCTCAGGCCCTATTGAGCTCAATTAACATCCAACAATGCTTTATGTGTCTAAGGTTACCCCAGTCATGTCTGATCTAGTATAAAGTGTGAACACTGCCAGTATTGCCTATGTGAGGTAGCTGATTTGCCCCAAACACTGCTAAGATTTGTGGTGAGAGTGAGGGCAGCATATTTGTGTGGCTCTTTCTTAAGAGTCCTATGGCATCTTAAAGACTAACCAATTTATTGTGAAATAAGCACTCAAGCCCACTGTGTCTCTTAGGTAGTTTTACTTTCTAGTTCCACATTCACAGTGATTTAATGGAAAGGATTGGAGCGGGGGTAAAATGAAGCAGCAACAGGAGCCATGTATGGAAATTAAAGTTTGGGCATGGAATTATACATTATCTCACCACATTTAAAACACCCACATGCTACAAAACTCAGGTTTACTGAGGTAATGTAGGGACGGGGGCATTTGCTTAATCCTTCCTCAGTTGTAGTTATTTCTAATCTTGGAATCTGGTTGAGGGAAAATGTTCAGGAGTATAAGCAAGAGAGCTGAAAAGAGTGGGCACCTGTTCTACCTGCAGATTCTCCCCTGCAAATGTTCCACTCAGCAAAACAAAAAACAAAACCTGGGATTTAACCCAAGCACAGCTGGGTGATAAGAGGCGAGGTATGAGTGAAAAGGGGACGCGGGTGGCGCTGTGGGTAAAACCTCAGTGCCTAGGACTTGCCGATCACATGGTCGGTGGTTCGAATCCCCGCGGCGGGGTGAGCTCCCGTCGTTCGGTCCCAGCTCCTGCCCACCTAGCAGTTCAAAAGCACCCCTAAGAGCAAGTAGATAAATAGGTACCGCTTTATAGTGGGAAGGTAAACGGCATTTCCATGTGCTGTGCTGGTGCTGGCCCGCCAGAGCAGCTTCGTCACGCTGGCCACGTGACCCGGAAGTGTCTGCGGACAGCGCTGGCCCCTGGCCTCTTAAGTGAGATGAGCGCACAACCCTAGAGTCGGACACGACTGGCCCGCACGGGCAGGGGTACCTTTACCTTTACCTTTATGAGTGAAAAAGTGAGATGGTTTCACTCTCTCAGCCTTCATTTCTCCCCTCCAACTGTTGTCTTCCTCTTCACACACACCTGTTTCCTAAGAGCTCAGGCTTGCCGCACTATTAAGTATGCCTAATCGTAGAAATCTCAATTTTGTCTAAGAATATGAACTAAACTAGTGTTTAGGAAATTGGAACTGGGTTGCTGTAGTGTCTGCTATAGAAATGACTCTCGTTCATTTTTCAAAGAGACGTGAAGAAGAGGAGGAGTTTGGATTTGATATCCCGCTTTATCACTACCCAAAGGAGTCTCAAAGCGGCTAACATTCTCCTTTCCCTCCCCCCCCCCACAACAAACACTCTGTGAGGTGAGTGGGGCTGAGAGACTTCAAAGATTATGAGTTCACCGCTCTTAACCACTACACCACGCTGGCTCTCTATGTGAGACCTGCTGAATTCACAGGTGCCTTTCTCCCAGCCTAATTCCTAACTAATGCAATGAAGTCACCCAGGTCCATCCTCTAACTGCCCATCCTAGAGCTCTGCAAAAGAAAGCTCCACACCTGAGGCACTGCAGCCACTGGTAAATATGCTAGCATGTTGCCACCAGATTACTATCTTCAGGTTGCCAGAGAGCTAATAAGCCTCTCCCAAAGATCTCAATGAGCTTGCAGGCCTACACAAGGCAGTCTGGTCCTTCAAGTGCACTGGTTCTGAGTTGCTCGGGGTATTATATTTTAAGACCTTGTACATGGCTGGGTAGCTAATAGGCACCAGTGCGTTTCTTTCAGGACAGATGTAATATGTGCATGGCCAGGTTTGCCACTGAGCACCCTGGCTGCCACATTCTGCATCAGCTCAAGGGCAGCCCCAAACAGATAACAGTGCAGTGATCCAGTCATGAGATAACCAATGCACAAATAAAAGTGGCCAAGTTATCCCTGCCCAGTAAAAATATTGTAGCTACTTGAGCCTCCAGTGACAATGAAGGATCCAAAAGCATCCTCCAGAAAAGCAAACCCATCCAGGAAAGGCAAATTCTCCAATTCTCAGATGAGGAATCTGGTTATTGAACAGAGACATCGACTCCCAGCAGATCATGTGACGGCTCCCGTCAGGAAATTCTGCACATATGTGCACCACAATCTCTGTTTGAGCAAAGGTGAAGCACAAGTGGAATGTCACAGGGCGAATGGATGCCCTCTCATGTGGATCTCATGTTGGTTTCACAATGGTTTCAACAGCCCCATGAGAGTGGCTGACTAGGAGGCATCCACAATTATCTGTACTGCTTAGAAGGATGTTTTTGATTTAAAGTCAAGACAACTGCCAAACCACCACACACAGACTTCATTCCAGATGCTCCTGAAATCTCCCCAGTTAGATCTGGCAAGCTATTGGGGCAGCAATATAAGGAATATAAGGCGCGCACACCAGCGCATCCCAGAGCCAGAAGCTCCCTGAAGAGCCTGAGCATATTTAATGCTTGCTGAGATCCTTTCCTCCTCAGCAGCATGACTCTGCATACTGAGAGAGGCTGAAAGAAAGCAGCGCCCCTCTCTGATTCCGAAAAAGGGGGAGCTGAATAGTTTGGCAGAGTCATCAAGGACACTGAAGCAGTTAGTTATCTGGTGAGAAAGAGAGAGATTAAATGAAGCAAAAATGCAGCATTCGTGCAAAAAGACAAATCCTCTGCCAGAGATTATCACAAAGGCCACTCAAGAAAACTTCATACGCACTCTGGTTCACAAAGCATGAGTAAGAACAGGGAGCATTTGCGGAAAATAAACAAATGGAGTATCCCTCTCTCCCACCCCACCCCCAAATGTTTATAAATACTTTAGGTTTCATGGTAGGGAGGAAGCTGTCTTCTCTCAGTGGACTTCTAGTTTAGACTAGCTATACAGTCTGTCAGTCATAATTTCTGGGAGTGTCCAGTGAGTGTTCAATAAGTAACCCATACCACCCACCCCCCGAAAGTCTGCCTTTGGCCTATGCTATATTGTAAACCGCCCTGTGATGCTTGGATGAAGAGTGGTATAGAAATTTAGCAGCAGCAGTAGTGGTGGTGGCAGTAGTCATCCATCATGATTTTCTTCCATACTATCAATGTACTGATGATGAGCAGCTCTGGGAGTGGTAGATTTGCTCATGGTCAATGGTGTGGTTCTCACCCTGCCATGTGCCATCAGAAGTGTAGCCATCATGGCTTATACACTTATCCTCTATGGTTTTGTCACATCCTGTTTCAAAGCCATCCATGTTGACGGCCATCACTGGCTCTTGTGGGAGCTAATTCCCTGCTCTGTGTGAAGAAGTCTGAAATATACTCAGAGTCGCAAAGTGATTTCATGCTCTTTATTCAGCTCATAGTGGTGAGGAGGAATGAATGAAGGTCCCCTCAAAGTATCTGCTTTATATACATTATTTACACAATGGGCTGCACATGATTGGCTAATTCCGAAATTCTACTGTAAGCCAATCAGGTTGTGGATTCACTTCTATCTGGAGCATGATTGGGTGGTTCCTGCCAACCAATCATACTGCTGCCTTGTTCTAGAACCAATCAGACTGCTTCATTCTGAATCCTATTGTTCTAGGACCAATCAGACTGCTGCAGTTTGGATCCTATTCAACTCAGTACATAACAAAGTCCTTCCTTTTGTCTGTCCTGAGGATTCCTCTAACATTCGGCCTCATTGGATTCCCACAAATTCTTGTATTATGAAAGAGAAAACCTTTTATGCACCTCTGTCATGCCATCTCTCACTTGCTTTTTCTCTAAACTAAAAGACCCCAAATGTTCTAAACTTCCCTCATTGTTTCACCCCCTTGATCCTTTTTCTTGCCCTTTCTTTTTCTAACTCTGCAATATCCTTTTCTGAAGTGAGACAACCAGAACTTTACACAGTATTCCAAGTGTGGTCTTGCCAAAGAATTGTATTTTTTTATATATAAAATATTTATTGAAGTTTTAAAAGTTTATATAAAATAGAAAAAACAAAACAAAAAACAAAAACAGTAAAAATACATACAAAACATACAAAACACATACAACAACAAGTATAATTTCAATCCCTTATATTCATAAAACTTACTTTCCCGACCTCCTCATACCTCCCCTTTCTGTATTCCAATCTCTAATTAATTCAATTCAGCAAATCCTTCCCCTAATTTCTGTATAATTTTTAACCTTTCTTTTCTTGATCACATAATCATTACAGCTTGTAACCACTTAATTTCTGAATCAACATCATTCTAACCTTCAATAATTTTACAATGTTTCCTAAGATAGTCCTTAAATTTCTTCCAATCTTCTTCCGCTGTCTCTTTTCCCTGGTCTCGGATTCTGCCGGTCATTTCTGCCAGTCCCATATAGTCTATAACCTTCATCTGCCATTCTTCCGTGGTGGGTAGATCTTCTGTCTTCCAATACTTTGCAATGAGTATTCTTGCTGCTGTTGTGGCATACATAAAAAATGTTCTGTCCTTCTTTGACACCAATTGGCCGACCATGCCCAGGAGAAAGGCCTCTGGTTTCTTCAGGAAGGTATATTTAAATACCTTTTTCATTTCATTATAGATCATTTCCCAGAAAGCCTTGATCCTTGGGCATGTCCACCAAAGGTGAAAGAATGTACCTTCAGTCTCTTTACATTTCCAACACTTATTATCAGACAAGTGGTAAATTTTTGCGAGCTTGACTGGAGTCATGTACCACCTATAAATCATTTTCATAATATTTTCTTTTAAGGCATTACATGCCGTAAAATTTATACCGGTGGTCCACAACCGTTCCCAGTCCTCAAACATAATGTTATGACCAATATCTTGTGCCCACTTGATCATAGCTGATTTAACTATTTCATCCTGTGTATTTCATTCCAACAGCAAGTTATACATTTTTGACAAGTTATTAGTTTTGGATTCTAACAATTCTGTCTCCAGTTTTGATTTTTCCACCTGGAAACCAATTTTCCTGTCTAACTTAAAAACCTCCATTATTTGATAATAATGGAGCCAGTCTCGCACTTTATCTTTCAATTTCTCATAACTCTGCAATTTCATTATATCCCCTTCTTGTTCCAAAATTTCCCAATATTTCGGCCATTTAGACTCCATATTAAGTTTTTTCACGGCCTTTGCCTCCATTGGGGACAACCACCTGGGAGTTTTGTTCTCCAGCAAGTCTTTATACCTAATCCAGACATTGTACAATGCTTTCCTGACAATATGGTTTTTAAAAGCTTTATGAGCTTTAACCTTGTCGTACCACAAATATGCATGCCACCCAAAGCCAAAGAATTGTATAGTGGCCTTAGGAGACTGGCAGTTTTATTTTTAGCTCCCTTCCTAATGATGCCCAGCATGGAATTTGCCTTTTTCACAGGAGCTACACAGGGGGGTGGCATCTTCATTGAGATCTCCACTGTGAACGCAAGGTCTCATTCCTGGTCAGTCACCACCGTGTCATGTTCTTCTAGGACCATTAGATGGCACTCCTAAACCATGTTTCATTCCACAGTGAGAAGCATATGCCAGAAGAGGAATCTTGAAAGCTGAAGTTTAAGAGAAGGTGATAGCAGACAAAGGCTGAGAGCCACTAAGTCCCCCCCAGTAGACACATCCAAGGATGCCTGTGTCCAGGAAAGCGGCGAACCCGACTGGCATCTCATTTTTCAGAAGGGTCGTAGTTGTAGCTAAAGAGCCAATGTGAACAACAGAACCTTTGGCCTACATTTTGCTCCTAAATTTCAGCCTCCCACTTCCATTTCATAGAATTGGTTCACTTCATTCATTTCATTTGTTACATTTCTACTCCACTTTACACTCACGTGAGTCGCAAAGCAGCTTATAAACAAGAAATAACAATGACATAACAGAACATCACAATTACTACATAAATCGTATAGCATAGCTAACAAATCAGTAAAATTACCTCCTTTTATAAAACACTATTAACAAAAACAGCAAAAATAAGCTACATAGCATGACTGCAACAAAAGTCACATTATAAGAATGGTGGAATTGGAAGGGACTCCAAGGGCCATCTAGTCTCGCCCCCGGCAAGGCAGAGATCTCAACTAGGGCATCCATGACAGGTGGTCATCCAACCTCTGCTTAAAACCCTCCAATGAAGAGGAGATGCCACTGCCTCTTGAGGGCGTCTTCAAATTTGAGTTTAACATCCGCTCTGAGGAGAGTATCTATAGCTAGAGGAAGGAGCCTTGTAGCTTCGATAGGAAGACCGTGTTGAGTGTCTTGGGAGAGTATTCAGCCAGGAGTGAACCGGAGAGGGAGGAGCTGTGGGAATACAGACTCCCTGAGTCTCATTCTAGCCAGGAGGGGAGAGTTCTTCTAGGGGGAAAAGACTCCTAAGCCAGTAACAAACCCTGGGTCTATTATACTAATTAGAATACCTCAGGAGTGGCATTGCTAAGAGGTTGAGTTACTGGCGAAAAATGCCACTCACAATTTTCAACTTTTTTTGTAAATATAACTTTTCTTGTTTGTTCACCTTCTGTCTCAAACTCCAAATCACAAAGTTTTCCTTCACACAAGACCTCTATAAGATAGCCTGTGTATAAATTTGTGTAGTTGGCGTACCATGTGGTGGGTCTGCTATATTTAATTGGGGGCAGTTAGCAGGGTGAGTCCACTCCATATTAATTGGTGGTTAGTGGTGGGGTCTGCAACAGTCTCCTTCCCCTACAGCAACGGGGGCTCCTGTCACAGAATCTCCCCCCTCCTGCAGTTCTGCTGCTCACACGGATGCTTGACAGCCAAAGCACAGACAAAGGGTTCCCTCAAATATGACCTTAACTGAGTGGAAACCTGGGCCAAAGCTAACAAAACGAATTTCAATAGGGACAAATGTCAGGTTTGCAGTTAGGCAGGAGGAACCAGATGGACAATGTAAGATGGGGGACAACTGGTTTGCCAGGAGCACATGTGAAATGGGTCTCAAGGTCTTGGTGGACCACAAGCTTAACACAAGTCAACAGTGTGATGCAGCAGCAAGAAAAGCAAATGTTCTTCTAGGCTGCATCAGCAGAAGTCTCGTGTCCTGATCATGGGAAGTAATAGTACCACTCTCTTCTGCCTTGGTCAGACCACACCTGGAATACTGTGTCCAATTCCGGGCACCACAATTTAAGGATAATGATCTTATCATGGTTCGCTAGGTGCTGTGGAGGATGTGTGAGGCTGGGAGAAGCATTCAGCTGGAGCTGCCCCAGCAGGCTGGGATCGGTCTTCTTAGATTGTTAAACAATCCTCAAGCTCCTGGGCTGCTTTATATAAAAGAATATTTAAAGAAATTATATAAATACTCCACAGTAAAATACAGTAAATGAAGAAAAATGACAAGCAGGTAACATTTCCTGTGTAAGAATTCAATTAAAACTAATCTAAAAGGCCTGTCCCCCTCCCAAAAGATTTTCACCTGGCACCAAAAAGAAAGCAGATGGCACCACACAGGGAGGAGACGGCCCTGCAAGTACCTAGGTATGAAGCTATGAAGGCTCTAAATGTTAAAATCAGCGCTGTGAATTGTATTTGGAAACAATCAATGCAACCGTTTCAAAACTAGTGAGATGCACGCTGCACATTTGGTTCCAGCGAACCTCCTAGTCACTGCATTTTTCATTAAAAAGACCCTCCAATTGTCCCTATTTTCCAGGGACAATCTCTGATTTACAGAAGCCGTCCCAGTTTGTGATTTGACCCTGGAATGTCCCACTTTTCCTTAGGATGTCCCTATTTTCACCAGAGAAATGCTGGAGGGTATGGTATGCAACCCCCCCTCCAAGCCAAGGAGAAAAGTAGCTGTACAACCTTTAGAAGACACCTGAAGGCAGCCCTGTATAGGGATATTTTTAATGTTTAATTATATTTTTATATATGTTGGAAGCTTCCCAAAGTGACCAGGGCTTTCTAGTCAGATGGGCAGGGTATGAGTATGTGTGTGTGTGTGTGTGTGTGTGTGTGTGTGTGTGTGTTTGTGTGTTTGAATAGGACATCCCTATTTCCATCAGATAAATGTTGGAGGGTATGATTAAACTGTATTTTCCAAATAGCCTTCAAAGGCAGGTCTACCTACAATGCATTGCAGTTATCCTCTCCTTCAGAAAAAGCAGCAGTTGTGGCCCTGTCTGGATTACGACCACAGTATGGAGCAGGCAGACCCCCTTTGCCACATTCCTCCTGAAAACCTTCCCCTTCCCACGCAACTCTTTGCTTCTGATGGGCTTTAAGTTTTTTTAAAAGGTTCTTTTTGAAGACAAGATAAATGATGTAACCTTGGCTGTGGCAAAATTCCTCTCGGAAGTAATAAAAATTAGAAATCAACATGCTCTGGATAAAACACTATAACTGCCTAGCAGTTTTCCCTGTATCTCTGCTGTATTTTGCTTTGGAAACTGTGTGTCCCTTAGCATTGGTGCCCACATTCCAATTTTAAGTCCTAGGAGGAGGCAGGGTTAAGTATTCTCAGAACCTTTTTCTTAAGTGTATTTCTGTGAATGAAGAGTTAACATTGGAAGCAGCCCAGAGGATGGTCCATTAGTTCAGTAAAACGAATACTTATCAGTCTTGTGAAGGGTGAAGCTGCACTACTGTATTTGTGGGAACACAGCAACAGAGCCCCATGTTGTTCAAACCACTGATCAAAGCTTGACCTGGAAGCTTTTGATGGACCCACCGCCCAATTTGCCCTGTTGTCAGAAGCCATGCTTACTGGTCAGTTAGGGGTCCCATGGGCACTCTGCCATCCAAGCACTTTTCCCAGCTGATCCAGTCCAGTTATCTCTGGCTCTCAGTCCAGCTTTCATGTACTAACAGAACTCCCCTTTCTGCAAATGGCGGCCCATTAGAATTTGCTTTCATGTGTATGGTTGTGTATGGGGACACTACCATGTACTTATATGGAACTGTTCTCTCCCACAGCATTTAGGGACAGTTGGCACGCTCATGAGCTCTCTGTGTGCATCAGGACATGCATGGGGCTCTGGACTGGGGTTACCCTCTGCAACCCATAATTTCACAGTCGTTGAGGCTCAGAACTTGACAATGATTATTTATAATGAAATTTACAGCTTTCAATATTACCATTAAAAAAAATAAAGATGGAAGCTCAGAACTTAAATACAAATGAAGTTTTTATTGACATTGTAAGAAACATTTTATTCCTCAGTACAAAAGGGCTAAGTGGTTCTGAAAGCCTAAGTACAGTTGATATGTACACAGTGCTAAGTTCCTTCAAGCTGATCTAAGGCTTGGAGAACATCAGATCATAAATGCAGATTTATCAAATGAAGACCACTAAGATCTGTTACATCTGAACACTATTCCTATTGTATGTAAATGTATTTACACATTTTTCTTTAAAAAAAGAGATTACACTTTTTATAAAAGTAAAAAAAAAAGTTGAGGTGAAAAAATGAGCATGAGGTTTTTTAAAAAATCTTACAAATATGCAGGCTGACAAAAGCGAACTTTCTCAAAGACGGCATTCGATTCCTATTGGACAATAACACATGAATGCCTAAGATTCACAAGACAATGTTCAGGCAGTTTTATTAACAGTGGTATGTGCTGTTATTGTAAGAGCAGCCTTATAGCTAAATTTGGCACTATTCCCCCCGCTGCTTTTAACCAAAACAACTCAAAATAAGGCACATCCATTGCAGGAATAGAAACACAGTTTTTTCATGGAAAAGGTCAAAGTGTATCGATTGAAGGAGGCCTAACCCATGACTTATCCAACATCATCTTAGAATTACTGGAAAAGGAAATCACATTTAAGACAGAAATAACAAAATCTCAGAAACTAACCTTTATTACATAGTACCATATCAAGACCTTTCTTCCGCAGAGATAGAAATCTAAACTGCAGCTCTGATGCAGAAGTCCATGGAGTTGGGTTCCAACCTATTCTATAATGTTCCTTACAGCACAATCCTAGCCGTATTTACTCAGAAGTAAAGTTCCTTTGTTTGCTCATTTGTACCTGCTTGTAATTGACAATGGAAAAGGATAACACAGATGGGGAGAGAAAGGTCCATGGAAGAAAAGTTAAACTGATGGGTATATGTATGTTTCTTGTTATGGTCAACAGAATGCCTTTAAGAATAAACTCTGGGGACTTCCGGAGGCGGCGCCAACGGCAATGGCGGTCTCCTTCTGAGTAGGAGGGAGAAGCTCCGCAGAAAGTGGGTCTGTCCGCTACGGCGAAGCAGAGACCCGGCGGAAAATCGCAGGCAGAAGGAGCCTGCGAGCGTGGGACTCGGCGGGCACCATCAGCGCCCCCCGATCTAGCGAGGGAGCCCCGTGAGGGGTTCTGGAGCGTAACGGGAGCGGCGCGGTGCTATGAGTCGACTGCTGCTTCTGCGGAGTGAAGCCGCGTAGCTGTTGCCGGAGAGCGCTGACCTTCCCTAGTTAAGGTTGCTGCTGTTAAGAACTTAGGAGTGAATTCATGCAAGTGGGTTTCCCACTTCATCTCAGGGGCACCAAGCTCTGTCTGAAGTTACAGAAGACATATGCTGGTCACCATTTAGACATGCTAAATTCTGGCTTATTTGGGGATGAAGTCTGAAAAATGATTTTTCCCTATGAACCTGTGGCCGAAGTGATCCTGAAGGACTGTGGCAGTTAGAATAGCCTCTAGAACAAATATAAAGTGTGGCATTTACATTATTAAGTAGGATAACTGGCACGTGGGAAGCCTCTTATTGTGCTTCTAAAAGATTCTCAAATTTAATGCATAATAAGGAGGAGGAAGTTCCCATAACTGTGGGACTGTCGAAATGACTTAATTGTCTTGACTTTGACTGGGATAAAGAGGGAAGTTTCAAAACTCCGCATATACACAGTTTTGAAGTGTCCCTCCCCACAATATAGCCAAAGCTAAATTTAGGAAGTGGCCTTCGACAGGAGTGCAAGAAATTGCAGTTAAAAACCAAACAATCCAACATGAGCCAAGCAGCATATCATGTTATCTCTTGCTTCCAGTCTTTGTGCACAGGGGCCATTTTGTGACTTGGTGATGGGTTGCGTAAGATACAGTTGGGGCAGACAATGATCCAGAAATTCACCCTGTCAGGTTTTGCTTTCTAAGTCCTGTAGTATTTTTTGAGGGGAGGTGGCGGTAATGATAAGGGTCTGCTGATGGAATGGGCACCTATCTTCATGCCTAAAGCCTTAGGCTGCTGCTTACTCCAATCCATCTTACTAACTACTTAGGAATGATGTTATTGCAGTCACACTCAGCATAAGCAAAGAATATGAACATCTAAACTCCAGCTTGGATCTCTATCTGACAATACTTCCAGGGTGGGAACTGCTACTGTGAGCAGGAAAGGCTACACTGCTTAGTTACAGGAGCATGTTTGCATGTGGAGGTTTCCAGGCTCAATCCATGCATCTCCTGATAAAAGGTCCCTGCTGAGACTCTAGACATGGCAGTGGGAAGATCTGTCCATTTTTGTTTCTCCCACTTTCTCCAATTTTAAGTTCAGTTCTCTACATTTCCATGTTAGTTGTGATTTACATTCCTCATGAATATTCACCAGCATTTTTAGTATGGGTGTCTGCTAATATGCACATTTTCCCACACAGTTTTGCCTAATGTAGACACTTTTGCAAACACTTTGGGGTCTTATTTGCACTAATATGTGCATTTCTATGCACTCTTTATCCTAGTAAATGCAGTTTTTGTATACGTTACTTGGCTGGAGAACTGCACATGAACATTTTGAGAAGTGTGAATTTTGAAGGATGGCTTTGACTTGTTTTGGAAAGTGCAAGAAAGACTAAGTTTTCCTGTAAACAAAAACAGAACCATACTCCCCCCCCCAGCCTTACCCTGGAGTGCTTAGATCATAGTGGGCCAGACAGAGGAATAGTATGACTTGATGGAAGGTAGCTTCCTATATGTGCTCCTTTGACACTGCACCAGTAAATTTGGGGAATACATGGGCAATGCTGGTAATGAGAGGGCTGGGTTGCAGTCTCCTTTCACATGTCCTAAATGTTCCACTATTACCATAGTGGTTCAGGAGCGACACACATTGCAGTAGCCTTGGTTACCCTGAAGGCAACCTTGGAAGAGTAGAAAAGATTAGCCTCTCCAAGTGATCCACTACTAGAACTTAACTTCACACACAAGTACATTCTATAAGGAAACATTCCTCCAAACAGGACTTCAATGGTCAAAAACATTACAATAATTTTGGTTTCAATTGTTTTATAGGATGTTTGTGTTGACTGTTCTTCTAAGCTCAGAAACATGATAATGAATAGATGGCAAATTAACTTCAATACTCCCAATTCTATGGAGAACCTCTACATCAGCAACTTTCAGGAATGTGTGATACTGAAGATGAGATTCTCCACACAATGTTAAGTTGTTTTGCAATGTTACAGACAACATGTGGAGGGTCATCATGTACCAGTGTTGGTTGGTGGCCTCAGTGTGTATACAATTGGACTGGTTTAATTAAAAACACAGCGGTTCAGGATCTATTGGTAAAGAAACAACCAGGTGGGTTCAAATCATGGGACTATAATATTGCCCGAGCCCAAAACATAAGAAATCTGGTGCAGTAATAACAGCACGTTGTAATTTTGACATGATTAAGGGTTGAAGAAGTAGTGCAGCTGTTTAGTTCCAGGAAAATGTGCCTTTTGTAAGTCCACCAGCCTAGAGTTGGAGCAACAGGAAAAATAAAGTCCTGATAAAACTGAGAGGTGCAAAGAAATCTCTGGAGTAACTTCTGCTTTTCACAAACCAATTCTTCACTTATACAATGGACCATTAAGAAACAGAGTGGGCTACTACACAGAATACAAACATAAGAGCCACAATCCAACAGAGCTAACTTGAGCTCATTTAAATGTGTGGATATAATTGTGCTTGCTTTTGTGTTGCATTGTGCAATAAGACTAGAAAAGTAACCAAGATGGTAGTGAAAAATGAACAGGTCAGGGATATGTAAATTGAACTCTAGATGGTAGGCCAACTCAATCTCCACAAACAGCATAAGAAAGATATGAAGATTTTATAAACATTATGTAAAAAATAATGTAGTGTAATAGTGTAATAGCAACTTCTGCATTTGGGATAGACCACCACTGATGGATATCGGTGGAAGAGCTATCAGAATAGCTGTTACTGAGTGAAATGTTCTTGTAGTACTGAACTTATTGACAGATTCCCTATCCCAAAGGGAACCCTTATTTTTCCGGGGGGGGGGGGGGGGAGAATGATAAAATACACATTATGCACAAAATGATGTAATGTTCTGTATGTTCTGTCTGTGGATTGAACCTTCTTATCAAGGACTAGCGCCTCTCATTTTGTTCTGTTGTTTTGCTTTGTTCCTGCCTTCCTCTGTATCACACCTGCCTACTTGTATGGCTCATTTGTGCTTGAAGTTTCCGGCCCCATTGGCTTAGGGTGGTGAGGCAGTGGAAGGCTGATAGGGGGCGGCTCTTGCTTGGGATATATAGTTGGAATTGGTGGCATTCTTGCCCCTTTCTATGAATGAAGCTTTGGCCGTATCGCCAAGCCAATGATAGAAGACATTTACAGCACCACTGGAAGGCAGTTATTGTTAAATGGAATTATAGTAAACAAGAACTAAACATTTTGAATATTATAGCTTGAGCTTTTAAACCACTTAGATCTATGCATATTGCACTGAAGTGAATGCCAACAATCTGAACTAAACCTTGCTTAAAAGTGCAACTTGTGTTTACATTTATGTCTCAGACAAGCAGACTTATAATAGCACTCGCATAGATATTGATTTATTTTCATACACGCACATGTTCAAGTTACTCCCCATTTTGTAACAAAAAATGTGAGGCTTACTCATTATGCAATGGAGGTTTTGGAAACTGAAGCCATTTTTTGACATAAAAATGGGCAGTCATTTTGTCATTATTTTCTTTTTTAACCAACTTATTTTTATTGGAATATGCTTCAGAGTTATTTATTTATATGGTATTTTGTCTCTCCGCAGTCCAAAGCAGTGGTTTTCAAGCTGCATTCTGGAGAACCCTAAAATTTGTTAGATGCACTTCTCCACGTTCTTAAGTGAAGACTTGTTCATTATCACTGACACACACCCCCCGCGCGCAGTATGTAGCCAATGTGGTCTTGGGCGGTTCCTCAGCTCAGGTAGGGCCATGATGAGACCCAGTAGGCCAAGGCAGCACTCTGCATCAACTGACTGTGCAGTCTAGAACATGACTGAGAAGATTTGACTCAGGCAAATCATTATGCGGAGAGGTCCTTGAATGCAGAAAACTTGAAAACCACTGGTGTAGAGCAATAGAAATGACAACTCAAACCATTACACGTGGGTTTTTTTGAATAAATTAGTTGCTTTAAACCATTCACCCATTCCTCTTGACAGGGTTTGCGTGATCAGTGCTAAGAGGATGGAACCCCAAACTTCAATATATATATGTGCTCCTGGTAATGTTGTGTCTACACGTTAGAACCCGGCTGTATAAGAACTCCATCAACAACCATATAGGATTGTATTTCCTTTTGAGTTACAGGAAGAGGCAATGCCATTTTATCAGACCTTCCTCAAAGATAAACCAGCATGCACATCACACATTTACATTGGCTTACAATTACAAAAAATATATAAACAAACAATAAAATAAAAAAGAAGCATATAAACATTGGAAAAAAAGGGGGACTGTGGGTGTAACAATACTGATTCAGAACTGAAACGGAAGACAGTTTCTCCCTAGAACACTTTAGGGTTTTTCAGAGTCCTTATTCCATAAAAGGAATATACTTGAAACACATCCCATTTAGGTGAGATGAGACTGCTAAAGTACTTAAAGCAACTAAAAAAAATGAATTACTTTTTTAAAAAATCTTTCATCTCCTAAGTTGTGTATGTCTATTGCATAACAGCAAGAAACTTGCTTTCTTCTGCAAGTGAGGTCAACAAAGAATTCATGTCCCCAATGGCCATGTTGTTTGTGCTTATGGGCATGGCTGGGAATGTAAGAGACGCTCGGGGAGTGGTGAGGCGGGAGGAGTTGCGGGAGAGGTTCTGAATGATGCTGGGGCTCAGGGCTCCTGAAATTAAGCTGGCATGGTCACCATCATCTATGATAGCATCAAAATCAATCTGCACGCTTTCGAGGCTGCTGGTGTCAATGCTGTCAACGGTGCTCGTTACCTGGTTGGCTCCTGGGGAGAGAAGCTCTGACGAAGTAGCATCACTCGTCCCCTGAAGCAGGCAGTTAGCTTCTGAAAGGGGGAAAGCACCTGTTTTCAGAGCTTGCTGGCTAAACCCTGTGGTTTGGTCATACAACTGACCAGAGTAATTCTGCATATTAGAGCAGAACTGCTGTGACTGACCTTGGGATTCTACTTTGATGCCATTGACCCTGTGTGGCTGGTTGGCATCCCTTATATGTCCTTGGGGCTGCACCAAGTTATTCCTTGACGTGTTTTGTCGCCTGCCACCCCAGTAGTTGGCACAGGGCTGGTACCCTTTCGCCATCACCAAACCTGATGGCTGGATCCCAGCATTGTGAGACAGTGGACAACTTTGTGGCCCTTGATAAAGGGTGGGTTGTGAGGGAGCTGAAACTTGCTCTATCATCATTTTATGGGAATGATTGACTTCTTGGCAGTAGATATCATCGGTTGACTGATTATGAAGGTACTCCTGGGCAACCGCATTTCTGCCCTGCATCCTGCTAATTACATTGGGAGACTGCTCCTCTGATACTGCAGTGCAGCCAAAATTCTGCTGGTTTCCATTATTTGGCATGAAATTATTTCCCAGCTTTTGCCCTTGAATCACAATGTCATAGGTATTGCCCACTGGTTGTCTGCCAATACTTTCACCATACAGCTGTGCCTTATTTGACTGAAGGTGGTAAGAATGACTGGTGTCACTGTTGTTCATGACCATATTCTGCTGTAAACTGCAGGAGCCGTTGTTGTCTAGAAGATGCTGATAGCCATTTTGCTGGGACACAGCATTTCTCTCCAGCCCATGGTGCTGCTGTTGGACGACCATGTTGTTATAGAGGCCTAAGGTTTGAGTGTGCTGGATCAGGGACCGTTGCCCACATTTTAATTTTGACGGAGACAAGTCGGAACTTCCTGAGCTTACTTCATTCCACTGAATTGGCAGGTCGTTTTTACTGGCCTCAGAGTTGTTTGGTGGAGGAGACTGGTCAAAGTTGTTGCCGTACCCCAATGCTGAATTGTGATGCACTTTGTTGTGATCTAGTCCACCATTCGGCAGGTGGTTGTATGCGCCCTGATTCTGAGAATTCAAATATTGGACCACGTCATCAGGTAGGAGATCCTCATCATTCAGACTGCCATCTGCTTCCATTGTAGCAGCTTCCATGGCCACATTCTCAGAGATACTAGGAGGACAAGGGGAACAGTTGCGGAACAAGCCACCATCAGAACGGGTGTAGTTCTGAAGGATGAAGTTACGCCTTTCCATAGATGGAGGCAAAACAGGAGGGTTAAAGCTATTGAGACTGTTGAAACGCTGGACTCTGGGAAAGGAAAGGTTATCGGAAACTGGTCTCACAGGGTCACTGGCTCTCCTTGTGCTGTTCCCCAACACATCATGGGGCAGTATGTGTCGCCTGTTGTAATTGTTTGTCCCACCATCACTACATCTTCGGGGAGAATTCATTGGGGGCAGTGGTGACATTCCAGACTCCCTACAGTCACCCAATAGTGCCATTTTTGTTTTCAAGCTCATCCTCTCCATATTAGGGAGTGGTGTGGGTGGGGGTCCACCAGTAGCTGCTGCATATTTTGCTTTCAGACGGTATTGCTGGGCGGGGGTCAGGCTGAGAAGACCTGGCAAGCCATCGCACTGGCTGGCTTCACTGGATCGCCGAGAGGCATCAGTTGAAATGGGGTCGTAGGAATCAGTAACACTGATGTTCTGGAGCCTCCCCTCGCCTTGGGAAGCATCACTGGACCTCCGACTAGAGAAGCAAGGTGAAATCCCAGAGGATCTGCGGCTGCTCATGTAGGCTGAGCTGATGGTGCTGGTGTTGCTGTCCCTTCTGTTCAGCATGTTGAGCACAGTAATGTCCATGTTTGTGAGTTCATTTTTATTGGCTAGAATAGTCATGTTTCCTCCAATGCTGCAGCTGCTGCTTGAATAAGTACCTGGGGAGGGGGATAAAGAGAGAAGAAAAGACTCCAGGTTGATCAGGTGAAATAAATAAATGGTACGAAATGTGCTACAGGCATTTCCAAGAAAATGCCATTATATTTCCAAAATGTTGATGATGGGGCCAACAAGACTTTTGGATTCAGGCACGCAAAGAATAATGTTGTAAGATGAAAGAAAGCTGAAGGCATTGCCCAGACACTGGCCGCAACGCAGCACAGAATGAACGATGCTGCCTGGTGCTGTGGACAAGTTCCCACTGAGGTTTACCCGGGCAGTTGCGCAGTGCTGCTTCAGTTGGTAGCTCACACAACTGAAGTCCACAATGCTGTTCTATACAAAAATTAAAATACCTTCCAAGAGAAAAAAGCATGTTAAGAGTAGCACGACTACAACCCTAGAACTAGGTAAGAACTGGGTCTATGTTGGCTTGTCTCTCTCGTCTCTAGCAGGACTCCACTGACTGGATCTGTGAAAATACGCAGTCTTTTTTAAAAATGTAGATTACAGTCTTAATCAAACCATAGTGAAAGCCAAAATTGCAAAATATACAATTCCATAAATTATCTGGGATAATTTGAAAGTCATTCTTCAATATCTTTTGCATGACATTCCAAACAACATTATAAAATAAGCAATTATAATAATTTCTTTTCTTTTCTGTAGTTCCCTTTATTGGAATGAACTTAAACCAGAAACAAGAAATACCACAGATATTTTGCATGGGTGGCTGCAGTTGAAAGAGTTTTGCAACAAAGTTGAAGGAAAAAATCTTTGGGCAAAAATGGTGATGAGACCTGCGATGGACTCTGGGTATGTTTTGTTTCCCAGCTCCATTCACATCTGTCACCTACATTAACACATACTTTGGACTAAACACAAGAATTCTACATCTTTCAATAAAATATTAATAATAAGAATCTTACCACCTTCCCTATGAGCAGGAAATTAGGTTGCAATCCTATACATGCTGACCTGTGAGTAAGCACCACTGAACTCATAAGGTCTGAGTAGACATGCATAGGCTTAGAGCAGAGGTTTTCAACCTTTTTGGGTCCATGGCTCCCTTGACCAACTACATTCTTTCTGCGGCACCCCTGGGGGCTCAGGAGCCCAGTTATGTCACCCCTTGCCTGCAGAGCCGGCAGCCCCTCACCCCTTTTTGAACACCCTTCCTTGGGGAGTGTTCCCTCAGCCTCCTTTCTTCTCACCTCTCTTTGGGAGTCCTTTGGGCAGCTGCAACTGCCACCTCTGCTCTCTGAGCTGCCCCCCCCCCACCTCAAAGAGAGCTGCCCCACAGGGGCCTGGGAAGCACCCCCTGCCCAGCCCCAGAGGCACCATTTGCCTGGGCTGCTGCAACCAACAGCTATGGGAGCCTTCGGGAGGCAGAGACATGAGAGGGCATGAGAGGCCAGAGTAGCCCTGTGGAACCCCTGACTATCATTCAAGATACCCAGGGTGCCACAGCACCCTGGGTGAAATCCACTGGCTTAGAGTATAAGGGTCTAACATGATTAAACAAATCTTATTCAATTGATCAACTGCTCTACCTACTTTAAATGATATACTTATTTAAAATTTGCATTTGAGTAGAACATGAGTTCTGAAGCAAGAAGCATCCTTTGCTTTCAGAAACTGGATAACTGTGCTGTACCCGCATCATCTTAAAACAGTCATTCCACCTGTGAGAAAGAAAAGGAGGAACTATCTCTTTTAGGAGGTTTTTTTGCAGGTTTTATTTATAACAACAGTAATCTTTTCTTAATCACTGACTTAGTGCAGCACCTTTTAGTAGAGTATCTTGAATCAATTAATGCTCTAAATTGGTTGCATTCTGAGCAAAAACCGTATTTTGCATGGAAGAGCATTCAAAAAAAGTGATCTCCACTTGTGGTTTGAAATGCTGTATCCCAACTAAAGTTACATGGCATAAGTACGTGGTGATCATGTTGTTCAGCTTTGACCCTGTGTGGTGTAGTGGTTAAGAGCGGTGGACTTGTAATCTAGTAAACTGGGTTTGCGTCTCCGCTCCTCCACCTGCAGCTGCTGGGTGACCTTGGGCCAGTCACACTTCTCTGAAGTCTCTCAGCCCCACTCACCTCACAGAGTGTTTGTTGTGGGGGAGGAAGGGAAAGGAGAATGTTAGCCGCTTTGAGACTCCTTTGGGTAGTGATAAAGTGGGATATCAAATCCAAACTCTTCAAGTCCAAACTCTTCTTACTTGATAATTTTAGTCAGGGAAGGGCCTATCAACACTTCATGATTTGGTACTCTCAAATTAGAATGAGCATGCACTTTATTTAGTTGCATTATAATGGCAAAAGCACTAAAGAAACCCTGTGCAGGGTTGGGGTTTTTTTCGGGGGGGAGGGATAAAGTGTCAATGGATTCTAAAGGGGATTCATTCATTCATTATTTTATCTTATTATTTAGAGAACTTATATACCACTTAATTCCAATCTTCTTTAAGTGGTGTACATGGAATATAATACAATGAAAATAAAATTCAGTTAAAACTATAAAATCAGAATCCATGCCATGAGGAGCACGGACAGTGGCTCCACCAAACATCTCAGTAACTAGGCAGGGACCAGGCGGTCTTTGAGGTATCCTGAACCCAGTAATGTATGGGCAGTCAGTGCTGGCAACAGTCTGTCCCCATCAATGGTCCAGCTGCAGATTACATTAAATGAGCATATCTTACCATTTCCTATGAGAGGCGGCAAAGTTGGGGCTTTGGAATGTGGAATGGGGTTCAGTCTTGGAAGCACTCCACTGATTTGTTTCAACCTTTCCAGCTTAACTTGCTCCATCCATTTGGTCTCTGTCATATTCCTCCTGGTCTGCAAGCCAAGTGCTGTGGTTGCTGTGGAAATGGTAGAGTCCATGATAGGGGTTTCATCTATGACACTGAGGTCTCCTACACTACCTCGACTGGTCAGATTAAGCTCGGTCCCATTGTTGGAATAGGTGCTGATGGGGGACTGCTCGCTGCTGCATGTAGACTGACCACCAGGGCTTGGCTGAGATGTCTGTTTGGAGGAGAAAAGATATGGGGGGGGGGGAGAGGAAAACCAGTTAGAAACAGAATGCACCTAAGATCCACCATGCTTAGAGAAAGGCAAGGCAGAACTCGGAACTGTGTTTATTTCTCTGCCATCTTGCAAGGTACCTGTTATTTATTTAAATGAGGTACCTTGCAAGATGCCTGAGAAATAAACACAATTTCATTATTAAGAAAAGCCTTACTAGGTCAGAGTCATGCTGAGGCAAGTACAGGATGCTACCAAGGACTCTCATCTTACCAAACCACTTTAAGCTTCTGAAATCTAAGGTTAGGGCATGCTCTTCAAAAGAGTGTGTGCATTCTTCTGATGTTGGGCTTGTGCTTCTGGAGTAACATCCTTCTCCCACATCAGACGAAATGCTTAAAAAAAAGCTACTGAAAATGAGAGGGGTCTCGTGGCACAGCTGGAAAACATTCCCTTTGTGAGTTCAATACATTGGAGATGCTGAAAATAGCTCTTTAATTCCTGGCCAATATGATCATCTGCAGCTGAATGGCACCAATATATGTATAGCCCCATCTCCATGGAGTGAGCCAGGTGCTAGTGTTATAAAGTTAATATTCAGAAGGGTCTGGTTCTCATTGCAGTGCACATCCTTAGTACTGTGCACTGGCCAATACAGTGGTACCTTGGGTTACATACGCTTCAGGTTACAGACTCCGCTAACCCAGAAAAAGTACCTCGGGTTAAGAACTTTGCTTCAGGGCAAGAACAGAAATCGGGCTCTGGCGGTGGCGCAGCAGCACCAGGAGGTCCCATTAGCTAAAGTGGTGCTTCAGGTTAAGAACAAACCTCTGGAATGAATTAAGTACATAACCAGAGGTACCACTGTACAGTGAATAAAACAAAGCTGCTCTCAAAACATGGATTTGTACACTAAAAGCCTTCATCATGCCATCGGAAATATCCCACAGAGCAGCAATGACCATCACTAGATCAATACCAGCTTGCAGCTAAAGTATTACTCACTGCAACCATTTCCATGAAACTTCCCTTCCACTGTGCCTCAAAGAAGAATTTACTTTTCCTGTAAATTCTGATGAGAATTATGGTTTTCTACCATGATAGTTTTTCTGCTGCCATGTTGACCTGTCACAGTTAAACATATCCACTGCCCTGGAGAAGCTCATAGATATGCTTCATAAGGTTTATTTTACTGCAGCGATATTCAGACTGCTTAAGAACAACACTGCAGTGTTTGCCATGTATTCAACAACCTCACCTAAAAGAGATCTTAGAGAGAGAAGCAGAGCAGTGCTTTTAGATGATGTTTCTTTTTAGAGGATGTTTCTAAATGTTTCTAGACGTTAATAAGATGGATGCGTATCAAGCAGATATTACCAAAATAACTTCATTAAAATCACTACTGTAATTTAACCTGAAATAATAATAATAATAATGATAATGATAATAATAATAATAAAAATCATACAATCATAGAACTACAGAGCTAGAAGAAATCCTGAGGGTCATCTAGTCAAAACCCCTGCAAATAAATAAATAAATTTTCATAACAAGGCAAAGTAAAAACAGGATTCATACCTAGGAAATATCTACATGTGAAATAAACAGACCTCTGGCTGTGTTGAGTTTGCTAACTGTCAGGGGGTGGGGCGGATGCTATTGAATCGCCATATCTTAAAACAGAGCTTTCCAAACTTTCATGTCGGTGACACACTTTTTAGACATGCATCATTTCACAACACAGTAATTCTGTTTTACTAGAAAAAGGGAGGTTAAACTAACACCTTATAAGAGATACAGACACACACTGCGCAACACACCTGCACACGACACACTAACGTGTCGCAACACACAGTTTGGAAAGCTCTGCCTTAAAATATTTACAAATAGTCAAAAAATAAATTCCAATCTAAGCTGTGATTTAGTTTGATTGTACCGCTTAAGCCACACAAAATGTGTGTTACTGGTTTTCGTTTTGTTTTCCTAATCAAATATTTCAAAGCAAATAGTAACTATGGCTGTTGGGGAAATGTGTTTATATTTTTATTTTTATGCTACTCTGAAATTCTTTTAAAAATGTATATAGTATGTAAAATTAATACATCATGCCTTAAAAGTTTTGCTTGTTATGCAAGTCAAATAAACATGGTAAGGCTGTGATACATACTTACCTGGGAGTAAACTCTACTGAACTCAGTAGGACTTCTAGGACATTATAGTATCGCATGGAAGTCAGATTCCAATAGACTTTGGGTACTGGAAAACTTCCCAGAAAACAGTGTGATTTAAAATTTTCTGGGAAATCCACATCACTGGCCATATACTTGCAAGTCTATCTTTGTAGCCTCAAGGCTAACTGCTGTTATTATTTTAATGAAAGGTGAATTTTGTGCCACATTGGACACAATTTCTGTGCTCCAGCAGAGTTGCAGTGTACACAGAACCCTGATTAAGGCATGCAAAATCATTTTGCTCTCAAGAACAGCCTCCTATATCAGCTTTTGATCTCCATGGGAAAAAATCTCAGCGATTTTAACAAAAAGACCTCCCATTCAGTGAGCAATGAGCATGCAAGTGTTTTCAGGATCACCGGCAACACAAAATTATCTAGTTTTTGTGACATTATTAGTAATGTGTTGTGGACATTCAGCTGAAAACCCCAGTAGCAATGTTTAAATTAATTAATTCACCAGGGAAGCATCACTGGGGCAGTTACTGTTTCATGCTAGCTGAACAAAGACATTTGAGAGTCAGAAGCCTGTTCTTGTAGCTGACTAATTGCTCACAGCAGACACGTTCATTCACAAAACAGAGAGTGGTCACGGATGTGTATGTGAACACGTACACGTCTATTTAAAATTGCCATAATTCCAGTTGTACTACATGCCATTTGTTATGAAATGCCAATGGATGCGTTTGATGGAATGTTCCTGGGCAGCAAGCAAATGGTTTTCAAAAGTAGCACTGAAGGAATTGAGAAGAAGTTAAAATCCCCTCACCTTATTACCCACTGTCCTTAGGAAGTTAGAACAAGTCATTTAAGAGCATTAGATAGAAGAAATACCAGATTAGTACAATTACAAAAGTCATACAACATGGTCAAGTCACAATTTATTCAACTATTTTAGCACCTAATTTTGATTAACATTTATTAAGCTCAATGTTATAAGTAAATTTTATTTTCTGCATGGTTCTTATAATCTTTGTTCTCCCTTTCCCCCCAAAGTCACTCAATTCAACCACATTGCTGAAATATTAACTAGGCTAGGAAATACTTCTGACACACCTGAAACACAGAAGAAACTTAAAATTTAGTCACTTGAGTCCAATTTCTGACCTGGGTCCAGGATTTTAAATACAAACATGGAGCTCCCCAATAGAGACTTTCCATCCCGCCCCCCGGCAAGGTGTTGATACCTTTGCACAGCCAGGTCTACTCTCCCCTTGAAAAATATGGGGGATTTTTACATGTAGGATATCAGTGTGTGTATCTGAGTGCTCAACAGATTTCTAGACTGAGCAAATCAACATGGCACATTTTATTAAAAGTCATATTGGATATATTTTCCAATTTGGGAATCTCAAATTTGAAGTCTTGATCTACTTACATTGAATTGGTAAACCTATGACTCCACATAGAAAAATCATGATTGAACACTCCTCCATCCCAAAAATTGTCTCCACAGAGAAAATGAGATGTCAAGGAGAAGGTTTCTTTCACACAAACTTTCTGTGTGCAGGAATTTTTTTGTGGAGGTGCATTCAGTTATGAAAGCCGACCACACTACAAACTGATGTGCTACACCCAGGTAAAGGTTTACCAACACAGTGAGAACTAGGTTGTGCAGATTATTTCCATTTTGACCCACGAACTCAGTGTTTTGACTTGATATTTAAGAATTTGAAATCAGAATTCTTCACAATTCATTCCACTTAAACATTAATAAACATTGTTGCAACTTTATTTGGTGATTAGCCCTTTCTCCACACATTTATGAATTTGAAAGAACTAAATTTAAACCAGATTACCACAAAATACATGAATGTGGGGAAAGTTCTCCTGTGCAATTACCATCAAAATGAATGGTGATAACGTTCCCTTCAATGGAACTTGCACAGGAGAGCTTCCTGCAAGATTGTGCCCTAAATAAAGCCTCATTTATCAGAATGGCACAGTGCGAAGAACCGGATCATCCAAACTTCAGACAACAGAGGTGCAATTTATTCAGGGTTATAATGGCACTGAATATCACAATATACATCTGGTAAATCTTGACCACAAGTCATTTTTAATATCAATGGAGTAACACATGCGAGTTCTGTTATGCCAACTTAAGTGTGAATGGATTTTAAATTTCCTGTTTTTTGTGGTGGTTAAATGGCATTTTGAGTCAAGATGCAAAGCATGTAAGTATTCAGCCTATCTAATCTACAAATAGCTTCACACTGTTTGATTTCCAAACGTTACATTATATTAGAGCTGCCAGATACAATTTATTTTCATTCGTAACAGGTTATTGTAAAGAAAGCAACCAAAGGCTTAAGAGTTGCAGTATTTCATAACCAACGAACCCCCCGCAACCTGAAAGGGAAAGGGTGATGGGGAGAAAGCACAAGATGTTGCATACCATGGGCTTCTCGGACTTGACCGCTTTCACTTGGAGGCATTCTTCACGCTTTGAGGTAGTGTTGCTGAGGTCTTTTTGCTCACCAATCGCGCCCTGAGTCTGGTGGCCTGGGGATCTTGTCTGAGAATGGCTGCCTTGGTCTCTCGGGGGTGGGTGCCTTGGATGGATGTCTCCACGCTGCTTCTTGGTGACATGCGCCTCAGGACCATGCACCGTTTTCACATGCTTCCGGAGAGAACTGGGGTCTGTGTAGCGCTTTGTGCACCCTGGTATCTTGCAGACATAGGGTTTCTGCAAGTGGAAAGAAATGTCAATATTGGTTGTGAGTTCTTCCATGGAGCATTTAACAATGCTATACAGCATACTACTGCTACATTCAGAGGCCACAGGCTGTGGATGTTATCTTTCAGCCAATGGCTGATGGGTTCTGAAGTGCCTTGTACTTTGGACAGGTCTGCAAGTTTAGACCGAAGAGTGAAGCAGAATTAACAGAGGTTAAATCCAAGCTCTCTAATCCTGGTACTATGGTGCCTCAGTGTGCTTTCCTATGAAATCAGTTCCTGATGGCCTTGTTGCCATTGGTCCTTGGGCCACTTGCATGGAAATTCATCTGGGACACTGCCAATTCTGTAGTTCTTTTGGCAGGAGAGTACCAAAGCAATATGTACCTGCTGTGTATGACGCTGAGCTCCTTTCAAAGTACAATGTACATGCTTTGAATATGTGGAAGGGCTTTGGGGAAACAACATAAATCCTTGAATCCCTTCTGCAGAGTTCTCATTCTCCACTCTGATTTCTTTATCTTGATATTCACTAGACTCTTAAGAGAATACTGAACACCAAAGGGATTCCATTCTCACTTAACACTGTCAGTGACTAACCAGCAGGTGTCACTAGTAAACAGCGCTGCAAGTCTTTGGGATTCTTCTTGTATGACATTTTTCCTTCGTTAATTCAATATATCTTATGATACATGCAGAGGAAAATAACATGTATATCATGTGATGTGGGTCCATGTTTATTTTCCTATGGGGAATTAAATACCTCTAACCTTGAATTGTTTTCAGTACAGAAAACATTGACCACCTCAACTAAGTACAAAAGAATTATGAAAGTAGTTCTGTGAGCCTAAGCGGAACTTTAGAGGAACAGCCCCCCATTAATTTCATTGAAACTGACAGCAGTTTCAAAAGCAGCTTGTGATGTGGCATGGGATCAGATTTGGGAAGATAAAAAGTAAACTTTTCCACTGGCCTGGAGCAAGGCCTGCCTGCCCATGAGGCCGACTGAGGTAGCAAGTCTCAAGTGGCCGAATCCAAAGTGTGGGCGCCCTCCATCCCCCCTAGAGAAGTGGGAGCAGCTTCCAATGAGATCTCTTGGACCTCTTGCAAAACCTTGCCGGAAGCTGCAGCCACAAAATCAATCCTCAGGCCGCAAAATGGGACGGGCTGCCCGTGGACTAGAGCAAGTCCTTAAGTTGGTCCCTGTCCATATTTCAATTTGTTTATTTACTTAGGATTACTCATATGACCCAGTGCTTTGTTCTATTGTACTGGCACACAGAAGTGGCCAAATGCACTACAGAAATATTGTGAGATTTATAAACAGAGGGTTGCATCCAATGGTGGATTTGCAAGTCAGGACACCCAATTCTCCACCAGTTTCCTTCATGTTTACTGCTCCCATCCAGCTCCTGTAATGAAGCCCCCATCAAGGTAGTACAGCAGTACGAAGAAGCAAGGGCTGGCCTTTGAAGTAAGCCGTGCTTTTTGTCTGTTGTGAGGCTTTGCTTTATGTATTTTGGGCATCAGTTTTGAAGTGACAAAGGTGTAGACAAGAGGGCAAGCAAGCCATGGCACAAAGGAAGTTTGTGCCACCCTGCACACAACTTTTCTTATAGAATAAGAGGTTGCCTGGATCAGCTGCGTTGCACAGGCTGTTTCTCTGGGTACAGCAGAACACAAGCCATTGTTTGTGGCACAACAGCTGAAGCGTATCCATTAGACATAGTGGTGATCTTAATAACAAGTACTTGAAATACGCTGAATAGAAATCAAGGAACATTCTTTCAAGCAACCTTTGCTTTTTAAATATGCCTTTTAAAAACATACTGTTAAAATGATTTATGACCTTCAAAATGTATGCAATGTACTAGTTTTGCATCTTCAAAGTTGTGGGGTGTTTCTTCTTGGTACATATTCTACAATAAATTCTTTTGACAGGATTATGTCTGTGCATGGTTGGGGGATTTTACAGCCCATGTGCTTCCTTACCTCATTGGAATGAGTTCTGTTTTGGTGCTTGGCACGATCAGACGCATTTGAGAATGCTTTGTTGCAGCCCTCATGCTCGCAGACATATGGTTTCTCTCCAGTGTGAGATCTCAAGTGAGTTTTCAAGTTTTCTAGCCTGGAGTAGGCCTTTGTACAACCTTCAAACTGCAGACGACATGCAAATATGGATTATTCTGAGCGCTTGGTGTTACAGAAAGTAGAGACTGCGAGGGTGGAGGATAAGCCAATGAAATAACACCACATCAAAGGGAGAGCAGCTTTCCAGGATCTAGCCATAATAGCAATGTGTTCAAGATTTCTTTCTTTTGTTTTGTTGAGCCCATAATAATCCCTGGTTAAAAGTATGTAAGATAAAAGCCTAGCTTGCATCAATATAAAGGGAAGGGTTGTTTAGACACTGTAATGCAATTCTGAGTCTGCCTTCCTTTGCATGCTTACCTGGGAGTAAGCCCCATTTAATAAAATGAGACTTACTTCTGACTAACATGGACTGATTCAGGCTGAAAGTCCTTAATTTTCATTTTTTGCTTGTTTGGTTATAGTTCAGCACTCAGTATCTAAATGGAAAAAGTGATCAGAAGAGTCTGAACAACCAAAAAGCAAGTTTCCTAGGCAGTGAATTCTTATGTAATTCACTGTCACAAGGCTTGGTGATGGTAAAGCTAAACTGGCTTTGCTGAAGTATGTGGATTAATTCATGGAAGACAGCTCCATTTATTTATTAGAAATATTAATAGTCTGCTAAATATCCCAATAGAAGGGACGCGGGTGGCGCTGTGGGTAAAACCTCAGTGCCTAGGACTTGCCGATCGTATGGTCAGCGGTTCGAATCCCCGCGGCGGGGTGAACTCCCGTCTTTCGGTCCCAGCTCCTGCCCACCTAGCAGTTCAAAAGCACCCCCGGGTGCAAGCAGATAAATAGGTACCGCTTTATAGCGGGAAGGTAAACGGCGTTTCCGTGTGCTGCGCTGGTGCTGGCTCGCCAGAGCAGCTTCGTCACGCTGGCCATGTGACCCGGAAGTGTCTGCGGATAGCGCTGGCTCCCGGCCTCTTAAGTGAGATGAGCGCACAACCCTAGAGTCGGACACGACTGGCCCGTACGGGCAGGGGTACCTTTACCTTTACCTTTTTAAATATCCCAATAAAACCATAAAAACATATACCACAATAAAAACTAAATGTAAAAACTAAAATGTAAAGACAGATAGAACTGTTCTTAAACAAAAACCTCATCTAAAAAAAAAAACTTTACTAAAGCTATCAGTCGCAATAGCTGGTTCTGTATCTAAAGCCTTTGGATACCAGTTGACAAACCATGTCTTCAGCTGGTTTTATGAAATGTAATCAAAAGGACAGAATTCTGACAGTCTTTAATAGAGAAGATGCTGTTTTTCTCCATCAACCAGTACTGCGGAGTGCATTTTAAATATAAGTAGCATGTTGATTTTAAAGTCATTTACAATATTCCCTTTCAACTAAATCTCAAATGCCATTTTGTTGCACACATGTTCAGAGAGATCTTCTAAACTTCCTTTGCCGCCTGCTCAGCCATGCTGAATAATGCAATGTCACTGAGCATCTGGCTGTGCCACTGCCCACCTTTCTGGCACAGGGATGGGCGACTTGTCAGGATGATGCCTACTAAGCAGGGATGATGAAAATTGTAGTCCAATGACAACCGATTAGCCACTCCACTTTAAGATCACATAAGATTAAGTTAAATATCACTGGTTCCAGCACTGATTTCACTGCTGTGCATAGTGCCACATTTTAGGCAGTAGTGTTTCATAAGGCAGCAAAACCTGCCAATCACGTTTGTGCAAAAGGGAAATGGAAACAAGCCAGTGGGGCCAGTGATTTGATTTGGGGCTGTTGACTCACAGTGCATTTGTGTGGCTTTTCTCCCGTGTGCCTCCTCATGTGTACCACCAGCATGTACTGAGCCTTGAATGGCTTCTGCTCTCGAGAACAATCCAGCCATCGACATACAAACTCCTTCTTCTCACCATGTATGTGATCGTTGTTGATATGCTGTATGGATACAAAGAACATTACGTCACTTTCTGTCAGTTCTTCATATATGCTTAGAAACATCGGGTCAAGTCTAATTGACCTGGAAGCAGAACAACACAATGATACTTTTGTGTAGAGAATGGCCTTCATATTAACAAAGAAGTTACACCTACTTCTGTAAACCCATCAGTCTCAATGAAAGCCAACTGGTTTTGAGTAAGCAGAAGAGTACCAGGAAATCCATTGCTTTGGATAATTTCTAAGTGAATGTCTTTTTTTTTACAAAGTTTCTCTGAGAGCTGCCTCTTTCTTCTTCTGAATATTCTAAGTTGATCAGAGTTAAGTGTGTGAAAGTGACACAACGTTGGGAGCTGCCATATATAGCAGCTATTTGGCTATTATTTAATGTTCTAACCTAATTTAATTTATTTTTCCTGCTAGTTGCTGATGTACTTTATACCACATCACCTGCTATGGCATAAGTCCTCTGTTCCAATTAAGTAATTCACATAAAATTTAACCTGAATAAATTGCATTCAACATGAGCTGACTGGCCGGATCAGACCCATATTGTTTTTGAAGTAACTGATATGTTTCAAAGGGTTCCAGATAAAAAATGGAATTCATCAACCCACTGTATTTTAAATAAAGCTGACATTCATACTGCTACACTTCCCATGAAATGATTGCAACAATTACACAATAGCCTGACTGTGTGAAAACAAACCACTATCATCAATAGTCTTCGTATCATGTGAATGCTGAATTTGGAAAACAACATTGGAGAAACTTGGTAGAATATGTGCTTAAATTGCCCCTGAATAATTATATATATATATATATATATATATATATATATATATATATATGAAATAAACTATGAAGATCAAACATTCAAAAGGATAACAATATGAGAGTGCAGTAACAAAAATAATAGAAATAGTCCAAAGCTGTTTACATATATTATATTGCAATTCTTACAACAATCTTGTAAGGCTTGGTGTAAAAGTTGGAGACCTCCTGGTACCTGATGGTTTCTTGGTCTGTCTTTAAAACTCAACATTTCAGTGTTTTTTCTTCTCAAGGTGGCCAAAATGGCAACCTCAGTATGTTCTAAACAGCCTAGGGCCAGCATAAATCAGGGAGCACCTTCTTCTGTATAGCTTCCATGACTCCTTAGATGTTGGAAGAAACACCCTGAGAGGGAGCAGGGCTGCAGCTTCTCTCTAGCGGAATCATTATGGAAGGCCCTCCCTAGATGGAGTGGGTCAGGTCCCAGGTAATTATTTTTTAATTGCCTCCACTCCCCCCAAAAAAGCTTTTCCTCTGGGCAGATCTGTGCTGATTTAAATGGTTGCATGGCTTCCTAACTGCATGGATTTTAAAAACCACACTGTGATGTGTGCTTTATAGATTATTTGGAGTTAGGAGTACGGAGTTGTTTTCTTTTGTTTCATAAACTGCTGTGGGTGTTGTATGAATGGCAGAGAATGTGGCATAAATATTGACATAAATAAACAGTCACATAAACAAACAAGAACACAATTCTCTAGGCACACCACTAGGTGGCTGCCTAGTTCAGATTTGATATCAGACCCGAAAAGTTGTGAGGGAACAGTTAGTTCACTTAATACCTTCTCCCTAAGTAGCTCATGGAAAGTCAGTAGTTCATATTTGGCCACAGAAATATAGCCAACCAAACAGGCTTGCTGATCTTCACAATCATATGGCATCCCTGTGGCAAACAGATGTAAGCTCCTTATAAGAGACAACTTTTTTTATTACCATTTTTTCTGTGTGTGTGTGTGTGTGTGTGTGTTTTAAGTTACAATGGCACACACGGCATATGAACTGAACAGATGTGCTGGACTGAGTACAGCATGTAATCTTTAAGAGTTTCTACTTCAAGTGCTTATCTCTGTAGTCCATTTATATTACATGGGCCTGCACTGAGAGTGTACAGATGGCAATATTTTGAAAGTGAATCAGGGCAGTATGGAGAGGTTTATGTGCTTTCCCATTTCCTGAAAGAAAAAGAAGTGACCGCAAAAAAACTCAATTTATTAAATGAACAGCTCAGCACACCTGATTTGTGTCTGTGTGTAAATTACGAAAAAGAAAGAACAGCCCTGTCCTCATCAGAATACAGGAACAAAATAAGATAATAGAATCATAGCATTGTAGAGTTGGAAGGGACCCAGAGGGTCATCTAGTCCAACCCCTCGCAATGCTGGAATCTCAACTAAAGCATCTCTTGCAGATGGCCATCCAACCTCTGTTTTAAAACCTCCAAGGAAGGAGAGTCCACAACAGAAGTCATCATACAGGGCGACCAAAGCAGTTTTGTGCCAAAACCCAGCCTAAGCCCTGACGAAAATGGATCTGGAAAATCAGTTTCCTCCCAGAGAGGCTGGTTCTTTTCTGTGACCACCTGCTCAAGAACTTTGCCCAAGAAGAAGAGATTGGCAATCGGCCCATAATAACTTTGATCCACCAAATCCAGGGAGGGTTTCTTGAGGAAAGATTTTACCACTACCTCCTTCATGCAGGCAGCCAAAACCCCTCTCAAAACGATGTATTAATCACCTCCCTGGCACAGCTGGACAGGGGACATGTTAGGACAAGCCCCATGTCAGTCATGAAGTCCTGAGCCACCCCGGAGCCAGTTGCCTCAGTGCGGATGTTAAAGTCCCCCCAAAACTAGCAGTCTGGGAGGGAGTGTGTGTTTAATTGTTTAGACGATTATTGTCAAATAGTTTTGGGATGTTTCATGGAAGGGAAGTAAATAAAACAGTCTTCATGAAATGATCAATATTCATCCTAAAGCTGCCTTTCCCAAACTAACTTGAGAACCATGTCCTCTAGGGGAAAGCCAAAATGTTCCCAAGCTTCTGTTTTCACTGCAAAACTTGCCCTTTCTGGGAGTAGGAAAATGTAACTTGTTTAATTAATTAATTAATTAATTTCATGAAATTTTATACACTGCTGGATTGTAAAACACCTTAAAGTGGTTTACAGAAAGATAAAACAATAAAACTGAGAAACCAGGCTTTAAAACATTAAAAAGTTACAATACTAATTAAAATTCACTTCAACTTTCTAAAGCATCTAAGTGGGCTTGTCTAAATAGATAAGTTTTTAGCAGGCACTGGAAAGAGTGCAGCGAAGCACCTGTTTGATCTCAAAATGCAGGGCGTTCCAAAGTGAAGGCGCTACCACACGAAGCAATCCAAGTTCTCACGAGTGTGGAACGGGCATTCCATGGCATCTGTGGCAGTGCCAGTTCTGCTGATCAAAGGAGGCCAAGTGGGCGCTTGTGGGGTGAGGCAATCTCATAGGCCTTGTTTCCACCTCACTCATTTCCCCAGCACCCACAAAACGAGTCTTCGGTGCTCATCGTGAATTAACTTAATCTTACTTCCTTTCACATCTTCTATTTCTGCAAGGCTGACACCAGCTTTCTCCTAAGTTTAGATCTCTTCCTTTCCTCCCTGATGTCTGCCCTTGTTCTTTTAAAAAGCAAATATATATGAGTCTACAGCACTCACATAGAAAAGCAATTGTGTTAGTAAGAATGAAGCTGTTTATCTATTTTATTATGCGCACCATGCGTACGCTTTTAGCCAAGATTGGCTGCGCAATTTCAACACAATTAAAATCCAAGATACAACATACAATGCTAGAGGTGTCTCTGTGCTGGAAGAAGAGTGGGACTATTTACACCTCACAATCTTAGCTTCAGTTTTTGTCTTTTCCTTTTGCATTTTGCATTGCTCTTAGATCCTGCTCTTAGATCCTGGCTATCCCTTCTCTTTAATTAAAACCACTTGCTGAATCTTCAATTTAAAAAAAACACCATAAGGTCAGTATTCTGATGTCTGCAGTAAGATCTACTGCAGTTTTTTCAAAGCGATGAAAGAAGTTACACAGAGCTGCCACAAATAGTATACAACGCTTCATTTAAATCCCATTTATGGGATTGTGATTTGAACAAATGCCAAAAAGGGATGAGCTAACTGGCTAAACTGTGCAGGCAGTCTAAAGGGAGCTTCAAGTATTAAACACACATATTACATGAACACTCTCATATACGCAACCAAAGCCTTGACAACTGAAGCTGAGAATCTTTTCAACTTTAACATCACAAGCACTATTACCGATTCACCACATTAGCCATAGATTAAGGACAGCTGCCAACCTTTCCCTTTTCTTGCAAGGAATCCTATTCAGAATAAGGGAATTTACCTTAAAAAAGGGAAAACGTTGACCGCTATGAGACTAAGCTCCACAGGATTGAATTCCTCCAAGGCTTGGCCTGGAGTGTTATCCCAACCAGATCTCATGGTCAAGCTCTCTCCTCACTGTCCGTGTGCTGTACCTGAGAACAACTCTTGGTTACAGCCTGTGATTACTGAGGTGAGTCCTCGTTTGGACGACCTCCTAAGCCAAACCTTAGCTTACCTCAGCATAGTGCAGCAATAAAAAGAGCTCCTCTCCAGGGGCCTGCACCAGAAGATGCAATGTGCTCTAGTGAATACTAGAATGTTAAGTTCTCTGGCATCAGAAACCAAACACAGAACCAAACACAAGATTATCAGGTAGCAGAAAGCCTTTGCATTGGCCAGGCCTGTATCAGTACGTACCATGATCTTTGCCCAGCTAACACAGCAGTACTTTCTTCCTGCCACACACCTTCATCTAGTTTAAGCTCTTTTTCTGTCTTGGTACAGGGGTGAGTTGGCTCAAATGGCAGAGTGTTGGATCAGCCATGTGAGAGGTACCAGGATCACTGTCTACATTCTCCAGCCATCCTCCCTCCTCTTCCTTTAGCAGGGGCCATGCTTTGTTCATGCAGAAGTTCCCAGATTCACTTCCTGGCATCTGAGGTTAAAAGCATCAGGAGATGGGACTCAGTAGACAATACTGGGTGAGATGGAGAAATAGGCTAACCTGGTATAAGGAAACAGCCTATGACTCCTCTGGCTCCAGCTCAATCCCTAGCACATATAAGGGTAAGGTAAAGGTAAAGGACGGTTAAGTCCAGTCAAAGGTGACTATAGGGTTTCGGCGCTCATCATGCTTTCAGGCCTATAGGTGAGTGATCATGAATACAAACGTATGCACAGCACACTAAATGCCTGTGACCTTTCCAACCCTTTGGGTAGATTCGTACATATTGGGCATTTGTATGCAACACTGTCCCAAGCATATAAACTCCTGATGCCTGGTCCCAGTCCCCACCATGCAAAACACATGACTGAAGGCCCAGGTGTCTAAACTGGGCCAAGGTCTACTATAATCATTTTGATGAACAAAAACCAGCAAGCAGCATCTAGGAACATTTTCCCCAACAACCACCTATACTTCATTTGGACAGCCATTACCTATATGCATGGACCTAAAGAGATCCTGGATGCATTTACAGCTGACATTTTGTTCTGCAACAACCTGCAATGTGTTATCCTATATGATTCTATTCTCCTTGTGCTGTTGCTTATGCAACCAAAATGGCAACAGCTAAGCACAAGAGGGAGGTATCAATAGACTCAGGGTAACCATGAGGTTTTCAGAAGTATCAAAAGAATCTTAAAAAGGAAATCGCTAAGGGGCAACAATGAGGAGGGCACATGCTCAGAACCCACAGAATTCTGGCTGACTGTTGAGAGAACAACTGGGAACTGGATGGCAGGGGGGGAATGAAAAGGACTGCCCATTCACTTGCCCCCCAGCCAGCCAGCCAGCCCTGCCTCTTGCTCCATTGGCAGCCAGCTCTCATCTGTTCAATCACTCTGTGCAACCTCTTGCTTGGGAATGGAGAACTTTGGTGGTGGTGGTGGTTGGACCTTCAGACACACAAGCAGACAGCATTTTGTTGTGAGGCTCCTCATGCAGTCTGGTTCCCTTTCTGTTTCCCTTTCTACAATTTGAGAGCTACCTTTCTGGAAAGAGCATGTATAAAAGAATGAAGTTGCCACAAATAACATGCCATATTTCAAACAACATAAAACTTGCAGCAGAATTCCCTTGAAAACGTTCCAAAGTCTGTGATCTACTTCCAGGTTCTTTTATTCCAATAATTACCTTTGGATTTTTCATGGTGTTTTTGACTCCCTTGGTCTCCGCTATGGGAGAGAATGGCTAGATTTTAGTCTGCAAAAACAAAGAGCCTTCTGAAATAAGAGTATTATGTAAAACAGAAGCTTTAGTACAGAGCATAATAAGGATTTAGAGAGTTTCAATTTATAATGTTTTTAACCTTATTATACCCATGAAATGTCACATTCCAGGGACTAGATGAGGATTTTTTCCCTCCTAACAAAATTTAATTTTGTGCCTTATGATTATTGGGGGAGGGAGGGTGTGTGGATTCTTTTGTATGTACTACACAGCTCATCATGTTTGTTGCCTCTTTGGGGCAAAAATACCCTAATGAAGCTGACTGACAATAGGTTCAAGAAAGTCTAAAGGAAGTACTTCTCAACACAACGTCAAGCTTTTGGAATTTGCAGCCACTTTAAAAAAGTCATTTTAAAGAGGATTCAACAAATTCACAGAGAATATGCTATTTGACATTTGTCAGACCCATGAAGGGTGCATGGCTCCGAATACAAGATACAGGAGACTTTCCCTGAGCATCTAACCTGTCATTTCTGGAAGCAGCACTCGGCTAGATGAAGCTTTGGTCTGGTCCAATAAGGAAATTCTAGCCTATTAAGCAAAACCAGTGCTGGGAACAAACTAGTTTGAACCAGTTCAAAAATCTCTGAACTGCACCTGAAAGCAGTTCCCATACTTGCCTTATAAGCGGAACGTGAACTTTCATTTGGGAATGGAACTTTGAACAATTTCTAGTTCATTTTCACGTTCAATTCTTTCACATTCAGCAAATATTTAAACGTGGAAAATACAGACCATTCCTTTATTAATTTATTTAAAAACTGTTTATATACTGCCAGCTGATATAAATAATCAAGAGCAGAAGCCACAGCTAGTGCCTAGTGCAGCAGCTAGACTGCTGGGAGCACACAGCTGACAGCATGGGTCATCTTTGTCAGAACATCTGCACTGGCTGCCCAGGTGCTACTGGGCCAGGTTCAATGCCCCTGTAATAATACAAAAGCCACAGACAACTTGGTTCAGTAAGTGATGCCTGGACTTGCGATATATCATCTTGATCACTGATGGTTTTCTCCAATGTTACAGAGGCAGGACCGCTTTCAGCTACAAGTCAGTCATAAGGTGTCTCCAGGCTCATGCTGAGGAATACTCGTTCAGCACAGATTTGGAAAACATACTTGGCTGTTAAACCCAGCCATCTCCTGTAGAGTTTTTTTTAATGCTGACAGGCCTATTCAGTTGTTTAAATTCTCTTAGGATTTGTCAGTCATTTTAATGATTCTTTTTGTATTGTTTTATGGTATTTTAAATCTCATTGTATTTATATATGTGGTTACTCAGAACGCAAGGGAGAAACGTGCTAAGAGGAAGGCACGCTTGGCAAATCTACACTGTAATCAACTCCCGCCCGGGAACCAATGTCCCCACTGTGGAAGGACGTGTGGGTCCAGAATTGGCCTCCACAGTCACTTATGGACTCATTGTTAAAACTGTGTTTATGGAAGACAATCTTATTCGGCTACAAGTGATCACCAAAGATCAGTTGGCAGTATATAAATATTTTGCATTTCTATACACATCCACCCTCAGTGATTTATGTGATGAGCTGACATGATGCATGGTCTGGAAACCAAGTCTTATGAAGAACTGTTGAGCTTGGTACGTTTAGCCTGGAAAAGAGAAGACTGAGAGGAGATATGATAACCATCTTCAAATATCTGAAGGGCTGTCACATGGAAGATGGAGCAAGCTTGCTTTTTACTGCCTGGATGGTAGGACAAGAACCAATGGGTTGGCTACAAGAAAGGAGATTCCAACTAAACATACAGAAAAACTTTCCGATGCTAAGAGCTGTGGAATGAACTCCCTTGTGGGCTCTCCTTCCTTGGAGGTTTTTAAGCAGAAGTTGGACAGCCATCTGTCATGGATGCTTTAGTTGAGATTCCTGCATTGCATAGGGTTGAACTGAATGATCCTCAGGGTCCCTTGAACTGAATGATCCTCAGGGTCCCTTGAACTGAATGATCCTCAGGGTCCCTTGAACTGAATGATCCTCAGGGTCCCTTTCAACTCTACAATTCTATGATAATGTCTTCAAACAAGCATACATTCAGAACACAAACTCAACTTACAATACTGAAAACTGTGGTGGCTCCGTGTTTGTGGAATGCTGTCCCCAAGGAGGCTCGCTTGGCACCCTCATTACATATCTTCCGGCGCCAGGAGGAAACGTTTCTCTTCAACCAGGCGTTGGGCAGATAAACATTCTATGGCCTTTTAAATGTGTGTGGGGGAGGGGATTATTGGCTTGGTGTGCTTTTGTTTTATTTGTATTTTGTGCTTTCATTTTGTATTTTTATGTTGTGAGCCACCCTGTGATCTTCGCATGAAGGGGGTTTAATAAACAACAACAGACTAATTTAAGGGTGGAGAACCTATGGCCCTCCAGAAGTTGCTACATTACATCTCTCATCATCCATGACCACTGGCAATGCTGGCTGGGGCCAAAGGCTCTCCAACTCCCCTAACTCAGAAGCGGGCAAATCCCTGTATGCCCATCCAGTAATAATCTATTACTACAAGTTCCACACTGCATAAACATGGAGTTGTGTGGCTGAAACAATGACATAAGGATTTAAGCCATTCTCGGGTTGTTAGGAGGCATCAGTCTTTACAAATCCATAAGGTGCCATAATATCTTAAGCTCCTTCAAATACTCAGGGATAAGCAGGGCCTATTTATTGGCACATCGTGAAAAGCAAGCACTACGGCATATCCATGCGTATGCATGCTTGGTCTGGCACTCTTCCTCATTTTCTGTGTATTAATTTTAACTACAGTACTTCCATAAACAGACTGGGCAGTTGATTTCACAGTATGAGATACAAAAACAGTATTATTCATCCCAGAAGCTGGTAAGTAGTTGATAAACCTTTGGATAACCACAGATGGCTGATCTAAATGATCAAATAAATCAGGTAATAAGAACTTCCTGGGAATGTTACACTTCAATATGTACAGTACAGGTACCTCTCAACTTCTGCAAGTTTAACTTGTGTGCATTCAGCTTTACCCACTTGGCAAAAAACCCCAATTATTTTTAAAGGGGGGTTGAAATGGGGGAGGGTGTCGGGGGGGGGGGGAGATTTTGAGAATCCTGCCTGCCATGTGTTTTCACGATATGCAATTTTGAATTTATGTGCTAACTCCAAAATGTAACCCCAGCATAAATTGTGAGTCACCTGTACTTCAATTGCATGTCTCAAGATCCCCCCCCCAATGTCAAAATATTCCTGACTGCAGGAGGTTCCTTTTCCATGAAAAGGGTTCTGCTCCACTATTTCCCCTGACATGTGTGTCTTCTATGTGCAGAAACTTTTTGACTTAGAGAAAAAAATCAAATATGAAACAATCCACTTATATCCTAAAACAGTACAGCCCCCAAAGAGAGAGGTAACATGGTATTTCTGCGTTTGGTACTTAGACTTACAGTGATGGAAGCTATCAGCAAATTATGATATTTTGGAAATGTTAATGTCATGAATAATGAGTTCTTCCGCAAAGGCTAGAACACTGCACAAAGATTCCAGCAGTCCTGCCTCACCTTATTCAGCCCTTCCTTGCTGTCTAGCCTCCTCCGTCTTCATTCCCCAACCCATGAATCTTTGAAGGTCAGGCCACTTGGATGACTCAGCAGGGCAGGGATGGGGAACATGTGGTCCTCCAGATGCTGTCGGACTACAACTCCCATGATCCCCTGGCCCTGGTCACAATGGGAATTGTAGTCCTGCAATGTCTGGAGGACAAGAGCCACACATTCCCCATCCCTGCAGTGAAGGATGGAGCAAAACAGCAGTCAAGAAGTCGCTTCCAAAACACTGGCCCCAGATAAACTACTCCCCCCCCCAAGTAGGCAACCTGAGCAGTAAAATTGGCCTGTGGGTCATGAGCGTTTTTTGCTGTGATGCATAGACCTTCGCACTGGAGTAAAAGGGTAAATCTGAGTGTGGTATTTTTCTTACTGGCGCCCCTTCAGTTTGCTGAAGTCAGCATTAATTTGGGCCATATGATGCCTGCTAACATTTTAGTAAAGTGAAGTAAATAAGAGAAGCAGATTAGCAGCTTGCATGACTCCTTTTTGAGGGATCTGAATACAGAAGTCCAAAATTCTCTTGATAAAATTTTGCTACTCTTTTGGCTTCCCTTGAAATTCTTTGGGCGTTTCTTTTGAGCTCGCCCCGCCCAAAAAAATGCTGAGATGTTTCACCTGGCAGGAATTGCCAAAGCAGCTTTGAATTTTGATGGCAGCTGTGTCTATGGTGGAAAGAAGGGAAGGGAAAGGTACTACCAGATGTGCTTTGAATAGGACCCTAAAATTACTCCCTGCATAAATCTTCCATAGAATTCAACATATTGGCCTTATATATTTTTTTAAATGTAGCGTATTGAATCCTTAACTTTAATATGCTCAATAGACACATATTAAATATAGAATAATTTTCTATAGATTATGGGCACGGGGGGTAGCTAAATAAAAAATAAACAAACTGTTTCAGTGTATCTGAATAAGTGTGCATACACATGAAAGCTCATACCAATAACTAACTTAGTTGGTCTCTCAGGTGCTATTGGAAGGATTTTTTTTTATTTTTTATTTCATTTTATTTCGACTATGGCAGACCAACACAGCTACCTACCTATAACTGTTTCAAACTACTAAGTGGCCCAGCCATCAATAGCTGGATGCTTTCTTATATGGAACAACTGCAGGCCTTTATCTCTGTCTGCACATCTCATCATAAAATGAAAACATGCTAATGTACACATCAGCAGTGATTGGTCTTCCTTTGGCTCCAATGCTCCCGCAGAGCGCAGATTATTGTTCTTCACCTCACCATGTTTAAAATACCCTTACTTAATCCACTGCTACCATTAATGTCTCAAAGGGATGGCCTATTAATCAATCCTATTGGTGTTTTCATCACCCATCAATAGGTTAACCATGTCTACCATAGACATTTTAATGCTAAAGACAGAAAAGTCCCCAAGGATGCATCAATTGTTGGCCACTGTACAAAGAAAACACTGTATTCTCTGCCGAGGCTCTTTCTGTAGCAATTTAAACACAGTGAGGCAGACACAATATCCTGGAGAGGAAAACCTGCCTTATTACATTCCTGACCCACGAGAAAGGACATACGCTCAATCCACTGGGGAGCTGCAGAGAGGAAGTCATCTAATCTTAAAAATAAAGACAGTCGTTCCTTTTAATCTCTGATAAATTATATACAGTATTTATACATGCAAAATAAATGCATTTTTCTGGCTGAGCCTGAAAGGGATTCCTATAACTAGATTTTAAGTCTCTGGGTGTTTGCGCAGGCTTTGAGAGCTTGCTAGTAGAGTATTGAAAGACTGGAAGGTTTTCATTCCAGTAAGATCACGTTGCTTAACTTGAGATACATGTCTACATGGAAAAGTACTGAAAGTCTGCTAATAGCAAAGCAGTAGGCCAGAAAGGCAGCAATTGTCACAGGAAGTGGGGCCTGAACCAAAAGTCCTCATGGTCTAAGGCCAGGACCTGGCCAAGTAAGCTACTTAGGACGACTCCATGTGCTCTGGCCCCAGAGAGCTCTTCAGGCAAGAAGAGAGGTGGTTCTGCAAGACTGGCACTTGTGTCCAGCAGGCAGCGTGAGGTACCTGGATTGGCCAGGGCATGCATAAATACTAAAAATGTGGCTTTGCTATCCTTGGTGAGTCAATAGTATAGAAATCCCAAACCCCATGTTCCAATACCTGACTTTGTGGAACCTGGGTTAGAGAATAAACATTCCAGGTCTGGCTACTGGTCTGGCTACCCAACCAGTCATATCCATCACAATGGCACGGATGCTTGAACTGGCTTGTTGCTTTTGCTCTTCCCCAATCTCCTCTGCACAATCTGAAACTAAAGACACCCCAACCCACCCCTCTCTGAGAGCAGGATGTTATGTTGCTTTGTTATTAGCTCAAGGGCTAACAGAGGAAGCTGACATTTTAATGACTTCTGCGGAAATCGTCCTGAATTTCAAGTTTTCAGCAGTGGGCCAAAGTACTAAGTCAGAGTTTCCACACAACAAGGAGGCTCAAGGGGTGCAGTTCAGAGAGTAAAGTACACCTAGCCTTGAGTGGTTTCCAAACTTTGTAATTCCTTGGCTTGAATATAACCTCTGTCACTTGTAATCCTCTCCTCATCACGGCCCCCCTGTCCCCCCTCATTGCTGTAGGATCACTTCAGGGACAGAAACCTCCCACTCACCAGCAGAGGTAAGTTAACAGCTGTAAGTTAAGTGGGTGGGCAGTCAGGTGGGGGGTGGATGCTGATGGGTGGAAGGGAGCCTGGACATCAGGAGTTATGGAACTGGGACTGGAATCACAGTTAATTCATTCACTAATTCTCCCCCTCATTCCAGCTCTCCCACCCCCAGCAGCCTGGATTTCTGTGTGCTTCTCTGTCCCTGCTCACTTGAACCTAACTTTGCATGCCAAGCCTCTTAATCATCTTCTCTGTTCAACTTTAGAAATCTGTGATAGTTTACCGGCTCCTTTGTTAAACTTGCGGTGAGGAAAAAAACTTGATACTCTAGCTGAGGCCTATCTGTCTATGAACACAGGTTTACCAGAATATACAAGGGGGAAACCAGGGGTTTCATTTCTGAGTCAGAACTTGGATTTTATCACACAGACAAAATATAATTAATTGTAAAAAAATAAATAAAAATATTTCCCCATGTGTCATCCTTTTCAAAGTGGTACCCAAGTGCTAATGATAACCTTTGTTGCAGTGTCATACCACATGATTCTATAGCCCATGGCCCATTAAATGAATAGCTCCTTCCATCATCCACTGGCAATACTAAGGACTGGTTCATGTATGCCATTTGATTTCTCTATATTCAATGACTTGAAGAGGAACATATGAAATGACTTCAGTGAAAAACACTGTGTTGTAGGCGATATTAAGCGATATGGACTTCTGCATCCAATAAGAGAGTGTGTGTGTGTGAATTCTGGCTTTCATGGTGCAGTCCCCAAGTGATGGACCATGTGTATATGAACCAGTTGTTAGTTCCCAATACCCATTTTGAGAGCAGTTGTGTAGCACCATAATGAACAAGACAAACCTGGGGCAGAGAGGAATAAATGGGAGCAGGTCCCTTTACCATCTGCCTGTATTTGAATTTCTCAAAGGCCTTTTCAGCTTGATGGGGAAGGTTGTGTCAGTGCAATAGCTTTCACATATTGTGTTAGCAACTCTACTGAATAGGAATAGCATTAATAGGGAACTGAGCCAAACAATTCTGCCACACTTGCCAAACTAATGAATGCTGCCGCAAACATGCTGATCACTGCAATCAGAGGATCGTCAAATATGAGATTTCTTCTCTATTGGTCAAATTAGTATTAACATACATCTTTGAATAGCTACAGCGTGTTGACTAGAAATAAAACAGATTTTCTGCTGCTCCAGTTTCACAATATAAATTCAATTTCTTTGGTATGTGGTAATGTACCCTAGGAATAAATTGCAGCCAAAAAGTTGAAGGTGGGGTGGGGTGGGGTGCCATGGAAATGAATACACAAAAATCGTAACATACTGCCTAAACTACGGAACTTTTTACTGTAAATATACAATACTTTTAAAGAATTTGCTCTGCTGTACAACACTGAGTTTTGGAAACAGCACAGAAGTAAGGTTTCTACCAGCAGGCTCTTTGAGTTAAAATGTAACTCTATATTCCAACTGCTTTATATCATTTTATATTAGAAGAGACAAACTACTTAATCTCATGAGCCAACATATACCGTGGTTTGATGGAACTAAGCAGGGAAACTGAGCAAATTCTTTTTCTAAATAAGAATGTGAAACTTTCCAAACTCCCACATTTATCCAAATCAACATCCACATGGCTTAGCGGAAAGTTCTTCACAGCACAAAATAACAAGCAAGAAGACCAACCAGATACTGAACTGTGCTGTCCGCCTGCCCCTTTATGTACACGCAGGTAGCCAGATCAAAATTTTATTTTTTTTAATGTGGAAGAATCTGAGTTTGTGGTGCTTGAAATAAAGATCATCCCTCATGTTCTGTGGGACCATGAATGAAGCCTCATGATCAGGAGAGCATTTGGATTCACACGCAACTTGCAGGTTCAGACCTGTTAGAAAAGAGGCCTGGGGGAGGTCTCTTCCTGCCATTCCAAATAGACAATACAGATCAAGATGGAACACTGGCCAGACATCTCTAATGCAGCATTCATGTATCTGTTCATTTGGAGTGAGGATCTGTCCTCCTCTGTCCATGCTTACTACTCTGCCAGGATAAGGAGTGGCAATTGTCTGGCTGAGTTAAGAGTCTGTGATTGGGGAAGAAGTGCAGTGACCATCAGCAGTTTCCTGCACTAGCAAGGTGTTGCACCAGGTGACCTTTGAGGCACCAGGTGACCTTCCAACTTTATGATTGTCTAGGCTTGCCATTTGTCAAGTTGGAATAGAACTTAAGCATGTAAACTCCAATGTGTCTACGCCCAAATTGAAGAGTCATATCCCAGACTGTACACAGGTTAAGGACTGCACTTAAAATAACGAGTAACAACCAAAACTATCATTACTACTCCTACTGCTCTTTGTCGTAAGGTCCTAAGGAGGGTTGCAACAATGAAAATATACAATACTTAAATCAGTTTAAACAATTGCAGCTGGAAGAATAGGGTGGACACACACACACACACACACACACACACACACACACACACCAAGTGTTAAAAAGCTGGGGTAGAGAGGTGCATCTTCTGCAAGGAGGTGACACACAGGTGTTTGTAGGCAGTGAAAGGTTGGATGCCGACCAAGAAACTGAAAGTGAACCCTGAAAAGACAGAGGTGTTATGTATTCCAAGTTCAGGAGGTGGAGGAACCGCCTGTTCCAGACAGGGCTGCAAGGAGAATGTTCCTGGATCCAACATTGTCCCTTGAGGCCAAGGTAGCCTCAGTGGCTAGGAGTGCCTATTTCAAGCTACTGTTGGTTCGCCAGCTATGGCCCCTTCTGGACAGAGATTACTTGGCCACTGCATTCCATGCTCTGGTAACTTCCAGATTGCATTATTGCAACGCACTCTACATGGGGCTACCACTGAAGGTGACTCAGAAACGTCATCTGGTTCAAAAGGCAATGACCAGATTTCTGGCTGGAATTGCCTTTAGAACTCGCATAACCCATTCTAAAACGCTTGTGTTGGCACTCATATTAGTGTTACAAATGCTAAGTTAGCTGGCAAACTAGTCATAGCTGAAAACAAACTGACAATACACTTCACTGACAGTACTGGATCCAGGACTATACCCAAGTTAAGGCCCTGTTCTTTCCAGGAAAGGCAACCTCTCTACCACTCAGGCCCAAGAACTTGGAACATCTAACACCTCTTTGTCTTACCAGGATTCAGAGGAGATTTACTGGCCCATTTGCAGGCCATTACTGCTTCCATGCACCAGTCTAGCACCTAAAACACCTTTCTTCATTCAGATTGAATGGAGAGATAGAGCTGAGCATCACTGGCTTATGGATGACACCTCACTCTAAATCTCCTGATGATGAGCTCCCAGTGGCTTCAAATTGGTGTTAAATAGGATGGGGCGAAAGATGGAACCCTATAGGATGTCACAGAACAATTCCAATGATGCAGAGCAAAAATCAGAAGCTCAGTTGAACAGAAGTACATGATGCTGATATTACACATGCAGCTAAGTACCACTAGAGTTCAGAGCAGAATAAACTATATGACTTCAGACTGCAGGGTGGGTTTCAAATTCTTGAATGCTCCTTTGCATTAAAAAGCAAAGCATAGAGTGTGGCTGTGTTAGATCCTGATTTCTTTCTGGTTTGCATGTTTTAATTAATTAATTTTTCTTCTTAAAAACAAATGGGAACACTAAACAAATTGGATCATCACCATCATCGTCTGAAATGGCATACCTCAAAGTTCAACTGCATCTGTAGATCAGCCCTATGTAATTCAAGGTCCCAACAATATAGGACAGAGCTTTCCAAACTATTCATGTCAGTGACACACATTTTAGACATGCATCATTTCACAACACAGTAATTCAGTGTTACTAGCAAACTGGAGGTTAAATGAACCCCTTTCCAGCTCCTGGAGGAGCATGGGGAGCATTCGCGTGACACACCAACACACTGCAGCCGACACACTAACATGTCGCGACACAGTTTGGAAAGCTCTGCTATCGCATGTGGTCTGGTTTAAAATCTGCTCCTGGAATTCTTAATGCTTCAGTATTTGAAGATTTATACTGACCTGGAATTATGTAGCCAATCCAAACTGAAAGAGAGCAACAGTGAAAGCAGCACTTAGGCAATTGTATGTATATACATCTATGAATGTAGGAGGAATTCAAGAAGAGAAGGGAAAGTGTGGAGTCTCGTGGGTACTGAAAAATGCAAGGCGGGGGGAACTAATGAATGGATGGACATAGCTCAGCGGCTTAATCTTCTTCCATCTGAAAATTTAGCGTTTTCTTACCTGCCACTTCATTTCCTACTACTGTTCTGTCTTTTAGTGCTTTCTTGACACATGTAGGAAAGGGTAAAAGCTAATGAGTGTGGGTGTCAGCACAATATAAATTACTACGAAGGGAAAACTTGATGCATGGCTCAGGATCTGAAAGTGGAACGTCCGCCATTGTTTGCGATTATGGATCACATCACAATCTAATAGCAATTTTTATTTAATCAATAATTTCCATGCTGAACAGACAGGCCTGTTACAGAGGATCGACAAGCAGGTACTGATAACAACAAGGCTCGTTATTAATCTTTACCCTGCCAGCTTATCAGCCAAACTACTGTAAAAACCACAACCAAGATGGATTTAGAAACAAGATTCCCCCCACCTCGCCTCCACTCCATACTCTGCTGTTTTTCAGGTACCTAATGTTTCATACTTTATACACAAAATATATTTTGAGGAACCTGAGGCTTGAATTACATAGAAAGGCAATTCATATTAGGCAATTTCACAAATCAGTAGGAACTAGCCCAATGCTCAGAACCATTATAGGCTAATAAATCATACTTTCTCTTTGAGATGTCAATCGCCAAAGCCCTTTGTAAAAATGTTGGCATCTGTAATTCAGCAAAGCCTTTTCATCTTGAAATAAGATGCTCTAGACTGATAACAAGAATAATCCTCTCTTGATCAAAAAAAAAATCTGCATTTTACCAATTAAAGCTGCTGCCAGAAGCCAAATGGGGCAGCACTGAGACTCCACTGAAGTTTATCTCTGCTAAACACAAGGAGGAATACAGTTAAAGCTTTGTTTCATTTTCAGCCTGACTACTTTATCTCACTCTAAGAACTGCAGCATCTTGGCCCTGGTGATACCACAAGAATGGGATACGCAGACCTCATACCTACACTACAAGCCACCGCAGCTCCCCACTCCTGACAAAGACACCACCCATTCATTTTCAAGATTAGACACCCGACACCTTGAAGAAAAGTCACAGCAGCCTGCAAGTTCCCAAAAAAGGAAAAATGCTGGATTTATTACACCGTGATAAAAAGATCAGATGCATCCTTCTATTAAAAGGCTGTACAAACAAAGGGCACAAGAAAGCTAAAGAAAACAAATTTACACACACACACCCTGCCAAAAGTACAATGTGAACTTCAGGGTCAAACGTGCTATACAAGATGCCTAAGCAATTTGAAATAAATACACATATAAGCTCAGTGTACTCTATTAATAACTTTTAAAAACCCTGTTGGATTGGACCAAAAGTCCATTTAACCAAGTGTTCTGTTTCCAACCATGGCCAGCAGCAGGCAGGAAGGCAAACATCATCTCAAACTGCCTAATTCCCTTAACTGGTATTCAGAGGTATACTGATTCTGACCTGAAGATTACATTTAGTTATAGTTACATTCATTTCATCTGTGAATTCATGTGTTTTTAAAGCAATCTACGTTTATGGCCATCATTGTGCCCCGTGGAACTGAATTTTCTAAGTTATACACTGTATGAAGCAATACATTATTTGCTTGTTCTGAACCTTTTGTTGTTTGTTGTTGTTTGTTGTTGTTGTTTGCACTGGGCAACTCTATGAGATCCAGTATAACAATGATTTTTTACTTCCTGTTCTTCATACCCTTCATAATTTTATAAACTCGAATCAGGCATAGCGCCATTTTAAAAAATAGGATGCTGTGCATCAGCACTACACCGTGAAATATAGGAACCGTGTATTATAGGAAAGTCCTGGACAACTGGACTGAAATGACTGGAACTTATTGCACTCCTCCTCTACATTTTAATGGGGCTTGTGCAGACTTTGCCAGAAGATTGTGCCCTAAACAGTTATTTATCCAAGCAGAACTAACACATCCACGAGGTATGAGGCAACCAAGTAGCTATGTGTACAAAATACTGAACTTGCAACTTTGTGTACCGACTTTTTAGCAGTGATGACTGCAATTTGGTCCTTCAGAGCAGAACATTCTTAGGGCTCTTTCCAAGTTCCCAATTCAAAGGCATGGGAGTTAACATTCGTATATGAAGAAGCTCAACCCTTCATAACAAAAAGGAGCACTTATATACTTATCCAGACATTTTGCTTACTCCATCCTGCGATCTCAGCCTCAGTAATGATACTTTTAGCTAAAACCAACTAGAAGACAAACAGTAATTGTTCTTTTCAAGATGAAGCATGTGGGAGAAGTTTTCTTACCACACCCTGTCAACTGAACTGCACGGAAAAGAAATTTGGCTGAACGGTAAATATTACGATTAAAAGAACGTAGGAGCAGCAGGAGAAGTCTGGATGAAATATGCTCTTGGTTAGGTCAGGTGTCATCTTAAACTAGTGATGCTCAAGGAATGTGATGCATACGTATTCCAAAAAAGCAAACTTACCCATATGTAAGTTGGAACATCACACTTCTCTGAATTTTTAAGAGATGGTCTGAGGGCTGCATTTAAAAAACCCAGTCTTGTTTTACAGATAATACCTACTCCAAAGCAGCTCAAAGGCCTGTCTTAGGTTGTGACCGCTGTGCGCACAATTAAGGTGGGTCTGCAAATGCCCTCAGAAACGAAGAGACCCGACAGAATGCTGACCTCCACCTGAGGAAAAGATGACTGACACAACAGCCAAGTGGCGACAACCATATTCTGTGCAGTATTTCCAGGAGGAATCTATTTATTGTTTGAAAAAACTACATTCCCCCATCACAAAATTCCAGGGTGAGTTACAACAAATATATAAAACAAGATATTAAAAGAGCATCTACAGCATGTTTCACATCCTGTTGGCTCCTAAGGATGTTGCGTTCCCATTTTAAATGTGCACACAGTGGTTGCGGCGTTTAGCATGGGATTTTTAGCTGCTTTGAGTGTTATTACGGGTAAAACAAGACTGATTTTTTTTTTAATGGCAGCCCTAGGATGATGTCATAATATTAAGTACAAATTTATGGTTGTTTGGGATGGATTTTATAAACCACCAAAAACCCTGTAGGGAAACAGAATGGACAAAGCTTAGGAAGGAACACATATGGAAGTGACAAGAGACTAGAAACAGACAGACTTGTCTGCCCTTATTTTAAACCACTTCTGAGGGCACACTTGTCCATACAAAGGTGGGTGCTTCATAGATACTGTAATAAGCGATGTTCAGGTATCCTGGTTCAGTTGAAAAACTCCTCTGCAAGCAATACTTCCAAAGGGGATACTAATACTATATCTGCACGTGACAGAGAAAGTCTCATTATTACCCAATGAAAATTCAATGCAGTTTTCTGATGGATTCAGTGCTACCTAATGAAACAGACTTTTCTTCACTATTTTTGGAATTATATGGCTCCTTTTAAAAATCAGTATAGGAAAGATGGAGTAAAAAGAGTAGATGATAAAAGAATGCTGAACTAGCTATATATTGTTTTATAGCATTTAATTACAATAGTTTAGTTTTCCTGTTGATGAGATACAAATTTTGATAACAAAACTAAAGCTATCGCAAGAGAAAATTTTACATGTAAAATTGCAAATGCATAGTTAGAAGATTTGCAATTTTCTACTTATGAGGGGGAAAAGAGAGTTTTACCCAGTGGTACACCGAAGTTGAGAATGTCCTATCTGATTTACAGTTTTTCCTCACACCTTCTCTTTTATTAGTCATGTTCTACACAGGAGCGTTCAGAATAAGGTTCAACTCCTAAGTGATGCCAGGTGTGTAAAATAAATTTACATGTGTGGGGTTCTATTTGACCACATTACATTTAAACTGGATTCTTAGTGCCTGCATGTACAGCATTTGCCTATCAGTGTGGCAGGCACACAGACCATGAATTCATGACCACCTCACACTGCACACGTAAGAACATGTCCCCCTGCACAGGGAAGTTTATTTTATATGCACTGAGAAGCAGCAATACAACTGGAAGATGCTGAATTTGGAAGGAAACACCCAGTCCGTTTTGACCTGTGCAGCCAATTTTTGAGCAGACACCTGAAAACACCCAGAGCAAAGCCAGCTGCAGAGGTCTCTCCTTAAAAAATAAAATCCACTACTGAAGCAACTGATAAGAACGTCAAGCTTCTTCATATACCCACAAATGAGGGGGGGGGGGGTTAGCTTGTAAATTCACCTCAAATCTCACTATACACGCCCCCCCCCCGAGTAAAAGAAGAGACACCAGTAACTATGTGGAATTGCACCAGCAGAAGAGGACCAAAATGGAACAAAGCCCACCAGAGTCACGCTCAGGAGAAAGATGCAAAACTTCAATGGGAGGAAGCTTGCAGGGCGGGGTTTATATTCAATATCAATGGGAGCATTTCCACTGACAACTGATCTTTTTATATCATTCCCCCAGTGAGCGGCAGAACTCGGCAGTGGTTGTGTAGATGCCTCTCAAGGCCCCGAAAGGCACACTCCCTTTGCAAGCACATTCTGAGAAAGATGCATCCTGAAAGGGGACAGGGAACGTGCCAGGAGCTCCTGGCGTCGTCATGGGCTGCACATGCAAAACAGCTGCAGAGCAACCATGAGGCGCGTCTGGAATTACTTACCCTTGAGACCAAGAACACTTAGGCAGTTACTTTTGATGAGGGTTAGAGGTCTGCGATGCAATTTTCTTGTATATATTTTAACAGAAACATTCCACATTATAGTTCAGTGTGTGGAAGGGAAGACGGAGAGGGAGACACACACAAGGGGGGGGCGCAAAGATTTGCCTTCAAGTTATGGCTCAAACACTGAAGCACGTATGGTTGGGTTTTGTTTGTTTTTTACTAATCCTGATAGGGTGATTTTGGGAACCAATCTTGGCAAATTTAAAATCCAAGACGCTTCACCTTCTTCTTGGAGCTGATGAAAGGATCGGTGCCTCATTCATTACTGTTGTTGTCTGGGACTACATGGATGACTACAAAATCCAGAATAGGAAGTGAAAATGCGAATGCCAGCAGACACACTAACGTACACACGCTGGTCCCACTTTCTGAACATAACACATTATTGAGAAAAGGTTCATTAGGCAAGCATTTGCATAACGAGCCAACAATTTATATTGTTTTCTATGGGAGAAATCCCAATAAATTCCTGACAGCCTGATAAAACAAGGGGACAGAAGGACCATTGTGTTTAACTTGTATCTATACCGGCATGATCCAGTCACCCTCCCCAGATCTTCCACCTCTGACCTAAGCTACTGCCCTCTTCCTGGCAGTGGTCCTGTCCCTTTGATGCCAGTTTTTGGACCATTCCCTCCCCCCCCCTCGGAGCTGGCCAGTGAGTCAGTGGTGCTGCTGTGTGAGCCTGCAAGGGCTGCTCCTCCACCGCCTACTTCTTCCTCCTCCTCCCCAGGCACAGTGAAGCTGCCTCCTTGGTTGTCAAGATGGACGCTGAGCCGCTGCTGTCCCTGAGTGGAAAAGCAATGGGAAGTACATTGGAGCCAAGCCTGGCTGGCAACTGGGGTGGTGTGGATGAAGAAGAGGACAAGGGGGGCTTGGGGTGCCTCCTTGGCATCGCCCTTGCTGCTTCCAGGGCAGTCAGCAGGTCTTGTCATTGCAGCAGTGGCTGGAGGAGGAACAACTGGTGGTGCTGCCAGTTTGGACCTCGCAGGTCGGAGGTGGAAGAAGGTCTGAGGGAGGGTAACTGGGTCATGCTAATGTAGGTATATAGTAGGAAAATGCTGGCCTTTCTTTCAAAATAAAATTAAGGAAAGCTGTTCTCACAGGTCTGGCTGCTTGGATATCTGAGTCAGCCATTTGTGTAATGAGGACTGGGTACAAATTCCTCTGTTCAGATAAGTGAATTTTCACATAATGAGAGTTCAGAGAGTGGGACCTGCACACACTTCAAAATCTTGATAAGGCAATTCCCCGTTGCTACTTTCTGTAATGTTTATTTCTCCTATATGTCCCAAATTTGTTAAATGTGCAGGCCTCTGAAAATAATCCATATAGTTATAGTAGATTGAGTGCTCCACCCTGGTAGTCCTATAGGCGGTAAACCAAGCTACTGAGCATCCTGGAAGGGGCATTGCTGGTGGTCTGGTAGCAATTTAATAGAAGCTGTATGGTGGGTGGGAATGCATCATGCTGGGAGTCACCAGTAGAGGTATGCAAACTAGTAATTCTACTATCCCTAAAAGGATTCTCCAGCAGCAGATCCTATTTGGTTGGTATTACCATCAGCACATTTCAATTTCACAGAATACAACGAATGCAGAAAAGGCACATGAATGCTCACTTGCTCATCCTCTGTGTCTGTTATGCACAGAAGATGGTCAGTTAACACCATGTAATCCCCTAGAGTGAATGAACAGAATAATCATTGAAGCAGCCTCCTGTTTCTAGTTTATGAAAGGCTATCTTTGCTGGTGATAACAGGGAGGATGTGAATTAGGATCACTGTTCCAGGCCCCACACTTAGCTGGTGGGCCCCACCTGGAAGAAGCCCCCCCCCCCCGGCAGTACATAACAAGGTGGCCAAGGGCACCCACTGCAGTCTGGCGGGCCCCGTTGGCTGTGACTATCTTGAGAGCTGTGCGGGCACGAGGCTGCCATCTGCAACATCCCCTGTGACCTTCAAGGTGCTTCGAGCAGCAGCCAACAATGAATCACTGCTATAGTGGCTGGCAAGGAGGAGGAACAGAAACAACATTTGGTTCCCCTTTCATAAAATTTGTACACCACTGGATGGGGGGGGGACCCCACAAAGTGGCTTATGAAAATAAATGGCACTAGCTCTGGCTGCTCGGAGGAGGAGGAGGAGGAGAATGGAGGAAAGAATGAGCTCAATAAGACCCCCACCCTCTGAAGGGAATCCTACCCCCTAGTTATACTTTCAGTGGGGACCAGAATGTCTGAGCAGGAGCAAGGCCCTTTGAGCTCAGTGAGGCTTACCCATAAGTAACAAAAAGCCGAGGTAACAAAAATCTGCTTGCACTACAAACCATTCCAGAACCTATTCAAGTGTGGATTCATTACCCAGAATTAAATTAATTAGTATTTCACTCGAAAAGCACTGAAGTTTTCAGACATTTGTGACGGGAGTTCAGGGGTAAGATGTGGAGCGGAGGGCTTCTCACTAAGAGCAACTGGCGTGCTTTCAAAGTGATCTAGCATGAGAAATGAAGTCCCTGAGAATAAAAATGAGGGCCTCGGATGTTCAGTCCACTTCCAGTCCTACATCTTTACTCCCCTATTCTTTAATGAGTTGTTTTGTAAAAAGTTGGAATGTGTGAGTGAATTGTGGGAAAGATTTTTCTTCCTATGTGTTCCTTAAAATTCTGCCTCCCCCCCTTTAAATGATGTGTAGATTGATTTCAAAGAAATTAAGCACTTCCTCTGTTTGTTAATGCTGGGGAAGAAAAGGATTGCAACCTCAATTTAATTTAATTTATGAGGAAGGAATTATGTGGTGATTGATGAATGGGGGTAAATTAATTGAAGAGAAACTGATGGTTACAGATACAAATGCACTCATTTTGCATTGTATTTTATCAGAGGTTCCTCACTGAGGAGATCAGCAACCCCAAACCCACTTCTCTGAAAAGACAGTTCCTCGCCACCACCACCTTCCTGTGTAACATGCAGCAGCTGGGGGGGGGGGGAGCACTAGCAGTGTCCCAGAGCGCACTCCCAGTTTTTAAAATCTCAAGTTCATTTCCCAGCAGACATTCAAGGGTTTCAGATTGTGAGCCAGGGGGGGGGGAGATGGAAAAGTACTGGCTTAGCACAAGGCACCTTAAATGCCACAAAGAGCCGTCACTGTAACCAGATAACTATGATTCACAATACAGTGAGTGTTAAATAAACAAGCTGCATGCACACAATATTTATGTACATCCAATGTAATTTTTTAGGTTCATTTTTGGTTCTCAATCGTGAGGTGCCTCACTTCCGATCTTAATGAAACAAGAACTGTAAGAGTCTTTCGTGACCACTTCCAACTGTTATTTTCCATGAGTCTTGATGGGGTTAGAAGGTGGAAATCCTGCTAGTACAATATGGATAGCTTTGCACTTTCCATTACAGTGGTACCTTGGGTTACAGACGCTTCAGGTTACAGACTCCACTAACCCAGATATAGTACCTCAGGTTAAGAACTTTACTTCAGGATGAGAATAGAAATCGTGTGGCGGCGGCGGCGGCACGGGAGGCCCCATTAGCTAAAGTGGTACCTCAGGTTAAGAACAGTTTCAGGTTAAGAACAGACCTCCAGAACAAATTAAGTTCTTAACCCGAGATACCACTGTATTGTATTCAACATTGGTTGAGATCCTTTGCTTATGGGCTATTTGTTTTTTAGCTCCTCCCTGTTTAATGCATGCAGAGGACTCAGTGGTGTCTTTCAGCCCACCAGCACAACAAAAATTCTGGGGCTGAAACTGGGGCTGAAAGGATTCTGAGGCTGAAACTAAACAACTGTCACTAAAGGCTCAGACAGAGAATGGTGCCTTTTCCGCTCCAGGTGGTTCACCAGCTATGACTCCTTTCAGACAGAGATGATTTGGCCACTGTAATCTATGCTCTGGTAACCTCCAGATCAGATCACTGCAACATGCTCTTTGTGGGGCTGCCCTTGAAGATGACACAGAACCTTCAGTTGGTCCAAAATGTAGCAGCCTGATTACTGCCTGGGGTTCCATTTAGATCTCATGTACCCATTGTTTTAAAACAGCCGCCTTGGTTGCCACTTCATTTCCGGGCCCAATTCAAGGTGTCCACATAGAATCATAGAATCTTCCAACTCTTAAGATTCAATGAGTACACCACTGTTGTATTGTTGGTTGATGTTGCCCTGTTGGTACAAGTTTCCTCACAATAAAGCTGAGCTTAGTGGTCATGAATCCATAGACCCTGACCCTCACAGACACCATCGCTTGACCCCAATGCACCAAAGACACTAAGCACCTCCTATTCCGCAATGCCCAGCAAATGGTCCAGGGAGGACAGCAGGTGAAACCTGCATCAAGTAGAAACACTTGCATTAGGCAGGGTGTTGACCCTTTAAGCAATTACTCACTTAACATAAAGATATATCATATTTTTCCGCCCCCATGTATAAGACGCCCCCTATTTGGAGGGACTCCAATTTGGGGTCTGCACTATCTGTGTATAAGACAAGCCCAGATTTTGAACATTATTTTAGAGTAAAAAGCATAGTCTTATACACGGAAAAGTACGGTAAATTGGTGCAAAAACCTGCTCTCAGCTAATCAGGCAGCAAACTTTTGACAATAAATATATTGTATTAACACCTGCACCAACTTAAAGCAGTCTCATCAAAAACCCTGCACCATATTAAAGCACTCTCACGTTTTCTCACATAGGAGTCAATGCTTCTTCTAAGATGTTGGGTTGTGTCCAATGCTGCTGTCGCATTAGTTGGACAAATGTCTGCTCACACAACAGGACTTTCTCTTCCTTTTCTCCCCGCTAGAAACCACTAAGCATGCACCCTAAAAAAATCTGCTCCTGGTTGGGTGGCTCTCTGGCCTGGAACAGCTTCTGGGGGCGCACGGAAGGCTGCAGGAGGGAGGAGATGTCCCACTGTCTGAGCAAAAGTCTGTTCTACTTGCACAACAGCAGTGTTGTCTACAAACTTATGTCTGTTACAGGACACCATCTAAAAAACAAGGAAGTATGTCTCATTTCAGCACTATTGCTCTTACCCAAATTCAAATTTAAATCAATTGATTAACCAAGTACCTCATTAAAGCTCACGACTGATTAGCTAAGGTTTCTTTAATTGGAATAACAGTCCTAAGCTGGCAACCTAATGACAAACTTTAGAATTTACGTGCGTATTTGAGAACACACATGAACACCAACAGTGGATGTGTCTGATGTGGACAGAAAGGTGTCTCATCATCCCAAATCACAAGCTTCATGCAACAAATGACAATCAGAGCTGGGTTGGGGCCACTCTGTCTCTCTGATGAAGGCAAGTTGGAAAATTAAAGCCTTAAAATCTGTGAGTTTGGATGTATAATTATTGCTCTTCTAGTCTTTGCTACTATGTAATCAAACTTTCATCAAAGAAAGGAATTTTCTGCTATAAAATCAATATGAAAACATCAAGAAAAATAAATCTAATTTCTTTGAATTATGTATCTTCAAGTGTATTTTAAATAAAGAACAGTTATCACTAAGCCTTCATAGGAACAGCAAAGAAATACAGCACTGTTTCAAATTTCTGACTGCCATTGTATTCACACATAACAGTAACTTCAGTCTTTTTCCTTCTGGGGGCAATTTTCCTAAACAAACACTTATCTTGATGCCTAACTTAACCAATCTCTAGTAATTTGTATAATCTAACAGATAGCTGCAGAAAAAAAACAAAACTGAGGTTCAACGAAAAGCAGACTAAGGGAAGGGGTGGAATATACAGCATCTTATTAGCTTCTGGGCGCAGAAGTGAATTTATCACACACTTAAAACTAACGTGCTCAACCCAATTATAATATCTTGTGGGCAAAGAAATTAATTAAAGAGTAGAATGATTAAGGGCCCAGCAGCAAACCAAGTTTGAAAAATAAATAAGGTCTTTTTGTTAGGGTTTTCTCAAAAGGAAAGAAAGAAAGAAAGAAAGAAAGAAAGAAAGAAAGAAAGAAAGAAATTCAACTGGTAATATAAGTAGGTAATCTTTTTAGGGGTTCCGTGCATTGTAAATGAGACTGGCAGGAAACCCAGCAGTCCAGGTCATAGTTCTGCTCTCCAACTTTGTGATTTGCTAATGTGAAACACATGCATCCCTTTTGCACAAAGTTCAAATAACCCTGGAATTCCAAGAGTGTAGCTCAGTGACTGAACCAGAACAAGGGCAGAACTTGTCAGGATTTAAGAGCTTTCAGCAAAGCCCTTCAATTGCAGTCAGCACCCCATTCCTTAGAAGGATATCAATTATAGATAGTGAGTTGCTTTAGCAAGGGGAGTCAGTGCTGTCAGACACTAGATAGACAACCATGAAGAATCATGAATCTTTCTATTAACTGTAAAGGAGAGGGAGGCTGGTGGCAGGGGCGGGGGTGGTGGTAGAGGGAAAGGATGGATAGGTGCTATAAATAAGGCAGACCCTCTGAATAGTTTAACACACTGCCTGTTAGAGCATGCATCACAAACATTTTAAGAAATTTCAGTTCTAAACAGCACATGGAACTTGAAAATTCGCTCCAACTAATGAAAATTGCTACAGCGTCAAAAACTACCTAAGTGGTTTGATCATTATTGTATTGGTCTGTATATTTATTTTGTTTATCCACTCACAGGATGGGACAGTCTGGATATGAACTGGAAACTGGTGGCTCCACGCTGCATTTTTTAATGCTGTTTAAGAATCTTGAGACAGCAATGAATAAAAGTATCATTTCCTTCCACCTAGGATGACCACTGCCAGCTATGTGACCTTTAACATCTAAGCTATGGCATTACCTGAAATGCTACTGAAAGATTCCGGTAACAGCAGGAAAAAATGACAACATCACAGCATATGCTATTGGCATGGTATTCAGCACTGAGATGGCCGTTGGCACATCCCACTTATTTGCTGGTGCAGCAAACTCTAAAGCTGTGATTTCAAAACTTGCAGAAACCTTCATATATTTGGTCACCTGCTGCAGAACACTTGGAGATTGGGGAAACCAGGGAAGCACCCATAAGCACCCACTGATTAGGCCCACGGAAAGAACGTCCTAGAAGAGTATAAGTTGGTCTGCTATTATCATGCTTTCAAAGAAAGCCTTATGAGCTTCCATGGAACACAGTTTGAAAACAACTGCTCTAGTGAGTTTGACTGCTCTAGGAGACTTTGACACTCCCTTCTTGGGGAAATACGTTTCCATTGGTCATTGATGGTCTTTCAGAGCCAGCTAAAAACCTATTTATTTACCTGGGGCTTTAGGTGTCCCAGGGGCCAAATTGTAATCATTTTAATGCTTGTGTGCTTAGCTATTTACTGTTCTTGTGGAACATTTTGCAATGGTGTTCAAATGGTATTATACCTCCCTACCCTGGGCTCCTGTATGGAAGGGCAGTGCAGCAATCAGATAAATAAATGTGATATGCTTCAGCACTGGTCTGTGACTTGTGGGTCGTGGCCTGATCCAAGGTGGGTCACAACCACCATGCAAATATATAGTAGAACATTAAGAAGTAGGTCTCCGAATGCATGTTTGAGTTAAAAGTGGATCCTGGGATTGTGCTATAGTGAACAAAACACGATGTAATAGCATTGACTTTAATAGGCTCACACTCATGTAGGACTTGACTCTCTGATTTGTAGAAGAAAGGAAGATACTTGGAAGAGGAATCTGGAGCAGAGAAGCAGCAGGCAGGGAAAGGGTTGTGCACTTTGCCCTTCATAGACTAACAGGGCTGCAAGGAGGATAAAATGGCAGCAACTCTAGCCACACACTGAGCTCTTGTACCTTGGAAAAGAAAGTTACAAATGGAATAAAATAGATCTCTGTAAAAAAAAACTTACTTGTCTATAAATCTCTATGAATCTAAGGTGCTGCTTTCAGTTCTTTGGAAGAAAGTACAGGATGCAAACAGAACAAACTGACACATTCCAGCAAGCCAGGTAAACAAATGTCATTTTTTGAGATAAAAAGTATTATATTACTTGGCTTCTATGTTATATAAAATTCACCTAATGCTTTTGACAAATGAGTGAATAACACCTGTGGCCAGATAAATATCACTTATTTAGTTCTTATGTAACTCTCACCTGGAAACTCAGATTATGAACTGCATGTTACAGTGACTTTTGGTAAAATGTTGACATGCCTATGAAATCACCTATACTCCATGGCTTGCTTGCTGAGCATTCAAAAACCCAGAGACACAGTAGTGAACGGTGTCAGTTGGCTAAAGTGGGGAAATTATGTTTGAACATTTTTTTTAAAAGAAACACCTGGGTTGTCAACTTTCAAGTGTGAATGTCAACTTTTACATACTTTTGGATGTCACTTGTAATGTAGGTATCATAGGAGGTATGTTAAGAAAGCAGAAACAATAAGATTCATTAATACATATTTACTTTTAAGTAGCTAGTATTAACTCTCCTGCCACTAATGCTATAGGGTTTTGCCTTCATCCAAGGGATCAACAATAACACAATGTACTCTTATTCTACCAAGTAATCCACTTCAGCTTACACACACAACAGAAAATTGATACATAAAATGCACCACAAATCCTTTAGGGTTGGGGGGGCGTTTCTCAGTCCCCCCCTTCTATTGTTACAGTCCCATTTGAAAGGGAGGGGAATCAAACTTGGCAAGAGGTTAATAATAACTCATGTCCAGCTTACTATTACTCAATAACTATCAAAGCCTCTGATTCAAAATAGTATTTTGTGGCTTACAGGATCAGAGCCATTACACTCTCTATTGAAGACTTTATTGAATTTTACACTAAGCTTTAGCTGACTGAACAGGTCAAACGCTATAGCTCAGAGTTTTGCTTTATTCGCAGAAACTCAAACTCCTCTCCAGTCGGCAATGCTGTTTGCAAAGAAACTTGACTCAGCAAAGGGTCACAGAACCTGCCCCTGCAGAAAAGGTCACATACTTTTCAAAACCAGCTCCTGAATGCCATTAACTTACATGCACTAGCTGCTCCTGTGTGTCAAACTCTCGCGAACAGCCTTCCCAATGGCAGTTTGTCTCGTAGACCACTTCAGGCTCCTGCTTGCTTTCGTCTTTGTCCCCTTCTTCTTTAACTAACGTCATGCCTTCAGGTGGCTCCTGGGGGAGTGGGGATGAAGAGAAGAGGGAAAGGGTGTAAGAAAGAGGGGCAAAATCCCCTAGCTTCAAAAGTACCAGAAGGGTGTGGGAAGGAAACCTCATTCACTGCCTTTCAGCAAAACCCCAAAGCCCAGAGTTAAACTTTTAGAGCAAAGAATGAGAAATGGACAATTTCTGCACAGCTGTGTCATGTGCTCCCTAACTATTTTGAGAAAACCCGAAGATATATGGCTCTGTTGTGTCCTATGGACTTTCCATTTGCTTCTAAGACTTTTGGCTAAAGTCCTGTCTGTCATGGGTGCAAAGCCTAAGTTCTCAACTTGTGAAATGAGGATGGCAAAAGACAGAATTGTTTGGGAAACCAGTGGGATATGGAGATGCTGTTAACCAGTCCAAGCCTGATTGATTGGGAGGACTATAAATCAAGCCACAATTTTAAACAGAGCAGTCCTCTCAGGCACAGGTGCCGTAAGAATGGTGTTCAACAATCATCAGCAAAATGCAGGTGTTGGCCAGGCAACATGGTGTTCAGGTGGCTGGTCAAAAATGGATTACATCCTCTGAGTCATGGCCTTTGAACTACCTGGAAACTGCAACCTTTCCACAGCAGATGTTAATTTTACCATGACTGAGCAACTTTGGAGTTCCCTTACCTATACATTTTTTTGGTCCTTCCTTTCTAACAATGAAAACAAGAAGACTTATTGTAGTGATTCATGATTGTACCCACATATGCAGCCACACAAAAGTAGAGCAGTCATTTTATATCATTCTAGTATTATGGACTGCTATGCATCAGGGTTTAAAACTTCAGCATTCAACTCTTCTTAGACAGAGAAATACGTTGAGTTAGCAAAGCTGACGGGGAAGATCCGGAATCAGCGTGACGAACTGTTTCAAAAGGACTGGAGCAAATTTATATTATATATGAAAGAGTATTGTAAACATCTGAAAACGTTTGTAGCTTTGAGTTGAAATGTTTTGTAATGACAATATAAGGAACTGATTTACATTTAACAAGGGGAAATATAAAAATAAGAGAGAAGGTAAAAAAGTGGTTATAGAAATGCTAAGATTAAAGTAAATATATATGGAAGTCAGGAAGAGGGATGAGAGGAGGTCGATGCTCTGGTAAGAGCGAGGTTTGAGTTTATTGATGTATGTATGGATATTGTGATTACAAAAATTGAAAATGTAATAAAAATTATTTTTAAAAAAATTTATACAGAGAAACAATTTTATATGTGTGAAATTCTATGCATAGCCAAGCAGGTTAGGGGTTGATGGCAAACATCTGTCTTGAGAGACAATGAAGCACACCTCCGGGGTGAAGTCAAACCGCTGCATTAGCAGCACCAAGGTGACCTCCCCAGGGCACAAGCCTGGGCAGTGTGCATAGAGATGCTGGGCTGCCCAGGCGACAAGCCCCCCCCCCCCGACCTCATTGATGTGGTCCAAAAGAAAAGCAGGAAGGAAAGGAAAGGAAAATACATTTGACAGCAGCTTGGCTACAGGAGTTGCCAGAAGGAGGTGCGAAAGGCACCATCCAACTGCCTTAGGGACTCCACTCTGGATTTGTGTTTACTCTTCAGCCTTTTCTTCTCCCAAAGATATCCCACAAGGCAGTGGAGGTTTAGGATCAGAGTTTTCCTAGGTGGGCTACCTTCCCAGGTTGATGAGCTCCATCTGACCCTCACTTCCCTCTACAGCATGTGCAGAAATCACCTTCTTGACCACTGAACCCACTATTGGTCTCATCTCCTCCATCTGCCAGAGCTTGTTTTTGCATGCAGGGGATGTCCCTAACTCACCAAGGTTTGAGACCCATTGACGACCCTCACTAGGTTTAGCTGTTCCCAGGGTGTGGTCGCTGTTGCATTCTGACAGCTTCTAGGAGTCACAGGTGAAAGCTGAGTGCAGGGTGGGGACCAAAGGTGGACAAGCTACACCAGAAGAAGCATGATTTTTGCCCCCCCCCACTCCTCCCCTAACACCCCAGGATTAGGGATAGGTACACGGTATGTACATTGAGGCCATAGCCTCAGAGCCAAAATGTGCCAATAATTTGTGGATGATGAATAGTTAAGAGAAAAAGGGCATTTGTGGACCCTCATTGTTTTACCTGCATGCTTCCTGCACCTGGGCTGGGGAGGTCGTCATCTGGTTTTATCTTTGAACGCTTGTTATGCATCGGGTCACCTGTGCTGCTCACTGCAGACTCGCTTGTGGGTTTGCTCTGCTGTACATATTTACGTCCCAAAAGATACAAATACATGATTTCAAACAGATACAAGCAGACCCTTCTGAGCAGATTTATTTGGACAATTATCAGAAGGGGAGAAATATTTGCCTCTTTAGCAAAAACAACCAAGTCTCATAGCACCTTAAAGACCAACAAATTTATTATAGCATAAATTTTATAAACTACAGATGATTTAATCAGATGATAACATGTCTTTCGGGGGGGTGTATGTGTACACACACAGAGAGAGAGAGAGAGAGAGGTATATAGACATACAGGTGTGGGCATGTGTGTGTCTTAGAGGTGTGCATTAGGTTTGTGTACTTCCCAAACCGCAATGCCCATAGCGATGAGTCGGGTGAGGTTTTCATATACACAAGTTAAATTGCCCTGTTAGCCAGGCGCCTTGTACATGGCCGCTTTGCTTACAAACCAGGATCAGCAGGGGGAGTTTTGCCACTAACTTCTGTGGGATATGAATTGTACTCATTTTACTTTAGCTTATTACCGCTTCCTGCACCCTTTGCTTGAACATTCTAAAACTGTCAGATCCAAAACACAGAAACTGAAATATTTATAAGGGATGGAAAGCACTCTATCAATCTGAAACCATGATACACTCTGGGTAATTTATAATAAAAGATTGCATATACTGCTGCCCCAAGGTACTTGTTAGCCAATCTGCTCAGTGGCTGTGGTGATTAATCGCTAACATGACAATGTGGTTGGCTTACAAAAAAGACCCAAACAAATTAGCAGCGTGCAAAAGCTTCTCTTCTATATTCCCTTACCTGTGTGGATTCCGATGGACCTGAACTAATCTGGACAGGATTCAAGACGCTAGGAATGCCAGGAATAGGCCTCTGCGTAGGAAAGGTTGGCGCAGGATGGATAAGTGGAGGGCTGTGTCCGAAGGCTGAGCCCAGGCTCTGCTGACGACTGAGGATTTGTTGATGCATCTGTTGAAGGGATACTGGGGTGGGAGGGTATGCGAAACTCAGAGCAGGGCTGCATTGTGGGGAAGGGAAAGGGGAGTAAGTAAAATTAGCCACAGAATCAAGCAAAGACACGTGACATTTTAGCAACTTCAAAACATGGTTGAGGATCATTAGTTGTTCCAAACCATGGACTCAGCTATACAGCAGCAAATAAAACGTTTTAAGCGTGCTTTAAGTGCAATATACAATGTGACACTAGATGGCGGCGGTGAGCCTTATGGAAAATTCAATGTATTTTTAAAGATGCCTTTTAAAAAAAGCATTTTCAGAACACTATTTTATACGTGTGTAGATTCCACCCATGAAACCACAGCTTCCCAGTTTGGACGAAACAGGGAAAATGTAGTTAATTAAAAACTCCCTGGGTTTAACTGCAGTGCACCAAGAAGGGAAGAGGAGAGGATCTTTGCATGCAAGAAAGAGGCTCATGCATATCATGATGTTTTAACTGAAATATGACATTTGTTTACCTAGTTTCATGACAAAATATAGTTTGGCTGCTGAATGACACTCTTTTGGTAGATGCAAACATATATACAAAAACACTATATATGTCAAGTATTAAGCACAAATAAGTTATTCAATATCAAGAACAATGTAGCTTTGATACTGATGGATAATACTGATTTTTGGCAACTAATTATTGACTGGACAACTGCCAATTGCTCTGATGCTCCTTCACCTCCCTCCATTCACGCCATTCCTCTCTCTCCTCTCTCCACAATGTCTGCTATGATAACTGAATACAATTACATTTCTCCCTCTTCTACTAAGGTCACAGTCCTAAACACAATTTTCACCATGTCAGTCTCATTAAATGCAGTGGGACAAGTTCCAGTGAACGTTTGTGGGGTTTCAGTGTAGCATGTTTGGCTGAGGATGCAGTCAGCCAAGCAAGTTCTACTCCTCTCAGCCTTGATGGGCTGCTACTCATTTAGGGCTGGGAGACAGAAGCAGGACCTGAGCAAGGCAGAAAGTCAGTTCACCACTACAACAGCTGCATGCGGAGCTCAGAGTCTTACTAGAATCAAAGGGACTTAAATACCAATAAAGGGATCTTATTCCTGCAGCAGAAGTTGGGAGAAGGTGGGTCGAACAAGGAGTGCTAGATTATCTGCTGCTTCTCTACCGAATTTTTGATTCTATTAATCCAAAAGAAATAGACCTCTATCTTTGGATTCATGTCCATGGTTTGAGGCAAGGTTTATTCATACATCCCATATACAATAATGGTCCCTCCATATACTGGACATGCATGATTTCCTCAATAAAGAATAAAGCCTGAACACTTTCTGTTATGGGCACTTTATTATTCCAGACCAAATTAATATTCCCTAAATAAAAAATACTTTCCTCTTTTTTAAAATCTTGCATTTGTGTGCATGACCTCCTTCCTTCCCCCAACAATGTCATCTGATAAGCACGTCCTACCTCGGTGCCATCTTGCCCAAATGTCTGGGGTATGAAAAATATGCAGAATAACCTGGTTTGCTTCATACAGTGTGTATTCTCCTACAAAGGAGGGTAGCCGGGATGGAGAACCTGTAGCCTTCCAGGTGTTGTTGCCCTGCAACTCAGGGCCACTGGCCATGCTGATGGGGGATGATAGCTGGAATCCAACAATATTTGGAGGGCCACAGATTCCCCATTCCTGTTCCGCAGCATTTAAGATTGCAAGTGATGACAGACTTCAGATACCATCTGTATGTAGCTGTGCTGCTGTATTATAGAAAGCAATGGTCAGGTTTCCTATTTTCCTATTAAACTGGAATCACTGTGAAATACATCCCCTTGAGAGACTGTGTGTTGCAGTGACTAGCATGGGGAATAACTGGGTTCAAATCCCTGCTTAGTCATGGGGCTCATTGGATAATTTTGCGAAAGTCACCATTTCCCTGACCCATCTCACAGGATAGGAACAAGCAGAAAAGGAGTCCCAAACAATTTTAGTAGGAAACATCAGATTTCCCTTAGTAAAGAGATTCCTCAAAACATGCTGGGAACCAACTCTGTCTGTGCAACTCTGTTATTTTACTCCTTGCTTTTTCAACAGTTGCATTTGATCCTCTCTACCGTGTTGTTGTAGGTGGGTAAACTATGTGTGGGTGGGTGTGCATGCCCCCTGACCTCCTTGGGGGAAATAAAAAAAAAAAAGTAATGTATGTATTTGTTTGTTTTTTAAATGACTTAATTTGGATCTATTTGTCCCTAAAATCATATTAGTGCTATTTTTTTACAAGTACAAGAGGGTTAAAAGGATAGAACATAGGCATGCATGAGTTTGTATAGTATATTAATGAACCAAGGAGAGCAGAATCTCAGGTTTCTGAAAGGGAGTGTGTGTGTGTGTGTGTGTGTGTGTGTGTGTGTGTGTGTGTGAAATCATTGTGTTCCGTGATGAATGGCTTGTACACTGAAGAATAAATTGAACAAACTGGCATAGAGCTCAGTGAACATGAAATCAGCTATTAGAAGAAAGCTTGTGAACAAATTCTGAAGCTGATATGCATCTTTTGATTAATGTCCTATCAATCATCCATAGAGGCTACCTTAGCTAAGTCGTGCTGTAATCATTCATGGTTGCTTACAGGGAACATAGGCAAGGACTAAGGGGCTGCAATAACTGAATATTATTACCAATTTCCCTCTGACTCTTACAGTGAACAATTACTGTTTGGGGGACATTTCTGCCTCCTTTTATTAAAAGGATGCAATGTGGAATGAAAAGGAAGTTCCTCAAAGGCTTCTAAAAATTTCCCTGGTGTTTTTAAATTGGCAAACTATTGCAACAGTAACCTATTCGCATCGAACCTCCTCTCGCCACCTCTTTATGAGCTGTAGTCAATTGGACAAAAGTGCATCGTCAGGAGCAAGAATTGTTCTTTAGCAGGAATTCAAATTCTTTCACCTATTTCAGAGTAATGTTTTCAGCTAATGTGCTTAATCATAGCAATAATTATGATGGCAGACTCTAAATTTGCATTAAACCCACCACTGACATTACAATGCACTTTGATTCCTGCAAATATGATACGTGTGCACATTTTTGTAGGCAATTAAATAAATTACAGTAATTTATTAAATTTAAAAAAGGCCATTGGATCTTAATTTTGATGGTAAGCCACTGGCAAAAAAAAACTTGCAATGCTCCATCATATTTTTCAGAGGCTTTGATCCAATCTATTCATTTCTACATCACAAGACCTAGAGAGCGGTTTCCCAGTACCATTTTGCCAGAGCATGGCTGTTTAGGCTAGAGCATACTCTGGGAAATACAGTAGAGTAATGAAGTGATGACAGGTATTAGCATGCATAATGGGCTTTAATAGACATTTATTGTTGTTTAACTGGAAGGGGGAGCAGGGCTTTCCCACCGGAATATTTCTACATTGAGGCTCATTGATCACTAATTTCAGAGGGGAAAGAGGTTAATCCATCAGTTTCTGCAACCAAACGGCACTGATAGAAATTCTTTAGGTGACATTCTGGATGGTCTGAGCTTTCCATCTTTGCAAACAAATGAGTGATATGACAAGCATGGTGTTCAAAACACATTTAACCAATTGATTTTCTCTCCCCCTTGTAATAAGATCTAGAGACATATGAAAGAGTGGACCATGAGCCAAGATTAAAGAAATTGCTTCACACAGAGGAACATAACACTGCAAGATTATCAATAAAACTACTGTAAAACACCATGCCATCCATTCTTTTTCTTTATCTAAAGTTTGTTATTGCAATAAATAGCCGTTATTGAACAGTTTGCCTTTTCCTATAGCTTTTCCAAATTTTAGTACAGGCAGGTTTCAATCTACTCTTAAAAAATACTGAGCAAACCATTTTTGTTATTGTGCTTTCTCTTTGCTTTTGCAGAAGTGACTAACTTGCAATATTCCTACAAGTCATAACGGGAGGCAGGCATAGTTTTTCTCAGGTGCAAAATGGAATGCAACAATATGCAGTGGGATCCTAAACTTGCTTACTCAGAAATAAATCCCACCAAGATCAATGGGACTTATTCCTTAAGCAAGCCAACACTGCAGCTGCAAACCTCTGTGTTTAAACCCCAATTGGTATTTAATACTGAATTTTAAATTGTTGTAACTTGCCCTGGGATCCACTGGTGAAGGGAAGGTAATAAATATAATAAAATAACAACAAAAACAATATATCTGCAGAGACCAGGCAGCCCATGTTTTTGGAGTACAACTCCCACCATCCCTGACTGTTGGCCATGCTGGATGGGCTGATAAGAGTTGGGCACACGTAACCTCTGAAGGCATTCCAGTGGCTACACTAATGCGCGTAAGAGTGTGTTTGTGTAGGGCGCTGTTGTTTGATGCTAAGGAGCAAAGAGGGCCTGCGGATCAGCAATGCAGAACTGAACTGCAAAGCCATTATCCATAGGGCTAGTCCAGATACAGTGATTTCTATGGCCAGTACCCATACAGCATTGGCCCAGCTGTAAAGACCACTCACATCTGTATAGCAAGAGAAGGTGATAGTAAATAAACCTGTCCAGTCTTGACTAGCTAGCAAAAAGAGTATTTCACACAGAGCCCATTTCAATTCCCAGGGTTTCTTGTGGAAAACCTGAGAATTAGAGCAGTTTATGCTTATAACACAAATGGATTTGAAATGCCAGGCTCACCTCATGTACCGTATTGAGGGGGTTTCGAATAAAAAAAGTCTACAATGGCTGAGTATATGCAAATTTGTGTTTTCTCTCTTCTTTCTTTTGGAATGAAGTGCCTACAGATGCTTGTGCCACAGGGTGGTCTGCTACAATAGACCCAATGCCCCATTGCCCAGAGAACTTCTTTACTCAAGTTTTTTCTCCCTTAAAAAATGGGTTTTGGGGAGGGGGTGGGAACAGACCTGCCCCCCAAATGCAAGAACGGGGCTCCACAGAACTGGGGATTTTCATGGAGGCTCTGTCTCATAATTTATGCTGCTCTTTCACAACATGAACACTCCAGGTAATATGCACTAGAGAAGAGTTAGGTGCCCATTGTTCTCCATGGGCCTGATTCTGTTGGATTGCGGAGAAGTTCTATGTACAGCCAAACCAGGAAGGCAAACACACACACCCTTATTAATCGGTCCTCATGTTTGTTTCACATTTTACAGTGTGTTTCTAAAACTCTGCAAGAAGAGGAACAGACCAGGGGTTTTAAAAACTAAGGGAGAACACCATTAATGTGTTTGTGTTCAAAGATTAGAAGGTTTTAACGAAAAACAACAACTCAGTTTTTTATTCCATTTCCAATATTGTAACAGATTTCAGAAGGAATGTGCCAGCATGGACTGGCTTTATATTTTATTCCTTTTTTCATTTCCCGTGAACTCTCTGCTCCTACGGCTTGCAACCTTATTTGCCTCTAATCCCCATTCTCTAAAATTTTAAAACTGGAGGTAAAACAGGTCAGCAAATTACATTTCGATTACATGAGGGCATCATATTTTATGGAACTGACTTCAAGAAGAAGAAAAGCAGACCTTATAATCAAAACCAAACATTGTGGCTATTTTGTGGCTGTCCTCCTAAGTAGGTCACATTGTTGCTGGTCACAGTTGTGGAATTTACCTCAAAACAGCTGTTGTTAATTGTTAAGATATACAGTATTCTCTTTCGTGCACATTTGTCAAAACAGTCCATAACAGATATACAAGCCCCGGTTTTAAGAAAACTGTGAGAGCGCCAAAAAAGATCCATAAAATCTGGCTGTTGGAAAATGGCTTTTGGAAACGAAGAACCTCTCTCTGATTTTCATGTCTCAGTCATTCCCTTCAATTTCTACAGCATAGTAAGGTTGGGTGGGAAATTTTCTTTGATGGAAACTGCCATGCAAACTACCATGGCATTTTTATATCCTTTGATAAATTGATCAGGTTTCCCTCACCAAATTCTCCTTGACAAGTTGCAATTTATTTAAATTAACATTTATTTTTAAATTTAGGTGGCGAGCCACCACCATATAGTTTGAAGTCTTTTCAATTTCAGTTGTACATGAGAACTATATGACATGTATCTGAGAGCTTAGTTGCGTTATTGTTACTTCTGACTTCCTCTCTGCTCTCTTGGTTCCCACATAGCATGGGTTTTTGTTGGGGGGGGTGTTGTTTGAGAAACCCAACTCCAAGGGGCCCAAGGACACATGAAAGTATTTGTGCAGGTTTTTTAACCAATGCCAGTGGGTGTGCACAAAATTTCATTCCTCCAAAGCTTAGATGCCCTGGTCCAGTGGTTCTCAAACTTCTTTTTCTGGGCCATACTTTCAGTATAAAAATTTGCTCGTGCCACGCCGAATTTTTTATTGATAAGAAATACAGTGGAAAACAAAAAGTAACAACTCCTGGCAATGCTTGATTTATAACACAGAACACAGCTACTTTATGATCACGGGACATCCAGAAAGTATTAAACAATGCAGCTACATAAGAACAGGAATCACTCCCAAAAACATAATTATAAATGTACCTTAAGTATCTATGCAAACTCAATGAGATGTGTGAGATGGCTTTTGCTGGGTCATCTCATTTATATTAGGTCTAATTTGAGACAAGCTCTTATCTCCTCATCAACATAAAGAAGCCTTTCTCTTTTCTGATCTTTCACATTTGTCAAAGTTGAAAATCCCTGATTACAGCAATATGTCGTAGAAGAACAGCCAGGGCTTTTGAATATCTATCCATATTCTGCATATGTGTGTCACACACACACACACACACACACACACACACACACTACAGTGAAATGTTTAAATGTTTCTTTGTCCTTGAATCTTTCCGCCACACTTGCTATCCTCTCCTGCCACACCAGGCTGGCACGTCACACCCTCTGGAGAACCACGGCCCTAGTTCAAGAAGCCTCAGAAATAAAAACCACCTGCAAGCCAAAGCCGAGTGAGGGACAGCTCCAATGGCCTAAGGGCTGCTTTCGTTTTCCTTAACCAGCGCTAGCAACTGCCTGCCTCTTGTGTGCCGACGGCTGAACTGCAGCCAGTACAGCCCTCTTAGCAAGGGAAAGGAATCGGCTGCGAAGTTGACATGAATGCTCATTTGATGTCGAGGTGCATCATGATCCTCATCCCGTCACCATTCAAGTTGATGGATGCACAAGGTGCATATGTTCTCTAGCCACATGCAGCAAAACCGGGATCAGCATCATAATGTTTTGTTTCATCTGCCCATCCTGCTGAATTCTGGTCTAATAGGTTTCCAAATGCCACAGCAGCATCAGCCAAGCAGAGGTTCTAGTTGGATAAATTTCATTTCTTTGCGTTTTTAGACACAGGCATTGTTTTATTCAGCTGCTTCATTTGACAAATGCCTACCAGTTTGTAACATTTGTTTCATTTCAACAAATTTATTTAGGGGCATTCTGCATAGCATCGATATATTTAATATATAGCTCTGAAATGTGCTTTGTTCTATTATATATGCAATATTTATGCTGGCAGTCTCCTACTAAACTATTAACAAAAATTGTGTACTCTTGACTCATCGTGTTTGCACTGTGTTTAACACTCAGAATATTTTTACTTCTGAAGTCGTAAGTGTTCTTTAGCTAACTTCCATTGGATGAAGTTGATGTTTTCTACTTTATTTAAATTTCCCTTTCATTGCACTTCCATTGTAGTTTTAGTTTTCTTACTGAATAAGAGGCAATAATGGTTTCTTTACAATTTCCACCAGTGCTTACCCATTATCTGTTTTATTTTATCTTTTATAACAAACTGTATTTCTCTTCCTGAAAAGGAGTATTGCTATACATAAACCATTGTTAACACAAGTTGTTGGAGCAGTACTGAAGATGGATGAACTTTCGTCATTTCCAAATTATAACCACTAGAATCTCCTTAAAGCAGAAGTTTTTAGAGATTATAATTTTGAAATGACAGAAGCACTTTTATTAGTTTTCCCTGCCTCCCTGAAGGAGTTGGTGGTGACGCCATGCCAGTTTTCTCTGTTGATTTTCTTCCCTTACTCAGCAAGTTGCTAGATAACATTGAGGATTTAGATCTATTTTAATCTGACTTTCAGACTAGTTTTAGAACATAAGCCACTTTGGTTGTTCTAGCTGACAACTTTCACTGGAAGACAGGTAAAGCATGCCCTATTTGATTTGGGCTTTTTATAATTAAGTTTTGGTGGTTAAATTTAATTTATTGTAGGATTTGGCTTAACAATATTATTACCAATACAGTCATACCTTGGTTTTTGAACAGCTTAGTTCTCGAATGTTTCAGCTGTTCCAGTTTGCAAACTATTTGTGGAAGCTGAACGTCCGCGGCTTCCGATTGGCTGCAGAAGCTGCACTTTGGTTTCCGAATGTTTTGGAAGTTGAACAGACCTCTGGAACAGATTCCGTTTGACTTCCAAGGTACAACCGTACTGCTCACCTGGTCTGATCTGCAAATATGGTTTACTGCATGCTGATATATTTAATTGCTGCTTTTTATCTATTTGTATATTGGTATGCTCTTATATAAAGAGTGTTTTTAAAATTTGTAATGCTCTAATGGAATTTTGCTGGGGTGTTAGGGGAGGGGCAGTATCTCTGGTTGGGGACATCGCATGCTCTTTCTGGGTGCCTCATCCACCAGGCAGACATAGCATCATATTGTATAAGGCTGAGCAAGCATCACTGCTGGTGATCATCACTGGCCACCTGCAGTTGGGACACACAGTCAGAAGGTTCACATATCACAGCTCTTTTGAGATCTTTCACACTCGGACACGGGATGACACTTTTGAATGATCCCCCATGTGAATAACCAGGAGAGCATTCACACGTGCGAAGTGCGATGCACAGGTCAACCTATGCACAGAATTCATCTCATGAAGCTTAGTTTGGAGCATCTATGAAATCTCAAATCTTCAAATGAACAAAAACAATGGGTTGATATGGCATTATTTAAGGCTTATGGGGGGGATCTGATGCTGAGAGACATCTGGTTCTTTTTTATGCTCTTTGCATTTTTAAATGGCTACAATAACTTAATCCAGCCCTTCTGTCTGGTTATATATTTTGCATTCCTTATTTCTAGGGCAAAGTATTACTAAATATGTAGAGCTTGTGTAAAATTTTGCATATTCAATGAGTGGAAACCTTTGCTGAAAAGCAACACAAATCACACAGCAATGACTTGCACAAGTCTCTTGCCCCCCAAGTCTCAGAAGTATTGCTGACCTGTTGCTTCTTTGGTAGCTGAGGGAATGCAAGACTTTCTAAAGCCTTAAATGTCAGTGGGGGGGGGCTTTTTTGCATAGCTTCATCTGGTATGGAAGATTTGAAAGAAAATGTACAAGGAGAACTCAAAGAGCACATGGAAAACTACTGTTTTCAATGCTAGTACAAGTGCAACCAAATACTTTTGGGCTCAACAACATTTCAACCCAAAATAGGGGGGGAAATAGGAATAATTAGGGGAAAGCCCTCGGAGCTCTATGGCATATAAATATTGTTCAGGATTATAAATTACTCATTAAAGGCATAAATTAAGAAATGTATGTGCCCATCCTATTCTAATACTGTGATGAGTCACCCTTCTCTAACGTGTGACCCACCCTTTCCCACTCAAACCTAACATGGCAAATCTGAGCTTCCGTTATCGGAATAGGAATGAAAAGATAACATTGGTTTGTTGCTGTTCAGTATTCCCCACAAGATTCCCATGGAACTGTAGAGTTGGAAGGTACCCCAAAGGTCCTCTAGTCCAACCCCCTGCAATGCAGGAATCTCAGCTAAAGCACCCAGGACAGATAGTCATCCAACATCTGCTTAAAAACCTTCAATGAAGGAGAGTCCACCACCTTCCAAGGAAGTCCGTGCCACTGTCCTTCCTGATGTTTAGTCAGAATCTCCTTTCTTGAAACTTAAAGCCAATGTTTGGGCCTACCCTCCGGAGCAGGAAAAATAAGCTTGTTCCTTCTCCCTTGTGACAGTCCTTTAGCTCCTAGATAGATGGTTCCCTTGTTGCTTTTTCCACCTTCTGGGAAATGAAACTGACATTTTATTAAGCCACTACATTGCCCAATTAAGTGTGGATCTGCACCCTTTGGTATGGTTGCCAAATCAGATTCAGAGGGCTGACGTACTTTTAAGGATTGCATAGAAGAGAATTTTGCCAGTGTGGCTTACTGCATCACTGTAGCAATGGGATGCAGAAAGGTCTATTTGGGAAAACTCTGATATTTTTAATGCAACATTTATAGTTACAGAAGTCCTTGTGCCATCCGCACCTCAAGAAGTTAGAAATTGGTGCAATTCATTAAAAGTGGCCCAATTTCCTATCAGCTTTCCTATACATGCACAGTATACTAATACATGATGGGGTCTCTCTGTGTGTGTGTCCAACTCCCACAGTCCTTTTTATAGTTGGGACAATTTGATTTTTTGGTATCATTTTGAATCTTATTCCAACTACGTATTGCTATACATAAAGTGCATATAGATCAAATTACATGTAAAAAACCACAGTTATTGAAATAATTCATCTGGTAATACAGACATTTTATTTTATTTTTGTAGTTTTTCACATTTAGGAACAACTCAGTTATCCATGAGCAACACCTTGTGTGCTAAACCCATTTACTTGAGAGTAAGTCCCATTGGTTTCACTGGGATTCCAGTGAAGGGCATAAGCCTGAGAAACATAGCAAAGGACTTGGGCCTATGCTCTTGCAATAGGAAGCTGCCCCTCAGCTTCATGGTTTTCTAGAATAAAAATATCCAAGAAATGTAAACCAATTTCTTCATGTAAATCGAGTCACTCTCAATATCACAAGTCAATTGTAGCAATCCCCCTCTTATAAACAGCAGATTAGGAAAGCAAAGCAAACCAAGTTGATTTTTCTTTCCCTGCATCCAACCCCTTCAGGAGTGAGTGTTCTAGTTCTTCCTCCTGCTGTTTAAACTTGCCTCAACCTCTTGGCCCCCAACTGCTAAATCTCTTCCCAACTTTGTTTAGCTTAATCTGAGCCAAGAAGCAAAGTGAAAGAAACTAGATATTGCAAAAATCAGCCTGCAATTAACAAGACATTATTAATGTCACATTTCTGCTCAGGTAGACCAAAATGGGTCAAGATATAAGAAAAAAGTGATGGTTATTTTCAGAGCTTGATCCTAGAGAGGAAAAGTACATTGGAATTAAACACAGTGAGGTTGGTTCCATGTGTCATGTGTATCTTCACCTTGAGAATGGTTTTAGGTCTACCTCAAAAAAGTCAACAGAACATGTGTGACTCATGCAAAATCTTAGCTCACACTGCCTGTGCAATATGCGAAGGGGATGTGTGTGAATTTCACCTGCACTGACACACATGACACAAGCATGTGGAAATCCTTCACTTTTCAGATAGAAAGAATGAAGACACACAAATCATCCATACATCAAACAAATCAATAAATATGACATCAGGAATCACAAGACAGAGAAGCCAGTAGGAGAACACTTCAATCTCCCAGGACATTAAATACAGGATCTCAAAGCAGCTGTCTTATTACAAAAGAATTTCAGAAATAGACTTGAAAGAGAAGTTGCTGAATTACAACTTATTACTAAACTGAAAACTATGGAGAGACCTGGCCTGAACAGAGATATTGGATTCTTGTCTCATTACATATGCTAAAGCTATTTTTGGTCATCTGCACACTATCCCTTGCTTTTTCCTGTAGGACTAATTGCAGTCGTCAACAGGTTTACCATACCCATTGAGTCAATCACCCATCTCCTACTACCCTTCTGAGAAAAACCCCACCCACCCTCCCACTATATATAAGGGTCTTGTGACTTCTGTTTCAGAGTATCTGAAGAAGTGTGCATGCACATGAAAGCTTATACCTAGAACAAACTTAGTTGGTCTCTAAGGTGCTACTGGACAATTTTATTTATTTATTTATTTAAACTGTGTCAGACCAACACAGCTACCTACCTGAATCAAAACATGAGGATCATGCATAAAGGTTATAACTTAACAATATTAAATGAGCATATGGTCAAGTACAGGACATATTTAGATTAACCATAATCTATGGATAGTTATCTACAGATGGTTATTGAATCTATCTTAACCAGATTCTACGGATGGTTATTGAATCTATCTTAACCAGATTCCACCACATATTATGCTGTACCATATTTCCAGCAAAGATTCCAAACTGAAATAATTTTGGGGCTGAATTTCAGAACAGCCCTTTTGGAATTTCCTCCCAGGAAACTAAAGAGCAAAAGAATTGGAAAGAGCAGTTTATTTCTTCCACCCCATTAAAAAAATTATACACACACACACACACGGTTTAGCTCTATGTGATAACCAGGCCATTGCAACAGGTGATTTTAGTGGGTTTTGCAGATCAAGTCTAACCTTTCAAATCCAGCAGCCTCCCAACATCCTTATATTTCACCAAAACTACGACCTCCAAAGCAGTTAGTAAGCAGTACATGCTGTTGAACTGAGGGCCACATGCATCCGTGCAAACATAACCAGAAATGTGTTGCACAACTAGAATGCTCTTCAAAAGTTGTGCCCAAAGCATTTTATCCAAACACCTTGGCTTGCTGTGGGTCTTTTGTTTTTCTGGAAAGCTGTTCTATACTAAATGCACCTCAGAAATCAGCTTTTCAAAACTGCAACTTCATTTAGAAATTTTAATTTAATTTCCTTTTGATGGGACACGATAAACAGTGGTTAATAAAAGTATCTAAAACATCAAACAAGGCATTTCGCACTTGCATGATTTATATACATCAATCATCCCTGTATGTTGTCAGCCCTTACCTTATTGCACTTGCAGATAAATGGCCGTAGGAACCACTTGCTGAAGAACTGCTACGGGAATTGTTGAGAATTGTGACCAAGGAGTTTGGAGATGTCCGGATCATGGTCTGAAGATCAAAGCTATGATCAGACAGAGGCGACAGGGACAGTGTTCGCTTTCGGCTTGGTCTAGATGGCAGCCTGGGACTTGGAAACCTGGCGCCTGTTATGTAAACAAAAACAATTATCTACCCAAGTACCTGAGCCTCTTTATTTATTACTACTGGCTATGGATATAAAGAGTCGCCACAGCAGTACGACGTGCTTTTGACAAGCCCACTCTTTCCACTTATGATCTACTGGCTACGATTTAAGAAAATTAGGAAGAAAAATTTATCTTTCCATTGCTTACCTCAGGGGAGCTCTGTTTATTAATGTGCAAGCAAAATGATAAATTGCTAAACAAAAGGAAAAGACTTTTATGTGTTATCCTTCTCATTTCTGGTGATTTATGAATCTGATGGCTGCTTAGACATTCACATCATTAATTCACTAGAAGCAAGGAGACGGAGTGGTTCAAATCTGAGCTACCGGCGAACCCAAAGCCCTACCACATTAATGAAAAAAGCCAACAAGGACTTCTAAAACACAAATGGAGATCAAGATTCTGTTTTCAGTTTGTTCATAATTTCTGTTCGAACAATGCTGAATTCAAGATAAGCGTGAATAAAATAATATCGTTTTGAAAGCATTTAGGACATATCTATCTCACCTTTGCTCCCAGGAGCTCCCAGTGGTTTTAAAGTTTCCCAGCGACAGGCTGGGACAGTGATTTTCCCAAAGCCATGGCCAAGCCCAAACGGACAGACTGGGGACCTTCTTCAGCCCAAGGGCATGGGCAGTTTTCCAGGCGCCACATAGCAGGGATGGAAACAGTCACAGCAAGCAAAGCAATGGGTGTATTTTCTTCATTCCAGCCACACAAAAGCCAGAAGACCATTCCTTGCCTGGCTCCCCCCTCATCCCCATCTAGGCTCCTGCATTATCTCAGTCCAGTGACACATTCCAGTCAGGCAGAATCACTCAGAGAGGGAGCAGAGTAGGGCTGGTGACAAGGCATGACCTATGGCAAGTCCTGGGAGTCTAACAGAGTCTCCTGGAGGGCCACATTCACCGCCCCAGATCTGGCATTTTGTAGCCCTGCTTTTTAAACACTATTTTCACACCAGCTCTTTCACTGATTGTGAACAGCTCTTTCACTATTTATTCACGTGACTGGGCTTATTAGCTGCAAGGCTTCATTACACAATTTGTAAAACACCTCTGGCATTTTATTATCCACCATTTGAAAAGTGGATATGAAACTATCTTGCAGGTTTTTAAAATTAAAGCTTGGAAGTTCTCAGAGCAACTACAGTGGAATTCCCTTTCCAAAGCTTATGATCCAGCCAAGGGATTTTATGTCCAGTTCGGTGGGGAAGATTAAAGGATGAGGTTAACCTTTGAGGGTCTGCATTTACATTTGGCTGACATGCCCAAAGTGGCATATCTATTCTACCAACCACCTTGGTAATCCTTTTCATTCAAGGGATTCAAAATCCCCACTTTAATGTTCTACTTTTTCCACTCTTCACTAGTATTTCTACTAATACTACTCCTCTCCTTACCTCAAGAAAAGAAGACTAGTCCTATTGGTTGGAACACATAACGCGCCCCCCCCCCAACCCAGTATGCTGCCTCTAATGATGTCTGGACCAAGAAGACTGTGGGGCGGCGATTGCATAAACATGACAGAGCACCAACAAAGTGCTGAGTCTCCTGATCTCCCCCTGCTGTGCATTTGTTCAAAGTCTTAAACTTGGTATTTGAATGCTTGCTTTATTGCTTCTATCACTACATGATCTGATCTCTAGTTACGTTCCCATCTGCACCTCATTTTGGGACTCTCTTTGGCCATAACCCCACAGATAAGACTGCCAGCAAGAGTGTCAGTTATCTGCCATCTGGACTGTGGTTCTCTTCTTGCTTCTTCTACATCTGTATAACCAGCAGGCCTCCATGTTGTTCCAATCTTGCTCCGGATACCGCGTTGACGAGTCAGCATTTAAAAGTGAATGTAAAGATTTTTTTATTCCTCAGGCTCCTTATAATTTAACCTTTTTCATCTCTATTTTACAGGCCTGGCGGTTACTGTGTGCTTGCCTGCTACTTCAATTCAATACAGCACTTTGATACTTGAGAATGGCGGTGTTTATTTGCCTTAGATTTTAAAAGTTATTAAAGCTTACAACTAAAGGCCATCTAATTAAGGACACAAAGAAGCGCAGAAGCGACATTTAAATAGTTTCTTTTTAAATAGACAACGAACGAGGTAGATGCCAACAGCGCCATGCAGTGCCAGCGAGAGCAACAGTCTCCAGCGAGCACCCAGTGGCAGCAGAGCGATCATGTCTGATGCCGATTTATTTAATGCATTTACATCCCACCCAAGGGGCTCAAGGGGGGGCACACAGTTCTCCCGCCCCCACCCCCGTTTATCCTCACAATAACCGTGTGAGGTAGGTTAGGCTGAGAGTGAATGACTGATGCAAGGCTGCCCAGTGAGCTTCATGGCTGAGTGGGGATTCGAACCCTGCTCTCCCAGGTCATAGTCTGACACTCTCTAACCACTAGACCACACTGCCTTCCTACTTCACTGAACACCAGACGTTCAGGGCTCTGAGCATTCTTAGGGGTGATGCTACGTTTTGTTTCAATCAGATATGTATCATTTTGGAATGGTATTAATACTGAAATCGGAAGGGTGTATGTGTTTAAAATGCCATAGTTCATTTAAGCATATTGACCTGAACCCTAAAATAAATGCTTCCTATTGTGAATATAACTAGATCAGTTCCATGTGAACTAGGAAGCATTTGTAAGGGACCTTTGACTTCTGGGTTAGGAGCTGCACCAAGCATCTGGGGTAAACCTCTCACAAAATAACAATTTTCTTGATAAAAAGTTGGAGAGATTGATCTGTTCCATCCTAGGCATGAAGGCCACTGCTGCTGGCATTATTCTTCATTACAGCATGGCTTATAAGGCAGGAAATGAACTGGGGCCAACCAAAAATTCATCAGTGGTTCTAGCATGCTCAGCGGCAACACTACACATGCAGAAGCACGCAAGACTATATAAATTTAAAGATTTGGGGGGGGGGGTTATTTAAAAAACACACCTAGCCGAAGAAGCAACATTGAGGTCCAAGGACTTAAGGAATGGTGGTGGCTGTTGAACCGAGAAAGGCAGAGAGGTTCTAAAGGAATCATAAACCGGGTAAATTTTAACTATACAACTGAGAACAGCTAAGACACAGCATGATACGGGATTAGTTTGGGGAGAAGAATGGAAAATTGGGGGGGGGGGGTGGCAGGAAGAATGGAAATGGGCCTACTCAAGCTCCTAACAGATTATACTATGTGTTCATGGTTGGTGGACCATAAGATGATTATATTGGAATTGATTATATGAAAGTATGTTGAACTTAAATGTTTGGTGGAAGTGCGTCACAAGGTTAAAAAACTCACCCACCCCCAGCACTATCTAGCAACATACACCCTTAAAGCAACACACACCCTTACATACCTTCCTATATCAATATAAAATGCTGAGGTTCTGGGCTGAAGCGCTAGAAATAACACTGCAACTTTTTGTTGCAGGTACTATTACTGGTAACAAGTACCAGGCACTACACCAAGTGTCTTCCATTGCCATCTGATTTTCCCTCTACCTTCCCTTCCCTCAGCCCCTGCATCCATCTTTGCTGTTGCTTCAGACCCCGACCTCAGACCTTTGCCTCCTCCTCTTCTTATTCAGAGGCTATTAAGAAGGGTAAGTTGATGGCTGGGTGGGTTAATGCCAGCCAAAATTTCTGTCTTTGTCATTATCTGCCTTTGCTTCACCTTTCTTTATCTTTACACACTTTTCCTGCTATACAGCGGTACCTCGGGTTACATACGCTTCAGGTTACAGACGCTTCAGGTTACAGACTCCGCTAACCCAGAAATAGTACCTCGGGTTAAGAACTTTGCTTCAGGATAAGAACAGAAATTGTGCTCCGGCGGCGCGGCGGCAGCAGGAGGCCCCATTAGCTAAAGTGGTGCTTCAGGTTAAGAACAGTTTCAGGTTAAGAACAGACTTCCAGAACGAATTAAGTACTTAACCCGAGGTTCCACTGTAGTAAGAAAGGCAACATTTTCCTGGTAGCTAGAGCTCAAATTTTCAGCATGCAAAGAGTTAAGGTGGCAGTGGATAGCTGAGGACAGTGTCCTGGCTGATGGTGTTGCAAAATAAACTTCTTGTTCCCTGTGGTGTTGTCCCTTAATGATGTTCCAAGAGGAGGACTGTGCATCTGGAGGAAGCTGGGGCTTCACCCTTCCCACTTTCCTGCCCCTCTCAGATTTCTTCCGGTTATCCTTCCTGTCCACAATGATGAAGCAGCTCAGGACAGACAGATTTATGTATGGGCACCTGGAACACTCTTCAAGAAGATTACTAACACTAATTTACGTATCTGCAGCATCAAAAAGAGACCAGTCCCTGCCACGAGGCACTCACAGTCCTAATTTTGGTGATCAACAGGGGTTATCCAAGATCAGCAGGGAGCATCCAAGAGGCTGGCCCACAGTAATCTGAAAACATATAATTAGGAAAACTACCAAATGCAATTTTTCTTGACAAAATGAAGCAGAATGCATCTGACTTGTAAGACAGCACTGCACAGCCCTGACTGTAGAACTTAGCTATGAAATGCAAACATGGGCATTCTCGTTGCTGTTTTTAGCATCTTAATCTTGGCTTCTTGCTAATTGTTTTGTTTTTCCTTTTCTCATCTAAAATTCTGACAAGGAAGAAAGGAGTTTCTTTGGCATGATGAATGGTAGGACATTCAGATTCCTATTTAATGACAATTAATTTACTGTACACCCATGCAAGTTAAGATAGTTTTAATTAGTTTTTACAAAGTAAAAGGCTAGCTTCATCCTCTGTTTAGATAAAAGAACCTATTGCCTGACTAAACAAATTCTCATCAAATAGGGAAGGTGAGGCTATATGACCTTCCCACGATTCACTCTTAATTTAATTCAATATTTACAGTTTAAAAACAAGCAATTTGCATAATGCTGCTGTGCATTTGTGTACGTTTTTGCTGTGCATTTGTGTACGTTTTTAATACAGGAAACAGTTGTTAATAACAATATAAAGAGTTGATGCTGTAATGAAGCTCAAGTAAATGGTATCGCCTTAAGAAGCATCCCAAACTAAAGTCTACACTCAGCGAAAGGAGAGGGAGAAGGAGCAAAGCACTGCACACTGACCTCCCTGCCTGGCCCAGTTCCTACCACTAGGCTCTCTGACAGCAGTCACTAATCACTCTGCTGAAGAAGGAGGGGAAAAAGAAATCGTCTTGAGTCATATGCACATATAGGCACACAGGTGTATAGCGAAGTCCATCCAGTTATAAAAAGTGCTCTTTAACATGATATTTCAAATGATGTCTTCGGGAGCTGCAAATTGTATATGTACAGATGCTTGAAAGAGAGAAGCTAAGGGGCCGGCACATCCCCTTTACACAGAGTTCCTGTACATAAGACTGCCCTCCCTCACATGTCCCCTGCCCTGGATGCAGCATGGGAATTAAGACATTTGTCCTGCTGTAATGGATAGGAGGATGGCACATTAGCATCTTTGAAATGCACACATTCAGAGATGCCCCTTTATTGCCGCAGAGAGGGTCTGGGCAATATGCATGGGTCTTCAAATTAGACTCCCTAACATGCGTGGATTTGATTCCTAATGACAGCTTTGTATGATGAGCTTGATAAGCCCAAGAGACCAAAACCATATTCAGGCATACCAAATCCCTCATGCAGTGAAGGAGAGCAAGGATGCGCAGGCTAGCTCTGCTTCCTCCCTGTCCCTGTCCCTTCCATGAGCTAGAGGGATCAGTTCAGCAGCAAGGAGCCTTTCCTACTCAAGTAGCTCCCCTGAACAATTAAGATGCTCCAGGGTTCTAACACGCTGGGAAGCTGCACAGGTAGAGCAGGGTCCCTGCTTTAGAAGTTATACCTCCAACTCATAAACCTAAGAAGGCCAGAATGGCCCATCCAGTCCACCATCTTGTTCTCACTGTGGCCAACCAGATTCCTGTGGGAAACAAGCAAGCTTCTGGTTGTCCCTGTGGATTCACTTAGAAGGCACCAAGGGCTAAGTCTATTCAGTGCATGCAACAGTTGCCTTGGTAAGTGCCACCCCAGCTGTCACTGACACGTGCCTAATGAAACATAGCAAACAAAGCAAACTAGCTACCCAGAAGCCATTAACATGAATTGTATTGAATCTGGATGTAATCCCAGTTCCTTCCTTCCTTCCTTCCTTCCTTCCTTCCTTCCTTCCTTCCTTATGGCATTTGTATGCTGTTCTTCTGAAGCTCAATGCAGTTTTCTCAGAACTGAAACAGTATTTTCAAGCAATATAAAATACATAATACACAAGAACTTATTGTTATTAGGCACAGATGAGCTCCTGGCTTGTGTATCTCCTCCTTTGCCTTCCCTTTAGAGAACACATGCCTTCAAGTAGCCCTTTGAAACGTGTGGGAGGGGCTGGAAACTCTCTTTATACTGACATATGTATAACAAAACCATCTGCAATGCAGACCAATAGTAGCAACACAGACTCCCCTACCATCTCCCAAATCCTACAAAGTGGTTTTCTGTGAATCTCAGCAATACCCATATATTATAGTTGGTTTATCTTTGTATGAACTTGTCTAGTACCACTTCCTTCAAAATAAGATTAAAGTATCGTATTCATCATCAGCCATTAGCAGCAAAGCAATTATAACTAAATATAAACAGCCCAAATTATACTTGGATCTTCTCCATGGACTGAATGAAACAGTGTTACTTTCAGTTCCAAAAACATATCTCATTCATGTGTGTCTTCTTTTAGCTCCATAACGGTTTTGGTGATACCTGGGTCAGTCTTCAGTGGCAACTCTAAAGATGAGCCAGCTTTTATGGCAGCAGAATGCCCATATTGTTTCTCAACCCTTTCCAACTCCAGGAGTTGAGAGCAATTGCATTGCAAGGATATGCCTAAGATGTCATAAGTATACATGTAAAAATGTATGACAGTGACATGGACCCTTCAGAGAGCAGAAATGGCTGTAACTCTCTGTACAAACTCAATAGCAAGTCCACTGGCCTATCTGTGCTAGCTTCTATGCAATGTGTAAAATGATACAGAACTTTAAAAATAATGTTTACAAGGAAAATGAATAATGGCACAAATAACAACTATTTAAATGCTACAAAATTGCCTTTGGGGAAAATTCACATTAAGTCAGTAAAAAATGAATTTGGCAAACAGCAAACTGAAGAACGTTTTGTATTTTCCAATGGAGTCACAGATAAAAATGGCTTCTTGTGGACCTCCCTTTTCAAGACTTTGCCAAATCTATATCTTTACTTTTGAAGGGTCACAATTCTACATACAGCAAACGTTTTCACATGAGAGTAAGATCAATAATGTTTTGGAGCTCTTTTATGATTCCAGGAAAGGCTCTACCCAGCTATGGTAGCAGGTGCTGGGAGATATAGGGCAGCACTGAGCTGTTGAAGAACAGATCTTTGTGTGTGATATGGCCTGCCCAGCACCCCGTCTGATAACCTGAGGCCCTCAGGTGTGGTGAAGGATGCAGTCCCCTCACCGGTGCTGAAGTAAGATTCCGCTGCCAGTCCTGTACATGGAATGGGAGAGCTGTCATCTTGCGCTCTGCTTCAGGCAGCAAAATGTCTTGGGCCAGCAGTAGCTGTCGCAGACAAACACCTCCATGTAGACAATTCAGGTCAGGGTGTTTCTGTCTGTAAAAGCTCCTCACCCTCTGTTGTCTTCTTCAGCAGCAGTGCCTGCGGTGGGGTGGAGCCACAGAACCACCCTCCCAACATTGGTGTAGATGTTGCTTATCTGGAGCTGGTAGCAACAGGGCAGTTGCAAGGTTGGGGTCATGTGGGTGCACCACTGTGGCCACCAGTTCACCCACACAGCCCCACACTGGTCACTGCCCTGCCACACCCCAGCCACGTCTACGTAAGCAGCAGCAAAGCCAATGTCAGGAGGGAGGCTCTGTCCTAACACACATGCCACTGTTGGGACTTCTCCTCTGCAAAAATTCAGAATGTAAGTTCTTCTGAGACAGACGTCCCCCCTTTTTTCCTGGGGGAGGGGCTCACCGTTCATGAAACCTTGCAGAGTGCCATTTACATTACTGTAATAGTACTGACAGCGTCACAGATTCAGGGGCCAAGAGAAAGAAAAGTGGGAAGAATCAGAGCAGGCATGTGATGATAGGTCTCTCACTGGTTATTTTGGATCACAGATTAATATGCTGTCACTGCGAATGAAAATAGTGAAATCACCCCAAAATTGCTTTCTGTTTAAACCTCCAGACCAGGAATTTTCAGCCTTTTCAGACCCAGAGCCCCCAAGGGCCTTTGGGGGCTCATTTCTTAACCTTTTACCATGTATTTTGCATGGCAGAAGAGCTCCCATGGTCTCAAACCACCAGTTGAAGGCCAGTACTCTGAGACTAGTCATGCTGGCCACATGACCCAGAAGCTGTCTGCAGACAAACGCCAGCTCCCACGGCCAATAAAGCGAGATGAGCGCCGCAACCCCAGAGTCGGCCATGATTGGACCTAATGGTCAGGGGTCCCTTTTACTCTGAGACAATACTAACAGGTCTCGTGTCTCCACTGACAACAGCTCCATCCCATCGTTCAAATTATTTGCCGATCCGGCGTTTTCACCGAGTTCATAATTTTCATTTCACCTCTTTGGTAGCAACATCACTTACTATCCATAGCATGGAGATATTCCATATGAAGAGCGCTGGCTCCTGCCGTGGCAGCTGATGGAAGGATGTCGGCATATGGGCTGCGCTGCCCTGCCAGGAGAGCCATCTGATGGTAATATTCAGCGGGACTAACTCCAGCATGCGGAGCTAAAAACAGGACATAAAAAGCTTCATTAAATGACATGTGGCAAACAGGATGCAGAGTTTCATTTTCTTCTTTCTCTTGCCTATAATGATAGCAATTTGTGTGGTTTTTTCCCCCCTTTTAATATCATGCAAGCTGTGATAAGGTATTTGTTTTCAAAACACCCTGCAAAGTGGTAATGTGAAGAATTCACCAATATGTTTGCTGGCACATAGTCAGGTTGGGATCCAAAGCAGGTTAGTGGCTGTATATATTTATATTTCTCCCACCATTTTTTCCTGGCAGGGACTCAAAGTGGCTTAGTGATAAAATAAGAATAGCTAAAAACATTGAAAAATCATTAAAAAGCAATTAAACATTAAAAGAATTAAAACTTACAAAAAACATACACTCACAACAAAAACAGCATGGCACTAGCCCACTCATTAAAAGCAGTCAGTTCCCAAAAGCCCGTTGGCAGAAGGACAACAAGGAGGGAGCCAGTCTAGCCTCCCTAGGGTAGGAGAGAGTTCCAGGTCCTTTTGGCATTTAGGTCCTTTTGAAATCTATTTGAAAAGTTAGCTGTGTCTAATTCGTTTCCCACTGATTTCAGAAGGACCTAAGTGGATCTAGCTCTGGATCAAACACAGTAATTTTATTGCTATATGCATTTGTAAAATGAATTTCAATGGAGTGAATAGCAGAAGAGGGAACGAATGTCCTTCAGCTTGTTACTGAAAAGTTGGAATAGCAAGTTTCACCCTGGCTGGGCAGCAGCAAGCGGTACCACTGGCATCTGCAGCCTTGCCGCTCACCCAAGCTAGGTCAGAAGGTCAGGCAAATCCCAAACAGACTCAATACTAGCCTGGATCTGGTGTAGTGATCATGCCCAATGTCCTCACCTGACGGCTGAGGGGCCAACTTGGGATCCAGTGAAACCCAGGCTGGCTCAGTCCTTCCCTCTCCTGCTCCATTTGGAGACTTCCCATAGGCCACTATTGGTGGGAGTCCCACTAGCAGAACTTACACACACCTGTACCTTTGGTGCTGGCACCAATCGGGAGGCAGAGACTGGTGGAGCTGTCCCAAGACCCAACCGCCACATGCACAATGGATCGGGGTTTCAGCTTCCTGCCTTAGGCACAAACTAAGGTGGTCCACTAAGGATGTCAAAAAGGATGCCACTTACAAGAAAGAAGGTGTCTGGAAAGAATGGAGCTGAGCGAAAAGCAGTTTCTGAGCAGGAGGCTAAAGAGGCAAACCTCAGGGCAATTTTAAAGGTGGCTTGTCTCTTTAGGAATCAGAACTGGTTCAACAAAAAGAGCAAGTGACGTTCCGAGCGTGTGCACAGTTCTTCCTCATACACAGCCCTTCTCTGGACCCCAGCCTATGTCACTGTGAGATTATGCCTTAACATTATGAAAGTAAATCTATTCAAAATCCAGTTTTCAGAACTTTATACTTCTTAGAAATGAAAAGCAAACTAAGAATGTTTAATGTATTTTTGAATTACTAGTTGGATTTTCAGCATAAAACCCTTCTTATACCACTTCACCATCCACAAAATGTTGGAGAAAAACAGTGGGGCCAAAATCCTTCCAGGAAATCATTGATTTTAAAGTTTTACAGTATTAGACAACAGCAGTATCTTTCCAGACACACTTAAAATACTTCCTGAGCTTTCTGACATAAGTGTCTGGGTTAACTAACAATAACATTAGCTGAAAACTTTAAAAGGCAAGTCTGGCGAACCTGCAAGGGCATGAAATGAGCACATAAAGATAAATTACACTACTGGCATTCTTTTCCCTGAAAGATGCTTTACTTCTGAAACGAAGAAATGCCTTCACTTTCCTCTCTTGCTCAAAGAACAGAGCCAAACAGGAGCACATGGGTAAGAAGTTAGCTTTACTGAGCAGGGTGATTCACAGAATTACTGTAGTAAGAGCTAGCTGAATTCTGCAGCGAGGTGCTTTTCAAACATTGCTTCCCAGAGTTCCACAGCAAGCAGCTCAGAGAAGCCCTCTTGAAAAGACAGATTGCCCATGACTACCAATCTTCCCTGCAATCCATAGCCTCCGGGATGGGGCAACTGTGTTCTTCTGATCATAGGGGAAACCTAAACTGATTGCCCTAAAGACAATGATCAGGAGATGGTGAAAAGGGAAACCAGCATGCAACTTGCTAAACTTCATTATTTGGAAAGTTAAGTTTTGTAGTACTGGAGTTATTTCTCTTCATTCTCACCTGGGACATAGAAAAGGTCTTTTTTAATATGGTTGCCCAGCATGTACACATTTGATTCCCAGCATCTCCAAGCAGGCCAGTGAAGGACCCTTGCTGAAGCTCTGGAGAGCAGCTGCCAGTCAACGTACACAAAGTGTGGGGAACTTTTGGCCCTGCAGGTGTTGATGAACTGCAACTCCCATCAGCCTAGCAAGTATGGCCAATGGCCAGGGATGATGGGAATTGTAGACCAGCAACACCTGGAGTGTCAAAGGTTCCCCACACCTGGTGTAGACAAACTGAGCTATGTTCCTAATGGCAATTCTTACAAAAATTATTAGAAATTACATACTTGCTATATAAATATGAAGCTGTAGATCAAGGGAGATCTAGAGACCAACAATATATAACTGATATCCAAAAAGGATTTTTCAACAAATACCAAGGTATTGACATACGCACACGCCCTATAAGTTTTGAGGAATTAACTAAATGTTTTAGACGAAAAGCTAAACTTTCTTTTTCACTATTACAAATGCCCTGCATATGTAATATAAATTCTGATTGACAACAGGTCATTAAAATTTATTCTCATAAGAACAAGCACCCATAAGTAATGGATTATCTGTAAAGGTATATGTTCTTATATGTGAGGATTAATTAGTTACAGTATTATCCATTTGGGCAGCGAGAACAGCTCATTTTTCAAATTCAGCTAAAGGCAGACTGTCGGTTTTGTAAATCTGCCATTTTCATATGTGGTGGGAAGCACTTTTCCCTTAATTAAAATAGTATTCTAATTGTCTTCCATACACACTAGCTAGCTAATTTGACCCATTATAGCTCAATTTAGCAGCAATTACCATTTTAAATACTCAAATTACAGTATTATTACTGTACAGTTAACAGAGCCCAGCATACATATTTTCCCCCCGTTACTCAGATGAAATACCTACCTTGGTTTTCTTTTCTCTCCATAGGAATTTTAGATGTTTCTACGTTAGCATTATTTTATAACATTAACTTTGGGTGGGTTCACACAATCATTATTTTTCTATTTTCCTCAACATCAATAAACTTTTTCAGAATGTTTATTCTAGATTTCTTGGTCTTGCAAATGGCTCAAGACGTGGCCAAATCATGAACTATCCAAGGTGGCCCTTTCTGAACATACTAGCACACAGCTTGCATATATGTCACAGAGCAAGCTGGTCTGTAAATCCCACAGTTCAAAGTTGGAGTTAACTTTTTATTAGTGAAACACAATCTTTACAGCCTTGGCTGAGTTTCGGGCCTAATGAGCAGAGTTGCTCATGCCCCCTAGGCCCTACACTATGAAATCCGTTACTGTGACTAAAAGCAGTCTAGGTCTCCTCCTCTTCAGGACTTCTTGCAAGCAATTGGAGATGCTGCCTGCATGCAGACTATCTTTGCTCCTCCTGCTTCATATCTCTTCTGGAAGTCAGGGCAGGGAGAGGAGCTTGTCGTAGCAGCGGTGGGGGGCACCCGTGACTCTTCGCTAGCCTGACTCACATCTGCCTCTTGACCTCCCCCCTCCTATTTGCCTGCTTCAGCTTCTGCCTCTGATTCCGAACTTCTCTCTGCCACAGACTCTCCCAACTCTCTGAGCCCTGTTATCCCTTCAGCTTCTGACACCTCCACTTCCCTGTTTTCTCCCTCTGACCACTCATTGTTGTCCCACCACTATTGCCCAGGCTTTGAGCCTTCTTTGCTTGGTGATTCCCCAGCTGGTTCCTCCCACCATTCCTTGTGTCTAACCAGTCCATGACAATATATATGGACCTGCAACTGGAAGGAGGGTTGCACCACACAGCAGGAGGCAAAAAGGCAAAACCAGCTGGGGAGCAGCAGATGCATATACTTTTTATATGAAATTATTAAGTTTCTGGAGTTTTGTTACATTTATGTAATTTTCGTAGCTGCCCCTGATGATGAGCACATATTTTAGAACATGTAAATTAGCAAAACAGGTTTGCAAAAAAATCTTTCTTGCATTCACTTGTGTTGCTTTTCCCATCAATCTGCATATATGTGAAACCATTCTCAAGGCTGGATTTCTGTATTCTTATCTAAGCGTGGGTTCGGCGAAAAGTACAACTTATAATTATAAAATCCAAACCTTGAAAGCAAGGCTAATTGATTCAGATAAATAAAACGATGCTGATAACATGGCCCCTCTCTAGTTTAAAGCTGGCTTAATATTAAGATGCTTCAACTAAAAGCAATGGGGAAAACTAGTTACAACTAACTTGTTCCACTGGTTTCAATGGAAACTAGCAATGACTAACTTTAGATGGATTAAGATAATTTATGCTTTTTAAATATAAAGAAATTCTTGGTTTATAACTCTGAATCCAAGGGGATCTGTCTTCATAATGTTTTGCCTACCAAAAATTTGGCAAGAATTACATTTTTTCCCAAATTAAATTTAATACAAACAATCACAGTCCCATGGAATGAAGACAAAACGTTTGTCTCCTTTTAAAAAGTTCTGGGAAGAGACTATGGCTAAATGCCACGAACTGATTCCAACACATTGTATTGCTATCTTGCTTATTTTACACTGGGGTAAGCAAGAAGAAAGGCAGTCCATGGCGGCAGGAGTTAGAAGCAATAAATATATTTCCTTATTTAAAATTTCAAACAAGATGGTACCTTTAGTTGATGTTTCAATGAAATGTACAAATGACCAGCTATAGGCTGATGAAGTATTGAAACATTTATGACATAATAAATGTTTGACAAACCTGCTGCAGCTGATTGGAAGGAGCTGAAGAGATCCTTTGACAAGATTAATGCAACTGCTGCCAAAATGAGAGCAAACAGGAAGCCGGTCTGAAACTCACCATCTGTGGGGCTGAGGCCCCGAGCCGCTGAGATCATAGACAGAGAAGGGCTGCTGTGCAGTGATCGGATATAGTCCATGTAAGGGTTAATGTAGGGGTGAGGGGGGCTAAAGGGAGATTCTGATGCTGAAGCAGGGTTCCTGTGGGGGGATATTCTGATGAACGGCAATTCCGAATATGTTGGGCTACCGGATAGAGCAGAAGGCCTAGAACAGAAAGAGAACAAAATATACAGTATGTTCGGTGTGTTGTTGTTTTTTTAAAAAAATATATAGCATACCCTCACTTAAAGTTAACTGTTATCCACAACGAAGATCAACACACACAAGGTTGAATCCAGACTAAGCTGGTTGAAATCAATGGGACCTGAGTTCGGTTGTGACTAATTTGTCCCGAAGATTGTCTATGGGACCCAAGTTCAACTAGTTGACTTAAGGCATATTTCCCATTGCACAGATAGAAAAGCTGTAGGAAATATGTTTTTCCTTCTCCTTTGAAAGTGCTAGCAAGTGTGTCACCAACACTTTTAAATGAAAAAGCTGTTTGTCACCCTGCATCCTGCAACCTCAAATATCATGCATCCTGCAAGGAATATGACAAGTATATTATGTAGTCTATATGATTAATGACTGTTACAAATACAGTGGTACCTTGGTTTAAGAACAGCTCTGTTTACGAACTATTCGGTATACGAACTCTGCAAAACCGGAAGTAGTGTTCCAGTTAGCGAACTTTACCTCAGTCTACAAATGGAAGCTTAATGGTGGAAGGGCACCGGCGGCAGGAGGCCTCATTAGGGAAAGCGTGCCTCCGTTTAAGAACGGCTTTGGTTTAAGAACGGACTTCCGGAACAGATTAAGTTTGTAAACTGAGGTACACAACACTTATGCCCAGTCGCATCCAACAGGAACATAAGAAGCTAGCTCGTACGGAAACAGATCATTGATCCATCTAGCTCAGCACTGTATACACTGAATGACAGCAGCTCTCTGGGTTTCAAACAGAAGTCCCTTCCAGCTCTACCTGGAGGCGCTGAGGACTGAACCGCCACCCTTTTGCATGCAACCCATACGCTCTACCAGCGTGTTACAGACAGCAACATTAATGGTGGCTGTTGCAATCAGGGCAGGATCACCTCAGTAATTACAGATCACAGATTTGATTATTCTGCGTAGTAATGCAGTTTACATATGTTTAACTCATAGAGAAAAACAAAATTAAAGTATTCACTAGCAATGTGAGAGGAGCCCCAGTAGCCTGTAGAAGAGAAATGCCTTCCTGAGGGAACCTTCTGAGCTACCAGTCCCAACATGTAGAGCAGGTATCCCCAAACTCAGCCCTCCAGCTGTTTTTTGGGACTACAATTCCCATCATCCCTGACCACTGGTCCTGTTAGCTAGGGATGATGGGAGTTGTAGTCCCAAAACAGCTGAATGGTCAAGTATGAGCGTGCCTGATGTAGAGCCTTTGGATGGAGTCTCTCCCCCACCTCACCCTGTGCTTCTTTTCTAGTGGAACATTCTGGAATGGAGTACCATTCACCTCTGTTCAGGCTGCCACCGCTGCCTGCTAGCCAGAGGAGGTGCCTCCTTTACCCCATGTCAGGGCTTACTTAAAATAAAAATAAAAAAGCTGGGGAGGGAAGGAAGGAGTGGTAGGGTTATCCTTGCACACTCAGGTTTCTGCTGCTCATGCTGGTGGCGGGTGCCTCCTTCAGCAGGGGGAGTGGGTGAGTTTCTCAGCCCTGCTCCAAGGGGCCCATACCAATCATAGCAGTGTTGCACAACCCCTTTTCTTTTTGTGCCTCAAAAGGACTCTGAGGCACACAGTCTATGGGTCAGATGCTCACTAGGCTAGGTGCCAACCTTTAGCTTCCTGGTCTGAGCCCTGAAGTCACTGGCAGATATGTGCACTGGGCAGCTATGTAACATTTGCTCATCAGGGCAGTAATGGAACAGGACTGCATCGCAAGGGAAAAGATGGCAGCCATCTCCATTCCATCAAATGCCACCTAAGAGGAGGCATTCCATCAGGATGCAGCAGAGGGAGAGAAGGGGAGCACAATAATTCAATCAGATCAGTGGAGACATCAGCTCCATTTGGCATCTCCTCTCTCAGAACTGAATTCACTCCAGCTAGTCATTAGAAGAAATACTATGCAACTTTAAGAAACGGCGACCGAAACTGCTTTTTACATTCCCTTCTAATTCTTTTTCCCTTTGTGTTGCATATTACATAACTGCATATTTTAAGTCTGTTGATTGGAACATTTTGTTTTTATTGATGGAATATAATCCGCTTTTCCGTTGAAGGGCAGAGCAAAAACTGTTTAAATTATTATGACAGTAATACAATTATTACCTCTTTCCTTGGCTTGCTAGCCCATCCTTATTGCAACTGTCCCGCTTCAATTAGGAACAAATTATATCCAGCTGATCCTGAGTTTGCTAACTATTACAAGACAGCTTTTGAGGATGCTTTTTTGATTGGGCAATTTCACAACCAGCCGACAATAGATCAAAGATGCGCCATATGTTTGTTTTTCTTCAACAGGGCAAAGCAAACCATTGTGGAGCCAGACTGACAATCCAGTAATTTAATTAACCACACAATGATTGCCAGGTGAAATGGGACATTTTTAACAGCAAACATGGAACTGTGAGAAAGCAAGAAAGAAGCCCTAAACCCAGGTGCTGCCCAAACGTAATGAGGAAGATTTGGAGAAGGAAACCACCTGCCTGGCGATGGCCCCTGACATGATACTTCAGTGACGGGATACTCTGGGATGCCAGCAAATGGAAAGCTGTACAGAGAAGCCATTTTATTAGGCTGCCTGTCTCAGCCAACTTGCTTGCTCTTTGGCAAAGGCTTGTCATTAAGCTTGTCACGAACGTGCAGCACCCCAACTGGCTGACCTCAGCTAAACGGTTTTTGGCCCAGTTTTCCCCAATTAATTTAGGACAGACACAGTAGAGTCACAGGCAGCAGCCAAGAGAACCACCAAGGGCAGCAAGTTCTTTTGATGTTGCTGACTTTAAGTATTATTTCTAAGGAAAAGAAAATAAGTACAAGTTTGAAAAGAAACTGAAGAGTCCCAAAGTGGGTTTCTCACCACTCAACAAGCAAACTGACTGCATTAAGGATGAGTTTTCTTCAACTCCCATTCGGAAAAAAGCATTATATTCATTTTTACAGCTTCCACAAAACTAGGTTTGTACCAAAGTAAAACAAAATAAAATACGAGTTCTATCTGAAGGTATAGTAGCTAGAAGAGGCAAAAATGAAATCCATTAGTTCATAACCCAACCTGGTAGAGTCATTCACCTGGTCATCTATAGTGAGTTAGACTTTCCTCCAGGCAGCTGGACAGAGCAGCTTTTGTAAACTTGCTAAAATGATCAGGCAGGAAATTTGTATGACCCACTGACATATGGTCTTGCTTTCTTCAGAGCAGAAAGCACCAGACTCAATGTTATGTTTGTGAAATGTAACGGTTATAAACTAAAAGGTTGAAACAAAAAGGTTAAGAAAAAATACCGTATTTTACTTGAATCTAATGCTCAACTTTTTTGGCCAAATTAAGGTGTGCATTAGATTTGATGGCACATTTACATTCGCCAGCAAACACTATTTTTGGTTTCAGGGTTCTGAAAATTTAGGTGCGCATTAGATTCGATGGTGCATTAGACTCAGGTAAATGGCAATTATAACCTGCACCTTGAATTTGTTCATTAAATAAATAAATAAACAAACAAATTTCTATACCGCCCTTCATCTGAGGATCACAGGGCAATTTACAATATAAAGACACAACAATACATAACATAGTAACAAACAAAAACGAAAAACTTCCAATTTCTGAAGTATCCCCTCACATGACCCCATCCCATAATGTGTGGAACTGGAATAGTGAGGAGGAATGTTGGCAAGCATCGCTCCTCTCAGGTCTTGCTGTCCCCCCTCTGTGGTTAAAAGCTAGCTCTTCCTCTTATTGGGGAGCAAAGCTCTATAATTTCCTATCAAAAACTCCTTTCAACAGAGGAAGAGAATCTATTTTAACACCATAGCTCTCTGACAGCCTCAACCTACCCTGCAGATCAGTCTAGGCGATTGGGACCACCGTTTGTAAATAAAGATGCTTCATTAAAAGGATTTCGCTAAAGAAATAATTCAAGTAATTGAGCCAAGTCAAGACAGGAAGTCAACCACGATACAAGCAAGCACTAACTAAAACTGTAGGTTACTGAAATGCTTTATACATGGAGCTGCTTCTGAAGACGGTGCAGAATTCAGCAGCCAGATTGCTTCACTGGGGCAAGAAGGTTTGAGCAGATAACGCCAAACCTGGCCTGGCTGCTGATTAGTTTCTGGGCCCAATTCCAAGTACTGGTTTTGACCTATAAAGCCTTAAATGGTTCAGGACTGCAAGACCTCAAGGACTGCCTCTTTCCATATGAGCCGACCTGGACCCTGCACTCTCCATTTGAGGCTCTTCTTTGTGTCCCCCCTCCAAGAGAGGTCGGGAGGGTGGCAACATGAGAATGGGCCTATTCTGTGAGGGAATGATCTCCCCAAGGAGACTTGCCTGGCTCCTTCATTCCGTCTCTTTAGGTGCAAAGCGAAAACATTCCTCTTCTCCCAGGCCTTTGGCTAATTAAACAATATATGGCCTTTAGAACTGGTGCAGGTGGTGGTTATTGTTATGTTTGTTATTATGCTATGTCTTTTTCCTGTTTTTATACAGTAAACTGCCCTGTGATCCTTGGAAGAAGGGCAGTACAGTGGTACCTCAGGTTACATACACTTCAGGTTACATACGCTTCAGGTTACATACACTTCAGGTTACATACGCTTCAGGTTACAGACTCCACTAACCCAGAAATACTACCTCGGGTTAAGAACTTTGCTTCAGGATAAGAACATAAATTGTGCAGTAGCGGTGTGGCGGCAGCGGGAGGCCCCATTAGCTAAAGTGGTGCTTCAGGTTAAGAACAGTTTCAGGTTAAGTATGGACCTCCGGAACGAATTAAGTACTTAATCCGAGGTACCACTGTATATAAATTTAATAAAAACTTTTGTGTCAGAGACCTATTCCCATATACCTGCCCCTCTATCGCTGGATGCTGCCATATCAAGCCACCTTCTTGTGAAGACTTCCGCACATGAGATTTATCCTGACATTGTGTCTATGCAACATGCAAGAACTTCTTAAGGGGCCAGCTGTCACTTGAGCATTATGTAAACAGCAACTAGGAAGAATTATACTGAAAAACTCTTTGGATAGATTTGTATAGGAGCAGCCACTGAAATGGGCCAATCACACCGGAAGAGGTACGTGTGAAGCAGATGTAATTCTATCAGTTTATGATGTCCTGGCAAAAGGGTTAAAGAAGCCAAACTGTAAGGCAGCAACTATGAGAGGGGCATCATCCAACCAAAACACAAACATATGAATTGACCTGACTCAACTCTTGTAATAAAATCAGTGTGACTTGAAAGCACTGAAATTTTGGCGAATCAATTCAAGATAAAAGTCTTTATATGAATGATCAAACCTCGTTTTGACCCCCCCCCCCCCATTACTCTCACACTTTATACCTCTTTTGATTTCCAACCTACGATGTGAAGGCATAGGACACATTACTGATACTGAAACTTAATAGGCCTAACGCTATATGATGTCTGGATAGGAGATGATATATGTAAATGCACACATATGTAAATGATTCTGAGTAATTCGTATCTATTAATTCTTTCCAATCACTCAGCCGCAAATTATATGGTGTCAAAGGCTCAAATGTCTTCTGCAGTGAGCTCAAAAGAACTGACATAATTCACACTTGCCCCCTCCAGTGGGCTAAACTTTGCACTATTTATCCAATTCACCATGACTCAATCACAACAATATCAGGGTTGAAAAGCTTCTTTGTTAACCAGTTCAAGAAAGGCACCTTATATGACAGAATATATGTTGAAATTAGTGCATATGTGCGATGCGTTTTTCTGAAATATGTGTGTTCGTTGTTTTCTCCTGCTGACACCTCTTGCTGGATTTAAGCAGCCTGTCAAGACTACATTAGTGTGCAGATATCCATATAACACCACCCCACCACCCCCAAAAAGGGAGGGTCAAAGAAATGTCTCTAACCTTCTCTCACTCCTAACTAAGCTAACGTAATATGCATTTGTTTAAGATGCCCTCTTGTTTCATTGATGCACTGACAGAAATAAAAAAATTCCACCAGTTTTGGAAGACGCCCTGGCCGCTATCTGAGCAACTGATGAGCTGCATGTGGTCATTAAGAGTCCTCCGCTCTGAAATCACACCCTGGATGGCGATAGGGTCTGCCTGGATGCTGATTGATTAGAAGAAAGCAGAACTATGTAGCCATGCAAACACACACACACACAAACACACACAGCTACACTAAGCCACATATTTAAATGCTAAAGAACCTTTCACCGTTGACTTCACAACCATTAGAAGCTTCCAAATTAACAGCATTTCTCATATCCAGGTCTCTGCATTTTATCTTCTTTATTCTTTCAAATCCTGAAATTGCTTGGATAAGAGTTGAGGCTTTTTTTTTTTAATACATACATTTCTAAGAGCAGCCTGAACTTTTAGGGGAAATTGAAGAGGCTTTCTGTCAACTACAGCTAAATCCTGCCTTTCTATATCAAAACCCCTTGCTAGAAAATTACTGTGCAGATGATAAGGCTGAAAGATATAATAAAAAGTGACTCTACTCAATTTACACTGCAATATTGGTATGACTGAATATTTTTCATTCAGGTGACTGATAAAATCACTAAACTGTATTGGAGATAAATAAAGGAGGCTTCTGTCAAGAATAAACACCATTAATCATAAAGTCTCACCCTCAAGAGTGGCTGTGCTCTGCCTCTGCACAAATACACCCTTGCAAGTGGCATGAAACTACTTCCTCTTCTCCCCCTTGTTTGCTTAGGGAATCTGCACGCTTGTTCTTTCTGGTGTATATATCCCACTTCCCCACCTGCCGGTGTCTGGGGTACTAATCTGCAGACATACATGTTTGGTTTTTTTGCAATGGCCTCATCTAAGCATCGTGTGTGTGTTATTGTTATCTGCAACTGACTTAATTGTGCTTCATGCTCATGATCAAAAGAAAACACCTCTTTCTAAGATGTATGACAGAGACCTGAATAACTATAGCATCCCAAATGCAAATTTTTCATTCTAACTGGCAAAACGGCGCATCAGTTTGCAAATGTATTTGCTTCTATTCTCTTCTATTCTATATCGCTTAATGCCAAGGTGGCTTCTAAGCAGTTTATATCCAAGGCTGAACAAGAGTTATTCAAAGCTTTCCAATTTTCCCCAATGTTCTCCATTTAAATTGTCTATGACCTTATATGTGAGTTGTCATCAGGTTTCACTTCCACAATGTTTGGTGCCCCTAACTCCCCCCCCCCCCAAAAAAAATGAACAAATGCACCCATGACATTATATCAGAATTTTAAGATGCAAAGCACAGTCCTCTCAATTACTTTGTTCTAGGAATCAACAATCAGGGGACTTCAGTTTAAATGAACTGCTACAGAAGCCTTTTTAACCTATTTATCTCCATGTCTAAAATATATTTACAACAATATTCACATTATGTCAACTTTGCTTCACTGTGTCCATGAACCCTCACACCTAATTGCCCAGGTGACCCAGAAATTCAAGCCTGTTGATGTTGTGAATCTTCTAGAAGTATAAAAGCCAACACACAAGATTTATCATTCTAGAATGACCAAAAATGAAGACAGTGATGGAGTTCTGAAAGGGTGGGACTAAACTGCTCTGTGATCCTCAGATGAAGGTCACTGTTTCAGAAAGCAAATTTAACATCCATTTCAGTCGTGTCCTTAAATGCACCATGTAAGTGGGTGAAGTTGCTATTCACTCCCTTTTCTTTAACTTCAATGAACTTTCTCAGTGTATCGTTGCAATTCTTCCTAACATTAATTTATCTCAATCCACATCTATGCAGAACACATTCTTGCTGATGAACGGCGTCGTGGCACTTTGCTCCTGGAGGAGGCAGAAATATGGAGTAGCCTTCCGCTGTAACTGCTGTTTTCAAGTGGCTGGGCGGGGGGGGGGGCGTAAGAGTTGGTGGAGCTACTAGCCTGGTGAATCCCTTCACAATAATGGGTTTGCAGAGACCCTGTCTTAAGTTAACTGATCTAAAGTCTCTCTAGGTTGGAGGGAAATAAGTAAAATCAGTCTACAACCCATTCCTAAAGCAAATGGTGGTTCAAGAAATTCACATGCTATTAAAATGGAGTAAAGTAGAGCCCTGTGCACTAATGAGGTTTAAAAATGTACTTAGGTCTTCATGTGCAAGACACTTAACAAGCTGTTCGCTTCCTTGGCACAGACCAATAGAGAGCTGGAGTTGAGGCATAATCATGCAGGCAGCAACCAAATCGACTGGAAGAATTAGGAGACTTGCGGCCCCCGAGGAATGCAATTCATGCGGAAAAGCAGTTGCCAGAGTGAGGCTAGGGAACCGCGTGGGAAGAAAACAAAATAAACAGTCCAACAAAGAAAACAAAGCCTCTGCAATAAGGGCTTTTCCAGTGCTTGAGTACACTGAAACTTCAGAGGGTGCCTATGACAAAACCCCCATCAAACGCAAACCTCTCTGTGAGCAAAGACACCAGCAAAATGATGTCCTAGGTCAAAAAAGAGCCACAAAAATTCCTCAAGGTATTTTTGTTTAAAGCTTGTGTGTGTGTGTGTGTGTGTGTGTGTGTGTGTGTGTGTTTGGGTGCACAAGAGCCAGATGGAGCACAGATAACCCAACAGTGAGCCATTGTTATACTATAAGCAAGCTGAAGTCAAGTCTTGATAATTACTTCTGGTTTTTCTTTTTTCTGTCCTTCATATATCATGTAAAAATGACACCAGCAGACGAGGGAAGGATCTAGCTGGTCCTGACCACGTATCACAAAGGCAAAAAAGTGTATGCATGCATGTGCTATACAAACTTTAGACTCAATCCTAATTCTCTCTAGCAAAATTCTGATGACACTTAATTTCAGATTTTGCCCCTATTGGTGTTTGTGTAGGATGCTTTACATAAGACGGTATGGACAGATTGAGCTAAAAGAAAATAATAAAACACTGAAGCCAGCTTAATAACAGTTCCTCAGGTGATACTTTTGACTGGCAGGAAATGTTAACCAACAATTGTCAAAGCAAAGACTTTTGGCGTCAGCCCACAAACAGCAGTATATCAGCTCCCCAACAAGTAGATCTGCTTTGATCCATTTGTATTTTGTGTTTCTTTAAAAGATTTGGATATTATCTCCACTGCATTGCCCCCTTAAGTGCATTACTAAATCCTCTCCTCCCTCTGTATCATTGATAATTAAGAAGCAGCAGTAGCTATCCTTTGTAAATGCCAGAGTGGTTATTATTTCAACAGGTTTCAACCTCTCTGGCTTGCCCTATGTACTCTTGGCAGCTATGAAGGACTTCTTTATCCTGGCTAGCTGCCTACAAAGGCTCTCAGATTACCCTCCATGTTCTCAATGTCTGCTTTGTGATTCTAACATATTTTCAATCATTAAAAGGAAAAAAAATCCATTCCATTTCAAACACCTAAAATAAGTCATGTTCGCAATATTAAGCAACAACCCTCTGGGACTTCTGTTTTAATTACGATTTTACATGCTGTAACGTGAGCTTGTGAATTAAAGGAAAATAAATGAGAGAGGGTGACTGTAAATTTTTAAGGCAAATTCACTTCTCAAAACAGTAAATGTATCACTGACCGTATGTTTGCTGCTAAGATTCTGAAAGTGTGAATAATGCTGTGGTTTAAAAATATCATTTACAGGTTCGTAATTGTCCTTAATAATGGCTGGTAATGTTAATTATCCTGCATGCTTTTCATTTCTGCCCTGGAAATTCAAAACTAACATGCACTATACCATGCTACAGATTAGCAACTGTGTTGACTATCCCTATTAAACGTTGTTATGCAGACACAAAATGTATGTCAAATGTGTTTTAAAGTCACTGGTGACTCTACCCATCACCTTTCTGTTTAAGCATTGGGATCAGGGCCGGGTTTCTGTATAGGCTAAGTAGGCTGCAGCCTAGGGCCTCTAAATCTAGAGGGCCTCCCCAGTGAGTAGTCTCCCCTCTCCCCAAATTGCAAACCCAAGACCGTGCGAGGGCAGGGCAACTCGGGCCCAGCAACTATGAGACTCAGGCCCAGCCAGTGGGACCCAATTTGAAACGCTGGGGCCCAACTTGAAGATTTTTTGTGGGGCCCTAGTTCACAGCCAGATTCTGCAAAATCTTAAGAGCTATAAATAAAACTCATCTAGATTGCCTTGGTGTGGGGGGCCCCCTAGGAGCGGCCCGCAGGATCCAATTTGGCCCAATTGCTCCAATTGCCTTTTGAAAGTGACTTAGACAAACAAATTTTGACGAAGCTTCGGATGATTTTTGCTACGAGGAAGGCTAGAAAAAAACATTTGTAATCTTACTTTATTTGATGGTTGTAGCTTACTTCTTAATATGTATTTTAAATCTGACTGTTTAATGAGAACATAAAGTAGATTCTAAAAGTGCCACACTGTCAGGTAATCATGATCATATTGTTTACACCTCTCAGGCAATATAATTTGTAAACTCAAGGTTTTTTAAAAAGTACATTACAATTTCATTTTCCTAAAAAGTAATGCTTATTCCACAAAAGGTTTACAAAGTTCAGTTACTGCAAAAGTTTTTCAGTGTTAATTTTAACATTCATGCATTTTTTAAAATCACCATGGTATTTAACAATAACATCTTATGTCCTTTAGAGGAGAAAATGGTGAGTTGCAAAAATTTTTAATACCCGTCATCACCCTTGGCTTCACTCAGTTTTGTTTATAACACTCTTCCATTTTCTTCTAGTCGTGAGGGTGGGGGGTTGGGGGGGCTCACAAGTGGAGCAGTCTAGGGCCGCTCTTCATCGAAATCCAGCCCTGATTAGGATGTCCTGCTATGCATCGTACAGTCAGTCCACGTTAGTGTCATGAGCCTACTCATTTGATCACCCTGTGCTAAAGGCCAATTGACTCTAGAAAAATGGGTGTGAGGGCTAAAATCCAGCTCTAAGGGAAGAGGGTGACCAGTAAGGAGCAGCTTCAAAGCATCACCAGCTTTGCTAGGAGACGCTTGTGAGGAGCTGCCCCTGAAACAATTGGGGAGAAAGCCAAGGCCAATGGCCCACAGGGAGCCCCATGAGAAGAAATGTTTGCCTCTCCTCCCAGTTCCCCCAGAGCCATGGTTTGCTGGAGGGCTGATATGAAGAGCGACCCCTACCAAAGCTCAGACAGTGGTGGGGAGAGACCATGCCACTGGGCTAACAGACCCTGCTAGGAAGGTGGGGTTTGGCCTCCAGCTCCAGTTTTCCCAGCAGGGAGGTCTTCTCCAGCTCCAGTTAATCTAGTTGGGGAAGAATTTGTGGGTTTTCAATGCTGGCCTCTCCTCTGAGGTGAGCATTACCAAGTTCCTGATGCTCATTTCCATGCCTGACTCCAGTGAAGTATCCTGGCGCCTCTAGTTTGAATTTGGGAGAGTTTTGTCTTTTCTTAGTGAGAGGGTGACGTGCACTAATCAGAATGGATGAGCATTGTGTTGAAGGATGGTTGAGGAAGACATTACTTTCGTTTCACAGACAATATATGTACATTAGTGTCACTTTCACAAAGGTATGATTTATCTTTATCCTCACACAGACCATTGCTGTGCAACATGGACATTTTGATATTAGTCTTGAACAATTAAAAAAACAACAACAACCTTAAGTTTGTAAATTTTAGTTCTCTTTAAAAACAATAAAAGCCAAGACTGTAAATTTTAGTCATCTTTGAAGCAAGACTTAACAAGAATGGAAGTACAGTATTATACTTTTTTTAAAAGGTCTGTCACTCTTCCCACTGCCTCACAGGCCAGTGCAACAGGTTTGACAGCAGCCTCTATAGAGCTGCCTTCCTTCCAGTTCACTGAATTTGAATACCTCAGTCAATATCTGCTCACTGCCTAATAATGCTGACTACAGCACAAAGAAAAGCACAGGAACTTTGTTCAAGAAACTCCAGAAGCAAAAAATATCCCACTTGTTCATTCTTTGCCACAGATAGGTCAATGATGTCCTGAATTTTATATACAACATAAATATTGAAGCACACTCAGTTCAACATTACGGTATTTTATCCAACAATCATCCCTCCACATTTCAAACTTTATATAATCACGAGGACTACACTGAAAGGGCAATTAGGCTCCATACCCCACCTATGGGAGCTATACATTATGGGGGTCATCTCTGTGGTAGCACCAATTGTTTAACTCCCTTTGATGTCTGCCTGGTGCCAATGGTGGTTTCTCTCTAGTGCCAGTTTAAGACCTGGTTGTTTCTCGGAGATTTAAGAATTGTTATTTTTGTAGTTTATCAGCATAGTCCACCATTTTGTTTTTTAAGATTATGGTAATCATTGCTTTATCTGCTCTGTTTTATTGGTGGTACTTTTCTCTGCCCTGAGAACAATTTGATATACATTCTTCAGTACTTTCTACATGGCCCTCAAATCTTTTGAAGAAGGGCGGTTAAGAAATATTTTAAATAAAATACTTCAGTATGTATGCATTTCATTTTTGGGGAGGGGTATTAATAGCTGCCTATTATATTATATTTAGGATTTTTTGTGTAACTGTGAAAGGCAGTGGGCTATTTAAGGTTGAAGAGGATTTTATGGCTTTATTTTGATTTGTTACGTCTTTGACATTTTGATTTGTGAACTGCTCTGGGCTTTTCCAAATGAAGCACTCTATAAAAATTAAGCTCCTTTTTTTGGGGGGGGGGAATGAAGAAGTGGTTCAACTGCAAATTTCAAATTCTAAAAGGGGCCTAACGCTCCACCCACACAGACCTTTTTTCTCTAAGCCTGTGCCTGGATTTCATCCGGCATGCTGTGCAGCTGAAGTCAGATGTATCTCAGAGAGTTGATGCAGACAACTCAGGCAGGCAAACAGCGGAGGACCTGCAGTGGGACCTGCAGTTACTTGCAAGTTTTTCACAGACCCCTTCATTGAGTCTCAGGAACACAAACTAATTTTTGACCAGTTTTGCAGATATATTTCCAAATGAAGATTGATGAATTCCAGATAGAAGGATCCACATACAGTGCCAAAAAGGTCACAAAATCTATACAAAACTCCCATTGAGTTTTATAAATGATGCAATATCACTCCATACCTAAAGCAGGAGACCACAGCTCTGGTCTAGACTCCAGGCTTCCTCTTTCCCGGCTTGTAAGAGGCCAGTTACTGGAAAAACTCTTTCCAGCTGACTTTCCAGTCCTAGAGTAAGATGCATAGTGATGTACATCTGATCCAGCAAAACATCTTCTAAGCTACACTCAACACATAATGCCTAACACTTTCTAAGAACCATTTTCTTTCTCTTACCGAGGGTTCCATGCTAGTCTGTTCTCTGTTTAGTACAACTGTACTTCTTCTGGAGGCATCGGTATCAGAAACAGGATTTCATTCCATGTATTACACCAATGGCCCCATGTAGCCATAGTATGTCCAAGGTAAGAAGGGCCTGTTTGCCTCTTTTGCCTTCACAGAATCATAGAGTTGTAGAGTTGGGAGGGACCCCCAGGGTCATCTAGTCCAACCCCCTGCAATGGAGGATTCACAGCTAAAGCATCCCTAACAGATGGCCATCCAATCTCTGCTTAGAAACCTCCAAGGAAGGAGAATCCATCACTTCCCAAGGCAGTCTTCTCCACTGCCTAACAGCTCTTACTGTCAGAAAGTTCTTCCTGATGTTTACTCGGAATCTGACTCAATATATCTTAGAAACAAAATCTACAGTCCACTTAGACCCTACGAATTATCTGCTCCCTCTGGAGGGACAGCGGGGGAGGGGGTTTGGGAATTTCCTCTTACACCATTCTGCTGGCAGACGCCTTTCCATCACAGGCATTCACTTTTTGATACCGCACTTTCTAAGTTAATCCCTGCATGGACAATGCAGAACAGCACAACTGCACTGAGAGCCCTGCGAAGCAAATGTTATGCAAAATAAAAGTGATCGTTATTTTAAGTATGTAGAAATACATCTTGCAATGGATATAGTTTAACAGTGTGTTGTACTGTATGCTAATAAAGTATACCAAAGGGACATAGATCCTATCCTAGACCTCTGGAATTTAACAGTGGAAGAACTTTTCTGTACATGCAGGTCTCGCTATCCGAACACAAGGCGTTCTCAGGAAATCGTTTGTTAGACAAGCATTTGCCTAATGAGTCAACAATTTCCACTGATTCCTATGGGGAAAGTTTTGATGTTTTTCCAAGCACAGAATGTTGACCCCCCCCCCCCCAGTGATGGAAACCCTTCAAAACCCTGCAAAAGAAGCAGGGGTCATGCTAATCTTCTCTGTATTGTTCCAGTTTTAGTATATGGACTGCCAGGGCGAGCACAAAAACAAGGAAGGAAAAATGCTCTTTTATTTGTCGGATCTTCCCCTCTTTCCTCCCACCATGTTTTCTGTACTACACACAGCACTGGCTGTTTGAATATCTGAATCTTTGGTGCATATAAGCAAGGTTTGGGCACAAATTCCTTGTATTTGGATAAGTGAATTTTCATAAACGAGCATTTGGGTAGCAGGACTTGTGTGTACTATGAATTCTATTATACAGCCCCAATTTCTTTTGCCAAAGAAACAAAAATGTATATAATAGACAATCATGGTGGAATTGCAAATATTTATAAATAACAAACTGAAACCAGCCCACAAATAGGGTTTGTTTATTAGACAGATGGGATAGCAGTCCCAATTCACTGCTTGCTAACATTGTGCTCCATGTCCCATTGTTCTATATTCTGCTCAATACAGTGTTCATTCTAAAGATGCATTATATGATCAAGGTAGTGCGAATCACATGGCTGGTTTATGACTGTCATGGCTACATCTCTCTGCGTGGAATGTCTACATATTCATTGCAAACCCAATATTCAATCCTGCTGCTCACAGGTAGCCATGTATTTGAGGTTGCCTACAGCCATTTCATTGTGAACAGCAAGGTTGTAACAAATGAACTTCCCTGGAGATGCTACAGGTGTTTCGTTTTAAATGTATTCATTTTATTGAAAGCTATTTTATCAAAATTGTCTAATGCCAAATGCAAACTAACATGGGCATGATTTACTTCTAAGCAACTAAAACTATTTTGAATATTAAGCTCTGAGCATTACTTGTATTTAAGGCATTCAAATATTTCATGTACATGCAATCAGCCAGTGGTAAGTAGCTGTTATTTATAACAACAGAAGAAGACTGTAATTTACACAGGGCTAAACTGGGAAATAAAACTGTTAGCTGTTAAGGCCAATGAAATTAGAATTGAAAAATACACTATCTTCTTTTTGCTTTCTTCCACCCCGTTACATTTAATCTAATTAAATCTAACCCATAGTTTCTGCATTATTTCTTCCATAATCAAAGAAATGTGGAATATAAATTTAATAAAATAAATATTAAAACATAACTATAACTAAGAAAACAATCTGTTTGCTTCCTGCATGTGCAGTACTGCACACATACAAAAGTTGCAATTCTGCACTCACTTACTTGAGAGTAAGCTCCAATAATATTAGTGGGACTTCTGCATGTTTGCAAACACAGAACTGCATTGCACAGAAGGAAGTGGTTAACAGTTCTCTGTAGAGTCCTGTAAGAAACTTCTATACATTGGCATTGCACCCATGGTAGAACTGGATCATTCCAAACTTACTTATTTTGCAGGATGTTGGGGCTGCAAAGGTTCAGCTGGTGCATATTACTGATGTAGAGTAAGTTAGTTTATTTGTGCTACTAATATAATTGTGCTTTAAATTTATTTTGTTTTATAGCTGTTGTTTTTAGAGCTGCTACAGATGTTGTGAAATTATTTCTTATTGCAGATTGCCATGAGCCCACAGGAAGGCAGGATATAAATGTTTTAAATAAAACAAGCTGTTTTAATAGTACTCATCCCAAAACAGAAATGTGTCTTGTTTTTAGAAGGCAAGACACGCACAAATCCTAATGCTCTTTAAATGCTGCTACTGAAAAACAGTTTAAGTTTTACGTTTATTCATGCTAAGCTGTAAATTGAAGATGTACAATAGGAATATTAAGAAATCTAAACAAGTCCTAACAAACAGGTTTCATTAACTCAAAGTGACACATTTCAGTACATATTCATAAGGTTGGGGAGGGGGTTATTAGCTGGCTGTAATTGCAGTTGTTCTAACACCTAATAAGCTATGGTTGGAAAAACAAAGGCAGGTTAATTTGTGATTTCCTCTACTCATTTGGAGGCAAATTAAGTGTCAAACAGCTAATACGGAACATATTTCATTTTATGAGATTCTAATTTAATTCTGCACCATACCGTTGATGCCTTAATATGGGGTGGTTTATCTGAAAGAGGAGTAATTTATAAACCTTTTTTCAACGGAATCTTTAATGATAGGATATGATAGCATAATTATAGCAGTGGCTGCTTGTCCTACAGCATCTGACAGCAATTCCATTGCCAAGCTAAACCTTTATTCTGAAGGGCTTCTTGACTCTCTTGTGTATGCAATTTTGCTCCAGAGTTAAATGGGATAAATAATTTCTGTCCTCAAGTAATTAAAGTAACTTGCTAAGATACCATTTATCTTTCTCAATGGGAAGATCTATTAAGAAAACCCCTTGTTCCATTTTTCTTTTCTTTTACTCTTGTCCTCTTCTGAATCCCCAGAAATGCGAAAGCTTTATTTATTTCTTCACCCGGTTTCACTGACAATAATGCTTACCATCCATTCACAGAAGAAAGAGAGAAAGAAAGCTGGCTAAGTAACAATTAACTTGGGAGAATGACCAAAAAATGGTACGTAGCCGACACAAAGAATTTTGTAGCACAACTACCAATCAAGCCTTGTTTGCCTAACCTCCTGCTCTGTCACTGAACACAAGACAAAATGCCAAGCCCTCCCTCCAAAAAACTCCGGCTCCATTCTCTACATAGAATTTCTCCCACCTGCCACTTTTCTTTCCCCTTTCTCAGCACAAGAATCAGAGAAGGGTTTCAAATGCTAACCAGGAGTGGTTTGATGTCATGGACTGGCTGGATGTCAAGGAATGGGGAGAGGCACCAGCTAGGGAACCCCCAAGGGAAGAAGACTCAGAGCCAGGGAATGGGGGGTGGAATGACAATGAGTGGTGAGAGGGTGAAGAGAGCAGACTGGGAGGAGGAGGTGTCGGAAGCAGAAGAGGAGACAGGGTTTAGTGAGCAGGAAGAGGCTGTGGCAGAGGGCAGTTCAGAATCAGAGGCTGTCTACTTACTGCAGAAGTAGTAGTAAGTAGACAGAAAATGGTATTTCGACCTTGACAGAAAATGCAAAAAGTCTTGCTGGGGTTATATCCAATGCTAATCCTACTCAGAGAAGCGGGACGCGGGTGGTGCTGTGGTCTAAACCACTGAGCCTCTTGGGCTTGCTGATCAGAAGGTCAGCAGTTGGAATCCCCACGACAGTGTGTGCTCCCATTGCTCTGTCCCAGGTCCTGCCAATCTAGCAGTTCTAAAGCATGCCAGTGTAAGTAGATAAAAAGGTACTGCTGCAGCAGATAGGTAAATTACGTTTCCGTGTGCTCTGGCTTCTGTCACAGTGTTCCGTTGCGCCAGAAGCAGTTTAGTCATGCCAGCCACATGACCCGGAAAGCTGTGGACAAACACCGGCTCCCTCGGCCTGAAGCGAGATGAGCGCCACACCCCATAGTCGCCTTTGACTGGACTTAACTGTCCAGGAGTCCTTTACCTTTACCCTTACTCAGAGAAGACCACTGAAATTAATGAGTCTTAAGTTAGGCAGGCCCATTAACTCCAACTGGTCTGCTCTGAGTAGGACGAGAATTGGGTACAACCCTCCTTTCCCTTTTACTTCTGATGTGTGTTTATTGTGATTTTTACGAGGGAAAATAATTAACTTTCAAACAAAGATAGAAGATCTTTTAGGCCAATGCATACATTCAGCAGAATAAAATGTTAAGGCTTTTCCTGGAATGCACCACTGTAAGGAAAAGCAATCTGAACATCCTCTGTTCCAAATAAAACTTCCCTGCACATAGAAGAACAGCATGTGAGATAAAAGACTGAACACTTCTCCTTGAGATGCTAATTTGCTTTCTAGAAAGGAGTTTTTTCAATGGGGAAATATTAAAAAATGTTATCTCCCACCTTCACTCTGAAAGAGTACATCCCAACAAAAGCTTTACTGTTAGATTGAATGTCTGAATGTCTCAGAGATGAATAGAACCTAACAAGTCACACCCAAGCTTGAGGACAATGTTAAGTGTAACATGAAAGCCACATTACACATTCGCTTTGGTCTGCAGACCTAAGAAGAGTCTGCAACCCTCGACTATGGATTAAGTCCCACTGAACTCAACAGGACTTATTTCTGAAGTAAACATGATTAGTTAGGCTCGTGTTGTAAGGTTAAGAAAAGGCATAGCAATTCATTGGCCTTCTTTCCAAGCCAGTTCTGCATGCTATTATTCTCATGGAGTGTTGAATTTTCAGCAATGAGTGCACAGGGGTGTCCTCAAAAAGAAAACGGAAAAGCCTTTGAGCCAGTTTAATTCAGACCATTCAAATGCATTTTACTGCACAACCGAGTACAATCCAAATAATAACAGATGCAAATAACCTCAATGGAAAAATAAATCACAGTTCCTGGAAGTCTTCTCTCCCCTCCCACTACTCCAACTGTAAATACAGGGTCCCCTGCTTTTCAAGCCCAAGGAAGAATGCAACACAGATTTATTGCTAGCCTTCAGGCCAATTTCTTCTGAAATTACAATTTGGCTAATAAGAGACTGATCCAAAATAACTGCTGGTAAAATATTGTGTATGTTCTTGGGCATATAGTTAGGATTGTTAATATCAATTAATTCTGCTCACAGAAGACGACTTGTTTTAAAACAAATTCATTTTTTCCCTGCAGTATATATGTAATTACACAGCTGTAACTAATAGCCATGGAGAAGCAATCTGCCATCTAAACAACTAGCATTATTCTTCAAAGTATTACTTGTGCTTTTCTTCCTTTATTTCCACACTGTGAGAGAGATTATTAGAGATGATTAAATGTATATATCAAGCCTTTTAGCAAAGGACTGAAACCGCTTTGTGGATTTGGGTTTTTATGGATTATAGTAGTTCTTCTGGATTTTATAGTTGAAAAGACGACACTGGAAACCCCCCCCCCGCCCTTCCCTTCTATGTTGACATACCTTTCCCATCCATAATAAAGCAGTGTTTGATTTTGAATAAAGGCTCCCCCCCTCCCCATACATGCTTTCACTAGTATTTTTTTGTTAACTTAGTGTAAACTACCACACTTGCAATTTTGTTTGGATTACAAATCCATCAATCAAATGACTGGGTGTACATGCATGCAACAATTGTAGACTATGACAATCTAGCCCCCCCCCCAAAAAAAATCATCCCCTTTCATAGCAGTCACTTGTGAAAAGCTTTTGACACCATGGGATATTTTTAGCAAGAAAGAATTCCAACCTAATCCAAAAACTGAAAAGGGGAAAAAAAGCTTCCAGGAGGGGGACACGCCAGTCCCTGTTTCTATAGTGATATTTTACAGTGTTTGGTACTTTTTAATTTAGTATTTATAGAATGACAACTCATAGAATAAATGTCAACAAAATATATAGGTAATAGTTGGTAGCTACCTATTATAAGTTTCACTGCTAAGGCAGTAGGATTGTTTTGCTTCAGTGAACCCACAGACAGATAAACCCCAGGCATTCCAAGAGTAAATCTTGCCCTTTTGCTGCACCACAAAACCTTTCCAAAGGTACAATAGAACATTTAAGCACCTCAGTTTGCAAATCAGCAAGCACCTTCAGGGATGCACACTTTCTCTCTCATTCCCTCTCTAGCTTTTCTTTGTCTGCCTTAACCATAATGTATTTCTTGCAACATGCAACACTGCAGACGATGGATTCTGTTAATCAGGTTGGCCTCTCTTATTCAGGGGTTCCAATAGGTTTGCAAACCCAGTTTAGAAGGGAACCTATTTAGCATTAGTCGTATTTAGCATCAGTGCAGAAGCCATGCTAAGGTAAATCCATGGGAATGAGAAAGGGGAAACATGATGCTAAAATTGGACCCGGCATTGTATCTGCACAACTCAAAAACTCAGGAGCTGTTTACCCAGCGAGGCAGAGCCACAGCAACAGCCTTCCAGAAGCAGCATTGTGGCTGTTTATCAGGAAGGGCTGTGATGATCAGGGCCGGACCGTCCATGAGGCGAACTGAGGCAGCTGCCTTGGACAGTGGAATCCAAGGGACACTGCTGCAGAAGTGAGAATAAATAGCTTCTGGGTTCCTGTGAAATCTTGTGGGGCTCTCAAAGTCTTGCTGGAACCCAGAAGCGGTTGCATTGCAACCCCAGTAAACAAAGCTTTGGTGGGGATGGGCACAGGGTGTCTCAGGTGGCAAAACAGGACAGCCACCCTGGTGCTGATGCACTGATGGAGCCAACTCAACATTCCCATGAGTGAGTCCATATAACCTTGGCCTCACTGCCACCTTGGCTCCACCCCATCAGGCAGGCGGCTCCTGTAAAACACATGCAGCTTTCCCTGTTTTTTTTCTGGTAGCACAGATAGGAAAGCCATGACACTCCAAAACCTCCTGGTGGCATGATATCCTGAGTCCATTGCGGGGAATTATACACGTGTGTGTGTGTGTGTGTGTGTGTAATCACGCTTCAGTCCAGCCAAGTCTGACACTAATTTGGCTACCCTGCTCCTAGCAATCCCAATTTCTCGGATGCTTTGCAAAACGAAGTAGAAATGAAATACAGATAGGAACCAGAGTCAAAAAGGCACGTCATAAGAAAAATTGTTTAGCTTTCGTGTGGATTCTTCCAGTCATGTGAAAGGCACTGAATCAACACCACAAAGTTATCACGTCATCTGGAGCCAATTTCCATTACACATAGAAGGTGGTAGCATAAGAGCACCTCTAAACATGCATAGTGTGTCCTCATTGCAGTCAACCCACCCACATTTAGAGAAGGAGGGCACTGCTTTTAAACTATGGGGAAACCTCTTAAAGGGGTCTGCTAAGGGAAGCTGGTCTCCTACTGCTATAGGTTGCTCAAGCAGCACAAAAGATGCAATGACCTATGATGTTTTTCTTCAGCTGTTCTTTAGTAAGCCAAGGTGCTGCAAGAGTTCATACTTACACATGTAGCGGAGGAATGGGAGATGGTTCATAATGATAACGCCCTTCATGGTGTCTTGCGTCAATTGGAACGGGAGGGTGGAATGCTGGGAAAAGGTGAGGCGGATCTGAAAAAAAGAAACATGGGTTTCCAAATCTCATTGTTATTGTACCTTAGCAGTATATAATATTTAAAAGATCCAATAAACAAGTTTGTGTGTACACACTGCCAAAAAACCCCAAAGAAATATGTAAGAAACCTGCACCCAGGCAGCCCCAAACACTGTGAAAAGAAAATATGAGTTGTATCTACACGGATAATACGAATTATGAACATTTGCATATTTTCTCTTATTTTGCACTGTTAAACTATTTTGCCTAATTCTGCTAATTGTGGGGAAAGATAAGGATCTCTGCAAGGCATGGAAGCTCTACCCTCTGGCCTGCGGTTGGCATCCGTCTGTCTCGGGAGGGAATGGATGAGTGAGCCTTTGGGGGTCAAACTTCTGGCCACCGAAAACCTCACTGAGCAATCCTGTTGACTTTTCTGGTTTCGAAGTGCACTGCCCATACACTACCAAGCATGGCTTAGGAACACAGCAAGAGGCCTTGTAGCTAGCCAGACTATTTGTCCATCTAGCCCAATTTATTCTACATTGGCTGGCAGTGGCAGAAGTGGCTCCTTCATATCACTTGCTGCGTATTTCTGTCTGGCTAGAGGTGTCAGGTACGGCACCGGAGACCTTCTGCTATGCAAAGCATGAGCTCTACCACTGAGCTACGGCCTATCGCAAGCAGCCATAAGGCTTAAAAAAAGAAAAGAAAGAATACAGAGATTCTCAGAGAATCACACCACATTTTGAAATTTTCCGCACCCCTGAAGACACAAACCTGCCAAGAAGCACGAAGAGGCACACAGCAACAATAATATTGCACAGCACTGAATATACCTTTGCATTTACATGTACCCAAGCCAAATGTGTAAGATACAGAGTTTGGCTCATCCAATTTGCTTGGCACACATGAATATTCATGTCTTAATTTTAATATTCTCTTTTCATCACTTTAATGGAAAATTACATAAAGAAGTCTTTAATAAATAATTGCAGTGCGCATATGTGAAGTGTCAGATCAAAGAGATCAGCTAGCCTTTCATAAGCACACCCCAATATTTATTATTATTAGCATGTGTTTTTCTTTTTTTAAAGTACTTGTAAAAATATAGTGTAGCAAAGTCCATTGCAAAGTACTACTGGAGCTGCCCCCCCCCCCCCACATACGTCCCTAGTAACGTTTCATAAATGAAGTGCATGATGCAACATCATCAGGATTAGTGTTTCTCCACCCCCTGCAAACAGCAGACAATTAACTGGAGGGGGGGGAATGTTTACTTCACTGCGTCCTGTGTTTATTCCACCACATGTTAGTGTGGCAAAATATAGAGAAGCTGCAGCCACATTATCTCTCATAACGTCTCATTGGCCACAATTTGTTGCAGTGTCTTGGGTGAAATGACAGAGCCTACGCAAATACAGGAACATTTCCTCCTCTTTCCATTCTCCCTCACATGTTCACAACAGCATTAGTGGAATGCAGAAGAAACTGAGGTTTCACTTGGAAGCTCTTCCCCCAGCCTCCCATATGAAGCTGTAAGAAGCAAATATGCAGTGGCCCACAAAGAACATGCAAACCAGAACTTGGGTCACAATACAGAAAGGCTGAAAAATCCCCGATGTAAGTACACTATTTAAAACATGCAGCCTGACAAAAGACAGCTGTTTATAGTAAGCAAAACAGATAATAATTCATTCCTAATGGATAAAGTGTTTATTACTACTACTAGTACTACTACTACTACTACTACTACTACTAGGGACGCGGGTGGCGCTGTGGGTTAAACCACAGAGCCTAGGACTTGCCAATCAGAAGGTCCGCGGTTCGAATCCCACAATGGGGTGAGCTCCCGTTGCTTGGTCCCTGCTTCTGCCAACCTAGCAGTTCGAAAGCACATCAAAGTGCAAGTAGATAAATACTTTACGGGAAGGTAAACGGCGTTTCCGTGCGCTGCTCTGGTTCACCAGAAGTGGCTTAGTCCTGCTGCCCACATGACCCAGAAGCTGTACGCTGGCTCCCTCGGCCAATAAAGCGAGATGAGCGCTGCAACCCCAGAGTCGGTCACGACTGGACCTAATGGGTCAGGGGTCCTTTTACCTTTTACTACTACTACTATACTGCCCTCCATCAAAAGTTCTCAGGGCGGTTCCCAACATGTGGAAATCTAACGAGTAAGCTCCTCAGACACCATCCACATGAACAGAGACCTCATATAAGTTCACATATATCAGATCATATTCAGATCACAGTTGCCATCAAAAAAACTTTAGGTTCTGACTCTTAAATTGCTTTCTTACCAGCAAGTCTGAATTGATCCTGAACCTTGGGGAACTGCAATGGATTGCTAATGTAAACGACAAAGTACCACTTAAAACAATAATTTCTAGCGCCTCAACTTCTGCCCTCCCTCTTAAACACAAAGATATAGGCCTTGATTCGTATGGGAAAGTTCTCTGCAGCCCCCACCAACTTCCACAAGGCTTAGCATGAATTATAGGGACTCACAGAGGCACGGAGCTGACACACATTTCAGTTCATGTGGAGCAACCTCTGTGACAAACAGCGAGTCTTACTTAAGAACTTGCATTTGGATTCTCCAGTAGAAAACATTAACCATAAATGCTGTGATACCTCATAAAAGATTGTTTGTATTCATCTCCTCCAAGACAAACATCCCTTCACATTGCTTGAGACCCAGGCTGCCAAGATCGTATTTCTGAAACAGGCACATTAAACAGCTTTCGGTGTGAGTTTCTGTGGAGTGAGGAAATCCTTAAAAAGCGGCCAATTCCTTTGCACCTATCCTGAAATAATGCCACCAATTCTACCCACATTTTATCTTCTTTGTTAAGAGACATGTTGGAACATACAGAAGGTGAAAGCTGCCTGTGGTACAAAGGCAAAATCCTAAAATGTTTATATTGACTAGAGCTTCAACACAACAAACCATGAGCCTGTTCCAGATGCAGAATTTCTATTTGATACCAGCTCAACTAAAGAATCCATTCACTTAAGCAAGGGGTACACAGCCTAAGGTCCGTGGGCCGGCCCAATCACCTCCTAAATCTGGCCCAGGAATCAGCGTCCAGGAATCAGCGTGTTTTTAGAATGTGTCCTTTTAATTAAAATGCATCTCTGGGTTATTTATGGGGCATAGGAATTTGTTCATTTTTTCTTCAAAATACAGTCTGCCCCCCCACACGGTCTGAGGGACGGTGGACCGGCCCATGGCTGAAAAAGGTTGCTGACCCCTGACTTAAGCCTATCTAATAAGGAGCATCCATAACTCAACAGTAGGACCACATACATTGAATCCAAAAGGCTTGGAGCACAATCCCCCAGATACTTTCAGATCACCCTTACTTACAAAGAAGCATCAATCCTAGCAGCCTGATGTATATTCTTCATGTGTAGATGAATGAGGACCATATGACTAAATTCCTACATGGAAGGCACTTTCAGGATCACACCTGCTGATAGTTAGCTTTCTGTACACAACTGCAAAGCCCCTATGTTTTCACATTTACTCATACAAGAAAATGCAGTTTGTGAAACAATGCAAGTGCTCTTAAGCATCTAAGGGCATGCAATAGTATTATATGCAATTTAAATACTGTAATATTATGTCGCAAGAAACTTGATCATGAATTTAAAGAGCACCCTTTTGTGAGTCCTTTTGCATTAAGCTCCTCACCGGTTCTTAATTGCACCTTGTTCGCAGTTTCCATTGTGTGGGGAGGGCAGAGACAAAGTAGTCAATCACTGTAACAGAGCTGTCTACAGCCACCGGCATGATGAGGAGAAATCCGAAAAACTGGCATTCACCATAATTATCCAGCTCAGAGTTTATTCCTTACACATGAGCAATACAGCTGTGGAACATCATATCTCAAGCAGGATGTATGCTAAGTTGCTGCACTCTAGCCATCTCTTGTTGCAACCCTTGACAAAATACCACATGGTGATTTTTCCAAAGTCAAGCTAAAACTGCTGAAGCAGAATAAAGTGCCACTAAACCTGGCTACCCCCTATTTATCATACAATTTCCTGACTGATGGTTTCACAAACCAGCTGCTAAGTGCTGTGTACTCTACTGCCAAAAAAGTAACATGTGAAATAGGAGAAAGGGGGGGATAATGTACTCAACCATTGAAATCAATTGCACCAAAGGAATTGAAACTCCACACAGCTCACAGGTAAGCAGTAAATTCTACATGCCTGTGGGTGCAAAGGGAGGTGGATAGAAAAGCTTTGAATATTCATACAGAAATCTTCTTCAAATACTTATTTGAAAGAGCCCCTACAGAGAGAACTTGACTTGAACCAGACTGGGGGCCCTATAAATATGTAACTAGTGTGTGTATGTGATTTATCTATGTATGGCTTTTATAGCTGCCAGCTTGGTTTCCTGTTGCCTCGCTCCTCCTAATACAATATTTTTCTTATTATATAGTCTTACCAGAAAAGGAAAGGGCATCAGACCTTAAATTGACATCTGCCTCATCTACCTTCACTCTAACCAATATTTCCCCAGTGAAGAAATATACTAAGGATTGTCTGATCCCCAAAGTGCCAGAGGAGGAAAATATATGAACAGCGCCTATGGAAGTGGAGTCCTCTTAAATGAAAGTCAGTGTATAGGGCTACACTGGAAATATGCAGGACTAACTAATCCAAACAGTGGGATATAAGTTTTTCTTTAATGGGTCATGCTACGATAACACAAATGAGCTGGAACCCATCAACAGTTTCTGAGCAGTTTCTTTTTTCAAAATTAAGGACTACGTTATTCCCAAGCTACGGACAATGCAGAGCAATACTGGCAATGAGAGGCTTCTATGACCTTTCCTATTTCTCTACAAGGCCAATGACTCTAGTTCTCCAGGGTGTTTCAGGAGCACAACTTCAAAAGTATACACAAGGGCCAGGGGGTTGCTGAGAACTGTGACAGACATGGCAGCATTTCTCCTGAACACCTTTTTCTTCTTTTACTCTAAAGGGATTCCTCCCCACCCCAACTATGGGGAACCTTCAGTCATGTAAGCCTCCACCTGCAGCAGTACTACAATTCAAACACAGGTATACTAGTGATAAGGATGCCGATATTTGTGAGCACAGAGAAAAGTACTAGCCATACCTTCCAGGAGCTGCTGAATCAAGAAGAAACAAACCCAACTACTACTCCAGGTGAGGAAACCACAGTTAACTCTGCCATCAAACCCTCAAAATCTTTGGCTCCAAAGCCCAAGGACAGACCTCTTCTTTCAGCTATCACCTTTCTTTTCTGTCTTGATTTTGTCTCCGGCAGTTGAGCAGTGGTTTGGGAGAGGGGTTTTTTCTGTGGTTTTTTTCTTTCTTAAAGTGAAAGGCATCTGTTCCCTTCCTCAAACAAGATATTCCCCTTGGGCTTGAAAGCAAAACTTTTCATTCTGCCTTCATAATGAATAAAACAGAATCTCCTGTGAAACTTTAATGATAATAACATTTCTATTAAAATATCAAAGCAAATGCAATCTTCTTGGGAGGCTTGCTGAACTGAGGGCATGGTTAATACAGACCAACAGGAGTCCTCTGACAGGTATTAAAGGTTTTCCAGTATCTTTCTTATTTATCACTTGTCTACCTGCATATGTGTAATCAACATTTTGCATCAATGTGAAGTCTCTGCTAAGTCAGTGCTATACCCATTCCGGGAGCATTACTTCCCTCCTTTGAAATAAGAAATGCAGAATATGAACACACTGAAGATGTACCATTAGTGCATAACTCAGCAATTCTGCTTCATGATCTTAGAATATCAGTTCTCATAAAGGCTTTGTCCTATTGGTCTCTTGTTCAATTGGTCTGGTAAATTCACATAGTGCTTTATAAACTATGTGCATAGTCCTAGGGAACAGCTGACTAACTTCAGCCACATCTAATTTTTCATTCTAGCATGAAAAACAAACAAAAAGGAAATAAAGAGAAAGGCAATTAATATTCAGTTTCTTCTCTTGACGATGAAGTATTTTTCAGGGAGTGATGGGGAGGATACATACTGCTACATCTGTCAGTGAAAGTTAGGCTGCCCAGTGTTAGGGTGAAGGTCATGTCAGTGTAGGAAGGGTAGCCTGGAGTGGGGGCTGGCTGTGGGCATCTTGCCAAAGAATGATGATTGCAGTTTTGCTTTTCCCCATAGAGTAGAAAGCAGCCTTTCGGCTATATGTGAGAAAATAAGAGGTGTGCCCCAGGAGGGGCTCATCAGAGGAAACATGCCCCTTACCTATGCCCATAAAGATGTCAGTGTGCACAGCTTTTGCCACTGTCTGAACTGTGCCCCCAACTCCAGGCTGTAATTGGGGACCTATGGTATGGGGCAAGGGAATATTGTTTGTGCCCTCTCTACTCCAGATTGCAGCCCATTTTGACTTTATGTCAAGTCAAGTCAAGTAACCTTTATTGGCGTCACATAAGAACATTCAGAATACATTTAAAATATATAGGCAGGTCAATGACAATCTCGTCATTGACTTTATGTGCAATAAACACACTAGCTATCCATTGGGCTGTAGAAGCAGTTGGGCAAAAACGTGTTCCTGCTATTAATACTCATGACTCCCCAATTTGGTACCCTCCAGACACCTGAGACAAAAACCTTCCATTATCTCTGATGGTTGGCCATGCAAGCTGGGGCTGGTGGGAGTGTAGTCCAAAGCATCTGGGGGATACTAGGTTGGAGATGGCTATTATAATGTTTGAGACAGGTTTCCACTCCATTTTCATTTTGTCTCAGAGAGGTGTGGTTTCCTTCTCTTTCTGCCTCAGAAGTTCTACGCACTCCTGCTCCTCTCCTTTAGACTCAGCAACACAGTCAACAGAAACAATTGACTATGATCTCCATGTACAATGCCAAAAGTGACTAGGGCCATGAAACAAAAGCCCTGGCAAGCAGAAACAAATGTCTGCATTGGTCTTCTGTCCCTGACATTTCAAAAAAGTAGTAGGTTCTGACGGCTACAGTCTGGCTGAAGCCACAGCACACCTGGAACCTGAGCTGGAGACCCTCCAGGTCTAGATTTGGGTGCAACTACTAATTGCCTTAGCCTGGTCCTGGTGGGGGCCTCGAGGAGATGTCCCCAGTGGTGGACAACCTTTTAAAACAAAAAGAAAGAAAGAAAAGATTGCACTGTGTTTGACGGAGTCCCCTTACTTCTCATTTTGTTTCACTCATTACACTTCTGTGCAGAGTTTCCAGAGCTCGTTCCGAGCAATACATTGTTCCAGCTGGAATTCCCCCCTTGGCAAAGCAAAGCAGCGGGACCAAGTATTACACACACTTGGTGTCTGTTTTGCCACCTTTGTGTTTATGTAAACCAAAACACCTTGTGGGAACATACTTTATTTGTTTTCGGTGGTTCCCCAACAATCTGGGTGCCAAATGCTTGGAGAAGTAGCTATCTGAGCTGGAAGAAAAAAAAGGCTGGAAACATTTTCAACAACTGGCAGCCACTGAAAGCTCCTTAGCAGGCCAGATTTGCTGCAGGTATTGGCTAAATAGCTGCTGGCTGGCTTTCAGCTAGAGCACTTTATTGCTTTCCACAGTCATTGCAACTCCACTGTGTACAGATTTAAAAACCTATGTTTAAAAAAAGAAAAACCCAGTATTTTAGTAGTCCTATTATTACCTGTTAATAAGCAAGCTTGTTAAAAATCCCCTATCAGTGTCAATTGGCTCCCAGAAGTTAATATTATTTACTTAGTGATCGCCTAGAATTTACTAAGAGCTGTAAAACAAATTTAGGGAGAGGCTGCAGCCCCAGATGGAGGATTAAAGGTGTCACTAAGGGTGGAAAACTGGACAGATCTGAGCCATTTCCCCATTGAAATGGACAGGAAATGAGCAAGAGCATGGCGGGGCACAGTTTTCATTCATGCCAATGAGTTCTCAGTGGACTGTGCTCCACGTTACTTAGTGGTAAGCAGAGCGTGTCACTTGGATTGTCTGCTTTTGGCAACTAAATGCCTTGGGCTGGCTTTGAACTTCAGGATAATTCCGTGTTACGGCTCAAAATCCGAAGGGATGGAATTGTGTGGTTATTAATATAAAAGGTAGTTGTGTTGGCCAATAAGAAAACTTGCGAATTCCATATTAGGGCAACAATGCCTTTATTATAGCAACTAAAACGTCACAAAAAAACACTATTTTCATGACTAGCTTGTCTCTACTGTTAAGTTACCTCACATGGAGAATGGCCTAGCCAAACTGGGAGGAGAATGTTTTCACACCCCAGCAAAGAAGTTCAGCCTTTATCTTTCCCCATGAAGAGGCAGGCTAGATGAAAATGCATCTTCCCAAACATGCTCCGCGATGCCTCGCCAGGATTACTTTGCAAGATAACTGCATGGCCAGATACCGAACTATGGCCAATAAGAGAATCCAAGTCTTTTGCTCGTGTTAGGTGATAAGAAAGATGCAAACAGACTCTTATGATCCCTGAATGTCCTTAACTGGCTCCACACACTAGACAGCCCTGGTTTGTTTTTCCATATATCATCAGGTCCAAGTGGTTATTGAAGACGCACAAGAAGATGGTGGCAAAGGAAACTATTTACTTCCTGTCAATAATGTGTTTTAATAAAAATGCATCCCTAGGATGCTTTTTTAAAACAAAACAAAACTGTATTTCTTGAGTAAGAGGGGGAAAGCATTGTCAACAACAAAAGTGCAGGGATACACAACACAATACATATTGTTCTCTCTTTCTCATATATATATGTGTGTGTGTGTGTGTGCATGCGTGTGCGTGCGTGTATATATGAGAGGCCAAAGAAATTTGCTAGCTATGGAGTACAGTTTCCACTTAAGCTCTGCTCTTGGCAACTGGTATAACACCCCTTTCAAATTATCTACAGTTCTACATCACAAGTACATGTGTATAAACTCAAGAAAACAAAACAGAAACAAATGGCACACTCTGGTCCTGTCACAATGTTATTTGGAATTGGAGTCTTTTCCTGGAATGCATGGAGATCTTGTTTTGCCACGGGCCCTTTTTTATAACTTCTGGGTCGTTGTGGTGTTCTTTAACAAACTTAATAATGTGCTCTCTGCAAGAAAATGACAAATTGGACTCTGCCAGAAACTGACAAAAGAACCCCCTTCCTCTGCTACTTCAAATGCTCTGTCGCAAGTGAAAAAGCAATTTATCTCTCTCCCCAGCCCAAACAACCATTCTGGGCTGCATTTTCCGCTCCTCTAAGTTCCCTGCACATTGGTGTTTACACCATGGATAAAGCTCACACCCAAACAAGCAAACAAACAAATTCAAGAAAAGCGAGGCAAAAACAGTTTCATCTCTAGGTTCCAGCTGTGTGCTTTAATCCTGGACTCCTGCCTGGCTGCTTACATGTTGATGGGATCTTCCTACAGTCACATCTTTTTCCTTCTGCGGTGGTAGCAATAAAACACATAACACCAGGAAAGTTTATACTACTGCATATAAATCAGCCCTAACGCACAGAAATTTTCAGCTCCCAAAATGCATTCACAGCTTTCCAGAATAATGAGAAAATGGAATTCTCTAAAAACCAGAGTTCCTGATTTGGATGATTTATGAAGACTGAAATCAGAGCGCATGACCTCAACTAAATTCTGTCACACAGAATTCAAGCATTTTTGCTTTCACAACTGGGGCTAACGTGTCCCCTGTAGCCAATGTGGGCAATTCTGCACATATAATGTACCCTAATTCACCTGTATACGTTGGTAAAAGAAACTAACATACATTATGCATAAACACATCCTTTGCAAATACTGCGACTATGCGGGTGAAGATGTATCCAAAAACAGACATAGCACGTCCCAATCTACATGTTAGCACACTCTGGGAAAGTTTTGAAATTTAAGAACATTCTGGAATTATTAAATCATATAATTCAGATGGAAGGAGTGATGGGCACTGGTTCAGATGGCTTTTAAAGCACTGGTTTCCAAAGGATTATACAAATTTATAGAGGACAGGCCTGTCAACTGCCGATAGCTAAATGGAATCTGAGATTCATAGGTAGCATTGCTGAGGATCAGGCAACTGAGGATAAACAATGGAAGAGGTTGCTGTCTTCTACCTGGAGGCATCTGCTTGGCCAGTACTGCAAACAGGATGCTGAACTAGGTGGAATTCTTGGTTTGATCAAATAGGGCTCTTTTATATTCAAATAAAACTCTTGAAACTAATTTCCTAGACCTGCCCTAAGCACCTACGACGTGGCGGTCGTAGAGCACAACTTGCAACTCGCCAAACCAAATGCAGCACACCAACCATGTACGATAGCCCACCAGAGACTCAACGGACATCCTGCTTTTACTGCCATCTGCAGAATACAAAAACAAGATAGCTGCCACACATCTTACAGGCCTGTGTGTAGTTTGGTAGGTCACAACAAAGCACAAAATGTACTCTTAGAGTGGTACTAGTGGGACATTATACAAGTGTTGCAGATACGTTTGTGGCCTGCCTCACACTCAACAACTGCAAAGTAGAAGTAACTTCAAGAGGCACCTAAAGTGGCTGATTTGTATATCAAGCTCACCCCTGTGCAGTGAACCCACCTTGCAGACTAGCCCCCATCACAAGTCCTCTCCACTAGCCCCCAAGCCAGCTCATGGGGTTTGTTACTGCTCTTATTTCCATTTTCCATTCCCTATTTCCATTTTAACCTAAAGTTGCTACAGGGATGCTCATCAGCTCATTGGTCAGGAAATGTGAAACGTTGGCGTATGCACATGGTCCCTGGAACCATGGCCCCATGAGGAAATGCAACCCTTGGGCTGAAAAAGGTTCCCTCACCCCTGCAATAAGTCCCATCAGCTGCTGATAGATTTGTACTCTGAAGCAATGAGCCACTTTGGAACCTCATGTTTTATGTTCTGATCTATTTTCTAATATTTTTAACAATTCTATATGTTTGTAAACTTGATTGTATGCCACCTACAGATTGCCCTGTGTTAGGCAAAAAAATACAATAAAGTAATTAATCATTAGTAAAAACATAATTTTCACCTCTCTTTTTTCTTCTTTGCCTCCCACAGTGCTGAAAGGCTTGTGCCTGGAATTATGCAACAATGCAGTCCTACACATGTCTACTCAGAAGTAAGTCCCATACAGTAAAATGGAATTTACTCCCAGGTATAAGTGAGCATAAGGATAGGATTGCAGCCACATCCTGCAGTTCTATTTTTGCCATTTAAATGGTCATTACTGACATAAACCCACAACTTCCCAATCTGGCAGTTGTTCCCAATATGCAGTTTTCTGTCTGCCAAATCATTAAAGAAAATTAAATCCAAACACAGATCACTTTTCCAGACCTAAATCTCATTCTTTTACTATGTGTGTACATTCCTCTGAGTATAAGCCTATGACTATTTTCCTTTTCCATCATTCTGATCTTTCTTTCCAGATAAGACGCCTTTAGTACTATACCAAATTCTGAACCAATGCCACATATTTTACTCCTTCTACATCATTCATTTTGCCCAAAAGTTTTGTAAATCTTTCCAAAGAGTGATTTAGTTATTTAATACTGACTTGCTCTTGCTCTTTCAAGTATATTTTCACATATAGTGTTCCCTAATAACTTTGTTACATTACTATAGATTATTTTGAGTTCTACCAAACCATATTTGCCAGAATCTCTCTTCCTTCTTTGAGGGTTACTTTTTCCAGTCCTTTCTTACTCTCCAGTAGGTTCACACATTTCAGAAATAGTTATCACACACCCATTTTCCCCTACTTATAACAAGAAGCTAATGCTGCTATCCCCCTTCATGGATCACTGGCGAAGGGGCTTGAATAACTCAGAGAAGCTATGAACTATGCCGGGCAGGGCCCCCAAGATGAACAGGTCATAGTGGAGAGTTTTGACCAAACATGATCCACCTGGAGCAGGAACCGGCAAGCCACTCCAGTATCCCTGCCAAGAAAACTCCATGGACAAAGACAACAGGCATATAAAAGTTATGACGCTAGAAGATGAGCCCCTCAGGTCGGAAGGCGTCCAACATGCTACTGAGGAAGAGGAAAGGAAAGGAGTACGACAAGGCTGTATATTGTCTCCCTGCTTATTTAACTTACATGCAGAATTCATCATGCAAAAGGCTGGGCTGGATGAATCCCTAGCAGGAATTAAGATTGCCAGAAGAAATATCAACAACCTCAGATATGCAGATGACACAACATTGATGGCAGAAAGTGAGGAAGAATTAAAGAACCCTTTAATGAGGGTGAAAGAGGAGAGTGCAAAATATGGTTTGAAGCTCAACATCAAAAAGCGAAGATCATGGCCACTGGTCCCATCACCTCCTGGCAAACAGAAGGGGAAGAAATGGAGGCAGTGAGAGATTTTACTTTCTTGGGCTCCATGATCACTGCAGACGGCGACAGCAGCCACGAAATTAAAAGACGCCTGCTTCTTGGGAGAAAAGCAATGACAAACCTAGACAGCATCTTAAAAAGCAGAGACATCACCTTGCCAACAAAAGTCCGTATAGTTAAAGCCATGGTTTTCCCAGTTGTGATGTATGGAAGTGAGAGCTGGACCATCAAGAAGGCTGATCGCCGAAGAATGGATGCTTTTGAATTATGGTGCTGGAGGAGACTCTTGAGAGTCCCATGGACGGCAAGAAGATCAAACCTCTCCATTCTTTAAGGAAATCAGCCCTGAGTGCTCACTGGAAGGACAGATCCTGAAGCTGAGGCTCCAATATTTTGGCCACCTCAGGAGAAGACTCCCTGGAAAAGACCCTGATGCTGGGAAAGATGGAGGGCGCAAGGAGAAGGGGACGACAGAGGACGAGATGGTTAGTGTTCTCGAAGCTACCAGCATGAGTTTGACCAAACTGCGGGAGGCAGTGGAAGACAGGAGTGCCTGGCGTGCTCTGGTCCAGGGGGTCACAAAGAGTCAGACATGACTAAACAACTAAACAACAACAACAATGCTGCTATCACACTGCAGTTACTTTTGCTGCCAGCGTTGGTGCTGTGAACTGCAGTGTCACTCTTCCACCATTGCTCAAGCAGGAGAGTCCATGCAAACCTTCATAGAAACCCCTTCTAAAATGCCTAGGTTGGTAACTTTTAAGGGGGTATTTAAGGCACACCCTTCCTTAAATGAAAAGGGGTGTACATAAGAATATCTTGTTAAAAGGGAGGAAGGGCAGTATCATTTTAGCATGGGATTCCATGGAAATCGAACTGCTAGGTTGGCAGGAGCTGGGACCGAGCAATGGGAGCTCACCCTGTCGTGGGGATTCGAACTGCCAGCTTCCGATTGGCAAGTCCTAGGCTCTGTGGTTTAACCCACAGTGCCACCCACATCCCTCTTACATCATCACCTTACATCATTGTATTATCATGTGATTGGCATGTGTGCAGCTCCACTCATCTGTCAAATTTGGCCCATGCGGCCAATCCAGATAAGGATCTGGGCTGTGGAGCCAACAAGGCTCCCCTACCCTAGTCTAAGGTAAATCTGATGAGCACTAAGGGGAGTCAGTGGGGTTTGGAGAGCAATGCTAGCAGGGCACAGTTCCTAGTAAGCCTGTCTTTATATTAAGCTTTTCACAGTTACAAATTCAAAGAATAATAATTGTGCCTTGGAAATACATTAATGCCTCATGATTTTTTTTTTTAACCTGAATTTGCATGCCATGACAGTCAGCTTTGTAACTGCAAAGGGTAATACCAAAATATGAGATGGTAGGATAATAGATGCAAGAATCACTCATGCATCTTCTTAGAAATGTAAGGAAAGCCTTCCTGGATCAGAGAGACCACAGGCCTCTCTAGCGTCACAATAGCCAACCAGATGCCTCCACAAAGTACACAAGCAGGACAAGAAGGTAATAGCTTTCTCCCACTGTTGCTCCCCAGCAACTGGTATTCAGATAAATTACCTGGTGGAAATGGAATGCATGACTCCATAACACAGATATGCAACAGACACTTCCAACTTATGGAACTGACATAGGTTAGGTGAAATTGGTTCATCACTGACTTGTACACTACAAGATTTGGTCTAGTGATTTCACCTCTGCTATTCCGGCTTATAAAGTAACACAGGTCCTAGCTTCAGATGGAGAGAGGCAGTCCTTGAGGTATTGCGGTCCTGAGCTGTTTAAGGCTTTATAGGTCAAAACTAGCATCTGGAGTGTTTCACAGCATTCCTTTAGGGCACAAATATGTAAGCAAGTGGTAAGACATACTGCTTTGTGGACCATTCCCCACTCCCCACCAGAATATGTAGTTTATCACAAGAGATGTTGGGAGGTGGATTATCTAGACCCCTTTTTGTTTGCTTTCATGTCTGTTTCTGCCCCTGAAGCAGCCTTGGTTGCCCTGAAAGTTGACCTCTACTGGGACACAAATGGAAAGTGCATCTGTTGACTTTCATTCATCTCTTGGAGGCTTTTGATACCACTGCCCATAATATCTTGCAGAATCTGCTTTCTTGTAAGAGTTGGAGGCACAGCGATATGGTGCTTCACATCAACTTGCAGGGATGGTTGCTGCAGTAGAGGAGTTCTTGCTCAACCCCATGGCATTTGTGTTGTGGAGTCCCACAATGTTCCATCTTGTCATCCATGCTCTTTAGCAACTACATGAAGATGCTGAGTGAAGTCATCAGGGTATTTGGACAGCAGTTCCATCAGTGTGCTGAATACATCTTTGTCCTATGAGTCAGATGAGGCAGTGCAGGTGCTTGGAAGCTGTGATGTGCTGGATGAGGGTAGGTGGCTCCTAGATGGTGGAATTGGAGGGGGGAAGCCTGTTTTAGATGGAGATAGCAGGTGTCTAGTTAGGGGATACTTCTTGATGTAGAACTATCAGCAGAGACACAGGTAATGTCAGTGGCTCAGTGTCTTTTTCCAAATCTTGCTGGTTCACCAGCTACAGCCTTTCCTGGCCAGAGATAACCTGGCCAGAGTGATCCATACTCTGTCTCCAGTGGTGGTGGTTGTTGTTGTTGTTATTGTTGTTGTTGGTTTACATACATTATACACACATCCAAACACACACACACACACACACACACACACACACACACACACACACACACTGTTGATAAAAATAAACACAAAGTAATTCACAAAACAAATATCATCTATCTTCAAACATAAGAAGATGATGGTCTAAAATAATCTCTAATTTGGGGTTGGGCTATTGTAATGTACTATGTGTGAGGCTGCCTTTAAAAACAACCTGAAAACTGAAACTGGTGAAGAATGTAGATTGTCTGGTACAACTAGCAGGCATCATGTAACACCAATCTTCAAAGAACTTCACTGGTTACCAATGTGCTTCCAGGAGGTGTTCTCAAGGTGCTAGTGCTGACCTGTAGGGCCCTAAATGACTTGGGACTTAATTCTTGGGACCTAAAGGGGCACCTCTCCCCCTGTGTCAGCATGCTGGATGTCTCAGATCTGATGAAGAGGCCTTTCTCGTGATCCTTTTATCTTGGGGATGGGAGGCAACTGGTTTCCCCACCATTTCAGTATTTCATTCCCCACCGAGTCAAGAAGGAAATGGGACCGCGAGGGGGCTTGAGAGGTAAGCTTACATCCATATGGAAAAATGCTTTGACACAAAGGTTGGAGGTTAAAAGTTTAAATGCTCATGACAGAGATGACAGCATTCCCTTTTTGGTCAGTAACTTCAAAGAGAATGTCTTTTCTTAATGCCACTATTGTAGCTTTTTGAAAACCCACTGAAATTCTAGTGTGTTTATTGCACACTAAACGCATTTTTTTAAAGGACTCCTTGTTGCATTTGTTTCACAACTGCATACAAAGCACAGATGAAGACTTATTTTAAAAACCTACTGAAAATCTACAGTTAAGTCTATTGCATCAGTTTAGGCACTCTTTCTTCATATGATATATTTAGCAACACATTTTAAATTAACCCCCTTAATAGTAAATGTCCGGTCTCAAAATCACACAAAAGGCTATATGCTAATTTTTTCCTAATTTGAATGGCACTTGAAAAGAATTATTATTAAGTTATCCAAACTTTCCCCAGCCCCAAGTATATAGTACACACACACACACACACACACACACACACACTTTTTCAATACAGTATTGAACAACAACCCTCTTGGTAATAATTGCCCAAGGAAATTCCAGTATCTATTGTTTACGGTCCTTTCCCCGATCTCTACAGGAACATCTGGAAAATCTGCCTAAGGCGATTAATGGGGAGGGTTGAAATGTGAGGGTAACTATGCCCTACAGCCACAGAAGGCACTGTAACCTTCCAAACTCTTTTGTTGCAGTCGGGGCAGATGAAGACATCCAGTTGTGCTGCTGCAGATGCCCCGTGGCGTTTCTTCTCTCTGCGCTCCTCCCAGTGGTCATTCCTCCTCTGGTCACTGCTGTGGACGCATGATCTGACTGTCTCCAGGCACTGCGGTCGCCTGGAAGGGATTCTCACATGGCAGGGTTGATCCTGCCAGCCTTCATGTCATGTTTGCAGACATCTTCGTAACACAGAGTTGGTCTGCCGAGGAGCCTGGTGACTGAATCCAGCTCCCCAAAGAGCCCATCCTTGGGGATCCTGCCATCTTCCCTTCTGTGGATGAGGGGGGAAATGGCTGTTTTTGGTAGGGCTCGTGTTTCCACAAGTGACATTTAAATCCTTGTTTTAAACCGTAGAAATTATGGAGGCTTTTCGTGGTGGCCCTGCCGTTCTAAGCACAGCACTGAAGAATCCCCAATATGAAGAACATTTGGTGATGGTGATTTAATTTCTACACCACTTAATATATTAAAAATACATCTAAGTGGTGTACAGAAAACTGAAGCAACAACAAACAACTTGAACAAAAATATTACAAGAATGCAGAGTTACATATAAAACAGTTACATTAATGCAAAGCTACTAGTATATATACATTCTTACAAGGCGGCTTGTAAGGAACTGTGGCAGTTATCTGTTTATTATTATTTAAACAGTTCCCTTAACTGCTCTTCCCTGAGGTAAGCTGTGGCCAAATTGTTTTCCTTCCCTTCCCCAAGCAGATATGCAGGGGGCATATTTGAACAGTGCTATGGTTTACTTTAGGGCCTATTTAAATACCTTCTGCCATATATTTCAAACAAACAGTTCACTTCATTAGAAAGGCAAACAGTTTAGCCTTAGACTACTAGCACTTGAGAAGAACCACACTGGGCAGACAAAACCTTCTGCCCTGTGTAAACACTGCCTTGTCTTCAGCTCTAAGCTGCAACCATGTGGAACTTCACTTCAAAAAGCCTTTTTACAAATACTTCACACATCCATTTGTTAAGTAAGTGATAACCCTGAAGAGATTATCTGCAGGGGCTGAAATCCTCTGCTGATTATCAGTGCTTTTATGTGAGCTAAGAAAGGAAATCGGGACAGTTCACTCTCATATATTAGCTGGATGCAGAACAATAAAATTAGTGGCATTACAAGGACATGGAATGGATTAATCTGCAAAAGAATTGCATAGGTCTTATAGAAAGGAAAAGTACTAGTGTGGACATTAGTTCCTGGTCTTCAATTAGGAAATATTATGGACTTGGTCAAAAGCTAGTTTTTCTGGTCGACTGGGACACACTGGTTGAACCATTCTCTAACTAGAATCTTAAAAAGCCTAAAGTTAAGCAAGTCCTCATATGCTAACTTTCTTTTTTTTAAATAATATTTATTAAAGATTTTTTAAAATTATAAAAAAGAAAAAACAGAAAAAAGGACAAAACAGAAAAACAGAAGAAGAAAAAAATACATCCATCATTCTCACATTTTTAACTTTCATTACCTTCTTTCTTTGACCTCCTCCTCCCCTTTCTTGTATCCTGGTTAATAATTATCACAGCAAATCCTTTCCATAGTTCATAATATTTTGTCCTTACATTATCTTAATCTATTTTCATCTTGTCTTATAGCAAACCTTAAAACTTAAAACTTAAATCTTATTTTTACCAACTTCTCATATCCATATCATTAACTTAATTCTTTAAACATTTTTACTAGAACCAAGTAGTTCCATTTCAACATTTTTCTAACATTCATTAATTATTTTAAAACAGTCCTAATGATAAGAGAGAAAAAAAAAGTAAAACAATCCAATCTTCATCCAGCGTCCCTTCCTCCTGGTCCTGGATTTTGTCAGTCCTTTTTGTCCCATTAATCTAGCGCATTAACCTGGTATCCTTATATCCGAGGCTCTCAAGTCTCTTCCATGTCCCTTCCGCGACTCTTCTTCATATTTTCCTTTCACTCGTGGGAACTCCAGCTTAGTAATGTTTTTGACCCTTTTCAGCAGATCAGCCCCATTTCCATAGTCCAGACTAAACTCCATGTAATATTTAAACACCTGTTTCAGATTCCCTCCAAAATTAAGAGCCCCCACAGCTCCAAACATCTGACAGCCCATTACCAGACTCAGAAAGTCCAAACATCCCTGCATGGGAGGGTCAGTCCAACCCCCCATTTCCAAACCAAACCAAACTTTATCTTTCCAAATCTGGTTTTTTCCAAATTCATTTACCAGATCCAAAGGCTCATGATCCTGCAGGGCCGCAACTCCCTCCATTTCTGGCACCCAGGATTCACCAGTATCCTCTTCTCTCATCTGTGCTGTCATAGCACACTCCTGTTTTAGTTCCTGGGTAGGCTCCATGTAGTTTCCTGCTGCCTGTTCAAAATTTCTGGCCGCATTAGTCATCAAATCCGTCTTCTGGCTTAACTGATCCAATAGGGCATTTATTTTACAGAAAGCACCCAACAGAGCTTCTGAAAACATTGTCCTACAAGGTCACAAGTCCTTTCCCACGATTGTAATCTGTAACAGCTGCAAGCTCCTGAAGTTGGTTACAATTTCACAGTCTCCCTCTAGGGGGAAAACTTCTGTTTATTCTTTCTTTTAAGAACAATAGCAACAAAGTTTCTTTTTTAAGATATTCAGTCAATATTTGTTCCTTGGAAATGCGAAAGGAAACAATGGAGTCACTATGTTACTTTTCTTTTAGCTGTCTGTCAAAAACATTTGTCTCTGGTCAATGAGCTTCAAACGTCAGTCCTGACACTCCGCTCCAGGATCAGGACAGTGGAAAGTTACTTTACTTTAAACTCACTTCTGCAGGTTTAAACAGTCCAAAAAGAGATCCCCCTTCTTCTCCTGCTACCGAAGGGGGGTTCCACGATTTTAAATGATGAAAGCCAATCCTTTAAAAGTAATTCTCCAAGCTCTAGTTTACGTTGTCTTTGCTTTATTCTGACTACAAAGAAACGGAAGGCTGACTTCCTGTTTAGACCTTCCCGTTTCAGTACCAAATTGAAGTAAATTTTAAGTCCAATTCCTCTCTACTGGCCAGTCCTTATTTAAAGTCCAATTGTTCAAGTTTTAAGTACTCACGGGTGATTCTTTAGATGCCAAATTGTCCCAGGAAAAAGGCAGCGCTCTCCGGCAACGGCTATGCGGCTTCGCTCCACGGAAAAAGCAGTAGACTCACAGCACCGCGCCACTTCCCCCTCTTTGCTTCGGAGCCCGTTAATGGGTTCCTTTGCGGGTTGGGGGGGCGCTAAAGGTGCCCGCAGAGTCCCATGGTCACAGGCTTCATCTGCCTGTGATTTTTTAAAGGGTCCCCGCTTCGCCGTAGCGGAAACGACCTGTTTCGCACGGAGCTGGTCCCTCCAGTTCAGAGGGAGTCCACCATTGCCGATGGCGCCACCCCGGAAGTCCCTCATATGCTAACTTTCAAAGCATGTTACCTACATGGTCAACAACCTACAAACCCCAAGTAACACTGCCTTAAGAGTTTCAAATCTTGTGATTTCCAAGTCCATTTTACAATTTGCCTAATTCCATGCTTTTTAAAACTAAGAAACTCAAGGCTTTTTTAAAATAACTGCAAAACAAAACAAAAAGAGAGAACAAACACAACAAGTCCAGTTTCTTGCTGCTCTGCATCCACCACATGAATGCAAAGCAGCATACAAATCATATTAAATAGATGTATCTAAAAATGAAAATCAGCCATGGCCCAGCAGACCATGACGTATTTTCAAGTCTCCAACTCTAGGGCTCAGGGTCACTTCTGCTGACCCACTATTTCCTCCAGGGAAAATCTGTTGTTTACCATCTCAGTTTAGGGAGGAAACTAACAAAAAATATTAGATCCATAAAGTCAATTAAACAAGCAATTCCCCCCCAAAAAAACTGTGAACAGTTTGCTCTCCCCCCCCCCGCCGCCCCCCAAACTGGGCTGCTATCCTTGAGTGGCAGATACACTGCTGGTTTGACCCATTCGCTAACTAACATCTTCCTTGCAATCATTCAAGAGCCTATTCTTCAGGGCCCTTAAAGACTGCTTTTTTGTTTGTTTGTTTCAAAATCATTAATACAGTTCACAATTCGCAAAATATTTTCCCCCAGGAAAAAAGCAGAAAATTGGCAATCAGGATAAAATTGCAGTTAAATAAATACGGATTAATACCTGAGAAAGGAACCTAAGCTGACTATATTTCAGTTAGAAAATACAACCAAACAAGTGGGGGGGGGAGGAAGGTCTATTTGCACCCTAAACAGACATGCAGGCCTCCTACTGACACTTTTGGGAGTTCCAGTTGCCTACCACAGAGAGAATTCACTCTTAAGAGAGCACAGCATTTCAAAAAGAGTGAACTTGCTGTCACTCCCTGCTGCTTCTACCGCTTTCTGTCAGAGATAGAGAAAAGTTTTGATCAAAATATCAGTACTTGTAGCTGGAAGACTTTTTGGTAGACATAACTGGTCATTTTCATAGTGTCAAAGTCTATTGACCTGAAGAGAGTTGTTGCCCAAACCTTAAAACACAGAAAAACTTGAAGACAGTCCAAAAGCATAAACAAATGAGCTTTGATAGTCTTCCAGTTCTGCTAGAGAGAGTTCAAGTTTGCAGGTGCATGCCTACCAGCAAAATATTCAAAAATAAAAATGTAACAATAAATAGTGTCTCAAACTGTTAGAATATGTAGAAATCAAAGATTACCAGAGTTTGACAATCAAATGGGTGCATTACTTCCCTGTTTAACTACCCCCTTTGTCTCGCTCTAAGTTTGAGTCAAGAGACCTACGTACAAGAACACTCAAAATGTTCATCATGGTGAGTATCCAGCCTCCTCTGGTGAGCACGATGAACCCAGACATCCTCCAAACCTTGAAGCTGGAACCAGAGATCATCTCAGCCACTGTGCAGCACTTCTGAGGTGCTTCGAGTGCCTACAAAATGCAGCAATGACTGTAGGAATCATTCCTTGCCCTGTTTCTGGGCCTGAAATTATCCACATTGCACAGCAGCGTTCGGAATTTGCCTGGTGCCAGGCACATTTTCCACCTGGCTATCGGCCACTTGTGACCAAGTGAAGATGCCCGAATGCCAGGATGGGGCCTGACATCAGCATCTGGAGGTGCATGCCTGGGATCACTGGCCTTCCATTTTGGCGACTGTTGCCCTGGTGTAAGGAGCCATTTGGTGCCTGGCTTATAAATCTGAGTTTCTAACACTCTTGCTCAGTGCTCTGAATGTACTCCAAGCACCTTAGAAGCATAGCATGACTGCAAGGTCAATCTTTGCACCTTGCCTTGCTCCAGCTTCACAAGACGAGCTAAATCCTACTCAGAGTAAACCCACTGAAATTAATGAACCTAGCTTAGTGATGTTTATTAAATTCAGTGGGGGGTTTTCTGAGTAGGTCTGACATTGAATACCAACCCAAAAAACTTGCACTGCTTCCATATTTGGTGTGTCACTCCTCAACTTACTGGCTGGTTGAGGCTCACTGGCCTTGCAATGCCTAAACCAGAGCTTTCCAAATTTTTCATGTTGGTGACACACTTTTTAGACATGCATCATTTTGTGACACAGCAATTTAGTTTTACTAGCAAACCGGAGGTCAAACTAACCCTTTATAAGAGTGTGGGAGCGTTCATGCAACACACCTGCACACTGCAGCCGACACACTAACGTGTCGCAACACACATTTTGGAAAGCTCTGGCCTAAATAGACTTCCTGTTTGACTGACAATTGGAGTCTGGATGCTACTGGCCGTTCTAAGCAGCACAGGTTATTGGGCTCGAACCTCATTATTTCCCCCACAGTTTGGTTTTGTATTAGTAATAAAAATGAGCTACAATATTTCCATCTATTACAAGATGAACCTCAAATTCCCTTCCAGATCTACAATTCTATGATTCTATGAAATAGTTCATGTTCTGGAATGTGCAGATAAATGCATTCATGATATTTTAAATCATTGTGCCCTAACCTGGTACCTCAGGGTGAAAGGCAGGTAAAACAACAACAACAACTTCTATGCACATAACTGGGATACATTTGCACTAAAGAAAAAAATCCAAAAGTAGGAAACCCAGGTAAAAGTTGTGGAATTTCCTATAAAAACTCATATGAGTGGGACCTCAATCATTTCCCTAATTTCAAGGGGAAAGCCATGATTTATGTATGTGGATGCTCCTGACAAAGTATGCCATATCAAGTGGCCAATGCAAAAAGGAAAAAGGAAGAAGGAAAAGTGAAAAACCACAAGAATGCTGAAACTGCATTGAAGCCAATTGCGGGGGGGGGGGGGAGTGGTAGCATTTATGATCAGCATTTATGACCCCCGCTTGTTGCTGGACTGGTTACAGACCTGACAGGCAGTGAATGCACAGGGGGAGGCGCCGAGGAAGGGTAGCAAAGAGAGAAAAGAAAGTGGCACTTGAATCCTAGATAAAGAGAATGAGGGAAGTTGGCTGCTTGCCAGGATCATTTTTCTGAATGGAAGGGTATGAAATAGACACTTCCTTAGATTTCCAGGGAGGAAAGCCACAACCTGAACATCAGGAAAGCGACTTCACAGATATATTACTTGGTCATTTTTCATACTTTCTATTCATATTCATAGAATTATTATTTATTTCCCATAGGTTCTTTTAGAAATGGGTGGGGGAAGAGAACAAAGCCATAATATCCTGAAGGCATTCCATCTTTATACACAGTTATAAATAATTTGCACCAGCATCAAGTCTTAGCAGGCCTAGTATTTGGGTTTGGGCCACAAAATGTTCATGTATTTAAAAGAATAGTGCAAGTCCTTTTCAGTGAAACTCTTATCTTGAGTAATTTTCACATGTGACATTTTCCACCATTTCCCACATGTGTAAACAAATGAAAAAGTTAACTGACAAAAGGTGCATTCAGATTTGTTAATAGCGGTCTTTAGCTTTCACCACTGATACACTCCAGATTGAAAAGTGTGCTTAATATCAATTGAGAAAACTCCCCTCAGTTCCACTTTCACGTTCAGATTCCATTTTACTCTAATTATGCAACATGAAGCTGCCTGGATATATAATGTACACAGGGGAATCAAGAACAGAAATGTGTAGAAATCTAGACATCCCAGAAAAGTCCAGGAATCAGGCACGCCTCACTGGGAAATGCTGAATGAATTGGATGTAATGCAGTCCGGATTGACATGGGCACAACCTGAACAGTTCCAGAAATCAGATAGGTATTTTCTCTCCTCTATTTGGCCTTCATTATCAGTTATATCTTACCCATGAGGAGATGCCACAGCTCTGTGGCACAGGCAGATTTCACTGCAAGTATCAATCCCTGTCATAACCAGTTGAAAACAATCACAGACAGAAGATCTCAGAAAAACCTGTGTTCGAGAGCCTGGAAAGCAGCACGGGCTAGATTGGGATGGGGAAATTTTACAGCTCAAGGGCCACCCTGTTGTTGTTGTTGTTGTTGTTGTTGTTGTTGTTGTTGTTGTTGTTGTTGTATATTGGATTTATATACCGTCCCGTATCAAAAGATCCAAGGGCGGTGTACAACATTAAGATCACATTACCGTATATGGAGCACAATAATAAAAGCATAATAAAATGCATAATGATCACTCTTAAAAGGCCATAGTTTATTTAATGGCCTGAGTAAAGAAGAATGTTTTTGCCTGGTGCCTAGATGAATGCAATGAAGCTACCAGGCGAGCCTCTTTGGGGAGAGCATTCCACAGATTGGGAGCCCCAACCCAGAAGGCCTGTTCTTGTGTTGTCACCCTCCGAACCTCTTGGGAAAGAAGGACATGGAGAAGACCCTCCATTCCTTTACCAAGGCAAGACAACGGCCGAGCACATCCACTGCCATACTCGCAGGGTGTAAAAGAGAAGTAGAGCTGTGCGTCACCAGCACACTCTAAAACTCTGGGTGACTCCACTCAGCAGCTTCATATAGATATTAAACAACATGGGGAATAGAATTGAGCCCTAAGGGACCCCACATTGAAGCCCCTAGGGTTCTGAAAAGCAGCCCCCAAGCATCACCCGCTGAAGACAACCATCCTAGTAGGACCAGAACCACTGCAAAGCAATGCCACCCACCCACAACTCAGATAGTCTCCCCATGAGGATACAGGGATCAATGGTACTGAAAGCTGCCAAGAGGTCAAGGAGGATTAACAGACATCATCATATAAGGATTGACGGACATCATCATATAAGGCGGCCAGGGCAGTTTCTTTGCCAAAACCAGGCCAAAACCCCGCTTGAAATGGATCCAGAAAATCAGTCTCCTCCAAGAGACTTTGTGGGCAACATTTCAGATGTTGCATGCCACTAGTGGATGAGGCCTGAGGCGAAAGGGGGCAGAACAAGAGGAAAGAATGGGTGGGTCAATGGATGTGACTCTACATCATGGATAGGCAAACTAAGGCCCGGGGGCCGGATCCAGCCCAATCGCCTTCTAAATCAGCATGTTTGAGTAGAATGTGTCCTTTTATTTAAAATGCATCTCTGAGTTATTTGTGGAGCCCGCCTGGTGTTTTTACATGAGTAGGATGTTGTTTTTATTTAACATGCATCTCTGGGTTATTTGTGGGGCGCAGAAATTTGTTTTCTTTCTTTTTTCCCAAAATATAGTCCGGCCCCCCACAAGGTCTGAGGGACAGTGGACCGGCCCCCTTCTGAAAAAGTTTGCTGACCCCTGCTCTACGTCGTCACACAAAAGCCAGACATTTCCACAGATCCCTACACAGATATTTCCATCCTTTATCCAGGTAAGCAAGAGGCATTGTCTCAGTTCTATGACACATTCAAGGCAATGAACATTTGGCCTCTTGCTTCCGCTGCACCGCCGGCACACGATTTCTGTCTTCATCCTAGGGCAAAGTTCACAACCCGAGGTAATTCTTCCAGGTTAGCCGAGTTTGTAACCTGAAGTGTTTGTAAACTAAGGTGTTTGCAACTCGAGGTACCACTGTATCTCTTAGAGTGGCAAATGACACTATTTAGCGGGAAGAAAATCCAATGGAAATCCTCATTATTACATTTTTTATATGGCTGTTTATTTGTATAAATTTTACCATTTTAAATATGGATATTTTATGATGGCCTATATTTGTAACAGGGACACGGGTGGCGCTGTGGGTTAAACCACAGAGCCTAGGACTTGCCGATCAGAAGGTCGGCGGTTCGAATCCCTGTGACGGGGTGAGCTCCCGTTGCTCAGTCCCTGCTCCTGCCAACCTAGCAGTTCGAAAGCACGTCAGAGTGCAAGTAGATAAATAGGTACCGCTCCGGCGGGAAGGTAAACGGTGTTTCCGTGCGCTGCTCTGGTTCGCCAGAAGCGGCTTAGTCATGCTGGCCACATAACCCGGAAGCTGTACGCCGGCTCCCTTGGCCAATAAAGCGAGAGGAGCGCCGCAACCCCAGAGTCGGTCACGACTGGACCTAATCGTCAGGGGTCCCTTTACCCTTTACCTTGATATTTGTAATGCCTAATTAAGTTTGGCAAAGGAAGGAAGGAAGTACATACATTCCAGGCAGTCAAAAACACTGGAGGAGAGTATGGAGCAAGGACAGTGAAGGGTTTGGCCTGGGCAGAGACCTGAGGGCCAGACAGAGAAGCTAGAGGGCCATATCAGAACCCTGGGCCTGGTTATCCCAATGCCTGGTCTGGATGGATGTTTATACAAGGCAGCTTCATAGGGTCAGGATTAAATCCAGAGGTTGCCCATGAGTCATAAGCTCTACAAAGCCCCCTTATATGGAATCCAACATCAAGCCTGGTATTGTTTTCACTCTGATCAGCTGAAGCTCTCCAGGAGCATTTGTGATGGGAAGAAGCAGAGACAGTAAAGGTATAAAATATTCACTTAAGGCTTTTGTTTTGATGCTCCATTCAGTCAGGACAGCCTTCATCTCCCTCCTCAAAGGGCACTGCATCAGATGTCTCAACTAGCATTTGTTTCAAGTTTACAACTGCCAAAGATATATCAGCTAAAGCTCATTTCAAAATAATTTTGGAAGTTCCTCCTCAGAAAAAATAATTCAGGCACAGGGGGGCGGGGCGGCGGCCAAGCAGTTTAGCTAAAACTGGAGCATTTCCCTGGAGTGTTTGCACATTTTTATTTCAAATATATTTTATGGCAGATGACATTCAAACAAACATAACAAAGTATCACTGAAAATGAATGTTCACTATAACAAATCAAGTACAAAAAAAAAAGTTTACTTACAGTACTTTATAGAATTCAAAGCAGGGGCCGAATCTGGGGGAGAAAAACACACAGAACATTACAATATTTTTAAAGAAACCTTGGCACCTAATTCATTAAAGAGGCATCGTGATTTTTGAATGCATTTATTTCCATCAGTTATTGGCTTCATCTGCAAAACTGATATTTAGTTCAGGACACCAGCTTCCTAAACTGCCACTCTTTTGCACCAGTGAAATCAGTTTACGTCTTTTCTTACATGCATCGCTGTTGTGCTAGAAAACAAATAAGAACAGGAGGAGCCGTTTTAAAAGCCAATGACTTATCCATATATAGTGAGTACTGTACTTTCCTCTCCCTTAGTAACTAGGATGGGGTGGGGGGAGCTAAGAAAGTACCGCCTTCTCTTCCCTATTGCAAAAAGTAGGATATACCTACTACACAGCCACCTCTTCAGGGTCTTGCAGAATGATCCTAAACTTTACTATACTGCACTATCCTAAATTTATTCACAGAATTTAAATGGCAGCCTAGGACTGCCGCCTTAGTCTAGCTCCAACCTATAATGTGCAGTGCATTCTTATGGGTGTCTTTTCAAAAGTAAGTCCATTTGAGTTTCGTGGGACTTAATCCCAGATAAGTGAGTATAGATAGGATTGTAACTTTAGGATGATGCCACATATTGCACAACAACAGATCTGGGCTTGGACCAGGTGCCAACTCAAGAAGAGGTCATGACGTGCTGTAATTTACACATTATAAATAAATAAATAAGCAATTTAAATAAATAAATGTTTTTTTTCAAACACATTTGTTTTCTGCAGTTTTTTGCACATGTCTGTAAAGCTTCTTTGTGAAGCAGCCTGATTCTGATCAGAAAGAAAAGGCAACTGAATTAAGAGCAGAAGGAGAAGTAAAGAGAAAAATCAATAGTTGCTTTCAAATATTTTCTAATTACTGGGAAATTTAGCCTTCATATTTATTTAAGGGTGAAATGCTGATCAAGTTAAAATTAATCAGAAAGTTCCAAGTGACAGCAGCACAGGGCTGAGATTTCACACTAAAGTAGTAACAAGATTTTTGAACCCTTTTTTCTCACTGATGTCCAACTCTGGGCTCATGAACCTACTTTTCTCCAATAAAGAAGGTTAACTGTGAACAACTTATTTAGAAATGGCAGGACACTTATCCTTTTCCATTCATAACCTACTTATCATAATACTTAGTCCAAGAAGGAAGCGGGCTCTCTTCTGTATTTATTTTTCAATTCAATCAACTCAAAATGCATTTTGTAAGTCTCTCCCCTCACCCTGTTTAATTCCCAGGGCTTCCAACTAACCTGGACACAGCATGGGATGTGTCTGCAGCTACCGGCAATTACACCTGCAGTTAAAATTTTGGATACTAGACTCTGCTCCCTGACTAAATCATGCAAATTTACATAATAATTCTTATTCAGCGTGTTTTATTCTGGTTTGGCTAACCATGGGGTGAGGCAATGAGCTATGCAGGGCACTAAAACCTGCCTTCCACAGGCCATATTCTGCCCAAGAACTGGCAGCTATCACCTTGCCCACAGATCTCCACCTCTAGTACCTGTTGGAACATTTATTTTTGAGGCTGCAAAGGCACCAGGACAAGACCATCCTCCAGACATTTTACAGAGTGACACTTTCTTCACAGTTGTTTGATCTTACTAATAATTTTGGTACGCAGCTATATATACTCAAATACAACATTCCAACAATTTTGAATGGTGTGCATGTATAAAATTTGGTCTTCTTAAAAATATAGAAATGGGAGCCCTGAAAGGACTGATATAGTTTTATCTGTGAACTTCAGACTAGAGAAGTACAAAGAAACAATTTACACGTGATGTTTAAAACAAAGCTCATACCAGAAACGTACCTGTCCTACTTAACACTTCCAATTATGCACCAAATAAGTGTCAAGGTTTCACAGAACACAATCTTGCATATTTGAAGGGCACACTTTAATGCATGGCTTTCCTGTCAGCCTTACAGAGGCACCCAAACGATACACACAGAACTGCATGACAGAACCTTTCAGTCGACAAGCAGTTTTACATGTTATCATCAAGCGTCTCAGGTAACTGCATGGAGAAGAAAGGTTCGCCCGTGACATCACTCAGATGCTAATTGAAACCTCCATAAACAACAAACACCTCAGGATCTGACACTGCGTGAGCTTTCCTCGGATAAGCAACTTTGTACGGCAACAGGCTGCAGTTGCAAGAGATTTTCAAGCATTCAGAAACATTAGCAGCAATGAAAAGGCTTATAAGGATAAATGATTTCAGAGACTTAGAAATGATGCATTTTGATTGCTGAGTCCCAAGACTGGGTAGATTCTGTCCCCAACGACAGCTAAACCACAGTTATGGCAATGTTTCTCTATAAGGGCACGTGCAAGTTCTCAGGCACGCAACGAAGGCATTCTGCTAGGGGCAAGAACTGATACAGGTCTTTAGAGAGTTCAGAGAGCTTCACATACACAGCTGCCTTTAAAGCAGTTCAATATTATTATTTTCATATGAAGTTGTTGGTTTTAAAAACTGTGTGCAGCCACTTTGAAGTCTATTGAAAAGCAATATGCACATTTTAAAAACAGGTCATTAAATAAGCGCTGCTGGGTCAAGGAGCAAAGGTTTGCCTAAGAGAACCACCTAGTGAGTTAATGCCTGCGGATAAGCAATTGTATCTCCTCTTATCCAAGGGTTTTTTGAATACATACTATGTGATATTTTCTACTTGTCATTCCAATCATATGACTCCTTTGTGCTGCTCTCTTCAATGGCTCCTTCTCACTTTAGGTCTCCAATTTAAGATTCTTGCACTTACTTTCAAATATCTCCAGGGTCTTGCCCCTTTATATCTATCTTTTCTTCTGCTCAGTCTCTCTGTTCTTCCTTGGACCTTCACTCCGTATAGACAAGCCTTCTAGATCAGCCATGTTTATCCTCTCGGTTTCCTGTCTAAATTCCTTTTCCATTTCCCATCACCCAGGATCAAACTCTTTTCATGTTGTTTTTTTAAAAAATTAAAATATCTCCTTATAAAATATCTGGTCACTTTGTTTTATCCTGGCTGACTTTAAAAAATACAAGTATTTCTACTTTTCTTTCCCTTTCCTCCTAATGTGTTTCTTATCCCTATAATGCAAGACTGTGCATAAGGTTCGTGTTACTTTTAAAGTCTAGCAATTTGAGGCAGCATCACCACAGCTTGGATCCTAATTTCCCTTCCATGAACAAAACACATTATTTCTGACATAGGAATTCCCTCCCTCCCCTCTGCAACTGCCCCATGGCCCCCATCCTCAAGATCTGCTGGAGGATTTAGGGAAGCTTTGGAAATGGGGCGGGAGATGTTGCAGGAGCTGCAGATGCAAGAAAGAGTCAGAACAAACTGCACTTCCTAGAAACAGCTTAGAGCAGGGGTCAGCAAACGTTTTCAGCAGGGGGCCGGTCCACCATCCCTCAGACCTTGTGGGGGGCTGGACTATATTTTGGAGAGAGAGAAATGGACGAATTCCTGTGCCCCGCAAATAACCCAGAGATGCATTTTAAATAAAAGGGCACATTCTACTCATGTAAAAACACGCTGATTCCTGGACCGTCTGCAGACTGGATTTAGAAGGCGATTGGGCCGGATCCAGCCCCCGGGCCTTAGTTTGCCTACCCATGGCTTAGAAGAACTATTATTTCTTCCATTATTTTGATTATGAGGGTGATGAGAACAACAACTCCAATAATAACAGAATCATAGAGTTGTAGAGTTGGAAATGAACCCCAAGGGTCAAGCAGTCCAACCCTCTGCCATGCAGGAATCTCAGCTAAAGCATCCATTACAGAAGACTGCCCAACCTCTGCTTAAAAACCTCCAAGGGAGACCATTCCACTGCCGAAAAACTCTTACTATCAGAAAGCTTTTCCTGATGTTTAGTCAAAATCTCCGTTCTTGTAACTTGAAGCCACTGGTGCCAGAGCAGGAGAAAACAAGCTTGTTCCCTCATCCATGTGACAGCCCTTGAGATATTTGAAGATGGCTATCATATTTCCTCTCAGTCTCCTCTTTTCCAGGCTGAACATATGCAGCTCCTTCAACCGTTCTTCATTAGGCTTGGTTTCCTGACCCTTTATCATCCTGGTTTCCCTCCTCTGCACACATGCCAGTTGGTCAATATTCTTAAACTGTGGTGCCCAGAATTGTACACAGTATTCTAGCTGTGGTCTGACCGAGGCAGAATAGAGTGGTACTATTACTTATTTTTGAGAAATCCTTGCTGGGTCTTAGTAATCACAACATCCTTAATAAAAGTAAGTCAACAAATGTTCTCTGCCGTTTGATTTTTTTAAGTCCATATTAAACATATTCAGTTCCTTTCCTCATGCGATCTAGATTTTTTGTCATGTTTTCAGCTTACCCATGAGAAATATGTGACTGCCACTGAAAATGGCAGCCCAGTATTACTTCCTTTGTCCTCTGGAGATATCTGGCAACACGAAACACACAATATGGCCTCAAGATCCTTTGGGTTTCCCTGCCCCAGTGGTGAAGAGAGGATAAGGAAACTCAGAGGAATTATTATGCTTCACATTTTGTATTACCAGACAGCAGCAAGAGAGGGAAGAGTGGGGTTGCCATTTTCAGCATCAACCTTGCAACTCTCACAACATTTTGTTCTGGGTCTCTATTTCACGTTTAAGAGGGAAGAAGCGTAGAATATTTGATTAGCTCAGATGTGTTCCCACTGACACCAAAGGTTCCTGTCATTCTTATGCGCTTAGCCAAGAAGCCCCAAGAAGAAAACATGAAAAAAGGCCCTGGAGATGCATTTGTGTACATGTTGCTGGGTATCTAGAGAGCCTAATCCTCTTATCTCTTGTTCCCATGTAATTCCTCTGGTTTTAGAAAAGTATTAGGACTGGAGAGTTTTTCTGGTAGACATGAAGGAGCTGCTCATGGTCTGCAATTTCATTTTATTCCCAAGAATGCTGAAACCTAAAATTCCCAGCCATTATGGACAAACTATACAGAACTACGTCCTGTGTGGTTAGGCTACTTTGGGGCTGAGAACTAATTAACTAAAGAGATAATCAGTTCCAGGCCAACAAACACAAGTTGCATATATTCTTTACTACAGAGGGGAGACTGTATGCCGTTACAGAGCTACAGTTTCGGGTAAGCAGTTAAGAGCTTGAAAGGATATTTAAGACTTCTTTCATTTATGCATATAAGCTTTCAAGTTTTTTAAAAAATGGATGTTAAGTACAATATGAACTGCTATTTGCTATGTCCCTAGACTTGGTCTCCTAACGCAACCATTCATCAAAATACAACATGTTTTTTGCCTGACAGGAGTGTCTTGTTCAATCAAAGGAAAACTACTGACAATCTTTTAAATATCCAATTCTAAACAATACCTACAGCAAGAGGCCTGATTTTGATTTATTGAATAATTTGACTAGAAAACACCTGTAGTCGCAACTACATTACGTGCAATCACTTCCATTTCTTTGTTGCACACATTCAAAAAAATACCAAAATAAAAATTGACAGCATAGTTATACTGCTCTGTTCCAGCACTACACAATGGATATTAAATTGTGTGTGCTTAAACCATGGGTTATATATCACATTTCATTGATTTTCATAAACAGCAAGACTCATCCACCAATGGCTACCAAAAGAATGTAAAAACACATTTTTAAAAAATCCTGATTAGGGAATAACAGAAAAATGTGTATCAGTCTTCTGTTTCCACTACATTTCTAACACAAATGCTTCACAAATTGTTATGCAGCAATTTGTGCACAGTTAGTTCTTTCTTTAATCAAGAAATCTGCCTGATTTTGAGCTTATTTCCCAAAGGCTAGGAGTGAAGGTTATTCCATTAGGCCTTTGGGGAGTATCAATCTAATACGTTTCTGAATTATTCCAGACTGAGCTGAGCTGAACATGAGAACAAAGCCTGGATTCCACTGCAAGAGAAGACCAGCCTAACTCCCAGCTGGGAAGATTTAGGGAGAGATTTATATACATACAAACACTGGAGAAATTTTCCAAGTAATTGCGTGTATTTGCCCACTGTTGCCAGAGACTGTAAACTAATGCTTATTAAAACACATCAGCAAGGTGCTGCCTTTGTTATCCATCTCCCAGGTTCTTCACGCAGGTCATTAGAAAAAAACTCATTTGCCTCCATTCTTTATTTCTTCACAGTGGAAGGCAAAGAAGTGGAAGACCAAGAAAGATGAAATGGAATTCAGTAAGTTACTTAGCAAAGGTAAAGGGACCCCTGACCATTAGGTCCAGTCATGGACAACTCTGGGGTTCATTAGGTGGGGACCATTAGGTGCAGCGCACGGAAACACCTTTTACCTTCTCGCCGGAGCGGTACCTATTTATCTACTTGCACTTTGACGTGCTTTCGAACTGCTAGGTTGGCAGGAGCAGGGACTGAGGAACGGGAGCTCACCCCATTGTGGGGATTCAAACCGCCGACCTTCTGATCGGCAAGCCCTAGGCTCTGTGGTTTACCCCAAAGCGCCACCCACGTTACTTAGTGTCTAGTATATATTAAGACAACAGTCCACTTACAAAACAACACATCTGAGTTGATCAGAAATGCATTACACGGGCGCTTGCTCTTCAGCATCAAGTTCCTACCAATTCTTCTCTATACAGTTCTGAAGATGGGACAGGAGTCTCCCTTTTACATTCATCTCTCAATCCAGCATCCAAAATATACTTTCTGACCTCGCGTTGGGCAACATACACATGACGGCATTAATATGGTAGTTCTACCCTTGGCTTGTAGGTCCCTCACACTTAAACTGTAAGGTTATTTCCCCTTGGGCTGAAAGCCGAGTACCAAGACAAGGATAAAGGTAAAGGTAAAGGACTCCTGACAGTTTTAGCATGGGATTCCATGGAAATCGCTAATAAAATGAAGAAAAAAACCTTTGCCTTTTTTTTTTTTAGCATCACCTTAAAAAGGTAAAAGTAAAAGACCTCTGACAGTTAAGTCCAGTCGTGAACGACTCTGGGGTTGCGGCACTCATCTCGCTTTACAGGCCGAGGGAAACGACGTTTGTCCACAGACAGTTTTTCTGGGCCATGTGGCCAGCATGACTATGCCACTTCTGGTGAAATCAGAGCAGTGCACGGAAATGCCGTTTACCTTCCCGCCGGAGCGGTACCTATTAATCTACTTGCACTTTGACGGGCTTCCGAACTGCTAAGTTGGCAGGAGCAGGGACCGAGCAACGGGAGCTCACCCCATCGCAGGGATTCGTACCGCTGACCTTCTGATCAGCAAGCCCTAGACTCAGTGGTTTAGACCACAGCGCCACCCGCGTCCCTCAAGACAAGGGTAAAGGTAAAGGGACCCCTGACCATTAGGTCCAGTCGTGGCCGACTCTGGGGTTGCGGCGCTCATCTCACTTTATTGGCCGAGGGAGCCGGCGTACAGCTTCCAGGTCATGTGGCCAGAATGACTAAGCTGCTTCTGGCGAACCAGAGCAGCGCACCCCATCGCGGGGATTCAAACCGCCGACCTTCTGATTGACAAGTCTTCTCCATCACAAAAATCTGTAGAAGCACCAAAGTTATTGAAATTTGCTACAATATTTTATATGTTGCATGCATATTAATGATAACAAGAGACAACTGTTGGAGATGATTAACAGATTATCAAAATGTTTACTCTGTAAGCCCAGGATATGAAGAGCAGAAATATAATTTGGATTTCTAATTTTGTCTACAGTGTTTACAATGTGTTCCGAATGTTTTATAGCAAATGCTTCTGAAATCCTGCTTAAACAGTAAGGAGCAAATGTCTTCTGACACATTTTCAACAATATAATGTTTTAAGGCAAATAAATGAAGTGATAGTAATCTGGCACCAAACAACTCAAGAGGACGTCAGACTTCCTTTTCTTTCTTTAACAATATTCCTACTATTGTAACTAAGGGAAAATTCAAAAGCAGTTTGTGACGTACATGGGGATCAAAGAAAAAAGGGAATAAAATTCACTGGACTAATACCAGTTCCTTTTTGACCCCAAGCACCTATTTGGATCCTACTCATGATGAATTAGTGCAAGTTGGTGGCAGAAATTGATTAACTCATTTTTTTTTTAAGTCTGACTAAAAATGCACAAAAATAATACTATTCTACTCAGTAACAGGAATGCTTTGAATTATTTAAAATATGGAAAAGTTATGACTTTTTTAGGGTGGGTATTGCCCACAAATCCTTTCTGTACATATTGTAAACCACATTGGCCTTCTTATATTTTAAGTGTTGTTGTGTTTGTTTGGAGCTAAAATTACATTTGCTGCACAGTGATGATGTATGAATTCCTTTATGCCTTGTTAATGAGGCAGGATAATATGTTCACCTCTTCACAGCCAATCCTAAAGCACAGAACGGCTTTCACAAATAGAGACAGCATTATTCTGTGCAAGGAAAGACGGATGCACCCATTCTATTATACTACCTTTATGACCAGTTCTCTCTACATATTACGCTTCAAATTTCTATCCCATCATGAAACCAACCCTTTAAGACTCTCAGGTTATGAGTAGCTGAAATTACTCTAGGAATATGTGTAGGACAGTCATCCTTAGTCCTGTTTCCCCCCACCCCCCATCACCACTGGTTTCTGCTCCATCTAATAGTTTGCACATATACCAGTGTTGAAGTTGCTAAAACACTATTTCAGCAGCAGTAGCACTATTCAGTTAGTTTACAACTCTGTAGATCCTAGCGGATCTCAGATGCAGCAGTCCTCACTGTCCATACTGACAACTTTTCTAGCGTAGCAATCCAAAGGAGCAGGTCTTAGGTAACTAATATAACAAAGAACTTCCACCTGGTTTCATTTTTAAATGTCGCTGCCTAGTAAAAGGCAATTCCATCAGAACACTTGGAGAACAAACAAACAAATTAAATAGACACTCAATTATTTGCAACATTGAACAAACACTGCATTTTCATCAAAGTCAGCAAGCCCCATGTGAATATTCCATGTGTTCTTTTTTTCTTACACATGCACAATGAATAAGGAAATAACTTATAACTGGTCAGATCCAGCAAAAGAGATCCAAATGTACAGAAGGTGGTTTTGGCACACAGATTCCCTTGATGCACAGAAAAATCAAACTCGCAGTTTGGATGCAGATGCACACTTGCAATGTGATGTGCAATTGAAAGAAAAACATCCAATACAACTCTCATGTGAACTGCAAGTTGTAGACAGAGATATAGTTAGCAATGTGGACGCACATTTCAATCCACTGCCTTGGGCATCTAATTATACACAACAGTTGAGTGTAACTACATGGGGACTGAGACAACTGTTCTAACATTAAATCCAGTCCTGAACATGCTCGGTCAGAAAACATATTTAATACTGCAGTCATATGGCATCATAGTTTTGTGGTCTTCAATTGCCCAGGCGTGATATAGAAGGACAGAAAGTGGAAAGAAAACAAAAAACCTGCCAAAAGCAGCAGGCTAAGTAAGTCCAGTTACCGGAAGCCACCAATTTACTGCTAATGGTTTGGTGACCATTCAAGCTGTGCTCAACAAAAAAAACCTCAGTAAAAGACAAAGAGGGAAGCAGAAAGGCCAAGATGATTGAGATTTAACTTTCTATCACATACCAATAATATGGGGGAGACAAAGGGAGGAGGCGAAGAGAAGAATGGACAATAATAATGTTTTGTGCAGGTGGTGCCAAGATCCCCGCACTGGTCCTTCAGACCAATCTATTCCCGTGTGAACCTGAGAGACGATTAATCCTCAAGGACCACTGTAATGAGACCTTTAAAGGCTCAAGACCAGCAGCCCATCCCGAGCATGGCAGCAGCCTGCTCCCAGAAGTCTTCTCTAGCAGAGTTACATCAAAGCAAACAGGGACCAGATAGCAGGATTCCCTGAGAATCCCTTATCTCAGCATTAGCGGATGCTTCTCCTCTGATTGTCTTGAACTGCCACCTGTCCCAGACATCTTTGAAGGCAACGCTAAGTCTGTGATGGATCTGACCTCCTTGAGCTGAGATTCTTTTATGTCTTTCTTCATTTTCTGCTCTGTTACATTCCTTCTCTGCAATGCACACTACATGAAACAAAGGGAGTTCTCAGTCCTTGACTCACTGTCCCCAGCTATTTGAAAGCAGAAGGGAGGAGGGGGGAACAATGTTCAGGATTATACTCCATCTGCAATGTGGAGTTGTCCTCCAGAGACAAGCCTCTTATTTTTGAGAGTTCTAACTAGATGGCTTTTACACAACGGCGACTTGAAAATAGGGGGTTCAGTATTGTTAGGCGCCAAGATGAGAAGGCTGCATGTCAGAGATAACTTAAAAACAAAAAGATTCATGCTATAGAGATATATTAAGAATCACATTAAAGGAAAAATAACCAAGTAGCAAGCCACATGGCTATCATTAAATAATTAAAGGAACTGTATACAACCCTCCTTCACTACATGCAAATATCCGTAATGCTTGTGCCTATCTATTATTTAAAATTTTACAGGAGAAAGGATTTCATTTTAAGTTAAAATTAGGTAGGAAGCCCAAGGCATTAGCAAAGGTGCCCTGGGATTGATGCTAATTGCTACTGATATTTCTAAATTCAAAAATCTTCTCAACCACCAGTTCTGGTCACAAAGAGTTACATAAGAAACTTACATAAAAATTGTCTTTTTACAAAACATAGCATATGTCAATTTCATTGAATGATGAGAAAAAGTAAAACATTTGTTCCTCATTCATTTTTTTCATTCTTCTCATTTTATGCAGTTTAATCAAATTCTCTCCTCTGTTCCCAATTCCAAATCTTAACTCACCTGTATCTGATTAGGACCTGCTGCCTTGACAAAGGCTCGATTCTCACAATAAAATCTCTGTTTCAGAGCAGGTCTCCAAATCATAGCTTGTCTGGAAAACATTAACCATAGTTGCCAGCTTGCACACAACAGGAAGCTATGGTTCCTTGCAACTTCCAGGGTTACACACTCATGCAGGAGGAGAAACGAACCAGGAGAAAACTCGTGCACACCCTGTTTTATTAAGCCATGGTTTCATTGTGTGGACTTGGCCTACGTAGCAGTGCTATCCAAGTAATCAAAGCCATCACTAAGGCCCAAGTGGAAACCTGAAGGCCTCCACCCCCATCGTTCAGCCTGGACACGGAGGTCCAGCTTCAAGGGTCTTCTGGCGGTTCCCTCCCTACAAGAAGTGAGGTTACAGGGAACGAGGAAGAGGGCCTTCTCGGTAGTGGTGCCTGCCCTGTGGAACGTCCTTCCATCACATGTCAAGGAAATGAACAACTATCTTACTTATAAAAGACATCTGAAGGCAGTCCTGTATAGAAAAGTTTTTAACATTTGATGTTTTATCATGTTTTTCATATTCTGTTGGGAGCTGCCCAGAGTGGCTGGGGAAACCCAGCCAGATGGGTGGGGTATAAATAATAAATTATTATTATTAAATTATTATTATTATAGTAAGAAATTGGCCATGGTACTAGCAGGGGAGCTCAAGCACAACCTTCTCCCACCTCTTTACTGAATTCACACCTAGGGCCATTGGGATGCAACATCCCTACTCTCCCAGGAACAGAACCATGGCAAGGTGAAGACCAGCCTAGCTCCAGCTATGAAAAGTTGCAGGAACCCTGCACCTCCTTCCCCACCCCTCAGCCTCGGAAAGACTTGGCTCCAGCTGCCACCTGTCCTAGAGAAAGACACTTCGCCACTGCAGAAGAAAACTTTGTCACTGGCTTAATGGGCATGGGTTATGGGTAGCTTTATGTATTGGTATGGTTTCAATTCGCTGTAAACCACCTTGGAGATTATTTCATCAGAAGTTGCCAGGGGCAATCTTTAAAATAAACTAACAAGAAACAATTTGGCACTGGTTGTTTCAAAATCAGCATACTGAGTTAAAAAAACAGAACACAGCAGTTCTGATGTGTCGGATTAGGTGCAAGGAAAGCTGTGTGAGCATCAGGGGAATTGAGGAGAATTTCAAAGCAAAGTTCCTAGTTCACACTGTAAGCCACTGTTACCCCAGATCTCAATTCAAACCTGTAAAGATGTATTTTTAAGCTCATCTTTAACAAAATGGCCACATCAAGCCACAAACCCTAACTTATTGACTAAGTGGTCTGAAGGATTAAGAAAATAAACTAAAGAGTGTTTCATCTAAATGGTATGGTTTTTTTACACAGTTAAAATTTCCCATGAATTAAGGAGGGGGGAGGATCAAAATCAGGGTGATTTTCCCATCACAAAAAATTATATTATGCCAAATATGTATATGGTATGGAGGTGATGGCAGACTGCAGCCAAACAAAAGAGTCTGTGTGTGCAAAATTGTCATACATAACAAATCCACGCATGTTTCATGCTTCTTACTATACAACATTGGTTTCTGTGTAAGCAATGGGTTGGTTGAGCCAAAGGCATTGTGGAATAACTCCACAGTTTGGCACTGTCTACTTGTAAACTGTTTTGTGTTACAAAATCTCTCTTGAACACTGAGACAGTAGAATAAAATTTGGTGCATATGTTCAGAATATTACTCTAGTATTCAAATCTAAACACCAGAAGAATTCTTTTCAAGGAAGGAGAAGTTATAGCATACTGGAACGGATCCCCCCTTGAGCACTGAGACAACGCCAGAGCCTGACTTAGGGCGGTGCAGACGGTTCCTCTGCGCAGGGCGCCAAACCAAGGGGACACAAAATGATGGTGATAAAACCTTTGTTTATATGAGTACCTACTCAAAGTAATAATAATGTGAAGCTTCAGTGAACCTATTGAGAAGATCCATAAAAAAAGCAACTGCATCCAAAGGAATTATTGAGAAAAAAAGAAATATTTAAGGGGGGTGGCACCAAATTCTCTCCTTGCTCAGGGTGGGTGCCATATTACCAAAGTCTACCCTGACACCACAATGGTATTTGCTTGACACATTAACAATCTAATTCTTCATCTGAAGAAATCAGTTGAAGTGGCCGAGTCAGTGTTTGCAACTGATAAATGAATTGAGTCCTGAACTAGCCAAACATATTTTCATTTTTGTATCCTGATTCCCAGACATATTTTCAAGAAGAGCAGAAAGTTGCAAAATCACAAAATATTTTCTGGTGACCATGTATTCAGTTATTTAATTTTAGTCGTGGTAGCTAAATTATATTCAATAAATAAAATATATTAATTAAATAACTTCGGGGGTGGGATAGCTATTAGTGATGACAATAGTCACAAATTGGCTCAACATACCCAGAAAAAAGAAGAGAAGGGACCTAGTCCAACATCTGCCCTATAGGTACTTCATAAGCACGTATGCCTGAATTAATTAACCTGTATCATCCACACTGTAGGTTGCTATAAACAAAGCAGCAGAAAGAATACAGACCATGCTGGCACATGTATGCTTGTAAGACAAAAAATAACTTCAAGGCACATTAATATATTGTTTAAATCAGCCTTGAATGTAAGGCAAGAAAAGTAATGCAATGTTATTACTTAACCAAAGGCTGAAGTTTTTTAACTCTCTGGTAGGACCTCAACAAATTTAGTATCTCCAGACTTTCTGGTATCCAAAAAGGGTGTTGAAAACTAATTAGAACCAATTAGAAATTAGTTTGTGCTTGAATCTTTGCAACTTTTTCAAGACTTTGAACAGTGAAAACCGCAATTAATTGCACAGATTGGAACAGTGCATAAGGATGAGGCTAAATGCAGCATTAGAATTCTCATCGTATGGCTGGCTAGTAGTCAACATATAAATAAGACAAAAAGACATTGAAGAGCCAGAAGATTTCAATTTTTCATTGTGAGTAATTTTGAAATTTGTTCCCTTGCAGAAACACTTTTAACAGTCAAAATGATCATCCAATTCAACTACTCTAAAGGGCTCCAATACACTTTTAAAAAGTCAAATGTGAAATCTGAAGGGGGGGTGTCCGTGTGTGTGTGTGTGTGTGTGTGTGTGTGTGTGTCAAACAAAATGGTCCAACAAACCCAATGAGACATACCGAAGTAAAACATTCTTACTGGTTGCTGCTTTAAGAGCCTCAGTCATGCAATGTCACATCCCATTCGCAAGGAAACAAATCAAGTTAAATGGGAACACACTAATCAACATAGAGGCGGCCTCTTGGGAGCAAATACAAGCCTGAAGATTAATTAAGATGTTTGAAAATGTAAATATAATATGGGACCAAAAAGTCCCTACTTGTTTAGTTTCTAAGGATGCTCACAGATGGAGTGTGTTTTGGATATCAGCATATCTGACATTCACATGCCACATGGGACTGTACTAATTCTTGTCGTGATCCCCACTATTTCAAATGGCAGACTGGGGAATCCATTGTTTCATCCACAAAGGATAACAGTCTAAAAGGTGATTGCTTAGGGATTGTTGGGCACAAGCTCACACAGCACAGCAGCTTTGCAGTGTTTTTCCAATACTGTTTCCATAATTTACTGTTTAATGGACAATCAGCAAAGTGAAAAGCTGCCTCAAGTTGCTTTCTAATATCTGTTTTTCTCAGCTTGACAGAGTGGTTTGTGACATTCTGGATGCCAAAGTTCTTAAAGACCTTTTGATGAGAAATTATCTTCAGAAAAAGTACAGGACAGATTCAAATGGAAATGGTCTGTTTGTGTGAGTGATATTACAGAAACTCTCAGGTCATAACACTGAAGCACACTTTTGCTAAGATTTGGGCTTCAAACTTGAGTATGGCATTGTTCCTAGAAGTAGATGATTTACATGATTAAAGAAAGTAGCTTAAAGTTAGGCATCATGGAAAACGTGGAAAGGCTGCAGAAAATGGAAGCGCCCAATTTCCCCCCTCTCTCCTTGAATTGTAACAGGCAGAACATATCCACAAATTTAACACCCCTGGGCCAAGTTGCTGACTGTGACTTGCAAGAAAATACACGTGATAACATCACATCATATGATGAGAAGAAGAAGAAGAAGAAGAAGAAGAAGAAGAAGAAGAAGAAGAAGAAGAAGAAGACGAGGAGGAGGAGGAGGAGGAGGAGGAGGAGGAGGAGGAATTATTTATTGGTTTCCCCAGCCACTCTGGGCGGCTTTCAACAGAACACTAAAAACAGAAGAAAAAACCTTCAAGCATTAAAAACTTTCCTAAACAGGGCCGCCTTCAGATGTCTTCTAAAAGTTGGATATGAATTAAGTTCTTAACCTGAGGTACCACTGTAGTTGTTTATTCCCTTGACATCTGATGGGAAGGCATTCCACAGGGCGGGTGCCACTACCGAGAAGGCCCTCTGCCTGGTTCGCTGTAACTTGGCTTCTCGCAGTGGGGGAACCGCTAGAAGGCCCTCGGCATTGGACTTCAGTCTGAACAATGGAGGTGGAGACGCTCCTTCAGGTATATTGGGCCGAGGCCGTTTAGGGCTTTAAGGTCAGCACCAACACTTTGAACTGTGCTCAGAAATGTACTGGGAACCAATGTAGGCCTTTCAAGACCAGTGTTATATGGTCTCGGCGGCCACTCCCACTCACCAGTCTAGCTGCCGCATTCTGGATTAGTTGTAGTTTCCGGGTCACCTTCAAAGGTAGAGTGCATTGCAGTAGTCAAAGCAGAAGATAACTAGAGCCTGCACCACTCTGGCGAGACAGTCTGCGGGTTGGTAGGGTCTCAGCTGGCCTACCAGATGGAGCTGGTAGACAGCCGCCCTGGACACAGAATTGACCTGTGCCTCCATGAACAGCTGTGAGTACAAAATGACTCCCAGGCTGCGCACCTGGTCCTTCAGGGGCACAGTTACCCCATTCAGGACCAGGGAGTCCTCCACACCCGCCCGCCTCCTATTCCCCAAAAACAGTACTTCTGTCTTGTCAGGATTCAACCTCAATCTGTTAGCCGCCATCCATCCTCCAACCGCCTCCAGACACTCACACAGGTCCTTCACCACCTTCACTGGTTCTGATTTAAAAGAGAGGTAGAGCTGGGTATCATCCGCATACTGATGAACACCCAGCCCAAACCCCCTATTGATCTCTCCCAGCGGCTTCATATAGATATTAAAAAGCATGGGGGAGAGGACGGAACCCTGAGGCACCCCACAGGTGAGAGCCCAGGGGTCTGAACACTCATCCCCCAACACCACTTTTCCAGACACGGCCCAGGAGAAAGGAGCGGAACCACCGTATAACAGTGCCCCCAGCTCCTCTGGATGGTCCAGAAGGATGTCATGATCAATGGTATCAAAGGCTGCTGAGAAATCCAGCAGAACTAGGAAACAGCTTTCACCTTTGTCCCTAGCCCGCCAGAGATCATCGACCAGTGTGACCAAGGCGGTTTCACTCCCATGATGAGGCCTGAATCCCGACTGGAAGGGATCCAAATGGTCCGCATCTTCCAGGCATGCTTGGAGTTGTTCCACGGCTGCTTAATCCACCTTGCCCAAGAATGGAAGATTTGAGACTGGGCAATAGCTGGCCATATTAGCCAGGTCTAAAGATGTTTCTTTAATAAGCGATTTAATGACTGCCTCTTTCAGTGGCTCTGGGAAGACTCCCTCTCAGAGAGAAGCATTTACAACTCTGCAGAGCCCATCATCCAGCCCTTCCCGGCTCACTTTTATTAGCCAGGATGGGCAAGTATCAAGGAGTCAGGTGGCTGGTTTCACTCGTCCAAGCAGCCTGTCTGCATCCTTGGAGGTAACAGATTGGAATTGATCCCATGCTAGACAGATCCCATGACTAGACAGGACTCTAGCACTCTCCTGCCCCGGCCCTGCTCCCGCAGTGGAGTCTACCTCTTTCTGAATCTGAGCGACTTTATCTGCAAAAAAACTACAAAATCATTGCAGATCTTGTCGTTCTGTTAAATTACGAACCACCTGGAACCTCCTGCTGCTGTTTCCTGCAGATGCAATAGAGGCGGGGAAGAAGGTCCTCTTTGCTGTCGCTATCACCACTTGGTAGGCTCGACATTGAGCTCTAACCTGTGTCCAGTCTGATTCAGAATGAGTTTTCCGCCACCGGCACTCTAGCCATCTCAGCGATTGTTTCATTGCCCTCAGATCTGTGGAAAACCACGGGGCTGTCCAGGCTCCATGCAATCGGAGAGGGCGCTTCGGAGCCAAACAGTCAACAGCCCTGGTTAACTCCACATTCCAGCGGGCCACCAGGGAATCAGCTGAAAGGCCATCAACATGGGATAAAGCATCCCCTACCACTCTCTGGAAACCATTTGGATCCATTAAGTGGCGGGGGCGGACCATCCAAATTGGACCCACCTCCCTGCAGAGGGGAAGGGTCACGGAGAAGTCCAGTTGCACCAGGAAGTGATCCGACCATGGCACTTCTTTTGTTTCACTTTTAGTTAGTGTCAGATCACCAACATCCGTAGAGGTAAACACCAAGTCTAAGGCATGTCCGCAGCTATGAGTTGGGCCAAACTTATTCAGGGACAGCCCCATGGAGGCCATGCTTTCCACAAAGTCCCGAGCGGCTCCTTGGAAGGTGTGTCAGCATGATGTTAAAATCCCCCAGGACAACCAAACTAGGTGTCTCCAGGAGAACATCCGCCATGACCTGAAGCAGCTCGGGCAGGGAATCCTTGGTGCAGCGGGGAGGTCGGTACACCTAAAGGAATCTTGTACTGCCCCTATTGCCCAACTTCCAGAACATGCACTCAAGAGAACTGGGTCTTCCCAATAGGATGCCTGGTCCAAACTAATGACTTCCTAAAAATCACTGCAACCCCCTCTCCCCGCCCACAAGGCCTGGGTTGCTGTGCATAAGAGAAACCTGGTAGACAAGCAGCGGCAAGGACAGGCCCATCTGCTTCATCCAACCAAGTCTCTGTTACACATGCCAGGTCAAGTCCTCCATCCATGATCAAGTCATGGATGGCAGTGGTCTTATGAATAATTGACCTGGCATTGTACAGCAGCACCTTCAGGTCGTGTGGGTATCCCTTGCTGATTCTAATATCCGTCCGGTCAGGACCAGACCTGGAGGCAGGGTTAGTCCTCAAACAACGACTAAACCTGCCTCAAGTAATGACATGGTCTGGTCTTAGCGTAACTCCTCCTCCTATCTGTGATCACTGAGATCGGTTGTCCCAGTGCACACACACACACACACACACACCGTGGAACATGCCCTAGCCATTTTGTTGGCTGGGACCCACTCCCTGGCAGCCCTGACCCCTCCTCTTAAGAACAAAATAAAACCTTCCCAACAGGATGCCTGGTGCAAGCTAATGACTTCCTAAAAATCACTGCAAACCCCACCCCCACCACCACCCATATGTCTAGGAAAGCTTTTTCATTCACCTTCATTACTCGAAGCCCAAGTGGCTACAGCAGCTGGGAGAGCCTTTTTCAGCTTCATCTGGCATTGTGCCAACTCCTGGACAGGGATAGCCTGGTCCTTGTGATCTATGCACTAGTAGCTTCTAGACTGAATTGCTTTAACACAAGCTATGCAGAGGTTCCCCTAAGGATGGTCTGAAAGGTGCAACCGGTGCAACAAATAGGAAAGGAGGATTACTCAGTGGAGCAGCCAAATTCTCTTCCCATTCATGCCCCTTCCTCCTGGAAATTCACCAGACTGCCTCTCTTCCCATCTTTCGATGGATGGTAAAGAGGGCTTTTTTATTCAAGTCAAATCAATGACCTGCTGTGTTTTATAACACTGCATCTTTCTTGTCACCAGTGTTTGAAATTAGCCAGGTGCCAGGCACATTACGCACCTATTGGCCACTTGTGACCAAGTGAAGATGCCCTGGGCCTAATATCTCCACCATTTAGAGGTGCATGCCTGGGCATCCTTGGATCTGGACTGTTTTCACACACTAACGCCACACCTTGTAGAATTCTATCTGCACAATCAGAATGAATTTCAGGGACCAAAATGCTTTTTCTGTCCAGCCTGAGAAGAAGCTGTGAACAATATTATAGTTATTGTTGTAACTTGTCTTTGCTTACACCAGCTCACTGCCCTGCTCACCGTTGTGAAGAATACTCTTACGTTACGAATGGTCTGTGTCACCGTTAAGAAAAAGAGGTGGGAACAGGCCAATATATATGTGTTCTGTCCCTGGATCAAGTGACTTCTCTTCTTTAAGTTCTCAAAGTTCTTAACCTGGCTCAAGGTTGTCATCTAACTAGCCAAATGTTTAACAAATAATCAATCACAGTCAGTCCATCATTTAAAAAATAAGACTTTAGAGCCGTCTTCCACCAAAATGGAAACTAGACATTCCGATTTGGCAACTATAACCTTGGTTTAAGGAGCCATTTGGCGCCTAGCCTATATATTTGAGTTTCTAACACTGTTACTCTTTAAATAACTACTATTGCAAGCTACTTTTGAATAAAAAAGTGGGGTGTAAATATTAGCCTAATACAAAATCAGAAGCAACTGTTGCTCTGTTTCTTTATGTTGCCATGCATTTCAATGTGAATTACACAAGCCCAGAACTGAAGCCTAAAATAAGAAAGATGATATCAGAAATAATTGTTCATTCCTCTCTTTACATATCTTTCTAAATTTGCTCTATAGCAGGACTGCAAGGCTACAATCCTCTACCATTCCCTCCAATAGCCTACCTGGACAGTCAAGGAAGCTGAACAGGGCCACCCAAAGGCAGAAGTTGCTACATTTATTCCCTAGGGATGCAAAACTACAGAAGTCTGTCAAATAATAGACCTATCAATTAATGTAATACCGGGGGGAATAAACTACCTAGCAAGAACCTGAAAGCCTACAAAGAATGCTGATAGCAGCTGGAGAGAGAGAGAGAGAGAGAGAGAGAGAGAGAGAGAGAGAGAGAGAGAGAAGAGCTGAACTAGACTGTGCAGGTCTATTAATTAAGCCCACATTTGACAGCAATTGAGACACAGATGCCATTTGAGAACAACACACAGCCAAAACAAACAAACATGGAGGACATGGTGAGAAAGAGAGTTGGCCGGCTCAAGCCTCCAACAGCTTATAGTACATCTTGGGGGGGCGGGTTGGAGAGGTGCAGGCAGCAAAGTTGTAAAGCTCTTCCTTTGCACCAAAATGATTCCTCCATCGCCATCACTGTTCCCTCACCAACACAGAGCTCTAACACCAAGTTTGGCAGCCCTATGCACTGCTTCATTATGCACTGCAGCAGGGGGAGGCCTCAGGGGGGAGAGAAAAAGGGTGCCCGTGGTCCCTTCCTCACTGCTGAAACCAACTTAAACAGGATTACAAGACTCCCATTATAAGCTGCCTGCAACGCTGAACAGGAAGAGGGTGGGACTACACTGCAACATTTTGCTGCAGATCCCACTTATCTATGGATGAGGTAGTAAAACTGTGCCTGAGACTGTATTGCTTTGGACTGCAGTTGAGGGTTCATGTGAGATGATGCTAATATGCACATCTCTCTCTCTCTTTCTATGCTATGTATGTATGTATGTATGTATGTATGTATGTATGTATGTATTTGATATTCTATGTATTTGATATTAAAGCAATTGCAATGTTTGTTGTTTTTTAATGCTGTTGTGATTATTGTGAGCCCCTTTGAGCTCAACATTTCTTGTTGGAAAAGCGAATTACATATATTAAATTAACAGCACCGCTTAGCTACCCCCACTTTACATATATCCAGGCTGGGAGTAACAGTGGAGGCTGCGGCCATCACTTGTAAAGATCAAAACCTATGTGGGATATGCAGAAAACCCAGTTCTTCTCCAAGGTTCTACATGGCCACAGGTGCCATTTGAAGGCCATTCTTAACCTAGGCGACCGCCCTTTTGCTGCTGCATTCACACAGCAGTGATCTGTGGCCTGGAAGCAAGTTGCATTGGCACAATAACGATGTACACAACAGGCCAGCACATCTTTTTAAAACCCATTAAACAAGATGCCAGGCCGCATGGAACCCTGCACAGATAAGTGATTTCCATGCACTGAATGCCTTGCATAAATTGCCCCCTAGCCTCCACTTGTGAACTTGCCAAGAATTACACACTGTGTGCTGATTGGGATCTGTAACACGCACTGTAGACTTGTGAGAAGATATGGTAAGATGTCAATGGGTCAAAAGTGGTATTTGTCATGTCTACAGTATTTATGTATTCAATCACTGTACTGTTACAAAAGAATCATTGCCAGGTTTTGTAGTCACATTCTGGCATTTCATAATGCTGGATTAAATTGAGCCATTTAATGTTTTTGCAGAAAACTACACTAAAACAAGTAATTTTTGGCTAATCACCTAGGATCTGCATAGCAGGAACAATATCAAAGACACTGTATATATTAGCGACTGGAAATTCACCTGTTTCTGAACTGTAGCTCATACTTGGTGAATGTTGACATCACCATGTGAAAACTCTTTGTCTTTAATCATGCTTAGTTATATACACACATGTTCCAATGAAATCATTGCTGCTTGCATGAGAACAACCAGATTTAGGATTGCAGATTGTGACAACAACCTAACAAAAATTTTTAAATCACGTATTAATACTAGAACATAGGTTTTCTAGACTTTCAGGCTTTCAAAGTTTTTCATGGTAAATCCTCTCAAAGACTTTTCAAACTAGGGGGAACTTTAAAAGCATTTGAAAAGATTTGGTGTGGAAGAACTGAAAAGTAAAACAAAAAACAAAACATACCTCTGGCATGTTCACAAATCCACTGTGCACTAAGAGCACAGCCAGGATAAATAATATGAAAACCTCTGTGGCATCTAAACTTTTTCCTTGAATGCCAAAGAAAACTAGTGTCCCTTTTTTTATCCAACCTACATCTATATTATCAACTTCCATCTTTTATTGTCAGACTCTGTTTTAAAGACAGGCTATCCTGGTGAGACTTAACGTTTGTATGTAAGACACACTTTGATCTGTACCCTGATGAGTGAACATTCTCCTTTGCTGCTAACCCAACTAATGAAGGGATAAAATTAGCTTTTCTCCCCTGCACTCTCTTTACCACAAAAAACCCATGCACTAATCAGCTGTCCTCACTAATCAGTCATCTGGCTAATGACCTTTTGCCTCGAAACACTAACATTTCTGAATGAAGGAGTGTGGGGGGAGGAGTGTGGCAAGACCCTCAGTGGTCCTTTTTAAGGGGTCTTAAGTCTCCCATCTGGTATGAGAAACTGAAAGGTTAAATGGCAAGCACACACCCTGACTAGATGATAAATCTATAATCAAAAGGCACAGACCGACACCTCAAGATGTGCTTCATTAAAACACAGCTAAGTGATTTTCTCCCTCCTCTTTAAAAAACTAGAAACAGATGAAAAATTTGCTTGAAACTCCCCCATACTCTGCCTGTGGAGAAATCTGTTTGCACATCTGCGTCAAAGCGTCACTTGATTTTTTACTTTTTAGTATCAATGCCTGATGAGGAATTCCAAGGCTGAAACTCATTCATGTTCTCTCACTCTCTAGCTATATATTGCATCTGGGAGCAAAGCAGATGATCATGCCTGCAGCCTTATTTCAGCTGCTTGTGATACTGGTGATAAAAGATAAGACCACAAAGAATACTTGTCTAATTTTGCAAAATAGTTCATCACCCTGCTCCTTCTCTTAACATTTCTTCCTCCCCAACCCATCACCACACCCAAATTCTACTTTATCTGTAACAAAATGCAACTAGCAGCAACAGTTGGGCTGTTCTTCTTTGCAAAGGCTCCTGTGTGAGCCTCAGGGAAACGAGTGCTGTAACAGCAGGAGGTATCAAAACTCCATTAATTTCAATGGGATTTCTGGGGGGCTGTGCTTCTTGTTAACTTTAAGGGCATGCAGTTAACTGCTCTGGGGGACAGTTCCTTCTCTTTCTGACTCCCAGCTCCCCGCTCCTGCCAAGTTTCTCAATAAACAGAAGAGTGTTTTTAAAAGTCTTATTCATGCAATCCTTCTCAAAACCATGTTGAATGCTATGGAAGGTGACTGTCCTGACTTTGCTTCCTAAAAATCAACTTGAATTAAATACTTACGGTAAGGAGGATCCATATAGCCGTTCCTGGGGTCCATGGCAAAGACTGTCCCACGGTAAGGTACGGATGGTTCAGGAAGGTGGGGTATAGATCCATGTATCTCCTTCTTGATTAGTGAGGCCCTTTCCTCGCTGGATGTCGAAGGCTCCTCGCTGATTTTACTGAGGCCTTGCCCGCCCTGTGGCTGCATTGTGATTGCGTTTCTTCTCTCTCTGTGATACGTCTGCCCAGGACTTTCATCCTCTAGGGAGGGGGGAAAAGAGAGAGACAGAGGTTTGGGAGGGGGAAGAGAAATTTTAAGCTCAGCTGCTGCAAGCGATCAAAGTTTTTAAAGTTTCCTCTTCCGCTGAGCACGATCTGCGCCACAATGTAAGTTCACAGGACCAGAGACACATGTGTGGTTATGAAAGATGTCCCTGGATGCAGGTTGGAGGAGGAGGGAGAGGGGAACGCAAGCCACTCAGTGCGAGTGGCAGTTGTGCAGTAGATCATCATCACCCCGTTCGCTGATGCATTTACTAGAGGGGCCATTAATCGTGCAGAAATGGACACTGGCTTGCTATTTTCTTTCCTCTGGGACAAGAAGGCTTGGAAGTTTTGGCTGCTTGACCGGGAGGAAAAAAACAATTTGTCACGAATCACAAAAAGATGAACTCTGCTAGCAGAAACTAAATCAAGTCTAGCCACCCACTGGTGCTTTGTATTGGCTAGCATGCTCCTTTATGCCTCCACAGATGAACTGCTGATAAGAGAAAGGCTCCTCGCCGTTAAACGGAGATCTCAGTTATTAAAATTAAGCCACAAAGGGCCCCTAAAAGACCTGGAGCCTCTGGTAATTACACAGAGCATACCTGGGTGCAGAGAAGTACAACAGTCTGAACCAAAAGTTTAAAATGTTATCTATAGATCTGTTGCGTGTACACAACATGAACAGCATAGTCTATCTGAATCATCAAATGCACACATCTATTTGACATTTTAAACTTTTAGCTCTAATAACTGCACCCCAAATGCCCTAGAATAGCCCCTCAGGGAATGACAGAATCATGATAAGGAAGAGCAGGAGGAAGAGTGATTGCCCAGACCTTCAGAGGTGTATGTATTTCAATGGAACTACAAATCTATTTGAGTGGTTGTCTTGATTCTTATGAGTGGTTTAGGATATTTTAATATACAATTATTAGTAGAATGTCAAAATGATTATGTACTTGAAAAAAGGCTCAGTCCAAGGTGTAGTTGTTCTTTCTCTTAGAAATACATTCTCTTAGAAATACATTCTTCAATACAACACATTTACCAATTTAGAAAATGTTAAGAAGCAGGAAGAACTGCATTATGATTGTTCACTTAGCCATAAAAATCCACACTACAAAACTCAAGAGGGAGAAAAGAAAGAAATGTGAAGGGGAAGAGATTTATCTGCTGACTTGTACAACAACAGAAATTCCTGAGCACAACACAGACTTCTTAACTGTGTCTCTAAGGAATCGGCTGAGGCAGCTGTTTTAGCTCATTCACCTGAATAAGCAAGCAGGATGCACCTTTAAAACACAATGGCCTCTCTCTCACCTGACCTGTTCCTGAAGTGTCCCGTGAGCCAGTCTATGGACAACCAGCCACTCCATATACGAAGAGCGTTCTCTGGGATAAAACCAGGTGCCTGCAGCATCCCAGGAGATGTCACCAGCCCAGTCCATGAAATTCACAACATAAAGGCTCTGAACTGACATGGGGGTGGGGGCCCACGGAGGATTCTCTCAGATGGGACAAATGAAATGTGCATGCATTTAAATGAAAACAAGAATTGCTTCCATACCTGAGACAAGAAACCTGCCTGTCACAGTGCTTTCCAACCACCCACAGCACATCTCAGAGCAAAGTTTAAGGAAAGAGGATTAATGCAAGTGGGCAGCCATCATTTCTGTAAAACACTGTCCTGACCTGCAAAAGCTGTTTTCTAAAGTATTTCTGATGGTTCTGAATACTTTTTGTATCAACCCCAAGGAGCGGAGTTCAAATAATAGTTTTGGATGTTTTAGTCTAAGATGTTTTAGACACATAACTAAAATGAAAAGTGTGAACACAACAAATACATTTGCAAACATGTGCTGCCATACAGATACACTCAGGGAGCTGTGATAAGCTGCAGCTTCTGGGTGAGAGAACAACCTGTGGCAAAGCTGTGTTTAACTCTCTGTCGTGCATGAAATGCCCCGACTCCCATTTATTTGTTCTGAATGGGTAAAATCAATCAAAGGAGGCCTGTAAATAAATTCAAAGTATGTGTAATAGCCAAAACTTCCAAACACAAAGTCCTCATATTGGAAGATTAAAGTATGCACACAAGCAAAAATAATGTTTCTGGCATACTGAGGAAACCAAATTGCCTAACGACATTTAGGCATCTCGTGTTTGGGAAAGAAAAAGGAGAGAAAGAGAAGTTGGAGAGAACTATGGGGTGGTTTTGTATCAACTGCACACTTTTACAACAACCTCGCAATCATGCTAAATACACTGCTGCAAAATGAATCAGGAAGTCACTTTTGTATAGGCTAATTCTGCATTACTTTAAATATTATAATGTAAAATTCTTAAAATTTATTTCAAATTTGTTCCATGTTGGGAGTAGCAACGGAAAGGATCTGTGACAAGTCCATTAAGTATTGCAACGTAGCTTAAGATGCTTGCAAACTTCATATTATAATACAAATTCAAGTTTCTTTTAAATTCCACTAGTTTTAAAGAAGACGGAACTCTGTATTTCACAGCATTTTGGGAAAGCCAGCCCTGGAGAGTAAAGCAAAATCCCATGGTTTCCCCTGCTATTTTGCTTCACTATGCACAGGTATTTGTTGCATATTCTTGATTGACATTTTGTAATCTACTTTACAGTTAAATTAGTTGTGAATAGTGCAATTGCACTGAAATATCCAAAAACACACTTGGAAACGAAACAGGTAGCTCTAACCCTGAACACTTTGCTTCCAGTAAAACCTTTTATAATTATATTCTCTTGCTGCCTACTGCAATCTTTTGAAGGTGCAGTGCAAACCCTATCTGTTAAAAGTATATCCCATTATTGTTTTGCTTCCAGCCACTTTATATAGACACATTTAGGCTGGAACACAAGATAAACAATCTGTGTGTTTAATTTACAAGTGTGAGAAATACTAGGATGTTTAGATATTAGATGTGATTAGGTCCAGTGCTGTTTCCTTAACAATGTAAAACATTGGGTCATAACTTGGCACTGATTTCATCTTGCCTGTAAGGCTGTGATCTAACACTTCCTTGGGAGTAAAGTCCAGCAGTGGATTTACTGTCAAATTAATCTGCTTGCAGATGGAGTGAAATTACACTGTACATTAAATATGCCACCACAAAATACCATATGTGAGGGAGTTCAGCTTGTTTTGTTCTGTCCCTCACAATATATTCAGGTGTTAAGTCACTTCTTAACTGTAATGGTTTTTAAAAAAGATGAGCCCACTTTATGGATGAAACCTGAAGCCTTTACTATGTTGGTAAAAAAAAGAGCAAAATATATTTGATTTTAACAAAAATATGGTATTCTGTCAATAATACTTTTCTTTCACAAAAGTAACACCACTTACTGGTGATGCACAGACAGCTACCAGCCCAAATCACCTCTGCTCCCCCCTGCCCTCCTTTTGTGTAACACAACATTTTTGTATTAATGAGAAATTCCAACGAACAAACCGTTCGTTAAGAGTTTACTTCATGCCCTGCACTGCAAAGTTCCTTTTCAATGAGGGCAGATGAAAAACTTGACAGTACACACACTCCAGAATACAAATAGCCAAGTGGTTTGAAATTGCACTCTCTATACGCTGAAAGGAAAAACTTTCCGTGCAATAATTCTGCATGCTCTTATAACCACGGTAAAACCACTTCAGCAAGCCAAAAGGTGAAAGCTGTCTAATCTTGTTCTATTTCAGCTGAATTGTTCAATAAAATTTAAGAGTCAGTGCAGACAAGCTGCGCCAGGCCAAATTATTGACAGAAACAGACAGTCCACCATGGCAACAAGTGGAGGTCTATAACAAAAATGTAAGCAAACAAGCCACTTCTTCGGCAGCATCTGCCAATCGAGACTTGAAGCCAAAAACACAAAACTGTTACTGCTTGCTTTTTCCTGTGTTTAAGATGTTGTGTAGTCTGCCATCAAAAGACAAAAGTCTATTTTGCTTCCCCACCCCCAAAAGAGAAGTTGCAACAGGCCAAATACCACCAGAATGTCAAAGGGCCAGATTCATTTAAGTTACAGGGTGGGTTTTTTTGTATTTGTAAACGCAGCATTATTTCACATATTTCTTCATGTTTATTCTAGGCTAGGACAAGAGAAATAATACAGCGATAACTTCAGTTTTATACCACTTTCCATCATTCCACTTGTACTCCCCTTCTGTTTCCAGGGATCAATCCAGGACGCTGTTTAAAATACCAGGGGTGTCCCATAGCATATATATTTGACAGGGACTTTTTTCTATACCTGCAGGCTGGATTAAGAGAAGAGCACATGCAGAGTGTTTTTGCCACATCAACTCCCCTGAACATGAGGCAAAGCTAACATATCAAGTGAGCTAGAAACTTCGCAGTTTGAAGTGTTTGTTCTTTCAAGGAATATATTAAATGTATCATTTGTGTAAATTATATACAGCTGTTCAGACAGACCAAGAATTGGAGAATTTTACCAGCAGAGATACTCATCGCCAGAGCTATGCCTGCCCAACCCCCTCGAAAGTCTAAATTTTGCTTATCCCACTTACAAGAGAAGGGAAGCAGAGACACGTTTATGCACTAAAGTCAGCTTCTCCAATAAACTTTTCTGCTTCTTTAAAACATCATGGAAAACCCAATTTCAAACAACGAAAACTTCCTCATTTCCCCAAGGCACAGATTAAAAAATAAGTTCAAGAAGGTGTCTCAAGTTATTTGGCTGGGAGGGGATGCCCCAAAGTTCAAGTCAAATGAACAAGCCATTTCCTAAGCCTTAGAGTACAGGATAATATATTTATTCACATTATTGCATTGCAGGCACTTAAGGAGGCTGTTTTACCTGTAAAAACAGAAACAGACAAGGTACTTACAACTCAATCGAAAAGATCTTGGCTTGCTCTCTGGAACCTCTCATCTTGACTGAAATTCTCTAGCTACTGGTGTGTGGACATTCCTCTCTCCTCACTTTTCCCCTCTTCTTCTCCCCCCTTGCCTCCCTCTCTCTCTCCCTCAGTCTCCCACCCTCTCTCTCAGAGGCAGCGCTTCTCCCATTAGAGGAATTAAAATTGGTTGGTGCCATGCTAAATTTAACAAGCTCATTAGTATTCTTCCTGTGTGCTTGGTAGTGAACTCTCCCTATTCAAGCTGCTCTCTCAAGCTGAGGGGTCAGGCGGCTAATCATTAAATCAAACTAATGTCACCCTATCACAATCAGCCCTAAGAGAAGGAGGGTTTATTATTTCAGTTTATGCTAAATAAACGGTTTTACAAACGGTCTTCGAGCAAGGTCAACAGCATCTTCAATTACAAGGCAAACTTAACAAGAGTTGCTATAAACCAAAGTGCTCCGTATTGACTTAAGCGCGATCCCTGCTCCGCAGATTGCCACCGGCAGGCTTGTACAGGAATGCATATTGTAAATTTCTTCTTCATCATCATCTTCTTAAGGAAAGGGTAATCTTTTCTTTTGCCAGAATTGGTGACTTGCGTAGAGACTGCTCATTCACCTCTCCCCATCCAGCTTGCTGCTCAGCTCAATTCACCCCACACAAAGGCTGAAGACCAGACCTCAATGGACCGAGTGAAACATGTTCAAAACTAGGCTCTCTATTGTGACTGAATTTCTTAACATCTTTTCAAAAAGCGGAGAATGCCTTGAGGCTAAAGGAAGAAACAGGCTAATGGTGAATTGGGAATACTGAGCAAATTTCAGAGCCCTTTCCTCCTAGCTTTTGAGGTTGAAAGCAAGCTCTATCCTTTCAAGTTTCAAAGTCCTTTTTCCTCCCGCAGTGTCACAGAAGGATTTGAAAAGAAGGTAATTGTGCTCACAGTCTCCCTGATCAGAGCTTACGTCCTATTTCTGGTATTTCGGAATACTTCTCGCAATAATGGTGCATATAGCTCAATCCCTTAACCGGCCTGCACTCAGCAATTGCTCATTAAATGAACAATTGCTGGTATAAAATGCCTTTTATGTTCAAGGTCTGGATATAAGATAAGCATTCTAGTTCTCTAAATTTAGTTTACTAAGGAAACTCACCATCATTAAATTATCCAAATGAAGGCAGAATAGCAGTCTCTCCTAGCAAAGTAGCACTTATGAGCGATGTTCATCCTTGCCTCCCCCGCCCCCAAAGACTTCAGTGCTAAAATGCTTAATAGAATAATATACAACTAATGGGGAATAATTTTCCTGCATGTAAGAAGAGGTCTACATTTTGGAGACCAGGTACTTCACTTTTGAATTATGTAATAGAGCCATAGACCCATTGACTGTGTGTCTGGCTTCCCATGTACTCTGATGACTCATTTTTGTCCCTTCTAAGAGTTTGCTGAAACTGACTGTAACTTTTCTTTCTGGTAGCAAAACGGACCTGTAGACCTTATAAACAAACTCTAGAGTGATTAGTGCCCCCTATCTTATACATGGAAATAAGATCTGTTGAAATCAATGGGGCTTATTTTCCAAGCAAGCATGCAAATGATCTGGCTGTAAAATTTGGTTTACTGTAAGAAGCAAAGTTTCTAGGAAGGCTTCTTCATGAATGTTTACCTTTTATGAAGATATTCTTAAACCAAGCGCTTTCAGAATATAGACACAAGAAGGCATTCACAAACCAGATTCCCAGCCCATCATGAGCACATGAATCAAAATTATCACAGTGGGTTAGATAGCAAACATTGAACTTTATTTATATGAGGTGCTTGAGTATTGTACAAACATTTTGCACCTTACAGCCAGTCTATACTATCTGAACGAACAATATTAGAATGTATAGACGCATATTCTTCCTTGTAATGGATTTTCAACTTATCAGTAATTTCTAATACTTTTTTGGCACTCTGTGGATTGTAAATACACAATGCCTTCACTATCTTTTATTTTCACACCTTGATAATTCTAGGGGTGGGGAGCTTATATTTTGCTTTTCTTTCCCAGAACAGTTTTAAATAGTTGTGACTATGAAAGAAAGAAAAATAGGGGGAAATGTAGACTAAGAAACAAATGGGAGACATTCAGGCACTGAACCTGATCCTCATACTGACTGCTATATGAGAACAGGGAATGATAGATATTCTTGCTGAATTTCAAGGAACAAGTTACATGTATACTAGCTTATAATCATAAATTCTCATAAGTGAGCAGAAACATGGCCACTGATGACAACAGTGTCGGGGTGCAAATTAACATTATGTAGAGGAAAGGTCCCCAAACTGAGTTAGAAACGTTTTATTGGATAATATATCCCCTAAATTTAATAGTCTCATGTACTGAACACACTGCATTTCCAGTTGTGCTCATTCTTTAATTTCACAAGTGTACAAAGAGGCTGAAATACTCTCTTACAATTGAACTCCCTTCTAGATCACATCTGCAACGCCTCCTCAATTTCTATCTTCAAATCTTTTTTTAAAGCCTATCTTTTTTCCGTGTAGCTTTTCCATAAGCTCCTTTTCTCCCAAGATTATCCAGCCCTTTAGGAGTCTTTACTGCAATTATAAATGTAACCTGTTTCTTTCATTCGGTGATACTCTCTCTACCAAAACCTAGGTTGTCAGTCCCTTTCTGGCAAGACCCTTTCAAGATGTATTGTTTGTACAACACCAGGCACATCGCCAGGCCATTCAAAATAAATAAATCATAATACTTCATAGCAGAATGATTCTCAAGGGAAAGATTTGTGAGAATGTGTGATTGTTTTGTAGGTGAGTGGATGTGTAACAGAGAGAGAGGGAGGGAGGGAGGGAGAGAATATGTGGGCATGGTCTCAGGTATCCCCCCTTGTGAGGAACACCCCACATTCAGAAAAAGGTTCATGTTCATACGTGTTCAAACATGCAGTAAACTTCTGATCACATCCACTCACTCCTAGTCTCTATTAGTCTAAATGGCATACATATGGGTATTTTCTCAATGTGCACAATATTCAAACATTATTATGAGCTCACAGAGGTAGAGGGGATGGGTAGGGGCAGAGAGTGCAGTCCTATTACCTTTAGATGTGTCCCAGTTTATCTTGTGTGTAAATGGACCTGGGGTTTCCTACCACTTCTCCTGGGCTTAATGGATGCATGCCTTCTCACAGTGCATAGTTCCCTAAATTTGCTCCCACGTGGAGTGCACAGGTCAAGTGGAATATGCCTCACAATGTGTGTGTGCACTATTGCTGCTATTCAAGTTTGGGTTTGTTTTTTAAAGTTCAAATACACACAGCATGATCAAGCTGAAAATTTCTGAACTTAGTGCTCAACTGTTAAAAGATATTCTGAGAATTATGGGCCCTGAGAGAGCTTCACTACAAGGAACGGTGACATAGTAATCTTCAGACAGATTTTGAGTAGAATTAAAGGCAGCAAAGTAAATATGCAATCTAATGCTCAAGCCCCACTGAAACTAGCAGGAGCTCCACAAGAGAGCATACCCCTTGTCTATTCATAAGAAGACGGGCTTCTTGTGCCAAAGGTCTTAGTTTTTTGTTTTGTTTATTTATTTCTATATGAAACCTGTATACCGTGCTTCATCTACAGATCATGGGGCCATCCTTACCTGCACCACAGCACCAAAACTTGACAAAGTTTGGATGACTGAAGAACTTTACTTTAAATCAATTATCTTCTAGAGCTGCAAAGCTTAACATATTTATTTAATGCTTATTAGGTGTTGTATTAAAAAAATATTCCAGGCATCATATTGGATTTAAAGCCACAATAATACAATAAAAATCTGCAATAAGACCAAAAAATCCAATCAAGCATAAATACCCCAATTACAAAACCACAAGCAAAATACAATATAAATCACAGGACCTAAAAAGAAATAAAAGCAACCATCAAAATGCAGGAACTAAAACCACCAACCGTACCACAGGGAGTGAAGCATGATCTTAAAAGGCCTGGGGGAATACGGAAGTCTTTCTGGTGTTAGGCTAAGATACATTGCATAGCCTGGGGTGTGAGAGGAGACCCCCAAAAAGGTCCTCTCTTGCATTTGCAGAAGGGCCTCCATAGGGGACTTTAAATTATGGGCAAGTACATCTGGGAGCAGATGTTCCACCAGGTAGCAAATCCCAAGCCAGGTAGGATTTTATAGATCAAAATCAGTGCTGGAAATGAATTGAAAGCCAGTGAAGGTGAGAAATGATTAGCATGATGTATTCCTAATGCTTTGTTAACACTCCACTAGCCCACACTACTGTATTTTGTACCTGCTAAAGTTTCTGGACCATCTTCAAATGCAGCCTCATGTACAATGCAGTCCAATAATTCAAATGGGAGGACATCAAATATGGATCACCAGCCGTATTATCCACAGAGGTGCCAGATCTGCTTGTATGAACCCATATCTTACATGTATGTATTTGGAAAGTGCTAATTTGAGGGCTATGGCGACACTTCTTCTGAGTAGGGATGGAGTGGAATTCTCTTTGCTTCACATTTTAAATACAAAACTACCTAAGTGGCACATTTCAAAATAACACACAAGCCACAAAATACAGCTATCCTTCAACTCACACTACTCTGAATTTTGTGGTCCACTTCTTCAATCAAATATTGTGTACAAAATGAATATATCTGGTGAAAGTGTACACAAAAATGCATGTATTAGTGAAAATAGCATAGAAAAACAAAAAACTGGATTTGAAAGAAAAAAAATCTCAAAAACGAGAGGACGCATAAAACGGAAGTTGAAAAGGGAAGAGGGTTAACTCTCTCCAGGATGATTGGGGATTATTCAAAACTACAATAGTAGAAGCTTAGCAGTAATGTATACCATTAAAAGTTTCCACAAAGGCCACTAGGATACCAGCATGCTTAATGAGCAGAGTCAAGTAAGAAGTTAGAAGCAAGAAGAGTTCCTTCTGCAAACGAAAGTCTTGCCCAAATGAAACAAAAAAGAGGGCCAAAAAGTGGCAAAAACAAAGTAAAGTAGACAATAAGAGAGGAAAAGAATTGATCAACATATCATGAAAAACATTAATACCAACAAAATGGTGTTCAAACACATTAGAAGCAGGGAACTAGCAATGGAGACAGACCTCTGGGCAAAAAGGAGTCAAAGGTGAGATAAGGGAAGAAAAACTGAGATTGCAGAGAAGATGAATTCTTTGAATTTGTCTTCACTTAGAAGAATGTAATGCAGATCCCTATGCATGAATATTACAGGAAGAGAGTCTGAGGAACTGAGGCAAAGAAAGGTGACAAAAGATGATGATATTCTAGGCCTTGCTGACAAAAGACGATATTCTAGGCCTTGCATCCACCTCAGAGATGCTAAGGAATTCAAATGTGAAATTGCTGATCTCCTAAGAAAAACGTGTAACATGTCACAAAGATCAGTTTTCATACCTGAAGACCAGGAAATGGACAATGTAACACCAGTTTTTAAAAATGGGATCTAAGGGCATCTAGGAAAGTACAGGCCAGGAAGCTTAATGCCTACTCTGGGAAAACCAAGCAGCTTTATTGAAGGCATTACCCAGCATGCAAAATAATAAGAGGCTGAAGAAGAACCAGCGTGGCTTCAAGAAAGGCAAGTCTCTCAAAACAACCTTTTAGAGTTATTTGAAAGTGTCAACAAGCATGTGGAGAGGGATAATCCAGAATGTGTTGCATACTTTCAAAAAGCTTTTGATAAGGTCCCTCACCAAAGGCTCTAGAGTAAACTTAGAAGCTACGGGATAAGGGGACAAGCCTTACACACTACAGGGTGTGTAGACTAGGAGTAAACTGTTCGCCAAGTGAGTGCCCCAAGGGCTGTATTAGGACTGAAGCTTTTAACGTTTTCAAAATTATTTGAGCTGCAGGGAGAGTAGTGAAGTGCCAAAGTTTTCTGGTGATATCAAATTGTTCAGGATGGCAAAAAGCAAAAGGGGATTTGAACAGAGTTCCAAAAGGATCTATCCAGAGAGAGTATAAGGACATTAAAATGGCAAATGCATTTCAATGTATGCAAATGAAAAGTTATGTACACTGGAGCAATTGAAAATAAAACGGTCAATATTATAAAGCCATTAAACAAATTGATGGTGTGAACACACTTGGAATATTGTGTTCAGTTCTGGTGGCAATACCATAAAAGGGGTATTGTGAGGGTGGAAAGGTTTCAGAAACAGGCAGCAAAAATGATCAATGGGATGGACCAACACTCATGAGCAAAAGTTACAGCATTTAAGGATTTTCACTTTAGGAAAAACTTGTTGGCAGTGATAGCAGTGTGTAAAACTATGCATGTGCAGAGAAGAGGAAACTCATGTTCTATGTGTTCATAATGGAACTGGAGGGTCAAATTCCTAAAAGCTAGTGAAAGGTTGGACTCTCTTCAATTAAAACCTCAACTCTGGATTTGAGACCATAATTCAAGTTATTTTGTATATGACATAGTGGACCCTTTACAAGGTTACAATATTTGGTGTATTATAATTTAGGAAAGAACTGGGGAGGGGAGAACATGACAGAGATATATACATTATGCATTAATATTGAGAAAGTGGACAGAGAAAAGTGCTTCTCATACCAATATCCAATCATCCAATAAGCAGCTCAATATTGGAAGATTCAGGACAGACAAAAGTAAGTATTTATCCACACAGTGCCTAGTGAAACTATGGAATTTGTTGCCACAATGTGATGGTCACAGGGTTAGAGGCTCAGATATATAAACTAGGCACCAAATGGCTCCTTAAACCAGGGTTACAGGCGCCAAAACGAAAGGCCCAGATGCCATTTGGGAGCCAGACGACTTTTTGGTTCCTGAAATTCATTCTGATTGTACAGATAAAATATAGTGGATAGAATTCTACATGTTGTGTGTGAAAACAGTCCAGATGATCCCCGGGCATGCACCTCCAGATGGTGGAGACGTCAGGCACCATCCTGGCACCTGGGCATCTTCACTTGGTCGACAGCCAGATGCGAAATGCACCTGGCAAATTTCAAACATTGGATGGTCACCAGATTAGATAGATGTAAAAGGACAATAGACAAATTCAGGGCAGAATAAGGTTATCAATGGCTAGTAGTCATGATGGTTGTCTTGTATCTCCAGTATGAGAGGCAACACACTTCTAAATAACAAATGCAGGAAAACATGATTGGGGAGAGTAAACCTGCTCTGTAGAATGGGCTCAGAAAGTATAGAACCTGTTTTAAACCAACTCAAGGAGGCTTAACTCAGCCATCGTCTAGAAAACCATGTCAGAAGAGGGGCAATCAGAGATGACTGGACGTGTACTCATCAAGTCCAGAGAAGCTGTGGAATAGAAAAACACGTCCCCTTTTACACCTTGAGGTTATCCACCTGGAGTTTGTGTCCTGTTATTTCACTGTAGGCACTGGATGAGTCACAGAATTCATCAGCCTTTCTTTAACACAGAGCCAATGAGCAGGAGGCATATTAACCATCTTTGGTAGTCTAGTCTCAAATAGAACCAGAGGGAGGAAAAGGTAATCAATAGTCAAAAGGGTAATCAAAGTTTAACAAGGTGAGTTCTGCTGGATCAGTCCAAAGACCCAACAATTCAAGTATCCTGCTCACACAATGGTCACACACAGATGCCTAAGGCAAGCCCACAGCAGGACACGAGCACAAGTCCACTCTCCCCACTCATGCTCCGAACAACTGGTATTCAGAAGTGGAATTCCTCAAATACTGGAAACTGTACATTGTGTCAAGTAACCACTGATGGATTAAAAATCCAAAAGGTTCTCAACAGCAATTATTTGATGAACAATGAAAGGAATTAAGAGTGGAGATGCATAAAATACAAAATTTAGGTGCTTTGGACAAGGCTGAGGCTGGAAATACATAGCCTTTGGGAAGGAATGCAAATGGTGATTTGCCAGACCAGGAGAGGGAAATGCTACAGTTGGAGTTGACAGATAATAATAATAATAATAATAATAATAATAATAATAATAATAATTTATTTATACCCCAGCCACTCTGGGCGGCTTCCAACAAAATATTAAAATACAATAGTCTATTAAACATTAAAAGCTTCCCTAAACAGGGGCTGCCTTCAGATGTCGTCTAAAAGTCTGGTAGTTGTGAAGTCGAGAGGACCTCTGCGCCAGAAAGTGTGAAACAGCTAGGTGCTGGAGCCGTGATGCTTGGGGTGGGGGGAATACATCAGTGGAGAGATTGGGAAGTGTCCTGGGCTGGTAGAGATGGAGTTGAGAAGGAAAGGATTCTGCATGCAATTTGGATTGAGTTTAGAATAAAAAAACTACTAAGCCTCTTGCAATACTTTTGGAAGAATGAATGAAAACCACATTTTTAAAATAATAAGGACAAAAAACCATGCCCAACAGGAGATGGGATTGGAAGATATGGATTTGGATGTGAATTAATGAGTATGCAATAAATGAATTATGGATTATTGTCTGAAAACATAACCACAGCAAAGAAACTCGAGTGAATAAAGAACAAGATGTTTCTTAATATCGGAAATAAAGTTATGATGTTGGACTGGAGGAAGACTATTGTTGACGTTTATCTATAATAAGAATTGGAGAAACTCTTTTGGACTTCTTGTCTTGACAGAAAATGAACTGGGAGAACACTGCCTAGCAGACGCAGGAACATCTGGATATTACTCTGGATTGAACAGTTGACTATTCTGAAGAACTCACAGACAGATAGTGGGAAGTCCTTTTTACTCATTTCTTTTTCTTCCTTTCTTTGTCTTTCTTTTGCTTTTTACCCCTTTATTATTTCCTTTAATATTCTTATCTCTTTGGTTTTGTTTTTTTCATTTTCCTTTTCCTTTCTGTTGTTTTTCTTTCTGTTCCATTTCTGTTCCTGCCCTGGTCTGGCCTTTTGAATTTTGTGTGGTCCTCTACTCGGGGTTAAAGGTAAAGGTAAAGGACCCCTGACAGTTAAGTCCAGTCACAAATGACTCTGGGGTTGCGGAGCTCATCTCGCTTTACTGGCCGAGGGAGCCGGCGTACAGCTTCCGGGTCATGTGGCCAGCAGGACTAAGCCGCTTCTGGCGAAACCAGAGCAGCGCACGGAAATGCCGTTTACCTTCCCTCCGGAGCGGTACCTATTTATCTACTTGCACTTTTTTGGTGTGCTTTCAAACTGCTAGGTTGGCAGGAGCTGGGACTGAGCAACAGGAGCTCACCCCGTCGCGGGGATTCAAACCGCCGACCTTCTGATCGGCAAGCCCTAGGCTCTGTGGTTTACACCACAGCGCCACCCGTGTTAACGTATAGATGAAGGTGATGAGGGGCAGGGAGAGAAGATCTCTCAAGGTGGGAGGATGGGAGAAGAAAGGGAAGCTTTCAGGTGAGAGCAGGGAGGGTTCACTTCTCTCAGTGTGGGACAAGATTCAGGTAGGTAGCCATGTTGGTCTGACGCAGCTGAAATAAATTAAAAAATTAAAAAATTGTCCAGTAGCACCTTAGAGACCAACTAAGTTTGTTCTGGGTATAAGCTTTTGTGTGCAGTCATACTTCTTGTGAAAGAAGACTTTGTATACCTTTTTCTCTCTCTTCTTTGGTTTAGTTTGGCTTTTTTGCAATGTATTATGAAAAGTCTTTAAGATCATATTTTAAAAGGTTTTTAAAAAACAATAAGATAGTTACGATTCTGATTAAGAATCGAAATGTGCTATGAGATTCCATCTATTAGTCAGTTGTTAGACTGTTAGTCACTGCTTATTCTGAGTGGGCTAATTAAGTCACATCAAACGAGCTACAATGAATTCCCAGGAAAGTTAAAAACAGCCTTTCTCATCCATCTAAATACTGTTTACTCCTATCTGTGGTAACAGACTCACTTTGCAAGGCAGATTTCTCTGGTGTGGTCCCATTGAGCCAAGACATTCACAAAATACAGCACTGATGTAAGCTTTCAAGATACCAAAGAGGATCTCCTAGTATTAAGGCATGTTGAATCTTTCAAATTCCAAAAATGAGGAGTGCTAAGTTGTAACATGACTTGGGAATTCAAAATATATTTTGGTTAAATTAGTATAATTCAGTTTTGCTTGGTAAGTGAAATGTGTGTTAAATTGCATAGAAACTATTAAAAATGTTTACCAAGTACTTGCAGTTATATTATATTTTAGTATTATTTTTATTATTTGTTTGTTATTTAGCATTACTTGACATTTTCAGAAGGTAAAATTCTTTGGTTTTCTGAAAGCAGTTTATGTGCTTCTTCTTCAAATCTAGACTTACCAAGCAAAATGTTATCCAATCACATTTTTACCACAGTGGGAAGCTCGGTATTTACTGTAACTTTTGCATTACCTTGAGCAGAAACAACAATTTTCAGGTGAAGCGGCTGAGGGGAAAGTCCATGTTTCACCTTTCCACCAATTTCAGAGAAACAAAAGGAGCCCATTAAACCTCAGATTAGCTCTACCACACCAACTTTTACAGGAGTTCATCCCACAAGTGGAAAACACCCAAGGGATTTAACATGTCCATGTGGTTGCAGGCCTTTAAATATTTACCCTAGCATTGTGGGATTAACCCATAGAAAAAGCCGTCCATGACACCACCAGCATATCATTTAAAGGGAGTCAAAATCCAATCTGAGCAGGCACAAAAAAGAAGCTTATGAACAAGACTCATGTGGATATATAATCCCTGCACATAAATAGTTACAACTGCAGATTACAGAAGGGGTGTCATAAAACCTTAGTAAGATTCCTGGCAACAATACAGAATTCACTTCTACCGAGCCTTTCAGCCCCGTGCAATCCTCACCTTTTGAGCAGGTATCAGATGTGAACTCAATCCCACCTCTTTTTACATCCCTTTGGCAATAATTGTCCTTAAAATGCAACAGAGGTCAAGGGTGTGTGGAAGTGGTGTTTTTTAATGCAGTCAAATTCTGAGTTTCTTGACAGATACAAACCACTGAAGAGATGGAGTGTGTGGGTTTTCTAATCATTTTAGTTTTCAGCATCCCTCTTACCAAATCTATAACTGGTTAAACAAGGGAGAATTTGAAAAGCAGTTCTGGAATGGGGTAGATGCTGACATGAAAACTGATAGTGCAAACACTTAGTACAGACAAAGATTTAGCACACAGACACCCCACAGGATCATACTCAAAAATCATACTCAAAGCCCAGAGAATTACAGGATACAGTCCTACCTGGAAGACATTTAACAAGTATGGAAAATAATAGCTTACAGAAATGAAGCTACTAGGTGAACCCAAACTTTTTATTGCTTCTGCATATGGTGTGGTCTTAAAATTTGGGTGCCACGCCAAACCAATTTTAATTGTAATAATAAAGGGTACTTAGCTCTAACCTGGTCCACCATAGCAAAGATGGGGGGTTGCTATGGACTTGTGCAGTACAGTCACCCACCCCCCTTAACTATGCTGTTGAACATAAATGTGGGTAAAAGGGTCAATATGGGTTTTCAAACAACAATGACATAATAAAGGTTGTTCAGCCTTATTTTTAATCACACTCATGTTTTATTAATTAAAGGTAATTTTGGTTGTTATAGCAATCTTTCAGGGTATTATGAGTCACAAAAATTATATGCAATGCACATCTGGGGATGAATGGGCTGACACACAGAGCTTGTAATTAGGGATAAAGCATGTAATCTCCTAGGAAAAAGTTTTTGAAGAAGTTGAATTATAGCTTTAACTTTCAGTCTGAACGCATTTCCTGTGAGGACGTCAGGCCAGAATTTTGATTCAGGGCTCATATGTTTCAGTAACGTGGCTTTTTGAATGGGGGGAGTAGGAGGAACACTTCTGTATGCAAATAAAGTTGTGATTTACTGGAATGTAACAGAAAGAGCGTACAAAAATAGAGCTATGCACCATATTAAAAACAGAAGAAGAAGAAGAGTTTGGATTTGATATCCCGCCTTTCACTCCCCTTCAGGAGTCTCAGAACGCTTGGATCACAACCAGGAGGATGATGGAAGTGGGAAATAAAATGAGGGAAAGGGGGCTGTGTTGAGCTCTATGGGGATCCCACCACTTACAAACACTGCCCTGCCCTACAGGAGCAGATCATGCTCACAGGGGCGATTACCACCAGGCGCACCTTCTATTCAGCCTGACTGTCATATCTTGTCAGGGTGTCCATCAACCTTTTCAGCGCTGCTTAGAAATGCTAGGGCAGCGGTTCTCAAAGGGTGTGGTGCGCCATCCTGACGTGGCAGGAGAGGGTGGCAAGTGTGGCAGGAAGGTTCAAGGACCATCAATATAATGTTTTGGTAAGGATTCGTGTTCTTATGTAGCTGCCTTGTTTTATACTTTCTGGCTGCCCAATGACCATATTATAAAGTAGTTGAGTTCTGTGTCATAAATCAAGCACTGCTAAGAGTTGTTTCCCTTTGTTTTCTTATCAATAAAAAAACTGGGAGTGATGCAAGCAGATTTTTATTCTGAAAGTGTGGCCTAGAGAAAAAAGTTTGAGAACCATTGTAATAGGGATTAAGTGGTATATAAATGTCATAAGGAAGGAAGGAAGGAAGGAAGGAAGGAAGGAAGGAAGGAAGGAAGGAAGGAAGGAAGGAAGGAAGGAATAACTTGCCATATTATGGTGTTCCCCAGTTCCCCAGTCTATGGCTGCAAGCAAAAAAAATATTTATCATTGCATAATTATATAATTCATATACGCCTTTTTCGAGTATATGATTTTCACCAGAACAATACTTTTTAAAGTCTAGATTGCACATCATTATGCTCATTAGCAGTAATAGCATTTGTATCAAGAATCTAAATATGTGCCCCCCAAACTGAAAAGAACTCAAGTTTTCAAAACAAAAGAAGGTTCGATTTGATTCTTGACTGTTGCTTCACCATGAAATCTCCAGCATTTCTTGCCAATCTGACTTCCTGTGTCTGGTTTCTAGATTCTCTTTTTTAAAAAAAGGTTAGGTGGAGACATTACCATCTCAATTTCATTTCATATTTCTAACAGTTGATTATTGCAAGGTGCAACTATGGTATACACACACACCCCCCGAGACTTTATTACAAAGTTAAAATAACAATCCAGCAAGAAATATGAAATAAAATAAATAAGGGACTTCCGGTCAGCGCCGGCGCTTAATGGCGGATCTCAACCGGAGCTCCGGGAGAGATCTGCTTCGTGGGTTCGGGTCCTGTCAGCTACGGCGAAGCGGGGACCCTTAAAAATCACAGGCGCGTTGCCTGTGAACTGGAGACTCGGCGGGCACCTTTGCGCCCCCCCGACGCTGCGAAATAGCCTTTTTAAAGGCTCCGGAGGAGCGGAGGGGTCTTGGAGCGGTGCTGAGAGTCGTCTTCACCCAGCCTGCGAAGCGAAGCCGCGTCGCCATTAGCGGAGAGCGCTGACTTCTTCCCGGGAAATTGGATTAAAAGAACAACTATCCGTGAGTAGGATTGACTGCTAAAATATAATTGGACACTAAAAGCAAAGAAATTGGGCACCGAGACGGACAAGCATTAAAAAGGAAGTCTGCTTTCCGTTCTGTAGCAAGATCAAAGCGAAAGGCACTCTAGCTGTAACTGCTTGAGAGGAAATTTGCGGGATTTAAGAAATCCACCACCAAAGCAAAGAACTCCCCCCCCCGAAGGCAGGAGGAGGGGGAAGAAGATTTTAAAAGTGTTTCCCTGCCAATTTAAAAGAATTGGATTAAGTATCGCTGCTCTTTAACCTGGGATCGGACTGCCGGAGAAAAGGAACCGGCTAAGGACTGTTGCCATAAGAGGCTAAAAAATATCTTAAATTGGCTTTGGTTACTTTCAATTTGAAACACTGTTTCTGTGGCATTACAAAGTTACTTACAGGACACTATTGACTGGGATCCCCTTGAAAAAGGAAAGAAAAATTGAAAGGGACTATGAAACTTTTATTCCTTCTTTTTTGAAGAGTGTGGGATTACTTTGAGAAGTATAGAACTGACTCTACGCCCCCTAGAGGATCTACAAATTGTTTCAGCAACAAGTGGAGTTTAAAATTTGAGAACTTTGTTTGTGAGTTTCAAAGTCTGGGAATGACCTTGACTAAAAGACTTTGTTATGGCAGATGGTAAAGAGAAAGGGGAGTTACAAGAAACAACCTTGAGATCTGGCAGACAATACAAAATTGACACTTACATGCAAAGAAGGGCTTCTGTAACAGGAGCCTCTGGAACTATAGTGGCTGCAAAGCCAAAAGCGAAAGCAATGTCTACAGAAGAATCATTTGCCAAGGTATTGGAGAAGATAAATGACTCTTTGGAGGAACTAAAAAAGCAAGGTGCGGAGACTAAATTTCAAGTTGCCGAAACTAAAGTACAAGTTGCTGAAACAAATAAAAAAATTGAAGAAATCTCTGGGAAAATTGACCTAAATACTAAAAGTATAACTGACCTAGGGAATAAAGTGAACTCAAATGCAGAAGCAATTGGGAAATTATTGGAAGATTCATCTACAACACGAAAGATAGCCGAGGAAGCTAAGGAAATTGCAACTGCTGCGGAGGAAAAATTTCCACCAGTTTACAAGAAATTGGATGAATATGAACTGGCACTCTCTATGCAGGATATGCAACGCAAGGAGAGGAACCTGAGGATCAGACTTGTGCCCGAAAAGGAAGGAGAGAACTTGGTGGATGATTTGACAAAAGAATTTTCTGACTTTTGGAAGCAGGAGCTGAAGAAAGAAGATTTTAAGATAGAAAGTGCATTTAGATTGGGAATAAGACAGAAGAGAAATCGACCCAGAGATTGTCTTATTACCTTAAGATCAAAGGAGGAGCGAGATAAAATATTGAACCTGCACTACCAAACAGCCCTTCGAATTGAAGACTTTTTTATTGAGATCTTTAAAGACATCCCTAAGAGTATCTTGGACGCAAGAGGACATTATAAAGACCTGGTGACACTGCTGAAGAAGAACTACATACCATTCAGGTGGGAATTTCCCCAAGGCTTGTCTTTTAAATATAAGGGAAAGAAGAGAAGAATAAAGACTGTAAGTGATAAAGACAAGTTCTTGGGAGAACACGAAGAAGACCTACAGAAAGAGACATTTCCAGGACAAGGGCATCCATCACTGGATACGAACACGGTACCACCGACAGACGAGGAACAAAAACAGGGAGCTGTAGGAGGAAGGAGTAAATAATCCCATCATGGCTCTGCAACTTCTAACCTGGAATTGTAATGGCTTAAATATTCCCAGGAAGAGAAAAAATATATTTCATGCCTTAAAGAAAGACCAATTGGACTTGATTTGCCTACAAGAGACCCACGTGACAAGAGCACACAGAAAAATATTAATAAATAAAAGACTGGGACAGGAATTTATATCTTCAGACAGAGTAAAAAAGAGAGGAGTGGTGATCTATGCAAAAGAAAAATTGCAACCGAAACAAATTTTTAAAGATGATCAAGGAAGATATTTGGCAATTGAAATTCAATCTCAAGGAGAGAAGTATTTGATAGTGGGAATCTATGCACCAAACGAAGGGAAAGCTGAATTTTTTAAGAAGTTGCATGAAATTTTGATGGATCATATGGATTACAACTTAATTTTGATGGGAGATATGAATGGAGTGGTTTCAACAAATATGGACAAGGCACAAAGACAGGTAATAACAAAAGATGGAAGACTACCAAAGACCTTTTTTGAAATGACTGACAATATGGACTTGATTGATATTTGGAGAACAAAACACCCATTAGAAAGAGAGGGAACCTTCTTTTCTGAAGCCAAAATGACATGGACAAGGATTGACCAAATCTGGGTGACTAGCAGTATGGCTCCGAATATAAAAAAAGTAGAAATCTGCCCAAAAACTTTCTCCGACCATAATGCTGTAAAGATGGTGATGAGGCAAACAACAACTGGTTCCTTCAGATGGAGAATGAATGACACCTTATTTAGAGACGAGGAGATCTGTAAGAAGGCCCAAAAAACCTTGAAAGACTATTTTGAAATCAACTTAAGGTCTGAAGTAGAAAAAAGAATAGTATGGGACGCAAGCAAAGCCGTGATGAGAGGGTTTTTGATTCAGCAAAATACTTTAAAGAAGAGAAAGCAAAATGAGAAAAAGGAGAGAATTTTGGAAAAGATAAAAGAAGGGGAAAAACAATTAAGATCGAAGCCAAAATCCCAAGAGATTCTAAGAGAAATCAAATTTCATCAAACACAATATATGGAACTGATGAATCAAGAATTAGAGTGGAGAATTAAACAAATGAGACAAAAGACTTTTGAATCTGCTGATAAATGTGGCAAGTTACTGGCTTGGCAAATAAAGAAGAGACAAAAACTCAACACGGTAACAAATATAGAAGTGGAAGGAAAAAACATAAGCAACCCAGCGGAAATTAGGAATTGTTTTCAGAACTACTTTAGACAACTTTACACACAAGGGCCGCAAAAAGAAATGGACATACAACAGTTCCTCGAGGAAAATGGGCTGAAAAAGGTTTCGCATGAAAGTAAGATAATATTGAACCAGGAGATATCAGCACAAGAAATAGAAGATGCCATTCAAGGCATGACGCTGGGCAAATCCCCTGGACCGGATGGACTGACTTCCAAATACTACAAAGTTTTGAAGGAAGGGTTGATACAACCTTTGAAGGAAGTCTGCAATGAGATTATGGAAGGGAAAAGGGCACCCGATACGTGGAGAGAGGCCTATATTACACTTATACCAAAGACAGAGACTGAAAAGACCCAACTTAAAAACTACCGACCCATCTCGTTATTGAATGTGGATTACAAAATCTTTGCTGATATTTTGGCAAAAAGACTGAAGAGAGTTTTGATGAAGGAGATTCACGGGGACCAAGCGGGCTTTCTCCCAAAAAGGCACTTGTCGAACAATGTAAGGAATATAATTGACATTTTGGAAAAGCTGGAAGTGAACATAAACACTAAAGCTGTTTTGATATTTGTGGATGCCGAGAAAGCCTTTGACAACATTTCTTGGAGTTTTATGTTGAAGAACCTCCGGGGGATGGGGGTAGGCCAAGGGTTTGAAAATGGTATAGGTGCAATATACTTTGAACAGAAAGCCAAACTAATTGTAAATAATGTGGTTACAGAAGAGTTCAAGATTGAAAAAGGGACACGTCAGGGGTGCCCTATCTCCCCATTACTTTTTATATCGGTCCTGGAGGTTTTGCTTAATATGATTAGGAGGGACCAGTTGGTTAAAGGGATTCAGGTCGGAGCTAAACAATATAAACTGAGAGCATTTGCAGATGACTTAGTACTTACATTGCAAGAGCCAGAAGCTAGCACGAAAAGAGTTTTGGAAATAATCCAAGAGTTTGGTCAAATGGCAGGATTTAAATTGAATAAGTCTAAGACAAAGGTTTTGGAGAAAAATTTGACACAGATAGAAAAGGAAAGGTTTCAGAATGAGACAGGGTTAACTGTGGTTAAAAAAGTGAAATATTTGGGTATAAATATGACAGCTAAAAATGTGAATTTGTTTAAAGATAATTATGAAAAAACTTGGAGAGAAGTGAAAAAAGATTTGGAGATTTGGTCCAACTTAAAGCTTTCCTTGTTAGGCCGTATTGCAGCTATAAAAATGAATGTATTGCCAAGAATGTTGTTTTTGTTCCAAGCATTGCAAATAATTGATAAAATGGATTGTTTCAAGAGGTGGCAAAAAGACATATCTAAATTTGTCTGGCAGGGCAAAAAGCCCAGAATTAAATTTAAGATATTAACGGATTCAAAGGAAAGAGGGGGGTTTGCCCTGCCAGACTTTAAACTTTACTATGAAGCGGCAGCCTTCTGCTGGCTGAAAGAATGGCTACTTCTTGAAAACACAGATATTTTGGATCTGGAAGGTTTTAATAACATTTTTGGGTGGCATGCATATTTGTGGTATGACAAGGTTAAAGCACATAAAAGTTTTAAAAATCATATTGTCAGAAAAGCACTACTAAATGTCTGGGACAGATATAAAGACTTGCTGGAAAATAAAACTCCAAGGTGGCTGTCGCCAATGGAAGCCAAGGCAGTTAAAAAGTTAAATATGGAGTCCAAGTGGCCAAGATACTGGGAAATTTTGGAAAAGGAAGGGGACAAATTGAGATTGCAGAGTTTTGAGAAATTAAAAGGGAAGGTGAGAGACTGGTTCCACTACCATCAAATTAATGAAGCGTTTAAACTGGACAGTAAAATTGGCTTCCAGGTGGAAAAATCAAAATTGGAGACAGAACTGTTAGAACCCAGTACTAAGAATTTGTCTAAAATGTACAATTTGCTGCTGAAATGGAATACACAAGATGAAACGGTTAAATCGGCTATGATTAAATGGGCTCAGGACATTGGTCATAATATTTTGTTTGCTGATTGGGAAAAGTTGTGGACCACCGGGATAAAATTTACGGCATGTAATGCCTTAAGAGAAAACATTATGAAAATGATATATAGGTGGTACATAACCCCAGTCAAGCTTGCAAAGATTTACCATGGGCCTGACAACAAATGTTGGAAATGTAAAGAAACTGAAGGTACATTTTTTCATCTTTGGTGGACCTGCCCGAAGATTAAGGCATTCTGGGAAATGATCTATAATGAACTTAAAAAGGTATTTAAATATACTTTTCCCAAGAAACCAGAGGCCTTTCTCTTGGGTATTGTCGGCCAAGGGGTGTTAAAGACGGATATAACTTTCTTTATGTATGCTACAACAGCAGCTAGAATACTCATTGCGAAGTACTGGAAGACGCAAGAACTACCCACACTGGAAGAATGGCAGATGAAGGTGATAGACTATATGGGCTTGGCAGAAATGACGAGCAGAATCCGAAACCAGGGAAGAGAAGCAGCGCAAGAAGAATGGAAAAAATTCGACTATTTAAAGAAATATCACAAAGTTAATGAAAGTTAGAATGATGTTGGACTGGAAAGTAAATGGTTACTATTAGCAAGGGTTAAGACAAGGAAAATAAGGAAGAATAGTCTAAATTTAAATTAAAATAAGGGAAGATTTGCTGAACAATCGATAAGAATTTGGAATACAGAAAGGGGAGGCATGAGGAAGTCGGGGAAGATAGGATATGAAATTAGGATATGAAACGATACATGTTTTTTGTTTTGTTTTTGTTTTTGTATGTTTATGTTTGTTGTATTGTGTTTATATGGAAAAATAAAAATATTTTTAAAAAAAAAAAAGAAATAAAATAAATAAAAGGAAAACAGGAGGAAATGTACTACTGTGGAAGATTTTTTTTTAAAAAAGGAAGCAAACAATTCTGGCAGTTTCAGGAAAAGCCTCTGGTATTTGTAGCTCAAGAATGCTATATGTATTTTTAAATTTATGTTATCAGAAGCCTCCATCTTAAATGCTGTGAAGACTCTATTTGCCATGGACTGATAAGTGAAGATGGGAGAATTTCAAAACTCATGTCAAGTAAGGATGCTAGAGGTTGGGGGGAGGCAAAGCTGAGAAGATGAGGGGACAGTTAAGAAAATTCTGCTGGGAAATCACAGAGCAGGTCACTACTTAAATAAGATTATAAATGCTCTCTCTATAGAACAAGGTATACTTGATCTATTATTTCCCCTAGGCAGGGCTTACTTTTGTATGTTTGTTTATATATGACATTGGGGCAAAAGGGTTATTATCAAGCACAGAACACACACTATAGTGTTTTCTCCAAATTCCTATGCAATTTCATAATTTGATCTTGGTGTGTGTGTGTGATCCATACATATATCACAAACATTAATGAGAATTTACAAAGAGGGACCATACACATATATTGTGATCATAGCCCAATTCTTTATCAGGGCTTACTTGCAAAAATAGGTCTGATCCTGTGGTTCTGAGAGACTCATGGGGACACTGAGCTGCACCCAATACTTTGCACATGCAAAGACTGCCATTGAGGAAAACTCTTAAGAACTATCCTCTGCACAGGCAGAGATTCCTCAGACTGAGGTCTTGGCAAAACAAAGACGCACAAAGCCCTCTACAACTAAAACATGCAGTCTTTTCTAAATTTGCCCTCAGTGCACCCCACCCTCACCAGAAAAAAATCTGGTTTGATTACTGGAAGCATCCAAGCCAGCTACACTAAATCTGACCCGACACTCGTATGCCCAGAATGGAAGAGGGAAGTGGAGAGTTGAACTGTTCAAGCCAAGGGTGCAACACAGTGGGCCCTTTACAAGGTGATAATATTTTGCCCTTTTTAATTTGGGGGTGAGAGGAGGTCCAGGGCAGGGGTGAAGAATATGACGGAGGTATGTGATTTATGCATGATCTGGAGAAAGTAGGTACAGATTTGTTTTCCTCCCCCTCTCTCATAATACTAGAACCCATAGCGATTCAACAAAGCTGAATACTGGAAGATTCATGACAGAAAAAATGAAGTACGGTGCATACTTAGAACTATGGAAACTTTCTACCATAAGATATAGTAATGGCCAGCAATTTGAGTAGCCTTGAGATGAGCTCTGAGCTCGTTCTCATGGTACCTCAGTTGCATGAGATGAGAACAGCTCCAGCAGTGTGGCTCCTTCCTGTACCAGTGATCCATGCGACGGTCATCTCCAGGCTTGACTACTGTAATTCACTCTACGCGGGGCTGCCCTTGAAGCTGTCCCAGAAACTCCAGCGGGTGCAGAATGCTGCAGCGAGGCTCCCCACGGGGTCTCTGCCATGGGAGCATATTCACCCAGTGCTTTTCCAGCTGCACTGGCTCCCGGTGGAGTACAGGGTTTAAGGTGCTGCTTTTGACCTTTAAAGCCCTTCACGGCCCAGGACCCTCGTACCTACGGGACCGCCTCTCCCGCTATGCCCCACGGAGAGCCTCAAGGTCCATAAACAGCAACACCCTAGAGGTCCCGAGCCCTAAGGAAGTTAGATTGGCTTCAACCAGAGCCAGGGCCTTTTCAGCACTGGCTCCGGCCTGGTGGAACGCTCTGTCTCATGAGACCAGGGCCCTGCAGGATCTGATTTCTTTCCGCAGGGCCTGTAAGACAGAGTTGTTCCGCCTGGCCTTTGGCTTTGAGTCAATTTGATTCCCTCCCCCTCTTTCTTTTTTCTTTTCCTTCTCCTCCTGCCATGAGGCATTTTAATGAGGCATTTTAATATTTTAATGTTTCAATATTTTAATGTTGTATTTTAATTTTGTTTTAAGTTGTAATCATTCAGCTTGTTTTTATTATTGCTTGTTAGCCGCCCTGAGCCCGGCCTTGGCTGGGGAGGGCGGGGTATAAATAAAAAATTATTATTAGGCTGGCCCTCCAGTGAACTGGAATGATACTGGTAGACATAGAAGCCATCTCCTAGGGGCCAAAGTTCCTCCCCCCAATAAAATATTTGTGGGGGCCCAAGTTAACGGGCAAGTGCCATGTCAAGTGACTGATTGTGGAGGGTAGGGTCTACCTGCCCCCCCAATATTTTATTCAAGTTGCCCCCCCCCTTGGGTCCATCAGCTGCTGTTTCCATGAAGGAGTGCCATAGGGCACAACTAGCACGCTTTGGATGAAGTCAAAGGATGGAATCCTAGCCTACTTACCTGAGAACTTGCTTCTTCTTCTTTTTTAACTTATTTTTCATTAAAGATTTCTTGATTTATAAAAGTATGTGCAACTTTTTTCAAGTTACATTTTCTACACAACAGAACTTGCTTCTGAATGCACATGCATAAGATTTCACTGAGCCTCTTTTCATTTATATTTCAACAGAATGTGCGGTCTCATAAATTCCATCCACATAACCAGGGTGGATTGGATTTAAATCAAATCAATTTAAGACTTGATTTAAATCCTTTTTTATGGAAAGATTCAACCTTGCTGGCATCCTCTTAATATTGACAACCGGAGGAAAGTTTCATTTTTGGAATAATTAACTTTACAGTTATATCAAAAATTACTGATTAGGTTATGCTATTAGAAATACATAGACAGATAATTATGAAATTATTGTGAGGTTTAATAAGTTAACTATTTATATTTGGACAACTTTTCTGCTGTAATTTATTGAAAGGAGAAAAATAATCATTTCCTTAATAACAATTTAAACCATTTATTCAACTAAAACAATAACATTATAGCATATGTATCCATGTTTGTTAACTGATGTGCTTAAACTTTTTCTTTAAAAAAAACAACCCCTTAAGACTTGAGTTTTGGCACACATGAAAAACATTAAACAAATCCTTATTTCCTGATGAATAGCCTTTGGACTAGAACAGGGGTCGGCAACCTAAGGCCCATGAGCCACAAGCGGCCCATGAGGGTTGTTTAACTGGCCCATGGACCCCCACCGCCCACTCGGGGACCCCCACTTCCCCCTTTGTCAGCTCCCGTGCGCCGCGCTAAACTGGTGTGGAGCAGAGCGGGGACCGCCTTCTGCAACACTGGCTGGCTTCCCATTGGCTGCAGGAAGCTCCTGCAGCCAATGGGAAGCTGCGCACACCTCCTCCAGAAGAAGCGCCGGAAATAGTGTTTGTGCATGCATGCGTGCGCACACACTCCGGCCCACCACAGCGTCTGCGGGACTGTGAACCAGCCCAAGCCACAAAAACTTTGCCGACCACTAGGCCTAGAATGTAACTTAAAGAGAAAATCTTTAGAAATATTTTTCCTCCAAAAGCATTTCATTTTAAAAATCCAGTTTAAATTTTTAAAATCTGATTTAATTAAAAAAAAAATCCAATTTAAATAAAAAAAATTAATTTTTTAAAAAAATCATTCATTTTTATCTACACTGCACATAACTGCTCATTGAACACAGTTAATTTTCCTCTTTTTGCTTTTTTCCTCCCATCTTCTCTGCAAATGGCCTTCTGTCTCCTTAACTATTAGAAATCAGTGCTGTACAGACACCAAGCAAAACTTGTGCAATGCAAACTTATTTCCCTACACCTCAGTTTGACCAACTGTTCTCAAACAAGCGGAACTTTAAGATCTATTTTCTAGGCACAAAAAATAAAACCATATTACTGGCCTCACATCGTTTTAATGTAATACAATAAACACCAGGCATGAACAAGCCAAAGGGGAAGCATTTTTAGGTCCCCCTGATTCCAGGGGGACACAGATCAAGCAATGCTAACCACTGGCCAGAGTGGGCTCTATGTAAATAATGCAGTTTGCTAACAACAGTGATCATACGACCGAACACACCTGATTCCTTAATTTCACTGAATCTAGTGCAGTGGGTGAATAGGATGTCAAAACAATCAACTATGTATGCCAACTATTCCTCATCTTACCATAGCTGTTAACAGTGTTACTCCATCCCAACTCAAATGTTTACTTATTATCTTTGGATACAACTTGTTTGGACGGTTAAGCATCTGGTGCACGTTGATTGCTCAGCTCTTTAGCAGAAACACAAGTTGGTTCATGGTAGCTATTAACATACGGCAAGGTAAGACAGCCCCACTCAGCAAAATCTCTGTTTGCATGAAATGCTTGAAATATATCTGCTATAACCCAACATAACTTCATTGGTTTGCTTTTTGCTTCTTATTTAACATCTGTGCTGGTGTTCCATAACTTCAGAAACTTTGTAAATTATTTTGTTAGAGGAAAATCAAGCTGGTACAAGTATTTCTCCGAAGAAACCAGTTATGCGACGGTAAGTGTCATCAAGACTTTAAAGAAAGTTGGGATGTAAACTGTAATATAAATGAGCAAAGAACATTGTACCAGATACGCCAGCATGTACATTCCCTCCATATGCAAGTCTGTACATAGTAGAATACTGTAAACTGCATATAATGAGATACTTATATAAAGATAGTAGGACCAACTGATTTGCATCTAAGAGTGTTAAAATTCTCTGAACACCTGACCACCTGGAAAATTGTAATTTGGTACACATAGTCAAAAGCTCTCTTAAGATGCTCAACCTAACCACAGGAGGGCAAGAAGTGGGGAAGGGACAGGGCTCCACATGCCAGCAGCTCCACCTGAAACATCCACAAGCACGTCCCCAGCCCTGCCTCATCCACGGCTGACCTCTTCATGGAAGTCTGAAGTGGACTTTGGCCAAATGGACTCAAAAGCTCTCTTCAAACCTTTTCATGAAGGACAACATGTTAGGGCAGGGATGTCATCCATGCCCCCACCTCCTTGCACGGCCAAGTTAAAAATTAAGGAGGGCTGAAGCCATCTTGACTGCAAGGGAAGTCTGAACGTGGGACCATATACTGTATAGCAATCAACAAAAAAGTATAAATTATAAACACGGAGTGCGCTTTATCTATGCACAGTTGTATATGCAAGGAACTAAACTATTATTTTTTCCAAAAAGATCAAAACTGAGATTAAGCTTTCTTCACAACACACTACAAGCCAAAGCACTCAAGACAAGCCTGCATTCACACCTCTTGTCTAAAGTAGCAGTCACAAATATATATCTGAAAATGAGACTTCCCATTTCTCGTGTTTTGGCAATCCTTGGATTGGGAAGGGAGATTTCCTAGTGGCATGTTTCTACCTCAAATCTACAAAATACCATGTAACTTGGAAGCTTTCAACATCATTTATTTTGTGCTTTCAAATTAAGTGTGTAATAAAAACCATTCCATTTCCCATCTTCTTTGTTAGGCAGAATCTGTACTGATAATCAGATTTAAACCTCAAAACTTTTGCTTAGCTTCTTTATCATAACTTTCTTCAGAAATCCTGTATCACCTAGCAAATATTTCAAGGGTTGTTGTTTTTTAATATAAAAAAAAGTTTGCTACAAATGGAAAACAAACACCTTAATATTCTGTCTGCAAGCCAGGCAATGCTTTAAAAGCAACAAAGCATGCAAACACAAATATGGGACACGGGGTTAAATAAAAAAGACTGGTGTTTTTTCTACCAAATTTTAAGCTGCGGAAATAATGCCTGTAGCTTATAAACATTGCCATATTCTATCTGCTATGGCATGCAGTGTCTATTGCTGCAAGCAATGATCCTTTCTGATTAACAGATTTAGAGCGGTGTCTTGACAATGCTGGCATGATCTGTGCCAACAGGTGTGTTGTTCATTAAGCTGAAGATATATAATTCTACTATTTATTTTCAACTAAGGAGCCTGAGGCATCCACTCATCACCTTATCTTGTTCCAACCAATACTGATTACTGTCATTAAGGACTATGGAAACTGAATAATTAAGGGGAAGAAGATCCAAAATGAAATCTTCCCCAGTTTCGTCATCCAGTTCTTCTCAGCTACTGATGGCAATGTGCCGCAAAACTATCCTCTGTACATGGTCGAACCCTGACCACTTACATGCTGGTAGCCTCTTTCCAAGGGCAACCAGAAAGAAAATACACACAAGAGATGAAAACTTAAGAACTGCAGCCTGTGTGAAGTTGATCAAACTCCCAGAAGTCTTTGCTGCGAACCCCCAGGCTTCCCACCTTCCATGGCTTCCTCTGCAGAGAAATTGTGGCAGATGCAGTTTGTCATGTAAGGTCTGCAGAGCTACGAAAGACACAGGAGCCATGTCCTCCTAGCCACCCTAATTGTTTCCCCACATGTCTGTACTTCTTCTGGTTCACCCCATTCCATGATGAAACAGACCCTCTATGAAGAAGACGCCTAGTATACCTCCAATCTCCATTTCTACAGCTCAGAGATGCTGAAACAGCAGGAGATCACAGCACCTACAAAGGGAACAGAGGGAGCTGCCAAATTCTCTAGTGACTCCCGAGCTGTGCAAGAGGAGGCTGCTCCTCCACAGAGGTCCAGGCAACGAGGCTGGATGCTCGTTCACCAAGGTACCCCAGCCTGCAGGTGCTCTGGGTGCCTTGAACCCCTGAATCAGCCTTTTGACGGGACAACATTGGGCTTCCCCTGTGAGCCTTCAGCTGTTCTATGAGAAACAGAGTGATTCTGATTTGCAGATTCAGAAATGCTGCAGCAAGCAGAAGATGGCCACTTTGCCTTGCGCATAAGCTTCCCAAATGCATTTGACAGCCCAATATTAGAAACAGAATACAGGGCAAGTCAGAATTCTGGTAAAATCCTGCCACATGACAGTTCAAGGTAAAAAGAAAGATAACTAGAAGGAAGAGGCCCTGCTTTTATACCCCCCCCAAATGGAGATAGATAGATGATAGATAGATGATAGATAGATAGATGATAAATAGATAGATGATAAATAGATAGATGATAGATAGATGATAGATAGATAGATGATAGATAGATAGATAGATAGATAGATAGATAGATAGATAGATAGATATAGATAGATGGATGGATAGATAGATAGATAGATAGATGATAGATGATAGATGATAGATAGATAGATAGATAGATAGATAGATAGATAGATAGATGATAGATAGATGATAGATATAGATAGATAGATAGATAGATAGATGATAGATAGATGGATGGATAGATAGATAGATAGATAGATAGATAGATGATAGATGATAGATAGATAGATAGATAGATAGATAGATAGATAGATAGATAGATGATAGATAGATGATAGATAGATGATAGATAGATAGATGATAGATAGATGATAGATGATAGATAGATAGATAGATAGATAGATAGATGATAGATAGATAGATGATAGATAGATGATAGATAGATAGATGATAGATAGATATAGATAGATAGATAGATGATAGATACATAGATGATAGATAGATAGATAGATAGATAGATAGATAGATAGATAGATATAGATAGATGATAGACAGATAGATACATCTGCTCTGCCAGGATACCTTAACCCAAAAAAGTAGCTACCTGCTCCCAGCTTCCACCCAGCAGAACTCAGCTACAGACACTGGACTTTTGTTTCTGATGTTTAACTGCAAGATTCTCTGTTAACAAGCTTGGTTGTGATTGCACAGGCAACCACTTTTGAGGTCAGGCAAGTTGAATTATTGAGGCAGTCTTAACAAAACTTCCTTGTATGCTAACCGCAAACTTATTAAGCATCAGCAGGAAAAATATGTGGCAGTACCAGAGGAAACTGGAAAAGAGCCCTGGCTTTCCACCCCATAGCACGCACGCTCCAAAAGAAAAAAAGGAAAAGAACAAGGGAGGAAGACGCTTCCTATAATGCCCTGAGCAATATTCCATATCAAGGGAGAGAAAAAACCTTGGCAGGCACTATCACGAAAAGCATTCATAAGGGGACAAATGGCCTATGAAATGCTAAATTGTGTGGGCCTAGATGTTGGTAAAGAAAACAAAGAAAAGTGAAAGTGGTTCTGAGAGGAGTGGAGTATGGAAGAAGTCAAAAAGTCCTCCAGGAGGGCCCATAGCTTGGGGGCTTGACCGCATACCTTTTTGGACAAGGTTGTAGCCTAAGAAGCTGCCTTTTACGGGGTCAGAACCTCAACCCACCTTGACCCAGCACTTTCCATTTTGACTAGAAGTGGCTCTCAAGCAGAGCACTGCTGCCCAACAGATGCCAAAGACTGAAATTCAAGATCTTTTTCATGAATTATACGATTCCAGAGTACGTGGCAGCCTCACAGCTTCAGGGGCTCCTGGACAGGGCAGTTTTTCCATACCCTTTCAATCTGGCTTCTGGTCTGGTTATGGGATGGAGACTGCCTTAGTCACCCTAACAGACAATCTGTGCTGGCAAGCGGATAAGGGGAGTGCATTCTTGTTGCTTCTCCTTCATCTCGTAGCCACTTTCCATATTTCTGGATTACTGTGCTAAGAGTAGAATAAGGTGGGGTGGAATGTGGTGCACTGGTTTTGCAGTTAAGTGTTCTGGTCTTTCATAGCAGGTGGATTTTAGAAGGTGCTGTTGGGGGGCTTTGGCTTGCAGGCTCCTGCAGGGTCCTCTCTATATAAAGCTGCTGCAAGTCATCTGGCTATTGGGATGGAGTGCGGTGCTACCACCCATCTCTCTCCCCCTATGAAGTGAAGGCAGAGCAATTCCTGCTGCAAAAGATATTAAAGCAGAAGCTGTGCAAACAGGAAGTGGCAGCAGCGATGAAGAAGAGTTTGGATTTGATACCCTGCTTTATCACTACCCTAAGGAGTCTCAAAGCGGCTAACATTCTCCTTTCCCTTCCTCCCCCACAACAAACACTCTGTGAGGTGAGTGGGGCTGAGAGACTTCAGAGAAGTGTGACTGGCCCAAGGTCACCCAGGAGCTGCATGTGGAGGAGCAGAGACGCGAACCCGGTTCACCAGAATACGAGTCTACCGCTCTTGACCACTACATGAGATGTCAATAAAAGAAGAACTCTTGCTTTGGCAATGCTGCAAGAAGAGGCAACGACCTATGAGAAGAAGAGACAAGGGGAAGCAGCAGAGGTGCAAGGAGCTGAACAGAGAGAGCAGATGAAGAAGGGAAAGAAAGGAAGGAGGATTGGGGAGAAAAGGGGGGAAAGTGAACTCTTATCAACTGAAAGACCTAAGACAGAAACTACCAGCAACTGTTAAAGAAATTGACTGCTGTCAACTAGGCAGTAGTTTGGGGTTGGGTTGTTGTGAAGAGTTTAAACTGCCCATTGTTATAATTGTTCATTTACTGATGGCATTAAGTACCGGTAATCCATTCATTTTATGAGATGAAGTAGCGTTTTTACATCCTTTGATTCCTGAGTGATTTCCATCTATGCTGCCCACATCCTAACAGCAAAACCAGCAAGCATTACAACAGCAAAAGTTCTGAATCAGTGCTCTGGTCAAAGCATGAGCCAGAAGCTGAAATTTACGGTAATCCAGAAACATGTTAGCTCTGTTGACTGAGAAGTCGGCTGACCCAGGAAAAGGGGCACATTCTGCACTGCTCCTGTGCTTTGGAACTTCCTGGCTATTAAGGTTACGCAGACATCTCAGCCATAATATTTTAGACACCTGTCTGCAAGCCAACTCACATATAATTTAGTCATAAATACTGGATTTTAAAGTTTTAATGCGTTATTACTGATAATGATTTTATTTTGTTTCATTTATATCATTTAAAGGTAAAGGTAAAGGTACTCCTTCCCGTACGGGCCAGTCGTGTCCGACTCTAGGGTTGTGCGCCCATCTCGCTTAAGAGGCCGGGGGCCAGCGCTGTCCGGAGACACTTCCAGGTCACGTGGCCAGCGTGACGAAGCTGCTCTGGCGAGCCAGCACCAGTGCAGCACATGGAAACGCCATTTACCTTCCCGCTATAAAGCGGTCCCTATTTATCTACTTGCACTTAGGGGTGCTTTCGAACTGCTAGGTGGGCAGGAGCTGGGACCGAAAGACGGGAGCTCACCCCGCCGCGGGGATTCGAACCGCCGACCATACGATTGGCAAGTCTTAGGCACTGAGGTTTTACCCACAGCGCCACCCGCGTCCCTGATTTATATCATTTAGGGGGTTTCTAATTAAGCATGTTATAATATTTCCCCAAAATAAATAAATACTCGACAGGGTTACATTCCCCCTTAACAGTTAGGCCCAAAGCTTAGGTGTGCTCTTGGATTCTGAGCAGTTTCTTGATACTCCAGGTGGCAGCTGTGGCTGCAGAACACCTATTTTAGAAGTTTAGACTGCTTCCTGGTTCCTGCAATCCACACATTAGTCATACTCACACAGGACTATTGTAATGCGCTCTACATGCGGCTGCCTTTGAAATGCACTCCAAAAGTGCAGTCAGTACACACTGCAGTCACCAATTTATTAACTGCATATATTAACTTTGCACAAATTACAGTGGCTCCTATTTTTCTCCTAGGCCCAACCCAGAAGGCTAATGTTGACCATTAAAGCCCTAAATAGACTCCTCACAATTCCTGAAGGAAGGCTATAGCTCAGTGGCAGAACACATCCTTTACATGCAAAAGGTCCCAGGTTGAATCCCTGGTGTCTCCAGGAAGGACTGGAATGAAAGACCTGAATGAAACCATAGAGAGCCATTGGTTGTCAATGTTGAGAGTACTCAGCTGGGAGGAATATATGCTCCTATATTCACATTAAGATCTTTCTTGGAAGCTCTGCTCCATTTGCCCTCTTCATCCGACTTATGCTAGGTAGCTACATAAGACAGGGCCTTCTTAGCAGTGGTTCCAAAGTTACAGAACTCGCTTCTTAAGACATATACACCAGGTTCCTTCCCTGCTATCATTCAGGCCGTTGGCCAAATCAGAACTTGTAGGTTCTGTGATTAATCTGGTTTTGTTCTGCATTTCCTGCTGTTGTTGAGATTTATGGTGTTTTAAAGTGTTGCTGCCAGGGTGGATTTGATTTAAATCTAATCGATTTAAATCACGATTTAAATCACTAGTCAGTAAGCCTTGATTTAAATCATTTTTTTACCAAAAGACTCATTCTTGCTGGTTAATATAAAATAATAATATTTACAACCAGATGAAGGTTTCATTTTGGGAATAATAAATGTTCAGAGTAGTTTTTACAATTCTATCAAAAATTACTGATTTGGTTATACTATTAGAAATACATAGTCAGATAATTATGAAATTATTGTGAGGTTTAATGAGTTAACTGTTTATATGTGGACAACTTTTCTGCCGTACTTTACTGGAAGAAGAAAAATAATCATTTCCTTAATAACAATTTAAACCATTTATTTAACTAAAACAATAAAATTATAGCATATGTATCCATGTTTGTTAACTGATGCGGTTAAACAATTAAAAAAAAACTTAGGAGTTTTAGCACACATGAAAAACTTTAAACAAATCCTTATTTCCTAATGAACAGCCTTTGGACTATAATGTAACTTAAATAGAAAACTATCTTTGGAAGATTTTCCCTCCAAAAGTATTTTATTTTAAAAATCCAATTTAGATAAAAAAATCTGATTTAAATTTTAAAAAATATATTTATTTATTTATTTTAAAAATCATTGATTTTTATCCACCCTGGTTGCTGCTAATTTTTATAATGTTTGGATAATTATCTAACTATTTCGTTTTGAATTTTAACCACTGCTAGCCAGTGCAATTTAACCCACTGTAACCCAGATTGGTCAACATTAACATGAACAAAATGTTTTCTGCTAAGTGCTGCTAAAAATACTTTTATTTTACGTATGAAGAAAACATGATGTGTGTTAGATATTCTGCATTCATCCGTGAGCCCCATGTAGACAATCTTAAGGAAGTGAGTTTATCTGTGCTAATAAATACAATTAGTCTTTGACAGACAAGCCAAAGGAAAACTTTAATCCTCACACCAGTGTAAAAGTAAGAGATTGAAGTGTGGATCTCAGTACACAAATGCGTTAACATTTATCTTGGAATCAGGATGCTATACAAGAGTCTTGTTAACACTTCATTGAGAAAGATACCCAAGGCATTTAAAAAGAATACAAAGCATTTCCTAGGAAGGAGTCTCGTGTTTTTCACACCCAGGACTCACACTTACCCCAAGCTGCAACACCCAGGGGCCTTTTTTTTTTTTTTTGCAATATATTCTACCCTCTCTGCCACACTTCACCTTATTTTTCTATTTTCCTCACTTCTATCTCTCTCTTACACTCATTCGTGTGAACACATACAGAGAAAACAGCTGAAGGAAGGAAGGAAGGAAGGAAGGAAGGAAGGAAGGAAGGAAGGAAGGAATTGTGATTGTACCCAAAGGAATTGTGATTGTTCCAACAGGTTGGACCATGATGCACTTATGGGCTTTGATTCTCTCAGATGAAGACTGCTCTGGGCTCCTTGGAAGGATACAATATGAAATAATTACCTTAGTTTGCCTTTTACATGTCAAAATGTAAAGACACAATATGCTTTTTAGGGGGTGAAAAATTCTTCAGTGAGGTGGTCTTAAAAATATGCTTTGGGTATGAGGAATTCATATCTGCTATTACTTTTTGTGACTGGACAACATTTAGCTTGGTAAGTCTACCAACTTAGGTTGGTAAGTCTACATTTGATGAAAAAGCACATAACTGCTTTCTGAAAATAAAAGAATTCTAATTTTACCTTTGGAAAATGTCAGGTAATGCTTGGCAATCATTTTTAATTATTTCTATGCAATTTTACATATGTTTTACTTACCAAGCAAAACAAAAGGTTAAAAATTGAACCAAAATATATTTTGAATTCCCAAGCCATGTTACACCTTTTTAGCACCCCTCATTTTTGGAATTTGAAAGCTAAAAAAATTCAACACACCCAAACAGTACACTGTTTTACCATACTAAAGAAGAAAGTGAGGACTGAGTTTTGTCTTTAATAAATTCTTGTTGGAAACCTTCTTAAGACCAGGATGACAAGGTACACAGAAGAAAGTAGCTCCTATATCTTTAACGCTTCCACAAAGAAAGCAGAAATGTCAGGTATTCTCTCCCCATTAGCTACACCTTCTACTCTTCTGCACAACTGTTAAAAGGTACTTCCATTGCTACAACCTGGGGATAGAGCCAAACTTGGGGAAAAAACCTGATTGTTTCACTTTGCTACTTTGAGAGGCATTACAAGATTGTTACTGAAAATTATTTAATACACCAGGTATATTATTACTTTAGATGATAGATAGATAGATAGATAGATAGATAGATAGATGATAGATAGATATTTGATAGATGGATAACAAAATAGGAAAGCTTTTGCTTATAAGATAAGTCTTATTAAGAAATGGAGAGCTAAGTAACTCAAGATTTACATTGGATCTAGACTGAGTTTGTTCCACTGAAATCAGTAGTCTTAACTGCAGTCATGACTCAGTTTTCACTTAGGTCTCACTGTGATCGGGGTCTGGATCCAATTCATTATTTCTGGCAGCAGCCAGTTGCCCATTTAGCATGTCTAATTTGGCACATGGTTGAACATGATGCCAGAATTGCACCTCATAGTTTGTGTCTAAGTGTGCATAGTCCACCTGGTGTCAAACTCTGAGGAAAATCTGTACTCAAATATTGTTCTGCAAATACAACAATTAAAGTCCCATTACAATGATAAAGAATGGCTGTTGGGGGGAGCTCAGCCTGGGGGAACAAAAATCAGTGGCCTCTCTGTATGTTTATAAAGTGTTTGAATAAGCCATGTTGTTTGAATTATCTAATCACTCCATTATGCATCACCAGAGGCTACTAATTCTCACTCCATGCATAATCAGGAGGAGATAAAGGCAAGCCCTTGAGATAACAATCAACACTTTCCAATCACTAAGCACAAAAGGATCTTAGCTGGTACTTAGTACATGTGGGCTACAAAAGTATTGAAACTTGAAGCCTCATCTTCCTCCCCACCCTCCCTCTTTCCAAAGCATTTGCAGGAAGAATTAATGAAAGGGTACAAAATGTTTTTTTTAAAAATTATGAACATTGTTAAAAAAACCAATCTCACCAAAATGACAGTCGGTATGCTCAGTTGTACTTAAAATAAAATGTTATGTTTTACAGCTGTCACTGAGAGGCTTATCTCCCCCCTCCCTTCCCCTCCTTCCAGGAATGTAATAATTTTGAGCAAAGGGCTCTATGAAGGATCTGGTAATTCCTTCCTCCCATTAGGTCTTTGTTTTGTTTTATGCAGTCTTCTAATTTAAGGAATGATGAATAACAGTCCTTGAATTCCTGAACCCAAGAGATTAGGCTATGGTGGAATATAAAGGGAACATCAGGTCAAGTTCCAGAGAGATAGCCATGCTCATCTGTTGCAGCAAACACAACACCGTACATTTAAAGCACTCTGCCATCATCACCCCAAAGAATGCAGGAAACTTTCATTTACCCCTCACAAGTACAATCTCTTGACAAACTACAGTTCCCAGGATTCTCTGAAGGAGGAAATGTGCTTCAAGGTGTCTGGATGCTGCCAGAGAGCCCTGTAACACCTTGAACAACAGATTTATCATAGAATAAGCACCCATGGGTTGTGGCCTACTTCCCTAGATGCAGAAAAGAAGTTTATGCCTTAACAAATCTGTTTAGTCTTCAAGGTGCCTCAAGAGTTGATGAGGCCAAGTAAAAATCCATTTGCCACCTTTTAATACAGATGTTCTGGCACCCAGGACTCATAGCATCTGAGTATGTGCAAGTTCTTCTCCCACCTTTGAAGTGTGACCAAGGCTGCAATCCTACGCACAGCTACCTGAGAGTAAACTTGCTCACACAACAGAAAGAACTGCTTGGATTGAAATTTATCTGGTTTTACATCTTCCAATTCTTACAACAGTACAAGAAGCTATACTCATAGTATACTAAAATTCTCAATGGATGGAGATCCTAAAACATAAACGTTTCCGAAACGGAAGTATACCCCATGATTCTGAACAGGGAACGTAAAGCTTACAAGGCAATTAGAGCCACCGTCCACTCCCTTTTCACTGAGACCTTTGCAATTTTCCTATGACACCTATTAATTTGGTATTAATTATTAAGATGTTTTGGATTCAGTTCCCAAATTATGTAAGTGGCCCATGTTCACTAAGATTTGGCTTTCTCCTGGATCCCTGCAAGACTGGAACAAACAGGTTTCTTAGGCAAAAACAAAAAGGACAAAAATGCCATACAGAAACCACCAGGAAGACGCCAAAGCAGGGCATACTGCAAAGCCAAGCCCATTATACATTAAAAACCAAGCTGCTAACCAAGAGGACAAGTATATGGCACAACTTTCCTGGGAACTGTGCCATTTCAGATTTACTTTTTTGAATAATCTCTCATGTAATAAATGGGGGGGGGGAATGCCCTCATGTTTTACACAACTGGTGTGCTGGGTAAAGAATTCTAGTCTAGCTTTTCCCAATATCCTAAGATGCTAGATTTAGCAAGTTATTTAAACAGAGAACATGAAATCTCTTTGTCTGCATCATGAAGACTGCATAAGCACTGTGGGACTATCCCTAAATATTAAGCAAAGAAGCTGTATACAGTACAATGGGGCTAACTTCTGAGCAGACATGCACACGATTGCAATGTAAATGACAATGAATGGATTTATAAGACATCATCATTTATTACTTATACCCCACCCATCTAACAAAAAACCAGCAAAATGTCAAACATCATTTTTTCCCAATACATGGCTGCATTCAGATGTCTTCGGAAAGTTGTGTAGCTGTTTATCTGATTGGAGGGTGTTCCACAGGGTGGGTGCCTCCACATATTTAACCAGTCAGGAAGCTTTGCAACATACAATAATAGTTAACTCATATCCACAATACACAAGACCCTTATGCATGCTGATTGAATTTACAATATGATTTCCCCTCCTGCTTAGATGGCAGTTCTCCACTGAACAAGTCAAATTAATTTATAACAAAAATCACTGAAGAGGAGCTAATCCAAAACCAGGTGTCCCCCCGCAACTCAAATTAATGAAAAATGCTATCACTACTCACTTATACCAGTTTACATGTGGCCTTCTTGGACTAATGAAGAGAGAAGAAATAGCTGCCACTTGTAAAGTATTAAGCCACATGCATATCCAATACCCTTTGAAAGCAGTTATGAAACACTTCTGTCAAAGGAGAATGCTATAATTTTCACAATGTCCAAAGTAACTGTTTCACTAAACTGAATGAAAGCCTGGGTGTATCCCCAGCTGCCACTCCACTCCCCTTCCTTCTGCCACTCAACCAACTTTATTCTTTTCTAAATATGCCAGAACAAAGAAAATATCCTACTCTAATAAGCATATAATCTCCAGTAAATATGGGGTTTCATTTACACTGCAGGTGCTGTTTCCAGATATTCAGTGAACAGCCTCTATTTCACTATACAGTGGTACCTCGGGTTACAAACACCTCAGGTTACAAACACTTCGGGTTAGACTTACAGACTCTGCTAACCCGGAAGTAGTACCACGGGTTGAGAACTTTGCCCCAGGATGAGAACAGAAATCGCGCAGCAGTGGTGTGGCGGCGGCGGGAGGCCCCATTAGCTAAAGTGGTACCTCAGGTTAAGAACGGTTTCAGATTAAGAACAGATCTCTGGAACGAATTAAGTTTGTAACCAGACATACCACTGTATTATTATTTATTACATTTGTTAGTCAATTTATATTTTTTCAAAAGTCTCAAAGTGACTTAACAAGATAAAATACAAAGACAATTATAAGCCAGAAAATTTCAAATAATATACAATAATAATAGCTATCTAAAATGATCATCCAATAACACAGTAAAAGGCGAGCATACCACAGATGCCAACTTACTGAATAAAGGCCTGAGTAATTAAAAAAATCTAAGTCTAAAGCCTAAAAACTGATAATGATGCCCCCAGGTGAGTTTCCTTTGTGAGAGTGTTCCACCACTGGGGAGCCAGCACAGAAATGACCCATTCTTATGTAGCCATCTTCCACAATTCAGTCAAATCTGGCTCATAGAGGTTTCTGGTACATCGGCTATGAATTTACTTCACTTTGATCCCACCTTTTCTCCAATGAGCTCCAAGTGGTGCGCATGGCTCTTCCCCTTCCCTTTTTACCCTCACAACAACCCTGTGAGGTAGATTACGCTGAGAGACAGTGACCTGCCCAGAGTCAGTTGATACTATGCAGTCCAGAGACCATGAACCATCAGTCTTGGAGACTGGCATCACCTGTGATGAGCTCTCGGGCCAGCTCCTTCATGAGAACCTACATGACAGGTTATCAGGCCAGCACCACCTCCAAAATGCTGATCTCACTTCCTGCTTTCCAAGTAGTAGGAACTGGAACCCATTTGGAAATTCATGCACTCAACTTAGAAGGTGAGAGGCCAAGCTACTGGCTCCTTACATGATACAGCACTGCACAGCCTAGCTAGTTGTGGCCCATCATGGTACCTGCACACCCTTTCTGAGAACCCTACTCAACAGACCGAGGTCAGGGATGGGGCCAAGCTTGGCTACACAATAGGTAGTGCTGCTCCTACCTTTTAAGCAAGAGATCTCTCTGCAGGAGTAACACACGTGAAGGACGCAATGTCAGGATTCCCTCAGTGACGGAAAGTGGCACACCTACTTTTTTCTAAACAGGGCCAACACAAGTCCACAGCCCTCATTCCTATCTTGGATCCTAGTGTGGATCAGTAATAAAACCGCTTTACACTTTCATATTTAAAAGTTGCAGGTAATCACAATAAATCCATGTAACGGAAGGAATGGGTTCTTTGTTCCCCTTCTGCAGCTGTTATGTTTCCCTAGATCACTGGAATGGTTGGGTTTCCTTTCCTATCTCATGTTACATGGGCCTTGGCAGTGCCATTATCATTTTAACCTCACGTTCTCACTGGTTTATATTCATCAGCAACTCACTCTTCATACACGTTTAAAGTGGTATCTAGTTTTATTTATCAGACTTGCTGGGAAATCTAAATATCAAGGTGTAAACTTGCTTTCTGCTTTTCAGCTGTTAAGGCAACACTCACCAGGAATCTTGCTTACTCCCCGGGGAGTGGGAAGCTTAAAAAAAAAAAAAAGCTTTATTATCATTCCAAAAAGGGAACACAAATTGCAAAGCATAAGACATATTGTTTCAGTAGAGAACACATGCTACTTATAAACCAAGATGCAAGAGTAATTTATAAACACAGTTGCCACAAATGAAACCATTTGGGCATATTCATATTTGAACTTTAATTTGGTTGCTTTGATATCCTCCCCTTTTATGTTAATGAAAAACTATGGATGACCATGAAAAGGCAAATGAAGGTTGGAAAGGACCACATCTCTCCTGCTCAGATGCCATCTATTGAGAATGTCATGCTTAGATTCCTACGATTCAGCACAGTCACATGGAAGGAATTTGCTTCTATGGATTCATTGCCTGATACACTGATGTTCCATGATCCCTCCTGAAACAGGATTAAATTATGCTTCAAAGAGCCTGAACCTCCAAGGATACTTCTAGGAGGGAACCTAGAAGATGATGCTTTTTTATTGATCCATGTTTTACATGAAGTAGATTTAACTTCATTTCCTAACTCTGCTTTGGCACCAAGTTAACCTTGGGCTGCTTACCTAGGCTTGCTGGTTGACTATGGCTTTAGATGCTGAATTACTGTTGCTGATGCTGATTTACAAAATGTGCCCCATATAAACTGATAAAGGGTGTGTTGGAAATATTTAATAGTTAATGAATTTTTAAAACCCACAATAAATATAATATAATAAATATAAGAGGCACACTGTGTCAACCAAATGCTGTGAGCAGGGCACAAAAACATCTGGGGTGTTCCCCCCAGTTTCCACACCTGTAATCCAACACTCACAATCTTGTGTCCAAGGCCACAGCTATGAAGAAACAGGTCTGCAGAAATATTTCAAATCCCCCTCCTGTATTTAAAATCAAACCTTTAGCCCTTTAACTTAACAGAGATATTGGTGGAAATATGCAGGAGGTATTCTATCCAGTTCTGACAGTAAGAGGTCAACCTGCTTTCAGTTTCATTGAACTGGCCAATGACTGCCAAGGTGCTGCAATGAGGACTTGAGGCATGATCCCTGGAACATGACCGCCTTGTAAATTGCAGGCTTACTGTAATGTTGTATGATTTCACCACTTTTTAACATTTCTTCCAGAATAATTTTAAAGACCGGCACTCTGCTTTCAAAAGCTGGACAAAGTTTACAAGTAATAACAAAGTAAGTTACATGTGCTGTATTTTCCTTTTCTTCTATTACAGCACTCTTCTTTAAATTACTGCTACAAACATGTAAGGAAAAGGCAGGAAATCAGAAATCAAACACAGAACCCCTCTGAAATCAATCAGCCAAGTCATATTGGTGGTTTATCAAAGGAGGATCATTTGCATTATCAGTTATCTTTAGATACTTCACCCTGCTTATAACAGAGTTATCAATCCCATTCAGAGGCCAGTCCAAAAACTATAGAGAGAATGAAAAATAAACAAGCCCAAGGCAATTTTCTTTGCTGGCCAATGGTAAACCATAGGAAGTAACTTTAATCGCTGTTTACAGTTCTTCTCCAGTTTCCATCCAACTTTTGCTTCTTGTGCTTCTGTTCCATCTAAAAAGGGATTTTTCAGATGTTCTAATTTCCCATTCAAGATGCAATCAATCCCAACTCTAGGTGCATCTAATCCAATTGTCATGGTATGTTCATGGGCCAGCACTAAAAGGGAAGGGGGGAGCTCTATATATACTTTCAATGGACTCTACTGCAATCACAAGACTTGTCACCACCTGGTGTGAAATGCACAACACTAAAAGGCGGGGAGGAGAGAGAGAGAGAGAGAGAGAGAGAGAGAGAGAGAGAGAGAACGAGAACAGCACAGCCAGAAGGTTAGAGGAGAGAACTACCCTAGCAAATGTCAATAGAATACATACTCAATTATATTGGGAAGTCTGATTAAGTAATATTAACATTACTTCAGTGCATTCAGTAGGAGTTTATGTCTGAGCAAACACATTTAACTCCATATGATGTTAAAACTGAAAAATCCTGAAGTTTATCAGAGAAAATAATGAAATATTAAAGAGGAGGTTGGTCAGTCATTTTGCTGGGGTATTTTTATTGCTTTTTTGTATGCTGCTTTGAGAGTCCTTTAGAATGAAAAAAGTGGTTTAGACAATTTTAATATAAACAAATAGAGATCTGCTATACATCAATTGGAACTGCAGAACACACATTGCTGGGATGTTTCACCAACACTGGCAAGTCAAACCAGCAAGCAAAGAAAATCAGTGAGCAAATTTCACTTTCACCTCAACCCGCCCCCCCAAACACAGGAACATAATAGGAGCTACCCTAGTACTCATGCTGTGTGTATGATTACTGAGATAACGCACAATAAATATTCTATATAAATTATAAGTACTTGTAGTAGTGTCAGTGTTTTGATTCTAGTGTGTTGTTGCATCTCTCCACTGGCCTCTGCCAGTTGAGGGGACGAGGGCAGCAGGTGGGGCAGGAAACAATCCCAAAATAGAGGCCCCAGCTTTGCCCAAGCAGGTGGTAAGCTATTGTCTGTGATCCTCTTGTAGTGGGGTAGGAGAAATAGGGGGAAAACCACATCTGGCAACCAATGTGCCCCTCTGGTTTCAGATAGTACATGGGTAAAGGTAAAGGGACCCCTGACCATTAGGTCCAGTCATGACCGACTCTGGGGTTGTGGCGCTCATCTCGCTTTATTGGCCAAAGGAGCCGGTGTACAGCTTCCGGGTCATGTGGCCAGCATGACTAAGCCACTTCTGGCGAACCAGAGCAGCGCACGGAAACGCCATTTACCTTCCCGCCAGAGCAGTACCTATTTATCTACTTGCACTTTGACGTGCTTTCAAACTGTTAGGTTGGCAGGAGCAGGGACATTGGTTGGCAGATGTGAAATATATTGGCGTTATTTTATTCTACCCCACTACTATTGCCAGTAGCTAATGAGGAATTTTGGGTGAGACACTGGCTCCAAGCTCCACAGATCCTCCCCTTGAGTCCCTTAGCTAGACCTGCCTGGCATGGTACAAATGGGGGCGGGAGGAGAACCATCACTACCCATTTTCCGCCCTGGCCTGTTGAAGATTACAGTCCATGCTGCCCTGGCCTATCATTGTATTGCTCTATTACCATCTTTGTACATAGTGCTTTACAAAGAACAGGTATGACAATTCTGCAATCCAAGAGGTTCGCAATCTAAAACAGACACAGGGAAGCAACAGAGGACAAGGGGGAAGATGGAAGAATGAGTAGGAAGGGAAGAATATGGGATTAATTAATTATACAGACTTTGGGAATTGGACAAATAATCCCAAGGATTTCCAGAAAAGGTGGGTTTTGAGGAGACACTGAAAGGAAATAAGTAAGGTGGCTGCACAGAAGCCTTATAGGAAACAGTTTCTGGCATAAGAGGCAGGAAGCGAGAATGGGCAGTCATTTCAGGGAGCAGGAAACCTTTTGATGGTGGCAGAGCTGGATGAGTGACATAGGAAGCATGTCTTATACTGTGTCAGACCAGTGGTCCACCTAGCTAAGTCTTGTCTACACACACCGACAGTGGCTCCCCCACTGGGGACATTGCCAGCTTGACCTGGAGATACCAGGGATCAAACCTGGGACCTTCTGCACACAAAGCGCATGCTAGCTAACCGAGTTATGACCCTTCCCTGTTATTGGGAAATAAGCACAGAGCAATAACGAGGGGCTTGAAAGTCCAAAAGGTCAAGATGTTTGTGTAGCATCTGTGAATGGACAAGATGGGATTTATGGAGGGGAGTAAAAAAGAGATGTCACTGCTGGATGTATGTGAACAGACAAAGATTAGGCAATGGAAGAACAGACAGAAGATTGTAGTAGTCAAGTTCTGGAAAGAAACAACAGTTCTCTGGAGGGACAGGGAGAATGGGTCAAATATTTGTAAAGTTATAAAGAGGAAAGCAACATGACTGAGTGAGTTGGTTGGGGCAAAGGAAAAAGAAGAATCAATGAGAAAACCAAGGCTTTATGCCCGATAAACAGGGTGGGTGGCAACACTGTCAACAAATGGATAACAAGACTGTGTGCGGAGATGCATAGAAGGAAAGATGAGAAGTTTAGCCTTAGATATATTGAGTTTGAGGCAACATAGATACATCCAAGCAAAAATATCAGCTAACCAGGGACAAAATAGAGAGAGAGAATACTAGAAGGCCAAGCCCAGAGCTTGTGGAGGAAAGGAAAGGAGAAAAGCGAGAGAAACTTCTGCAAGACTGCCAGCTGTGCCTCCGCCTGCATGGTTTATTTTGAAGGAGCCTAGGGTTTAATAACCCAAGTACCACAATGCTTTTATTTACTATATGTGGCTTTGTAATCTGGAATTAAAGCATTCCTTCCTACAAAGGTATGGCCAAACATCACCCTAGCATATTATTATAGCAATTCAACTTAAGTTTATAGTTACCTGTATTGAAAGAATTCTGCTTGTTGCCAATTTGTTTTTAGGCCAAACACAAGGTAGGTTACAAGCTTTAAAGTCCTAGAATGGTTGGTAACAGGTTGACCTTACTAATGGCTTTGATCTTCTTCTGGTATGGCTTTGCCTCAAAGGCCTATTCTGGGTACCTGTGAGGTACCAAGGAACATGGGATTCCCAGCTAGCTCCCCCCTGATTATTCAGCAATAGGCTAAGAACTTGCCATTGTTCTCCATCAGCCTTTCTCAATCGAGGGCCCTCCAAATGTTTTGGGCTACAACTCCCATCAGTCCCAACTGGCCCAGCCATGCTGGCTGCGGCTGAAGGGAGTTGATCTAAAACATCAGGAGTGCACCATGTTAAGGAAAGCTGCCCTTAGGTCTTTAGGACATAAAACTATACACTTATACAGAGTCAGACCATTCGTTCAGAATGTAGAACCTCCAACTCATGTACCAAACTTGGCCCACAAAAGGCCCATTTTCCCAAACCCACACATACCTATTGATCAGTAGACCCACCCACCCCCATGGGGTCAGTTTTGGCACCCCCTGCCAATCACCCGACATTATCATGACATCCAGTGATGGGCAGGTGGGTAGCCCTATTGTTGTGTTCAGGTCCTGACTGCAGGCTTCCCACAAGAATCTGGTTGGCCACGGTGAGAACAGAATCCTGGACTAGATGAGCCACTAGCATGATCCTGCAGGCTTCTTATGTTCTTAACTCAAAACAAACAAACCATGAAATACAGTCAAAAGCAGTAAGGCAGGTTGAAAGCACTCCAACTGAATATTCTATGCAACCTTCCAACAACAACAAAACTAAAAAAATATGCTTTACACTTTTAACATTTTTAATTGATATTTACAATGGGATTTTTTAAAAACAGCAACAACACTCTCGGGCCAACCATCGATTCAGTTTCAAGCAATGGTTGAAATCAAATCCGAATGGTAAACACTAGCTGATTTGAAGTGATAAGGAAAAGGTAGTCTTGCTAAATTCTCAAGAACTTCTGTTTCTAATCAGTCAGTCAAAGATCAGTGACATCATTAAAGCCTTTGATCACAGCTCCTCTTTCAAACTCAGAATGGGGGGATGAATTGACCCCTGCTTGCTGTGAGGTGCTTTCCTCCTCCTACGGTTCTATTCATAGTGAAATAAGAGACAGTACAAGCCGGTCACCAAATAATCTTAAATGTTTTCTAAAGGTATTCTGACCTTTTCCAAAACAATCAACATGCAATACAAAATACTCTAGAATCCTTGCAGCCATTTTTTTAAAATGAATGAATGAATGACTGAATAAAATGGGTTTAATTTTCATTCATTGAGATCTGCTATTCCTGTGACTTTGTATTCCTTTCTTCTCCCTCTAGCTGAACCCTGTATATTGCCAAAATATATTACAAATGTGTACTGCATTATATATTTGAAAGGACTGCGTGCCAAACCAAGTGCATGCAGAAGGTCTTTGGATGCTCACCGCCCTCCAACAGCACCACCACTTCTGAAGGGTATCTTCTAACACAGTGCTTCTTAACCCTTTCTGGGTCACAGACCCCTTTGAGAATCTGATGGAAGCTATGGACACCACTGCCTCCAGAAATCTGACATTTAAAAAAATTGTTTTCAAAAAGACAATTTTCAAAGTAGTGGGAAGGAAATTGGGGGAGGGGGTAGGAATTTGCACCTTGTTCACAGACCCTCTGGAGCCCCAGGTTAAGAACCCCTGCTTCTAAGGCAAGGCAAGGAAGCCTGCTACACATATGGCCATCTCTGTTGCCTCTAAAGGAGTTATCTGGGTCACCAAAAATATCGTTCTCAATGAGAAGACAAATTTGTGTTTCGCCTGTATCATTTCAGACTGCAGGTTGAGGCTGAATACAAAATAACAACTCTGTGCAGGTAATACAAGCATGTCAGGAACAGGATATGGCATGCTAGCTTTCTATGTGCAATGTTTTTTTCTTATATAGTTGAGCATTCAGTCACATAAGGCGCAATTAGGTGTAATACTTGCAAATAAATTGTATTAATTAGTTTAGATTAATCACAAACAATAATTATACATCTACAAATGGTAGATATTAACGCTTATAATTATACTGTAGTATTGAAAGCTTCCAAGGAAGGTCCTTCTGTTTTGCGATCTGTGGCCCAAAATTTGAAAATTGACCTCACAGGTGGGGGGAAAAATGTAAGCACATCTTTGGTGTTTTAAGTTTATCCTCCGGCTTCCTCCACTCCCTACCCCCCAATGTTTTTAATGAATCTAATTGAGTTTCTTGAATGGCAGCAAACTGCAGTTTATTATCTCCCTCATCAGGTGATCAATGATTTCATTAATAAGACAGATAACAAGACTGTCATATCATCGACACTGTTATGAAAGATGATCCTGGCATCCTGCTCCATTTTCCAAGGTCTGGGATTCTCTGTGGCAGCTCTGAATCCATTCAATATTTTCCACAGACAGAGAAAAGTGAAAATCCATTTTGAAACCAATTTCAATTAGGATCCAAAAGCTGTTATCACAGGTGCCGCAGAATGGGTCCGTAAGTGGAAATGTCGCCTATCCATTCTGAAATGAAACCTTATCAGAGGCTACAAAGATGGCTGAGGACAGCCTATCTGTAAATTACTTTTCACCCTGTGTTAACTCAACCCTAGTTCTGTCATATGGAAGCCTTTTCCATCCACTTGTTATAATCTAATGACTAACTAGGCTTTGCACCAGAACTACTTTTATTCCACCCTAGTCTCCCATGCAAACATGGTGACAAATGCAAATAAACCCAAAGGATGCTGGACAAGCCAACATATTTAGTAAGAGCACTTAAAGCTCTCCTACCTCAGGGAGGGGGCAGCAGGGGGGAGGAACAGACTTTCATTCTGAAGTCTGTCTCCACCCATTGCATTCCTGGTGATTTTTCAATTGCAAACTCCAAGGCCCAGTTATTTCATTAATTCAGCACCCAAGTAGCGAGGCTTTTCTCTCACATCTTTCAGTCTCCTTTTAGAAAATTATCCCATGACGGAGGATTTATTCAGTCAAAGACCTCGGACTCTGAGAGGCAACAAAAGAATCAGGAGACTTTCTGGTCCACCTGCCTGGCGAATGATGAGGCAGGGAAAAGCCTCCCCTAGAGAAACCAATCAAACCATTGTGTGGCGCAGTCAGACCTTTTCAACTGTCAAGCCAGGAGAGCAGGAAAAGAGATGAAAGAACTCAGGATGAAGCTACCATTTACAGAACCATGTGGGAATGGTCTCCAAAGATTTAATAATTGGGATGGAACTCAACTTTCTGCAACTAAAGAGAGAAAGCATGTGCATGAGAGGGAAAGAGGGAGAGGGAAAGGGGAAGGGGGGGACAGGGGGGCTCACGTGGGCTGAGAGACAAACTTTTGTGCAATATTTCCTGCAAGGAGAAAAAAACAAAGGGAGAAATCTTAGAAGAGCCACAACACTTTTGCAGATTTAATATTGCACTGTTACTCTGAAATACAAATATTGCTGGTGTTGATCAGTTAGATTTCCAACAACTTTCCCACTTCATACAACCCCTCACAATGCACGCCCACTTTTTTAAAGCTCCCTCATTTTAAAACATTTTAAGTCCAGGCCGACATTTATCCTTTCACAAGATTGTGTACTGAGGTTATCCTTATGCAAATTAGGGAAGGTTTCAAAAACTTAACAAATATGAATTAAAACCTTGATGATCAGAACTGCACAGTTTCATTATTCCTCTAACACATTTTGGCAAACATCTTAAGCATCGCTATACACTAAAGTCCCACCAAGAACAGCACAAGGACTTCCTTCAGGGTAAACTTTTTTTGGATTTGGGTGAAAGTATTATTCTACCACATACGGGTGCTTACAGACCTATGTAATTTGGGCACAGGAACATACCAGGTCAGACTATCAGGCAGTAATCTTTTCCCATTACCTTTATTACACTGAAAGTGCCAGCGTAATACACAGCGTCCACCACAGACAACAGCTCTGACCCTCCCCTGAGCGGTGGGCCTGCTAAGAAGGGCAGCACTCACCACTGTCCTGTATGTCCAGCCTGCTCTCTCTCTCTCCGGCTGGGCTCAGGGAAAACGGTGTGCTTACAGCAGAAGCTGGCTGTGTGCAGTAGTCCTGATAGGCTGGAAATCTCCCTCCCACCATAACTCCCTCCTTGAAGCAGTTTTGCAAAAGTTAAAAACAAAACAAAAAACAGATCCTCTTTTGTTTTTAAAGGTGACAAAATATACTCCATTTATTAAAGGTAAAGGACCCCTGACAGTTGTCCAGTCGCGAACGACTCTGGGGTTGCGGCGCTCATCTTGCTCTATAGGCCGAGGGAGCCGGCTTACAGCTTCCAGGTCATGTGGCCAGCAGGACTAAGCCGCTTCTGGCGAACCAGAGCAGCACATGGAAACACTGTTTACCTTCCCGCCAGAGCGGTACCTATTTATCTACTTTTTGGTGTGCTTTTGAACTGCTAGATTGGCAGGAGCTGGGACCAAGAAATGGGAGCTCCCCTGTCGCGGGGATTCGAACCACCAACCTTCCAATTGGCCGAGCCCTAGGCTCAGTAGTTTAGACCACAGCGCCAGCCGTGTCCCTGTCAATTTATTAAGCATGTGATCAAATCTTTCTTTTTGTAAAAAATTTAAATGCACAAAGCTCGCCTGGGAAGAAGGGTTATACAATCTAGTGAATCAATGTTCCATTTGTGCTAGCCAGTACACAGTTTGGGTAAGCCAAGCTCAAGCTGTGGGAGAAAAGGCCACAGCAAATCCAAAATTGCATGTATGTTTGTACACACTCAGCACCTACTGGTGGGTGAGGGCCTTATACAGAGACATAAACGAGGAACCCGTGAATTGTCTTGCTCAGCCATGGGCCACAACTGTGATCTGTTTTTCCAACTTTCCTGACCACACAGATATTCTGGTCCTCATGCGCCTAACATTTCCTGACAACAGAGAATAGGACCACTGACTCTGCTGTCCTATGACTTGGAAGGGCTCCCATGTTTGCTTGGGCAATCTTCATGTAATCTGCCTAGCATAATAACTGAACTAGCCCCCTACTGCCTCCTCTGTTCTGAAGACATGCACACATATCTACTGTGCACAAATTTCGCAACCCCTTTGAGGACAGTAGTGCTGCGGAGAATTACACAGAAGTTGTTACAGTGGTACCTTGGGTTAATAACTTAATTCATTCTGGAGGTCTGTTCTTAACCTGAAAGTGTTCTTAACCTGCGACACCACTTTAGCTAATGGGGCCTCCCGCTGCCGCCACGCGATTTCTGTTCTCATCCTGAAGCAAAGTTCTTAACCCGAGGTACTATTTCTGGGTGAGAGAAGTCTGTAACCTGAAGCGTCTGTAACCTGAAGCATCTGTAACCCGAGGTACCACTGTACTTGATTAAGAAGAAAATACATTCTGAGACTGTGCTACTTAAAACCTAGACATGTTTCACGCTAGCTAGAGATCCTGAATGCACCCAGACCCAATGAGTGTGTAGACAAGGGACTCAGACTCGGATCTGGAAGATTTGGATTAAAATTCTATTTCTGCCAGATTCAGTGTGTAGCTTTGAGCAAATAACAGACTTGATTTCTCATTTGTAATGTGGGGGTATTACATTTGCAGGGCTGTAGAGATCAAAACACAATGGTCCTAAATACAGCACAGAGACAAGGGAACTCCAGCACAATGAAACCAATGGATTTCAATGGGCTGTGGGCAATATAGTTTGCAGAGCTTGATTTATATCCTTCAGGATTATACAAAGGGAAGGAACAATTCTGCAAAGCACCCTGAACAAAAATACATAGAAAACTTCTTTTGCTAGAATGCAACTAATAAAAGTTGTGTGCCAATTACACTGCCATTAAACACTTTAACAAGTATTGACCAATTAAGTTGTTGAACAAGACTACACAGTTACGGAGTGAAATGCTATCATAACACAGGCCCACAAAAGGTTCAAAGTGCTTATTCTTGCAAACCATCTCTGAGAGGAACGAATGCTTAACGCTAAAAGAACAACAACCCACCCCACTGACAAATACATTATTGCCATAATGCTTCCTATAGCAAGACTGAAGTAAAGCTTTGCTATCTTGGTGGTGCAGTGCTAAAACATCATTAAGAAAGTCTCACTTCTGGGATGGCTTCACCTGGATCGGTGTTAAATGGAAGCCAATCCCTTGACACAGCATTACTAAGTCATTGAAACTTCAGCTGGTGACAGTGACCTTGCAGCAGAAAATCCCAAAAATTGTACACTTTGAACAGCGTGAGCTCAAAGTCCTGTAGTTCTGAGACTTGGGTTATGGTTGTCATGAAGAACAAAACTGTAAAGAACAGCTACAGGTTTGCCAGGAACCCCTAATATTCCCCCCTCAATGTCTACACAGCGACATTCTCCAAGTGGTCCGCTCTGAGTCACTGAGGTAACCCTACTGCTAGCATATGATGGCCCGGGTGGATTCTTTTAATACCTGCTAAACTATTGGTATTTCGTATCCTGGAAATATTCCCATATGCCAGAGTGGTGCTAGTTAGTATGTGCTGTTCAAGGCCAACAAGTAGGAAGGTGGTCATTCAGAAATAACTTGCCAAGCAGATGAGGAGCTGGAGCTTCCGTGCTTGTTCAGTGTCTCTTTGGGAATGGCACAGCAACAAAAGAAAATGCCTTGCTCCAGGTACAAGTAAAAAAGGGCTTTCAACCACAATGGCATCTGTGCATGGAAGTGTATATTACTTTATGTTATTTACTGAAGGACAGAGTCTGAATTTTGCACATCTATCTATCTATAGCTCAAACTAGATTTAAGCACAGAGACCAAACCTCTACTTGGTTTCCTCCAAAACCATTTTCATTTCGAAGAATAAAGAAACCAGACAGCATTGGGTTGCTGTAATTGAACAAGTGTTGCATAGCAGGGAAGTCGAAAGGATGAACTTCTTCCACAAAATCTAGCCATTATCTTTTAAATGTCAAGCCAAAATACTACACACGGTTTGCATAATGCAGAATCATTTTATTTAAATCAAGATTACATACTTATTTTACCTTTTTTACCTGTACACTAAGGCCCAAACAATTAACTACAATGGACACACAGTTGCACAGAACAACAAACCCTACCTATAGTCTCCTCTGCCACATCACTAAGAACTTACAGAAACTTCTATGGGTCCTCACGTCACAATGTTCCTTTCTGCCTCCTTTCTGCAATGTCAGGGACAAAGCTAGGCTGCAGCAGACACGGCTGACATGCCATCAAATAGACAGGCCATTGCCTTTTTCAATAGCAGCCCTGTGCAGATCTGGTTCTGGTCCCAAGCAACTCACTTTTTGAAATTCAATATGCTGTAGCAATGCTGGTGAAGAGGTAAGCGATTGCGTATGTCTTATCACTACACACTGAACATAAATGTGTGGTGTAGGCATATAACTAGAAAAACGCACAAACCACTTCACCTAATTACCACTCCTTTCCAAAAGAGAAAGAATCAATTGCTTGTGCGTTCATACTGACAACATCCACAAAGCTGAATGTCTGGGCTGGCCCATACTGAACTGCAGGATTCTGTAGCTGGACCCATTGACATCACAGGCAAATATCTGATAACTAACAACCTCCTTTGAACTCTAGCTTCTCACCAGGACATCAAATATTTTACTTCAACTAGGAGTCAGGTTGTCCAACCCAAAACAAAGGGGGCAATGTGATAATACCTTCCTCTTGTGTTCTTGACAGCAGGAATTCATTCATTCACACACACACACACACACACAGAGAGAGAGAGAGAGAGAGAGAGAGAGAGAGAGAGAGAGAGAGAATACTATTTCTATGAAGCAAAGTTCCACCCAATATGTCTTTCTTTAAAAATCCTCAAAATGGCTCCTCTGCTAAAAAGACTAAAATAGACAACTGATATTCTTGCCCCTTTTCATCTATTCTGCCTGGTTTCCTGTTACTTCATCATAAAGACAGCAATTTCTGTTTTCTATCACATTAAAGTGTGTTCTCAATAACTATCTGATTCTGATAAAGGTAGTCAAAGGCCACAACCCACATATGTTTTTAATTAGTCTTCTTTCTTTCTTTTTTCTTCCTTTAAGACAGAATAATAGGTTAATAAGGAATATCAGATTACACTAGAGACAGGTTCCTGGGTCAAAAACTAGACAAAACATACCCAACTGAATCTGTCTGTCAAAAAACTGAAGAGCTTCTCTGCTAATACTTGCAGAATTTTCAACAGTTTAAATGGGGGGGGCATGTCCTCAATCAGAACTACCGATATGGGTGCAACTCTGTTGATTAAGCTTTTATGTGTTATTTTAAAAGAACCAAGCCTGCAATTCTGGGACCAAAACAATGCATGAAAAGCATACAGAGGTTGTCAGCAAGACAGTGGAGTGGTGTGATATGCCATACGCCCCCCCTCCATGTATTTACGTTGTCTCACCATCTCAAGTAAGAGAAGAGATGTAAAGAGAGCAGAAGCCCCACAAACCCAGGAGGATCACAATGCCAGTGGAGACCTGCAAAACCCCAAATGCAAGTAATCTGTTATGTCCAGATCATAAAATTATTTAATGGAGTCAATCTTACTTATTTTTAAATATGTTTTTATTAATTACACCGCTAAATATAAAATACATTTTTTAAAAAAGAAAGAAAACCCCAGCAATTGGCTCCAATTCCTGTTCTGCATCTTACACACTTCAGGCCATGTGGCATACATGCTGCTGATTTCATAAACATGTGAAGCAGTCAAAATAAATCGCTGAACCTTTGGCCAAACTTTGCACCGGTGACTACAGAAACAGTAACATAATCATATAATCAACATTGTTATGCTCATACATAAAACAGCAATGTGTATTAAAATATGGCCATAACGGGGACTTCCGGAGGCGGCGCGACCGGTAATGGCTGCCTTCTCCGAGTAAGGAGAAGGGAGCTCCGCTGTAAACGGGTCGTCCGCTACGGCGAAGCGGAGACCCATTCAGAAAAACCACAGGTGGCAGAAGCCTGTGGTCTCGGGACCCGGCGGGCGCCAGAAGCAGCCCCCAAAACGTTGAAGGGACCCCGTAAGGGGCTCCGGATCGCGGAGGGGGTAGCGGCGCTGTGGGTCGTTGCGCAAACAGCGAAGTGAAGCCGCATTGCTGTTGCCGGTCAGCGCTGTCCTTTCTTCCTGCAACTTTTCTGAACTTTGGAAACTACAACCCGTGAGTAAATTTGGACATTGAAAACTTTCTGAAACTTTTGTCAACTTTCTGAAACTTTTTGAGAACTTTATGAAACTTTTAAAACTTTTTTAAAAAGTTGAAATCTGGCTGAAAACGGAGTGAGGATAAGCAGGAAGCCCATCTCCCGCTATACTGAACTTTAAGCAAAGAGCAGGAGGAGTGGAGACAAAAAGTTATGCGTTAACTAAATGCTGGCACCCTGTTAAAGCAGTTTTCTGAGTGAAAGACTTTGAGCTATTGACTTTTGCTGGTCATATTCGGGGTGCACTGATATCCTTCTTCTGTGGTACCAGTGGATTATAAAATAAATAAGAATCTCTGGTGCTGGAGCTGCCTGGATGAGCACCAGTTTGCAACTTTGGATACATTGAATTCAGGTTTTGAAAAATTCTGAGTTGGAACTGGATACTTTGAAACTGTTGCAGTCAAGGCACTGTAAGAAACACTGTTTTGCTTTAAGTTTTACTCTGCTAAAAATAATACATTGTGGAGGCGATAGACATGGATTTAAATTTATAAGTTTAACTTGGATTTGATCTTTTCCCTGAAGACGTATTAAGCTCCCTCTAGAGGATTTTGGACTTACAGCAGTGACTTTGTTTTACTTTCCCTTTCCCGGCCTCTGTTTGACTATTGCATCTGGGGCTCTGCTTTCTCATGGGAACAACTTGGATTGACCTTGGATTACAGATAACTTTGGAATGAGTGGCGCAAGGAGAAGAGGAAGGACTAAACAAACAACTCTAACTTTATCTGCAGCCTCACAGCGTAGATCTTCTGTGCCGGCCTTGCCTTCCACTTTGCCTCCAGACATAGAGGCGGCCTCCCTAATACAGGCAGGGGAGGGTGAGACAGAGGAGCTGCACCTGGGAGATATGGCTTCAGGGACAAGCAGCTCTGTCTTGGAGAAAATTTTGGAGAAACTGGAGGCTCTGGACAAGAAGGCTGATTTGCATACAGCTAAAATTGAACAGAACACAGAAAGCTTGAATAAGCTGACTGGACAAGTTGCACAGAATGCCCAGTCTATTGGAGAATTAAAGGAGGCTGTAGGTGAAAATCGTAAACTGGCTGAAGATACTAGTCAAAGATTGGAAGAACTTGAGAAAGAAGTAAGACCACTCAGCAAACAAGTTGGAGAACATCAGATTTACTTTTTGATGACAGAACTGCGAAACAGGGAGACCAACTTGAGGATACGGTCAATACCAGAGGTGGAAGAAGATAATTTTATTGAATTTCTAACTAAGGAATTTGCCAAGTTTTGGAAGTTAGAGGAAAAAGACTTTAAAATTGTATCTGCTTTCAGGCTTGGCAGAGTCAGAAGGACAGAGAAGCCCAGAGATTGTTTGATAACACTGAGATCAAAGGAGGAAAGGGACAAGATTTTGGGCCTGCACTACGAAAAGTCACTAGACATTTTGGGCAAGAGAATTGAAATCTACAAGGACATTCCTAAGCAGTTGCTGGACCTTAGATCTAACTACACGGAATTGGCAAGACTGTTGAGAAGCAACGCAATTATCTTCAGGTGGGAGTTTCCACAAGGATTATCCTTTACCTACAGAGGGAGAAAGATCAAAATCAAAACAGTGGAAGATAGAGACAAGTTTTTGGGAGCACACGGAGAAGACCTCCACAAAGGACTTGGATTGCCAGCGCCAGAACTTCCAGGGGAGCCCGCCCCCTCGGATCCTCAAGGACCGGAGAACAAGGTACCACCCCAGAAAGAATAACCAGACCTATCCAGGATGTCTCTGCAGCTTTTGAGTTGGAACATAAATGGCTGTAACAGTCCCGAAAAAAGGTCTAAAATTTTTCATATTTTAAAAAAGGAACAATTGGACATTATATGCTTACAAGAAACACATGTGATTAGGCTCCATAGAAAGGTGTTAATAAATAAAAGGCTTGGTCAAGAATTTATATCATCGGATACAGTTAAAAAGAGAGGTGTAGTGATCTATGCAAAAGAGAGCCTTTCACCAAAATTTCTCTTTAAAGATGAAAGTGGAAGAATCCTCGCAATAGAAGTACAGTATCAAGGAGAAAAAATTTTGATATTAGGAATTTATGCTCCAAATGAAGGAAAATCGGATTTTTATAAGAAGTTGCACGAGATCATGCTGGATTATCTGGATTACAACAACGTCATCATGATGGGGGACATGAACGGGGTCGTATCAACAAATATGGATAAGTCACAGAACCAGAACATTACTAAAGAGGGAAGACTACCTAAGACCTTTTTTGAAATGACTGACAATATGGACTGGGTTGACATCTGGAGAGTTAGAAACCCCCTGGGAAGAGAAGGAACATTCTTTTCTGAAGCTCAATTGACTTGGACACGAATCGACCAAATATGGATAACTAGAAGTCTGGCACCTAAGGTGAGGAAGGTGGAAATCTGCCCCAAAACATGCTCCGACCATAACGCCTTGAGAATGGATATGACATTGATCCCAATCGGCTCCTTTAGATGGAAGATGAATGATGGCCTGTTTAGAGATCAAAGAATTGTAAAGAAGGCCCAAAAAACCTTAAAGGACTATTTTGAGATTAATTTGAACACTACGGTGGAAAAAAGAACTATCTGGGATGCAAGTAAAGCTGTGATGAGAGGGTTCTTGATTCAACAGAATTCCTTAAAGAAAAGACTGCAAAATGAAAAGAAAGATAAAATTCTGGAAAGTATCAAAGAGCTGGAGAAGAAGTTAAGATCTAACCCGAAGTCCCAACCGATTCTGAGAGAAATCAAACTTTATCAGGCGCAATATTCCAAGCTGATAAATCAGGAAATAGAATGGAAGATTAAAACAATGAAACAAAAAACTTTTGAATCGGCAAATAAATGTGGGAAACTGCTAGCTTGGCAGTTGAAAAGGAGACAAAGATTAAATACAGTAACAAACTTAGAGGTTGAAGGAAGGAACATTCAGAACCCGGGAGAGATTAGAAAGTGCTTCCAGAGGTATTTTAAAAAGTTATATACTCAAGGGCCACAAGATGAAATAGAGATTACACAATTTTTGGAGAGAAATGGATTAGCAAAGCTGTCAGAAGAAAATAGAACAATTTTAAATGGCAAAATAACACGACAAGAGATTGAACAGGCCATCCTGAGTCTGAAACAGGGCAAATCACCAGGGCCAGATGGACTGACCTCTAACTACTATAAGACATTGAAGGATTATTTGATACAACCTTTGTTGGAGGTCAGTAATGAAATAATGGAGGGGAAGAAGGCGCCTGAATCGTGGAAAGAAGCATTTATCACATTGATTCCAAAGTCAGAAACTGAAAAGACACAACTCAAGAATTACCGTCCCATCTCCCTTTTAAATGTGGATTACAAAATATTTGCAGATGTTTTGGCACGAAGATTTAAGAAAGTTTTAAGTGAGATAATCCATAAAGACCAGGCAGGCTTTCTCCCGGGCAGACATATGTTTACTAACACAAGGAACATCATAGACATATTGGAACTTTTACAAACAAACATAAACACTAAAGCAGTTTTAATTTTTATAGACGCGGAGAAAGCCTTTGACAACATTTCTTGGAAATTTATGAAGGGGAATTTAAAAGAAATGGGAGTGGGACGGGGGTTTGAGAACGGGATTGAGGCAATATATTCAGAACAAAAGGCTAAACTGATAGTTAACAATGTGGTTACAGAAGAGTTTAAAATTGAAAAAGGTACACGACAAGGCTGCCCGATTTCCCCATTACTGTTTATTTCGGTTCTGGAAGTGCTCCTGAATATGATTAGGGGGGACCGGTTGGTGGAAGGGATTCAGGTCGGAGCGAAACAATATAAACTTAAAGCTTTTGCAGATGACCTAGTTCTGACATTACAGGAGCCGGAGTCTAGTTTGAAAAGAGTACTACAACTGATTCAAAACTTTGGTCGAGTGGCAGGATTTAAGTTAAATAAGCAAAAAACTAAAGTTTTGGGGAAAAACATGACAGATATTGAGTTGGAACAGCTTCAGAAAGAGACAGAACTAAATGTGGTTAAAAAAGTTAAATACCTAGGGGTAAACATAACAGCAAAAAATCTGAGTTTATTTAAAGATAATTATGAAAAATGTTGGTCAGAGATTAAGAGAGACTTGGATAGTTGGTCAAGACTAAAACTTTCTTTGTTAGGCCGAATAGCTGCCATCAAGATGAATGTATTGCCAAAAATGTTATTTTTGTTTCAGACACTGCAGATTGTAGACAAGACAGAGTGCTTCCGGAAGTGGCAGAAAGATATTTCTAAATTTGTCTGGCAGGGCAAAAAGCCCAGAATCAAATTTAAAATATTAACAGATGCGAAAGAAAGAGGGGGCTTTGCCCTGCCAGATTTAAAGTTGTATTATGAAGCTGCAGCTTTCTGCTGGTTAAAAGATTGGTTACTTCTTGAAGATACGGATGTCTTGGATTTGGAAGGTTTTAATAATGCGTTTGGATGGCATGCATATTTATGGTATGATAAAGCTAAGATAAATAAGGCCTTCAAGAACCATATTGTCAGAAAATCAGTTTTTAATGTCTGGACAAAATATAAAGACTTACTGGAGAATAAAACTCCGAGGTGGCTGTCACCCCTGGAGGCTAAGGCTCGGAAAAGAGCCAATATGGAGGCCAACTGGCCAAAATATTGGGAGATAATAGAAAAGGATGGTGACAACTGGAAATTGCAGAGTTTAGAAAAGATGAGAGACAAAGTGCGAGACTGGTTACACTATGCTCAGATTAAAGAAGTGTTTAAAAATGACAAAAAGCTAGGATTCCAAGTGGAAAAGTCAAAGTTAGAAACTGAACTGTTAGAACCTAAGACTAAGGTACTTTCAAGAATGTATAACTTGCTGCTGAAATGGAACACACATGACGAAATGGTAAAATCAACAATGATAAAATGGGCGCAGGATATTGGGTATAATATTATGTTTGAAGATTGGGAAAGGTTGTGGACCTCTGGGCTGAACTTCACTGCATGTAATGCGTTGAAGGAAAATGTGATGAAAATGATGTATAGATGGTACATGACCCCTGTTAAACTGGCTAAAATATACCATTCGTCTGATAGCAAATGTTGGAAATGTAAGGAAAATGAAGGAACATTTTTTCACCTCTGGTGGACCTGCCCTAGAGTGAAGGCCTTTTGGGAGAAGATATATAATGAATTAAAAAAGGTGTTTAAATACACCTTTACTAAGAAATCAGAGGCCTTTCTCCTGGGTATTGTCGGCCAGAGTGTGTTAAAAGAGGACAGAACATTCTTTTTGTACGCAACAACAGCAGCAAGAATATTAATTGCCAAGAATTGGAAAACTCAGGAGCTACCCACTGTGGAAGAATGGCAGATGCAACTGATGGACTATATGCAATTAGCCGAGATGACCGGCAGAATTCGAGACCAGGGAGAAGAAAGGATGGAAGAAGACTGGAGGAAATTTAAGATTTATTTACAAAAATATTGTAATTTGGCTGAGTGCTGAATTGGATGCCAGTGCAGACAATTGTCTACCATTAAATTAGATTTAAGGCTGAATTATATGTCAAACCAAATTAAGATTATTAATTAAGATGAGTTAAATGATAATTTGTTTGAAATTAATTTAATAATGATGTAAGTGTATGCGGGAGGTGTGGGGGAGTCCCATGTAACAATTGAGAGATGTTAAATGGACAATGATAAGTGCTTATCTAATATATGCTTTATTTGAAAACTTTAATAAATATATTATAAAAAAAAAAAAAATAAAATATGGCCATAACGATAGGCTGAGTGGCCTGCCCGGCCATTCCTTCCCAGCTGGCTACACCCAGTGGCGTAGCGTGGGGGGTGCAGGGGGGGCCGGCCGCACCGGGCGCAACATCTGGGGGTTAGGGTTAGGGGGCGCAAATCCACGGGTTAGGGGGCGCAAATCCACGGGTTAGGGGGTGCAAATTACTTGCCTTGCCCCGGGTGCTGACAACCCACGCTACGCCACTGGCTACACCCTGCCTTCGTTTTCCTCGGCCCCTCGTCCCTCTCTCACCTGTTTGCTGCTTTCTTCTATCTGCACCTGCTGCTTTTAACCTGGTCAGCCTTACTCAGCTGTAGACCAAATCCATGCCCATCTCATCAATATACCTGCAAAGTACAGCTGCCTTCGCCCCTTAGTAAAAGGAGTGTAGGTTGTTGTGCATGCAAATAGGTCTGAGATCTCAAGCTATTAAATCTCAAAAGAAGTGACCTGCTTCCTCTGACCTAAAGCTACAGGACTTCTGCTTGTAATTTATTCCATGGAAATCTCCCTCAATTTCATGGTTTGGTCACTCCCTGTTCTTGGGCAACTTTTCATCTGATCATTGTGCAAATTAAAAATAGCAAAAACAAAAAAACCAAGCAAATAATAGCAAGAGCAACAAGCTACAAAAAGTTCATTCAGATTTCAATATAAATGCAGCTTTAATGCTTTGCCATTACCCAATAGAGGCAATTAAAAAAATATTGTAAGCATGCTTTTATTTTTCCGCAAAAAGAGCAACGAATTCGTGTATGCCTGTTTTCAAACTTCTAACCAAGGCCAGTATTCACCCTTTTATAGAAGTTTCAGCCTAGAGCATATTTTAATGGCAAAGTAACTGAAATTAAGATTTTATAATGGAAATGCTGGCAGCTCTTGAACACTTACGGTGCTATTTTAACTCAAGAGCTTAGCTTGTGGTTAGCCAAGCCCAATGCCAATAAGGGCATAAGATTTGACATTCCTAGGTTTTCAGGAAACTGGAACTCCAGGGTATTGGTGGGTTTATCTGTATGAGAAATCCACATATTCATAATACAAATTACTTGGAAGATTCTTGTGTGCCTGAACCCTACTTATACAGGCCGGGGTGTGTGTGTGTGCATGTGCTCTCAGACGTTTTGATCAGAGGTTCTGCATAAACCCCAAGAATATTTCAGCTTGTTTCACCATACAGGCCTCTTAGAAAGTGGTAGAGCACCTAAAAAATGGCAGTATACTGACATATGTCACTCAAGTAATATGTTACCCTGCAAAATTTGCAAATGTGTGTGCTGTCCTAAAAAAGAAAGACACTGTTTTCAAATCTGGACAGGTTTATGAGGTGATGCAGGTTCTGCTGAAAGATGCATGCAGGGACTTATTTGGCAAACATGCCAGTAGTCATTCAGAACAACCTCGCCTTGTTTCTTTGCTTTATTTAATCTATCAAAAGAGAAATCAGAAGCATTTTGTGTGACTAGGCCTTCCAGTAAATAGCTACAATTTGTTTGTTTTAATAATAAAAAGAGCCCTATATGTTTGCATAGGGCATATTTTATCAGCTGCCATAGATCTACACCAATACTGCAGAGGAGAAATTCAAATTAAACTGCAAGACAGACATTTCATTTATGTAAAATAAGTCACTCTTAGTCTGCCAACATTAGCTGCAGTAATTAAAGAACTGTGAAAATATGAAAGGAAATATTAATTTCCAGTCTTTGGAAATGCATAAAATACTGGTATCATTCTCTCCCCCTGCCCCTCAGCCCAGCATAGTTTTCCTTGATGGGAATCATGATTCAGGGCCCCTCCCAAATAGGCTAGGGAGGGAGACTGTTTATGGAACAGTTGTTCCATGCACAAAATCCCCATGGGTTCGCATTTTGTCCTACTCAGGCTCCCAAGGACCCAATCCCATATGGGACCAATCCTATTCCATGAGGAAAGCAAAGGAATCCAACACGGAAAGACAGTGGACCCACAGATTCACCAGCAACGTAGCACTGTCCTCATGGGCATTTTAATGCTGGTATGAATCCATGTCACAGTGCCGCATGTGGTATTAAGTCACCTGGAGCACATGCTTAAGACTCATTCGCCCTGGCATGAGATCAACAGTATTTTGATATCAGGACTTTCCAAACTTAGCGCATTTTTAACTGCCTAAATCAAAGCCACAATAAAGGTGCCGTTTCCAATATATGTACCAACAAGGTGCCAGGCAGCTTCCAAATATAATAAACAAAAGCTGTTCTCAGAGATAGAAAAGATGGTATTTAATATTTTCTCTCTTTGGAATATAGTAACGCACCAAAAAGTAATAAAATGGTGACCTTACGCGAAAAACAAGTAAAAAAACTAGTGCCTAGTGGTCAACTAAATAAAGCTTTAGGTGGTTAATCCACAGATTGAAATGATGAACCATCTTCTGCTGTACATCAGAGATGGGCAGATGGTAGATTAGGAGCTATCAGTATATCCCAGGGTGATTTGTAGTAGATCTACAAAGTTTTCTGACTCCCAATAGTCATAACAATAGGAAGGAAAATTGAAAGGGAGGGAATTATCTGCTATGCCAAATAATCTACCTCTCAGGCAAATTGTTCCTCAAGCGTAAAATAAAACTATTTGTTGGTTGCCTTTCACCAGAACTTTGTGCAGCTTTGCTGGATAGCTCTGTGTTATTAGCAAGTCAGATGCAGATTTGTATTTCTATATTCAGGCTCGTGGGGGATAAGTGAGGCTACCCTCTGAGCCACCATTCTGTACTGGGCTCCATCCCCAGCTACTGTTTTGCAGTTGGCTTCTGTTAGTGGTCCTCAGTGTTCCAGCAAAACAATAAATAAACAAAGTGTATCTCATAAACCTGAAGTCTGCCTGCCCCTGCTATACATATCTACTCAGAACTGGGACCACTGAGTCTAAGTGTGCATAAGATTGCAGCCTAAAGCCTTTTTATTAGCTATGAGGAAGATAATGTGGGGACACATCAGCAAAATCATAAACACTTTTAGAGCCCATGAATTTCGGTGCAAGAGAGTTAAATTTTGTCTCAGCTTAAAGCAGTCATTGCAGTAAATCCAAACAAACGGGATTGCATGATTAAAACTAAACTCCATTAATTTTCGCCCAAGCTAGAAAAATCCCAGATGTGTGATCATCCAGGCTGATGACGGTGTGTATGGATTTCTCCCACACATAGAAAAGCGTGCAGCTCAAGGCTAAGTGGAAGGAGGAGATTGCTTACAAATACTAAGATAAGGACATAAGGCCAAATATCGCTGGATCAAACGCTGATCAAGGCCATCATCCTGTTTCCCACAGTGGTCAACCAGATACCTCAGGGACACTTAGAAGGAGGGCATGAAGGAAACAGTTCTTCCCTGACACTCTTCCCCAGAAACCGGTATCCTGAGGCTCTAAGCCTGGAGGAAGGATACAGACATCAGAACTAGAGGCCACTGATAGCTACCAACTTGCAAAGGCACAGAGGAACAGACTATTGCCATAGTTTGCGTTAATTCCATCGTTTAACTGCACACTGTGTAAAGAAGTACTTCCTTTAAGTCCTATCACCTGAATAACTTCATCATTTGGTTAACATTGGGGTGAGTCCCAAAACTTAAACATACAATTTGGCATTGCTGCAGGAAAAAATGTCTCAAACACTTTTATACTAATAATGTTTTACTTGTATAAATCATTTTTCCTCTGAGAGTCTAGGGCTACTATATATGCATTAATAAATTCAAATTCACACCTCACCAAAGGTAATTAATATCCTTGTTAAACGCATTCCTGAGTACACAGGTGTCCGACACAACTATGGCACAGCGCACCCACCAAGACCTTTACTTATGCCTTCAGGCATGCGGCTGTGTAGCTGCTGTGGCCAATAGGTACCAGACTATATTCCCAAGGGAAAATCATACCCAGCAGCCCTAAATCTTAGTTCATGTTAATCAAAATAACTATACTGGCCAAGATCCAAAGACCTGCTTAAACTCGCACAAAATGGTTTGGCTCACTGTAATATTTTAAGGCTGCAAGCCTACACATACATTCCTGAGACTTACTTCTGAGTAGACATGCTTAGCATTTCTCTGTTAGTGCAGTTGAAGGTCTCGGTCCAGAAACAATTCTTCTGTTCTGCACTCTGGCAGCCAGCTTTCTCCTTTTACTAAGGGCTCTTTCACACGTTTTAGAAAGGACCGGCCGTGAGAGATTTGCCATGTCTTGTGTCTTGCGTCCAAAGGAGGATTCCTCTGTGCAAACACATGGGGCCCACATGGCTGGGATCTGGGAGGGCTGGTCTGGAGAAAGGTCTGACAGCTAACAGGATCTCCAACATGATAAACGCCAGCTGTCTCCGTATGTGGGCGCATTCCTAAGAAATATTCATTACAAGAAATGGATGAGGTAAAATCATTCTGTGGTGACTTTACCTTAACGAAAAGCGCCATGTGAACTTTCCCTCATTCAAGTTCCTATCAGACATATCTGTTTATTTCTGTCTGTACAAACCCAGTGCTCCCGCCTTGTTTATTAACTTGACGCTGCAGGCGACTGTATCCTGGAGTTAGCATACTGCATGTGCATTTGGCAAAGTTTTAAAGTATGGTTGTGAATTTTTTTTCAATTTTATTTTTGAAATCGTTTTGTAAACCACATTGAGGTTTCTTACAATCAAGCAGTATATAAATTTCATTGAATAAATAAATAAATAGTGGCTTTGACTCCCCAATTCAAAATGCATCCCAGCCACTGGTGACTCAGGTAATAAACCATCGCTCTCTCAGTTCCAAACACCCCCCCTGCCATTCCTACCTGCAATATCTAACTGGCTTATCTTACAAAAATTGTAAGGATTACTGATATAATGTATATAAACACTTTGAACACTCAGAATGCTCCGTGCCAATACTAATAATTATTAGGAATGTATGCATGATACACCACCAAGGTTAGAAGTAACATACTCAAGGTATATGAGTACAACTGGCTTTTCATTCCTAAATGCTTGGAGGCATGATCAAGCAAAGTAGCCCAGAAGAGCTCCTACATAGGTCACTGTGGAAGCAGAAAGCCCCCTTTAGTTTATTTAGAGCCACTTCTGGTTGTTTGGAGCATGCATAGGGCCAGAACATGAATGTGATTTATGTAGGTAAATAAAACTAAATCAAGCATACTTGATTCAAGTAGAAGAAAAATACAACACTGAACACGTTTCTTGAGAGCTTGCATATTTTCATTCTGCAGTTGCAACTGATGAACTAGGCCAGGCTTCCTCAACCTCGGCCCTCCAGATGTTTTGAGACTACAATTCTGATCATCCCTGACCACTGGTCCTGCTGGCTAGGGATCATGGGAGTTGTAGGCCAAAAACATCTGGAGGGCCGAGGTTGAGGAAGCCTGAACTAGGCCCACAAAGGTATGCCACACTAACTATTATTCTCTAAAGTGCCACCCGACTCCTGTTACTTACGTTGTAAGTAGCACACATGGTATAACTGTCATTTGCTCCACTGCTCTGTGAGCATGCCATGAAAGGAACAGGGGCCACCCGACCATCCACTGGCGCTACCAACACGATGTTCTGCACATCTGTAGGGCTTCAAAACATACAGCTTCCAATATACAGGAATGGAGTTTCAATGTGCACGATGGGTCAGTGCATCTGACTGTTAATCAGAAGGTTGGTGGTTCAAGACCCCCCAGGGACAACTATCGGCAAGATTCCTGCACTGGAAGGGGTTGGACTAAATGACCCTGACCAAGGGTGTGTTTCTATGATCTGTGATCATCACTGCTGGTCCACAGGACTGTCAGGGATCAATACAAAGGGTATGAGTTTCAGGTCCACCTCACTGTTCTAGAGACACGTCTAACCACCAAGATGAGAAGCTGTCTGTCATCTTACCAATTTCACACCGTGTGGCTGCAGTCCTGCCTATCCATTGCATCAGCCACATATTTTTCAAGAAATCTTCCACAAGTTTTATTATTTGCATAAACCTTTCATTCACTTGATACACAATATAAAAGACAGACAGGGATAGTACAAAACAAATAAAAAAACTGGTTCATTATCAGTCTGAAGTAAGCATTACAATATTGCACCATTCAGCAAGTAAGAAGAAGAATACGTATTATTGTGGCATATTACAGGTGAGTGGAGGCACCCAGCTTATCCTGTATGGTTTTAAATGATATTCAGAGATCTGATAGGTACCCTCAAGAAAATCATAGGACACTAGATCAGAGAGTGAGCTGCTACGTTTACTTCTAAAACTACACCTCCGACAGAAGTCATATTCTTTTTTCCTTCCTTTCTTCTTACTATTTTGTGAAGCAAAGGTGGTTCAGTCGCTACAACAGAGGTTTTGAACAATGACCTTAGTCTTTTTCAATTTAATCGGGAAGTGGGGGGGGAAGGGAAAGCTTCGTCAGTGTGCATGTCAAATTACCAAGCGAGCAAAGGCACTCTGGAGGGAACCAAGTAAATTTCTGCAAACTATATATCTACATTTCTTTAAAAGAGCATGTTTTCTTTATAAGTTAACTGTTTCACAGTGAGTGGTTAAAGAAATCCATGAGGAGATTTTGAAGAGAGGATGTTTACAATGAGAGTTGAAAGAAAGAAAGAAAGAAAGAAAGAAAGAAAGAAAGAAAGAAAGAAAGCCGTTAATTTTTGACAAGGTCACTTTTGTCTCTCTTGCACTAACCAATTACAGTGGTACCTCGGGTTAAGCACTTAATTCATTCTGGAGGTCCGTTCTTAACCTGAAACTGTTCTTAACCTGAAGCACCACGTTAGCAAATGGGGCCTCCTGCTGCCGCTGCGCCACCGGAGCGCGATTTCTGTTCTTATCCTGAAGCAACGTTCTTAACTCGAGGTAATATTTCTGGGTTAGCAGAGTCGGTAACCTGAAGCGTATGTAACCCGAGGTACCACTGTATCTAATTAGGGTAAACAATTTCCAACGTAAACCACAAGGCATTTGCATACTTTCCAAGCTAATCACAATTCTTTTCCAAAAAGCCACAACAGGAACTTCCATAATAAATAACATCACTATTTACAGTTCAAATTAGATAATTTGGAGAAAAATACAAGGTTTGGTACCAGAAAAGGGGTCTCTTTCTGTCTCTCTGTCTCTATGTGTGTGTGTGTGTGTATATGCGCGCGCACACGTTCCCATTCCCATCTCCTCTGCCTGCTAGCTCGCTTTAGCCTTATCTCCGAATGAATGCTGAATCCAGGTGCAAAAGCTCAATTCACAAGGAATGCAGCACACATTAAATTACTGCAGGTTTGGCTGCTAGTAAATCCCTGCTGTTACTCACCATTGGATGTTGTGCTGGAGGCAACGGCTTTCTCACTGACATCTGTTCGAGTGGAGCATTTCACTATAGGATTCTCAACTTTTTTCTTCTCACCCGTGGTAGAGCTATGGGACTGGGCTTCCATGATGACTTCTCATTACTTCAGCTCTCTTCACACTAATACCTGAATAAAACAATAAAACAATAAAACCATAAAACTTCAAAACAGGAGCAGAAGGGGGTGAAAAGCCCAAACAAAAACTCAGCCACATTTCTCACCCAGAGGATGCTGTATATCGACACTAGTAAGCTACAGAACATATCACAAAGCTCAACAAATCAACCTTAATTTATCACTTTTGTACCTCCTTCTTCCTCCAAGAAGCTAACAACCTTGGGAGGTAGTTGGGTTGCGAAAGTGTACAACTAGCACAAGATCAATAAGCTATCTTAATTTATTTCACTTAAGTTGCAATCCTAAAACCGTGGAAAGACCATTGGATATGGCGCATGTGCCACTCTGATGGTGGGGAAAGAGGTCTGTTGATAGAACGGCACTTGCACGGCCAGAAGCCCCAGAAGCTCGGGGGGGGAGAGAGAGTCCTACTGGCACTGAAGTCAAAACAGGGGGCTTCAGGGGGCTTCCAGGGGCAGCCAAGAAGACACAGAATTCTAAGTCCCTCGTTCCCCCAACATGCCCCCCAAACAGGTCCTAAATGACACCAGCCCTGGAGCTGGAACAGTTTGTTGCCTCTCACGGATTGTCACAGAAGGGGAAAGCAAGGAACACCCCACCTACCACCTTGCAGTTGCTCCGACACAGAATTTCCCCACCATCACAGACTCCCCACCATTCAGACCCACAACCAAGTTTTTGCCCAAAGATGCACTTGGGGACAAACTTCTTAAATTTCTTTCATATATCTGAATAGTGATAGTGCTGCCGTTGTGACACAGTATTAGGCCCCATCCCACCTGATGAAGACCAGTAGCCAAGAAGAAGACACAAGATGACTGGGTGGAGATTCAAACTCAGGTGCCCCAAAGCCATATCCAACACTAACTCCATTTTCTAAGTCTGCCATCCTCAATGTGCTACACAGAAACAAGTACCGTATTTTTTGTTCTATAAGACTCATTTTTTCCCTCCTAAAAAGTAAGGGGAAATGCGTGTGCATCTTATGGAGTGAATGCAGGCTGCGCAGCTATCCCAGAAGCCAGAAGAGCAAGAGGGATCGCTGTGCAGCGATCCCTCTTGTTGTTCTGGCTTCTGAGATTCAGATTATTATTTTTTCTTGTTTTCATCCTCTAAAAACTAGGTGCGTCTTATGGGTAACTTACATCCATTAGACTTTACTTCCAAGCAGCATGGAAGGAACTCAAGGTTTTACAGGAAGCTTGGGTATGTTCACAGACACACACACACACACACACACACACACACATTGTGCCCAAAAGCAACTGAGATTTCTGGTAGAAAGCCAACACTTCCCTTCCACCGATGTCATCCTAGCCTGGAATTATACAGCAGGAGCTGAACTGATCATCCATGTGACTGTAAATCCAAATATTTAAACTTCAGCATTTACATCAGTCCAGTGAAACTGCAGTGAATTATATCTTCAAGGTTGATCATGTAAACAGTTCGTTTTGTCTGTTTTAGAAATGTAACTCAGAAAAGGGTTATTAGTGCAGCACACCTGTGAAAAACCAGAGGGGGGTGGGGGAGCATGATTGCTAGTAACCACGGAATCCCTTTCTCTTAACAACCCTAAAATGAAAGTCACCAAAGGTAACAAATAATGTTTTCCTCCCTTTCACCATTTAGTTTTGGGGTCATTTGCTGCTGCTCGCCATTCATCCTTTTTAAATCTGCTCCTCCTTCTTTCTGGAGTTCCAGCATCCACACATTATAAATTCAGAGAATTCTCTGTGCAGCTGTGAAATAACAGCAAACTACCACCCATAAGTGGCTTACTGGGTGAGGGTACCAGGCAAGTGGGTCACTGTGGCTTCCCAAGAGGGGAAGGGAGGTTCACGTACTCCTGCTTCTGGAATTGCATCACGCCAACCTGCCCTCCACCACATCCTCTCGGTAAGCAACACACGGCAATCTGTTCAAGTAAGCTTTACAAAACATAATCATGGGCTTGGAACCATTACAATATAGGAAAAACCTGAACATTACACCCTAACCATTCCACGCTGCCACCATGACATGTCGCTTGCTTTTAAAAAAAACGACAGCAAGCAACAAAATTAGCTGCATTTTAAGAGCTCTGTCTAACTCACAAATAGACACAGACACACAAGATGAAGGCTTGAGTTATACCACCCGACCTTCTAGGCCAACGGTGGGGAACATCTAGCCCATGGGCCTAAATAGGCCTGTCAGATCTCCCCATTTGTCCCTCGAGGCTATTTCAACCAAACCAGGCCCACCGGACCTCATACAGACCATAAAGGTGTGGCAGTGCTAAAAGGAAGTCTGCTAACTGGCAGCACCCACAAGTCACTGTGCATCTGGTTCTCAAGCTCCAACTATCAGCTGATGACCAGGGCTTGAGAAGCCTGCTGCATAGTTCTCCGCAAGACCCAATAATCATCTGGCGGTTGGCACTTTGCAGGCTTTGACTTTGCTTGCACAGTTCAATTTCGAACTATACAAGCAAAAATGGGTGGCCCCATCCACATGTCTAAATTGGCCGATGGTGGGAGGGGGAGATAAGGATCCAGCCCACTGCCCCAGTCCAGTTCCCTACCCAATCTAGGACTTGCACTAGTTTCCATCACTTTTCACTTTGAGGGATACAAATGTCTCTAATTATTATATCTTCTTCTGTGCCCTCAGCTCCTTGCAAATGAACTTTCGATGGCAGATTGGAATACGTCCTAGTCGGCTAGAGCCCTTCTGCATCTCCTTGCCAGCTGGTCTACTCAAGAGTTCACACACCAAGCAGCCACAAAACAGCCTGGAGTACTTACTTTCCAATTTGAAGAGGATGGACTCCAACCTGAACGCAATTGCCATTGGCAGCACAACTCCATCTAGGAAATAGTTAATGTCTGCTCAGGTATCGTGCATCATGGGGGAAGTGAAACACTTAGAATCACAGAATCATAGAATTGTAGAGTTGGAAGGGACCTGAGGATCATCTAGTCCAACTTCCTGCAATGCAGAAATCTGCAGCTGTGCCATACAGGGATTGAACCTGCAACCTTGGCTAATCAGTAATTCCCCAGGGACAGTGCCAGGATAAACAGTTGGTGTTGTTTATAATAATTAACATAATAAACTAGTCAGGAAAGCAAGTCACCCCATCTTCTGCCACATAAGGCAAGTGTGGCTACACTGGGATCCTTCCCTGGTTATCGGCTTAGATGATATCTTTGTCTGCTACAGCCGCATCCTTGCTGCTGGCTGATTCACCTCTTCTCTCACACATGCCTCAAGTCACAGCAGAGATACATGCTGGAAAGGGCAAGAAGAATATGCAAACTATTTAATGCAAGAATTAATCAACACAAGTTTTCCCCCCCCCCCACTTTTGAATGCTCCTCCACAGACAAAACTCCACACAAGTTTGTTTAAAAACAAAAACACCCTAGCATAATTGGAAGAGAAGTTTTAGATCAGTCTTTTCCAAAGCCTTACATTGACCTCTAGCTCCCGGCCAACCGGGACACCAGGGTGGATAAAAATCAATGATTTTGTAAAAAAAAATTAAAAATCAATTTTATTTATTTAAATCAGATTGTTTATTTAAATTGGATTTTTTAAAATAACATGCTTTTGGAGAAAAAAAATCTTTCTAAGGATAGTTTTCTATTTATGTTACATTATAGTCCAAAGGCTATTCATCAGGAAATAAGAATTTGTTTTTAATTATGTAGCATGAGGCTTTATATGCAATGTTTAAAATTTTTGGTAAATGAATTCCATTAATCCATTCATAATGTCATGCTCTTCGAGAGGTTTGTGTAAGATTATTTGGGGCAGTTTTTCTAAGAAGAAGATATTATCACAGATGCTTGTTTTTGCAGTTCTCCAAAGTGTGAATTTGTGTCTGCAAAGATAACATGCCTTTTCTTCAAAGGAAAAATGTTACAAAATAAACATACAGAGTTGAGGAAAAACCTTAATCCCATTGTGCCTTTGCAAATTTATATCAACCCCCTTACCTCTTAAATGCTAAGTTCCAAGAGGTTCAATGAACAGATGGTTTGGAGTGGAATAGATCTGCACAAGTAGCTAAGTGTGAAGCAGTGAAAATGAAAGTGCAACCTTGTGAGCAGAATACTCCACAAGTCTTGGGATCTTTGTGTAATAATTGTGCAAGTCAGTTGCATGTCTGTGCAACTCAGACTTGAGGCAAGTGCTGAAGGCTCTTCAGGGCTGGCAAACTCTTCCCAATCCCACTGGGTTCCAACCACTGCACTCACACTTAACTGTACAGAATAGGCACCTGAATGTAGACACAAATCCATTGGGGTGGTGGAGGAAATAGTAAGTGGGATCTGTAAGTCCTTGGCGAGACCTTGAAGTGCTTGCCGGTCAACTAATAAGAGTTCACAGGTTCCAGGCCCTTCTTCCCAATTGTAAATATTAAGATTACACCAGCAAGAATGAGTCTTTCTGTTAAAAAAAATGATTTAAATCAAGTCTTACTGACTAGTGATTTAAATCGTGATTTAAATCATGATTTAAATCGATATGATTTAAATCAAATCTACCCTGCGAGACACACACGTGAGGGCCAGAGAAAACGCATGCTTCCCTTGGTTTTATTTTGCATCTCTCTAGAGAGGCCAGCTGCACACTGAGAACCATTGTACTTACAAGTTCTGCTTAGTCTGATAATTGACACATGGACCACAAACTTTTTTATTAAGAAAAGCAGTGCTTTGCATTCATCTAGCTAGTTCAGTGCTTGAGGCAATTTACATTTATTAACAATAAATTAGGAATCTACCATGCAAATTAAAACTGGACCAGAACATGGAATTTTCACTATGGGAGGGAGTGAAACCTTAAATCCAGCTTTCTCCCAGCCTGTCCAGAGGGCTGAAGCAGTTAGGTCTTGGGGAAACAGTTATAGAAGCAAATTAGGGCTTTGGCTTTAGTGTCAAATATTGGAACAATAAGGCAGGCTTCAAAGAAGAAAAATGCTATTGGTGAGTCGAAGTAGAGAAATGCCTGAGATCTGATGACCTCCAAAACCATTCACGTTTTCTCCCCCCCACCTGCCATCCTTGTCTATGACAGTAAAGAAACACAGTTTAAATGTTGTTATTTTATATGAGATAAAAAGAAATGCAAAGGGAGAACGAATTCTCCATGCACACACAAAGCATCTACATAATGTGAGAATATTGAGGGTTATCTCTGAGGCACCTGAAAGACACAGGTGGCACCACGAGCTTTGCCAAATGGGTTCACAGGATCATATCAACTGTACCGTACGCATCCGCAGTGGTTAAAAACCACTCTAAAACTGATTTAACTTTCACACCTTTCTCCAAAGAACCATGGAAACAGTAGCATTTTGAGGCTTTATTTATTTTATTTTTGTTTTACAATTCTGTTTATTTTATAGAACAATTTCTAGGCTTCTTTGGCTGGGATAATGAACTGCTCTACAAACCGCTGCCACAAAATGTAGACACACCCTCTAATTCCTACCTCACCATTTCCACATTCAAAGATGCCACCAACAGCTATGCTGCAGCACATTCACAACACATATTTTCTGACAATGGCCAGTTATAGACAAAAGTTTGCCATCAAATCACCCAGCTCTTTAACTGGGAATGCTCAGCTGCACGTAGCCTGAGGATCAAGAAATCCAAAAGTTTACTTTATAAAACAGCTCACCTAACTTCCCCTTAAAAGGAAACTTCAATTTTCAAAGTTTGTCCAGTCTAATGTCACCTGTTTGATTGCATGAGACAGTTCAAATGCGTTGTGTACACTGCTGTTAAGCAGTGTGAAGTCTACCGTTGAAAACTCTCACCCACTTTCTTTTATGAGTTCTTTCAACTTGCCTAAGAGAGTAGCCGTCATCAGGCTGGTGCTCACCAGAGGCTTTGGGCTACAACTCCATTTGCTAGGCAATAACTATTTCAGAATATAGGTGAGAGTTTGAACATTTCGAAAAACCACCCATATGAACAGAAGTCTGCACATACAAAGCTTGTCTCCCACTGAGCTGGTTTTATATTTGGGTGTTTGTAATCATAAATCATACAGTCGGAGACTGTACAATCCTGCAAAACATGAATCACATGACTGGTCTCACTACATCTCCCAACTATGAACCACTCATTTATTTTAGTAAGAAAAATTTTCCATAAGGCACCAGATTTTGTCAATTTCAAAAAAATTCCCCAGTTCCACATATACCTTAAATTTTAAGGCAACAACCTTTTAACTAAGTTGCCATTTCAGAGGTTACATATTCTCACGGATGAAATCAGATGACAGTGCCTTGAAATACACGAATCTGCTTCCCTGAATTTTTAGTCTTGATATTTAGACACATGGGATACCATGTATACCGGAGTTTATTCAGTCACTCAACAAAAATAACTCCGTTTCAGGCATCCAGAATCTCTGCCAATGAGCAAAAAAAGGCATTGGTATTATCAATGAACTTTTGGACAGTTTGCTCATTTAAAACCTATTAAATTTTCATTCCATTAAAATTGTTTGGGTAATTAAAACATAGAATCATAGAGTTGGAAGGTGCCCTGAGGCTCATCTAGTCCAACCCCCTGCAACGCGGGAATCTCAAGATGCCGTCACCCATCCAATTTGAAACCATAACAGACCCTGCTTAGCTTTGCACATGTGCTAGCAGTTTTGTTGCTGCACCACCAGTACTTTAAAACACATTAAGACTACTTTTAGCTAGGTTTTAGATTTTAACATCAGTTTATAATATCTCTCACAGTATACTTGGTTTTCACTACCACAATATTACTTACTAGGAGCCAACATGACCCACCTCAGCTTCATAGGAATAGCTGTGGTTTGAACCACACTGCAGACACATAGGCAAAGGATAAGAGCGTTTTGTCCACTGCCTTAGCAATGCTTTAGTGTCATCCCCCCCCCTTTTGCTTTGTTTTAATTGCATTTGTATAGAACCACTCAGTTTCTAACCAGGTTTCTTGGTCCTACTGCATATTTTGTAGCCCCTTAAAATAACTGGAGGCCCAGGCAATGCTTCCTCCAAGCCCCTCTCCTTCATCCAGAGCTTCAGTGCTGCCTTGTTAACCCAGGTAAATGGCGGGGAGGTGTTCTCTGACCACTCCAGAGCTCCATGGGGGGTGGAGGGAGAGGCGGTGAAGCACAGCTTGGGATCCTTGTGCTCAAATCATACTCCCAAAAAGAATTTCAAATTCCATGTTCAATTTCATTGTGAAAAGGTGTGATGAAGCTACTTGATTTGCTAAATACATTCTGATCATCACATCTAGATTTCAAAGAATTCAAAATGTTTAAATGAATGCAAAATTTTAAAGGGGCAAAAAAGATCCATGGGGCAGCAGGATAGGGAGCAATGTAGGGGTGTGTTTTTTTTGTTGTTTTTTAAGCCCTTTAATACACACCCACCCACCGACCAGTCACTGGGAGACCTGTTCAAAGTCCTCTCTTTGATGAGCTCTCAAAGGATATTATTACCTGCCATGGAAGCTGTCGTCTCTCTCCCAAAAAAAAAAAAACCCACAAAAAAAAACAGCTACAGAAAACTCTTGACATTCCCCAGATACAACTGAGTGTGAACACACCTAAGGAGCAACTCATAAAGTATTCTACCCTGGAAGTAAAAAATGTTTATCCTAAAGCAAGAATGTCAGAAACTGCTCAATGAAGGAACACGATAGATCTTACCTTATCCATAGCTACTCTTACCCTGAACCCAAATAAACAGCAAAGGGCACCTATCCTCGCAACACTCCACCGTTGAAAAGAGAGGGACTTTAACATATTTCAGCATCTCTGTTCTCACACCAATGAACAATGCCCTAACCCTGATCCAGATTGCTAGAAGGATCTGAAAAACTTGTATTATTGTCCAGAACCTCATCCTGCACCAATTTAAACGCAAACAGGGAATCTATTCTTTTCAGTAATGGCATACTGGACAACTATTCTATAATGCTGTGTTGTCAAGACCAACTTCTCCAAATCCAGCATGTGAAATGGCAGACTTTCCTCTGCATGGTGTTTTAGTGCTGATTTGCATGTATTTGCATGAAAGTGCAGTTCCAACAAGAAGCATCTACTCTCCCAAAGCTCAGAGTGTTCACTTCCAGAGACCCAAGTCAAGGGGCTGAATGTGAAGAATGGCAAATATTTAGCAACTCACACTAAACAAAAAATGACAAGGCAACCAAAAGCCTTCCTAAAAGACAAAATAGGGTAAAAACAGAGACAATTGCGATACCAGAAAAGCAGGAATGATTGGAACACATACGTATCAGGATAATAGATATCTGAACAATCCTCATCTTAAATCACAGTAGCATTAAGTCTATCTGTTTTTCAAGGCTGTTGAAGTAACGATTATTTACACAACAATTAAGGAACCAAAAGCAAAGGTATTCCCCCCCCCCCATAACACATAATCTATCAGATTTTGCAGAATGATGGTGGGGAGGAAGATGACATTGCTTCTCTTTACATTTGAAATTGCGAATCAGTACCTCCCTGGTACTTCTTTCCTTCTTTCAATGCCACACGTGCATCTTTCAGAGTTAACCTTGCTTTTATTATTTTTTTAGATTTTTAAACAAAATTATCAACACAAGCACATATAAAATACAATAAAAATGACTTGTGTAACAAATGAGAATAAAAGCAGAAAAATAAAACGCAGATACAGAAGGGAAGAAAAAAACAGAAAACAGCTGGGGGGGGGGGAATTCCATATTCAATTGTCGCATATAGTAAGAAAAAGTTGAGTTTATTGAGAACTGAATCCGAACTGTTATTTCAAAGACTGGGGCGCTAGGGTTTTAAGTTAATGTCCCTTGCCTACATATGCATGAGAATGATGGCAGCCAGGAGAAAAACGCACAACCCTGAACTTTCATAGGTAAAACAGAGGGATAAACATTCCTCTGTGAAAGCAAACAGTCATGGTCTTTTCCCATTCATCCATGCCTGATTCTTTTGCGATTTTCCCGCAGGCTTGAGCCCATTCAGCAAATTAATCTGAGCCCCACTTTCAAGCTAATCCCTCTCAGGCCAGCAACCTGCCTGCAGGTGCACCTCTGCTTCTCAAAGCGTCAACATGCAAGCTTGCACCACTTTGTGGTTACTGGAATGATGATACAGATAAATTGTCAGACCACGATCTCTGAAAAAAGGAAAATGGGTGACTCATTTGAATGGATACAAAAATAATAAATAATGCAAAAAATACTACTTGTTACATCTGTGTATACAGCTAAGGCATTTCATTCTGCACGCATCTATAAGTTGTACTTTCAGGGATCCACAAATTTTGGCTTAAGGTGGCCATCGTTGACTCTGACCCTCTCCTATGGAGAATGTGTGTGGTATCACTGAGCTTTAGAGCTTCTCCAAGTGCAGCAATGGGGCAAGCTACTGCCCTCCTCCCTAGCTCCAAGCTACACAAAAGGGGTGGTGTGGCAAGCTACTGAGACCTATACACCCAACGACATCCCCTCTTGATCCCTGTCGCGTGTGGCTTATTGCATCAGGCAGAGGGGATTTCAGTGACTGGGCCCAGAGAAAGTGGAACACTTCCTTGCATGAGGGGGTGGTGAGATCCCTCCTAAAGAAAGCAGTCCTGGACTGCTGGGACAGGAGTAATTACTAACCACTTGCAAATTGGGGGGAAGATGGTAGCCAGATGTGGTGGGGCAGCTGCAAGCATTCTTGGACGACTCCGATTATTTAAATCCATTCCAACTGGGGTTCAGTCCTGCCCATGGAACTGAGTCACCCCGGTTGACCAGATGGGTGCTCTTTACATCGAGAAGGACCATGGCAGTGCGTTCCTGCTCTCTCTATACCTTTCAATACCACTGACCACAGTATCCTCCAGGACAAATGGAATGGGAATTGGCACTCTGCTACAGTGGTTCCGGTCCTCCCTATGAGACCGAGTCCAGAGAGTAACATTGGGAGAGTGCTTTTCAACCCCCTGGCAGTTAGGCTATGCAGTGCTGTGGAGCACTGTTTCATCCCTAATGCTATTTAACATCTATTTGAAGCCATGGGGAGCAGACACTAGAAGTCTGGGGACAAAGTGCCACCAGTACACTGATGACACTCAGCTCTGTTTCTCCATAACATCTAAACCAGGAAAGGCCAAGTGGGGCCTGGACCAGTGTCTGGATGAAGAGTTAGGATAGATGAGGGAAAATAAGCTGAGCTTGAATCCTGTCAAGACAGAGACCCTGTGGATCAGTGGTTCCCATGGCCTTTAAACTGGTCCAATGCCTGCCCTAGACAGCACTGCACTTCCCTTGAAAGAGAAGATGCGATGTCTGGGGTGGTATATAGCTTGGGATGGGTTTACTTGCAGGATCACTTTACCCCATGTGTGCCCACTCAACCACTTCAATCTGCAAAACTGGCACTGTTTGAGGTGCCACATACTACTCAGGCCACAGATGTTAAGAAAATGATCTTAGTGTGGCAACCCCTACACATTGGAACTCCCTACCTGTCGGCTCTTTTTGGCACCCACTGAAAAGGTTTCTGCTTAGGGCAAGCCTATCCAGACACATGGATGCTAATATATTAAAATCTTAGTTACTGTTGATTTTAATGAATGCTGAATGTTTTTAATTGCCATCTGTTTTTAGTTATAATTTTAATATTTTTGTAAACCGCTCAGAGCTTTTACTACTAGCAAGTGGTATATAAATTTTGTTAAATAAAAAAAAAATGCACGTGGGTAAATAAAGCATGAATTTTGTGTGTTCAGAAATGCAGAAGAAAGCTGCCAAGGAGCCATGACTACTCTTCCTCCTTTTGCACTTTTAGAAACAAGTCTTGGCTTTCTGTCTTGGCAAAATGCTGTGACCACACCAGGAATGAGGGATTGCTACCATTGAGAATATGTGCAAGCGTTCCTTTTGTATGCAACCCCAGAAGCACAAAACGTGATTTCATTTACAGAACTTCTTAGTACTGTATACAGAGTCATTTTCAGGCAAAAAGAGAGAGAAAACTCCATGTTATGTAAGTTCAAATGGCTAGCTAATGCACCTGCTATGGTGCACAATCAGGAGGGCAGGTATCTTTTTTCTTATGACACCTCAGCAGTTCTTGTGAGAAATGAGCCATGTGGACTATACATTCTCCATCAGCTGCTTGGACCAGTAAGAACCGTCTTGGCCTGAAGCATTCAGAAGTTGGCAAATTTCAGGAGTGCAGAAAAATGCAAGCCATCTGGCCAACCTCTAAGCTTAGATGAAATCCATCCCCTTTACTGATCTTCACTGACCCTACAAGGTTTCCAAGTAAGAAGGGCATTAAAAAATTCTTTTGAAGCACACTTTTCTGCATCTGTTGGTTTATTGTCTTGGCCCTTTTAACCGATCGCCTTCTTTCAAATTCCGATCTCCGTTTCCATTTGATGCCTTTGGAATTGTATTTCATTCATTAACAAGTGGTTTGCATCCACTGAGAAGAGCTGTCTGAAGCAACAGTGCTGCAGCATCCATCATCATTACATCAGCAGTAGGGAAAGTTTATGCTGATTGCTATCAGCATCTAGAGTGCCCTGATCAGTGTGCAAGCAAAGACAGGATGCTTAATTTTTTCAGAAATGACTCTGGGTATTTGGGGTGTTCATATGCACCACTTTGATCTATGCTAGTGGAGGCAATCTTCAGGGATCTGTCTCAACAGAGCAAAACCATGTAAAAGTGAAAAGACACAAGGGGTAGCATGTAGAACAATCAGAAAATTACAGCTTCTTTCAAGCATAAAGCGTCCTTTATCAGTTGTATCAAAATTTGCTACTCCATTCCTTGGGAATATTTAAGAATAAAGAAAGCTCCGTCGTTATCAGATCCATTCAGAACGCACACAAGACAATTTAAAACAAGTGCTATTTTATTTAGATTCATACAAGCTTGCGCTGGGCATGTTTAAAACCCAAAGCCCTCAAAAACATTTAACAATAATTTGTGCAGATCCACAGTGACATTTTCCTGAGAAGCAGAGGATGGTCCATAAACTATGACACAAGTTTAAAGACATTGAAAGTCCTCTGCTATGTGCCGGTCACAACTTATCACTCCAGGACAAAGCTTCCCATGCCTGCAAATAAAAATGTGCCACAGACACCACAAAGATTTTTAACTCCATTTATTAGGTGAAAGCAGCAAGCTTTATCAACAAATACATTCCACTTAAAGAGAAAAACATTTGTATACTTTCCTTAGCAATTTGGGTATTTTCAAAATGTCGCACTATCCCCATGAGGCCAGTATGTGTGTGCTGCAATGCATACAACTAAAGTAGGGTGCTGAATGGAGGAGGGAAAAGCAGATCAAGCACAGAAGGAAGCAGGGCACAAAGAGAACAGAGATGGAAGATTGTCTATTTTATCCCAAGAGAAAGCTAAACTGGATATGAAAAGGAAAAAGTGACTGGCACAATGGCCTGGCCTGCATGACATGCTACATCAAAGCATGGCTTGTGGTGCAAAGATGCATGCTTCAGGAGAGATTGCAGCTGCTTTGCTGCTCCCAGTCATTCTGCTGAGCCCAAGCTACGGCTTGACTTATCAAGACTTCTAAACCTGAGCTCATGGTTTGACGCTCTCGAGAATAACCACGAGCTGCAACCAAAGTATGCCCTAAGGTTTGCAGCTCATGGTTTTTCTGGGAGAGCTAAACCATGAGCCTAAGTTCAGGCAACTTGCCAAGCCAAACTATGGCTTAGCTCAGCACAGCAGTGCAACAAACGGAAAGGAACAAAACAGCCATGTGCTCACAAATTTGCACGAAGACATTGTTGGGATTAGCATGATGTGCAAACCAAACCAATGAACAGCTTGACTTGGCATACAGCATACCCTGAAGAAAGCAGCAGGTGAAGCTGCTGTATGCCAAGTCAAGCTAGTGCTCCACCTAGTCCTATATGCAGTGCCGCGCCAAGGTTTCATGCAGATTCCAGTCTTGCAACCTGAGATCCTTTAACTGGAGATGCTATGGATTGAACCTAGAAGCTTCTAAAGAGAGCCAGGCTTGAGGAAGATCAAGGAGACCAGGGTTCAAATCACAGCCTACTAATTATTCTCATTGGGTGACCCTGGGCCAGTCACTACTTCTCAGCCAAATCTACTAGAACGAGTTCTTGTGAAGATAAAAGGGGGCAAGAAACTGCATATGCCACCCTGAGCTCATCAGGGTAAGAAAGGGCTGCAGATGCAGCGAATGAATGAACACAGCATGTTCTACCACTGAACTTTAAGTCCCGTCCCCCCAGGCACACTGGAGAGGAACATTGCATTTCAGCTAAAAACTCCCATCCTTCATAATACAGGGACCCCCACTCTGTTGCACAATAATTTTTTTGAGTGAAAACTAGGGATAATGCATTTTTCCTCACAAGAATAACAACTCTATTATTGACTTCAGACAAGAAATATTTTCCACAAACATCCATTTCCAATACAGCATTCTTCAAATACATTTCTGCATAGGAAGCACCTCAAAGCACTCCCCGCAGAAGAATCAGGGCCAACGTGCTGACTTCTTAATGCACACTGTATTCTAAAGCACAGGGAGGCAGAAGATAGAGCTGCATCTACTGCTAGATCTCTGGGTGATTTGCAAGTATTTTTTTACTTCAAATTGTTTAACAATAGCAACAACAAAATGACTCCCCTCCTGCTGAAATAGGCTGCAGAAATGAAGAAAGTGAAGGGTAACCAGGAATGGATTTATGAGTGGAAGAATTGTGAGTTCTGTTCAGTTCTGCAACTCAGAATAAATTTGGGTCTCATAATTCCTTATTTTGATGTGTAAGTCCTTTGTACCAGGCTCTAACTGATGGACCTCAGATTCTCGTAAAAGACAGATTAGATGTGCAAGCTGGTAGACTGCCCACTGTTGATTTAAGGCATGAAAATGCAAAGGCACTGTGCTCAGCTGCAACAAGCTGTAGGTCCCGGTTGACCTGACCTCATCTCCATGTAATGTGTGAAGTGGCCCTCAAAGCCTTTTGAAAAGAAAAAAGGTTCAAATCCCTGTTCAGACATGAATTAACCGGGTACCCCTGTTAAATCATCACCTTCCAGGTTCTATCAGCGTTATGGGAATAACAGTGACTTACCTCACAGGGTAACTGGGAGTGATATTAGGATTACAGAGTGCTATGCGCTACTCCTTTCAGCTGCAATTAATTGCTAGATGAAAGCATTTTAGAGTCCTGTATATCTCTCTGAACCAGACAACAAACAGATGAAGATTCACACAAACACACAGAAATTCTCCCTAATTTGTATCCTATCCCATAAATCTGAGCTACCACAGATGGGATTGCCCCTGATATTAATAATCTAGATTTTCTTACAATTAATGTACATACCCAGTGCTTCTCATTCTATTTTGAAATAGAATGATTTGAAATCATTCTATTTCAAATCAGACTTGAAAGCTTTCTATTGCAGCTTAACTTAATGTGCCTTACAGGTAAAATAAGAACAGCTAAAAGCACAGAGGAGGAAACAATCAATAAAAAACAATTAAACATTAACAGAATTAAAGCTATACAAGCGTTCCCCACACACACACTTAAGTGTGATTGACTTGCACGCAACTGCATATATGTGTGGCACCAGGAAATAAATAAAGAGCTGGAAAGTCCTTGTGACTCGCGAGGAGACATACACACACCCCAGAGTTTTAATTCTAGTTATGGATATGTTCGGATAAGGTATTTTTGGTCTGGAGAGAGGGCGGCAGAGAGGATGTTTAAAGGCACTTCCCGTTTACGTGATTTCACTTACACGCATGAGGGCCAGGAACATAACCCTCACATAAGTGGGGGGGGTGCCTGTATATAAATGTAAAAGCTCTATTAAAAGCATACTCACAGTAAAACAGCACAGCACCTGCTCTCTCATTAAAGCAGTCAGGTGCCAAAGCCAGTTGGAACAAGAAAGTCTTCCGTGGAAAGACAAGGAGGAGGGAGCCAGTCGGGCTTCTCCAGGGAGGGAGTTCCAGAGTCTGGGAGCAGCCAGCAAAAAGGCTTGGGTGTAGTGAGTGTGAGTGTGAGTGTAAGTGTGTGGGTGTGAGGTGTCCACAACAGCTTATCCCATTTGCAAATGTGCCCAAAGGCCGCAAAAAGATTGACCACCCCAGTATAAAAGTACAGTGGTACCTCAGGTTACAAACACCTCGGCTTACAAACTCCGCTAACGAGTAGTACCTCAGGTTAAGAACTTTACCTCAGGATGAGAACATAAACCATGCGCCGGAGGCACAGCAACAGCGGGAGGCCCCATTAGCTAAAGTGGTACCTCAGGTTAAGAACAGTTTCAGGTTAAGTACGGACCTCTGGAACGAATTAAGTATGTAACCAGAGGCACCACTGTATAAATAATAAACAAACTGGCCAAGCTGACCGAATTAAAATGAGCTAATGCTCCAATTCCATTTTGCAAATAAGCCCCTAAAAGTTTGTCATACATTTTTTTACTAGCCTGCCTACTCATACATAGCTATGTAAGTTTAAGATAGTGAGTGACCTTCCCTGCTTAGTTGTCTGGTGGCAGATAGTACCGTAGGCAAGCTTTCAAGTGGCTGTTTATGAGCCTAGTATAGCTCCTAACAGATGAAACTCAGCTCAGAGCAGCATCTGCTTCTAGGAAAGTCTCTTCATCTGGTTTTATAGTCTACTCGGTGCTTCTGCATTTGCTCATAGCTCACATACACTCTACTTCCACAGCACCAGAATAAAAAGAGACAGAGCCAAATACTTAATAGGAACTTTAATTTATTATTTCAAGAGCTGAAACTCAGCACTAAAATAAAAAAGAGAATCTCTATTGCAGATTCTCATTTGAGACTCAGTTCCGTAATTCCTGCTGCAAGTAGAAATTCAACAACTGTTTGAGAACTCAGCATCCTGATTTATTGTGTACATGCCACTGAAATCACTAGCAACTTGCCAACATGCAAAATGCAAGCTTGTAAGGTTGTGTGATCTGCATTCTCCTGCAAGTACAGCTGATCAGGGGAAGGCAATGAGAATCTCACAGAATTACACAGAACTGCAAAACAAAACCAGCCTAGTGGTAGTGGACTCTCCTTCACTGGAGGTTTTTAAGCAGAGGTTGGATGGGGATTCCTACACTGTGATGGACTATGTAGGACCACTGGAACCCCTTCCAAGTCTACAATTCTTGAATTAGATAGCCTTTAGATTCCTTTTGAATTACTTCTTCCAATTGTGTATCTCCTTCCAGTAAAAGAGAGCAACAAACAATGTCCCATAAATTCATAAATCTTGTATCTAATCAAAGTTGGGGGGAGAAGGCAGACTGGGGAGGGAAGACACTCACTTGTCTGATCTCATAAATTGTATTTGGCACTGATAGCACAGTGTACCTGACAACTACAGAAAACTGTTTTTGCACCTTCTAAATCATTGCAAGTTTACAGAAGAATCCAGAGAAACTAGTCCAAAGCTCTGCTGTTTTGCTATACTGTAGTATATTCATGAATTCCATTAGGAGAGAGGAAGGGGAAAGAAGAGAGAATTTGCCATAAGCATTTATGTAGGGAGGAAAAGATGCACCCTATATTTCGGTAGGAAAAAGCATGGATGAAGTACATTTTTTATTCCAGGTCACCGTTCACATTCCCCTGCGTAACATAAGCCCATGCAGAAACCCTTTGAAGATGCATGCCTTTTATTCTATGGGTCACTCAGAAGCATGAGAATATGCCCCAGAAGAGGACAAGCATATCTTGCTGTGCTCATAGCAAGTCTGAAGACTTCTTCAACTGATATTGTTATAAGCAATGGGAATGCTTGCGGTGAGGTTTTTTTGGTGAAAAGAGGTGACAGTGATAGAGGCCCTTTGGGGCTCTCCCCCGCCCCACAACAATAAAGAAAACACAGTACCAGCAGTGTTGGGGGGTTTTATCCCTTTTTTGCTTTGTGTCCTGCTTTCACCTGTTCAAACAACAACAACACTACAGCTGTAGGTTGGCACAGATACTCCCTTTTCCTATGCTGCTAACTGCTGAATCCCAGTGGCACAAGGACTTTATCATGGCTTGTTTTCCATTCCCAATGATGTATTGTTTTATGGCATCAATCCCAACTGCAATGAAATTTAAATCTATCAGCGTCGTGCAATGGAGCTGAATGAAGAATATAGCCACAAAAAGCAGTCTCTGGCATTCAGCGGCAATTTTAATACTATATGCTTGAGCACTTATCGTTTCAATTTGGGTCATTTAAATAACAGGCCCCAGCACCCCACCTTTTACCAATCAAGATGTTAAGCAAAGGCTTCTCGGAAGATCTTGTTAAGAGTCGTGGGGTTCAACTCCAGGAATTCTGTCTTTCACATTCTAAGCAAAGCCAGATGTTTCACCTTTCCAGTAAAAAGAATGACAAGCTTCATGCCCCAAGAAGAACTCCAATTGTAAATATGCACACTTTATAAAGCCCTTCCTTCCAACTTTTAAACTTCATTTCAGGCTTTGCACTTGTGTCTTGTTGTAAAACAGGTATCAGAACATTTTACCTTTCCCCCCCTCTTCCTGCAGTGCCAGGGGAGAAGGGACTAGAAAGCAGCTCTGTTTTGCTGCAACAGAAGGTACTTTTGAATCCACTCCCCAAAAATCACAAAATTCCATCTTCTCCTTCCAAGAATGCACATTTGTGAAAAACCTTACACATTTGAAAAGGTCAAGCCACACCATCCTACATGGCCAAGTTCATTACTGATTAAGTTAGGAAGGGTGCATAGGAGTGCAGAATAAACCCAAGCGATTTACATCACAGAAATGGCACTCACTTCCAAGCAAGGGCATAGAAGGGCTGTGGTCTTAAGAAGACTCATTACTGCACCAAGTTCAACTTACTTTTGAGTAAGCATGTAGGCTAAAAACAATTACTGCTATTTTAATACTGAGACTAATTCTTAAAACAATGCTCACAATGGAATACAGTATTGAGCAATTATGAAACTCTTGAAAGAACACAGAAAGCCTCCGTTTAGCAATCTACTTGCAGTCTGAAAAATAGTGTAATGATTACGTATTGTTCATACCATAACAACGACGTCCTTAAGAAAAATCCTAACCCTTCCCACATCCACACACACCTCCAAGTCTCTGCAGAAAGCGAGACTCTGAAAGAAAGCAGGGGCTTAGAGAGCGAGCTGAGCGAGGAGGAGGCAGGGAGGGGACTTACCTCAAAACCCAGCCAAGTGGAAATCAGTGCAGTAATTCTGCAAGTCGGCAGAGTGCACTTTGAGAGCTAGAGTAGTGTGAAGAAGTACTGCTGGGCAGCATTGCCTGAAGGCATTGCTAATACACTGATGACTAATGACTGGGCCAGGAAGACAATGAATTTGGGGGTTGAAAACTAAGAGAAACCACGCAGTACCTTGACAAATGGGCTTTCACAATTTCATTCACTGAATAACCTTTAAGCACAAAATTGGCTCAACTTCCCTTGGGAATAACTTGACACATGTTGTTGAACAATGATATAGGTATTTTCCTTCTTTTAACAAGCCACTCTTACGCTAAATACATAAACATGATTACAACAGGGAATGAAACTTGGGAGTTAACTGTTCATCAGCTATGGGGAAACAAAAGATTTAGGATGAAAGGAACAGACAAAATTGTTCTTTCCCGATGTAGGAATAGGAAAAATATCCTTGGTTTCAAACTATGTGAATTATTACAATTTGGGGGGGGGGGCCTTGCCTGCAATGGTAGAGCAGTCTGTTTGGCAAGGGGGAGAAGATGTACAAATTTCTCAGGACCCATCAAACAACCAGTAAGGAACAAAGATACTGAGATTTTGCCTAACCGCTGAAATTCCAACAGAAGTCTAATTTTTCGACAGACCAATCACCATTAACAAATAAATCAAGTTCCATGTAAAACTTTACAACGTTGTGCCCTCCCCCGACACGCCGGAGGACAGCAGCATCTCCCTTTAGAAAGAATGCTTTTTTGTTGCTGCTCCTTCAATGTAAATAGCCTTCCAATTTAAAAATAACAATTTGGGCTATTTTTACAGACAGAATAAAATATCTGAAGTGTCTCTAAATTAACAAGAGCCACTTACTTAGCCCAGACAGCATTGCCTTTAGCAGCTCCTAAAAACTTCAGAAAAATGAGATCTTAAAACAGGAAGCTAAGTAAGCTCATAAAACTGTTGTTGGAGCCAGGAACACATAGCATATTTAATCTGCAAACTGTGAGAGAGTCTACAATGATTTCAGCAAGATCTGAGGCATGCCCTCAAGGTTTGCTGGGATCTGGGATTAGGGAGTTGATAAGAACCTCAACTGCCCATGGACATGTTTTTCTTCTGCAGTTAAACACAAATGCAGAGAGACGTTTGACTGCTGCTTGGCGTTACTGCTCAAGTTATATAAAAGCTTTGCAGCTCCTTTTGCTGTCAATATATCAAAGTTGAAAAAAAAAATCATCAAAGTGTGAAATTTCATTTAAAGTCTTTGCCAGTCTACAGCTCTATTTCACAGACCTATCAAATAAAAGTAAAGATAGGAAAATACACAGAGAAAACTTGAAAAAAAGTTTTACAGCATGCCCCCAATTTTTTTTGTTGTTTATTCTATCTCCCTTTATTTTATTTTTTTAAGCTGGAACAAATCAATTCCAATGTAGACAAGCAACAGAACAGGGAGAGCAAAGGAAGGTTGAAGGTGTATGTTTTGGAAATACTGATTAAAAGGCTCTTTGAAATAATTATTAGAGCTGAGCCTTTTGTAAAACAAGAACAAAAGGTTTATTGAGTAAATTTAGCATCTCACTTCCTTACTGCAAACTGATCAAATGAAATATGTCTTGACTTCTTAAAAAAAAATATCAAATAAACTGAAGAATATGAGGACCAGTCTTAGGAATGCCTTCTTCAAAGTATTTCTTTAGTTTAGGGGATTTACCACAATTGCATATATAGTAGAAAACTCTGACTTTTGAGATAATCTGCTATAGTCTAAAAGCATTAACATTCCATTACTAAGGTCTTCCTGAGGATTTCATGACTCATTGATTCACTCTTGCTCCGAGTCTGCTTCTTCGTAGTACATTACTGTCTCCTCACGCTGGAGTGCAGGCAACAATGGCCATTAAACCGTTTCCTTTCATAACTCTCTGGCCTCCCCCTTCCCAGTTTAATAAGCATCAGATGCTTTACTCTGAAGGGAAATTGTAGAAAAGTTTTCTAAAATGCCTTTAAACATCAAATAAACACCTTTGCAAAGCGTAAAACAAGAGAGTGATGCATGCTAGTAATTACAAATGATTGCAAGTAAGAAAGAGATGACTTTAGTACTCTTAAAAGTCCTATAAAAGGTAATTAATAATTACAGCAAAGAAAGTCACCCTTACTCCATTGAAATCAATGAAAACTAGTCCCTGCCTTCTATAGTACAAAGCTGGACCTCTCCCCACATGAATTTTAAACTTTTAAACTTTCAAAGCAAGTGCTCTGATTGTTGTGTTTGCAGCAGAACCAGAGTTCAACATTTTGCATATAGAAAATGTTGTCTCTGTCCAAATACATCTCACCCAAATGAAAAATACCATATGAAAATAATGCAAGGTGCCTGGAACGTAACTACAAACCATTTATATTTCAAAAGACTTTGCCTTTTCTACAAACTTCTGTTTGGTACAAGTTTTGCATTTTTAGTCAAGACAATATATGCAATGTCTTTTTTGGTTCAGTATTTCTTATGCAGATAAAAGCTTTAGCAAACAAAGTTTCACTGACGAACATGAGCAGTGATGCGACGTAAAATTATGAACACATGCACACATACACCCCTGCAATACAGCTACTGTACTGACTCTCTAGCTTTGATTTTTTTCCTTTGAAGAATTACATTACATCATCCTTCCATCTTTCCTGATTTCCAGCACCCTGATCCTAAACATAATTGCTTCAAAGTATATTCTATCTAACTGATTTCATTGGAATTTATTTCCTAGTAAGGGTGTCTTACAAACACAGTGTAAGAAATCAAGTAAACTGCATTCTTCCACACAGACTTGCTTCATCTATAGTCCTATTGATCTCAGTAGGACCTGCTTCTGAGCAAACATGCAGAGAATTGAAGCTGTTTTGTTCTAGCAAAAGCTAACCAACTGCCTCTTACAGCCAATTTGATATAATTTAATGTTTGTTTTAATAAGGCTGAAAAATAACCATCTACAAGTCATCTACCAGTATGTTGCAAGCAATATCTCGTAAATAAATTCTTGAAATACTTTATACAGTTTACACTGTTGAAGTCATTCAACTAACTTAGTTGGTCTTTAAGGTGCTACTGGAAGGGGAAAAAAATTGTTTTGAAGTCATTCATGGTTAGGTTTTTTTTAACAGATAACCTCAACTCAGCTACAATAAGGTGCTCAGAAGTATTTCAAATGTTCATAATTCTTTACATTTTAAACACTGCATCCTTCTTTCAAAATAATCTTTGAGATATGCAATTAATAAACTGTCAGATCCCAATTAATTTTTAATAAAGAGCCTAAAGGAAACAATTATAGGCATCGATCACTAACACACCATTCCAAATTGAGAATGCAACTGCATAAATGCACTGAACAGTTAAAGGCTACTTATGAGTAATTTTAGGGTATAATCTAGACAGAGAAGACAACCCCTTCTTTCCTTCCTCATCTACTCCTCTCAAACACAAGCTTGGTTTCTCAGTGTTCATTTGCACCCAAGTATTTGTGTTGCCGTTTTGGAATCATATGGACACAGAGAAAGGCACAGAATGCCCTGATATAATTAAAAGAACCACATATTCAAAAGAGCTGGGAACAGATGAGTTTGTTGTTGTTTTTTGTGACCCATACAAATAAAACCAAAATTGCAGGTTCAAACATCAAAATACAAAAGGCCTGATTTATTTTTTTAAAAAAAGTTTAATGCCTTCCAAAAAGAAGCAAGTTAACAACGTCTGCTGCCCAGCTAGCTAATGCTGACTTCTCTTAGTCCCCTGCATGCTAACTTGCCACCTATAACTTGGCCTTAAAAAGGCTCTGCTAGGCTGGGATGGAAATGGCCCATCATTTCAAACTGAACTGGCAGCTGGAAAATGTGGAACAGCTGGCAGAGAACAGCAAGAAAATGTTTTACATAAATATCTCTACATATAAACTGGCAAAAGGCCACAAACACCAGACCCCAAGGATGGAATCAACATGATACACCAGAGGATTGAAATAATTTGGGGTAGGGGGTTAGCTTTGTAAACCCTTTTCCCCACATGGTGCTTGCAGCCGCAAACCCCAAGTGGCAGCCCCCTCCCAATCACAAAAGCTGCAACTGTGAACAACCCGAAAGAAGAAGGGTTGCGCTGACATAACAACACAGATACTTTCCAGGAGCCTTTTAGGGTCCCTTTGATGTGTTTACTTGCCCAAGAGTCTAATCCAAATTGCTTTGCCTGCCACTATTTACTATGCCTCTTTTCCCAAGCTCCCTCTAGCCCTTTTCCAAGTTTGAGAAAGTTAACTGCTGGGTGTGATTCATATAGCTGTCCGGTCCTCGCCATCCAGAGAATGAAGTTTGGCAGAAGCAGCCAAAATGTAAGGAAAGGAGAAATCTGCACAACAGAAAAATACTCAGATCCAGGGAGCATTTGGGTTGCACCTTGCCAGATTATTACAAGTGTGTCAGCTAACAATGGAAATTCAAGCATCTGTGCCAAAACCAGCTAACCAACCTTCAAGTTGCCACGGGACCCTTCTCTCATTCTGCAACAGTAAACTCTGAAAGTTTCGCTTTTAACTCTCAGCTTTTTTAAAACTGGAAGCTTTGCTCCCGTCTTCCTTCAACACCCCCTCCCTTTTTCCCAGGACCTTCCAAGCAAATGAATCACTCCAAAAAGAGAGAGAGAGAAGAGATTAAAAAGGCACCCTTCCTAACACTACAAATAACAGCAGAAGGTTGTGTACAGTACCACATCCGATCACTTGCTTCCACCCTTCCAGATGTGGCAAACTTCCAGCCACCACAGAAACTGCTGGCAAGAAAGTCCACGCTATTTCCACCCCGCTCTCTCTCTCTCTCCCTCCCGCCCCTTGGAAGAGGCCAAGCAGCTGCTGGGAGCCTGCAAAATGTGCAGCAGTGCAACGGAGCTGCGGGACCTTAAGCCTCCCAATGCTCTCCGAGCGCAGAGAGCGCGAAGGGGGCGAGGAGAGGCCCACGCGCCGCGCGCTTTTGGCGCCTCCGCCAGCTCGAGCCGAGCCGGGCTTGCTCCGGGACAAGCCCCTGCAGGAGCGCCAGCCGAGCCACTCGCCAGCAAGCGCGCCCTGCCTCGGCAGCCTGGCCAGCTCCACTTCCCCCCCAACTCTCCATCCCGCCGGACTCGGAGGAGGGATCGAGGGCAGAAAAGGGAAGCTCTTCTCCCTCCCTCCCTGCCCCACTCCAACTTTCTTTTCCGCGCGGCCAGCGCACTGCAAGTTAAACAAAGAACTTTCCCCTCCTCTCTCTCTTTTTACGCGCGCGCGCGCACCTCCAGCCACCCGCCCGAAAAGCACGGGCACGGCTTACCTGCCGCCGCCGCTTCGGCTGGGGTGGGGAGCAGCCCGCGAGCTCCCCATAGGCGAAGATCGGGGCCTCGCCGGCTCCTCCGCGGCCAACTTAGCAGCGCCGCTCCCCGAGGATGAATGAGGGCATTTGGCTTCTGTTTTGGAGGGGGAGGAGCGGGAGGGCGCGGGGCTGTTCGGGGCTCTTGGGAGAGGTCTGCCTTCTCTTTTACGCGCCCGGCGCTCGCCCTCCCGTTTGGGGGCTGCCTTCAGGCGCGCGCGCGCTTATTTCTCTTTCTCCGCCGAGACCTTCCAGCGGTTCCTCGCCCCCCCCCCCGCTGTAATCCGATCCCTTCTGACTCACGGAGGATCCCGGAGTGACATTTCTCCCGGTTCGACAACAACAACCGAAACAAGCCCGAAAAAAGGAGGACAGTCCGCCGCCAATGCGCAAATCACAAACTTGCACGCAAAGGGAGGAAAAGGCGCTTCGGCCGCTGCCCCTTCCTCCTCCCCCTGCTCCCTTCCCTGGGCTGCGCTTTTCTCTTCTTTCTCTCCCCCTTCTCCGATTTCGTTCCTTTCTCTGCCTCTCGGTCCAGGGAAGAAGAAGGGGAAAGGAAAACATGCAACTCTCATAACTCACGTGTTCCGAAAAGTTGCCCCGAGTCTGCCGCTTCCTCTGCCTCCTCCCTCCTCGCCTCCAAGTTTTGCAGATGTTGCCGGGCTGTCCGGCTCAGCCCTCCGCCGCTCGCCCGCCCGCCCGCCTCCCTCCTCCTCTCCTCCCTCTCTCCTTCTCCTCCCCCTCTGGGTGTTTGGGGGAGGCGATCTGCCGGGAGAAAGACAGACAGACAGACACACGCCCCGCGATCCTGCTGGAGCGCCAGCTCGCGCAACTTTCCTCTCTTTGCGCGCGCCTCTCCACGTGGAGCGGGGCTGGCACCAAAAGGGGAGCCCTGCCTTCCCCGGGGATTCTGGAGCGCCTCAGCCCGCTCCGCCAGCCTCGGGGACGGGAGGGCCTCTCGGCCTGAAAGGCGACCAGAGCGAAGCAGCCTGGCCGAGGATGCAAAAGCCTGAACGAGACCAGAAGGGCGCGAGGGGCGGAGGGCGGGAACCCGAGAGGCGCGCGCGGCGCTTAGGCCCCAGGCGAGCTGCCCGCCCGCGAGAGGAGGTTCCGGGGGCCGGCAGGCTGCGGCACTTGGCCCCCGCTCGCCCCTTCCTTTCCCCCTCAGAGGCCGCTCCCACGGCTGGGAGGACGCGCCAGAGAAGCGGGTGCCCTCGGGGAGGACCTTTCCCCTCAGGCCGCGGGGTGCCGCCTTCCCTTTCCCAGCCCAGAGGTGCCTCTCGCAGACAAACCCTCCAGCCCTTCAACGTTAGGAGGCTCCCACGTTTATGCTAAAAGAAGGTCCATCGTAGGTGTTAAAAAAACACAGAGAGCAAAAAAGTTCGTGGGGATTCTCCAGATAGATAAGGACCTGCAGTACACGGCTTGTCATCCCCGCTTTACCTTTGTGCTTATCTTCGGGCATTTCTCATTATGTACAAATATGTGGAGCTGAATTAAATTCCACACTCTCTCTTTTTGGACACTTGAATCTGTGCAGGCTTTGGCACGCCCGCTCTTCTCGGGAGCCAGCTTCTCCCACTGCTTTCTAAAGGCACGGCTGGCCTGGTTCTCCCACCTTCACCACAAAATTCTGCCGTGAGGTGGAGAGTTCAGGTGACAATGGCAGTGCAAGCACCCAGGGGAAGTCCAAATTTAACTCGGGCCATTTTATTCTCCATGGGAGATTTTGCATTGCACCAGGTTCAGAGCTGTGCCTTTGGGGCCTGGGCAGAAGAGCATTCAAGGCACAGAAGCAGGCGGGGGGGGGGGGGGTCAGATCAGGCAACACACATCTAAAAAGCACCCCAGTGGGCTCTGCATTAATCCATGTGTGCTACATCCATGGGTGTGTGGAGTGTTAGGGGAAGGGTAGTACCCCACCAGAGGGGTACTAACAGCCATGCTCCTCTGGGGTAGTTTGTCGACCTGTGTTCCCCACCCTGAATTCAGCTGTCACCCAGAAACTGTCAGCTTGCAGCAGCTGCTACACCTTGAGAAGGGCTCCAAATGGCCGGCTAATCCAGGTGAGGGTAGCCGATGGGTCTCAAGCCCTCGGTGAGTTAAGGCCTTCCCCTGCATGTGTCCGGCAGACTGAGTGGACGAGCCCAATAGTGGGCCCAACAGTCAAGAAGGTGGTTTCTGTACGTGCTGCAGAGGGAAGTGAGGGGCAGATGGGGCTCATCAACCTGAGAAGGGGGCCCATCTCGGAGAAAGATGTCTGACCCTAAACCTCCACTGCTTTGAGGTTTGGGAGAAGAAAGGGCTAAGGAGTAAACCAGGGCTCAGCAAACGTTTTCAGCAGGGGGCCGGTCCACTGTCCCTCAGACCTTGTGGGGGGCCGGACTATATTTTTTTGGGGGGGGGGGATGAACGAATTCCTATGCCCCACAAATAACCCAGAGATGCATTTTAAATAAAAGGACACATTCTACTCCTGTAAAAACACGCTGATTCCCAGACCATCCGTGGGCCGGATTGAGAAGGCGATTGGGCCGGATCCGGCCCCCAGGCCTTAGTTTGCCTACCCACGGAGTAAACACTACATAAATCCATAGTGGAGTCCCTAAGAGGGTTGGATGGTGCCTTGCACGCCTCCTTCTGGCAACTCCTGCAGCCAAGCTGGTGCCAAACGTCTTGCTCTGCTTCCCTTTGGACCACATCAGTGAGGCTGAGACGCTTCTCGTCTGGGCAGCCCAGTCTGACTTCATGCCCGGAGCTGCACTCTCAAGACAGATGGATGCCAACTATACATCCATATATTTACTATTTGTTCCACAACCTTTATTTACCACTTGATTGCAATAAAACCTCAAAGCAGTTAACAAAGATAAAAGCTACAGTCAGGTTGTTTCAGCCAAAATAAAAGCACATAGGAAGCATTCTCTGCTTTGCCTGGCAGTGGCTCTCCAGGGTCTCAGGCAGATGTCTTTCCAGTCACCTGTTACCTGGCACTTTTACCTCTGGCAAGTATGCCACCTTGCCCCCACAATTGAGGGGGCCGGGGCCGTGCGCTGTTCCATAATGGCTGAAGTGGGAATCAGGTGGTTGCAGGGAAGGGCCCATTCTGAATCACCCCAAGTGGATGCAGAGCCCAGGTGTATATAGGCAGCCCCCCGTTTTCACTCGTTTGATATGTGCACAACTGTGTATACGCAAATCACAACAAACCCAGAAGTGACTTGGAAACGTCATAAAGAGATTGCTGAAATGTCACTAAAAGGGGAGAATGGGGTGTTTGCAGGCTTTTTCAATCGGTTTCAATTACTGCCACTTCACCAACGTGTGTAGTGCCTTGGAACATAACCCCACGTGAATGGAGGGGTGCCTGTAAGATGTTGCCACAGAATCATTATGGGTATTGATATCAGACCCAAAGAGTAATTTAGTGCAGGGCACATGTTATCTTTCCCCTGGTCAAAATGATCCTGGAGACCTTGAGATGAAGAATGAACTCATGGAAGCATCCAAAAGAGGAAATGTAATAATGTGCCGCTTCAACTACACTCAGACTGGCTACATATGTGTTACAGTCATGACAAAGAAGTAAAATTTCTAGTTACAGGTAGGTAGCTGTGTTGGTCGGCCGTAGTTGGAACAAAATTTTTAAAAAATCCATTCAGTAGCACCTTAGAGACCAACTAAGTTTGTTATTGGTATGAGCTTTCGTGTGCATGCACACTTTGGTATCTGAATAAGTGTGCATGCACACGAAAGCTCATACCAATAATAAAATTTCTAGACACCCTAAATTAATGTGTCCTAGAATAGTTGGTCATGCAACTGACCAGCTGGGTGGCAACCCTGGACTTAAACTTGACTACCGTATGGAACCTGGTGCAAGATTGTTTAACCAACTGGGAGCAGTGACCAAAGTATTATTGCATGTAAATGACAGCACATGGTACCTGGCAACCCAGCATAACTTTATAAAGGGATATCTACCTTCTTTTATTTGGAAAATAAAGTAATCACTACAACTCTATGGCACATTAGTAAGGGTTATTACACAACAGATGGAACATGTACAAATGGTTTTTCAAAACTGGATGAGGAGGTGGACTAGGCCCTGAGATAAAAACCAAAGGGGTGGACCAGAGTGAAGCTGGGCTGGCTCAGTCAGATACACCCCAAGGGCATGGTTGGCGCTGCAGCCCGTCTGGCAGGTAAGCAAGCTACAGTCCAAATATTATTACATAAATAGGGTTTCTTTTCCATCACCAGGGAAATGACTTGGTTTCTCAGAGGTGGTACAAGCTTCATGGAATAATGAGGTTCTTACCCATCTGTACAAGAGAAATGGTGATGACAAGATTATAAATCTTGTTCCTTCACAATGCGTTTTTGTGTACTTGCTACCATATTAAAGAAATCAAGTGAGTACAGTAGATTCAACTTGCCCTTTAATATCCTCTCCTGAACTGTATCTGGCCCCTCTATAATAATATCTGCTGAATTTAATCTTATTTTTACATTCCTATTATTCCTTTTTCTAACCTAACCTATAACTTGTGGCTCAGTGGGTTCTGCCTGCATACAAAAATCTGCCCTTCTACCTCCACCTCTGTGATCTACAAGGATAGGTGAATCCAAGAAACCACCATTACTTATACCTTTTGACTACAAATACTTGTCCAAAGGAAAATGGATGAATAAATCCCCAAACCAGCAAAATAAATTTAGCACCCCTTCAACTCACATTTGCGCATCATTGTGCGCATCAGTACAACTGGGTGTGTTTTCTATTAGATCACTGTCTGTCCAAACTAGCAGGCAGGGAGAGGGCATGGATTGTATTCACACGGCTTATGTTTTAAGTCGGATCCTGGGGGAAAGGCATCAAAATGCAGCATTTCCCAAGAAACTAAAGGATATATGGATTGAGGATAGCATCGTGAGTACACAGCTTCGGAAACCAGTGGAAGGAGTACACCAGATGCAGAGTAATGTGTACACAGCCTTAGTTCCACACAGAAAGCCTCATAACTAGGGATGCAAGCACTAATTAATAGAACGGTCAACTAAAGCTTTGCAAAGCAGCAATCTTAATCTGTGGGTTTGTAAATTAAAAGCATAATAGATTGAAAAAGAAAATATAAAGATGACCTTTCCTTCTAACAGTAATCAATATTTTTGTTTATTACATTGTTAAGTTATTTTATACTTCATTAAGTACCTGAAACAGGCACTTTTGATAATATGCTAATATTATGTTTGCATGTGGGCATTTATTTAACTTTAATTTGTTAAAAAGTGGAAGGTTGTTATATTAAATATCCTGTCTGGATCATATTTAATGAACGGCATTTATAATGATAATTAAATATTATTCTGCTGGTCACTACAGGAAGATGTAATGCCAAGTTAGGTTAATTATTGGTCTGAGTGAACATGGCGACTCTCACATTCTTTTATTGCAGTTGCCTCTTTAACAAGTGACTTGCGGTATTCTGTAGTTTCTTTAATTTCCAACTATATTTATGAAACATAGCCCATAAAAATAATAATACTGTGGCAATCTAAGCACAAGTGTTGCCAATTCTTAGGCCCATCATAAAAGCACAGTTGCTTTCAAACAAACTTTGAAAACTGGCCACCCAGCATATTACAAATAGGCCCACACTCCCAGGCAGTGGGATAGGAAGAATCTCTGCCACATCTTTCAAATACACTTTCCTCCTTTCGGCTATGAGCTTGGTATTATATTGTGCATGAGCCTCTGCACGCTAACTCATATTCACTTCGTATCTGGGAGAAGCACCCAAACAGTATCAGATTAATCCAGTATGATATAAAGCTGGGTCGGTATCACCCATGTGCTGGAACTAAACAAACTATGCATTGTCCCTAATTTTCTGACTGGACACAAAATGGGTTGAATAACTTGGTTTTCTAAACGGATTTCTCAGTGCCACAAGGCAATGGTGACTTGAGTTGTCAGGGATTAGGGTTGCTGGACATGTCCTCTTTGGGGGGGCCAGCATGCCTGCGCAGGAGGATTTTTGCATTTTATCGGAAGTGTCCAGGTTTGGGGTTTTTTATTTTATTTTAGTTTTTTTTTTGGGGGGGGGGTTCAGCAGCCGCCAGGCCTTGCATGGCCTCCCTGTGCTGATAGGGGCGCAGCTGAGCCACCAATCAAAGCTAGTGGGAGCTATTCCATGCACTTGAGCCTCAAGTGACGGTAATGTACTTCTTCAAAGGCAGTGTAACCTCATCCAGAGCAGGCAACGCCTCATCTATCCATTTTAGAGAACCATTCACTAACAATGCCCCAGTCTTCCCTAGTAACCTTCAGTTTATTGGCTTTCACCCAGTCTACACTAATACAGTGTTCCCCAAAGTGGGCAATACTGCCCCCAGGGGGGGCACTGGAACGACCCAGGGGGGCGGTAGTAACCTCAGCTGCAACTGGGCAGCACTGAATAAAAGAAAGGGGGATGGAAGCATAAAAAAGAAGAGAAGAGAAGAAGTCATAGGTGGAAATATAGATACATAAAAAAATGTAAATTTGTCACTGCATCTTTCTGTTTCTTCGCTTAAAGAAGGTAGATTTCCAGAGAGTGCTAAGTATTCCACTCCCCCGAAACGGAAGCGGTAATTCAAATAATTTTGGGAACCTCTGATCTAACACATCGACTGTCACACCTGAAGATGTAAGGGAGAAGTAGAGCTGTATATCATCAGCATATTGCTGACAATGTACTCCCAAACTCCAGGTGATCCTACTCAACAGCTTCATATCTATGTTGAACAGAACCCAGTGGAATGCCACATTGAAGACTCCATGGGGCTGAACAACATTTCCCAAACACCAGCCTCTGAAAACAACCATCCAAATAGGAGCAGAAGCACTGCAAAGTGGGGCTGCACACCCCCAAATTGGGCATCCACTCCAGAAAGATACCGTGGTCAAATAGTATCGAAAACAAGCAGAATGAGCAGAGACACACTCACACTGTCTCCCTCCTGACAAAGACCATCATGCAGGGTGACCAAGGCAATTTCCATGCCCAAACCGGCCTAAACATTTGTGGGCTCTCCATGCAGTATAGGTGCTGCTTCCCAGCCATGGTACATACCAGAGCAGTAGTTGAAAAATGCATTGTTACATCCTTGCCAATTTTCAACAGAAAGCAGTGCCTATTGCCATGGATCCATCAAGTAATTAGACATGACTTCCTCCATGAGGAATAATTTCAAGCATCTGAACTGGTACCTAGTTAGTTGCTGAATGAGTTCCAAACTCAGAGTCTTTCATTAACCCATTGTTTTACTGACATCTATATTCATCTTTTGATTTTAACTTATAGGTATCATTCTCAAAAGTGGCACTCAAAGCATTCCACAGAACTTCAGAAAAACAAAATAAGAATACTGTAGAAAACAACATGCTAAAAAGCAATAATTGCTTTTAATCTAAAGTCAAGACTGCATATATAGTCAGCAAATTACACCCACATTTTAGACAAGCAGATTAATAGATGGCATCCACTTGCCAAGTTCTTCTTTTTGGGTATGTAAATTGCTTGTACCATGTCTTGATGGTAACACGGAAGTATTTTTCTGCCTGCCCATAATTACATCAATATTGATTTATAGTGGAATCACTAATCTTGCAAGGCTGTTCCTTATACATGCCAACACATATTAAACCAGAACCTTGGTTTGCTTTTCTTAGAAGGCCGTATTGGTAAAATAAACAGGTTTGGGCCTGAACTTAAAAAACAGAAGCTCATTATTCTCACTCTGGCAATAATAGTGTGCAACAAGCAGGGATGCTCGCTCTTTCTTTCTTTTTGTAAAATTATAGCTAGTGAGATTTTCCAAGAGCCAGATTAAAGAGGGGAGAAGATGGAGCACACCAGTGAGAGGAGGCATTCTGGTCTCTTCAGCAACTTCCATGCCAATTACCATGACCATGTTTTTTTAGATGCAAAAAGCTAGCATAAGGTTGTTGTACAGAACTACTGGCCCCAGAAAGTGGGTGGGTATGCATTCCATTCTGTATTGCAAGATGGATGAGAATGAGAGGGGGAAAGTGGCTGTTTTAAACAATGGAGGTTTGAATAAAGCAGGGATGGAGGAACGCTGAAAGGAAACAGAAGTGGTTTTAACAGTGTGTGCATGCAGATGGGGCTGCAGAATAGGAGAAAGGTCAAGGCACTGAAATGTGTGCAAGGGAGAGTTAAGAAAAATAAAGGTGGAATCTACACACATATAAAAACTGCTTTTTAAAATCGTTTTTAAAAATACATTGAATTTTCTATAAGGCTCACCATTGCCACCTAGTGTCATATTGTATATTGCACTTAAACACACAGCTGTATAGCTGAGTCCAAAAAGGAAGGAGAAGGAAAAGGGGTGGAGGTGAAAATGCGAAAGGGATTGCAAAAAGTACGGAGTAAGATGCATAGGAATTGGGGGTGAAGATGAAATCCGGGGCATGAAAGGGTCTGCAGAATAGGAGAGGATCGGGGCTTCAAAATTGGGTGGAAGGTGAAAAGAATGCTTAACAGTTGAAATATGTGAGAGGAGGACACAGGAGGCTGCCAGGGGGCTGGTTTACATGCAAAGTGGATTGCACAAAAAGAGGGGAAAGAGGAGGCATGGAAAGTGGAGCAAATGGATGAAACTGGGGCTGCAGAACCAAAGAGAGAAGTGGTTTCAGAAACGTTGAAAGTGAATTTAGTAGTTTACATGGGGTGAGAAAGGGAAGCTTTATGGAAATAACATGGGAAGAATGGCAGGGGTGGTGGTAAAGACACTGAGTGGAGGTGCAGCTCCTAGTCTGGCATACAATTGAGGAAATTTCATGAAAAAATTGTATCCAAAAGAAATGTATTGTTGGGCCACCACATGCAGCAAAAAGTGTCTGTCTCCAGAAAACCCCTCCAAAGTATATTAAGAAAGATCAGCATTCATTCCAGCAAATTCAACAGGGGTAAATACCAGTGCAACACTGCTTTCATCCAGTGGTGTAGCATGGGGGGGCATCACCCCAGGGACAGTTTTTTTGGGGTGCATTCCTCATGATGCCCTGTTGCGCTAGCAAGAGGGTCCCTTGATAAGGACGCAACAGCTCACAGCATCCTGTGACCACAGCACCATTTTTGCGGCTCTCGCAAAGTGGCGCTGGGCTCGCAGGGTGCCGTGAGTGCGCCCCTCAAAGCAGGGCTGTGAGGGCTGCATCAGCCACTGTGCGGCCAGCCAGGTAGCACAGCATGGCCCCGCTTAGCTCCAGTGGACAGAGATCGCTCTGGCGGCATGGCCAACCCCCACAGCCCGTGTACTAGCGGGGGAAAGTTCCACCACTGCTGTCATCATGGATTATTTAATCCCGGGAGACATAACTCTAACTGGAGGCTTTCACCACAATGCTTGTGAAGTTTGTTAATCTGGCTAATTGCTTTATAGGTTCTTCTTTTGGCCACAGCTACATTGTAGCATCTCCTGCCCACCTAGCAGTTCGAAAGCACGTTAAAGTGCAAGTAGATAAATAGGTACCGCTCCGGTGGGAAGGTAAACGGCATTTCCGTGCGCTGCTCTGGTTCGCCAGAAGCGGCTTAGTCATGCTGGCCACATGACCTGTGTGCCGGCTCCCTCGGCCAGTAAAGCAAGATGAGCACCGCAACCCCAGAGTTGGCCACGACTGGACCTAATGGTCAGGGGTCCCTTTACCTTTACATTGTAGCATGCAGACTGTTGTAGCATGATATTCTTGCAAGGAAGCTGGTAAAATGTGGGTTGAACGAGATAACTGTCAGGTGGATTTGTAGCTAGTTGCTGACCCAATCCCAAAAGTATGACTCATAATTAGTTACTCATTATCTTGGAAAAAGTGACAAGTGAGGTGCCTCAGGGATCTGGTCTGGACCCATTTTTGTTCAATAAATGACTTGGATGAAGAAATTGAGGGGATGCTCATCAAATTTGCAGATGAGACCAATCTGGGAGGAGTAGCTAATGCCACAGAAGACAAAATTTGGATTCAAAATTTGGAGAACCCAAACTAGCAAATGAAGTTCACTTTGGGACAGATATCAGGTTCTGCACTTCGGCAGAAGGAACCAGGTGCACAAATATAGGATGGGGGACACCTGATTTACTAGTAGTACATGTGAAAAGGACCTAGGGGTCTTGGTGGACCACAACCTTAACGTGAGTTCACAGTGCGATGTAGCAGCAGCAGCAGCAGCAGCAGCAGCAGCAGCAGCAGCAGCAAAAAAGCTAATGCTATTCTAGGCTGCATCAACAGAAGTCTAGTGTCCAGATCAAGGGAAGTAATAGTACCACTCTATTCTGCCTTGGTCAGACAATACCTGCAATACTGTGTCCAATTCTGGGCCCCACAATTTAAGAAGGATGTTGACAAGCTAGAAAGTGTACAGAGGAGAGCAACCAAGATGATCAAGTGTTTGGAAACTGTGGTTGTTATTGTTTTTACAGTGGTACCTCGGGTTAAGAACTTAATTCGTTCCGGAGGTCTGTTCTTAACCTGAAACTGCTCTTAACCTGAGGTACCACTTTAACTAATGGGGCCTCCCGCTGCCACTGCTGCGCGATTTCTGTTCTCATCCTGAAGCAAAGTTCTTAACCCAAGGTAATATTTCTGGGTTAGCAGAGTCTGTAACAGGAAGTGTCTGTAACCCGAGGTACCACTGTATCTGCTTCTGCTTTACGGCTTGCTGTTGAAATTGTGGGAGGAAGGCATGTTTGTACTATTTTGTGTTCCTGTCTCTTTTTCTGCTCTTTTGGGTTTGGCAGTTGTTTTGCATTATGCCATGCCCCCATGGGTGCCATTTTGTGACTGGTGCTCATGGCACTTACTTGAAATTCAAAATGTGCCCACTGTCCCAAATGATTAGCAACCACGGCTGAATTGCAATAAATGCTGTTTCCCACGAGATGTGCACCTCTTGAGTTCTAGGTCTTTCTTCCCGCCCCTCCATGCAGTTGTCCATTTACATATATAGAAAATCTGAGAGCATTGTGGTCACTATTTCCAATCTGTTCAGTGCTTGCATCTTGCACCAGTTCCTCAGCATCACTTCAGATTAAGTCCAGAGTCACCTCCTCTCTTTCAGCTCCATGACCAACTGGTCTAGAGTGTCATTAGCACAACACAACCTGCAGATTAATGAGTCTGGATCACTTGGGCCCAGAAATCTGCATTGGTAAGGAGAGAATGACATTTTAATATTTCGTCCAGAATATTTGCATTCTGAATTGGTAATATTGTGGTTTTCTGGGAGAATGTGATCTCCAGTCAGGATGAAAAGTTTTACCTGATGAGAACAAGCCTTGGTGCTCCTGTGTCAGACGACATCCCTCATGGGCTGGGAGAAGATGATTAACACTTCTGTTTTGGTGCTCTCAGGTCCTGGAGGGCAGCAAATTTCCCCATTCTACACGAACATTTTTGTCGCAATGCTATGAGCTTCATTCCCAGGGTGCCTGCGAAGTCTGGAGCAGACAGGTAAAGACCTTTCAGTCAGCTGACCACCAACAAAAAATGGTTAACACCAGAGTGCTCTACCACAATTTGTCTTTCAGCTGAGCTTTGAAAAGAGCTGGAGGTTGCGGCATCCAGATGCCAAGAAAGCTTCAAAGCGGCTTGTTTGGACACTTAAGAATGCAGCGTTTGTTTGCCTAACCTCCTGGGATCTAGTTATAGCTTTTCAGGACAGGAAAAAACATATTGTTTTTAACCCCACTTCTGTAAACTCTAAATGAGGAAAAACACTTTTCAATCCCCTCCCCCCCTAGCAACGCTTTGTTTGTTATTTATTTTCATCCTGTATCTTTGGATGCTGTCCAAAGAAATTAATTAAACAATGATATATTTGTTTCTTGTTTCAGCCTCGTTCTTGGATTCCTGCTGTTGGGCGTTGCCCCTAATTAATCACATTTTCTTTGAAATCACATTCTTAATGATCTCTATGCTTTTTCCCTCTGCTAAGTTTTGCTTAATGCTTTTTTTTAAAAAAAAAACAACAACCCTGATTTAAATGCAAGTGTTTATCCCCAAATAGAGTCTTTATTGGACAAAGATAACACAAACTAACTTTTCTGCTACTCCACAGTCTGAGCTAATCGCTCAATAGCTTCTATGTTGTGTGTGTGTTTTTTTACTTCCAGCTGAGCAACACACATCAAAACCAATCTGTGGTTCTCCCTCTTGGTAAACTATGCTACTTTTATTTTCATTTCAAAAAACAATTAGTCTTTGTTTTCTCTCAGCAAACTAAAGGAAATTACTATAATATTCTTTTCAGTCGTATTGAGATGCAGGATAATTGATTTCTTCTTCCCACTTCAAAAAGAATGTTGTTTTGTTAACAAAAAAGCAAAAAGCAAAACTAAAAATAAATGCTTTTAATGGAATTATATACTTTTTGTTATTAAAATGCATTTTAAAGATACAGTAGTAGCTATTCAGTTCTGCTAAAATAATTAATAGCTTTACTGCTGTGGCTAAGAGCGCAAACTGTGAGGCAGTTCGAAAGCCACTGTAGCCATGAAGTCAGCGAATGGCGTGAGACAAACTACAATCTCTCAGATTTGCAGTATGGGGTTTATAATATGGACCTGCCTTACCATGTTGTTGCAATGTAAGTATTGCTGACCTAATGTGTGCAAAAGCAGGTTTTGAACATTCCAAAGGGTAACTTAATGCTAAATATTACTTTTTTAAAAAGTACTGCTAGGTACCTGCTGTGTAGCTTATGGCTAATTTAAACATTACAGCAATCATGTTTTGTGTCCTGGTAGTCCATACACAACACACTATGGGCTCGTCCACCCTTCTCTTGTCTCATGACTAGAATGCATGGGTCTGAGCAGTTTTCTGCTAGTCCTGGGCTTCCTAGAGACAGTTCTGAATGGTTTCCATTTGCCCTGCCTCTTTCCCCAGGAAAACATGCTCTTTACCACTGACTCAGAGCAAGCATCAATCCACAGAAAGCCTGGCTGACATTTGCTCTAATTCAGTGGTGAAGAGCAGGTGTCTGCAGGGGCAAGTGGCGAGACAAGCAGGACTGTGGGCAAACCCTTTGTTTTAAGTCCTCTTCTCAGCATTGCACTGCACACTCCTGATAGGTGGTACTGGAACAGAGGAGCTTCATGTGGCTACACGTAACAAGGACACTTCAAACATTATGCACACTGTAGAGCACATTCCAGTGCATGGGAACATTGCAATGTTCTCATGTGAGCACTGCAATGTTTAAAGCAGCCCATAGTTACAGTGAAAGGGGAAGGAAACCTCTGTGAAGTGTCCACACATTTGGCCTGGGCTCTTGGAGAAAACCACCATGCTGAAACAGGTCCAGAGTAGCAGGTAGCAGCATCGCCATGAACTAGGGGTAATTGTTATGAATTATTGGCCCTACAGTCATGACCAGCAATTGATGCCCCCAAGTCCAATGCAGCACTGTAGAAGATTCTGTCTTTCTGTTCCCCGCTTCCCTATTTGCTCAACTATGGACAAGCAAGGCCAGCCGGCCACAATGAGAATGTGCGCCTGGGGATTGTCCCTCCCCCACTCCACTCTTCCACTCTTACGGTGATCCCCTTAGTTGCTGACCAGGGACTGAGTGTTGTGGAAATCAGTGGATTGGGGTGCTATTGACAGGAGAAGCCAGCGTGGATGGGCTTTGAAAGAGGACTGGACATATCCATGGAGAATAAGTCCATGGCTACTAGCCGTGATGGCTTGGCTTTGCCTCCACAGTCATGTTTCTGAATACCACAGGAGGGAAGAGAACTCATATGCTCAGTCCTGCTTGATGGTTTCCCACAGGCATTTACTTGGCCACCATGAGAACAGGATGTTGGACTAGATGAGTCATTGGCCGGATCCAGCAAACCTTTCTTATGCTTTTATGAGAGGGTCATTGGATTTCGACAGTTTTGGGTGTTTAGTTGTTATGTTCCATATAAACCCCATTTACCGGATTCCACTGCTCTGCTCCATATACATTCTTCTCCTTCCTTTTACAACAGTCCCTATCCTGTGCTTCTTTTCCTTGATTCCGAACTGGCATGATGTGTAATGTAACCCAATATATGATCCTAAGAGACACTTAAAAAGACACACACACACACACACACACACACACACACACACAGACACCAAGTCATAGACTTTGGAAATTACTATGAAAATGGGGGAAAGTGCCTTTGGATTAGAAAGAGGAAATGTGTTAAACCTTTCGAAATACAGATTAATCAATTATGTATGCCAATGAGGGCCCTAGAATTAGCAGTGAAAAGCAGAAGCAAATTTCATAAGTACAATATATACCTCTGGGATCTCTCAGGCTCAAATCCGTCAGGAGGATGTAGTCTGCCTTCTTGTATGTCCGTAAATCCCATGAATGTCAAAAGGACAGTGTTAAATTACAGCCAATCCAAAATTTGGGCTTAGTAAAAAAAAAAAGAGAAAGAAAAAAAGGTTTTGAAAAAATCTTGAACGTAACAGCAGTTTCCTTTTATCATTTTGTGATTTTAAATTCCAATGAACGTTCAGAGGGGCCTCTGTGTGGCTGAAAGCCCAGCAGTATTGTGCTGCTTGATAAGAGCATGAAAAAAATAATAATATTAATGTCCGTGGCATTAGCTCATGTCAGCCTAGATCCACAAAGGTAAAAATTGTGATGCTCTGGCAGTCACAGCACCAGCAATCAACTCCTCTGGCAAAGTGCTTCTTTGCTAAACTTGATTTCTTGTGAGCAAAGTCCTGTTGCTTGCATCTCTTTAGTCAACCACCCCTTCAAAGGGCCAGGAGATGGATGTGCAGAATGTAACCCTTTTGATTCCCAGAAACCTCTCAGCAACTTTTGACACCATTGGATGTGGTATCTTTCTGGATTGCTGTGAAGTCACCAGCAGCACATCAAAACCTCCTGTACCCATCATGATCTTCCTGTGAAGAGTTTTCACTCTGGCACATTACGTTGTTCCAGGTAGTACTCATTTGCTCCCCACATCACTGCACTGGGTTACAAAGTATATCCTAGTCCATGTTTCTTATGTAAAAGTAAGGGTAATTTCTGTGGCGGCTGTGTTCTAGTTGGGACTTCCAGGACCATGCTAGGATCAAAGGGCATCATAGGTAAGTGTCATCCCTTTCTCCAGGAATTGGAGAGCTGAGCTTGAAGGAAGAGGTAGCCCATGTTGCTAAAGAGATCTTCTTCAGCACAGGCTTCTGTGTAGCTTCGTCCACTCTCCACCAACACCAAATAGACTTTATTGGCAGATATGACCCATCTGAGGTCAAGCCTGTTCAAAGGAGTCTCTTACAGCCCTTCTATCTCTCTTCCCTTGGATTTTCATCCTGCCATTCCCATTGATTACAGTTTCCTTTCCCCTTCTCCCAACGGACTTTGGGGGTAGATTTTCCCTTCCCACATGTCTCTTCTCCCACAACACTTCTCTCTGCTCCTTCAGCACCTTCCCATTGCTTCTCTTATTGCAGCCAACCCTAGAATTCTGCTGTAGTGTGGCCCAATACACTTTGCTGCCTGAGGCAAAGGACAAGCCAGCCTCCCAGCCCCAATTTAATGTACACAAGGCAACTGGCTGATTGGCTGTTGAATCTTACTTCAGTTCTGGTTATCAGAGAGCATTGTCCTCTGTACCTGAGGACAGCAGATTACTTTATGGGGTGCAAGATAGGCCTTGCAGCACACATACAGCTTCATGCTCCAAAGAGCAAAATGACCAGGGAGCTGCCATTACTTCCCTGTTGTGCTGTCTGTTGTTTAAGTGCAGATGAACTATTAAGAAGCCCTGCCCACACCTGATGTTGGAGGGAAGCGAGGTTTGTGGCCTGTCAGAATAGACCAGCATGGCAGCAGTAGAACAGGACAATGCCAGTCTATGACTAGTGTTGACATTTGCCTTGTCAACACAGGATGGCAAGCACTGTTCTTCAGTAGTTTCAGACATTCCTGGAGGGTCAGTTTGAGAAGCTGATGTTCTTTCTGTCCATTGCCATTGTTTGGTGGAGTGCCACAAGGACCAATCTTGCTTCCCACACTTTTTACCATCAAACATCTACACGAAACTATTGAAAGAGGGTTGGGATACAATATCTGAGTTGATGACAAACAGTTCTACCTTTCCAGGTTGAGGGAAAGGGGAAATAGAAATGAAAAAAATGAATGTAACTCACATGAACTACAGTTTGTTATCTTCCATAAATAGAACATCGTTTTCAAATTAGATTACATTTAATTTTCTATGCAATTATTAGTCACCATCTGTCTTAAGTTCTGGTTCTGGTGTAGTTTAAGTACCAACAAACTTTACGATCTCCAAGTTGTAGGATATTAAACATAGTTCCAGTACACCTGGTGGAAGCCTGGCAGGAGAATTTGCTCAGAGATTTGTCCCATCAATAGTTTCCACAAAACCAAATACTAATATATTGAATATATTGTATAAAGAAGCCAGGCATTAATAGAACATTTATTTTAACTAAATCACAGGAAGTTTGAGCTTTGAAAAGAGAGCACTCGATAAAAAGATGTTTCTTTTCACAATGATATTGCTTCAAAATGCCAAAATATGCATTAAATTAAGAGTTTGTAGGACAGACATTTATATGTACATATGACATGGTTGTTAAACTTCATAGAGAGAGCTCCAGTCAGCCAAAAATTGAAAACATCTTCCAACTCACAGCACAATATATATCCTGATTATAAAGAATGACTCATTTCCAGGTATCAAACACAATCTAAGTTATCCAAGGGCGTTACTGGGGGCGGGGTGGTGGTGGAACACAGCAGCTTATGCTATTTGGAACAAATGCAGGGAAGGTAGGATAAAGAAGACAAATTTGGGGTACCTTTTCATTTGGGAAATGTGGTTTCCAAATCCCAAACATGAGGGAACTTTACCTGGGACTAGGGGACCTAAAGAGTTTGAACTAAGACTCAGCCATGAGGGGGAAATGAAGCTAAATTTCCTTTATCAATATGGGGTATTCAGATTTGCTGGAACCATCAGAAGCAGGGTTAGAATAGAACAAGCAACATCCTGTTTGTCCTAAAAAGAGAGTGTTTGTAAAGGACTTGGAAACCATGTTTAGGAATACCCTCCCCCCACACAATGACTGAGTGAAATGGAGGAGCCATGTTGTGACTGCTGGCTTTACTCACATCTTTGCAAACCTGCTGTGCCCCCACATGTTGCCACATGTCAAAGCATGTTTGCGGAGGGGGGGCAGCTGAATGTGCCTAGGGCAATTCTCCCGATTAGATCCATGTTCAATCAGGGTTCTACATCAAAGGGGCAGCTTACATACACAGAGGAGGCTTCCCTCTCCAAACTTGCCTCCATTTGTGTGAACAATGTGGTGAGAGTGGATGCTTGCTCCATCCTGCAATTGTTGAGCTTGTGACCTCACCTCTTACTGCATGACTGCTCAGCTTATTCAGGAGTCTTGGGTGAGGTACTTGGATGAAAGCTTTTCCAAGTAAACAACACCAGTACCAACACCTTGGATTGAGCCCAGTAGCTCACAAGCAGCCAGTGGCAGCCTTTAAGCAGCGGTTCTCAAACTTTTTTATCTGAGCTACACTTTGAGAATAAAAACTTTCTCAAGCCACACCAAATTTTTTATTGATACATTGGAAAACAAAAGGAAACAACTCCTAGCAGTGCTTGACACAGAACACAGCTACTTTATAATATGATCATGTGACATCCAAAAGTATAAAATAATGCGTATAAATATATATAGAGAGAGAGAAAGAGAGAAAGAGAGAGAGAGGTACAATACAATACTACACTGCAATGTTTAAATGTTTCTTTGATTGTCCTTGAATCTTCCTGCCACATAGGCTGTCCTCTCTCTCACACCCTTTGACAACTGCTGGCTTTAAGGATCAGTGACACATGACCCCAGCTTGCTTTGCTTAACCATCACTCAGCCACATTCTACACCAATTGCAACTTCCAGACCATCTTCAAGGGCAGCCTCACACAGAGCACATTGCATTAGTTCATAGCAGTAGATATTGTGCTCCTATATGGTTCATGCCCAAGATAACTGACATCGTGATCCTATGGAAGTATGATATTCTATCAATACACGTAACACAGTATGCTTCATATAGTATAGTCAAGCATAGCCAATCTATGTTGCACACTGCTGTAAGAGATTCAGTGCTGTAAAAAACTGTTGTCCTCATGTCTTAATCCAGGTTCATCTCCAGAAAGATTTTCCAAGAGACATTTTCCACAACCCCCTAGCAACAAAATGCTATTAGTTACACTAATTTGTAAAGATTTTTAAAAGAAGTACACACAACACATTCTCCTTCTCAAATTATTTTTGCAAAATAGAGTGAGTACATTTCCCCTTTAACATACAGTGGAAGGCCATGTGAGCTTGGAGTAATGAGATACACACTCATTAGGGAATTGCATAGCTACATGGCAATTACTTAGCCCATTTATAGATTCCAATGCAAAATTCAGGAGATTTGGAGCACTCCTTAAACACTCTGTTTGTAAACCACTGCTTGGCTTACAGATGCCCACAGAGCAGCACTTATTTTCTCCTGTGGTTTATAACATGGATTACCTTCTGACAGTAATAGGGAAAGTAATCTTCATGTAATTCAATGCAACTTACATTCATTTTTACATAGCTGTTTCCAAGAAGGAGTTTGCAAAACAAGACAACAATGGGATTTGGAAGCTGGTGAAAATACTAGGGTGTCACCAATTAAAGAACACTTAGTTGATTAACTGCATGAGTTTTCAGAAAATGCCATCGTGTTAACAGCAGACATTAGAAGAGACATTAATTCCCCAGGTGAGAGCCAGGGGAGTGCATCTTCTAAAATGGTGCCATCTGCCAGCATTTTTGTAAGTCCCTGTACAAAGAATAATTTAAAACTGGGGTGGGAGGGGAAACCCTGGTACCAATTAATTGGAGATGCCTTTATAATTGATCAAAAGGTTATATTCAATCAATTCAAAACAGTATACCGTACCTGAAGGAGTATCTTCACCCCCATCATTCTGCCTGGACACTGAGGCCCAGCTCTGAGGGCCTTCTGGCAGTTCCCTGACTGCAAGAAGTGAGGTTACAGGGAACCAGACAGAGGGCCTTCTCGGTAGTGGCGCCCGCCCTGTGGAATGCCCTCCCATCAGATGTCAAGGAAATAAACAACTATCTGACTTTTAGAAGACATCTGAAGGCAGCCCTGTTTAGGGAAGTTTTTAATGTTTGATGTTTTATTCTGTTTAATATTCTGTTGGGAGCCACCCAGAGTGGCTGGGGAAACCCAGCCGGATGGGGTATAAATAAATTGTTATTGTTGTTGTTGTTAGACTAAGCATTGCAGCCTAAGAAAAAATATAGAGAATTTTTAATATTGGTATTTGGACAATAAAATTCTGCAGAGAAAAATCTTACTTTCAACCCTCTGATAGTGAATCAGGTGCTGAGTGCTGACAGAAAAGGAGCCAAAGAGGGGCCACTGAGAAACAAAAGGGGAATAAATAGTGCACCCACAGAACCAAAGAGAGCAGGCCTCCCTTGACTCATCCCCAAACCAGCCCAAAATAGGAAAAAGTTTTTTCCTATTTTTCCTAGGAGGTTTTAGGAGTCATTTGGAAAAACAACCTGGAACGGAGGGGGGAGGGAGAGATTCCTGTAAGAGGGCATGTTTGTTTTATTTACAAACATAAAATAGGTTATTGGAATCAAATCTAGATTCCTGCAACAGGCAACAAAGCCACTTAGCCCTGCATTAGAATCCCTGCCTCCCAATGTACTTTTATCTTTACATCAGTCAAGCTTGCAGTTGTCTCCTTCAGCCTTCAAAGTGTAAACCTGGTTCCAAGTTTTCTCCTCTCTCCAACCGTTGCTCTGAGGGCTTTTGCCTTCTGAAGGATAGATTCCATACCATCAGGAAAAACATGCCCCAGTCCTTAAATGCCATTAAGCTTCTCTTCTTGAAGCCCCTGACCACTCGTTCACCATGTTCAAGATGGCCAACTCCAAACAGTATTTAGATCTCCAGTGCAGATTCCTGCAAAGAAAGGGCTTCCCTACAGAGAATTCACAATCCCCACTTAAGCCAGCTGTTTTATCTCCAGCCCTCTGATGAAATACAGGGAGAAAAGGAGCACAAGAAAGTGGTGGATGTACAGCTGAAGCAATCACATGTTTACATTTTTAAAACACACTTGTGGAAACCTCTGTGCTGCTTTCACAGAAAAGACTGGCCTGCCTGTTCCAATTTGGGTCGTAAACTAAAGACACATGGCAGACAAATACTAAATAAGCAAAGAGCTTTACATATTCATAGGTATAAGTCAGACAGCAATTGTATTTTCCAGAAACATAGCTTTGAAAACCCTGCTCTCAGTAAGACTGGTTCAGTTCAGCTTAAAACTTTATGGCTTGTGGGAGAGAAAGACCAGGATGTTATCATTTCAGGAAAGAAAAGCATAATTGAGAGGCCTACATCTCTTAAAACTATCTGTTTTCTGCTGGAAAATACTTCAACTGCTGACAAAATGGTTAAAGATCAGGCTTAGTTGTACCACTGATCTGTTCAGCTCAAGTGGGAATGGTTCTTGTCCCTTCCCTACTCATTAGATTATCAATAGGATGCACAGGGAGGAACAAGCTGCATCCCCATCAGGCTGCTGGGCAGAGCCGAGAGGTTGAAACCTCTCCACTCATCCCAGCCAGTGAAGACTGGTCCAGTAGAAAAACCAGGACGCAGCTCTCCCAAGTAAAACACCCAGCAATTGTTATTAAAGGCTCCCCTCAAAATCCTAAAGCCACTCTTGCATGCGTTTCTATCAACTGCCTGTTCTCTGGCCAGTCAGCACTCCGCACCACTCACCTGTCTCCAGACAGGAGCTGTTTGGAGCATGCTCAGAACTGTTTCCTTCAAGGTCACACCTCTAAACACCTCAAAGCAGACTTTCTGTAGGCAGGCAGGGGAAGGGCATGGTTGTTAGTTTGAGCAGCTTGGAGTATTATAATTATTATTAGGTCCCTTTTTAACTGTCCTTTATTGCACCTTTAAGACTAAACAATTCAGGCTGCAATCCTGTACATATCAGGAAAAAATCCCCATGGAATTCTGGAGGGCTCTGAGTAATGTACACTTTAATGTACAAAGAGAGCCGCAGTGGTTCAATAGTTAAGCATTGGTCTATGACCTGGGAAACCAGGGTTCGAATCCCCACTGTGCTGTGAAGCTCACTGGGTGATCTTGGGCCAGTACCTCACTCACATCCTACTCAAGCTCCCAGACTTGTTGTGAGGATAAAATGAGGAGGAGAGATCCCTGTACGCCACCTTGAGCTCCTTAGAGAAAAAGGTTGGATACAAATGTAATAAATATAGAAATTATTGTGGCATGAATTCACGCTAGAAATTGTGACAGCAGGGACTCCTTTCAAACCAAGATAAAACACAAGTGCTAAGTATTAATAAAACCTCAATGTGTACGTGTCCACTGATTTTTATATTTTTTTCTTTACAAAAGAGGAGCATAGTGAGAGAAACCGATTAGATGGAGGAGGCCACACAATTTTCCCCACAGCAGAGACGCAATTGTGACAACAAGGTCACCTTCAGAATCAAGCTGTTTTTCCCAGTTTGATTAGGTGCAAACTATGCTTAAGTTACACCATGTCCTTGCAAAAGAGGAGGATGAGGATGGGAAACAGAACAACTTGACCATGCCCCCATGAACTCTTAATAGCTGATTTGTTGCTGTTGCTGTCAAACATACTGTAGTCTCTTTGCCGCTGCAGCCATATGGGTGGGGATTTACCCCACGCTAGGCCAGAGGTTGGCCACCTCCAAAGTAAAGCAGTAAACCGCATAAAGAGTTTGGGCAGTGAGGTGCCACCTAATTCAAAGCAACAATAGAGTTTGAGTCCACTATCTTCTAAACTAGCAACAGAGAAAGCTAACAGAAGTAGGACCATAGAAAACCATTTATGCTAACTCCATCTCATTCAGTATTGTCTCTGTAGTATCTCTTCAAAGTTTCAGAGAGGAGTCTTTCCTGCCTGGATCCTTTTGCATGCAACACACAGCCCTTACCACTGAGGGCTCATCCACACTTGTCCCATGCCTAGACAGCACGGGTCTGAGTGGTTTTGTCTCGTGCTTTCTAAGCATAGGGCTGGTGTGTTTTTTTCAGTTTGCCCCACTGTTTTCCCCAGGAAAATCCACTCATTATCACTAAAGCTGAGCAAACGTGGGAAATGGACTGACTTTTGCTCCAATTCAGTGGTAAAGAGCTGGTTTGCTCAAGGGAAAATGGCAGGACAAGAAGTCTGGATGAGCCCTGAGTTATAGTCCTGACCCCACATATAGAGGTTATGGAAAGGAAGCATGAATAGGGTCAAACAGCAGAGAGCTGTTTTAAGTCCCTTTGATGGCATCCATCTGTCTCGGGAGACAATGGAAGAGTATGTCTTTGGGGTAAAGTCAAACTGTTGGAGAGTTACACCACCTGCTGTGGCTGTAGAGAGCAAATACAGGATAGACATGCTTTGTTGCAGCTGGCACAGATTAAGGGGTCCAGTTTTGCTGCTACAGGAACACCATGGTGTTTCTTCTCTCTATATTCCTCCCAGTGGTCATTCCTCCTTTGGTCACTGACTATGACCTGACTGTCTCCAAGCTCTGTGGTCATCTGCAAGGGATTCCTGCATGGCGGGTTTCATGTTGCTAGCCTTCATTTAATGTTTGCAGACATCTTTGTAATGCAGAGTTGCTCTGTCAAGAGGCCTAATGCCTGAAGCTCACTCCCCATAGAGCACATCCTGGGGATCCTGCCATCTTCCTTTTTGCACATGACCAAACTAATGTAGGTGTCACTGCGACATAAGTACAAACATGCTGGGAATGTGGGCTTTGGAGGGCACATCTTTGTTTGAAGCTCTGTCCTGCCATGCAATGTCCAAAATCTTCTTGACACATATGGAAGGAACTGAGGTGTCATGCCTGGCGGGTGTTAGTTCCATAAACTCATGACTCACTTCCATAAAGCAGCGTGCTTTAAGCCTGGTAGACCTTCATCTTGGTATTGGATGTTAGCATCACATTTCCCCTCACTCTATTGGAGAAGCAAGCTATTGCCATAGCTGCCTTGCCAATATGCTTGTCTAGCTCAGCATTGATGGAATGGTTGTTGTTATGGTGGAGCCTAGGTAGACAAAATTGTATACTACCTCAAGTGTGTGTCACCAGTGCTGATGTGTGGAGTGCTGGCCCAGGATGTTGGTCTTCATCAGGCTGATGGTGAAGCCAAATTCAATGCAGGCTTGGGCAAAACAGTTGATAAGTCTCTGTAGGGCTTACTCAGAATGTGCCGTCAAGGCTACTTCATCTGCAACCAACATTTAATGGGTAAGAACCCACCACACTTCTGTCTTGGTGTGGAGACATGCCAGGTTGAGCAGACCTCCATTGCTCCTTGAATGGATGTACACAACGTCTTCAGTGGAGCTGAAGGCTCAGGAGAGCAACAGGGAGAAGAATATACCAAAGAGAGTTGAGGTGAGAGTGTAGCTGTGTTTCACACCACTCTTTATAGAGAAGGTGTACTGGCACTCAATATCATGTGGGGCAGGGAAAACAAGGACAACACACCTAAACGGTAAGTAGAACTAAGTGCGGTTTCATATGTGCATGTTCATCACTTGACTTCAATGTCAAGTGACAATGTGCACACATGAAAGAGCCACTACAGCCCAAACAACACAGACGGAACATTTTTCATATGCGATGTGTCCCCCCCAACAGAGCTAGTTCATACATTCTGCAGTGAGTCATAGAGTGATTACATGCATGTTACATCAGCCTTCAGAATGATACTCAGCTCAGAAAAAGAGGCCGTCTTTCTAATACTTATGACTGCTTCCCCACACTCTGCCCTAACCTCCTTTCTACAAGATTAGAACTGGTCAAAAAATCAAGAAAAGCTTGGCAAAACAACACATTTTAGATATGACCACCTTTAACAAGACTGGAGGCAAAAAAGGCAGAGGTGAGCATTTTGCTATTTGTGAAGTGCTAGTTTAGCTAATTAAATTGTAATGCAATAATAAAATGAGATCGTCAATGTGCATGTGTGCACACTCTGAAGAAGAGTTGGGAATGCTGTTTGTGGGGTTTTTTTTAAGATAACATTACATATGACAGTTGAGATATGTTGCATCCTTATTTGGTAATGTAGCTAATGAAATACTTGAGCCTTGTTGAAAGTCACTGAAAGGATTCTTTTAGTCCTTTCAGAGTTCATACACTATTCCACAGTTTTTGCCTATTGTTGTATACATACATACAACCCTTGGTCCCCAATTTTTTTGCCTTTAAATAGCCATGCCCTGGAGGGTCTCGGGCAACTGCCAATGCTCCTCCCCCGCATCCTATTTCAAGACCTTAATGAAACAGCCAGGACCCAGAGCCAAAGTGGCTTGTGTTATGTACAACCAGATTCCATTTCCTAATGAGTCCCTCTAAATCTGCCATCAGATGATTTTATTGACTCTAAGATCATAATTAAGCAGCAATTCACTTTCTGGTTTGAAGTCTCACACTCCTCAATCTATAGCTTTTTCAGATGACATTTAATAATCAGTAATTGAGCAGTGCCTGCCTGGGCTATTTCCACGAAATCACCCCAATGTGTGAAAAATCCAGACAAGAATGCCCTTGAAATTTCCCAGTGTCCTTTGACATTTATGTGGTGCACTAACAAACAGGAAATCAACATACTCAGTAGTTAATCGACACAATGGAATATTTAATTGGTTCCTGATTAAGGAAGGTGTTATGATGCTCCATCACTGCCAGAATAAGTAACATATGTGAAAACATTGCTGCTTTTATTGGGTTCAAATCCTTGATTTTATATTTCAATTGCATAGTTGAGGGCCAAACTACACATTACATTGAAAATTGGTGTCTCAATTTCCCAAAGTTCTCTCTCTTTTAACTCAAAAACAGCTAGGTTGGGCTGTGAATCTAATCAGAATAGTGCCCTGGGAAGTAGTTGGGGAATACTGACTTCTTTCCTCCCGCATCATATTCCCAGTCTGAATGGTCTCCCAAAGCTATTGGCCCCATTTTTTGCGTGGGGGGCGGGGAAATAAAGTACTAAAAGCTTCTGGTGGTTCAGATTAGGAAAAAGAAATGGGGAGAATGGCTAAACACTCCTCCCCCAGTATTTGTTTCAAGCAAATTTGGAGTCTCCAACAGTTCCTTTTAAGTAAGAAACAAATGTAATGTATAATTTGGACTGCAGCTTTTGAACAGATATATTGGTGACAAAAGATTATATTCTTCTCAAATCATAGAATCATAGAATTGTAGAGTTGGAAGGTGCCCCAAGGGCCATCCAGGCCAATCCCTGCAATGCAGAAATGTCAACTAGATCATACGTGACAGATGCACATCCAACCTCTGCTTAAAAATCTCCAAGGAAGAAGGGTCTACCACCTATCGTAGGAGTCTGTTCCACTGTTGAGCAGCTCTTACTGTTAGAAAGTTCTTTCTGATGCTTAGTCAGAATCTCCTTTCTTGTAACTTGAAGCCACTAGTTCGGGTCCTATCCTCCAGAGCAGAAGAAAATGAGCTTGATCCATTCTCCACGAGATGCTCCTTTAGCTATTTGAAGATGGCTATCCTCAGTCTCCTCTTTCCCAGACTAAACATACCCAATTCCCCCAACCATTCCTCATAATACTAGTTTTCTAGACCCTTGATCATCTTGGTCACCCTCCTCTGCACACATCTTTTCAGGATCCTGAACTGGACACAGTACTCCACATGCAATCAGATCCAGTAGTGTAGCTAGGGGGTGTATTGATCCAGGCGGCACTTATCTGTGGGGATGGCACACCGGGCACAGAGTCCAAGGTGGTGTGCAAGCCCAGGTGTCCCAAGAGCCCAGTGCACTGTTTACAAAAGCAGTGTGGGGCTGGGCTCGCAGCACACTTAAGATGCTGCATCCACACACCTCCGTGCCACCCTTTGGCAGCCAAGAAGGACACAACAGTCACACACTGGCCTCGCAGGGTGCCTGAGCCACTGCATCCCTCCTAGCTGCCTTCCAGCTGGAGGTCTCCAGGGAGGGACGCAGGGGCTAGCACGGCACCAGTATATGCCCACTGCATCCCCCTCAGCCACCTTCCAGCTGGAGAGCACCTGAGAAGGACACAATGCTCTGGCAGCATGACCTGTCCTCATGGCACAGTGCACGTGCCCTGGCATGAGTGTGCCTACCCCCGGGCACTGGTGGGGCAAGTTATACCGCTGGCCAGACCAAGACAGAATAGAGTGGGACAGCTTTTTTGCATCACACTCATGCTAAGCTTGTGGTCTACTAAGACTCTTAGATTCTTTTCACATGTACTGCTAGTAAGCCAAGTGCCCACTATCTTACATTTGTGCTGCTGATTCTTCCTGCCTAAATGCAGAACTTTACATTTACAGTGGTACCTCAGGTTACATGCGCTTCAGGTTACAGACTCCGCTAACCCAGAAATAGTACCTCAGGTTAAGAACTTTGCTTCAGGATGAGAACAGAAATCGCGCCGCTGCGGCGCCGCGGCAGCGGGAGGCCCCATTAGCTAAAGTGGTACTTCAGGTTAAGAACAGTTTCAGGTTAAGAACGGACCTCCGGAACGAATTAAGTATGTAACCAGAGGTACCACTGTATTGCTGTTGAAAATCATTTTTTTGCTTTGGCTCAGTTCTCCAATCTAAGGTCATTTTGAATCCCGATTCAGTCTTCTGCAGCGTTGGCTACCCTCCCAGTTTGGTGTCATCTGCAAATTTGATAAGCACCCCATCAACACCTTCATCCAAGTCATTAATAAAGATGTTGAACAACAGGCCCAGGCCAGAACCTTGAGGAACTCCACTTGTCACTCCTCCCCCCCCCCGCCAGGATGATGAGGAATGATGAGCACTCTTTGGGTTTGGTCAGTCAACCAACCATATACAAATCCACCAAACAATTTCCCTATCCAGTTCATGTTTTACCATCTTCCCTGCAAGAATATCACGGGGTACTTTGTCAACAGGATCCTCTTCCTCCTCCCCAAAGTCCTGCTAGTTCAAGACAGCCTTCTTCTTTCCCCCTTTTTGAATATGGGGACATCTCCACACCTCCAGTTCACAGAACCTCACCTAATGGCGACATAACAGTAGCTATTAGTACACAGCAGATGCAAACAGAATCTGTCTCAGTAATGGACTATGTTAGTATGGTAACTCATGTACGGCAAATAACACCGTTAGGGAAGGTGTAATATATCCACTTTTGGTTTTTTCAAGTAACAATCTGAACTGTGTTCATGGATTGCTCATCATGACTTCATACCTTGCTCGTGCTGGATTGTGGCCTTTGCCAATTTGCCCCTCAGCCACAGATAAACCCTACTTTTTATTTTCAACATTTTATAGAGTTTTTGCATAGATCTCATAATGACAATACAATACGTGCACACAAACATACAAATAAGATACACACACACAGTATCATAGGTATAATTTTCTTGTTTCTCTCATATGAAAGTGTGTTAAATCCATAAGCATCAGACACAATATCTTTGAAAATTCAAATTTGCACCTTTGTTGTGGAAATGCCATTTTACAAGTCTTTCCAAGATTACTCTAAAAATCTTTGGTTCTGAATTTGCACAATGCATTGCCTAATAATTAGTTTAATTCCAGGGTTTCCCTGCCTGTTCCCATTTCTGCTCAGTTCTGTTTACCCTTGGAAAGTATTGTTAACTCAACAAAGGTTGACTGGCTTCCATTCTCTATCTTATGCAATTCCCCTTTCTCACATGCTAATACCAAAAATTAATGTTTAGCTTTGACATTTCCTAATTAGGTCATAATTTAACAGACCCACTCACAACAGTGGAGACAGAATCTTGCTTAAAGAGATTGAATACTTCAGAATTGGGGCAAATTAGTTAATTTTTTGGAAAATCAACCCTCAGTAAATGGCATTTAGCACAGCGTAGGCATTGCAGCTTCAGTTTTTCTCTTTTGACAAATACTGTTCAGAAAAGAGAGAGACAGAAAGCACTTATACATCCAGGCACTAGCACATAAAGCTTGTGTAATCCTTGAGGCGTTAGGCTAGTACTGTTCCCAATAATATCCTCCCATAAACATCCTCTCATAAATAGCACCTTTTTGAAGAACATCTGGAATCAGTATGGACGCTACTGCACTGCCCCCAGTTGAGTCTTTTCCTTTGTTCCAGACCACTGTATGAAAGGAAAGGACAGAAAGGAAGAGAATTTGATTTTATAGAATGCCTTTCACTCTCAGAGTGCACTGCACAAAGCAACAACTTAGATACCAGCAACGCCACAACTATATTTATTACCACTTTCACTTCAATGCATTGCCATGTCCTTCAGACACTGCAGGATGCCCTGTGAAAAACATTTAATTAAATGCAGCAGGGCCAAAATAACTGGGAAAACTGATCTAGCCATCCCATTGAGCAAGAAAGACATTAAAGAGAGGGGTACGTTAAGAAAAGAGAAGCAAGAGTATCCAAAGGAGAGTGTCAAAGGAGGGATGTGAAAACAAGAACAGGTTTAAAATAGTCATAGAGCTAATACAATCAATCATTAACAAGCCATAATTTAATGCAATGGGCATTACATACAACAGGGAGTCTTTGTGGTGAAGATTATTTTTCCACACATCTGCACCCAATAAGAACTTTGGGGAAACAGAGGAGTTGTAATGTTTTCTCGTTCTCCTCCTTTCTCAGATTCCTAATCCATATAGAATCAGAGAGTTGGAAGGGAGTTGGAAAGGACTTTGATGATCATCCCTGGGCTCAATGCAGGATGCAACTGCAGCACATTCAGTGGATGACCCTCCAGCCTCCACCTTAAGACCACAAGTGCAGGAGAGCCTACCCACCTCCCAAGGCAGCCCGTGCCACTTCTGCACAGCTCCTACTGCCAGGATCTTTCTCCTAATGTTTCCATGATGTGCTTGTGCAGTACAATTCCTACCGACCTGGGCTTCCATTATGGTAGCCTGCAAAATGCCGCAAGAAGCTACTGCTTGGTAAAGCAATTGCCTTTATTCACCCAAATGTCTCTTTCACTGGTATAGTGAGAGAGGCAAGCTGTGTTCTTTTTGCACAGTAACTTTTGATCCTGTCTTGAAGTGAGACGGGAATGAGGCTAGTGTACCACAGGAGAAGGGCCATAGCTCAATGGTAGAGGGAGCAGCTCCAGGCAGGATGTGAGGGACTCTTACTTGAAACCCTGAAGAGCCACTGCCAGTCAGTGTAGACCAGGCATAGGCAAACTCGGCTCTCCAGATGTTTTGGGACTACAACTCCCATCATCCTGACCACTGGTCCTGTTAGCTAGGGATGGGAGTTGTAGTCTCAAAACATCTGGAGGGCTGAGTTTGCCTATGACTGGTGTAGACAATACAGAGCAAGATAGACCATTGGCCTGACTCTGTATAAAGCAGCTTCCTGTGTCCCTATGCAATATCCTGCCATTTCCCCAGGAAAGAAAGAGAAGGAAAGGTGTGAAAGCTTCTGGTCTCACCTACCCATGAGTAGAGGAAGATGTGGAAAAAGTCCACAGGCGTATACTTTCTTAAAGTCCAATTCCCTGACCCTGATGAATACTCCTTTCCCATGCACCCAAAAAGGGGCATTTATGCAATAGCAAGCTGCCAGAAGTTCATTGGATGTGAAATGAGGGGGGGAAATGTCATCAGGCTTCTTCCCTCATTAGGACCATTCTAGAATGGCAAAGTGGTTTGTTTGTTTGTTTGTTTGTTTGTTTTTAGCTGACATGGATGTGATACAGGAGAGGTGCTCTCCTCTTTCTTACCCACATACTCCCCAAACCCTGTAAATCAAAACACACACACTTTGTATGTGAAGAGCGCAGATACATAAACAAAATTCACTGGCTCCCTCACCATCACATCCAGTTGGGCTCCAAGAGGTCTCAGTGGGGAGAAGCTTGGCAAGAGTTTACTTCCTACACCCATCCCTGTATGTTTGCAATCAGCCTTCTCTTCCTCGTCACACAAGACAGGAACATTGTTCAAGTGACATCACATCCCCATCTCCAGTTGTAACTAAGCCTAAGCACAGGTAACTGCATTTTTTCACATTCATCCTTTGCTGCCCTTTTCTCCTCCCTTCCTCTCTCTGGTTTCTCATACCATATTGACTTTAAGTTGTAAAACATTTGAGGACAAGAGGGGTTCTTCCATGGGGGGCGGGGGTTGCACACAGAACTACATAAAGTGCCATATACATTTATTATGATGTACAAATGATGATGATAATTAATAGTTGTTAGTGAGAGTTCTGTACACACAAGTCTAAGGCTGGAATCCTAAACATACTTCATGGAAGGAAGACATTGAAATATGGTATACAGGGTTCACTTCTGAGTCAGTTTGGAATAGACTAAAATGCACTCTGGAATCCATCCCTATCTCCCAAAATAGCATATTTCAATCACTGCCCTAAAAAGCTCTCAGTTTAAATGTTGATAGTGGAAGGAAAACAGCAGAAGGAGAGAAGTTCAAGAGCTTGAGCAAAGAATGTGAGCAAATGCAGTTTCATGCAATTTAAAAGTGCTCAACAGTGGTTGAATCACGCCCAGTGTTGTTGTTGTGTAAACTGTACAGGTTATTGTGCATGACATTAATTCCTGTTTCAGCCAAAAGTCAGTCCAGAACTGCCTGACTGGAAGACTGCAAAGAGCTGTGGGAATGTCAACCACATTTATCTGGAACTTAGAACAGATGCTCTTGCTTAATTTTTTCCCCCAGAGTTGTTGATGGCAATTTCATTTCAGATTACAAGGTTTCGTTCAGCAAATTCTTTTGTCTAGCATGCAGCCACATGTGCTTAGGGGATGGATGGGATTGTGGTTCCACAGATTTGTGAGCAGAGAAAGAACCTAGGGGAACTCACAAGTATCCATGGTGCCGAGAAATATCCCTCTTGAGGGATGCATGTGCACAAGCTTTAATTTCAAGTGGAGTTAAGAACATAAAAAACCTGCGCTGGATCAGACCAAAGGCTCACCTAGTCCAGCATCCTGCTTCTCCAAAGTGGGGAACCAGATGCCCATGGGAAGCCCTCAAGCAGCGCATGAGCACAAGAGAATCATGTTGTCTCTGATGCTGGAGCACGAAGCCACGGGTAGCCTTTTCCTCCATGCATTTGTCTAGTCTTCTTTTAAAGCCTTTTGAACTGGTGGGCTTTACCACATCATTTGGCAGTAAATTCCACAGTTTAACATTTCTCTATGTTAAAAAACTTTTAAGGGAAAGGGGAATTGCATATGGACAGAGATTTCCACAGAGATTGTTAGCAGAGCAGTGACTTCATGATTAAGAAAGAAAAGAAAACATGGTTGTGTGAATTGGCCTTCTATAATAGCTTCCTCCTGCATGCAAAGGAAAATAATCGTGAATATAGGTGATTGTAACAAATGGAAAACAACAAACTCATCCCTCTAGTTATGCAGTTCTTGCCTGAGCAGGTGAGTACTAATAATTCCTACTATTACTACCTCCATCACCACTGTTGTCTTTCATTAAAAACGAAGAAAATATCAGATCACAGAGCTAAGTATCCAGACAAAGCAATTAACTAATAAAGAGTACAGTGGATAAATACTATATTTCTACAAATCTCCAGATATTGAGAAAAGGGTGTCATTTTATTGCAGCAGTATTGGCTAAATTATGTCCATTGTGAATCATCACCAGGATTTTCATTTTCATTTATCTATTCCACAATGAATTTCTGTTTCAGCTGAGATACTTGTGCAAACATTAGATAGTGCAAACCTAGAAAGAACAAGGCACCAAATATACAGTGGGTGGTTTTGCAGCAAGCTTAAAACAGAGAACAATTCTTTGTATAAGAACCCTGAGAGGGCTATACCTAGATCCCAAGGTACTCCTGCGGGGTTATTTAAAAGACTAGATCTTTTGCAAGGTTTAGAACTTGTGCTTAACATCATAATGCTATCTAGAATGGAAATAGATGGAAGACAGTAAATATCCTACTTGAGCAGGTCACAATAATTTTGTGGGGTACCTTAGGCATCTCTGAATTTGTTGTACATACAGATGAATAATTAAAAGGCTATATGAAGGATGAAAGCCTCCACGAGGCTGCTGCATATTAAGAACCAACCACTACGTGGAGCTGATTAAAATTCTACTTAAATTATTGGCTTCGGTAAGAACAAACTGATGTGCATCATACAGGGTCATTTGTTCTTTTTCTCCGGCCGGATTCCTAATTAAATCTGGCTGCAGAGATCGGCATGAGGGGAGGTGCTCCAGGCATATCGTCGCTCTAATATATTCAAGCCATACATCAAAGGGGTTCTGAACTATTAGCCTTGAAGAATAGATCTCGACCATGATGATTAACATGCTGGCTTCCTTGCCCTGGGTTCCTTTCTGATGCTGTCAAGTTGTTAACTCTTTGTACTTGGCTCCACCCACAGAGCTTCCAACCCTGGCAATGGACTTCAGTCCAACTTGGTCCAACAAGCCCATCAGCCAAGATTTGGACTCCTCTCTGTCATGAGGCAGAATTCATAGCAGGAAAAGGTTCTCCTTTTTAGATCACCTTTTCCCTGACCACACTCAGAGGCCAGTAACCAAATGTTTCTATGGATTACCTGACTAGGTCACCTGAAGTATTTTCAGGTCAGGTGCACACCTGGTTGAATCACACGTGGGTCCTGACTGCATCACAACATGTAACACCCCTTGCTACTCTTTTTCTTGCTGTTCCCCTGTTCCCCCAGGTAAAATTTAGATTGTAAACTCACTGGGGCAATGACCTGCCTCCTCCCCCCCCCCTTTATGAAATTCTGTAAGCTACTTAGTATGCTGGTGGTGCTATAGAAACCAGGCCATGTTGAGTTGAGTGAGGTGCCCCTCAGGATGTGTGGATAGAGCTTGTTGTCTATCAGCCTCTTTGAATACTCAATCTCTGGCAAGAGCATCACACTTGAAGTCTTAAAATGTACAAGAACAAAGCCATTGGGGCAGCCAAGAACTCCAGATCCTGTGCATATTTACTTGTCAGACAGTCCCAATGTGTCCAGTGACATTTACTCCCCATATTAGGCACAGCCCTAATATGAATCTCAATGTGCAGGTGCATGCAGTTCAACAAAAAGCAAACCGTTGGTGGGGGGCTACTGCTAGAACCAGAGGCATGCATTGCTTTTGTTGGAAGCCAACCAAAGGAGACACAAAGAGCTCCACCTACACACTGTAATTGTGATGGAAGCTTCATTTGAAGAATATGACATTTTCCAAATAGGCTCATTTTGTTCTTTCATAAAACATAGCAATGACATCTAGACTTCTCTTTAAGCCAGGCTAGATCCTAGCAGGTATCTCTGTGTTGTATTCCACAGAATATCAGAGCAACTCTATGCTCAGCTATAAAGGTCACTTGGATGATTGGGCAACATGAGATAATTCCACTGAACTCATTGGAAGCTAGTAGGATAGAAAAAGTATGCATGAGAGAGAGGTGGGTTCACTGCACCCATTTCCAGTACAGCACTGAAATATACTCAGAGTCGCAAAGTGATTTCATGCTCTTTATTCAGCTCATAGTGGTGAGGAGGAATGAATGAAAGTCCCCTCAAAGTATCTGCTTTATATACATTATTTACACAATGGGCTGCACATGATTGGCTAATTCCGGAATTCTACTGTAAGCCAATCAGGTTGTGGATTCACTTCTATCTGGAGCATGATTGGGTGGTTCCTGCCAACCAATCATACTGCTGCATTGTTCTAGGACCAATCAGACTGCTGCATTCTGAATCCTATTGTTCTAGGACCAATCAGACTGCTGCCTTTTGGATCCTATTGTTCTAGGACCAATCAGACTGCTGCAGTTTGGATCCTATTCAACTCAGTACATAACAAGCACCCTGCTGATACTACCACAGGTAAGATTGCATTAAATCTTCACTAGTAAAAACATCAGTGCAAACAATTCCTGATACCATATCATGTACCTCTCCTGCCAGCAGAACAGAAAACTGACAGATTAAAGTAGGCATGTTTTATTTCAGAGCAAACTTTGCATGTGTTTCCCCTAGTCCCACCTCCTCCCAAAAGCCCATTGGCACACAAATGTGTATTTTACAGCAAAGGTTTACCAGTTCCTCTTTATCTTTCTAAGTCTAAAACTTTTAGGAGATGCAAGATTTCAGAAGTTGCTATCCAGTAGAATGGCTGTGGCTTCTCCTATAGACCGCAAAGGACTTGTTTTTTCATGAGATGCGAGGAGTCTATGAGCCTAAAGGGAAATCTGTTCGGTTTGAGCTGGATAATTTAACTCCAGAATACCTTGCTGACAGGTACCAATGAGTGAGGGGATAAATGTCACATATGGAACATGCAGCCCATATTATCATGTTGAACATTATCAACTTGAGAAGTTTTTATATGGAGGAACGTTCACCCATCACACCCAACCACAACTACATGTCTATAGTGCCATAGATAAGAAACAAGTTCACCTCTTCATTGGCTACTAGCGTGGGCTCCTCTGGGAGGAAGGGTGGGATACAAATCTGATGAATAAATAAACAAACAAACTAGAAACAGAATCAGAGCAGGACTATAAAGATAGGGGCTGATTTGCTTCTCACAGATCCCCACTGAATCCTATGGAGCAAATTATGCCTGAGGCATTGGCCTCAATGGAGGGTTGAGTGGGAAGGGTTTGGGATTCTTCCTTTGTTTAATGCAGTTTTGACTAATACAATCATCATCATAATCAGTATCTCACACTAATTGGCTAGCTACAAACTCATTACAGGCTGTGTTGCACAGGTATATGGATAGGGCAAAACAGTCACCGTAAGGAATTTTACCCCAGGAAAATTCAGGTACTCTGCTTTCTCAAACTATCAATCTAATATGTGTCCTTGATAAAACATGCTTCATTGAAATATAAGTTAATAACCTTTTCCCCTTTCTCCTTGATAGTCACAATGCAGATTCCCTCCTCTTTGCCTTGCTGAGACTTCTCTCTGATTCATATGTTTAGAATAATTTTTAAAGCGATCTTCTCCCTATCGCTTCCAGCTGCAGATTCCCACCCAAATCCTGTTTTGAATTATTTAATAAAATACACTTCAAATTGAAATCATCTTTCCCTTTTGTCCTCCCCAAGCTACAGTTTCCCACACCCATCACTCCTTCCAGCCGTGCTTAATATGTAATTTATGTCTGAAATAAAAATCATCTCCTCCTGCTGCCTTACCCTTCCCAGCATCCGATTCCCACCACCACCACCCCAAGACTGAACCATCGGTAATACATAGGAAGACGTCTTGTTTGCAGAGATGGAAAGATGTTTAATCAGACCCTTCAGGGCACACATCCTGAACACAGGGGCAGCTTGTGCTACATCAGAAGTTGGTGGCCCCCAGAGTTCAACATCAAGAGAACCTGAGATCTGAAAGTGGCCGAGCTCCCCAACCTGGTGCAATCTAGACGTTTTGGACTACAGTTTCCATCACCGCTGGCCATCAGTCCTGCTGGCTGGGGAGCGGGGGGGACGCTGTAGTCCTAAGACATCTGGAGGGCACTAGGTTGCCTTTAAGGAGCAACTATGGGCTGGTTCAAAGAGCTGGTGTGCCCCATTGAATGAAAGCAGGTGAGGGGACATCAGGACAGGCACCTAGCCTAGTTTGATAAAATGAAGGCCTTGATTGTGTGCACAGCTACCTTTCTGTAGAGCCTATCTAACATTCACATACACTAGAGATGCTTAGAGAAGAGCATACAGGTTGGAGTGAGTCTCTGAGGAAAGAGTTACCTGTCTATTGTGTACTAATGTCATGCACAGCTCCATGCTGTGGTTTTCTTACATGTTCCTTAAAGTAGCCCCTTTCTCCTCACATTGCCCTCCCCAGTTTGTGATTTCATGTATTCCTCTAATGAGAAATGGAGTTTAGAGTAAGATCATTTGTTTAAACAAAGGTTATTCAAGCTATCCAGTAGTGATCTAGCTCCATTTTCTTTGAACTTGGCATGGACATAGATAAATGTCTGAAAAGCATTATTTTGGCTTTGAGTGTACAGCACTGCATCTCAATAGTCTGACGACTGCCAAAGAGCCAGAGACAAACAGCAAGTTGCCGAACAATGCGTGCTTTTTTGGCATGAACGCAACAGTCACACTCTTTGTTGCGTGAGGCCAAGAGTGAGTGATGCAAATTCCACAAATGAGTATCAGGATACATTCTTTGGGTAGACAGAGGGAACTCATTTGGGTTTTTTGTCCATTACAGAAGGCGGGGGGGGGGGGGCATGGGAGAGAGAAAAGACTTAGAGGGTCACAAAGTGTTCTCTTTAAAATTCTGCATTAATGGAAAACATCAACCTGTAATATTGTTTAAAAAATATTGCAAGATCAAGCCTACTCAGGGATCAAGTTGCCAAATGTTTTCATTTTCACAGAGTTCTTTAATATAGCATCAATCACCTCTCAAGAAAAAAACTTCTCGTATCGAGCCAAATATTCAAGCCAAAGCAGTAATTTATTTTTTAAAAGCTATTATGAGTATAAAGTTTAAAGAAATGGTTACACAAATCAAATCTGTGATAGAGTCAGTTTAGTGTGCTAGTGTGCTAGACTTGGACAGGTAAGATTTAAATTTGAATTCTTATTTACCCATGAAGCCTAGTGGGTGGCCATGGCTAATTCTTTCTCGCTTGTGCTTGTCAGAGAAGGATAGGACACAAATTAGATAGCTACATAGATATTAGCACCAAGCGCTGGGCTGAAAGATGGGAGCTCGCACTACAAGGCAGTGGCAGCTCTGTCTCTTCAGTATGTTTCCTTGTGAAATACAACCCAGCATCCAATTTCTGTCTATCCATTATGTGCCCCACTACGTTGCAACAGAAAGGAGACCAATGCAAAGAGTCAAGCGATGACGAAGTACAACTGGCCATGCTAGACCATTCCATTTGATAGCTGGATGCTGACTTGGCACGATTTGAAGTTGATCTGAAGGATAAGCCGAAATCCGTACAATACAAACTCTAAAAGAGTAATTGATTTAAAAAGAAACAAATAAAAAAGCAGCCAATGGGGTCATGACTAGGGGAACATCTGAGGATAGCAGCACTTGAACAGAAAAGAAACCAAAACATAAATTTACAGATATTGCTTGTGTTGCCAAGCATAACTATGAATAACTATGACCACTTTGACTGTCCATTTGAGTGCTTCTGTTTTGCTTGTTAGATCAAAACACAAAACCCAAAGATGCAGAAATGAAATGATAATGTACAACATGAAAGGGCGCTGAGTCTTGCACATGCCTATACATTTGGTGGGGTTTTTTGACCCACTTGCCTTTTTGTTTGACAAGAAGTTACAATATGATTAATGTTTAAGGTACAAGGCTATAACAAGCATACCAACTAACAGAAAATATTTGTTTGTTCCCATCAAACTTAGTGAAAGGTGTTGGTGATGTCTTCTGGATGCCCTTAAGAGAAGACCAGGGCTGTGAAAGACTGCCTAACTACACGTAACATGAATTGTGTGGCTTTCAATCACATAGTTGTTGCTTTTATTAAAATCAGACATGGGGGGTCCCCTGACTTTATCAGGACCGAATGCAATACACAGGGAAGTTTAAACCCTTCCTTTCCACTGCTGTGACTTTGATAACAAGACATGCACACTTTGCATTTAGAGCCCTCGTTACAGGGCTATGAGAGTTTTCCCTCCCTGTCCTAAATGCCCTTTGTGCTCAGTCTCTGCTACCAAGCTGAGCCCAGGTCCCCGCTCTTCCTCCCATCCTTGACAACTGAGTGTGAGAGTGGTCTGCTTTCTGGCTTCAATAATTCTTTAGGAATGCAAGCTCACAGGCTTCTACGGGGTTTCTCATTGTTCTCTGGATGGGAGCCGGAGTTCGGCTTTGGCCACCAGATAGTAAGAAAAACATAAATAAATTGGAGCTGACACAGAGGAAAGAAAGGCTCAGAATATGTCATGAAAGAAATGGCTAAAGGAACTGCGTATGAGCAATGACATATGCAAATTCCCATAAAACAGGTTAGCAGGAGAAATACTGTTTAAATGAAGAAAGGTGGTATTTTGGAACAAATTGCTGGAACTCAGCTTGTACTGTGTAGGCTGAAAAGGATGTTTATAGTCAGGATCACATTCCAAATACATTGGATTGGGATCCTATTTGGAAGGAAGGAAGACTGGAGCCACAGCTGAGCTGCTCAGTTTTTGGGAAGACTCGGCTGAATTAGTTTTTGTTTTAACGCTACTTTCAGTAATTCTCAAATCTGTGTGCTGTGACACACAAGCGTACCAGGAGAGAAATGCTAATGGAAAATAAGAAATACATTTACTGAATTGTAGTTCAGAGTATCTACCCCTAGACGAGTCCTTCCACTGCCTCTCTGTATGATTCACCGCTTAAAGCTTTCCATCAACTTCTAGTGGAAATGGATATTTTCTTCTGCCCCATCTTGGCAACGGGTGAGGGCCAAGCTCTATGAATGAATGGGAACTGCTGTGCCCCATAGACATGAGGAGTCCTTCTTTGTCTGGTCTGCCACGTGGGGCAGGGGTGGGTCGACAGCAAAGCTCTATCCCAGCGCCATGGTCCTATTTCAGCTTCTCCCCACCCCAGCCTGGTACTGGCAATTTGTGAAAGCAATATCTTGCCATCAAGGGCAAACCACATGAATAATAAAATGTTTCATTTGACCCTGAGATTGGATCATACAGTGACTCTTGATATGGACATAGTAGCATTATATTTCCTCAGAGAAGACAGCCCAGAGCAGTGATTCAGCCAGAAACACAGGGATTGGGCTCCTCTGAGGAGGCAGTTAATTCTTATTCTTAGATAGTTAAATAAACTCTTGAATAAAAAAATTTTTTTGGGGGGGTGTAACATTGTTCCTCCAAATTTAATTTAGAAAAAGTATGCCTCAGCCATTTGGGTAACAGTGCCCTAATTAATGTAGGGATCTAATTGCTGAGAGGAAAAATAAGATAATAGTTGCTTGAGAACTTTTACTATCTTTCCAAGTCCTTTGTCCATGATGAATAGTTCTGCAAAACAACGTTCTCAACTTAATGAAAAGCTGCCATGAACAGTGATGTATACCAGCCCAAAGTCTGCTTGTCAGGCAGGTATGTTAAAAACAAGATGCAGCTAAAGGAATTTTTTTTTTCTTGATTAGATAATGGCTTGGTTGAAATCCCCTCAGCTTCAGTGAAACAGAAGTTAGCAATTTCAGCCATATCAGATGATGCATCAATATTCTGTAAACAGAAGACTGTGCAACCCACTTCATTGAAAAGCCTTTTCCACAGCGCAGCTAGATAGAATCTCTCAATTTGAGAAGCACTTCCATGAAATAAGACGTTTGCATGCAAAATCTCCCAGATTTCCAATGGAAATGTAAAACAAAGGAGAGCGAGTTCCCTTGGGGATGGCACCTATCTAGGATTAGATCGTCTCTGATGTTCTTGCATCATATTATCAATGGCTTCAGGGAAATGAAACAGCAGTTTTCTTTCATGAGAACAAAGACTTCCAGAGTTTTAAAATGATAATATATTTAAAGAACTTTTGTTCCTACTCTTTCTAAGATTTCTTGGAGGGAAAAGCACACACAACTTACAGTATTTTTATTTGTCTATATTAATTATATTTCTGTTTTGTGTTAACAGAATTAGAATATTCATGTAAAAGTTAGTAGCCTGTTCATACTATAAGAGAATGTAGTCTTAGAGACTAGGGAATTTATCAAGGACGTAGATTGCCCATGTGCATGCACACACACAGTTTATTTTTACTACCATTCAGTCCAGAGATCTTTGAACTAAAATAAATGTTATTAAATGATCTAATCCTCCATTTATTTTTGCAGCTATCGAGGCTCTAATTTAGAAACCAGCCGTGCTTATTTCACTGCATAGGATCTCTGAAAGAAACAGTGGAATATGTTTAAGAGTATTCAACCCGCCATGCTGAATCTGATGAAAGGCCTATCAAACTCTGAACTCCAGTTCCAGTAAGGGCCAAGCCAGCTCCCAGGAGCCTCACACTCCCAAAACCAGTATTGTTTGTCCCCAACATCTCATAATCAGGGTTTCACTGTCTTTGAACATGGAGGTTCTGTATTAAATATTGATGTACAGTGGTACCTCGGGTTAAGTACTTAATTTGTTCTGGAGGTCTGTTCTTAACCTGAAACTGTTCTTAACCTGAAGCACCATTTTAGGTAATGGGGCCTCCTGCTGCCGCCACGCCGCTGGAGCACGAAAAGTTCTTAACCTGAAGCACTATTTCTGGGTTAGCAGAGTCTGTAACCTGAAGCGTATGTAACCTGAAGCATATGTAACCTGAGGTATCACTGTACTCCCATCCAGCACTGGAGCTCTGCAGCCTTTCCCATCTTCATAGTGATGCTCCAAGGCTCAATGAACTGGATGGATGATCGTCCAGGTTTTGCCCTTGACTGGAGCTAGACTGGGACCAGAGTTATCAGCTGCCTGGCTCACTTCCATTAACTTTTCAAATCTGTCATCACTACCACCACCACCACCACCACCTGTCCCAAGAGCTATCACCAAATCTTGGGGCACATAAATTATTAATTGCATGTAAACATTTCTTTTTATTTGTCCTTGAACCTATTGACAATCATTTTCTCTGAATGAACCTGCTGGTTTGACCAAAAATGTACAGTATGTGGTACAGTGCAGTCCTATGCTTATTTACTTGGAAGTAAGTCCTGCTGTGAGGGACGTGGGTGGTGCTGTGGGTTAAACCACAGAGCCTAGGACTTGCCGATCAGCAGTTTGGTGGTTCGAATCCCCATGACGGGGTGAGCTCCCGTTGCTTGGTCCCTGCTCCTGCCAACCTAGCAGTTTGAAAGCACGTCAAAGTGCAGGTAGATAAATAGGTACCGCTCCGATGGGAAGGTAAACAGCATTTCCGTGCGCTGCTCTGGTTCGCCAGAAGCAGCTTAGTCATTCTGGCCACATGACCTGGAAGCTGTACGCCGGCTCCCTCGGCCAATAAAACAAGATGAGCGCCGCAACCCCAGAGTCATCCACGACTGGACCTAATGGTCAGGGGTCCCTTTACCTTTACCTTTACCTTTAAGTCCTGCTGTATCCAGTGGGACTTCCTCCGTAACAAGTGTGTTCAGGATTACAGTCTGAATGTGTGCATTGGTTGACATAGCTAACTAGAAACAGTGCAGGCTATAGAATTTGCATACCTGGATTTCCATTTTTAGAGACAAGATGCTCTCCATTTTAGGAGATATCCTGTAAACCGCCCTGAGACCTGTGGGTGTAGGGACGTATATAAATTCAATAAATAATAAATAATAATCATGTCCTTTTGGTTATATATTATAGCACTCAAACAGAATCAAAGGAAGCTGCCCCTTAGATGAGGCTGGAGGATGGCACATGGAACAAAAATTCAAAACATGAACTTGCTGGCATCTCAGATGTTCTGCTTGGCCTTGCACACATGAAGCCAAGTGATTTACAATAGTAGATTGATGTGAAGCCCAGATTGTGATGTGCTGCTTCACTCACTCCACTGTGGCAAGTCTCAGATCTGAAGCACTGGACCAACATTTAAGAATGTTCTGTGAGATGTATAAATGCATATAGCCTGCCTGCTCTATTTTTAGGCAATAGAATGATCATGTGAAGAAGGTAAACAGAAGCAGAGATTCATGCCCACAACCCTCTGTATATGAAGGGCATGTAAGCTGAAGATTTTTTATTGTACTCTGAGGTCTGTATAGTTTATAGCAGGGGTAGTCAATGTGCTGCCTTCTAAATGATGCTGGGCTGCAACTCCATACCCTCCAACATGCCACAGAGGAAGATCAGGAGAGTGTGGCCCCCCCAAAACAAGCATCTTTCAGGGCCACGCTCTCACAGGCGCTAGAATGGGACATCCCAGGATGCAATCAGAAGCCAAGATGGCTTCTGTAATTCCAGGTTATCCCGCTTAAAGCAGGACAGTTGAGGGGTATGCAAATCCTTTTATCCTTGGCTATGGCGACTGGGGCTGAAAGGAAATTGAATCCAAAAAATCTGAAGGGTACTGTGCTGGCTACCCTTGATTTCTACTGTAGCTTCTCTGCACCAGATCAGTGTGTGAACTGGCCCACAGCATTCCTAAGGAGCAACATCCAGCTCAAAGTTCACCATCATGATATTTTGCTTTATTTTTTTTTACAAAATGACAGGAATATGTTTAGCCTTATTCTTGCACTTTTAGATTAGCTTCTCCTCCCCCCCCCCCCGCCCTGCCCCCGTGTGCTTTAAATCAAATCATGATTCTTTACCAGGGGGGAAGTAGCCAGTCGCTGAAAGGTTTGAATGAAATATGATGAGAGCGCTGAAGGCAAAGCTTTGTTCTCAGCTTTTCAATGGACCCAGCCCAAATGGAAAGACTTCTGCGTTATCTGCCAAATTAACGTCCGGTACACACAATGCTAATGAGCCTCTTTGGAAGCACAGAAAAGGATGTTTTCAGAGCGACTGAAGAGCGAATTTCTTGTTTTCCTCCAGGGAGGTGAAGAGTTAATGAAGGGGTGGGGTGAAAGCTAATAGGGAATTGGCTGTATGGGAAGACAGAAAAGTGGAGCATAATAGGACTGGAGGTATCCCTGAGATTGACATGGTCGGAGGTAATTGCTGGTAGATCCCTTCTCGTTAGCTCACCCTTCTCTGTTGTCTTTGGGGATGGGCAGCTCCATCATTCCCACCTTCCACTTCAAAGGGTGACTCGCACACTTGCGAAGCGGGTAGGAGTGGCTGGGGCAAGATTTCAAGATTTCACAACACAACACAACCTCTTACTTTCATTCAGTCATTCATTCACTGAGGATGTTATCTGAGGCGTCCCACTTCAGAGGCGAGGCCTGGTTTAGCAGAGAGAAGGATCTCTCGTGCTCAAAGCAGCCCCTTTTCATTTCTGGGGGCATCTAAGTTGCCAACCAAATACCGTTTTTATTGACACTCAAAGCGCTTCTTGTATTCCGAAGTCAATGGCGCAATGCAATGGGGACAGTCTGTGTTTAGCCTAATCAGCATTAGGACACTTAAAGGAAAGAACTGCAGCCGTGCTGCCAGTGAAACAGAGGCAGCTGTGTTTTCCCAGTCCCACTTTACCCTGTGAACTCACATAACACACTAGAGTGGCCTAGGGAAAGGAGGATGAGCAGAGCCAATTAACACTTTGGGTTGTAGGCTTGAAAGGAGGTAGTATCCCCTTAGAGCTGCCCAAATGTTATTTTTCCTCTTCTTTCAGGAGGAAAAAAACAACACAGAAAACAGGGCATTCACATCTTTGGTAATTTCCGAAGGTTAGATATGAGTCTGACATAGAGTTTGCAGGCCTAAATTGGGAAATCCACCAATTCTGCTCTTTAAGAAGCCCTTTATGCAAGTTTTTAAAGAGCAAATAGGAGGAAAGAAGCATTCCATACTGTCCTTAGATTTCTAGATGTAAAGAAAATGACAGAAAAGTATACATGAAACAGAGTCATCAGATAACCTCCTGCTGAGTTTCCTCCTGATTGTATGCACAACCTTTGCAGACAATTACCGAAGCTGAAGTTCTTGTTTGTTCTAAAACAAATCCAGGCAGAAACTAATTGAATCTATGGTGGTTTAGGTTACAATTAAGGGAAAAGCATAGCACAAACATTGTTCCTAAGGAATTCCATAACAAAGAAAATATACTCCCCCTTCCTACAACTCTTCCTTTTGTATACAGAAAACAAAAACACAGCCAGTATATTGCTCTACTGAGGTCACTGAAATATATCCAGACAGTTCCCCAATTCATAACACGCCTGCAATTGGTTCACATGAAAACTATTTTGAGCTCTTTATAAAATCCTTTGTTTAAGGACTGCATACTGATTGCCTTTATTCTTATGGATGGGTTTATGTGCACATGTAATGGTTGTATGTCACTCATGTACATACACATCATGGCCTAGCAAAGAGTAGTGAAGGTATAACTATAAATTATTATTATTATTTATTAATTAAATTTATATACCACCCTTCATCTAAGGATACAGTTGTTTTTGCCGTTCATCTGTCTTGGGAGGCAATGGCAGAGTGCACCTTAGGGGAGAAGTCAAACTGTTGGAAGCAGTGGCGTCGCAACGGGGGGGGGGGCAAGGGGGGCCGTGCACCCTGGGCGCCATGTCTGGGTGGTGACAAGAAGGCACCCCGTGGGGGCTCGCGGGGGCACGAGCTGCCATCGCGCTGCCGCAGCCGCATATGGAGGATCCTCCATTCGCGGCTGCAGCCGCGAGCAGAGGATCCCGGCACTGGCGGCAAACCGCTATGTACAGTGCATGTGTGGCGTTACACGCATGTGCTGCATGTTAACGCCGCCACACATGTGCTGTACATAGCGATTTGCTGGCACTGGCGCTCCAGCGCCGTACGGACGGTGGTGGAATCCCTCTGTCGCTGCTACAGCTATGCACAGCGCATGTGCAGCATCGCTACGGAAGGTGCACGCATAGTATGTAGCGACGCCCCGCCCCAGGTGTCACGACGCCTTTGTGCGCCCCTGGTTGGAAGGTTACTACGGCAGAAATATGTTTTGTTGCAGTTGGGGCAGATGAACACGTCCAGTTTTACTGCTGCAGATGCACCATAGCATTTCTTTTCTCTGCATTCCTCCCAGCGGCCATTCCTCCTCTGGCCACTGCTATGGATGCACGACTTGACTCTCTGTTTCTCCACACACTGCAGTCATCTGCAAGGGATTCCCACATGATGGGGTTGGTGCTACCAGTCTTCATGTCACATATGCAGTCATCTTTGTAACACAGAGTTGGTCTGCCAAGAGCCCTAGCGCCTCAAACCAGCTCCCTGTCGAGTACATCCTTGGGGATCCTGCCATCTTCCATTTTGTAGACGATGCTGAGACAGAAGTACAAACATGCTGGGAATGTGGCCTTGGGGGAGCACATCTTTGTTTAAGACTCTGCCCTGCCATGGGATACCAAAAATCTTTCTGATGCAGCACATGTGGAAGATGTTGTGGCAGCACGACTGACTGCTGTAAGTTGCCCACAGCTCACTTCCACAAAGCAACATGGAAGCCTGGTAGACCTTCAACTTTTTTTTAATGCTTTTTATTGAATTTTCTTTAACACAAAGAAAACAAAACAAAAATACACTGAAGTTCTACAATCCTATGTACACTTATTTCTCAACGCTCTGTCAAGCACAGACTTCCCTTGGTTACGGATTCTGTGGGTCAGTTTTGCTAATTCCACATATTCAACCATTTTTGTCTACCACTCCACTAATGTTGATATTTCCTGAGTTTTCCATTTTGGGGTACTCTGATTCTGGCAGCAGTTGTAGCATACATGAATAATCTCTGGTCTGCTTTTCTTATTTCATCTCCTATCAACCCCAGCAAAAAGGCTTCTGGCTTTTTTGGGAAGGTATATTTGAACAATTTTTTCAATTCCCCCCCCCCATTTTCTCACATGTCCACCACATGTGAAAAACATCTCCATCCTTCACTTTACATTTCCAACATGCTCTACCGCTCATTCTGTACATTTTTGCTAGTTTAACAGGTGTTAAATACCAGCGGTACATCATTTTCATTATATTTTCTTTTAAGGTAATACACACCGTAAATTTTAAGCCTTCGTTCCAGTTTCACCCAAGCGTCATATTCGATGTTATACCCAAAATCTATTGCCCATTTTATCATTACCTCTTTTGTCAATTCATCTTTTGTGTTCCATTCCAGTAAAAAATTATACATTTTTGACAGCAGTTTTGACCTGCCCTCTAATATTTCAATTTGATACTTTGACATCTTTTCACCGAATCCCACTTTCTTATCATTCTTGAGTATATCATTCACTTGATGATATTGCAACCATCCCATGAATGCATTTTCTATACAATTATAAGGTTTCAATTTCCATCCTTTCTCTGTTTTCATTAAAATTTCCTCATAGGTTGCCCTCCTCCCCTCCATATTCAACTTTTTTACTGTCAACACTTCCACTGGCGAGATCCACCATGGTGTATTTCTTTCCAGTAAATTCCTGTTCCTGTCCCAAACCTCATATAAAGCACCCCTTATTACATGATTTACAAATCCTCTATGTATTTTCACTTTGTTATATCAAAGATAGGAGTGCCATCCGTATCTATTGTTATATCCTTCTAAATCAAGCAGGTTTGTATTTTTCAATAATATCCAATCTTTTATCCAACATAGACAAGACGCTTCATAATAGAGTTTTAAATTTGGAACTGAAAATCCTCCCCTTTCTTTCTTATCAGTCAATAATGCAAATTTTATCCTGGGTTTTTTCCCTTGCCATATGAATTGTGTTAAGACTTTTTGCCAGTCCTGAAATTGTGTTGACCCTCTGATTATAGGAATCGTTTGAAATAAAAACAGCATCTTTGGTAATATATTCATTTTAACCGCTGACATCCTACCACTTATTGATAATTTTAGTCTATTCCATACATCAAGGTCTCTTTTAATTTCTTTCCATACAGTTCCATTCTTTCCATATAGTTATCATTAAACAAATTTATATTCTTTGTCGTTAACCAAATTCCCAGATATTTTGCTCTCTTTACCACCTTGATTCCACACTTTTGTTTCAGCAATTCTGTCTCATTTCTTCCCATATTTTTAACCACCTTCATCTTGGTATTGGATATTAGCATCGCATTCTCCCACACCCTTTGTATGCCATTGCTATAGCTGCCTTGCCAATACGCTTGTTCAGCTCAGAGTTGATGGAGAGGTTAATGGTAGGATTGCCACTTTTGGGCAGACACAGGGGTGCCGGGTGTAGGGGCCCCAAGGCAGGGCTGCAGCTAGGGGGTGGTGAGGAAGGCCCCCGCCAGAGGCGCAGGCGGGGGGCGGGGCGGGCGCAAAATGGGCTAAAAAATGTGTCCATAAATATTTTCTGTGAAATAATTTATTACAAGGCGAAGTGTGTGAGGGATTGAATGGGTGGGTGGGGGTTTGGAGGAGAGGCAGAAAGAAGAGCTCATTTGTTCTGCCAGGGGCGCAAGATCACCTAGCTATGGCTCTGGCCCAAGGGGCTTCAGCCCCCTCAATGAGGCAATCCCCCAATACTGAGGGGGCCACCATCCCCTGCCACCCCTGGCTGAGCGCTGGCATGCCTGGCAGGAGAGAAAAGGCCTATTTTCATGTTGCCATCCTCCAGACCTCTCGTGGGGGAGAAAAAAAGGGGGGGGGAAGAAGAAACTGAAAGCTGCAGGAAAATACTCAGGTACACTACTCTTATCAACATATTAAACATAAAAATGGATAATTCTTAATGAGCTGTTTCCACTTGGGAACAAGACAGCAGAAGAGTCAGACAATGCATCAGCAAACACTTGCTGGGAAATGAATGTTTTTTCAAGGCAAGAGATCCAAATGGCAAGATATGGACTCTGATCGTCCCGTGAAAGAAGTGTAACTTCTAGTTGCACTTGAAGCATGGGAACTGAAATTCCTCCCAATCTCCGTGTTGTACTCCGTGTTGCATCCTGCAGTGTCCTCCACGCCACAGATGATCAGCCATTCCTCTTTCACAGCATTCCTCTTTGAAATACACAATATTCGAAATACACAGTATTTCAAAGACTCACACTAAGGAAACACAGTTTTAACGCTGCACAGCTAAATGGAATGGACACGAGATCCATGAGATCATGTAAGGTTTTTAAAAGAATGTCTGAAAGGGAATGTTTTTCAAGCATCTGTTAGCTTTGTGTTTTTTTAAGCAACTTTCCCCAATTCATCTTGCTGTGGATATGACCTCATCTCAGGTGGTTTAAGAAATCCTTTCTGAAATGTAATTAGGCAAGAAAAACATACACATTAAAACAGAAGGAATTGGAAGCCTGGCTTGAATTTGTAATAAATGATGCCTTGGGAAAGGGGTGAGCCTTGCTGGGCTCCCTAGCAGCAAAGAGGAAGGAATTTTTGAATGCGGGGGGACGGGGGAGACTGAACAACATCCATGGATTTCAAAGACAGCTGCCAATTTTAATTCCATCTCAGAAATGAACCCTCACAAATATACAACCCAAAGCTTATGTCCATTCTTTGTAGACCACTTATTCATGGCTCACATAGAATAATAATAATTAAAAAAACCATTTGAGGGTAATAAACAGCCCCCAGAATGATATCATTTGATAGTTTGACCAGGAATAACATGTATTTGCGGTACCTTGAACTATAAATTGCTGCTTTGTTGAAATTAACTCTCTATATACTGCTTTTTGTCTGAATTGCAGCAGAAATATAATGATATCTTTTCAAACTAGAAATTATCAACTACATTTTGCTTTTAGACAGTTCAGGTGAGCATTCTGTGTTACCTGACTCTTCCTCATTATAGTGTAGTTATAGAATTAGGTCTGCAAGAACTTTGGGTGGAGCTATTTGTTCTTTTCACTGCTTGTGAAAGGAGCTAGGGGACAACTTACTTTTGCTATGCAGATTCCACCAAAATGGCATTCTTGTAAAAAAGGGCACCAGTACCTGCCACAAATCTCGGAAGTATTTATTATGTGAATAGAGCCCACCATTTGGGAAGTCTTCGGCTGCGTCCACACCAGTGCATTCATGTACACATTAACGTACACATTAGTATTTTCAATTTAATGCAGAGGTCCCCAAACTATGGCCCACGGGACGGATCTGGCTCGCCAGGGTCGTAAATCCAGCCTGCCCGGCCATTTAAGAACCCGCTGTGAAGCCAAGACGCCCAGCAACGGCGATAGGAGGAAGAGGCCAAGCGGTGGCAGCTCTGCCAGTCAAACGCTGCACTGAGGAAAACCAGGCGCGGTGTTTGATTGGCAGAGCTGCCACCGCATGGCCTCTTCCTCCCGCTGCTGCCGCTGCCCTGGTGCTCCTGTTGCTGCTGCTGCTCTGCGTCCCTGTGAGTGGGGCAGCAGCGGCGTTCCTGGATGAGGACAACTGTCCTGGGCTAGGGCTCAGCAGGGCTGCCACCGCCGCACTCCCATTGGAAAAGAAGTGCCCTTTGAAGGCAGGGCTCTTCCTGAAGCAGCAGCTGTTAAGTGTGCTGGGTTGAGGGTAGTTTACATGGAAAGGAAGACACACAGAAATGACTCTTCATGTTCCTTATTGCAGTCACACAAAATTTTGGCAATTGGGGCAGGTTGGGTTCCTGCGTGGGCTGTTACTTGCCCACATGTTGTGTTCAGGGGATAGATATAATTTTCCCTAACTATTGTAATCTCGAAGGGTGGTATTTTTCATCTTTCAGATTACCCACCTACCTGCCTCTGTGTGTGTTAGGAGACAAATCTGCCTTCTTACGTGGACCTATTTGAAGTCTGAGGCTGAAAGGCCACGCCGGGTTTACCTCAGCCTCCGGCTCTGCCTCAAGCTCATTCCCCAGCCCCCCTCATTCTGTCTCCCCCTCATCCCTTTGTTGCCTCTTCTGGCCACACGCTGCCTCAGCAGGGGCGGGGAAGGTGTGGAGCAAGCCGGAGCAGATGCGCAAGGACTTCACACGATGCAAGTGTCCCACTTGAAGTCAGTGGCAAATGCCTCTATCGGTTTCCACGGGGTCCTGCGAGGGGGCTGCAACTCAAGCCCAAGACTTTTGTTTATTTCCCCATTCAAGAAACTGACCAGCCAAGGTGGGTTTTGTAGTTTATTTTTTGTTGCTCCCTCCTCCTCAGTTCCCACCCAGGAGGCAGAAAGAGCCACGTTGAGTCGGCTCAGTGGCGTCACCCAGGCCTTGTCTCATTTCCCAAGAGATCTCCAATATTGGGATTTTTAAAAAGAGGGTCCCAGTAATGAAGGGAGGCTCCTTGGTTAGGGAACTGCAGTAGTACAAACAGGTCCAAGTTGCAATCCACAATTCCCCAGCCTCTTGAGCTGCTCCTTCTCTTTTGAATAGGGTTACTCGTGAGAAAACGGCTCCTGCCTCTGGAGTGCAAGAGGGCATGCTCGTTCATATTTTTTCCAAACTATAGTCCAGCCCCCAACAGTGCCTGAGGGACAGTGAACTGGTCCCCTCTTTAAAAAGTTTGAGGACCCCTGATTTAATGCACCTGCAAGTTTTCTCAGTGTTTCCCATGTACACTAGTGGGTGGTGCTTGATGTGATAGATTCACATTGTGTGCTGTTGTCCTCTCCTCTCAGTTAGTACTTCCCTCACCCATCAAAAGTTCCAGAAAGCTAAGGTTTGCTTAGCTGTGCACATGGAGCTTACAATAATTTTTACTGTTGATTTTTTTCTTTTTTTTACTGTTATAGATGACACCAAACTGGGAGGGGCAGCTAATGTCACAGAAGGCAGAATTGGCATTCAATATTACTTCAGCAGCTTGGAGAACTGGGCCAAACTAACAAAATTTTAGGCTCCACATTTAGGCAGGAAGAACCAGCTGCACAAATATAAGATGAGAGACACCAGGCTTGCCAGTAGTACATGTGAAAAGGAAAGAGGGGTCTTAGTGGACCACAACTTAACATGAGTCCACAGTGTGATGCAGCAGCAAAAATAGCTAATGCTATTCCAGGCTACATCAACAGATTTATAGTGTCCAGATCAAGGGAAGTAATATTCTATTCTTCCTGGAATACTGTGCCCAGTTCTGGGTGCCACAATTTAAGAAGGGCAGTGACAAGCTGCAACGTGTGCAGAGAAGGGCAACCAAGATGATCAAGGGCCTGAAAACCACAGCTTAAAAGATGAGGGATGCTGAGTATGTTTAGCCTGGATATGAGAGAAGATATGATAGCCATCTTCAAATATCTCAAGGGCTGCCACATGGAAGAGGGAACAGGCTTGTTTTCTCCTGCTCTGGAGGGTAGCACCCAAAACCAATGGATTCAAGTTACAAGAAAGGAGATTCTCACTAAACATCAGGAACAACTTTCTGAGGGTAAGAACCATCCAACAGTGCAATGGAATCCCTCAGAAGGTGGTAGCCTCTCTTTCATTCCTTTAAGCAGAGGTTGGGTGGCCATCTGTTGTGGATGCTTTTGTTGAGGTCCATCATGGGAATACCCATAGGTATTAGTTTACCTGTATGGGCACACCTTTTTATTTTTGAGACACAAGTTTTGTGCTCTGTTAGATTTGCACACCACCACCACCACTAATACTACTAGCAGTAGCAGCAACAGTAGTAGCAGTAGTTGTTATGATTATCATTTTGAAAACGTGTTTCATTCCAGGTCAGAAAGCCTGAGTTACTTTGTAGGCATGCGTGCAGTTATTTTTTTACCTGCACACACACACACACACACACACACACACACACACACACAATGTGGGAAATATAAGTTTTCTTCAATACCAGATTTGTGTAAAAGAGCAGTAAAAAAAAAAAAGTGTGTTACTCTAAGCCATGCAAATAAATTTCCTGCCTCCTGTACCTGCAAGGGCGATTTTAATTTTTAATACAGCTCTTTTGGGCAAGAGTAGTTCCAGGGGGGAAAATACAAATATAGTGGATGTGAAGTGGAAAGAGCATGTTCCATCCTTTCCTTTGGGCTGATGTAAATAAAATGGAAGAAGGGAGTGAGGTGATAGATAGCACATAGACGCAAAAAAAGTATGTCTACATTTGAGTAATGGGATTTAACAGTGGATTTCCTTCCCTTATTGGAGTATCCACAGATCTGGAAGATCTAAATTTAGCAGGAGGAAAGCATGGATTTCCACTTGTAGTAGTAGCAGAGGCACAAACAGTGATCTTCAAATGAAGGGTTGTATAATAAAACAACAACAACAACAACAACAACAACAACAACAACAACAACAACGGCAGCATCTTCCACATTAAATGTCATTGTAGATGAACTTTTAATTTCCTTACCTGATGCTGCTCTGGAAATATGGAGGCAATTAATACCTCCCATTATTGTGGTGATTACTCCTGAACACAACAGTGGTGAGCGTGATCAGTTGCCACTGAGTGCACACACATACCCCCAAGTCCTGGTGTGGTGCCGCCCTAAACCAACTCTCCTTGAAACATCTTAATATTCACAGTAAGGGCGTGTAGTGGCCTCACTACAAAGGTGCTTTGTTTTGCATTAGATTAAGTAGCTGACACTCCGTCTTGCCAGCTACCCAGCCTTGCTAGCTGTGGCCTTTCCCACAGCTGCTTCTTACTACAGGAGCGCACCAGGGATCAAACCTGGGAATGCAAGCACTACACATGGCTGTGTTACAGTTCATCCCTGTGAAATGTCCATTATAAGAAATGTGTGATGTGTGGATTCATGCTATATTTGTCTTCATTCTTTAATTTCATACATGACGGAGATCACCATTTAAAACATGAATGGCCCCCATTGTACAATCACCGATATAAATCACAGCTGCTATACCATGAATCTCAACCCAAAAAAAATTTGCTCGGTGATGGAAAGGGCTTTTGAGATCCCAAGAATGAATTTCAGATGTTTGCACAGTCCTTGGAGGTGCACTGCAAATCACACCAGCAAAAACGCACCAGGTGTTTGTAGTTTCATGCCTGCTGCTTAAGCAACATGCATGATTATTATTTTTTAAGTCTTTCCTCAAAGCAGCTTCACCAAAAGGAGAACAAAACAGCAAAGAATTGCTTCGGAAAAGCAAAACAGAAGCCTTATCCAATAAAAAGTCTTGGCCATTGAATTGGACTCTGTTTTGTTTTTAGCATTGTTTCAGTCACACCCCTGAATGTGCAAGAGAAGTCTGGGAATCTTGGTGGCATTCTAAGATGCACTCTTTGTTCATTCAGGATAAGAATCGTTTTCAAGAGGCCTAGCTGACACTCCACACAAACCGAGTGTTGGCCCTAGAAGCAGGGCAGCTAACTGTGGCCCTCCAGATATTGCTAGACCACAACTCCCATCATCCCCTGCCATTTGCTATGCTGCTTGGGCCAAGTCCAGCATTTGGAGGACTGTGGGTTAGTCACTCCTGCCCTACAGTGTTCTACTGTATCCTCTGCAATCTGCAGGAGTTACCTACAACATAACTCAATATGGGACAAGTTTCCTGAATGAGGAAAGTTGGAAGACCATCTGATACAGAGAGACAAAGTGGGTGAATGGCCGTGTTAGCTACCTGCTATTGGCACCACTGAAAGCCTTCCTTCCAATGCAAACGGCATTGTTGGGAGTGAAGAGAGTGTGCAATTTTTGCTGGGGACGCAGCAGGCAAAAAGATTCAACTCTCCCTCCTTGCCTCAATCTTGATGCTTGGACCTGCCACCACAGCTATTGCGTTTGAAAACACGTGCAGATTAAATGCAGGGATGGATCTCCCTTTGCTCTCTCCCTTCTTCTTTCCAGCACGCCTTGCTAAAGACTCTCTTTTCCTACCAATTCATGGCCAGTTACCCTAACAACCTTTTGTCTGCCTGGCCCAAGATTCCTCTCAGATGGGCCTCTATCCCAGGTGAGGCTCTGGCTTGGAAGGAAGCTTGCTTGCATTTTCCCACTGGCCTGCAATCTCCTACCATTTATTAATTTCTAGGGTTTAAGTGGGTTCTCCCCCCAAAAAATCTATAACAGTGTTTTCTGAAGCTGTTTCCCTCACCCTTTGTCTCCCTTGATATTCTGATGCTGATTATAACAGTTTCATTGTTGATGTTTTAGTTGTCTTTTATTATTTGCATTCTTGCTGTTTTTGATTGATACTTGTAAACTGCTTCCAGGTAAATTGTGACAGTAAACAGTCACAATTTCCACTCTTCCCAGTCCCTGACCCTGGTGCTCACAGGGTCCCCTCCCCCGCAGAAATTAGGCTTGAAAGAAGCTTTTCTTGTAGCCAGTAGGATAGACTGCAATGTGTACACAGGTTTTTCTGGTTTGCAGATGTGCCCATGGGGCCATAAAGGTTGGCACCCCCTGCCCTAGAAGGTGGATCCTTATTGAGTGATATATTAAAGCCCAAGCAATTTCCACCCTTTCTCTTGCTCTCCAGCCATGTTGCCCACTTTCCTCTCGCCAATCAGGACAATCTGAGATCAATCATGTGCGGAATGCTAGAGCCCATAAGCAACTGAATGGATTATATAATCACTAGATTTCAAAAATGTGAATCACAAGGTGGCAATCTGTAGGTTCCTGCAAAAGAAGAGAGTAGGAGCAGAGGCCTGTTAAAACAAAAAGGGAAAAGGGTAACTTTGCCTTAGCACTGCAATTAATGACTCAAAACCATATTACTAAAATGAGATTGTGTTGACAGATTAGACTGTTGCCGTTAAATATACTGCTTTGCTCTCTTTCTGTCTCCCTATTTTATCACAAGGGATAGAGTGAAGACGCAAAGTCTGGCAGCTTTTTTCTGCACTAATTGGAAACTCTGTAATGGAAGATTCTAGCAATCCCGTTGGGACAAAATTACACTAATCCAGTGTAGATGAAATGAAGTCATAAAAGTGAGACTGCAGTTAAGAGTTGATTTCAGAATAGGAGTGAATGTGAATACTGTTAGAAAGAAGAGTGTCAGATACTGCAAAGAAACGTGAAAATCTGAAAGGCAAGATCAGATTTAGACCTTGGGCGATAGTGGGGCATATTCTATATCGACAAAAAAAATGTATCAGCATTATTGTCCTTTGATTATTAAGCATTTTGAATCACAATGCTGAGAAAATAAGAATGCAGAAACAGCCTTGCTGGATCAAACTGAGGTTTTGTCTTCGCCATCACCCGCTTTCTCATAGTGGCTACTGGTCAGATGCCTCCATGAAGCCCAAAAGCAGCCTGTGAAGAACAAAACGCCCACCCCATGGTTACTGGTACATACCCAGCACCTGGTATTCAGAAAATCCTTTTTAAAAGTTAGGAAGAGAAAGAATTACTTCAGCCATGAGCAGGATGCACAGGTAGGGTAATCCCCAAACCATGTAAATCTGCTAATCTGAATGTAAACCATCTCCAGCCTATTGAAGTCCATGGGACCAGCTTTCTGGTTTTGAATATTTGCCTGAGAGTTTGGAGAAACATCTGGTTTTGTGATACTGTAGCATTAGTCCAGCTTGCAGAAATTTATTTGCTTGCACAGAGAGACAGAAGTGAACCTTTCCTCCCCTAACACGTGGATTAATCCTCATGTCAAAGGGAGGAAATGTACCTCATAACTTGCGAAGGGTGCCACAGCTTCTTGCATGGGAGGTGCACACTGGTGAAACTACTTGATTCATCAGCTTCCTGAAATGTGTGCATCTGAGACACACAAAAAAAGAGGCACTTCAGGCACATCTACTCTATTAATTCCATTTTATTTATAAATATACTATATTTAATAATGTGCACTACAGATTCACATTGGTCTAACATCAATCTTCAGCATTAGGAGGGGAGCAGGGGATCTTTAACCAGTAACCAGATTGCTATTCTCTGAAAGAAGCATGACAGAAAATGGATAAGAAAAGCAATATAAATGTGCAGTGCAGACAAAGTCTTCTGTTTGAAAAAGGCAATGTGTGGGAATGTTTTCTGACCTGGGCCAAGCCCTGTTTTAATCCTAGGAACAGGCAGAGCCACTTGCTGACTGCAGCTTCAGCCCTTTCATGAAAAGGAGCAAAGTGTGAAGAACACTCAGTTTTCAGGGTTGTTTGAGGAACTGGTTAAGATTCATGAATATTATAAAATCAGGAGATAAAGTGGATATCTCAGCAAAACAGAACACAGTTCCCCCTTCTCCAAAATGTATTAGATTGTATCACCGTGGAAATCCCAGAGACAAGAATTTTCAAACGTTCTGTAGGCTGATCTTTAACTATTCCTGTGGCACAATTGCAGCCTTCGCTTAGATTATTATTGTGTGTGTGTTTTAGAATCCTCTGCTACTAATTAGACACTCTGATATGAAAACGATATAGTTTGTCAGGTGGAGTTTGAGCGGAGATTGAAGTTTGGAGAGAGAGGGCAACTTTTTGCAGAGAGGGGGAGACAGTACAAGGAAGAGGTGTATTTGCCTGTGGTGCACACACTCACTTTTGCTGCCCCACATTTGTCTCTAGTCAAACAGGTTTGCTCATTGTTGAGGTGCTTCTAGGATTTGTCTGGCCAAGCCTGAGCATTCGGTGATAAGAGGCATACTCCCTTTCAAAATGAAGGTTCCAGTTTAGCAACCATGGCTAGCAGCCATCTATTGAGTACCTGCCATGCATTTGTCTAATCCAAGAGAGTGTATTCCATTAATTTCTCACATTCATTTGTCGTTGCTGTGCTGGCTGTGGAAGGTGGGAATTGCAGCTGAAGACATCCGGGGAGGCTCAAGGTTGGAGATGGCTGTGCTAATCCGTTGCAGCCTTATGACTCAATTGACGCCCTGGATGCCTCGTGACAACGGGTTCCTTAAGTGCACTATGCATTTCTTGATTGAGAAAAGTATTTTGTTTGACATGATTCTCTTGCCAATCAATTACATTAGATGTTTTATGAGAAAGAGAAAGTTATTTCTTCTACACATGCTTCTCTGTTTTATAACCCCCTTGTCCATCCTTTCTTGAAGAAAAATCTTTATGGGCTTCACCCAGACTCCCATCCAAGTTCTGGGAAGCATCAGACTCACTTACCTTCTGAGACTGAAGTACTTGGTTCCCTTCCAACCGTTCTCCTGAACAAAATGTTGGGTAAGGATAAGAATTAAGTTAAGTGTATGTCAGGATTTTCATGAAAAGGGGGGGGCAGGTTGATAGTCTAGTTTAGTTTAAAAGAACAACAATAAAGTAAATGAGCACTAACAGTAATCTTTACCCTCCAAATCTGAGAAAAGACAGATGGTGAAGTTGGAACAGTTAGTTATGTAAAATGTGACCATCCCAAGATCATGCAGCCTCTTACATTGAGAGCTGGAAGCTCAGACGCCAGACAGAACGAAACATTGTGCTGCTCTGGCATTAGGTATTTGGAAGGCCTTCCCATGTCCCCCTGGAGCACAAGCGAGAGACAGTGCCTAGCATGGGACTATAGGGCTAGATTTCTCCCCTCAATGGCTGGGGTTATTGGGGCAGGGAGAGGGTTTGGACTCCACTATTTGGTGATCCCAAGTGCAGCTGTTTAATTTCCCTCAGAAAGATCAATAGCTGCTACCCACTTCTGTGGAGGGGGGGGGGGGATAAAATACTGCACCTGGGAGCAATGGCTTGGTTTGCATATTACAGTAAGCCATAGCTTGGGTTTAACTGTGAATGTGCCACTGAATATAGCACTAGGATGCTGCAAGTGAACATCCCAAAGAAATGTGGGATGTAAAACTGCTGTGAAGTACAACATTCCTACAGTGGGCATGTTAGGGGATGTTTTGTACCACTCAGGAGAAGACTTCCTGTTTCCTCCTGAGCTGGGACAGACTTCCACTACATGTGACTCAATGAGGGTGTGGTCTGTTGTACTAGCATGGAGGAGCACACGGCCTTCATGTTCTGATCAGTGTGTCTTCTCCATTGTGTATGTTGCTGTGTGTTTGGAAAAGTGACTGCTTAGTCGCAGTCATTTGGGACTCACTTCTTTATGGAATAGTTCTAGTTGTTATGTAACCCAAGCCTGCCTTCAGGGATATGTCTGTGAACCTGAATGAATCTGTGAGTGAACTACTTTTATATTCACGTTAATCAGATTCTTTTTACGAGGGATTAGAAGGGATTTTACCAGGAAGGAATCTTTAATAGTAAGACTCAGATGAGTCAGCAACAAGCTGAATGCTGCGTAATTTAAAAAGGGGGATGTTTGGAACTCTGCTAGAATATGGAACTTGCTAGCGCAAGTTAGGAAAGATATCATTAAATAATATATCTTCTCCTGCCTCCCTCATCACCCCACAAGAAAGGCATTCTGTCTGCACAGGAGACCTTGCAATATACAGATCTTCCCTTTCTATCCACCTCACCCATCACTAGGACGGATATTTTGCTAGTCCAGCTGAAGAAGCACTATGAGCACTATGCTCAATTTGTCCCGAGAACCCCGAAAAGAACTGGAAATAATGTTAGGGACCTGATCCACAGTCCATGGTGCAGGGAGCCACCCATCTAGAAGCTGTTTCTGCCAAGCAGCTCTCAAAGATTTGATGTTCTGGCTTCAATCCATGTTAGGCTGCATATCTACTCAGCCAACTAAACTCACATCAAAGCCACACTTAGATGTAAATCATGCATTACCTTGAACACAAACTGAAGAGCAAGCAACTTACTAAATGCATATAATAAAATAGCTGTAGAAGGATTAATGGGTGGTTGAATCTGACTGAAAGAAAAGAGGTGGTATGAATGGGGTGAAAGGCCAGGCCCTCAAGGTTGCAACTCATAGAAGAAGGCTAGCAAGAGGATTTTCTTCTTCTGAGGAGAAAAACAAGCTTAAACAGGATTAGATATTCCATGTAGGAACTGAACTACGAAGTAATGCATGGCAGCAGGTAACCAGACTTGATTAATTCTTAGCAGATCAACAACGGGAACATTAAGCAGTTGCAGGTAGGAAGACAATGCATTTAAAGTACAGTGGTACCTCAGGTTAAGAACTTAATTCGTTCTGGAGGTCCGTTCTTAACCTGAAACTGTTCTTAACCTGAAGCACCACTTTAGCTAATGGGGCCTCCTGCTGCTGCTGTGCCGCCACTGCACGATTTCTGTTCGCATCCTGAAGCAAAGTTCTTAACCCGAGGTACTATTTCTGGGTTAGCAGAGTCTGTAACCTGAAGTGTCTGTAACCCGAGGTACCACTGTACATTTAAGGCACACACACACCTCTCGCACGCACACACCTCTAAAAAACTATAGTTTGTTAAGGATACTGGGAACTGTAGCTTTGTGAAGTTAAACTACCATTCCCCAAATAATCTCAGTAGGATTACAAATAACAACAAAAAAACATATTCCCCCAGGGTAAAAGGAGAGCAAAGAAACTTCACTGTTGCCTGGGTGGAGGACTGATCTAGTATGAAAAGAAAGGAAATATCTTGCACCTGGAGCTTCTTTGTTCTTCTCCCACCAAAGTGCTGTAGAGCTGGTGCCTTGCCAGGATAGAGTGGCAAGTTATTTGCCAGAGTATGACGGAAACAAATAAAAAATGACTATTCATAGAAATGCTTAAGCTGTCTTGGTCATCCTGCACATCATCCTAAATATAGCTTCCTTAATGCTATAAAACAAAAGGTGATATTTAGATTTTTAGTCCGGTTCTGTCCCATCCCGATCATTTAAGGACTGCTAACAAGGGCTTCCTGTCAAGTATAATGTTCTGTCTCAAAACCTTAGCAAGCACTGCATATTGAAAACCAACTCTTGTAAAACAAACAAACAAAAATCCTCATGCAATGACTAATGCAGTTTGACAGCAGTGGAAATGTAAGAGAATTTGGTGCATCTTCTCACAAATGCATTGAGATTAAGAGAATTCTCTAAAGAAAAGTTGATGGCTCAGACATACTGCCATTGAGTTAAAGAGTGTCTAAGGAATACTGGGAAATTCCATCCTGATCTGCCTAACATGGGTTGGGAATAAACCCCTTTGAAATCATTTTGAGACTCAAATGAGAAAACATTAGGAAAAGCAGAGGTTGAACAAAAATAGCCAACATGGTTGCAAAAGGGAAGGTCGTCACACCTCACTAAATCACTGAAACTCTTTTAAGGTTTTTTGCTGCTGGAGAAGACAAGAGAGGATGCACTGGACATCCTATTCAGTACTGAGAGTTTCTGAATGTCAGTGTATATGTTCAGTGTGTAATGTGCAAGGTGTCAAATTTATGGAATGTAAGGACAGGGGGAGAGATGTGAATGAATTTTGGAGGGTAGATTGCTAAAATGGAACATTTAGTTCAGACATGAGAATAGTACATGGCAGTGCAAGACAGAACTGTGAGACAGCACTGCTCAGATCATTGAGCAAATGATCAAACAAACAGTGTAAAAAAACCACACTACTCAACTACCATTGCCCCTTAAAACTGTCCTGTATGCAAAGCATCTCTGCAGGAGTTTCAAGGCAATGTGATATTGAGCTTCAAACTACCAATAAGTAAGTGGGATGAAAGGCATAGAACCAGTAGAACAATTTTATGCAATCTGCTGGGACTTTATAGTTGACGTTTCAAACCGTGTCTTGCATGCCTCCTTACCTGCACCTAAGAAAGAAAGATGGCTGTCCTAAATTATGTGTCAGTTTAATTTGCATGTGTAGAATTGTACTTAACATTATTGTAACAGCATCTCTGATGATTTTCTGTACTCTTGTGTTGAAAAATAAAATATAATTTAAAAAACTAAGTAACTATTGGGGAGAGGGGAGTACTTTTCCTCCTAGCTAACCTTTCTCCCTTATTTTTGACATTTGCAGTGAGATATTCAAAACTAAAAAGACACTCCTTTCCCCATTTCCCCTCAACACTTTTCGCCATCTTCTACAGCTTTGATGTACACAGTTTACTGCTCCCTCAAATCTGTTGCACAACGGCTGGTTCTTTGGTGCCTCATCCTCCCTCTCATTTTTTGTTCAGCACATTCTTTACTGCGTCCTTGGACTTCAGCATCCTTCCCGACTGCCTCCCACCCACTTTAATTTTACTGGTTCACTTTTATTTTACATTTACTTTGACACAGTTGTTTCAACGCTGATGCTTCCTGGCACTTCGTACCCTGCACTCCTCTTGGGTCGTAAATTCTGCACCCTTCACTTTCCAAACTTTCTTTCGTGGTATAAACCAAGCAGTTCAATGCTTAGGGCTCTTTCACACATTATAAAGCAGAAAACCCAGGTGTGCCACCAAGCACACACTTGATGAGGAACTGCAGGCAGCTAATTGGGGCTCCCCAATGAGTGTTCCTGAATGGCAAGCGCTTGCATTTTCTGGCCTGCCTTTAGCACACCTTCAATGTGCACATAAAAATGGAGGCCAGCGTCCCAGTACCTGTGAGTCCATGGGGTTTTCCTCTTTCTTCCCTCTTTCTTTAAACAGCAGTGCCCTTCTTCTCATATGCCCAAGTATGGAACTAAGAGGAGTTTTGGAAACTACCTGCAATGTGGCCTGGAGATCAGCTGTTGAATTAAAAAAAGTTAAAAGAAATACACTGGGCTTGCAGAAGCTTTTTGGATCTCAGCCACATAAAGTGACTCATCCAGGGAAAATTTGCTTTTTATTTTTTAAGATTTCCCTTTCTTCTCCAGCACACACTTCTGATATTTGCCACTCATATGCTTAGTGCAGTGGTTTTCAACCAGTGTGCCGTGGCACCCTGAGGTGCCTTGAATGATGGTCAGGGACAACACGGGCAGCATTGTCCTCTGTTCCTCTTCCCTCCTGTGATGCCCTCTCACGTCTCTGCCTCCCAAAGGCTTGCCCATGTGTTTATTGCAGCAGCCCTGGCTATAAGCTCCGCAGGCAAATGGTGCCTCTGAAAGGCATCTCTCTTGGGGGGGGGCAGCTCAGAGACCAGGGGTGGCAGCAGCAGCTGCCCAGAGGACTCCCAAGGAGGGAGAGAGGAGAAGAGGCTGAGGGAACATACCACAAGGGAGGGGGTTCGAAAAAGGGTGAGAGGCTGCCAGCTCTACAGGCAAGGGATGACCCAATTGGGCTCCTGAGTCCCTTGGGGTACTGCAGAAAGAATGTAGCTGGTCAAGGGAGCCATGGACTCAAAAAGGTTGATAATCTCTGGCTTAGCAAAATATCCTTAACATTGTGATTTACCATATTGATTTAACTTTGTAGCCCTCAAGGTGCAAAATGAAGGAGCTGCACAATTACTAATCATAAAAACAAATCATATGGTGTTAATCCTTTACTCACATTATTTGGAAGTATTAGGTTTTTGAAATTTTGTAGGAGTCTAAGCTTCTATTGAGCACTGGTCTGATTAGCAGCCATGTATCTAACTTGATGAATTGAAGAGGACATAAATGACTGAAAATGTTACATCATGTATACACGCACTCTCTCTCTTATGGTTAAATTATGTACTCAAAGAGTTAAAAATTGGTTCAGTGCAAATGTGTAAACTCTCAGAGAGGAGATTATGTCTGCTTTTCTCCTGCTGCTCCTGTGCTGCCATGAGCTAAGCCATAGTTTGGCTTAGAGCACAGGTGTCAAACACAAGGCCCGCGGGCCGAATCCTGCCCGCCAGCCCTCGTCATGTGGCCCGTGTAGCCGCCGGCGGCCGCCAGCCTTCACCTTTTATTCTCGCTTTTTTTTTTTGACACAAGAAAGCCGCCTCTTCAGTGCATGCGCGGCAGCCTACAAGCCAGAGAACGTCTGCCCTCTAGCGGTGCCGGCCGTTCTACACAGGAAACCTCCATTTTACATGCATTCAGGAAACCTCCACTTGTTTTTATATTGAGCGCTTGCCATCCTGTGATGTGACAGATCCAACGGCTGCCTGAACCCTTCTCTCCTGTACTGTAAGTACATATGATGTATAGTCCTACAGATACAACCGGCCCTTTGAGGGTGACCAAACTGCTGATGCGGCCCCCTGATGAATTTGAGTTTGACACCCCTGGCTTAGAGTGTCATCCAAACCCAAACTCACGGTCCATCTCCTCCAGACAAACTATGAGCTGCAACCAAGTTTCTTTTTTCTTGCATGTACAACTCATGATTTGTCTGAAGCAGACAAACCATGAGCCCAGGTTTGGGTGAAACACTAAGCCAAACCATGGCTTAGCTCAGGACAGTGGAGCAGTGGAGGACCGGGGGGGGGGGAGACGTGCCGCGGCCACATCTCCTTTCCCAGAACCCTCCTCACACCGTCATTCTAGGCCAGGAGTGGGGATCCATCAGCTCATGAGCAAATTTGGCCTGTGAGGCTCTTTCCCCCAGACCATGACATATGTGATATCAGGTTTGGGGCCGATAGAGATATGGCAGGATCAGCTACGTGATCTGTTTTAATATTTCCTTGTATGACACCTAGAGAGTAACAGCTATTTTTTGTCTGATAAATACAGTTAGTTTGGAAGTTAATATATGCATACATTCGTACATACTGCTTTGGGTAGGCAGGTATTCTGAAGCTGTAACTTGTGGTGCTGTGATGGTCCCAGTGCAACCTAAGAAACACTGCAAACAAATGTAATTTTGCAGTGAGATGAAAACAATACAACAGCAGCATCACGCCCTTTGTGTGTACACACACATTTCTGTAGCACTTTCTCTCTGCTGAAAGAGGTTTTGCTGATTTTTGACTCCTGTTTATGGGAAGCAATACTGGGATGAATCTATACACCATGAGGCAACGGTACCACTCTCACACTACGTTTAGGAATCTGAAGGGGACAAATTCCTTACATAAACCTTGTCCACTACAAGTTTCTCCTGCATGTAATGCATCACAGAAAACAAAATGTACTGCTTATCTTCCTCTGGAATTCAGGTCCTGACTGTAGCCATGATGTAAAGTGGCCAGTATTTGCTGAGATAGTTTTTGTGTTACTTCCTCCCCTGCTTAGGAATGTTGTTGTTTAGTCGTTTAGTCGTGTCCGACTCTTCGTGACCCCATGGACCAGAGCATGCCACTGCCTCCCGCAGTTTGGTCAAACTGAAGGGGATTTAGGAATACCCTTGCCTAATTTTAATGTTTTCTATTAAACATTTGCAAAGCAGTTTGTAAGTTAAAGACAAAGAGAGGAAAATTATCACACTAGAGTTGGATTTTCATCTTCAAGTTTTCCACGTTATGCTCCCAAATTTCTGAATCAAATTATGAGTACCACAACTCTTTGCCCAATAAATCTAGTCTATTTCCCATCACCTCTGGCTTATTCCATTTTCTTGCCGCAGTCTTACAGAATCTTCTACCTTGCTGTACTGCACTGACAACGCTCCCAATATGTTGAATCATTTTCTACAGCTTGGAATAAGTGGTTCCCCCCTCTTTTCTGGTCAGTGGAGGAGTGCCATATATTGTGAGTTCCCAGAAATTCAGAAAAGTTCTTTATCATGAAAGGGTCAGCATAGTTTCCAAATTGCTTTGTAGCCTTCCTTTGTAATGTATTTGGCATAATGACAAATCTAACAGCGGATTTCAAGATCTAGTTCAGTCTTGGGTTTCTCTATCTAAATTCAGCCAGCTAACTGAAAATGCTCTAGGCAGGTATGCAAAGCATTTAAAAAGAAACCTTTCTGAAATGTAATAAAACAAAAATTTACTGGGATTTATTTGAGAAATTCCACCCGATTGTATGTGGTACCTCTGCACTTGAAGAGGCTGTTACAGTACTCCAAAAGGTATTAAAATATTTAGTTGTGTTTTAAGGGCAAAGAATAGCTACTAGATTGAATCCTCGGGCTTATTTCGCTGTGGTAGAAGGAAGCTATGTAACCTCATTTGGCAATTTATAAAGTTATGGGTATGCAGAGTAAACAAAAAGAAATCATGGTCTGTCTGTCAACAGCAGCAGAACATAGGGTCATCTGATGAGAATGAAGCTTCAGCGTGAACAAATAAAGCATTTTCTCATGCATCATATAATTAATGCATTGATTTAGTTGACAGTAATGTCTTCTCACCGTGTCCCGGTGGTGGGCGACATTTGTGGCCTGGTGTCACTATCTTCTCAGAGCCACGCTGCTCCTGTAGGGTCACCGCAAAGGCATTTGGGTTCCTTCCAAAAACTACCCATTTGTATCGGCCAATCGGTGGCAGGCTGGGGGTGGAGCTAGGAGGAGCAGACCATGTTGGCGCAGGTTTCACTCCAGTCCGCTCGTCCGGTGGGCCCATTATCAAATAGTTATCCAAGTAATGAGTAACATTGGGCAGCCAGATTTTACTTTCATTGCCCACTCAACAAATGTGCTAAAAGTCTCAAAGGCGGCACATGCTATGGAGCAACCCATAGGCATGGCTTTGTCGAAATACCACTGATCTTGAAACTTGAAACTGAGCAACCAGAAGTCATCTGGGTGAACTGGGAGTAGGCGGAATGCAGATTAAATGTCACACTTTGCCAAGAGGGAGCCAGGGCCACATTCCTTAATTAATTTGATATCATGATCTAATGATGCATACTTAACAGAGCATTTCTGTTGGAGGATGGTGTCATTAACTGAACCACCTTTGGGATAAGATAAGTTGTGAATCATGCGGAATTCACCTGGGACCTTTTTGGTTACAATCCCAAGGGCTATGAAAAAGACCCATGACCCTGCCAAGATCCTGCTCCTTTTCAAAAAAAATTCTGAGCAATGTGTGGCATTTCCCTCATTGACTTCTGGTTGGGAAGATCATTTGAGGTTGGAGTACCTTCCGCCAGGATACGAAAACCGTTGCGAAATCCCTCCCCCCGGTATTTTGCTGTCTCCCTGTTGGGATATGAGCACAGGAGAGGCAACATGGCTGCAAGAGAGACCAGGGAGGGGGCTAGAAAGAAAAGTTTGTCATTTCCGGGTGGGTCCCTTCAACGACTGGGAGCCTGAAGTACACACAACTGCTCTAAACTCCTTCTTTCCCAAGGTAGTTCCAAAAAGCTGCTGGAAAAGGTCCTGGCATGAAAACATTTAGAAAGGGGGTGTGAACTGCCACAGCACTCACATTCATGGGTGGAGTGTTTTCTGAAACTCGCCACACAGTGGCCCCTGCCCTGTCCGTGACACCCGTAGGTTCCTGAGGGTTAGGCATGACTTGGCCGGCCCCTCCTCACTGTGCCGTTGTGCACAGCTGCGGGCAGTGATTGCCCGCTTCTGCACATGCGCAAACAGCAGCAAACCCGCCAGTTACTTCCAGGTTTGCTGTGGTCGCAACTTGGAAGGTCCGCGAGTGGAGGCGGTTGTAAGTGGAGGTCCTACTATATTTCCAGCAAGAGCATTTGGATCATCGGCCACAGTATTGTTCACTGGGCAGCTGTTTACCCTGCAGCGCATCATTGTGGAAAACACCTGAGCATCCTCTCCAGAGTCCGCTTATACTGGATGGGCCTACATGGGATGCGTTGGGATGCCCTCATGTCGAGGCTGCACCGAGCCATCGCGTCTTACGGCCCCCCCGGATGCCTTGCTGCTTCACCTGGGCGAAAATGATCTGGTCACCCAAAAGAGCATCAACTTAATCAAGACAGTAATCGCAGACCTTGAAAGTATTCAGGCAATGTGTCCTAATACCACCATCCTAGGATCAGAGCTCCTCCCACGTCTGCATTTGAGGGATGTCTCAAACCCTTCACGCCTCAATTATGCTGTTGTAAAAATCAAACGCTACCCTGTGTCCTGGTGGCTGTGTGATCAAACACCAGGATATTAAATCCAAAAAGCTGGAAATTTTCAGGCACCTTACCCCTCTAGGGAATAAACATTGGTTGAGGGATGTAAAAGAAGGCCTCGAGGAATGGTTGGTGGCCATCTGATTTGTGGTTTCAGCTATAGGTAGTATTGGCGGTGAAATTTCAATTTCACAGTCTTGGGTGGCAGTTTTAGGCCTTGGGCAGAATTCTTTAGTACATCAAGTGAAGAAGGGGTGGCGTGGTGATGCACCCCTCCTGTGGCAGTGATATCAGAGTCCATATAAAGGGGATATTGAGTCTCAGACCACAAGCACATAGGGTCATGGAACTCCCCTCACCAACGTGGATGGGGGGGGCAGCTGTGTAAACACACGTTTTGCAGTGTCCCCATATTCCTGACTGACCCTGTCTTGCCTCAGACCCCCAGCTGGGGGCTGAGAGGGATACACACCCAATGCCTAAGCCAAGGTTTCCTACATCTTAAATTTTTAATAAAGTTGTGGCCAATTTTAATCCCAAATACATTGTCTGGTTGTGAGGTATGAGCTCGGGGGCGGGGGCTGTGCCTGGGCACGCAAATGTGCTGATGGTCACTAGCATAAATGGTTTTTACAACCAGGCAGTCCAATTGATAGAGAGCAGGTTGATTATTGCTAAACTATACCCGCATGCTTAGTGGCAACATATTTTTCTCGTTGCCAGGTGCAGTGCCAGAACCAGTAGTTGTTTCTGCTCAAAGCAGGCTCCCTGTTCTACACTCACAAACACACAGAACTGGGAGCAATGCATCTTAAAAATGGTACTGCCACTGAAATTTTAAGTTAAACTCAAATCAGATGGAACAGGGAGTATTGGGGTGGAATGTCCATTTTCTTTTGCCCATATAGGATATCTACCTGGAAAGAGAGATATTCCAGAAGTCTGTGGTATTAAATTCCACTTGCAAGTCAGAGACTGAGATGGATGAAGGGAGCTTTTTGGCAACCTGATAAGAAAGTCATGCTATTGTAGACATCAGTTAATGGCATCTAGATTCTTCTGAACTCACTGAAAGGATGGGGCCCCGACAAGAATATTGCCTAGTAAAAGCTATAGAAAACATTTGGTTGTGTAGGCCAATGGGTTGACCAAGTATACGTAGTATCATATATTTAGCTATGGAATGAGTATGTCACTTTTCATGTCACCTTTTCCCTATAATACTTCTGCTGCTGCCCTCCCTCCTTCTCCACTGAAACACCAACTGGATTTAGTATTTACTGCACCCATTTTACCTACAGGAAGTCGTATTCCTTTATTTGAATACATTCATGAGTTTTGAAGGTGACCTAGAATCTTGTTGGCCACATTATCATTTCAACCAGTCTTAGAACCTCTCCATTTATGGATTTCCAAGTGTGCTCTTCTTTTGCCTATCCGAGTGTGATTTGTTTGTGTCTTGTATAAAACCACACATAGCACTGAGTGAGTACTCTCCTCTTCTATATGAGTTTTCTTGTGGCCTTATGGTTGTTGTTTTTAGAAAATACTATGCCTGCATTTAGAGGGGATGAACTTAGGTTGCCAAATTCCATTTCAGACACCCCATGAACTTCAACCATGTACTGCATGCAGATTGTATTACCCTTCATAGTAACAGTAGCTAAATGCCAGTGATGTACTGTATAAGACTGAACTAGAACTGTTTGAATCCAAGAAAGTTGGATGAAATCCTTATCTAGAAATAAAATGAATAGGTAAAACCATTTTCACATGAATGTAAGAGAACAAACTGGACACTTTGTGCCTAATGTTAAAGTTTGATTTGTGGATTCTGTCAGTTTATTCAAATTAATGAAGAAAGTATTAAAAACATTCAAGACCTTGTAGACAATGGAGAAGGAAAAGATTCAGACATTGGCAAGCGTTTATCGAGCTGCACTCTGACAACACAAAATGTTCTTGAAATTGTCAACTCACATTGCTCATCTTCAAGGTATCTTAATGAAATTGAAATCCACCCTTTCATCTAATTTCATTTTATGTACCTCTCTCTCCTTCCTCTGTATCTCCTTCCAACCTCTTCATTCACAAAAATACAAGACTGAAAGTTGAACAGATTATATATTTTTAATCTGCCTTTCAGTATCATTAATGAACAAAACTCATTTATTTTCATATAGCATATAGCATAAAAACAAACACATATGGAAAGGCAAAAAGACGATGACAAAAAGCTTGAAAATATTCCGTAGTCTAAATAGGAGAGGGCAATAAGGCAACCTGCCTTGGGCACAACATGGACAGGGGTGCAAAACTGACATCTTTGATATTTCAGATCAAAGATAATATAATATTAAAATTGTGTTAAATTATGTAGTTTTCAGTATAGAATAATTAGTTTAAGCAGCATCACAAGAGCCAACGGGAAGCTACTCAAAGATGGTGGGCTATGTCTAAGTCAGGAATCAGCAACCTTTTTCAGCCATGGGCTGGTCCACCGTCCTTCAGACCATGTGGTGGGCCGGACTATTTTTTGGGGGTGGGGGAATGAACGGATTCCTATGCCCCACAAATAACCCAGAAATGCATTTTAAATAAAAGGACACATTCTGGTCCAAGTTATAAGGCTCGGCCACCTCCGAAATGCAACCACACAAAGGAGAGTCTGGCTGGGGCCTTCACTCATGTGTCTGCTGCATAATGAAGACAATATCACAGCATTAGCTGCTGGTCCAGTTCACTGGTGCTTTCTGATTGCCTTGTCTTCCTTGCCTGGTCTTGTTGACATGTGTTTTCAGTTCCTGACCAAAATTGCTTTTTTATTTTTTTGTAGAATTGTAGAGCTGGAAGGGATCCCAAGAGTAATCTAGTCCAACACTTTTTCTTTTTCACGCACTCCCAAGGACCCTGCCTTGTTCGGTGCCACTCCTCAAAAGCCCCCTCCATCTCCTTTATTCTCCTGGCACAGCAAAGTAGGGGGCAAGGTTGAGGTTGGTGGTCCCCAGGGATGCTTACTCAACTATGGATCTGGCAGGATCCCCTACACTTTGATTCATCTTTTGCCTGCAGTTGGTAACCTGTCTCCTCTCAGCTGTTTATTCAGGGAGTGACCAATGTGTCTCACTGTGATCTTCATAATCTGAGCTAAGATGGATGAACAGTGTCAACACAGTGAACTGTGAGGATTATATTTTTGTAGCATTAATTGAAGCTACAAATATAGACACTTTGTTTAGCAACCAATTTTGCTAGAGGACAGCCTGACAACCTCAAAGGAGCCAAAATAGGCATTCCTATTGCCACAGCTATCACTCTCTCTACAAACACTTTAATTCTGTGAAGCGACTAAAGGAAGATAGTAAACTACCATGAGGCCAGATTTGACCAGGAGGACCAGTTCCTGTCTCCCATAAACCCACCCACTAAAGGATTGTTATGGCCATGAGACTTATGACTAGAGGTTATCTGTGGTGGAAACCTTGTGCAAGGATGACATCTGGGCAGCTAATCTGTAACTCCTTGGTTGGAATTTGCCTTTGGACTTCATGACTCACATTAATACCAAACATCTTCCCCACATTCCCCAGACTTCAAATCCTCATTCTTCTTTCCCCAGCACATCATCTAGATGATTGAACAATTGTCTGGTGGCCAGTTTGGAAAAGAACTTCCTATGGAAGAGGCTGCTTAAGAGGAAATATGCACTATTATCAGAATGAATTCTAGTCTGGCCTATACTTGACCCCTGTGTACAGGGCTGTGCAAAGCGTTCTATGTTTTCAAGTCTGGAAAGTTTTGGTGGATTTGCTATTTGGGAAACTGAGCAAAAGGTCATTTTCCTGGATTATTATGCCTTTATGATACATATGAAACTATACTGCAAATACTAGAAAAAAATCATACATATTAAAAAAGCTTTTCAGAGTGGTCACCATCACTCTGATCTGGGCACTTGCCTTCAGATTTTTGACATTTTGAATATAATCTTCATTTCATGTATTCATTTCCTTCTTTTTCATCCCGTCTCTCAAGGTGAGTCTAGATGCTTATCTGGCCCAGCAAGCTTTTTTCTGTGTTGGAGGAATAGGTGCACATGGCCGCCTCCTCCCCTTGACCCAAACATACTGTGTCCCACTGGTGTGTCTCCTGGAGAACCAATTTAGTTTTATTTCCTAAAAGAAGGAGGGATACCATAAGCGTCTATGTAGGTAATCAGGCCTTTGTGTGGAGTATACGGCCTATGGTCATTGTGTCTACGGTTGAGGGGCATGCACATGCCTGCTGTTCCAGATGTTTGTTTGTTTGTTTCACAGGGCACCTTCTTCTCCAAGGAGCTCAAGGTAGCTCACATGATTCTTCCCCTCCTCATTTAATCCCCACAACACCCCCGTGAGGTAGGTTAGGCTGAGAGGCAGTGACTGATTCCAAGGTCACCCAGTGAGCTTCATGGCTGAATGGTGCCCTAAGTCCTAGTCTAATCCCTACACCACACTAGCTCTCGTGACCTTCTGCTTCAGAATTAGGAAAGGTGGGGTTGAATCTAACTAAGTTATATTCAGACTAGGCCCAATGTTAGTCACTATCTTAGGCTCATTAATTTCAATGCTACAAAATGCAGGTGTGCGGAAATACCACAAATAAGACTATCCATCTATCATGCTGCACATGGTAGCCATTCCTGGCTGAACGCTTCCTTAGTTTGGCCATTGCTAATTCCACTCAAATTGACATTACTCATAGAGCAAGCAGACTTTTGCCTGACAACTCTCCAAACTCATCAACATGCTAAAGATTTTCCGTTTTTTGAAACACAGCCATAGACATAATTGGTGTAACTGGGTTAAAGTAAGAGTAATAGTGGGAGGGGCTAAAGTTAAAATGAGCATGTAGATTTAGAATTTGCAAAACTATTACCCTGTCATATTTTGGCCACAGATAACTGCAGTGCCTGGAGACAGTCAGGTCATGCATCCACAGCAATAACCAGAAGAGAGATGACTGCTAGGAGGAACACAAAGAAACGACACACCATGGTGCATCTGCACCAGCTAAATCAGACGCCTTCATCTGCCCCTGATGCAACAAAGCATGTCTCCCCCATATCGGTCTCTACAGCCACAGCAGGTGCTGTAACTCCAATGGTTTGACTTTACCCTTCCATTGTCTCTCGAGACAGACAGATGCCAACAATAAAAATATCACTCCTGCCAAGGTGCGCAGGGCCAACAGAACCCACCGCACCAGGCCAGCCCTCGCCACCAGTACTGCTGGGCGCATGCGCACGAGGCACAGAGGGTTCACAAAACCTGCATGCCAGCTCAACCCTGGCCACCAAAGCCAAGGTCACCCGGACACGGGGGAGCCCAGCTGGTGGGCAAATCCCTCCCCCAATGCTAGCCAGGTGGCCATTCAGTGAGGGGGCTGGGAATGCAGCAGCGAGGCCAGGCTGGACTCTGGGGCTGGGAGACCCCCAGCGGGAAGCAGGGTGGGATGGGAATCCCTGCATGGGGGTGCCTGGCTCCCACCCCCTAAAAATTGTGCACCTGGGGCTCCCGCTTCCCCACCCCCCACACTACATCCCTGTCTCACCCAAGCTTTGCTTTTTAAGCTCCAGACATAAGGCTGGAACTAAATGTTACTGGAGATGCCTGGCTGCCACTGGAATCTCTCCTGTTCTGGAAATCTCTTGAGGTACAAAAATATTTGATGTGATATCCCCACAGTGCAAGCTCACCTGTTCCTAAAAAAAGTCAGTGAAATACAACTGGGGATGGGGAAATTTGTGGTGCAGTGATGTCACATCACACATTTTGTAGTAGTTGTGGAGTAGATGTTACTGTGGGAGAGAGCAGGAGAAGCAGGACTCCTGTTTTTCTCCCATGGCATCTAGTTCCATGATGACTAGTGAGTCATCATGCTCTGTCTATATTGTAAGTTCATAAAGGTACTGAACTTTTTGGTTTCAGTGAAGCATACTTGGCACTGCCAAAACCCTCCTGCTGCACCATTCACACCAAAGGCTGCAAGGCAGAAAGGGGACCTCAGTGTCCTGCTCAAACCAGGTTAGGTATTAATCTGTGATCTAGACAGAGGAAGGTCCCCTAATAGGAAACCTCTTGCTGCAGCCTACTGATATTGCATTGTTTCCTAGAAAGTCCAGAAAGCAAGAATGAGGTCAAACCAAGGTCAGTCAAAGACATCAAAATAAAGTGAAAATGTAATCCAGGGTCGGTGTTGATAACGAGCGAGGGGTCAACAACTGAAGAGATCCACTAGAAAACAGGACAAGGCAAAGGATTTGGGCTCAGGAACAAGGAGATGAAGGACATATCATATCCAGTAACTGAAAATAACGCAGCCTCCCAGATCACACCCAGCATTAGCTGCAGGCAATTGAGTCTGCTGTAACAGCCCATTTCTTGAACCCTTGTGTGGTGACGCTGGATGCTTGGATGTGTGTTTCACTGTCAACTAGCTGCCTGGCCTTGGACCTTCTGGTGATGACATTCTCAAGGGCTGTGGCATGACTTCAACTCCATCTCTGACTCAGCCAGAGGCTCCTCTGCCAGAAGTGGACCAGGAACCCATCCCAAGGGTCCTTCCCTGGAGACAGGCCCAGGAAGGTCCCTCCTGGCATATCAGAGCAGACAAACCCAATAGTGGGTTGAGTGCTCAAGAAGGCAGCTTCTGCATGTGCCGTAGGGGGAAGTGAGGGGCAAAAGTGGCTCATCAACCTAGCCTGTTTAGGAGAAGGAAAACTCTGATCCTAAACCTCCACTGCCTTGTGGGTTATCTTTGGGAGAAGAAAAGGCTAAGGCATAAAACCTACACAAATCCAGAGCGGAGTCAGTTGGATGGCGTTTTGTACTCCTCCTTCCGGCAACTCCGGCAACCAAGCTGGTGCATCAAACATATCTGCTTTCCATTGGACCACATCAGCAAGGCCCAATCTTGTCATCTGGGCAGTCCAGGACCTCCATACACACTGCCCAAGTTGCTGCTAATGCAGCGGATTGACTTCCCCCCTGGAGGCACACTCCATTGTCTCTTGAGACAGATGGATCCAACAACTTATAGCTCAACAGCACCTGCAAAGCTGATCTCCCTTCTCTGCCCTTTATTTTCAGTGTCTAGTCATTTTTAGTTTGTAAACCTGATGGTAGTTCCCCCCCCTCTCTGTCTCTCTCACACACAACTGGTGTGAGCACACTGTGTCCAAGAAGTGGGATAAAAAAATAGCCAAGCAAGCAAGCTACACTTTGTAGCCTTTCACCAAAATATGTGAAGGGTCTGAAGGTCTGGCTTGCATGGAAGGTCGAACGCTGTGTTAATGAAGACAAGTCCTTTCAACTTAGGTTTGCTTTCTTCTGCTCACTTACCACTGGAAATTTGGCAGGGGGATAGAAGAGCCTTTCCTAGCCCTTTGTTTCCATAATTACTTCCTTTTACTTTACTCTACTTCTTTGCTGAATAAACTAAAAACAAGATTTTTAAAAAAAGAAAGAGCAACAGCCAATTACCAAGCTGAGGAGTCGTAATTAGAAAGGAAATGAAGGAAACGGACAGTGGGGTGCCTTAATGCGAAATGCGACATTGATAAATCAAAGGAAACCTGGAATTCAATAGCAGATATTTCAACCTATTGCTGTAGATATTTGCCTTACTTCATTAGCAATCTATGCTCCCACCTTTCCAGAAGTGCAAAGTAACTGTTGAAACTATGGTTATACAATGACAAGAGACCTCAGGAACCTAGATTTGATCCATATTTCTTGAAAATGGCACAGAAGGTCAAAATCCACCTAAGCTAGGGTTGCCATATTTCAAAAAGTGAAAATCCAGACACAAAAGTTGTTGAGCTTTTTTGGGCAAAGCTGTTGAGATTTTTTTTTTCAAAATCTCCAAGAAACTTGAAGGTTTCAAGTGGACTGACAAACACCCAGGTTTTCATAGACATTTTAGCCGCTTTCCAAAAATTCAGCCCAGACGCCATTTTCAACGGACACATCCTGGCTATGTCAGGGAAATTCTGGATGTATGGCAGCCCTAACCTAAGCACTGGACAGTAGTTACCAGCAGAAGAATTCTTTGACATGAAATCCAATCAATTTAAGGATAAATGCACATCATCAGGGCCATCCAAATTTTTATTCCTAGTGGGCTGCAAGAATATTTCAACACAAAACCCGCAGGCTGTACACAGCCTAGTTGCACATGCGGCGGGTGGGGAGCAGGACCAAAATTTGACACACACACCTCGGCCCTTGCGCTGCCTTTCCAAAGCCAGGTAAGAGAGGCACAGCCTTTTGGGAAGGCGGTACAAGGCTCTGTCAGGGTCCTACACCCCTCCCAGCTCCTTCCCAAAGGTGGGAAAGCGCTAACTAGGCTTTGGAAAGGAGGCTGGAGGTCTCTAGGACCCTGTCAGACCTCTCATGCCTCGTTCCCAAAGCCCAGCGCCACATAACTGGCTTTGGGAAGGCAGTGCCAGGGCTGGGGGAAGCAAATGTTGCTGGGGGCCGCCCATAAAGGCACTGAGGGACACATGTTGAACTGCCCTGATACAGACAGACATAACTTGAACCGTGAGATCTCTGGGAAAGCCCTGTCGCCCACCAGACTGGGTAGGAGGCAAGGAGAGACTGGTACTCCCAGTTTCTGTGGCAGCTTGAATGAAATCACTTATTATCTATAGCAGTCTCTTGTTATTTCACAACATGCATTTACTTTTTATTATTCTAATAATGCTACCATTTACATCAGGGACCAGCAACCCTTTTCAGCCGTGGGCCAGTCCACTGTCCCTCAGACCTTGTGGGGGACCGGGCTATATTTTGAAAAAAAAAAATGAACAAATTCCTATGCCGCACAAATAACCCAGAGATGCATTTTAAATAAATGGACACATTCTTCTCGTGTAAAAACACGCTGATTCCCAAACCGTCCGTGGGCCTGATTGAGAAGGCAATTGGGCCGCACCTTGCCCACGGGCCTTAGGTTGCCTACCCCTGATTTACATAGATGTAGTTTAATTAACATCTGGGGAAGATCACAAAGAAAAGCCAGGAAGCCAGGAAGAGTGCGCCATGGGTCCCTGGCCGCTGCCCCCATACTGTAAGGATTACAAGATTTTTATGCTCAAGGGTGGGAACTGGTGGCAGGCCTGAGTTTTGAATCAAGAAGCTGCTCATCTGAAGCTCACTTCAGTCATGAGCTCAGGAGCTGGCCTCAAGCAAGCTGCTCTCTCAGATTCAGTAGGGAAACAATAATGACGGGTCTAACTTGCAGAGATGCTGGTGAGGATTGCCACCAGAAGGTGTATCTGAATCACTTTGAATCTTCCCAAGTGCCGCACAGGTGCTAGCATAACAATCACCTGTGCATTTTGCAAGCATAAATGAAGCAGTTTGCAAAGCCTTCACCAGCCCTTTCCCAGAGACTGGGCAGTTTGTACAGTGGTACCTTGGTTTTCAAATGCCTCGGTACTCCAACGCCTTGGTTCCCAAATGCTGAAAACCTGGAAGTAAGTGTTCCAGTTTTCAAACATTTTTTGGAAGCCAAACGTCCGATGCGGTTGTCAGCTATTGTTTCCAAGGCGCCTGAACCAATCAGAAGCTGCGCCTTGGTTTTCAAACATTTCAGAAGTCAAATGGACTTCTGGAACAAATTAAGTTTGATGCTTTTGTTTTTGCTATTTATTTTGTGTTTTTGTTTTTGAGGCTTTTTCAGTTAATTTGTTTTTGTGACTGTGTGGAACCCAGTTCAGCTACTGACTGATTGATTGTGTGACTGCGGAAATAGATAAAAGCCCCCCATCCAAACAATGACTATCATCAGTGCAAGTAAGAAGAAAAAAATAATTTTTATTTTTATCATCTACAATACTGTCTTATTTAGTTTATAGTACAGTGCATTGATTATTGCTTTCATTTTATGGATCAATGGTCTCGTTAGTAAAATTCATGTGAAACTGCTGTTTTAGGGTTTGTTCTTAAAAGTCTGGAATGGATTAATCCGTTTTGCATTACTTTCTATGGGAAAGCGTGCCTTGGTTTTGAAATGCTTTGGTTTTGGAATGGACTTCCAGAACAGATTAAGTTTGAGAACCAAGGTACCACTGTACTTTACAGGGATCCCACCAACAGGTGTTTAAAACTTGAACTAGGAAGCAGTATCTATCAATCGTCTCTTTAGAGATACAGAGACTGTATGGGTCAGTCTAACAAAGAATACAGTGGCCAATAATTCTTAAGGGCATGGGACAAAGAACAGATTTTTTTTGTTTGTTTGGACAGAAAACATATGCCAGTGACATGGCTTGGAATAAATGAGGGTGTGAATCATTCTGACAAGAGAGGCGGTCAAGATTCAACTGAGCTTTTAAAGATGGACCAACATGGGACTTTCCACACATGCCTCAGGCTTGGGCAGCCTCCAGAAAAAAACTGGCAGGCCTACCCCGGTGTCAGGATTTATAACGGAAAACCTGAGAGGCTTTATTTATTTAAAGCGTTCGTTCTCCCTCTAGCCCAGCTGCCATTTTAGCAGCAGCTCACATCTGGATCTGGAATGCTGTCACTGCGAAAGGAAATGAATAGGAAGTGGAATGGTTATGACAGCTGTCACTTAAAAAAAAAAGAATGCAGCTGGCACCTTTTTAAAAATCAACCTATCAAGACAGAAACCTTTTGTAAATAGACAACCACGAACAAGCTGTTTTTATATTTTCTCGGGTGATGTATATATAGACTAATCACCTTTTTGAAAAAAGAAAAAAGAGGAGGGAGAATCCAGCATACCAAGACAGGCCTTTGCACCTGCAATTTACTACTAGAACTCCCACTACATGCACCCCTTCACGGTTACTTGTTATTTTTATACAATCATCAATGTACCTAGCACTTTATATATTTGCTTAAGCAATTTGCAAGGTTCCTGCCCCAAACAGCGTACAGTGGCAGCAAAGAACTGATGCAAGCAATTTGGAGGAGGAGGGGAGATAAGAGCACTCATGAAAGACCCAGATTCTTGAATAACAATATTGTGGAGTGGGAAATGTTAGATACATCACTACAGAGAAATAGTACAGGCATGTACAGAAATAGTACAGAGAAATATAAGGCACGGAGCAGGCATATGCATAGCTGTCAACTTTTCCCTTTTCTTGCGAGGAATCCTATTCGGAATAAGGGAATTTCCCTTCTAAAAAAAGGGAAATGTTGACAGCTATGGGCATATGCAACTCCTGTACACCAAAAGGTGAGCAGCAAAAGGGCCTCCCTAGGTGAACTGAGCGCTACCCCTAAAAAGCTCCCCCCCCCTCACGTTGCCCACTCACGTTTATTTTGGATGGCAAAAGAATTCACCAGAGGACCGTAGCAGAGTTTTCTGGAACATTAACCAAAGCCTGACTGGATGAAGTGTGAACCCATAAGGCACAGGATGCACTTTTAAAAAGAACTGATTTTATTTAAGGAAATCAGAAGTAACATAGGATTAAAACGGAAGAACAAAAGTAATAACAAAATGTAAGAATAACTATGCAGACTTCTGTTTGTCTGGCTGGGAGATTTATATATATATGTATAGCCTCAAAAAAAGGAGGAGGACATCATGATGGAACATGGGCACTCAAGGCAGGCCAAAGCGAAGGTCACTCGTAGGCACAGAAAGCCTCTACAGTGGTACCTCAGGTTACATACGCTTCAGGTTACATACGCTTCAGGTTACAGACTCCGCTAACCCAGAAATATTACCTCGGGTTAAGAACTTTGCTTCAGGATGAGAACAGAAATTGTGCTCCGGCAGCGCAGTGGCAGCAGGAGGCCCCATTAGCTAAAGTGGTGCTTCAGGTTAAGAACCGTTTCAGGTTAAGTACGGACCTCCGGAACGAATTAAGTACTTAACCTGAGGTACCACTGTATTTGCATTTCCCAGTTTTCAGGTTTGTGCTAGTAAATCAGAGTAGAATGCAAAGTAAAATAAAATAAATATAATATTAACAACAATTGCATAAATAAAATTATGAATGTGGCTGAGATTATATGAACAAAAGGCACACATTGTTCTTTCTTTATGCCATAAGATAAAGAAAACAGGAAGCGGAGAGAAGACTATGCTAGAATGATGATCAAGCTTGTTGCTCTGCGTTCCTTTCCATTCTAAAGGCAAAAATAGCTCCCCCTGGTCTCAGTGATCAAGCCACTTATTTCAGAGCAGTCAGACTGAGATTACTCCAGAGTAAACAGCTCAAATATTTCAGCCCAGATGTTTTGCCACTTAATCCTTTCAGCGACATTCACGGGTGTGTATGTCAGTGGCCGAGTGAATGGTTTTCTCTGAAATACAACCTATAGTCCTGTAGCTGTAATACATCAAGACAATTCAAACAGTTTGTAATCTCACTTGCTATAAAGCATAAGCCAAAACAGCCACACTTCTACAATGTGGAGCAAAGGTTTAGCTCTAGCCTTGAATTTCTTAGCTTTTCTTGGCTTTCCAGACCACTAGAGTTAACTTTAAGTGAACATCCTCAGCATGTGTGTGAATCTCCTTCTTAAATAGAGTTTGCAAGGGAAATCTCAGCAGTCTGGCTTTAACATGATCCCTCCTAGGAAGGATGAATGTGAATTCAAGAGATATGGATCAGATGCAGGCACTGGTAAAGTCCTCTGGTACATCTTCAGTTAAAAGACTGGATAAATTGGGCTTGTTAACTCTTGAGTTAGTCATCCTATGAAGCCACTTTTTAAAGCAGGCCATGTCAAAGGTCAACCTTAAGATCACAGGGAACATTATTTTGGATATAGTATACTTTTCATCTAAACACGAGGACGAATTTGATTGGCAAATCAAATTATTTGAATACATAGAATTGGCAAAAATGACACAAAAAATAAGAAACCAAAAAGGTACAAAGTTTAACAATGAATGGAATAAAATTTTGACATATATTGAAACAGATGTAAGAAATTTAAAAATCACAGTAGGCTCGATATAGCGCCTGCGACGTAAAGAGATTTAAGAAAGTGAAACTGCAGAAAGAAAACCTTTTGTAACATAGTCCAAAACCGTGTTGAGGGGAAGTCAACTATTGTCTTGTTATTTAGTTATTGTATGTTTAATTTGTTGGTGTTTTTTGTTATGTAATGTTTTTCTTTTCTTTTTTGTTCTTTCGAGTTGTCTTTTTTGTCTTTTTTGTTTTATTAGTGTTTGGTGTTGTATAGTGAATTGAAACTAATAAAAAGAAATTTTTAAAAAAATAAACATGAGGACGAATTTCAGACTGTCATTCAATTCCCTCATCAAAACGTCACTTGTTTGTAAAGTTGTGTGGGGTTTGAAACAACGGAAACAAGCAAAAGCAAAATAACCTTTCAATATGAAACCAGTGAGATGAAGTGGAAAGAGGCAGAATTAGTATTACTGCCAATGCCTGTCTAGGTACTGCAGCATTTTTGGATGAAAAATGCTACTCTCATCACAGTGCATCCCTCTCCTATATTTTAGGAGGACCTTGTTCAGTGTCTGAACACAGGCTCGTAAGTTAAAAAGAAGTGGCGACCCAAAAGGAACGCAAAAAGTCCCAGCACATCCTTGTTTAGAGCAACAAAGAGGAGGCTCTGTTTCTAAAGCCGCTGTTGCTTCTGAGCCTAGAAAAATCTTAGGCAGATGAAGCCAGGGGCAGGAGCAGGGGAAATTAGCAATCTGTTCTAGCCATCTATGGGCTGTCAAAGGTGGGGGCTGGCAGGAGAACCTCCCACTATTAGATGCTGAGCTGCACAGCCCAAAGTTTAAACACATCAGACCCAGACTGCCGTGGCACACTTAGCTCAACTCCAGTTCGCTGAGCTGCATTAAGCTCTCTGTCAAAAAGGCATAAGTCTTGGCGATTCATTTCCCAGCCTCAAGACACCAGTGGAGGGCAAACCTAATGCAAGCTGGGAGTAGCTGGATCAGTGAGATATGACTCTTATGTCTAAACAGGGCTTTGGGCTGAGCAGGCCTGGCTTAAAGCAACTCTCTCATAACGAAACAGAATGGCTAAGCGAAAGAACGAAAAGCACTTTCTCTGACCCTTTTGTCCTCAGCTGCAAGGGGAACAAATACAGGCAGCCTTTATTGTCAGCCATGTCACACGCTGGCATAGCGGCACAAGCAAAAAAATATCAGGGCAAAAACATTCCTTGATTGATGCAGCGGACTAAAAAAATGAAAGAGAAAGGGGTGGGTGGGGGGAACCAACTACCTGGGATTGTCACACTGTTCCAAATTTTCACACTGTTACTACAGAAGCATTTTATTTTAAACCAAAGAGAAGAAAGATTTAATGCATTTCTTTCCTTTTGTATAGGAGAAATAAATATTTCCCACTATGGTTCTTTTCAAAAAGGAAGTGGATGCCTTCACTTTTAAACTGCTTTAAACTACAGGGATTGTACCAGAAATAGAAATAGACAATAGAAAGCAGGGCACTAGGGTTTAGTCTCGCCCCAACCCCCCACGATGGTAGAAACTGGTCACCCTCCAATGAAGGCTAGACAAGCTATAGACTGCACCATTTCCATTGCAGAGTTGTTGTTGTTGTTGTTGTTTTTGGGGGGTGTCTTGCATCTTCGAATTCTTATCCATCCCCAAAACGACCCTATACAAAAAACCAAAACAAACCACACTACCAGGTCAGGAAGAGGGCTTATGTGCTACTCTTCTTCCTAATGTGTTAGTTGTTTATGTGCAAGAAATTTGTTGTCTGATGTAGGAGTATTCAAATACTTTATTCAAATACCTGCAGTCTGGCATTGCACAATCCAGGAAGCGTTGGATCATGTGTTTATGCTGTATTTTAGATTGGCTGCTAGCTACTGGCTTGATGACTAGCCCCTTACATACGGTAAGCCATCTGGTTAAAGAGATGCCTTTTTGGCTGAGAAAGGTGTTTGAGACAGTATATCGCTCATTCAAGAGTTGTGCTAACATATGCTACAGCATAAGCTTGAGGAACAGCCACCCAACGTCAGGGCAAAGGGGGGGAAATCTGTTGACATTGCATTTCCATCACATGTTTATTGTTAACAATATGTCATGCTAACTGCACGATTAATCATAGTGAGGTATCAAATCAAGACAAATTTGCATTTTGGATGGGCTAACAACAGTTTAAACGGGCTGAGTCAAAGGCTGGCTTCTTTTAAGAAATGTAGAACTCTCCAAAACAAAATCTATAACCAGGTCCTGCAACAAAAGAAAATGGCTTCTAGCACTCTGATTCAACATAGAAACTCTGATTCAATATAGAAGTAACTAATGTAGATGCACTGTTTTCTGTTGCCTCCCACTCCCTAAGCACTGGAGGCAGACAAATGTTGTCCTCAACTTCAAAAGGGGGGGGGGGGAAGGTAACCGGTGAGCTTGACATCGATATGAGGGAAGGTCCTAGAACAGATAATTCAACAGTCCATCTGCGAGCATTTAGAAAAGGATGTTGTGATTACTAAGACCCACCATGGGTTTCTCAAAAATAAGTCATGCCAGACCAATCTGATTCCCTTTTTTGATGGAATTACAAACTTGGTGGATTAGAGAAATGCTGTGGACATAGTGTATCTTGATTTCAGTAAGGCTTTTGACAAAGTCCCCCATTATATTCTCACGGGGAAGCTGGTGAAATGTGTGTTGAAAGAGGTAACTGTTAGATGGATTTGTAGCTGGTTGACTGACTGAACCCAAAAAGGACTCATTATGGTTCCTTGTCATCCTGGAAAAAAGTGTCAAATGAGTTGGCCCTTTCCTAAACCTTTTCCAACTCTATGGTATCCTTTCTGAAGTGAGGCAACCAGAACTGTACACAAAACTCCAAATGTGATCGCACCATAGATTTGTATAACGGCATTATGACATCAGCGGTTTTACTTTCATTTGCTGTCATAATGAACACTAGCATGGAATTTGCCCTTTTCACGGCTGCCGCGCATTGAGTAGGGTTGGCAGAGTCAGGCTGTTTTCATAGAGAATGATTTCCATGCGTAACCTGTGGCAGGTGGGGGGGAAGTCTGTCCAATCTGCAGAGACCCCCTTAAGAGCCCCCGTCCCTTCCTCTTTTGGTGCCCACTGCCTCCACATGTGGGGATTCACTTTACTAGCAGGAGAAGGTAACCACGTCAAGACCTGCCTCTGTGGCACCATCACCAGCTGGTGGGCCAGAAACCAGGCATTCAGCTCTGTTACAACTGGCAAGCACTGAGGAGTTAGAACTCCAATAAGTGAGATCCATTTAAATGCTCTACAGCAGGGGCAGTCCATCCCACTTTCCCCTGAGGGAAAACAGGGAGGTCTGCCCCCTGCTACCCCCCCCCCAGGTGGGGCTTCATGGCGGCTGTGGCAAAGATGGGTGGGGCACCCTTGAGATTGTGCTGCCAGAAGCGGCTGCTTTGCCGGTTGTGGCTGGCAGTTCTGAAGGGGCAAAGTGAAGCAACTTCTGCTCCCTTTCACTGAAACTATTCTCCACACACAGACACCGACTTTAGGTTTTGTTAATTATTATAGCATCTGCTGTGTTTATGCTGCTTAGGATTCACTGAAGCAATTCGGCAAGCAGTTTAGGGTTGCCATATTTTGCAGAGCAAAAAAGATCGCTATCACAACTCTCATTTTTAAAAAAGAGGACGTGTCCTGGAAAAAGAGGCAAGCCTCAGTAATATGGCCAAAGAGACAATCTAGAGCATAGCAGTCCTGAAAGAACAAATAAATATAACAGTTATGTAGCAGCTAAATGTTGGACAGAAATTGTATTTTATGGGGTTTTTGTGAATTGAAATTTTGGTTGATTAATCATATTAAGTTGCAACCAACTAAGTTCTACTCAAAGTAGACTCCTTTAAATTAATGGGCCTGTTTAATAGGTCCATTAATGTCTGTGGGTCTGCTCTGAGTATGACTATCATGGAATGCAGCCCATTAAATTTAACTGATTAATTACTATATTAATAACATAGGGAGGCCTAATCCCCAACACCGAACCCATTTTGATGCCAAATTAAGATCTTGCTTTTCAGAGCAGCCTTTGACAAGGACTGAAGGCTCTTTTAGTTGCTTTATATTCTCTTTTAGGGTTGTCTCCCCCTTTCTTGATCTGGTGCTATCTCAATTTTGATGGTAAGATTACTTACCTGCTTTATGCTGTTCTGTGTTTTTACTGTCATAATGTGATTTTGTTTTGGTTTGTAAGCTGCTCAGATTTATTTTAAAGAAGAATGGGCCATTTATATTACTATTTCACAATAAGCAGTAATTAAAACTGTGATCCTTTGCATATTTATTCAGAAACTGTCGCACGTATGTGTAGGATTGCACCCTAATTCTGCATACATGTGCATATTAATAAAACAGGTCTCAAACAGGAAGGGAAATCTATCTTTGGTTAGATTTATGCCTAAGCCTTGCATCTGCATGCTTAGCTTTTGAGCTCCCGCTCCTTCCTCACTCCTTGGCTTTTAAGGGTCTGTCTTCCTCCTATCCTGGTGCCACAGTTTCACAGTTTGGAAGTCATAGGAAACATGGTTGCCTGTAATTTAAGACTTCCTGGGTCAAATATGGCAAGCACAGAGTCCACTGTGCACAGGCACACAAGATTTATGTGTATTTTGATTTATTACACCAAGATGCACACATCCAAACCAGGCCTTTGTTTGGAACTGTGGCACGTACATGTTCCAGAAGGCATTGGTGTGTAGTTTTACAATAAATTTTATTTATTGAATTTACAAATTTTACACATTTTTGCGTTTTAGAAGAGGCATTCCATCCTGTGAGAGAGATTACGAATGCTTCTTCGAAAACTAGTTGCGCTGAAATAATTAATTTTGTCAAAAGAAAAGAAAAAGAAAAATCCACTTCCACATTAACCGGGGTACCTTTTTTAAATGTCAAAAGCTTTTGAACTGCATGACGTTAAGTATCTTTGACAATCCACCCCATATTAAGAATCCCTTGCCAAAAGTATTAATCAATTAAAGATATTTTTATTTCCAAAGGGCTAGTGTAATTACTCACATTTTAGATTATTTTCATTTGCCCCGTGTGTGACAACAGCTAAACATATAAAGAATGCTTTGTAGTATCTAAATGAAAAGTGCTATAAAAAGCACAAAGTGTTTCCTAAACCCCTCCAGACTTCTTGCATCTTTTTTCAACAAGCAAGGCTGGAACAAAGAAGCACAAAGTTACCTTGAGGAGCAGAGGAACTAGATGAGAGCCACACCGGGACGGCAGCTGGCATTCTCGTTTGCTGTCATTAGCTTGGATCACATGTCCGTACGGGGAGAATCGTTTTCTAATTCTTACTGGGAAGAGGAGAAAGCCGGAAGAGAGGGGGCATTCATTCTGCACCATTCAGAAAAGACCTTAAAGACCTTTTTATTATGCTGCTGTCTTCAGGGAGTTTGCTGCGAGAGTCCGATTTCAACTGTGATATCCTAACTAGTGATGGAAAACAAGGTTTTGAATAAGTACTCCCCCATCTTGCACATACATGGAGAGGGAGAGAGAAAGGTCTAATTTTAAGGTTAAATGGTATTCTATCTTTCCAAGAGTAAGCACATTTTAGTGAATTAAGCCATTCTGAGCTTCAAAACTCCAGCAGGATGAACCAGAGAGGTCCTGGTCCTGCAATAGCAATATGCAGTGCTTTTTTTCCTTAAAAAATGTTTAGGGGTACTCTCATTTTGACGCAAGAAAATCACCATTTTATAGTTCATATCGGGAAAAATAAATACAGTAAATGGACAAAAGTACAAAGATTCACAAAATGTTTAGGGGTATGCGTACCCCTGAGTTCCCCCAGAAAAAAAAAGCACTGGGAATATGATGGTCACAGTAAGTTTGGCAACGTGATCCACTATAGGCAAAGCACAGCCAAGCAAAGCAAATATGAAGAGTCCCTTGTCTTACGGTATGTTGAAAAACTGATCTACAGAGCAACAGCACAAATGGATAACTGCTTTCTCGCAGAACCAGCTACAGTCAAAGGCGTACCTAGGAGTTAGCAAAATTAGCCCCCGCTGGGGGTGTGCAAAATCACCTCTCAGACTACAGAGTGTACGGCGTATTTGGCATGTGGCGATGCGCTGCCACTGTTGCAGCGAGCTCAAATGCAAGAGAAGCTTCCGTCCTTCTCACACCGCAGCACAGAAAGCATTATTTCGCCCTCCCCCCTCACCTCACTCTCCCTCTGGATGCTTTCAGTACTTCGGTCATGTAAAATGTAGTAATTTCTAACGTGGCTGTTGTGGTAAAGTGACCCTGGCGTTAGTGAGCAGTCCGCCATGCACAGGGCCAACTTTAGGCCACATGAGTTGGCTAAAATGAATTCAATCCTGCCTGAGTGGAATCAAATATTGTTACCTTGAGGTGGAAAATCCAGAGGGTGTCCTTGATGTTTTATTAAAAACAAATAAAAATAAGGCAATGCCACTCTCTAATAGTAACCCTTAATCTTGCCACCTGAAGTCAATGATTTTAGCTCCTGAAAAGGTCAGCTCCATCAAGCTGCTAAATCACCTGATATTTTGGGTGGATGATCTCTTGTAATACAGAAACTAAAAAAATGTGAAGAAACTTTAAAAGGCATAACGTAGATCATCACCAATCTTTCTTTTCCCTCGCTCTGGGACAAAATGGCAGGCCTGGGGAGGACAGATCCCAAACAACAGGAGGATTATTACAAATTCTTCATTTTCTGAGTGAGATAGTCAACTTAGCTGGACTCAGATAGTAGATTCAGATGTAATGCAATGGCTTAGTCCTCGACAGCACAGCGGGAGCAGGAGCAGAGGAGAAGTGAAGTGGTTTCAATTTTTACTCTGAAAACCCAAACATTTGCTACTTGCCAGTAAGCCATGGTTTCACATGTTTCATGGAGGAACTGGGACAGGAACTTGTGTATCCCAGGATGTGCTTCTCCCTTACTCCTGCTTCCTGGATTGTTCAAAACTATTTTCGAAATACAGATACTTCTCCCCCCCCCCCAGCTGAGGGCAGCATCCTAGGCCTATTACCTCCAAAGTGTCAAACCGAACCAAGACTACACAAAGATACACAATAATAAATCAGCACAGCTTTTGAGTCCGCACCTCCAAACACTGAACAAATTTGTGGGTTGGCCCATTTCTTGCACCTCTGCCTTTCCAGATGTGTCAGACCATCTCTCTCTCACCCTCTGCTCCCCACCCTTCTCTCACTAGATCACTTTTCCTTAAAAGCTTAAGAGCAGTGCAGAACAACATGCCAGTGGACGAGATCATGTGACAGATTACATGTTGCATGGAATTCTCCGGCCGCTGCTGCTGCAGTATCTCTGATCTACTGCCTTTTAGCAAAAGCTTGAGACAAAACACAGTGTTTAGAATGAAATACAGGAGGGAAATAGAAATAAAACAGGAGTGACAGAAGAGCACTCATTCACTGTGGGGCTTAGCATAATATTTTATGTGATCTCAATCAGTTCTACAGGGTTTCCCCTTAAAAGGCCATTATGGTACATTAATTGTGATTTCTGGCACTGTGCCAGTATAGTCCTCTCCACTTCTTCAAATTCCTCAATATAGCAGATGTGTGTCAGTGTAAAACCAACCTTTAATAAAGGCATTGGGCAGCAGCCTTTGGCTACAGAATTTCATGTCTTGTTGGTGATTCTGAAGCAGTTTCCCTCTTGATATCCCAAATATTTTTATATTCCAGATCCTAAATAAAAAATGCCCAGGACCCAAATCTGCCTGTGAGCTGTGCCGGCAGACCTCGCGAAGGCTGCTAAAGAGAAAGTTGTGCAAGTAATCTGACCTGCAGGCTACCTGGAAAATTTGCCAAGGAATGTTTTGGGAGAGAAGAAACGGCTTTCCATTTAGCAATGCACACTGGCTCTGCTCCAAGCGATGTTAAGCGAAGCTAACTTAGCACACACTTACAGTGAAAGCCCCACCAAATTTCAACTAAAGCAAAAGTGAACTTTGATGTTTTGCTGTGGTGAAACATTATTTATACAAGGCATTTACATTTTAATTTTCTTTTTTAAAAAATGTACTAGATGGCTTCCGGTCACAGACCAGAACAGTAAAATAAGGTAAAACCGCACCAGTTGTGCCACCCTAAAGCCACCTCTACCCCTCCCCAACTGTGCCTTCAGATTATCTGGATTGAACAATTTTTTGTAGCTCTCATTCATATTGACCTCAGGCAGCTGTTCATAATTTCCTTGAGCCCCACTTCAATCAAACGACAAAGACAAAGGGGGCCAGGTCCTAAGCTCTCAATGATGCCACTTCTGACAGATAGTTACTGGTTTCTTAATGAACAGGATCCCCTGGCCTGACCACCTTGCAGAAACGATGCCAGGGTGACCAAGACAGATTGATATGGATCTAGATAATCAACGTCATCCAAAAATGTCCAGAGTTGAATTGCTGGTACCTACTTGAACAACATAGGTCACAATCCAAACCTCTTCTTTGCCCCCACTGGTGAGGCTACCCTCACCCCCACAGCCGTGTTGCCCATGGTGAGCAGGGTGGAAGGTGGGGGGAGGGGCAGCAAGATAACTGAGCCAGTGCAATTGGGCCTAGGCTGGGCCCGATGCACCAGCAGTGAGCCTGGCTCAAGCCTGCCCACACCCAGCTTCAGGGTCTTCTGCTTGCTGCTGCTGGGGACTATCCTGCCAACAGCACTTCCACCCTCCTGCATGTCTGATGGATGGAGGGGAGTGTTACGCCAACCGCCACTCTGTTGACGGGGGCTAGCGGGAGGCTGGCTTAGCGGGGAGAGCCAGGCAGAGGGACAAGTCCACCAAGTCCACCAAATCCCCAGACCCCCCCCCCCCAGCCTGGCACGAGGGGAGGGGAGTTGCTCTGTTAGGAAGGAAAGGTTTGTGACTAGTCAGAAGTTAGAACATATTCTATTAGATGACTACTCAGAAGATTTTATTTCAGCAAGCCTACTCAGACGTGTAAGTTAGTTATTTATGTTGGTTTTTAAAAGTTTTTACTGATTTTATCTCTACTTATTCATAATTATATCATGTATACTTTAAAAACAGTTTTGTGGATTTGGGCTGTGATTTATTGACAGCCTTATTATGTACACCTTAGAGTATTGTGATTAATTACAGCTTTTTAGCAAACAGATAAATAAAAACCCAAGGAGAGCATTTTTAAGGATTAGTCACATGGAATCATAGAATTGGAAGGTGCCCTGGGTCATCTAGTCCAACCCCCTGCAACGCAGGAATCTCAAGTAAAGCATCCAACCTCTGCTTTAAAACCTCCAATGGAGGAGAGACCATTCCACTGTCAAACAGCTCTTACTGTCAGAAAGTTCTTCTGATGTTTGGTTGGAATCTCCTTTCTTGTAACTTGAAGCCATTGCTACAGGTCCCACCCCTCCACAGCAGGAGAAAACAAGCTTGTTCCCTCTTCCATGTTGCAACCCTTTATCATGATGGCTATGATATCTCCTCTCAGTCTTCTCTTTTCCAGACTAAACATACTCAGCTCCTTCAACTGTTCTTCATAAGGCTTGGTTTCTGTCTCCTTCAAGCTGGTCAAGGCTACTTCCTTAAAAATATATATATATATTAATTACCTCCTGTTCCCAACCATTTAATCCCCAACAAGAAAGTGATAAGCAACCAATGGTAGGACAAACCTCTTGAGGCTTCAGCAACCAAAATCCAACGTAACATTATTAACTAGACTGATCTCTGAAGATATTCGGAACCTGACCTGCATTCACATCTGGGACAGGTGTGACTTTATCCTCAGGTGCTTAGCAAAAATCACAGTGGGCTCAAGGAAAGTCAAAACAATGTATAAGAGTCAACAGATTTTTCTTTGTGCTTAGAAAACAACAATCTGACCCTTTTTCAAAACTTTCAGAAAACACCCACCAAAGGAAAGGTGAGTCCTGTTGCAAAAGCAAAGCATGCTAGCATGAAATGACACTGTGATACCATGCTGTAGCCTGAAGAGGATGGTCCTCCATTTGCCCTTGTTTCTGTAGTGGTTCATCAACATGCAGCAACATCAACAGGCAGACCAGAAGATTTCTGGTTTGAATCCCAGCTGATCCTTACAAAGACATTTATTTTCTGAAGCTCTTTACTAGTTGGACTCTTCCCAAATATTTATGCAATATAGACAGATCTGATGGTACCCAAAGCATTTGTGTGTCTCTGAATGTGCGCACACCATCTTGCCAGGACTATTAAGACATTATAATGGTGAGTGCATGTAACCAACTTGTGCAGGTAAATATCACTAAGAAGAACAATGGTTAATCTTTTCTTATTAAAAAGACACCTTCACATGGAAGGTTGACAGGCATCTGTGTGGAATTCTGCCACTGCAAACTAACACGGCATTGACTGTGGTTGTATCTTGATTTCACCTAATGTGGGGCACGTTTAATGGAATAGGAGAATTACAGGGGAATGTCATCCTGTTCTGGCATTTCCTTGAAAAGAACATCTCCAAAGTTGCCACCAAAGCTTGCTGACATTATCTTGGAGTTCTGGTTGGGGAAGAAATCAATGTAATTGCTTGACTGGGAAAACAAAGGAAGTACATGCATTGTGAAGTGGTGATGTTACAGTCCTCCTTCCAGATACTTGAAACCACAAATATTATGTCCGTCTGTTCTCCATCTTTTCTGAAAAGGCTGTTTGGCGTGATTTCCTGTAAGCTGGTTGACTTTTTAGCTCATGTATGAATCTTAAGTTGTTGGGTTTTAAAAATTATTCTTCCATTTAAAACTTGCCAAAGATTCAGAAACACAAGTAAAGCCCTAGTCGAAAAAGAGACAAAACTTCATTTGCAGAACCAGGAGCAAGAATTCTTCAAGTGTCAGCCTTATCAGAAAATCCAGGGAGCTTATCAGGCAATATCCATCCAGATTGATTTCTTTAATAATAAAAGCTTTTCTAAACTTCTTCTCCTTAGGCTGAAAGTTTGATATCATTGCAGGGCATTTCCAAGGAAGAAGGAATGACTTAATCATTCCACAAGATGTAAATCAGTTTCAGTAATTATCATAGTAGATGTTTGGCTCATGCATTCTTCCTAGCAAAAAAAATACCATGTCCTATAAATTCTACAGTACTGTAACATCAAAGCAGGAGCAATAGAATGCAGATTTGGAAAAGATGCTGATATGTAGGGTAGATATTTGATCTTAAAAGATTTCTTGAGAAAGACCCATCCTCCTAGGGATCTCAAAAGTATTGTGTGATGCTCTCTCTATAGCTAGCAAAAAAAAACCTCCAAAAGCTTTGGACAAAGATACAAGCAGATCAGGATTGAAGATAGTTAATCACTTTGACAGAGGCACTATATATTTTTTGGGAATAATGCTTCATGGCAGAATCATGAGCATCCACGGAGGAGGGAGGAGCAGTTGCCACCCCCCAGATTATCACAACCCCTGGCTTTCTTTTTTCTTTTTAAAAATAGCAAGTTTGTGGCATTTGTAGAACCTGAGATGTGAGACAAAATGTGCAGGGACAAGTCTCCTCAGACCAGCCTGTTCCATTGCTTACTGTATTTACTCTGCCCACAGCCCGTTTCTGGAAAATTTCCTCCCAATGCCCATGAACAGACGGCCTCATTCTAGCGCAGCTGAGTTCAAGGCATTTTACTACAGCGTTGCAGCACTTCCGTTTCTGTAAATACTCATTTTGTTTTCAGGCAGCAATCAATTCCTGCATGACCATTTCATGGTCAAAGGAGTGAGAACTAGGTCCAAAGACAAGGGTAGTTAAAATGGCGAGTGCAGATTATGGTGCCGGAGCAACACCTGCTTCTGCCACCACTGACCACCAGTAAATCCATGGGAGACCTTTTCAGGAGGCAGAGAGATTTGCACCCCTCCTGCTGAGCTCTTGCAAGAGGTCACTACTGCTGCCTCCTCCTCTTTCATCTTCTGGGTTGCTGGCGAACAGGAGAGGAAAGAGGGGCATCTCTTCTGGCTTTGCAGTGCCTCCCCCACCCCACTATTCTGCACTTTGTCAAATAAAAAAAGCTCTTTCCATTGAGACACCTCTTTCATTTTAGTTGACACCCCAAGGGCGGGAGGAAGTTTTCATGCTGTGGGGGGAGGTTGGGAGTGCAAATAAATCGCTCCTGCTTAAGGAAGGCGTCTCAAGCATCCTGCTGCTCCCAGGAGCACTGAGCTGGATCCAGACAGTTTGTTGACTTAACAGGAAGTTAAGTCAGGACCAACATGTCTTATTGATTTCAGTGGGACGTAAGTATATAAAAACCCTTAACAACTGTGAGATCACCTTGACCCATTTGACAGCTTCCGCCTGTGGAACTGGCACGGTTACCAGTCCCACATGATACTTGTTCTGCATTTGTAAAAAAAAAATAACAATCTTTTCGTGTGGCAGCACACACTCTTCAGAACTCCTTGCCTATTGACATCAGGCAGGTGCCTTTGCTGTACCCTTTTTGGAGTCTGCTTAAAACATGTTTGATTAGACAGGCCTACCCAGACATGTGGTGCTGTGGTCTAAACCACTGAGCCTCTTGGCTTGCCGATCAGAAGGTTGGCAGTTCGAATCCCCGCGACGGGGTGAGCTCCCATTGCTCAGTCCCTGCTCCTGCCAACGTAGCAGTTTGAAAGCTCGTCAAAGTACAAGTAGATAAATAGGTACCGCTCCGGCGGGAAGGTAAACGGCGTTTCCGTGCACTGCTCTGGTTCGCCAGAAGCGGCTTAGTCATGCTAGCCACATGACCCGGAAAAACTATCTGCGGACAAATGCTGGCTCCCTCGGCCAGTAAAGCGAGATGAGCGCCGCAACACCTTTTACCCAGATATGTGAAATGCTGACATGTGCTTTAATCTGTTTTTAGTTTATTGTTGATTTAAATTCTTTTTGAAATGTTTTATATAGTTGTTGCTGTTTTTTTACTAATAATTTTAATCTTTTAGTCTTTTGTGCACTGCTTTGTTTGTTTTTTGTCAGTCAGCCAGTCAACCGATATATGAATTTTATGGAATAAAAAAATAAAATAACTGTTGCAGAAGGTTACATTTATCTGTCTTCTCACTAGGTGTAATGTGAGGAATGTGTCTTTGCAAGGATGGGGGGAGGACACACCACAATTTGCCATTGCTTCCTATAATCTCCCCCCACCCCACCCAGCCTCTTGTGACCCCCCAGGTCCTGCTCACTGCTCCACTATCTGCAGGAGTACATAGGAGCTGCCACAGCTGCTGATTGATTGACTTTGTATACCACCCTATACCCGGACATATAGGGTAAAAAGATAACAGTATATAAAATAAAAATAAAAGCAATAATCCAATAATACTGCCCCCCCCCAAAGAGCCACATTTTAAAAGGGTATGGGATGTTGATCAGGTCAACCAAAGGCCTGGTTAAAAAGGAACGTTTTTGCCTGGCGCCTAAAGGCGAACCTCCCTAGAGAGAGCATTCCACAAATGGGGAGCCACTGCAAAGAAGGCCTGCTCTCCTGTTGCCACTGTCTGGACCGTTAAAGAGGAGAGAAGGGGCAAAATATTCCTTTCTTCTTCTACCAGTTGATCTGCTCTCAAGAATGAAGCAGTTTTGAAAATAATTAGACTATTAAGATGTCCAGTGTTGGCACCATCTGCCAATACCGAGTTTATTAAACTCAAATCAAATCTGAAGGGGGAGATAAATCCCTCCAAAGTTATCAGCAAGCATGAAAAAGAACAGAAATTGGAGAATTAATATTTGTCTTCAGAGACACAAGGGAGGTTGGATAATTACCTGCGTGGCATTTCCATGACTCTGCAGGCGAACACACACAACACTTAACTTTGGTGAACAATCAGGCCCCATCAGGGTACTTGTTGTGTTATCATAATTGTTCTCCTCAGGTATATTATCAGACAGTGATCACAAGGCCAAGTGCATTTTGTTACCTGAGAAGTGTGATTATGGTTCAACAAGGCATGCCCTGTTGAGTCTTACTGCAATTATACAATCTCTTGTCAGTAGCCTGGGGAAAAGAAAAAAAGTGATACATTTACAGGCTATGGAGACTGAAGATCTCACGCCTGCTGCTAAGGTATATTAGTACCCAATCAGATGGCTAAAGCACCAGTTGAATTATTACACACATGCAGCTTACCTTTATGGCAGAATAGCATCGAAAACAGCTCCCTCCACACAGCCTGCTGTTTGTCCGGGCCTACCAGTTGGGATTGCTACAGGGAACTTGCAGGACTGCCAAGTATTTTTCTAAGATAAAATGGATGGTGTTTAACTCCAAAGGCCATGCAGTGATTTGAAACTACACCAGATTCATATAGGCCCAGCAAAATTCAGTAAACTGTATCATTCAGCTCTAGCAGTGAACTCAGTTGGTGAGTGCTGGCAGAAACTGAGTCAAAAGAAGGGTCACTAAGAAGCTTTCAGCTTATTCAGGGAAACTCCTGAGGCTTTCAGAAATTAAAACAAAATAAAGCTAATGAGGCCTGAACATTTTTTAAAAGGTGTGTGCCTCTTAATTCATAGTCCATTCAGAAATTACAGTTACTAAACTGTGAATTCGCAAAAGACCAAGGGGACGAACCATTCAGAAATGTGAAGGCAAGTTCTGCATTTGTAGCAAGTGCTTCAGGTCCAGAAATTTACAAGTGGGACCTGCACCAAAGAGTTGCATTGTACGGCTGCAAATAAAATGTTTTAAGTGTGTTGCAAAGCGCATTATACAAATATGACACTGGGTGGCGATGGTGAGCTATGGCAAATTCAATATATTTTTCAACCTTCCTTCACCATGTTTTTTATGTGTGTCTGGATTCCACCTGTGCCATCACCTTCTAACAGGAGTGCTTCTGTTCAAGGTTCCAGCCAGACATTCCTTCTAAGCAGAGCATTGAGTCCTCTGTCCCTCCGCTGCCGCGCTTTCCAGTTCTCTATTGCGATTGACAGGCAATGTTCTTTGGCTCGTGAGAAGACATGGTGGCTTAACTGTGTATCACATGTGCTGGAACAGCACCAAAAATGTCAAAAAAAGGTTTTTGTATTGGATTGAGATATAGTTGTCCAAGAAAATTAAATGAAATAAAAGTTTCTAAAGATAGGGCTAATTCTCAGTTTTTTGTTCAGTTAAGATTTTATGGGTATCTCCAAGGAAAGGGCCGCTTGAACTCAATTTGTCATTTTAAAAGGGCCAGAGGATTCATTTTAGTTTTGTTTAGGTCAGTTTGCAGGACAGTGCCATAAGTGGCAGAGGGAACAGGACTTTGTGGTGCTCCTGGACAGGGGCAGGAATGCCTCTGGCAGCCTTTGCCAACCCGGTGCCCTCCAGATATCTTGGACTAACCTCCCTCATCAGTCCCAGTCAGGCTTAAACAATTTCAAGGCAGGGAGAGATTGTATAAACACAAGAGCGGCCTTCAGCACCCTGGTGCCCTCCAGAAATTTGATGGGAGCTGTCATCAAAAACATCTGGAGGCAACAAGCTGGCGAAGGCTGCCCTAGACAGTGAACTAGAGTGGCACAACTTCATGCATTGGCTTCGATTGCAGCACTCTTCTCAAAATGGCATAGAAAACCAGTCAGGTTTTATTTAATGAATCAGTGCTCTTATTGGTAGGCAATAAATTGGCAATTAATTTGCTAGGTTAATTGATTTAAAAAAACTTTTGAACCCTCCATTTTAAAGATTTCAAGTTATTTTATAATTCAAGTTCTTATATAACCTGCAGTTGGGGAGGGCTTTGTGTGCAACAGAAAGACCGCAACAGCAGGTCTGCTGCCATACATTTATCGTGTGGAGTTCCTAGGGAGATGTTGGCACTGGGTATGGAAGGTGCTCTCTTAACATGGCCTGCATTATAGTATTGCTGTGCTAAAGCATATTCATGTGCTCATTGTTGGAGGAAAGGTAGGATGCAATAAGCAATGTTTTCCACAATATCTAAACCTACTGTTAGCACACTGTGAAACAGCCTGGCAATTCTGGAGGCTGAAAGGGTTTTTCACCCTTATAGCTAAGGAGTTGGCAATTGGGAGTCCAACAATTGATGTGTCCAACAACTGTGCACCACACTGCACAGAGCTGGGCCTGTGCTGGCAGCCAGTGTGCTTTCCTTGCCAGAATCCCCAACCATTGTGCAAAGCCCTTCTGTACCTGCACAGGGTGAAGGATGCTGCTCCAGAGGCGTCTCATAATTAGTGCATCCTTGTAACTGGAATCTACTTCAATATAGTTTCTTACAGAAACTACTTAGCTGTAAACATTTGAACAAGGTAAATAATACATTCCTAGTGTATACTTAATTTCTCTGCATGTGCAAAACTGATTTGAAAACATGGTCCCAGTTGAATTTCATTGGCTTTGGAAAACATCCCTTGAAGATTTATTAATCCTTGGAGATGTGGGAATTTAATAATTTTCCAACATAGTTTATATATGAGCTGTTTATGTCATAATGTAGCATCATTTCCAGGACCGTTCTGGGGGAGGGGGGAATGTGGCTGTCCCCACAGTGGCCAATACTCCTTCAAACCACAGCAACTTCAATTGGGCAGGAGAAAAAGAAATTTAAATAAGAGTTGTCTCCATGGCAACTGCCCCGTATTTACAGCTGCAACAAGATAGGATGTGGTGTAACTCAGAACCTAACCACAGGATACCCCACAACAAGAAGATGATAACTCAAATGATACCATTTTTTGATTTTCTGTGATTCCCCCTCTCCTTCCAGGTGGATGCTGTGGTGCAGCCTCCACCCAGAGTAAAGGAGTGCTCTGCCTGTTCCTGATTAGATTGGATTTATGCTAGTTTTTAATACTGTTTCATCTCTCATATCTTTAATATTGATTGCAAATACGCCCTGAAATTTATATATTTTTTTGAAGGGCAGGATGTTGAGAAGTATTAAAGTACAATAGAATTAAGCAGCATTTAAAAAAAAAATCTCTTTAATTTATATAGATAGAAAATCAGCTATTTTGGATGCTATTCTTCAGTGTAAAATTATTTTGCATCATATGTTAATGCTGAGGAGGTTTTGGTTTGCTGTTTCTCTTCAGCACAGAACACGGGTTCCCAATCTTGCTATTATGGGGCATGAGCTCATCAAGTGTTCCGGTGTCGCCACCGTGGCAAATCTGGTGGAAAAGATATTTCTGCGCACGGACAGTCTGCGATCGTCCTACCCCCAGCCTTTGAAAGGAGGTGCTTTTGCAAACCATGCAATCAGGTTTCTAAATCACTGCATGGGCAAACATTTTGGCAGAACATCCTATGAATGTTGGGACAGTTTCTACAGGGAAGGCTCACTCCCAGCACATGGCCTAAATTTGCTCAGTGGTTTCAGTTCAATCTTATCTGTGTAAAGGTCTTTTGTTTTTAAGTATCTTTAATCACCACAGTAGGCTTTTTTCATTACCCTTTCAGAACTATTAACTAACCAGGGGTGTTAACACCTGTTAGGGATGCTAGTTATATAATGATTGTTTACTTTTCCTTTCACACCGGGTTTTTGTGAGATGCATTATCAGAAATTGAAAGCTCAGATTTTTTCCCCAAAAATTTCACTGCAAAGTGGTAACTTTGTCTAAACAATTAAGAATAAAAAAAATTAAAAATAGTCTAGTAGCACCTTAGAGACCAACTAAGTTTGTTCTTAGTTCAAACATAGTTGGTTTCTAAGGTGCTACTAGACTATTTTTTAATTTTTTAAAATTCTTTTAAACTTTTTTAATTATTTTGACTGCGTCAGACCAACACAGCTACCTACCTGAATCTAGTAACTTTGTCTAAGTATGCGCCAATATGAAAACTGGATCCACAGTTGTTCCCTAAATTTAAATTCAGCCCTACTGGAAAGCTCTGTCTGGAGCCCCGAAATACCCTGACCCTGCAATAAGGCAAGCCTCACCAGGGGAGCGGGGCATTTTTAATGTTTTGCCCAGGTTATAAAAATGCCCAAAGCCAACCCTGCAATGCTAAACTGCACACACGCAGACACACCCCAAATGCAAGAATTTAAGTCTGACCAGCCCATGGGCCGGCTAAATCCCTGAAAATGTATCTAGCAACTTATTTTGCTGTGGTTTTGTACTGAATGGGAAAAAGATAATTTGGAAGAAATGTTACATTATCAATGTACTTACAAACCCCCAAGGCTCTCCTTTGGCTTTATTATGTTGAATTCTTTATAATATTAAACAAGTTAGAACGTTACCCAAATCAGGAAATGATGCAATATATAACTGCCCTAGTTTGGAACATTAACTCTCTCAGGTTTGCTCCAGACTGTTTTGCACTCGGCTCATGAGCTCTGCAGGGGGAAAAACATGCACATACTCGTGTGTGTGTGTGTGTGTGTGTGTGTGTTAATGTGACCCTCAAGGATAGGAAGAAAGCTGTTCTTGTCCACTTTTCCTGGACTTCCCATTCTGTGGGTGAGACAGAGTGCATTTGAAGTGAATCAAGATGTTTCACATCTGCCTCTGGTTATTAGGAAATTCTCTTCCTATTTATAAACAAAATGCTTTGTTGGGGTTAGGCTGTGGATTCCATTGCTTGGCAGACTTGCATTTCCTTAGTCATTTGAACTTCAGTCCCCAAGCAAAGGTATGCTATAAATCTTCTGGAATCCATCAATGAATGAAGGAGAGGGTGGAGGAGGAGTGCAGATGAGGGGGAGCTGCAATTAGCGAACAACCAACATGAACCATTTGCTTGGCTTTTGACTTTTGCTGTCAGGCTAGAAACTTCAGGAAGAAAATTGCAACAGGGGAAGTAACAGTGCAGTCTTATGTTCCAACTCTGCCAGCTGGAGCACTTTAAGATTTGATCTAAGCACCCTAAACCCAGGTTTCTGGGAAATATGCCATTACCCAGCACTCTGAGCCACTGCAGGGCGTGTCATTTTAGAGGGGGGAAATTTAATTTTACACATTTCTTTTGAGGCCGAATGCTGAGCCAGGTGTGGAGCGACATCAGGACGTCACATTCTTTGGAAGATGCTGCCCCTGGCTCAGCACTGCGCAAGCAAGTGGGCCACGCGGGCAGCAGTCGAACGCTACATTCTGCCCCAAGTCACTACCTGCTGCCACCTGAAAACAATTTTATTTATTCTTACCAATTTGTTTAAATAGTATGATGTCATCACCTCACGTTGCAACAAGGAAGTGAACGAAAGCTATTGTGAAACAAAAAGCAATCAAAGTAAAAATTTCTCGAGGGGGTCAAACTAAGAACTGGGTTTTAGTGAAACTTCCAATAGGCAACTTATGCCCATTAAGTGTTGCACAGGTGCTTTCTCTACAGAGAGAAAGGAGGGAAATTAATCAGTCTCAAGATAATGTCATGTGGTTATTTGACTTCTCTGAGACCTGAAAACCTCTGATCCTGGTTTTTGTAATGTAATCCGCAGTTTCTTTTCTAGATCTGCTCTGTGAATTCCCAACAGAAGACCTTCTTTCTGCCAATCTCCCCACTTGCCCCTTCTCTCTTTCAGCCTCCTGGAGCTGTAGTCCTTCCCAGTGGTCTCTCCAGTTCTGGAAACAATGAGCTGTTTGCCTTCGCAAAGGACAGCTTTGCTACCCAGCTCCTTATGGAGGAGGGTGTCAGCTCACAGCCTAGTGAAAGTCATGATAGGTGGTCATACACCCTCCAAACCCAATTTCATGCTGGACTAAAAAATGCCCCGTCCAATTCCCAGAGTCCTCTCCCTTCCACCCCCTCCATCCTGGTCAAGCTGCACTGAGACAGCTGCCTGTTGCTACTCAGTAGCTGGTCAAAGCTCACTAAATGCTTGTCAGGCTGCCCAAAAAACTCTGAAAGCGAACCCCTTAAATTACATCTGCTGAAAGATCCCTGGTGTCTGTTCCTGCTTTGCATTTAGTTCACAGCTAGGAAACACTACTGTAAAGCTTTCTGCAGCCCGCCTTGTCCTACCTAATGGCCGGGATGCATTAACTGGATTCCGGTGTGTCTGCCCACCACATGTTCCAGAGGAGAACAGTCCCCATTTTCTTTCTGCACACGAATGGTAAAATATTCATTCACTTTTGATATCACCCAGCACTAGAACATCTCTTGGACTGCCTTGTAATTGTGAAATCCCATACCATATATTCTGAAGAGCAAAACCGAAGAGCTAGGCAGTTTTTCAAGGAGTCAGCTTGCAGCAAGAACAGTGCCAAAGAGTCAGGATTGATTATGCTACGGAGAGGATGTCAGCCTGGCCTCACGGGAGCATTTTGAGCTCCTGTCCTCCCCACTTTTCCTCTCCATTGCCTCAGCTTGGGATGTGGGAGAAATTCGTGTTTAAATCACATTTGAAGGTGAACCTACCTAATTCACACTTTCTGAATCAAAATGCAATGCAAGCACTATGCAATAATACGAAACACAGCTGTCCTTCAAAATTTGGCCTTTTCCAAATTTTGCAATGTGCTTCTCCAGTCTAGCAATGCGTACAAAAGTGCGCATACACAGCTGAGCTCCTCTGTAAGTGCTGGAAGAATTGGGACCCTGCCCTTTTTCTCAGAGACCACAAACAGGCTGCCTTTGGAAGAGACACCACGTTTTGCAACCTGGCTAGGTCAGTGTCTGGCCAGATCACCCATGGGGTGAGCTCACTGCCACCAGGATCACAACTGAAGGCCAAAAGAACACAGGGGATCAAATAGCAGACTTTTCTTATGTTCCTATGAAGCAAAGTGCTGTGAATGGTTCTCCCCCTCCTCACTTAATCCCCCTGTGAGTTAAATTAAGCTGAGAGGCAGTGACTGACTCAAGGTCACCCAGTGAGCTTCATGGCTGAATAGAGATTTGAACCCTGGTCCCTTGGGTTCATTACACCAGCTCTCATCAGCCACTGAACCAAATGTTACCCACCAGTGTGCCAGATGCCTGGCACTCTCCTGTTGCTGCAATCCCAGGCAGGTAGCAAAACTGGAATATGAATTTCCTGTTAAGGTGTCGCAGCAAGCAATCTCTGTTTGTCCTGGGGTTCCCCTAGTTCCACAGGCAAACTCTGCAGCATCCTTCACCTCTTTAGATAGCTGAGAGGTAAATGTTTGTTCCTCTCAGCCTGAAAGGTCTGGGTTTGAACCCCAACAGAGGTCAGCTGCCTATATTGTTGAAGAACATTTGCAAAGTATTATACATCAAAGATGTTCTGGCACGTTCATAGAATTATTAGAGGGAGAAAGTCATCCTGTTTGCATAAAAGTTAAATGGGAGATTTGCTGATTTTCAGATTATTGTCCAATTATTTTTCTGATTGTGACATTCTTAACAAGGAACTACAATTAACAACCCCCACCCCACATTAATAGCTCTTTGTCTTTCCAGCGTTGCTATTTAAAGGCCTAAAGGAAACAGGGAATGCTTCCAAATTCAGATTTATGGAAATAACTCCATTAAAAAGAAGAGTGCCTCCTTCCCAAACCTAGTGCCTCCCTTAGCTGGTTTTGAGGACTGGGAGGGCATCAGATGTTGGCCTTGCCAACCCTTGCCCACCCGCCCCTGGCACAACACGGCAGCATGTGGCCGGCAGCTTCCATGGGAGAGTTCTCTTGTGGCCCACTTGATATGGAAAGTTGTGCTGCTCTGCTCTGTGTGATCAAAGCCCACGGTGGCCCCGGAGTGTCTGCCCACAGCCGATTCCTGAAACGTTGGGATTTAACTGGGGCAGATTCGTCCTCCACCACAGCCCCAGTTATGTCATATAGTCAGGCTTACGATTCTGTTTTTTTTGTTGTCCAGTACACGTCAGTCATCTGAGTAACCCCCCTCCTTTTGTTCCTTCTCCTTCTGCAATGCTGCGTCAATGCCCTGATCTCTAGTCCAGGGTGAAGCTATGTTTGGCACTCAGTACTTGGCAGCCAGCCATTATGAATTGAAGCCCCTTGCCAAATTCCCTCTCTCTTCATAATATTTAGGCAGACTTACCCAAAACCTATAGGCATATATTTGGCCTTTGCTGCAGGCAGGCACCAAGGCCATCCCCCTTCCTTGGGTACAAAAGTACATCTTCTCATGAATCAAACATTCAGGGGCAAAATTGCTTGCTGCTTCCATTGCAAACTCTACAACATTTATCCGATGGAAATAGGGACGTCCCATTCCATAATGATAATTTTTCTATTTATGCCCCACATATATTAGGGTTGCCCCAGCCACTCTGGGCAGCTTCCAACATATGTATATAAAAAAATAATAAAACATTAAACATTTTTGAAAAACCTTCCCAATACAGGATTGCCTTCAGACAGCTCCGGGGTCAGATAACTCCATACCCTCCAACATTCCTCCAATGAAAATAGGGACATCCTAAGGAAAAGTGGGACATTCAGTGATCAAATCAGAAACTGGGACAGCTTCTCTAAATCAGGGACGTCCCTGGAAAATAGGGACACTTGGAGGGTCTGCCATTGGGTGCATTCAGTTTTACCCCTGCTCGATATCCTAAAGCAGGTCATGCCACTGAATCCATTACTAGACTGGCAAAGAAAAATAGGTTTATATGTATTGTATATGCAATATTTGTGCCACCAGATGGCGATGTGGAGTCCCGTATTTCTCTACCTGTTTTCCCTGTTTAAACTTGCAACACTTTAAAATGAAACGCTTTTCATTCAAGGTTTACTCAGGGCTGCACAGACTTTATTATATATTTTTATTTACTTAGTTCAAAAATTTATTCACATTTCTACATGGTGTACATAAAAACAATCCACAGAAAATGAAACAATACAAATTTATCATAAAAACGAACCCTGCCTTACAATGCCTGCTGGAACTTTAGGCTTATGGGGTCTGTTTTGCATTTTATGATTAATGCAATAGAACACTCAGCATCTATCTACAAATTAAAAAATAAATAAATTGAGCAAAACTCTCATAAAGTCATGTGCATTGGTGGAGAAGAGGGTGGTGAAATTTGCATGTTCATCCGTAGTGCTACTCCTAGTCAGCTGCTTCTGGAACATGCCCAAGGCGATGGAAGTGCTTAGGTGTGTTTGGGAGGGGGGGAGGGGGGAAATAGAAAATGCTATTTCCATTCAATAATCTGAGTGCTTTGAGAAGCATTGTGGTTCACTGTCAGCTTCCTTGAGGGGAGGACATTTTGTGCAACCAAGAAACCATTGCATTGCTAAAAACAAAAACTGATCACCCTTGCCTGTAGTACAGTAAGCCCTAAACAGGAGCAACTAAAATATACCACTCTGGGGGAGCCTTTAGGGAATGAGTAATTTTACTGATCACACCTGGAGATCTGCAGGAAGTCAGCTATGCCAATATCCACAATTGCTTACTTGTTTTCCATAAACAATAAAGAAAAGTGCTGATAGCATCTAACTGAGAAGACAAAATTGGAATGTGTTTAGGGGCAGCTACTAAATATATCCATAGCATTTATTTACTGAGGTGTGCTTAAAAGGTGCCTCTCCCTAGCTCAGGGCACATAAAAACCTTCAATATCAAGACACATTCAACAAGGATTGGACCAGTGCCAAAGTCCTTTCTCTGCACACCCAGACATGCATTTCCCCCACTCTCACATAGTCATCTCTCCACCAAAACCGCCAGGGGAAATAAACAGGCTTAGATAGGAAATGTACAGTCTGGCAGGCTGCAGAAGCTTCCATTATAGAAGTTACCAACCACCACCACAACAAAATATTGCTCCCAGACTTAAGTGCGTCTGCCAACAAGATCTTGGAGCTAATTTTTATGGTTTGGTTACATAAACCTCTAAAAAGGAAGGTTAATGATGGAAATACTGACACAATCCTAATGAGGGCAATGAGAACCATGCTGCCGTAACGTTGTGAGCTGGGCCTCTGAAATGTGTCCAAGTTACTGCAGAGAGAAGAAGCCCTTGCAGAAGTCCTCTTATACGGGGGACACTTGCTTCAGAATTATCTTCCCTGCAACGGGGTGAGCTCCCGTTGCTTGGTCCCTGCTCCTGCCAACCTAGCAGTTCGAAAGCACGTCAAAGTGCAAGTAGATAAATAGGTACAGCTCCTGTGGACGGCGTTTCCGTGTGCTGCTCTGGTTCGCCAGAAGTGGCTTAGTCATGCTGGCCACATGACCCGGAAGATGTACGCCGGCTCCCTTGGCCAATAAAGCGAGATGAGCGCTGCAACCCCAGAGTCGGCCACGACTGGACCTAATGGTCAGGCGTCCCTATACCTTTACCTATTGTTACTTCTGGAGCACTATGAGTAGCTAGGCACAGTGAATTTTTAAAAAGGAAATCAACAGAGGCTCTGCCCACAGAGTCTAACTCTGAAATGTAGAGATGATCACGCTAGCCTAGGCCAGCGGAGACCTAGGTTCAAATCCCCAGCCATTCAGTAACTCATTGGGTGACCTTGGGCCAGATGCTGTCTCTCAACTTGACTGTGTGATGATAAAAGGGCCGGGGTGTGGTGTGGATACCATCAAGAACACCACACTGAACTCCTTGGAGAAAATGCTAAACCAGGTATGATGGCCGATGTCTTGTGCTTCAACCCCTGGTCACTGGCTGCATAACCTTACAAATCTGGAAGTGAATGAAGTTTGATGAATCATTCTAGCAGTGGCCCATGTCACTTTTGCATGAGTTCACTTATAAGCCTTTCCTGATCTGTTTCTGCATTAATCTGTGAATTTTCTGTTATGGTACATAAAGAAAATCATATTTAAAGATATTTTCTCTTTCTCCCAATGTGCCTGTTTGTCAGGAAAATGTGGGTCCAATCAGCTTGTGTTAGAATTCACAAAGATTTTCAGAATCAACAAATCTCCCTTTTCCTCGCTAGTGGGGGAGGAGTTAAATTTCAGCCTGAGAAGAAGGTGTCCAGGTGAGGCGAAACCTTCCTTCACCCACATATTCACACCACAATGGCTTTTCCCCAGCTGTTTGTCTCCCAGTGAGACTTCTTAAACAGGAGTAAACTCCACGGAAGGAGAAATGGCTGGGAGAAATAGCTTTTGGGGAAGGGTTACGTTTCCCCTCCCCACTGCCTATGCTGCATGTTAAAGTCCCCCCCCCCCCTCACTTTAGAGGAATTGCGGAGGCCCCGGCTGAACTGTGCTGCCCTTGCTTGTCCTCGCAAGCTGTGAGTACTGTGCACACTGGGGAAGGTGAGGGGGGAGAACAGTCTGAAAATGCTGGCATGAAGATGCATATTTTTCACAGGCATCTACACACAGCGCAGAAGGAGGCGGGTGCCTGGCAGGAGGTAAATTTTACCAACTATCTGAAGGAGCAAAGGATAAAAGGTGTAAGGGAAAGAAAAAGAGGGGCCAGGATGATATTGCATCGATCTGAATTAGGCCTCGTTTTCTAAAGTTCATCTACAGAGGCCCATCCTTCCAGACCAAATATGAATACATGCTTTACAGCACATGTTTTCCTATGGGACCCTTCAAAGGCATAAAATGAGTCTGACTGTTCCAGAGTTAACAGCTCCACCCTCTCGTCTCCCTGTGAGAGCGCACAGGCTTGGTTTATAGGTCCATGGTCATCATTAGTCTGGTCCAGGACTACCAGAGAACCCATCCTCATTTTGGTCTTTTGCGGGTGTCAGAGCTGCCCAAGGTCCCAGCTCACAAAGGACCAACGCTGCTTTGTTGTTAAATACAAAAGTCTTTATTGAAGTTCAGTTTCATTTCCAGAGCCGCAGCGCGCAGCCCCACGTCTCAAGCTTTAGACCGCTGATGACCCTTCTGAATCTCCTCCCCCTTTACACCAATTTAAGACCCTTGCCTTGCTCCACCTTTTCCGCTGCTCCTTCCTCCTCTGGGTCCGCCTGCCCGCCGGGGTCTCGCCCTTCCTAGCCTCTCCTGACGCTGATTCCCCTGAGCCTTCTCCCTCCCTCCGGCGGGCTTTAGGAGCTGGTTCCCCATCCGGGTCTCCTGCTGTCCCGCGCGCCTGTACATTTGAACTTGGCGCGCGCGCCCAGCCAGCAGTTTTCCTCCTAACCGTTTCACTGCTGCTGTCACTGCTTCCCCCTTCGGGTGGGCTAGCTGCAACTGACCTCCCCTCCATTCCCCCACTCTCCGATGGGGGCGTGGTCAGCCCTGACTCACTCTCCCTCCCCTCCGGAGGAGACGCTGGCCCTGACACATGTGACTCTTCCCCCCCACTACGCTCTGGTGGGGAAACTGGTCCCGATCCCCCGCTGCTGCTTTGGGGTTCCCCGCTGGCTCCTTGTTTCTGGTGCGTCCCCCCTGGGACCCCCCTTGCCCTGACCATCGGAGCCCCCTTCTGGGAATCTTCTGATTCGCTGGAGAAGCTCATAGAATCTCTCGGGCCACTGTCATACTCCCCTACGCTGCCCTCGGATTCTTCCCCTTCGCTCTCCATTTCCTCTCTCCCCAGTGCTCCTGCTCCTGATTCCCTGACAGCGGGTTATTATCCACTATGTTCCTCTATAACCTCAGGGAAAATTCAGGGTGGCTTCATATGCCAAGGCAACACAGTCTCAAGGAAACGACGTATTTTGTGCTTGTTTGCTCTGAATATGTGTGTGTGTGTGTGTGTGTGTGTGTGTGTGTCACATTATTTCAACTTGTTCTTTTAGCATTTATGATCTGTACATTTTTGAAGTAATCTTCCACAGAGGTGGGCAGAGAACCATGTACACACAGTCAAAGAACCATGATTTATTTATTTGGACAATTTATATACTGCCTGTTTTTCAACAAAACTCAAAGTCGTTTACAACATACAGCCTAATAAATGGAAAGTTGATTTAACATCATTGATTCAACTGCTGCGGACTCCACAGCATCTTTATATGAAGGAATTAGCTTGTTTAGAAACTTGCTGGAAATTTAATGTTGATATTTAATGCCTTTGTGGCATTGTCCTGTGGTGTCTTCTTTTTGGTCAGAAATTGTTCATAGAATTGTAGTACAGTGGTACCTCAGGTTACAGATGCTTCAGGTTACATACGCTTCAGGTTACAGACTCCGCTAACCCAGAAATAGTACCTCGGGTTAAGAACTTTGCTTCAGGAAGAGAACAGAAATCGCACGGTAGCAGCGGGAGGCCCCATTAGCTAAAGTGATACCTCGGGTTAGAAACAGTTTCAGGTTAAGAACGGACCTCCAAAACGATTTAAGTTCTTAACGTGAGGTACCACTGTATTGGAGGAGCCACAAGGGTCATCTAGTCCAGCCCCCTGCAAAGCAGGAATGTCAACTGAAGCATCCGTTACAGACTGCCATCCAACCTCTGCTTAAAAACCTCCATGGAAGGAGAGTCCATACCCCCCCCAAGGGAGACCATTCCCTTGTCAAACAGCTCTTACTTTCAGAAAGGTCTTCCTGATGTTTAGTCAGAATCTCCTTTCTTGTAACCATGGGTTCGAGTCCTACCCACCAGAGCAGGAGAAAACAAACTTGCTCTATCCTCCATGTGGCAGCCCTTGAAATATTTGAAAGTGGTTATCTTATCTGTTCTCTGTCTTCTTCAGCCTAAACATATTATATTAACTCATATTCACTTCGTTGCTGGCATTGTTTTGGAAAAATCATTGATATTTACAGATGTCCCCACACTTTTAGATTACATTCTTGTGATGTGGACACAAACAGATGGATAAAGTGGATAATGTGAGGCATGATGGTTGTATAGAGACTGATATTAATGGTCTGAATAGCTTATCGCCCTTTCTGCGTTCGAACATATACCTAACAATCATCAATCTTGCTTGGCTATCTTTTTGGACATAAGGATTCTGTCTATTAATATAAATGTTTACATTTGGATTAATGGATTATTCTTATTTTTAATGTGAGCTGACATTTAATTCTTCCTGGAGCTGAATATTGGGAGATTCAGGAGAGACAAAAGGAAGTTCTTCTACACACAACACATAGTTAAACTTAGAAATTCACTCCCCAAGATGTATAGATGGCCGCCAAGTTGGATAGCTTTAAAAGACAATTAGAGATATTCATGGACAATAAGGCCACCAGTGGCCACTATCAACAACAGCTATGGTCTACTTCCATTGTCAGAGGAAATACGTGGCTTTTTCAGTCCTTTGCCTCCTGCTTCCTGTCTGTCCTCTTCCTCCAGACCCTCTTCCTTTCCTTCCCTCTCTCTCCTTCTGCTGAGCTCCCTCTTGCATTCACTTCCCTTCTCCACTTTCCAGACTCCCTTGTTCTGAGGGGAAGAGAGATCCAGGCAGGTCTCGCTTAGGAAAAGCAGTGCCAGGGCTGCCAAGAGCCCTTACGCCGTTTTCTCAAAAATCAGGCAGGTTTTGGGAAGGTGTCAGGGCCCACGCTCCAAAAAAACCCCTCAAAAACTCTGTCCAGATTTTGACTTTTGGAGATATGGCAACCCTAAGTAGGCCTCTGAATACCAACTGCTGGAAATTACAAGTAGGGAGAGCAATGTTGCCCTCAGGCTCTTCTTCTGGTCAGCCACTGTAAAAACCAAGTGCTGGACTAGATGAGCCGTTGACCTGATCCAAGAGGGATCTCTTGCAATGTCATTGATCTCCTTGGACGTACAAATAATAAATAAATTATTACTAGATATATGAATGGAACATAACAAAGAACTTTTACTGTAATGAGATGGGAAATTATTCAAGGAGATGAGTACAGAAGATTAATGAGTGCAGAAGATAAAAGGTGGAGCTTTTAGTTGTTATCTATTCTAAAGGTATTGCCTTGTTTCTAAATGGTCTGCATGGCTTTAAAAATGGCATTTCCTGGGTTGTTAGAATTGCCATGTTTAAGAAAGAAATTTCCAGGTTCTGATCTCATGGGCTTGCATGTTTCTATAGTAAACAGAAAATGGAAATGTCTTGCAATGCCTGTTTTTGCATGCTTTTGGTAGGACTTGAAATAGTGAGTTTCATATCTCATCCTCTTCACCTGCACTCTCCATGTGGGAAGAACAGAGCAGGGAAACCCCTGCTATGCTGTTACTCCAAAGCAAGACATTCCCCTCCTCCTCTTCAGCAGCAACAGCAGCAATAGGGAGCACTAAGTACCAACTTACTTCAGAAACAGCCTCTTCTGCAGACAGGGAATGTGCCTGATGTTTTTTTATGCAACCAGCTGCACTTGCTAAGTAGATCAAGGTTGGTGTGTGCAGAAGCTGTTCTCCTGGCTTTTTTTACCTTTTCAAAAGTGCAAGTTGAGGGAACCGTAAGCCAGCTTGTTTTAGAAACTGGTGGACAAGAGTCCCCCTCCCTCCCTCCCTCCCTCCCTCAGACTTTCAAACAGCTGGATACAGACTTCCTTTCAATGTGTGAACTGAGCCATAAGATGCCAAATGTAGTAAAAAACTCTTTTCCAAGAACAATCATGCAATTTTATACATGTCTTTTAATTCTTTGGAGATATTATGTGTGTTGTTTTGCTATAGTACTGAGAGTTTTCTATGGTTTCTCCTCATTTCTTCTTCTAATATTTTTCTGGACAGTGTCCAAAGGGCTTAGCTTTGTTGACATATATGCATAAGTTCTGTAAAGAGCTGGATTTTCCACCAAAAAACACTTTAATTGCTCTCTGGTGCTTCCTGGCATGTAAAAGGAGTCTTCCACCACATTGACCCACTTTGGCATAATTTCATGCTGAAAGAGGGCTAAGGATAATATTAAAAAACATTTTGTATGTCGACTAGTGGAAATCCCATATAATATTGCTGCCTATTCATTTCATGAGCCCTGTTCAATCTGTTACTATTACCTCAATAATAAAATATAATTAGTACAGCAAGAGTGATAAGAATGATCAAAATGTGCCTTAGGTCATAGCTACATGAGATGCTCCCTCTCCTTCAGGTAAGTGTGAAGAAACAGTGACACTCTATATCTATCATCTATCTATCTATCATCTATCATCTATCTATCTATCTATCATCTATCTATCTATCTATCTATCTATCTATCTATCTATCTATCTATATCTATCTATCTATGATACATTGCTACTTATCCAATGTGGATTGTGGTCAGTCCATGCGCAACCAATAATTCCTGGCACCTACCATGTAAATAAGCTGGCACTAAGCTGATGTGTTTGGTGTTCTGAGTGAGTGTGCCTGAAACCCCCAAAGAAAACATTCATAGGGCGGCGGCGGCAGGGGGGTGGACCTCTGATCCATGGGCCAAATAAGGCTGGTGCAGGTCCCTATTTGGCCTGTGAGGATATTTCCCCCCAAACCACTCTCACCTCCCCTGCACGTGATGTCCTCTGTTACATCGTGTGTGGAACAGGCAAGCGTGTGGCTCAAGAGGAATAATCACGAGCTTAAACCATAGCTGTCAACTTACAGATTTGAAAATAAGGGACCAGCAGCCTCAAAAATAAGGGAGCAGCAGCCAAAATAAGGGATTTTAGTCAATCAGCTGCTTTCCTTTCAGTCAATCGAAGGAGTGTCCAAAACAAATCCAAAAGCCCCCCCTTCCACGAGATCACTGTCCACCATTGTACTCAACCAGCTCCTTTCCTTTTCCCCCACCATGTGCCCCTGCTCCAGACAGACCTTTTCCCCAGCAAGGGTGAGTGGGCCGTCGATGACGTATTCATCCGATTCTGAGCACAGGTATGTTCAACTTCTGAGCCCCTCTGAGCCAAAGGCAGAAAGCTCAGCCAGCAGCCAAACGAAGCCTCAAGTGGTGGTTCCCACAGCGCAGCAACCCAGCAAAGGGGATGCAGCAAGGAAAACCACTGTCATCTCTCCGCTGGGAAGCGCTGAGCAAAGGCGAGTCCCCAGGCAATGTGGCTGATTTGATCGGCACAAGGTATGCAAGCTCCACCCCCCAGTCGTTCTTAGACTCCTTATTGGGTGAGCAACGCAGCCAAGCAACACAGTTGGAGCCTCCCTCCTCCCTGGCCGGCAGGGAGGGAGGGAGAGGAGCTGCTTCCTTTGAAACCCGGGAAATTTAAGGGACATCATCAATAAGGGACATCAGTGGGAAACGGCGCTGGGATAAGGGACTTTCCCACCAAATAAGGAACGGTTGACAGCTATGGCTTAAACTGAGCTGCAGAATGTTCCTTTGCAAGTGGGGCTCACTGACAACATGGATCAGTTGTTGAGCACTGGAAATTCGACTCCAGCAACATCTGGAGGGCACCATCCTGGCTATCCTAGTTTGCGCCCATTGCACATGTGATATGCATGAGGAACGGGGCAGACAGAGGGATCATGCATGCCCAACCTCATAATTAAGATCTGAAAATAGTCTCCACAAGTACAGTTTGCCACCTCTATGTGATGGTAATCTCTTCCTCATGTACAGCAAGCTTTGTGTGCAGTGCTATTTTCAGACCTTATTATGAACACCTGGAGGTCAATTGTACATGACCCTGCTCCTCCCTCCACATTTTACATGAAAGGGACCTCTCTCCCCCTTTCAGATCTGAACAGCACATCTGGGGCAATTGGAGGCCCTTCTGCCTGTCCCATCCCTCTGCGATAGTAAATGTGCCTCAGCTGATCACTACAAAATCTCTTTTTAGCATTACCAATTTAGGCTGTTTGAAGATGGTTAAAGGAATATGCTGCATGCATTCCCACAGACCAAGAATTTATTTAAATTTCTTGTCAAGTCTACCAAATATTTTAGTGATCTCAGGAGGAAACCTGGAATTTAGCTAGCATATACACAGCAGTGAATATACTAATGGCATGACATATTATATACTGCTTGCGTATATCTCTGCCTCCCCCCTCCCCCCCCCATCTACCTTAGCTTTTGAAATCCAACAAATCAAGTGATTTTGTATGTGCCTCCGTTGGCAGAGCATTTTGCTTTTATGTGCATTCTCCATATCATCAGAGTTCCTCCTCCCCCCTTTCTTGTGGAGCAAGGCAGTAGCAAGTTCAGTAGCCTCCCAGTCTCATTGTACTGGAACTTATTACTGCCCCCTTCCACTGTTACCTTCATTGAAGCCTGACACCAAGCACTGAAATAAACTGTTTTCTTAGGATTTCCTGCTGCACATATTTCCTGTGGTATCTTGTTTAAGCTCTTAGTTGGCTCTCCACCATGTTGTGATGTGCCTCTTTAATCCCCCTTTCCAATTCTTTTTATCTTTATGCACCACAGGGCTGTTCAGACAAGTTCCCTTTCTATCTCCTCTTCAAGCCACTGAATGAACAAATGCTTAGTTACATCCAACCAGGGAGAAATTAAGAGCGACAAAAAAAGCTCTTTTTTGTTTTGCTTTATGAATTATACTCACATTCTGAAATCTCCTGCCTAATCTCCAGTGTCCTTTTCAACCTAACTTTAGCACAACAGCATGTCAAGGAATGGGAGGCCCGTAGAATATTTGGAATTCATAAAATGCAGATAATCAGTTTCCTCAATAATGCCTGAAGCTACACAACCCCCACCATTTTAAGCAAAATAGAGTATCTGTGACCCAGCTGTAGTTTGCATAAATGTCTGGGTCCAGGGTGTGTTTTGCATTTCCAAGACAGCAGGCACCATCATTCACCACACCCTGGACCCACCCAGTCACAATCGCCCCCACCTCTCACCACACGCAAAGTAGCCAGGACATGTAGCTGGTTGTAGAGCTACAAAGACCTTGTAGAGCTCCTTAGGCCTAGAAAGCTGAAAGTCATCCCATAAAATCAGCCCACACTGCGATAATTTCTTTAACTAATTTATTTATTGGGGGGTGCAGTTACAACAAATTAAAAACACAATAATAAAGACAACCAAAATATATTGCAATTAGAATGGCGCTGTGGGTTGAACCACAGAGCCTAGGGCTTGCCGATCAGAAGGTCGGCGGTTCAAATCCCCGTGATGGGGTGAGCTCCCGTTGCTCGGTCCCTGCTCCTGTCAACCTAGCAGTTCGAAAGCACGTCAAAGTGCAAGTAGATAAATGTACTTTATCTGCTCTGGCGGGAAGGTAAACGGCGTTTCCGTGTGCTGCTCTGGTTTGCCAGAAGCGGCTTCGTCATGCTGGCCACATGACCTGGAAGCTGTCTGCGGACAAACACCGGCTCCCTTGGCCTAAAAGCGAGATGAGTGCCGCAACCCCAGAATCAGTCACGACTGGACCTAACAGTCAGGGGTCCCTTTACCTTTTAGTCAAGGCAAGAATTACATAATGAAGGCTTCAGATGCATAACAACAACAACAACAGCAGCAACAACAAATAAACATTTTTTTATTTATTTATACATACATACATACATATCCCATCCATCTGTATGGGCTGCCCTGGCCGCTCTGGGTTGCTTCCAACACATATAAAAATATAATGTCAAATGCAACAATTTGGTCCAATAAAAAAGTCACAATAACTTTAAAATAAATAACTTATAATCCATTAAAATCTAATAGTAAACAGTAAAATTAAATATCAGCAAATAATTAAACAGTTCACAGTAATCCATTACAATAAAGAATTACTAATCTATAATCAATAAAAATAACAGCAAATCGCAATGCATAAAATACCACAAAACATACAAAACCATGTAAAATGATCAAATTGAGAAACAACGACACACAACTTATAAAATTATTTTAACAAAATACCCCTGAACTTCTATCTTCCCAGCTGCTTCTGCTGCTCTCAAAGTCGTGGTCTGGGAAAGGCTCCCGGAGGGGGGGGGGCTGGGGGGGCAGGGCAGACTTTTGAGGGGTGGGCACAGAAGAAAGTGGAGAGTGCAAGGATATCAGGATAATTTTGTGGGAATACAATTACGCATTCTTAGGTGTGTATAGCTTTGCTTTGGCTTTTGGCCCTTAGACTTCATTTCAGTTGGGAATGAGAGCTGAGAGGTTAAGTCAAAGGCTTTGTGAAAGCAATGGGTTTCGAAGAGGGTTCTGAAGGAGGAATTATATTGATGCTTGTTTTCACTTATTTTTGTTTTTTCATTGTGGCATCGTTTCAGGTCTTTTGCAAATCACTTTGAGAACTCTGGGTCAAAAGTCAGATTACACATTTCTAGGCAAATAAAATAGACAAGAGACCAGAGAGATGCCCCAGGAATGAATTCAAGCAAGAGTCTTGTAGGTGGCTGAGGACAGGAGACTTTGCAGATCCATGGGAATGGATAGGGAGCCAATGGTGGGGTTTTAGGAGTGACATTATATGGCATGACTTTGGGCTGCAGTGGAAGTCCAGAGATGAGAAAGTTGCATAGGTCAAGCTGGAGATAACCAGAGCATGAAGCAGAGTTTTAGAGAAAGGAAAATAATAAGAGTTTTCACATTGTTGCACAGAGAAATATGTAACATTCAAAAGCAAGCCTGATACAAACTCTTTTTAAATTCTCGCCTTTCCAAGGGTTATCATCCATACAATGCAAGCAGAGATTTGCAGAAGAGGATCTGACACCTGCTGCTAGCAATCTGAGCTTTAACAGGCAAAAAAAAATATAGAGCACTATCCCTGTGAAATCTGAAAAGTCAGCAATATAGGAATAAGGTAAGAACACTAGCTTGACAACATATCCCGAGGCAGTGAATTTGAATCTGTTCCTTGATCTGAAAGGACAGAAGACTCTCAGCCCTTTTGATATGCTTGGGCTGAGGCAGCTTTTATTGAAGTTAGGAACAGAAGAACAGAAAGAAAAAGGTACAACATCCTAGGTAGCTGATTATGACTTTTGTTAAGAGATTTTGACGGAATGCACAATGGCAGGTAATGAAGCCGTGATCATAATCCTACATAGGAATTTTAATGCCTCGGGATCTCTTGGCCATCATTGCTAAATGTTGCTGCTTCTTTCTATTGTTTCTTAGATAATAAATTATATCAGAGGCTATGTCATAAGTGACAAATATTTCTTATGGAATGAGAAAACCCTACAGAACTTTGGAACTTCCCAAAAACGTAAGATTAAGCTGCAGCAGTAGCTACACCTGAGTAAACATGCATAACATCTTAGCACATACCATTTTGTTTTCTGCTACCCTGATTGGACATTTGAAATTGTCAACTTGTCTTTCAGATTAAATTCAATTTGCCACAAAAAGTATGACAAATGTAGCCCTGAAATCTGAAGAGAACTTTGTATTCACTTCTGATCTAACCTAATTACCGCAAGAGACAATTGCCTAGCTTTGGCTCATCACTTAGGAAAGCTTTGATGGCTGGGGCCTCTCCCCACCCCCTCCGAAGTCTTCATCAGCTTGTTTCCCTGGTAGCCCAAAGCGGCCACAGCCTATTCTAGTTCCCTGGCGTCCCCATGGTGCCACTTCAGGGACGCGGGGAGCTTTTTGGAGTCGCTTCCCATAGCTCTGGAATTGGACCCTGGGCAAGCCGCAGATTGCTGCATTGTTATTGTAATCTCACAGAGCACAATTTGCCTGGCTTCTTAGAAACCCTCAGACTTGCCTTCACAGGTGTCTCCTGTAACAACTTGGTTAAATGCAACAACTGTTAATGGCAAAGAAAATCCATTAGCTGTTAGGTGGGAAGGGAAGGGGAGGGGAGTCAACCTGATTTTTATTGCAAGCATTTTTATTGTAGAGCCTAAGAGGAAGCAAGTCTGAGCACAACCAAAATCCTTTTTTTTATTTATTCTTTGACATTCGGAAGGGGTGGGGTTTACAGCTAATTACAGTTTTCACCATAATGTATTTTTACACAAGATGCATCATTTTACAACACAGCACACAATTCAAAAGTTTGGAAAATGTTCAGTCCTAATGAGTCCATAACTCTCTGCTAATGTCCTAGGAAGTTCCGAGAGATGACAAAAATTGTGATGCTAAAACTGCATTCCTAATCCCACTTGCTTGGGAGTAAGCCCCATTGAATTCAATAGGACCTACTTTTGAGTAGACAGAATCCTAACCATATTGTATTACATAGAGACAATTCATTCTGATAAGTGATGGTGCTAATATTATGGGTCTCCAGTTCCATTGCATTATGGACTTCAGAACAGAGAGAATGTAAGGCACTCCTTTGTAGTAATTTACATTATAATCCTTTATATGAGTGTTCAGAAGTAAGACTTTTAGGTACGTGGGTGTAGGGTTGGAGCCTTGCCTTAATTTATTTAAAAACTGAGTTGCATACTAAAATCCCCCTACTTTGTATATGGCTGGTATAGTATGGCATTTTTGAAACCAATATTAAGATCAACTGCCATGTTTTTGAGGAATATTTTGCACCACACATAATTTTTAAAGATAGGTTAATTGTTTCCATAGTAGTTATATACACAGGAAAAAAATGTATAGTTCTTCAAAGAGTCTCATTTGGCACATGCTCTGCGATTGCCATCCAAATTTATAATAATGGACAAAAATGTTAAATTATTGTTACCATTTAAAGCAATGGGCCTTTACCCCAAAATAAATGCTTTCAGGAATTCGTTTTATTGCTGAAATGCATAACTTCCTTTCTCCCCTCCCCCATACACATACATCTTCTTCTCCTTTTCCACACTGAGGAAAGGTTCCCTTTGTAGCTGTGTAGCACGTAATGGATTTCATTGCTCCTGGGAACCAAGGAATTCGACCTTTAAACAACATATCACTAAGTAAAAAATATGTTCCGATCACTGTTAAGTTGAGCTAACAGTACAGGTGGCTAGGGACCACTTTGAACACTGTTCCTATGACCCTGCTGTAACATCACTATGATCAATGTTTTTCGTGAGGTTTGTGTGTGTTTTTACTAAAAAAAAAAAATAGTAGCAGTTGTGCTAAATGGCAAGCAAGCCCTTACTTTTTCAAACATTTTTTTTTTTAAATTAAAAACGGGGGTTATGAATAATACCTTTCTTTCAGTATTGTGAACATCCAAATGGTCAGTAAGACTGCAGGCCTTAATTGGTTTAATCAGAAGGTGCTTCAACTAAAGCCAGCGGTGGAATGAAATGCAACCATGGCAGGACCCCTCCGAGTCCCTTTGAGGGTGCCTTGTTGTCAATCATTACTATAACAGGAAATGAAAAGATTAGATTAAAAATGACCTCGACTTAAAATTTCTTTGCTGTCTTCAAAAAAGGCATATATATTGTGGTTTGGTAACATGCAATTTATTAAACAGCTTTTAGTTGCTTAATCATCTCCCTTTCAAATAATTATCTGATTAGCTGACACCCCAAATATTATTTATGCAAACATCTGTGAAATCAGACAATTTATTCAAACAAAAGTTCAATATGTATCATGCCATTTAAACGTTTGCAAGGTTTTTGTTTGTTTTCTTAAATTGGAGCACTCAGGTTGTTGTTTTTAAACCAGAGGAAACTGAGCGACCAGACAAACTGCTTGGAGGACATACATTTTCAACAGATAAAATAACTAATTCAATTACCTGTTCTGAAGAAATACATGTTGAACATTAAAAAGTTGTTCCATTCTTGTCTGTTATGGAAAAAAAACCCCTCCTCAAATCAGGATTTCTTTGAAAAAGCAGTTGTTACCTCCAAAAGAGGGGTTGTACACTGCGAATGAACATTAATAATAAATCAATAGTTAGAATACATACAATTTGCACTTTTTCAGGTAATAGAAAAACAGGAATTATTTTCTAACCATTCAGCTGGGCCTAGAAAATTAGCTGGCTTAAACATTTCCTGGTTCCCCATGTATATTGTAACCCAAGCTGCTAAGGGTTCAGCATTTTTCATGCATGCTGTCAGTCAATCCACAGGTTGGCAGCAGCTGAGGTAATTTGTAATAGCCTCAACAGGAGGGGCAACCCTCTGCACTCTGAAAAATAAACATCTGGGAGATGACAGCATTGATTGGTAAGAGTTTTGTTTTTATTGGCTTTCTGTGTCTAGGTTTTCGTTTCATTGGCTATAACTTAGTTTGACTGAGGTAATTTGATTGGTTAGTACAGGATAGGTGCTGCTGCAGCTGAGAATGTCTTCCTAGGGCCATAGATTAGGGGTGCCATCATCAGGGACCTGAGAAGATAACCATAGGTGTTTCTTTCCATTTATAAATACCTGAGCTTATTAGACCCAAACATGTATTTTATTTCTTTTCCTTTAAGTGTTTAATGCTGCATTCCTATGCACACTTTCCTGGGAATAAGTCCTACTGAACACCACAGGACTTCTTTCTAAGTGGTTGTCCTGCAAAGCATTTAATGTGGTTAAAATACGAGTTTTTGTGCCAAATGCATACAAGCTACCATGCAGCTTGTATGACTAATTCTGCCATTTTCATAGCCATGTTCCACAATTCCAGAAATGATGCACCACATGTGCAACGTTAATCTAAAGCTCTTTCCCCTTTTCTGAGTGATGGAATTTATCACGGTCTGCTGCCGCCACCACAGAATTGGGGTGAGAGATAGCATGTTGCAAAAACCTAGCACTGTGGTTTTCAAACTGGTAGTTAGCCATGGTCACAGGTGAAAACAACAGGACATTTGTGGTGGCTGCAGGTGGACTGACCACATGCATAGCGTTCTGAAAATGTATTTTTTGCTAATTCTGCAGTTAGGGCTAAGTTGTAGCCTCTCTTCTGTCACATACAAGCAAATTAAATTAAGCGAATATACTCCTTTGATTTGGATGGTAGAGGCAATGGCTTGACAGCAGCATCAGAGGCCCTAGTGAGGTCATTTGAGAAACCATGGCCTAATAAAAAAAAACCCTGATGTCATCCAGCTGTCATCTTCCCACCCCCTCCAGCCAATGGTGTGAGGCACTGAGGAGGAGATACGCAGCATGGTATCACAGTATGCATTGTGTGTTTGAGATATTACAAGGAACTGAACAAAAAGACAGCATATAACATCTGGATGGTCTATACTCTCCAAAGCAGAATTTATAAAGCTTGCAAAATGTGGGCTGGACAAGGCAGATTCATACCTGGTTGACTGACCAAACCCAAAGAGTGCTCATTAATGTTTCCTCATCATCCTGGAAAAGGTGACAAGTGCTCTGCTGCAGAGTTGTGTCCTGGGCCCGTTGTTGTTAAACATCTTTATAAATAACTTGGATGAGGGGTTGCTCATCAAATTTGCAGATGACACCAAACTGAGAGGGGTAGCTAATGCAACAGAAAACAGAATCAGAATTCATAGTGACCTTAACAAATTGGAGAACTGGGCCCAAACTAACACAATGAATATCAGTAGGGACATATATAAGGTTTTGCACTTAGGCAGGAAGAACCAGCTACACAAATATAAGATGGGAGACACCTGGTTTGCCAGTACTACACCTTGAGACAGATGAATGCCAATAAACATACACACACACACGCATATGCATATACTGTATATTGATGATTCTGTGATTCTGTGTGGAAAAGACCTCAGGGTTTTGGTGGACCACAAGCTTAACATGAGTCAACAGTGTGTTGCAGCAGCAAAAAAAGCTAATGCTATTCTGGCTGCATCAACAGAAGTTTAGCGTCCAGATCAAGGGAAGTAATGGTCCTGCTCTATTGTGCCTTAGTCAGACCCCACCTGGAATACTGTGTCCAGTTCTGGGTGCCTCAATTTAGGAAGGATACTGACGAGCTGGAATGCAGAGGAGGGCAACTAAGATGGTCAAAGGTCTGAAAACCAAGCCTTATGAGGAACGGTTGAAGGAGCTGGATATGTTTAGCCTGGAAAAGAGGAGACTAAGAGGAGATACAGTGGTACCTCGGGTTACATATGCTTCAGGTCACAGACACGCCAGGTTACAGACTCTGCTAACCCAGAAATATTACCTCGGGTTAAGAACTTTGCTTCAGCATGAGAACAGAAATCGTGCAGCAGCGATGCAGTGGCAGCAGGAGGCCCCATTAGCTAAAGTGGTGCTTCAGGTTAAGAACAGTTTCAGGTTAAGAACGGACCTCCGGAACGAATTAAGTTCGTAACCAGAGGTAACACTGTACCTCTAGTTGTGTTCCGCTCTAGTTACGGACTTTCAGCTTACAAACCCAGCAAACCCAGAAGTGTTTACTTCCGGGTTTGCCACGTGTGCATGCGCAGAAGTGATCGGCTAGGTTCATGCATGTGCAGAAGCGCTTGACTGCACTGCGCACATGTGTGGAAGAGGCACTTTAGTTACGGACATTTCGTATTAAGTCCGCAACTAGAGTTGTAGTATGTATTAGCAAGGTGGCTCTCCTCTACATGGTCCTCCTAGCTGATGCCTTGCTCGCCTGTTCCTCCTTCTTCAGGGATAAGGCATAGTGCCCCCCCCCCCAAAAAAAAACTCAGGAAGGAATTCTGGTTAGCTGGAGAGCATATAGCCCCAATAGCAGGTTAAGCCTTAAATGTTATCGTCAGATCAAGAGGATGCTTGGTATCATGTTCATACCAGCTCTACTAATCGGAATATGAAAACTTAATTCTTAGCTGGCTTGTTCCACTTTGGTTGTACAAACATCCCAAAGAAGCCAATGCAAGGGAGTTTGCATAAATCTGACCAGCACAGAATGCCACATGATTTATATACTGGGTAGTGGTCAGCCAGAGCCTGTAATTTTCATTGGTGTGCCTTTTACTTAGATGTTTGCAGGCCCCTTCTTATTGAGATGGACTCTACTCTCTCTCTCTCTCTCTCTCTCTCTCTCTCTCTCTCTCTCACACACACACACACACACAGAGAGAGAGAGAGAGAGAGAGAGAGAGAGAGAGAGAGAGAGACCACTTTGTGGTAACTCTGTTGTCTTCCAGGTGTGAAAGCCAGATGCCTTTCTCTCCACCCCCAACCCCAGCAAATTTCAATTTCTCAAGGTTAAATCAAACAGAGAACTGTCAATTTTTCCAACTCCCTTACTCCAACAGAATAATTCATCTGCCAAGGTGACTTCTGCAGGCCAACATAAATATGTCCTGTGGGGATCTTTTAATATAAAAAAGCATGTGTATAATTGTTTATGATTGGTATCTGCTTTTATTTAGCATATGGTTGCTACCACTGTCTTCTGGCCAGGACAGCCTTGCTGCAGCAGGAGATCGGCTCTTCTGGGATCTGTATACTTTATGTACCTACTCTCTTTGCCAGCCAAGCCGTAATAGAATCAATGTATCAAAGCAGTCCATTTGAGGAAGCCAAGGCAGCCTATCAGTAACAGAAAGGTTTTGTAGCACACACCGTGGGCTGTCAGGAAGGGATTAATGCGCATTTGCTCTTTTTCTTTGCTCTTCTCCCCTCCTGCCATCTTCACCCCCATAAACCATAACGGAGATGGGGGTGGAGGATGACGAGTCCCCCCTATATTGCTTTTGTTCTTGCTTAACATTTCCAAAGCACTGAAATTCAAGAAGTTCTGAAGTAAGAATGAAGATTAACAAATAAACTGTTTAGAACTTCAACGGTCTGTCTCTTCTTCAGGACAAAGGGAGACAGGATGCTGTGTTATACACAGAGAGATCGTCCACAAGCAACACACAACAACCGCTCCTACTTTATTTTCCCCTCGCAGAACCCAAGAAGGCCAGAGTTGTAAACGATCTGCTCCTAGAATCCATGTCCTCCCATTTTGAGAGGGAGTGGAGCTATTGGCCAATGCTTAACAGCAATAGTGCAAAGCAAAATAATAAACAAGCAAAAAAGTGGATGCCATAGCAAGCGGTTAGCTTATCACGGTAGGAGCATAGTCAATCAATCAATCAATCTTTATTGTGGTCAAGGACCAGGCAGCAAAGTTAACAACAACAACATATGCCACAACTGCAAAAAGAAGCAAATGTAATTAAAAATTCCCTATGGCAGGAGCTTAGTTTCCTCAGCCCTCGTGTCACTAGATGAGGTGATTAAGGAGAAGGGGACTTGTCTGAGACACAACTTGGTCATAGGTAATGTAATTTCCCTTTACTTACCTGTTATTACCTGTTTCGGATAAATTTACAGGGAAAAGTAATCAAGGCTGGTGTTGTTGAAGCATAATGTCATGTGGACTATACAAATTAAATGGGAATGCAAACACACAGCAAATTCCGGTGTGGACAAGCCCAGCGTGTGGTGCTAGCGTGGGGCAGTGGCCAGATTACTGGACTGGGTGTAGGAGTAGAGGCCCTAAAACGGTTGCATGCCTCTTTGCAGCAGCTCCTGCAGCCAAGCTGGTGCCAAACGTATCGACCTGCTTTCCTTTGGAGGACATCAGTGAGGCCAAGAGAGGGTCTTGTCATTTGGGCAGCCCAGGACCTGCATACACAGTGCCCAGGCATGCGCCCCGGAGAGGTCACTTTGGTGCTGGTAACAGCAATTTGGCTTCATCCCTGGAAGAGCAGACAGAAGCCAACAACTAGTGAAGCCAGAGTTCAAATCCATCTGCAGCCATGAAGCTCACAGGGGGACCTTGGGCAAGTCCTTCTCTTTCAGACTAACCTACCTCATAGGTTGTTGTAAAGACAAAATGAGGAGAAAGGAAATCCTGTCTGTCACCCTGAGTTTCTTGGAAATAATATTAATAAATACTCCAAGGTTTGGTTTACCCTATTTTATATTTATACACATGTGAGGTAGGGTAAGCTGAGAGATAATGACTTGTACTTGGCAGGTACTTTCTTAGTTTTGTCTAGCGCTAACCACTAAGCCCTACCACCCTAACAATAATCTAGGCCCAGGAAATTTCCTACATACACACCCATTTGAGAATGATTTGTCAGATTCAGGAGCAGCAAGAAATGTGCTGTTTTTTAAATTTTTGTACAGCATCTAGAAAACTTTAGGAATAATAATAGTGAATAATATTTAATAAAATAGATTCGAACCTTTACCATGTCTCTTAAACCAACAATGACTATTTGGAAAAATATTTCACAGCTCTTAACACACACACACTCTCTCTTTTAAATCTGACTGTACATGAGTCAATCTGTCTTTACAGACAGACACCTCATTTCAATTCTCTGCTGCTGCTTTTCCTGCGCAGCCTCACCTTGTTCACGGTTTCAGAAAGTGCCAAGCTTAACGGTGCCCATGAAAAACACACAGTGCTTGTCTGTGCACAATTTGGGTTTGTTAAAAAGTGGCTAATAAGGCTGTGTACACATTACTGACTTAAAATGCAGCTGGGTCATTCTTAGTCCCTGTTTGGGTGGAATCTGGTTTGCTGGGAGCAGGGGAAATCACATCACAACTCAGTGTTTCATAAGAAACAATAGATACAGATTGTGCCTAATGTCGTGTGATGCAGCTTCACAAACCAGCCGGAGAAGCGCACTAGATGCAAAGTAAGTGTGTGTGTGTGTGTGTGTGTGTGTGTGTGCGCGCACACACACACACAACCTAAGACTTTAGTGTTTAAAGAAATTAAAGTGCAGTGCTTAGAATCTTTGCTGAACATTATCCCAGTGTAATCTGTATTTCTGTATTGGAACTATTTTAAACTGTTTTTATATATGGAATTGTTTTTAAATGTTTGTTTTTGTTTTTTACACTGTTGCAGAAATCTAGTAAGGAAATAAGGAAATGGAGAAATGTGCTGCTCAGGAGATGGTAAAGTAAGAACAAAATAGCTTGCAACGGAGTGGGAACTCGTGCCGGCCCAGTGCAGGACACGGCGTGTTTAATAGAGATCTGAGGAAAGCCAGGGAAAGATTCAACAAGGCACTGAGTCCACTCATTCACACATTCAAAACTGAGGTACAAAACAAGCCAATGCCACAGTTCATGTGAAGACCTTTTGCAGTGGTTTCTTTAAAAATAACTCATTGCGAGAGAAAGGTGTGCACCTGAGGAACACATGTATTCCGAAAACATAGCCAAGAAAGGGGTGGGGAAAAGACTGCCGCCTCTTAGCCCCCCCTAATTAGCTTCCTGGAGTCCAGTTTAACTTTGTCCTGAAATTTATCTCCCTTGGAAAGCTTTCATCCACACTTTCGTAAGATTCTAGCTCATGGCCTTGTTCTCCACTCTCATTCAATGTCCCTAATCCTGGGACTTCTTCAGACAGCATCCCGTCTGAAAGGGCTTTTGGTCCCTCTGGTGGGTAACAGCAAAAGAGGTCTAGGTTCCCTCCGTGTGAAAAGTTAAGGCAGGAAACTTAGGATGGAACTAGTTTGCCAGCTGGGCAAATATTTCTTTATGTTGTGGTGTTGGCACCCTCTGGGGGACAAAACACATCATAGCACGCAATGCTAGCACAGGATGTTCTCTTTAGTAGATAAATTTCAACCACAAGTATTCAAAACTTAAACGTTTAAAGAGCTTCTGAACCGGAGCAGACATATGGCAAATATATCATCCTTTGCCATGTGCTCTAATGCAACTGTAGCTTACATTACAGCAACCATATGTTGCTACTTCTTGGTGAGTGGATCAGCAAACCACTCTGATAGGCAAGTTTGTAGATGCACGTAAATATATATGTCAGGGAACTGCCATCGGAGCTAGAGGCGGAGGGAAGGCTCCAGAGGGATGCCGGAGAGGGTCCCAGTAGGGAGAGAGGCAGCTCATCTGCTGGGGAAGGAAATCAGCGTAACACCAGTGGTGAAGGGGGGCAGATGGGGGAATCGGCGAGGGGGCTCCAGGACTCCTTGCCGGAGACCAGCGGGGAGAGTACGGGTCCTCCGTTGCCCACACCCTCCCTGCGCAGAAGACTTCCGCGCAGGGAGAGTAGGAGGAGACTAGGCTTCAAAGAACTTCTTTGCTGGAAGAAGTTCAAGAAACGCCCACTGACGGATTCTGCCAGCGACTGAGACAGCCACGAAGTGAAGGGCTGTCCAGACAGAAAGGGTTCAACCAGGTAACCTAGCCAGGAGTGGCGGCAACTTACGCACGAGCAACCCCTAGAACCACTACAATATGTTTACAATTATCACAGAAATGCCAATAAACAAAGAAAACTCCAGGCCAGAGAAAGAGCCCAACAACGGCAGTGGCATGTTAGATGAACTAAGGTTGCATTTGCACAGCAGTTTATTCCATGCCCCTGACATTTCCCTAGCTGTTAATTCTGGCATTATATTTTAGTTTATCACATGACATAAAATGCACTTCCAGAAAACTAATGGAATATAGTGCATGTTTAGTTCTCATTTCCATGTTAGTTGATTCCAGAAATTGTGGGAGCAAAGTGATGAAATTGGAGGCAGTGTATCTTTCCTGCTGCTTTCACAGGGGAATCATGGGGGAACAGAAGCATGAATGTGCGGAAAGGGTGGGGTGGGGAATAATGACATTGTCCAATGGTGTTTATCCTTGTGTCACACCACAGCCACTAGCATGAATGAAACTTAGCACTTCAGGGCTGGGTGATGTCAGGCTTCTCAACATCGTGATATATCACCAGCCAAACATTGTGATCTGGTGATGCACCATGATGTTGAAACAACAAGCTACATTGGCCCCAGCCCATGAGGCACGGGGGGGAACTGCCACAGCTTTCACCCCAGCACATCGCAGGCCAGGACAATGCAGCGAGCCCCAATGTCCCTGCCACTCTTCCCCAAGTGATCTAGGGGCTTCTTTGCATGGCTCAACTGGGGGGCGGGGGGGGGACTCCTGCAGGAGGTTGGACTAGATGACCCATGTGGTCCCTTTCAACTCTACAATTTGATGATTCAATGATTCTATCATAAGGCAACATTAACTCATGATAATTCCCCAGCCATTTGAACCATCAAGTATTTCCTTGAATGGCTGCATATTGGGCTGGAAATACCTGTTCCCAAGATGTATGAGACATTTCACACCAGTACCAACATGGTGAATTTAGCCTGGTGTCTAACTGGAAACCAGTGCACATACTACTGCTTTCTGCAAAGCAGGCATCCTATATGACTTGCCCCTTGGTGGCAAAGATTTGATGCATAAGCAGTGGCAATTTCCCAGAGTTTGATGTACTAGAAATCTATGGAAAGAGTTCAGTTGTTCTTGCACAGCTGTATTATCACAAGTCTGGGTGCAACTAAAAAAATTGAATCAGGTTCTTAAGTACTATGTTGTGTGTAAAAGTGAAAGTAGCATTAATTTCAGCAGGTGGAAGTCAGTGCCGCAACCTTCTGATCATTCTGTCTGCACAAGGATTTCTGCTTTCCAGACAGAACAGTCTTCCCTCTCCTCCTCCTCCTCCTCCTGTGCGCCACTCTAGGGGTTGTCCTGACCCCCAAAAAAACTTAGAGGAGGTGCTGTGGGGGGAAGGTCCTGCTGTGCGCTAGCAGGAGCCAGGAGGTGGACCTCAAATTCAGCCGACTAACTGTGAGGTTTTGCTAGCACTATCACGGAACATGTGATGGAAATGCTTGTGGCCAGGATTTCTTCATCCCATCAGCTGGCTCTAGGAAGTTGCTTCTGAATCCTCTTCCCCTCGGTTCCAATACTTATGTACAATTAATAAACTATGATGTGGCTCAGAACCACACACGTTACAGAATTATGATCCCTCAGTCACCTTTTTTGCAATGTTGGGAAATAACAGTCAGCCCTTCACTAGCTGATCCAATCTAACCTTAAATAAAAAATGTGTTCTGTAGAGTGTTTAGAAAGAGTCAGGAGTTCTTCCATCCCCTGATGCTGATACATTTCCCCACAGAAGGGTGTGCTGCATTTTTTGAGAATGATTGATCTAATATTCTGCCCTTTCACAAAGTTCTTGAGATCCAGCGCCTCAAACAAAATACCTAAACTCTGGTTAATACTTAGGGATTGATTCACGTGGAAGGGGCATGTCATAAAGTAGGGAATTGCATGTATTTTTATTAAAGATTTTCTTGATTTACAAAGGTATCTCTCTCTTGTATTTTTTTCCCATGTAGCACTTTTTTTTCTTTCCTTTTTTTACAAATCGGTTTCATTTGTTGAGACATTAAGGAGAATAGGGGGAAAGAGGTGGAGGGGGAGGGAAGATGAGTGGGGGTGGGGTCAGGTGGTGATGTTTCTACTTTACTTAATATATGTGGGGTTTTGTGTCAGCGAGGGAATGGCATGTATGAATGAGCCATAATACAGATCAAACACCTTAAATAAAACTTGATGATCTAGCATCAGCAGATACAACGCTTTTTAATGGCCAGATCTCACTCATTCAGCTGCCTATTTTCAAATGTTCAGTTATAAAGTTACACGTATGTGTTAATTATAGTGTACAGTGGTACCTTGGTTTACGAACTTAATCCGTTCCGGATGTCCGTTCTTAAACTGAAACCGTTCTTAAACTGGGGCGCTTTCCCTAATGAGGGCTCCTGCCGCTGGTGCCCTTCCACCGTTCGGCTTCCGTTCTTAGACCGAGGTAAAGTTCGCAAACCAGGACACTACTTCCGGTTTTGCAAAGTTTGTAAACCGAATCGTTCTTAAACAGGGCTGTTCTTAAACCGAGGTACCACTGTACCAGAAACAGAGCACTGAGCCATTTGTATCATCTCCTTACACTACATTATTAATATTTTTTAAATGTCGTTTTGTACAATTGAGAGCCTTCTGCTAATTTTGTATTTCTAAATTTGATTTATTTCTGAATGAACTCCATCCTCAAAAACCTTTGATTCACAAGCAGCTTCCCTCTTCTCCTCCCTGCCCCTGTGCCTCCCAGGCCTTTATAGTCAGGCACCACGAATGAATGCAGCCATTGATGAAAAAAATCAGCTGAAGAATGGCTTACAAACTGGAATGCTGGGCTGGTGCCAAGACTTGAATCACACTGGCTCTTCAGTCTGGGGCTGCTGAACATCAAGTGCCAGGAAAGCAATCTGAACGCAATAAGTAAAAATAATAACATTAAAGGAGCAAATCTGCCCTGCATACTTTAATCTTTTGAGATGCAGGGGCTAGTTCCAGAGAAACCACACACCTAATCTCTTGCTGGAAATATTATTTCAGGTAAACCTGCAGATTATGAAAAACAGCTGTTTTTATATGAATAATTGCTTTTAAAATGATAAATTTTGACAAGAGTGAGATCTTAATTTTGGATCAATTATGGTTTAAAACAGCCTTACAAGTAAGTCCACAAAAGTTATTAGACCTTTTTAGTTAATTAGCTGGTTGTTATTGACCTGTCTAGCTACACATGTCATTTTTGCTCTTTATTCTTACCCTGAAAGGGGGGGCAGGAGAAATAATTAATTTAATTTACAAAAATATTCGCTTCCTGGTCTTACATGGCTTGCCACGAAAGCATGAATAGCTGCTTACAAGCCTGTTGTAGAATGCTGGCATAAGCAGTCACCACAGAATGAGAATGTGGCCTGAGGAGTCAAATGCCTGCCTTAGGCCTCCGCCCTCCAATCAGACTGTGTATACAGGAACTGGCCAACTTCCGTAAATGTCTTCTCTAAAGGTTACGGAGACATATTTCAGACCTGCACAACTTGTGCTCCATGAAGCTAAATGCTGCTGGGCAGGGGAAGGAATTCTGCCAAGGCTAAAGCAATGGTTTGTTTGGGGCCATCTTCCTCTTCCTCCTTTGGACTAGTGGGGAAAAGCCTAGGACCCCCGTACCTACAGGACCACCTCTCCTGGTATGCCCCGAGGAGGACCTTAAGGTCCATAAATAACAACACTTTGGAGGTCGCGAGCCTCAAGGAGGTTAGATTGGTCTCAACTAGGGCCAGGGCCTTTTCAGCACTGGCCCCGACTTGGTGGAACGCTCTGTCACCAGAGACCAATGGCTGCGGGATTTGACATCTTTCCACAGGGCCTGCAAGAGGGAGCTGTTCCACCTGGCTTTCGGCGTAGACTCACTCTGAACCCTTATATGGGATTTGGTATATAAATTTTCCCTTGGCATTTTTGCTGGCCCATGTAGGACCTGCATGGATAGCTGGCTCGGGTGAATATCTGATGTTTCCTCCCTTTATGGTCTTGATTTATGGGCTACTACTAAAATGAGGCTGCCTTTTAAGCTGTATTTTAAGCCTTATTTTAATTAACTGTTTCTTTTCTTCTTTTCTTCTTTTCTTCTTTTCTTCTTTTCTTCTTTTTTTCTTTTTTTTCTTTTTTCTATTACATTTTATTGTAATTTATATTCTGTGTTAGGCGCCCTGAGCCTGGCCCTGGCCAGGGAGGGCGGGGTATAAATAAGTATTATTATCATTATTATTATTATTATGTGTCCCCCAATATTTAACTGAATCATGCCGGTGCTCCAGTAGACATACCGATGCTGTTGGAAACAGGTGCAGTAGTTATGGTAGAAGGAAGGAAGGAAGGAAGGAAGGAAGGAAGGAAGGAAGGAAGGAAGGAATTGTGTCACTTTCCTGCTGCATACTTCTACGGCTATCTAGGCACATCCTCTTTGTGAATCACTGCCCAGAACTATTGCAAGTTTAGGGGATACAAGGTATGGATCATGTCAGGAGTTGCATAAACTGATGTTTCTATAGCATCAGTTATTGCCGCACAGTTTCACAGATGACAAAGTTTACACTAAAATGCAGCTGTGCTAAAGGTTTGCTGGCGATGGGGAAAGCTACAGCTACATAGACAACTCAAAGAAGGTTTGGCAGAGGAGCTACAGGGAAGAGGAATTTCTAAAGCTTACTTTTACAGACTTAGTTTGAAAAGAAGTTGAAAGTCATTTTGAATAGTGGAAATCGAGACTTCTGAAATGCTGAGGGCAGCCGGGTCTCTCCCCCTGGTTCATTGGCTTAGAAACCTTATTGGTCTGCTATAATCAAACTCTTCAGATTTAAAGGAAAGAAGGTAATTCTGTGTGAAAAAAGCAATACAATACTTGGCAGAAAGGAAGGCAAGAATATGAAAAGGTGAGAAAGTTCGTGTTTTCTTCAGTGCTGCTAAAAAGAACTAAGAGAAGAAAGGAACTCCTGAATTTGAGTTTTTAACGGCTCTTAAAACGCGGGATTTTGCAACCTACCACCCCTTAATAAAAAGCAGGTAGTAGTGACAGCTATGTCAAGATGGTGGAGCTTTTGTTGCCAATTTGATTAAGAGTCCTGCGTGTCCTTTAGCATACAGAGGAGATTTCGTCTATTATGAATAAAAGCAGATGAAAGCAGATAAAAAGTAATGGCTTAAGGGTCACTTTCATGAAGGACACATGAATCACACATGCAGTGGTCAATATGTGCTAGAAAATCCAGTTATGGGGCACTGCTGAGTGTAAATGCAGCGAAACAGACACATTATTAACATGCAAGGTTCAAAGAATCATAGAATTGTAGAGTCGGAAGGGACCCCGAGGGTCATCTAGACCAACCCCTGCAATGCAGGAATCTTAGCTAAAGCATCCATGGCAGATGGCATCCACCCAATTTTCTACATGGAAGCGATTTCCCTGTAACAAAACATGTCTTCTTGTACAGTTGGTGTATATTGGATAAATTCATTAAATCCACATTTTTGGTTGAAACTTTCTGAATACCCCTGAATGGTTTGAATTATTTTGGCATTTTGTCAAGGTGGCAAAATAGGCAGAAGATATGCAAATTACAGATAGAAGGAAATGGAATGAAACATTTGAGAAATCGTGGACTCCATTAAAATCATATATGAGCGATCTTTTAAACATGAGTATTAATACATACAGGGATGTGGGTGGCGCTGTGGGTTAAACCACAGAGCCTAGGGCTTGCCGATCAGAAGGTCAGCGGTTCAAATCCCTGTGACGGAGTGAGCTCCCGTTGCTCGGTCCCTGCTCCTGCCAACCTGGCAGTTCGAAAGCACATCAAAGTGCAAGTAGATAAATAGGTACCGCTCCAGCAGGAAGGTAAACGGCGTTTCTGTGCGCTGCTCTGGTTCGCCAGAAGCGGCTTAGTCATGCTGGCCACATGACCCGGAAGCTTCCTCAGCCAATAAAGCGAGATGAGTGCCACAGCCCCAGAGTTGTCCGCGACTGGACCTAATGGTCAGGGGTCCCTTTACCTATTAATACATACAAAGCCTCATTTTCCTGCCAGAAATAGCAGAAATGATAAGGTGAATTGTATGTAATTATAATGTATTTATGAGAATTTGTTTTGAGACGTACATATAGTTTGGATGTTGTGAAAGTACAGTATAGGTAAATATTTGTGATAGGATATGCAACTTATTGGTATTTTGTGTATCTGTGTTTTCTACGGGTTTTCTGTGTTCATAATTTAAAGATCCGTTTTCTTCTTATTTGATGTTACTATAAATCACAATCCAGCGTCCCCCTGCATCCTTAACTTCGGGGGGGGGCACACAGAATTGAGAATTATATCATCTCCTGCACTACTCTATAAAGCTAGAGACACTGAGATTCTCGCCCCCCCCCTCCAGCCATGGTCAGATGGAGATGCCAAGATGGGTCACTGGAGGAGTTACAAAATACTACAGACGTCACACGGAAGATGACTGATCCCACTACCCTCCTGCTCTGCAACCACAAAGAAAATGAAATAGGACACACACTCTCTCTGCTGTGGTGCCACCCCCAGTTTGCAGGCTGAGTGGAGGGCTGGCAATCCCAACAGATTTCAAACTCTCATGTGAGGACTTACGGACAAACAGAAGGAGAAAGTTAGTTCACCACTGTTGCTTGTAATTGCTGGTCCCAGTCCAAAACAAGCTAGAAGAATCTCAGCCATCTCTAGTTATTGATGCACATGAGGTTCTACATTTGCATTACAAACCCTGTTGAGTTACTTTGAGCCTCATGTATGTAAACATGCAAAGGTTTAGTGAACCTCTTGCAGGACCCTGGAGCTCTTGGCCCTCATAATCGCTATCAGGCTCACAATGTGTGAGCCAACCCTCTAACTGATCTAAGACCCTTTCTCCCTTTCACTCTAGGTCACAGATGGTTGTCCTCCCTTCTTGCTGCAATTTTGGGGCTTGCTTTTTTTTAAAAAAGAGTAAGACTTAACTGAAGTTGGAAATTTCCATCTGTTACGCCTGGTGCCACAGGCAATCCTTTGCTACGTGGGAAAGTGCCTCCGGGCAATTTAGAAGCTGTGGGCTTCTAAGCTTTATATGAATTCTCTAGATTCTTCCTTTTACATCTTTAACAGCTGCTTACAGGAGTTGCAATGTGTCCATGCCTCCATGGAGTAATCAGGTCCCTCATTAAACATCTATTCTGGCTCTGTACTCTTGAAAAAATATGCACATGTCAATTATTTCTTGATAGACACAATGGAACTATAAAATGACCTGGAATGTCATCTTCCATAATGACACTGTAGTCTTAACTACATATGGTGTTAAATGTACCACTGCCAGTTGCATCAGGATTTTTAAATTAAAAATTAAAAAATAAACGTTAATATTTCCCCTGCCCATTTTTATTGGGACCACAGTTGCATTGGGGGGGGGGGGAGTTTTAACCTTCCTCAGCTACAATCTCTGTCACCTCCCCTTGCCCTCCGCCAGCACTGCAATTCATAATAGGGAAAATAACCTCATCTGCAGGGACAGTTTTCACGGAGATCATGGCTGGCCAAACCCCCACCCCCACCCCATGCCCTGTGGTTCGCATAACAACCAGTGGAGGCACATCTACTATTAAATAAACTGAAGAAACCTGATGTGACTGGAACAAAGGCAGATGACCACCTCCCTGTCAGTGGTCTAGTTAACTCAAAACAGGTGTTGCGGCAGCATCACACTCTTAACTTTCCCCTCCAATACAAGCAGCAGCCAATGAAGTAGAGTCTGGACTTGGAAGTTCACAGTGCAATAGTGCTGCATGCACCATATGTTCTGTATTAGTAAATGCTTCCATGGAAAGGAAACCATGAGACATGAGGCTGCCATTTTTGGCAGCAGTCATGCATCTGCAGTAACATACAGTTCTGGCTCTGCTTTGTCTTTAAACTCCTGGCATGATTTGCAATCCATCTAAAACCAGGGCCCACAAAGAGCATAAGTATGATGAATCCCAAACTCCATACACTTAGAACCAATTGAATACATGAAAAGCACATATCTGCTTTCTGGTTTAAAGATTTTTGCCCTGCGCACTGGCTCATATGTTTGCATGCCTACGCAGCATTTTCTAGCACCACAGAGCATGAAACACATAGGAGGGACTACATGGGGTAAAGCATCTTTTAAACCTGAAGGCAGCCCTGCGGAATTTCTCCACAGGTCAGAAGTCTCTCATGCATAGCTTTTAGACCAGAGACACACTGTTTGCTGAGCAAGTTCATGCAGAGAATTGTACTCCCTGCATCAAAATAATGAATGACAGACTCGTCACACCACTTTCTACTCCCCCCATGCAAAGTGGGAGCACGTGGCCTCGGGGGTGGCTGGGGGACCCTGCGGGTATGCTCTCACTTTATCTTGCTTGACAAAGCCTGGGTCACCGCAACCTATTATAGTGCCCCCTTCTTGAGCAACCAAAGCTCCTTTATATGTTGCCTCATCAAATATTTTCAGCAATTCCATTCTCCAGTTATCTGGTTGATTGGCTCTCCATCACCGTTCATTCCCATAAATGCTTCGTCTTTGACAGAGGCCAGAGTGGTGACAAAGCAGTGGTGTTTGTAAAGTAGCAGGCAGAGCTTTTCCAAGTGGAGAGTTTAGCCAAATGCAGTGAATGACTGAATACTGTAAATCGATAGAAAAGTTCCTTATTAAAAGTGTTAATTGAAATGCATATCCCCAAAGTGGGGAGAAAACATCAGGCAAATTTACAGCTGGCCCAACATTTTATTTTAGGTGATACCACTAAAAAGGGTAGCAGCCTCTCAAATATCTAGTATTACATTATTATTTTTCATGGGCTCCACCATTTGCATTTTCTGCATCAGGCATCAAAATGTTTTGGGCTTTCTCTAGATTAGATAGATGCTCCTTGCAGTGAATTATTAGGAGTATCCACATTATCTTGATGTAATCCTAAAAGTGGATTGCAGTGAAGAAATGTAAAGCAGAAAATAATCAACCATTTAGTGCAAAAGTAGAATTATTTGAGAAAATTATACTTAAAAGCCCAATGTGTTTTGAAAAACACATTTTAGTCCTTTTAATATCATTTTCTACAATATGCCTGCTTTTTCACCAAATTTATTTTCTGCTCCCAGTGGCACATACAAAGCATTGTTAAGGGTGGGGAGGAGAGACCTAAATCTTCCACAGAATATATCCACATGCTGATGGTTCAGTTTTAGATTCTGATGACTACAAAGCCTTGTCTCCTTTTGCTGTTGTAAAAAAAAAGCCTAGTTATTTAGGAACAACAACAGCATTCCTTATACTTTATCTTTCTGCACATTTGGGACAGACGCATTTTGGTACCTAAACCCTACAAGCCCTAGTGGCCTCAAACTGGACTTTGGCAAACTTAAATAGAGGGGGTAGGGGGTAGGTTGGGGTTTTGTTTTTGCATTTCCCCCCTTTTTTGTAATTGTTATGTATTGGGAATTTAAATATCTATCGTCTATCTATCTATCTATCATCTATCTGTCTATCATCTATCTATTTACTTACTTACTTACTTACTTACTTACTTACTTACTTACTTACTTACAAAACCTATGTGCTGCCACATGCCTCACTGAGAGCGGGGAGAAAGCAGCCATGCATCTAATTCTTTTCTGCTGAGCCCACTGGGCTTTTTGCCTGCCTCTGTCCATGGCCTGGCCTCTCTCATACCCTTCCCTATGTCTTTCTGTTGCTCCCTGCTGATTCTGAACAGGAGCAGCATATGCACCAGAGCAGTGCTGATCATGGAAAGTCCCTTCCACGTGCCAACAGTTGCCTTGAGTGATCCAAGACCAGCCTTGGCCAAAAAACACAGATAATAAAACATTACGGGTCTTTTTCATGCTCGTATGTTCTCTGCGTTGTGTGGAGATTGATTATCAGTGCATCCAGCTTCAGCCACTACATGTTAGGTGACTTACAGAAACAAGCCAGAAACAGATCAAGGAAGCCCATTTAGCCAGTCCCTAGTCAGGTTTATGACCAAAATGACTTGGTTACCAAAGCAATCTTGTGAAACTGGCTCCATATGTGTCTTGCTCAATCTTTCAGACACACTAAAGGAAATTGGGAATAACTTCCCTGAAATCAATAAATTTACACTAGTCTAAAAGTGGAATGAAATAAAGCAGACTCTTAAATGCATGATGTATGCGACTAGACTACAAAAGTGCCCTGTCAAATCCTCAAAATTTGTTTAGGGGTTGTGACTTCCATTATAGCTAATTAGTGCCCCTGGGGTTTTCATGCAGCCAGCTTTAAACTAAAGATAGCGTCTGGTTTTAAAATTGAATTAGCCTCTTTATGGTCTGCAGAGCCAAGGTGTAAGGCAGAGGCATATCTATTGACATAGATTTCTTTATTGTATGCTGCCTTTCCCCCGCCCAGAGAACTGAAGATGCTAAACTGTACCAGGGGACTTCCTATTTTATCCTCACAACAACCATATAAGGAAGGTGTGGCTGGTAAGCTTTATAGCCAATTCCCTTGTTGATGTCATACTTTCAATTCACAATACCACACTAGCTCTCAAATGGAGGAGTTTGTGCAATAAGAAGACAGCTCTATACAGGACCATTCAGAATTAAGCCCTGTTGAGTTCAGCAGAGCTTACTCCTAGCCCCTGCTAAGTCTGTATAGGATTGGCATCCCAAAGAACATTTATGGTCAAAAGAATGTGAGCATCCTGTTATCAATTATATAGATCTGTATTTAATGGTGTCCCTCTATTGATGGTAATGCTTCCATCACCAGAACAGGAACAGAAGCAATTTTCAGCAATTCCACATCCCCTTGCTAATTCAGCTCTAGAGGGAACTAAACGGGCTTCTGGTATGATGGGCTCCAACCCAGTGGAAGTTAGATGTGCTTAAGTCATAATGATTTCAATAGGACAAGTTAGTCACAGCTAACCTAAATTCTGTTAATTTAAATTGGTTATTAATTGGATTATTATTATTAAATTGTCTTTAAAAACAATAAACTTTTTCTGGATTGAGGTCACAAAGTCAGGCTTCATGGTGTAGCTCTATTCATAGTTAAATATACTTTGGCCTGGTTCACATGTAACACAAAGCCATGGTTTTTTAAATTATGGCTTGTGAAATCATAGCTTAGCATTATGTGCAAACCCTACTCTGCAGCTTGACTAGGTTTTTGTTTTTACTGCCAGCAAACCTTGGTTTGAAGACATGGATCACACAGATGCAGCCTTGCCTTCATCCTCTCCATTACAGATGACAGGCAACAGTTCAGACCCAAGACAGCTTCCTTGGATTTAGGTAGAAAGAAGAAATAAAGCTGGGTGTCATCAGCATATGGTGACATCAAACCCCAAAACCCGGACAACCTCTGCCAACAGTTTTATGTAAATGTTAGACAGCATTATTACAAAAACGGGACCCAAATGTGTTTAAATTACATGTGTTAGGATGCAATACATTTAGAAATGTGTCCATTGAGATAAAATATGTAGACTCATAGAATTGTAGAGCTGGGAAGGACCCTGAGAATCATCTAGTCCATCCCTCTGCAAATAGTATTTAGACTTAGGGTTTTTTTTTTTAATTGCAAATTAAGGCAGAAATATGTGGAATTGAATGGACACCTGTGAAACTGACACAGACTGCAAATAGACTGAGCTCTCCATTCCTAAATAATACCAGGAATATTTCCTATATTAAATTTCTATACTACTTCTTTAGTGGTGAATCTCTCCAAGTACAAATCTGATAGTATAGTAAAGAAAATAGTGATGCTTTTAATTTCAGGACATTTCTTGGGTTTGGGTTAAAAATTCTAATGCTTAGGGGTGAAAAAATTCTCACCCACAGGATTCCGATGGCTTTCTGGTTTCCGTGTCTGTCATATGACAAAATACAGGAGTGGAGGAAAGAGGACTCAATATCTACCACCAATAATGATTTAAGGATAGGGAAGGAGAAAGGGATGCAACGTGTACAAAGATTTGGACTGTCTCCTTTGCTCTTCACAATGTGTCAATCTATTTGATATCCAGGCCAGTGAAAAGTGTCCATTCCTTCTGCTTGAAGAAGTAAACTTTCAGAGTGAACAAAAGAGAAGATAGAAGATGCAATGCATATTGAAAGTGAGAGAGAGACACAGCAGGTAGAGAATCAATGACAATGCAGACAGGGAGAAAAAAGAATTTCTTAAGAAACAAATCTTCCCTCTTCTGCTTCTTTTATTGGAGTGCCTTGCTCATTTTCTCTTGCTCTTTTCCTGGCATTGTGCTTTATGCTCAAGCTGACTGTGACACTTTGAGAGAACAGATCTCATTGTTAATTCTAAGATATGGCCGCCATGCCCCTGTAATGGAGCAGAACACACCCTCACTATTCCTATAGCTGTTGGCTGTGAAAATGTTCAACTGTCATTACAAATTCTAATCAGCAGCAGCGATTGCTGCAAGACCACACACCAGGCTTAAGCCATTTCAAGACATGCTGAACTGTTAAGAAGGTGTATCCAGCTGATCTCAAAGATAGGGCTAGTGTATTGGGAGTAGGCAATCCAACTACTAACTAGACATTATATTGGACTTTTCATGTCACATGAGCCCCTTGAACTTGGCTTGGAAGCTAACTGGAAGCAGGGCAATTCCTCTTGGAATCCTGGAAGCCAATACACAAGTTTAGGGGCAAGCGCTCTTTGGTGAGAAAAACCCAGCGAAGACTTAACATCTTAAAAAATGCTGCAAAGCAAATCATGGAAATATAGGCTGTAAAACCTTTAAAATGTGCCCTTCCAGTGAGTTTCAAAACACCACCTTTTAAAAGCTCTTTCCAAGCTTTTCCATTTCCCTTGCACAGAGATAGAGCACATGTTTGTTAAGTAAAATAAAATGATTTTACAAAACTCTTCAAAGGTCCGCTTCATGTGCTTTTCCATACAGTAGTCAGAAAAGATGAACAGGCAGTCAAAATGGTAAAAGTATCGGTAAGGAAAACACGACTTTCATACTCTGGTCTGGTCTGAAACAGAGTTAAAGGCATGCTCACAGCTCCTCACATACTGAAATTCCACCTGGAGGATGAGGCTTGGGGACCCATTTCCTCTCCGTGTGGGAAGTGGCAACTCAGAGGCAGCTGACCTGCCACCTTAACCCATGCACTAATTAGATTCAAACATGCTAGTGTTATATGAGACTGGAACCCTACAGTTGCTTTGGAGCCAATGTTTCCCATGCTGTCAGAGGCACCAAGTTGCACCCAACATTGGGGGGGGGGGCGTCACGTGACACTAATTCTCCAGTGGTTTGATTTCAGCCCCAGAGGCCCACTCCATTGACTCTCAAGGCAAACAGATGCCAACAACCTCCTTAGCATACACAGGTTATCCCATTTTATTCTTACAACCATGAAGAACAGGTTCAGTTTAGCAAGAGTGGGCACCCAACAAACTTTATGTTCAGTTAAGCATTTGAACCCTGGTCTCTCTGGGGCAAATCCATCACTCTGTGTGCTGTTTCAAGTGGATGAGTTATTTATGACCAAGCAGAGCAGGCAGCTAGAATCTCTGTAGCCCTCTGTGGTGATACCTTTTCAAGAGGCTTGTTCTGTTCTGGGGAAAAACCCTCTGGGCAGTTTATGTAGGAGGGCAGAGAGAGACTGCAGGTGGAGATTTCGTGTAAGGCAGCTAGCACAGAATAGGAACACCATATAGTAAACATTAAACCAACCTTATGACTGCAAAAGAAAAAATATAACATTATGCTGAAGAAAGCTAGTGTCTGTCTTCTCTTCACTGGTGCATCTCAGAGAACACCCACCCACCACAAATTTTAAGATTTTTTACTTTATTACACCTAGGGACCTCAAAAGCAGGAAGTGGCCCAGGCCTCTCTGAACTTCTGAGGGGATCTGATTGTGTGAATACTGTTCTAAACTTCCTTCTGGGACTCAGCTACATTGGCAAGGAAAAAGTGCTTAGTATATGTTGTATATGCATTATAATACTGTCACACCAGATGGCGCTGTGGAGTTCCAATTTTGCCAACCCGATTTCTCATACAAAGTTTACAACGTGTTTAACTGAAACACTTCTTTGATATGTCTAGATCCAGCCCAGGTCAGAAATACATCAAAACCAGTATCTTCTATGGGTCCTCAGTTTGTATCTGTGTTCCAAAAAAATTGGAACCTTAAAAAAAAATACTACAAATGAAGCATTGTTGGGAAACATTTAACTAGACATTTCAGAACGAGGGCAATTTCTGCTCTAGATAGACCCCAAAGTTTTAGAATAGTGCTTATGTTTTCCATATCAATGCTTAAATCCCTAAAATATACAACGTATTGTATAATAACCTTGATGCCAGAAAGGATTTTCTTTGGCAAGGTAAATGGAAATTGAGGCTTTTAATGAAAACGACTACAGTGCCAAAAATCACAAATGCAGCCCTATAATGTCTATACACTTGTCCTTTAAAAATATAAAGCAGAGAACATTACAGGATGGAGATTTCCCCCCCTAGTTTGATTGGTCTGGAAGCTGAGTTAAGAAGTGCCTAGTTCCCGTTGCTCATATTTTCTGAAGAACAAAATAGGGAACCTCTTAAAACGAAAATAGGCCCTTGTCAAACAATTTTAACAAATGAAAATGGCATGCCCATTATGCTGGTTTTCCAGACATTCATCAACTTCTGTTGAGCATTAGTGCGGAAGGAGGGCTTGCACTGTTTATTCTCCAGTTTGCGTTCTGAGATCAAAGTGTTGTGTGAGCGGGAAGGTGTCTGGTATCTAAGAAACACTTTTCTTATTATGATATTGTCTCTAGGATGCTTAGCTGTCTTTATAAGGCTTTCAGAATGGCCATGGGTCTTGCAGGACTCTGTCAAACAACGTTGTATAAAGGCCTGGGCTGGATCAAGATATTTTGCTGCCCAAGGCAAGGAAGCAGGATGTGTTTTGCATCATATGCTTCATGGATGCATACAGAGCAAAATAGGTTTGTGGCTGCCTGTTTTTGCCAGTCAAAGGCTTTGATTTTAAAGATTTGAACTTCTGCAACATAAACCTTGCAAAAATTTGCACCTGCAAGCAGGTCTTTGGAAATATGAAAACTAATGACCTGAGCTCAGTCAACTGCCATCAGACTTTAATTTCATTCAGAATTTGAAAGTCGATAAAAGCTTGATAAAAAATACAAAATTTCAGATCCTTCTGTGAATATGGACCTTTCTTCTTCTTCTTCTTCTTCTTCTTCTTCTTCTTCTTCTTCTTCTTCTTCTTCTTCTCCTACCCCCACTTCCTTTTTATGAATCCTTATTCAAAAGTGAAACATTTGTTCAGTTCAGGAAGATTCTCTCTAGAGAAGAAAATAATTTTATCAGTGAGACTCCCTGGTGATCAGGTAGACTTGGAACTGCTCTTAATCAGCCTTTTTGACATGGTTGCTTGAATAGCACTTCCCATGATGCTTTGTGTGTCTAGCTTAATTCTTTCCTTTTGAACTCACCATGACTTATAAGTGCCTTTCCCCCCCCCTCCTTCTATGTCTGAAGTTATCCCTCTATTAACTTTAATTGGAAAGGTATCCTTTGTTCCCCCAGAGTAGTCATGCACTGAACACTGAACTCCCTAGGTTTAAATTTCTGGGGTAGCAAGAGTTCAGTTTTCTGATAACTCAAATATAAAAAAAGAAAATCCTTGCCGATAGATCTGATAGCTTTATCATTTCAGGAGTTTTTTTTGGGTTTCTTTTAAGGAAAGAATATTTTCAGAAGGTGAAAAGTGTTCTGTCAATATATATTTGCAAATATATACAATTAGACTTCAAGAAATGGGAAGTTCAAAAGGAAGCAGTGGCTTCCTCCTTCCCCATAACTTGTCCACTCTAAAATCCCAAGCAATTTTGCACCCAGCCCTCTTGCACAGACTAGCATGTAACTTGCTCCAATTTAGACACCTCTGCTGAAATGCTGTTCAAGTACATCCAGGAAGACATATTAAGTGAAACATGCTCATGGTTCACCCTCCCCACAATTGTAATGTGGAAAAGAGGCTTAGGGAAAATCCATAAGGATTGTTTCCATTTTCAGTAAACTGCTGAAGAAATTCCATTTTGGAGGCTCCACCCTAATATTAGAGATGGTTCCAAGAGCATAGTGAAAACGGGGAGGAGAAAGGACATTTTCATGCTTCAGAAGCCTTTGCCTCAAATGTGCTAGTTTTTAATATGTAAAGAGAGGGTTTGTTTCAAACGGGATCAAGCATGCAGTTCCCAGCCACAGTCTGCAAAGTGGTGATTCTCATTCATACATGCTCACCATTAGGGGATTCTGCAGTTATTGTGACAAATGGGTGATTATTTGAGTCTGCACACTGACCCTTAGGATGGAGAGTTTGACATACCAGGCCCATTATTAGGAAGAAGATTCATCTGATAACCTGCATGTTTCTTCCTCCAGCCCACCCCAGTAAATTTCATATCCACTGAAGTTATGGTCAATTGTGTTTTTAGTATTTTGAAAAGCTAACCAATCATGTTTACTTCAAAAATATTCTGAAGTACTAAGCATGCCAGGCCATATGTTTTCAGCTTCTCATCAGATGCTTGTGATCAGTTTTCAAATACATTTCACTTACTCTACCTTGATGGTATCATAACTCCATCATATCTTCTTTTTTTAAGCTGGGATGATTCTAGACCTTTAACGTTTTTTATCATCTCAATAGTACACCAGTACAGATAAAGGGTTTAGGATTGAGTTTTAAACTCTTTGATCACTATCATGCCTTGCAAGTCATCATACTCCTGCAGTTGTATTTTGCACATGCACTATAAAGGAAAGCTGAGGTGAACATTCCCAAGCCCCTAAGTCATGAATGGTCCAGATTTAATCAGTGGGACTGCTGCTACAGTGGGATTAGTTTATGCTTTGCCATCTAACCATCCTATCTATAGAATCCTCTCTACAAGCTGATGTGAGAGCTTGAACACCTGGAAAGCTTTAAAAGGAGCATGTTTCTTCCTTATTTGTGATGCATGTCTCTTTTGCATCTCCCATCAAATCTTAGAAATTTCAAGAAAGTCTAGTTTGAGACACAGTGCTCCACTGCTTTTTCTGCTTCTTATCTCCGCAATTCTTCATTCCTGTAGTAGGTCATTATAAAATGTCTAGGATAAGATACAAGACACCTATTTAAACAGTTTGTTAAAATATGTATCCAGTTTTAATTCTATTTATGTTTAATTGTATTTTAAGGATTGATTTTTCTATGGTTTTAGCAGTTCTTGTTTTTATCTATTAGCTGACTTGAGTCCCTTCAGGGAAAAAGGTGGGGGTATAGATAAATATATAACAATGACAATAACAACAATAGTAATAATAATAATATTAGGGACAGGATGGGATGTATGGGGGTTGGGGGAGGGGTAGTACCTCTGGTGGGGGACGCGTCATGCTCCTTCTTGGATAGTTTGTCCACCTTTGGTCCCCACCCTGCCTTCAGCTTTCACCTGTGGCTCCTAGAAGTTGTCAGCATGCAACAGGGACCACATCCTGGGAAACGGCTTTGACTGGCTACTAACGCAGGTGAGGGGAGCCGATGGGTCTCCAACCCTCAGTGAGTTAGAGGCTTCCCCTGCATGCAAAGGCAGGTGGATGAGACCAAGAGTGGGTCCAACAGTCAAGAAGGCAGTTCCTCCACATGTTGTAGAGGGAAGAGAGGGGCAGGTGGGGCTTGTCAGCCTGGGAAGGTAGCCCATCTAGGAGAAGCAAAACTCTGATCCTAAACCTCCACTGCCATGTGGGATATCTTTGAGAGAAGAAAGGGCTCAGGAGTAAACCCTACACAAATCTGGAGTGGAGTCCTTAAAACTGTTGGGTGGCGCTTGTATGCCTCCTTCCGGCAACTCCTGTGGCCAAGCTGGTGCTCTGCTTACCTTTGGACAACATCAGGTAGACTGAGAGGGGGGTCTTGTCATCTGGGCAGCCAAAGTTCTCCATACACACTGCCCAGCAGTTTGATTTCACCCCCAGAGGCACACTCCATTGTCTCTCAAGACAGACACATGCCAGCAGGGGATGGGCCAAAAACAGAGCTAAATATCACCTCCTGTGCAAAGCATCCTTTGGATTGAGTGTTGCCCACCACTTGGCTTTGTGGCATAACCTCATAACCACATGCAGAAGGAAGTAGTGATGTGGCAGTGCCCCAGACTCACCCTCCTGACACAAACTGTGTCGCTGCTGCTTATCTTTGTGGGCAGGGCAGGTCTGTAGCTTCATGATGCATTAAACCAGCCTTTCTCAACCTGTGGATCCCCAGATGTTGTTGAACTACAACTCCCATCACCCCTAGCTAGCAAGGCCAGAGCTCAGGGATGATGGGAGTTGTAGTCCAACAACATCTGGGGACCCACAGGTTGAGAACCGCTGCAAAGGGATCCATATAGTCATAGGGTCAAGGGGCTATGCTGATAGCCCTGTCCCAAAAGTCTCAGAGCTTTCTTGCCCTCCTACAGAAGTTGAGCGTGAACATCTGCAAGAAGAAAGTCGACATGCATAGGTGCTCAGTGCATGGACATCTGTGGAGCAGGGCAAAAAAGTTTCAGAATCTCAGAGCCATACAGACCCACATTAACCAGTCGTTTCCCTTCACATGATCAATTTGTGAAAGCATCTTAATTAGTGTACTACTACAAAAACCTGATCAGAATCAGGGCTATGCTTCCTGTCTGCACTCTGATTTGGCTTTGTGATGCTGTCCCATATAGCCAAATCTGATGAGCTGCCAGACAATGTGACATTCCAATGCCTATACGATTTCTAATTAATTTATGAACATCCCCCACCCCCACCCCTGGCCGGCACTTTTTAAAAGCTGGTGTCGAAGTTGCAGAGTGACTTGGAAAACCCAGCCAGATGGGTGGGGTATAAATAAACTATTATTATTATTATTATTATTATTATTATTATTATTATTATTATTATTTTATTATTAACACAGAATGATTGCAAACATAATATGTGTTTGTGAGAGGGATGTTACTGGCTTGCTTTTGTTTTACTATGTATTTTTTATTCTCAGTTTATCTTGCTGCCCTTTCTACATCTGGACATACCAGCAACAGCTCCCAGGCACTTATTTGGACATCTGTGCTGCCAACCCTGACAGAATGTCAACTTGAATGTACCTACACTCTCCTCTTCCTCCTTCCAGCAATTCCTTTTAACTTGAGAGCAGTAGCTTGTTCTCCTTGTACCTTAACTGATAGTCTTTGTTATGTTCATATTGATGATGATGATTAGCTGCTGGCACAACACCTTTGCACAGTGAGGCATTAAAACCTCACTCACCCAGTCAACTGGGCCTCCTTTGGCTGGCTGAATCTGGCCATTTTAAAACTCTTGACTCACCTTGATGGCAAACAGCAATATGGTAGCAGTAAAAGGTAAAAGGTAAAGGACCCTGGACGGTTACGTCCAGTCAAAGGCGACTATGGGGTTGCAGCGCTCATCTCGCTTTCAGGCCAAGGGAGCCGGTGTTTGTCCACAGACAGCTTTCCGGGTCATGCAGCCAGCATGACTAAACCGCTTCTGGCGTAACGGAACACCGTGACGGAGACTAGAGCGCACGGAAATGCCGTTTACCTTCCCACTGCATCAGTACCTATTTATCTATTTACACTGGCATGCTTTTGAACTGCTAAGTTGGCAGGAGCTGGGACTGAGCAACAGGAGCTCACTCGGTCACCACCAACTTTCTGATCATCAAGCCCAAGATTGGTTTAGACCACAGGAAGAGGTTAAAGGGCAGAACGGGTAGTACAAATCCCAGTGGGAAACATAGCAGAGGAGGGAGAGATCTTCTAGATGTGTGAAATCCCCATCAGGGAGGCAATTTGCTCAAGAAACACCTGAAGGTTGGCTTTGCAACAGTACATACTTGAACAGAGGAAGTCTGCAAATACATTTACATACTAGAATTATAAATCAAATCCAGCTTTGATGTAATTGGGTGAGATTCCTATTGATGTCTGTCAGTGGTGCACCAATTTATATTGCAGCTTCTTTGGGTCCATAGCCTATTGAGACCTAGAATGTCCACCATTGTGAATGTTTTTGCATGTAAATATTAAAGAGACCGGTTTGACAATAGCAACTATTTTGAGCCGAGGAGCACAACAAGCGTCAGTCTGAGATGCATAATGCTTCCCATATCTAGGGATTCTTTATTCTGAATAGTTCCATACAAGCAGCATTCTTAATCTCTGCAGCACACTTACTCTATAGATTCTGTATCTAAAGGAACGATGCACAGCTCTTCTCAATAGAGGCACCCTGTCTTCGCTTTTGAAAGAGCCAACCAAACACTGGAATAAGAGAGATTGAGGTCTGTCTTAGCATTTCCTTCTCTGGGATGTGATCTGTTGTGGTATAAGAATTTTTCTTTTTCTTTTTAAAAAAGAGGCATTTGGTTTTCATTTGTTTGAAACTGTTTCTTAGCCTGGCACACTTTATATACAAAAGTTAACTGGTTGTCTTTGGGCAATAGGAGGCTTTTTCATTTATTGCTGAGTTTTAAGGCAGCCTCATAAGCAGAAACATGGCACTGATTTCATTTTGATTTTTTTTTCCATACCCTAAGCTGGCTTTTTAAAGGACAATGTTAACTATCAGTACAAAGGCACAAATTGCACAACCTTTCTTTTATCAGTGTTACAATATGGAAGGAGAGAAATCTCCATAAACCATCAAGTTCTGTTCTCCACGGACAACCTTCTTAAGCATGTTTCGAATGTCCACCATTTAAGCTGTCCATCCAGCAATCCATCTTCCTTAGTCCACCCTGTCCATTCAGTGTGAGGTTAGTCTGTCAATCTAATCTCACCTTTCAGTTACGAGCAGAGTGCCCAGTTGTGAACTGATGAAAAGAAGGATTTGTATCACCAAAAACATGGACAGAAGAGCACACCAATTTACCTATGGCAATTTATACGAATAGATGCAAATTTAAAAATAATTAAAAGGTAAAGGGACCCCTGACCATTAGGTCCAGTCGTGGCGGACTCTGGGGTTGCGGCACTCATCTCGCTTTACTTATAGCTTCCGGGTCATGTGGCCAGCATGACTAAGCCGCTTCTGGCGAACCAGAGCAGTGCATGGAAACGCCATTTACCTTCCTGCCACAGTGGTACCTATTTATCTACTTGCACTCTGATGTGCTTTCGAACTGCTAGGTTGGCAGGAGCAGGGACTGAGCAACGGGAGCTCACCCCGTCGCAGAGATTCGAACCGCCAACCTTCTGATTGGCAAGTCCTAGGCTCTGTGGTTTAACCCACAGCGCCACCTGCATCACTTAGAAATAATTACTACAATTTAAACATAAATAAAATGCACCTCATCATAGGGCAGAAGACACCAGGTGACTTGTGTGCCTGCTCACTCTGTTGATGGGCAACTTCAAGGCTTCTGCTCTCCCTTCGTTTGGTTCTTTATTATTAGGTCAGGCTTCAAGCAGAGAAGACCTTCAAACGGAGGGCCGTCCCCTGACAGCCCTTCAAAGTAGAGAACTGTTTTCTGTAAAGTAGGACACATGCCCCCCCAAGTGCTAAGCTGCAAGCACCAGGCAATTTGTCTGCCCAATCTCACATTTTAGGAAAGATTCAACAGAAATAGCAATAACAAGTCACCCATCCCTTTTTGTAGCATACCGTTCTCCTTTTCAAAAGCTCATAGAAATCGATGTGCAGATAATTATTGTAGGATCATCAGCTGCAGAAGATAAAATATTTTACATTTACAACCATGCCCATATACTTCCATGCCAGTGGTTTATAGTACTGCCCTTTGCTACAGGAACTAAGATCCTACCATAAAAATGTGAAATATGGGGAAAACAAAATGGTCAATTTACTCCAAAATACGCATAAGGAAAGTATTTTGAAAAGGTAATTTCACAGCACCTCAGTAAAAGAGTCCAGTGCCTATTTCCCCAATATATAATGCTATCCATGGTGCCAAGGAATGTTTCCTTGTATAACATATGCCTAGGATATAAGTCATAAACTAGTCAGGCTTGACTGAGTCTTAATATACTGGTCCTCTAGTTCAGCTACCATAATCAAGGTAGGCCTAGCATATTGAAACATTGAGAAGGAGCCAGGCTAGCTCAGACACTTGGTAGCCCTCCAGGAGAGAGCGGCTCCTGGGGGCAGCAGCACCATACCCTCCAAGTGCCCCAATTTTCCAGGGATAGTCCCAGAATTATGAAAGCCATCCTGGCTTCTGATTTGATCCTGGAATGCCCCCTTTCCACCGCCATCACTGCCACTGAGCTCAGGGAAGAGGATGAGCCGGCACTTGTCCTGAGCGGTGGCAGCAGTGGCAGCAGCTAAGGAGCATCCTGTGGCCTCTCCATGGCTGCCGCTGCCGACCCCCTCCCTTGGGCAGTGACTAAAGGAGAGCAAGGAGGAGGAGGAGAGGCTGGCACTGCCCAGCCCAGCCCTGTGTGACACGTCTACTCTGGGGGGCAGGCAGAGGGCAGGGCTGCCCTGGATGGGAAGAAACAGGGAGCAGAGCGGAGCTCAGGGAGTCTTGCTTTAAAAAAGTGTTTTGTGCTTCTGCATCTAATCTTGCCCCTTTCTGAAATTTCTTTATTGGTGTGTGTTTTTCTTTTTTGTAAATGTAGCAAAGAAGAAATTAAAATAAAATCAGGATTAAGGGGTTTTCTCAGGACGGTGGAGGGTGTGCGTGCTCTGTCCCGTTGGTGTGCTGGTGGTGGCACTCGGCCTCCTTCTGACAGGAAATGCTTTGGGGGGGGGGGACAAAATGGGGTGGACAAGAAGGGTCAGTTGGAGGGAGTGAGAAATGTCCCTATTTTCATCTGAAGAATGTTGGAGGCTGTGCAGCATGGAGCAAGTATCTTCTGATGCTGTGAATCTATCAACACAGGTGCCACTAAATGTGAGTCTTGGCGGCCTTTCTCCACACACCCAGGGTTGCCATCCATTCCTAGAAAAAAGTGAACGGTTTTATTTTATTTTATTTTTTAGGAAGAGTGTCCCCTGTCCTGTTTGGACATCAAATGGGATTCGAGCTTCTCCTCCTCCTCCTCCAATCTGCAGAGAGTGAGTTACAACAGGATGCAGGCAGAAGGTGGAGTGGGGCCAGGAGGAGGAGTTTGAGAGAGAGGATTTTTGCACATGCAGAGGGGGGAGAGTCACGGAGAGCGAGGGGTTTTGCATGAGGGGGCGGTGGAGGGGTGGAAAGTGAAAGGGGGGTTTGCACGGGCCTGGTCTGGTGTGGGAGAGTTTTTACACGGGCAGAGGCAGGCAGGTTTGAGATGGAGACTCATAGAGTTGGGGGGGGGGTTGCACAGGCCTGGTTTCGTCATTGAATTGTAAACCCCGTGTGCCATTGTCATTTCTGCACCAGGCAATGTTTAGCCCCCCAATCTCCCCCACTGACCTGCCCCATGTTTTGCCCAACCTGTCCTTTATTTTGCCTGACCAAAGGTGGCAGCCCTAGGCACACCCTTGTAGAGAGTCCTGTCATCATGGCACAATTCCACATGGCCGTGGCAGGCCTAAGAATACCAGGAACATAGCCGGCAGTTATGTGCAGCAGCCCTGAGCAAGGGGAGGCCAATCTATCTATTTGTTTTGCAGCAACCTGCACAGGTTGCACAGTTGCGGATAACATGTGAAAAGGATCTCAGGGTTGTACTTGCGCGTGAGTCCGCAGTGTGAAGTGGCTTCTCCCAAGCTCAGGGCTAGATAGAAAGGGCTGACATTATAGGAGGGTGGCTTTCAGCTGAACATTAGGAGAACGGCCTTGATGGTGAGGGCAACTGAACAATGGAGCCAGTGGCCAGGCCAGGACTTGGGCAGGGATGCTCTCCCTCAGTGGAGCTCTTCAAGCAGAGACAAGGGAGCCATCTTCCAGGAATTCTGTAACTCTAAATTTCTGGCCATAAGGAGTGGGTTCAGCTGGATGGCCTCTGGGCTCCCTCCAACGTTATGATTCCATGGGAATTGGGAATCTTGAAAGCATAAGGTGAATACAGGTGATTACAGTGGCATCGTCCCAAGAAGGAATTGAAAGCATTCACTCTCCTTTCTTTAAGATTCTACTTCTTCAGTACAGTGGTACCTCAGGTTAAGTATTTAATTCGTTCCGGAGGTCCGTTCTTAACCTGAAAGTGTTCTTAACCTGAAGCACCACTTTAGCTAATGGCGCCTCCTGCTGCTGCCGCGCCACCAGAGCCCAATTTCTGTTCTTATCCTGAAGCAAAGTTAACCTAAAGCACTATTTCTGGGTTAGCGGAATCTGTAACCAGAGGCGTATGTAACCTGAAGCGTATGTAACCTGAGGTACTACTGTACTATTTTGTGTCTGTGTGCTTTTGCAGTGCTGCTTGGGAATAGCAGTGAGTGGGAAAGACCCTGCAGAGCCCAGGCAGACGCACCACTTCTCTTTCATTCTTTGTCCATCATGCTGTGGGAGTTCAAGCAGTTCCCGTCTTCCCTGTGGCTGGAGGGGGCTGCCCTTCTGCCCACCAGCCAGGCCTTTCATCATCACAAAGGTGACTGAACCCACACTGGTGGTAGGAAAAGTCACAGAGGTGCTTTGGAAATGATACAATAGCCATAAATGCTGTTTGGGCTTTGGCTTCTTGTTTCAAAGTGGCCTGGGATGTGGCTAGAACAGAACCCCCCTCGTGCAGATCAGAGCAGCTTGAATTTGCTTTTTTAAACGTCACCCAATTTACACAACACAGACTTATGCCTTTGCTGCCCTTTGGCATTTGCAGCTTCCCCAGACATCCATGGGAGAGGAAGGAGCAGGGCAATTCTTCGGTAAATTACCATGCAGCTTTCAATGTGCCCAAACTGGCCTGGCTCCATTCATTCCTGGAGGGCAGGTTCCAGACTCCGGGCTCAGGAGCTCATGGCCTCGTGGCCATTGACTTCAGGGGTCCTTCAGGGGTCCATCTTGGCCCCCTGCTCTTTAACACCAACATGGAATCTCTCGCGTAAAGTCATCTGGAGATTTGGACTAAAGTGTCATTTGTATGCCTATAAACTTCGGAGTGAAGAACATGAACGATTATGAATTTCAGACAATGACAAGTATGACTGTCTTGCTTTGAAGGAGGGCTCCCTCTTCAGGATTTTTATTTTTATTTCATTTGCTGGGTTGGGCAAAGTTTTTTAATGTGGGCTTAAGGAGACTTCCAAAACCTTTTTTCTTTCTGCGTTCCAGCACAAAATGTGGTGTTTTGTTCCCACCCCCGTGACAAGATTCATTGCAGGAAATACAATTCAGGCAATCTTACCACTTTTAAGTCTTGTTGAGCTCTCAGTGGAAGAGAGCTAAGCATGTGCTTAACTCTTCCACAGAAATCAATGGGACTTTAAACTGCTTAACTTTGGCTGAATTGATCCCTGGGTTTCTTGAAAGAGCTAGTGTGCTTTCAATTCTTGTGAGCTTAGAAACCCAGATTTTTATTTTTTAATAAATACAACCTGCAGTGGCCCTGGTGGCTGGGATTGAACTGCATTTTCCAAACAATTTATGGTTGTTTTGAATGCTGAGAAAAAATTGTTGAATGAGCACAAACTCTTCCACATCCCAAACTGAGGCACGGAAGTGTGGTGGTGGTGGTGAATTTATTTATATCCCATATTCTTCCCTGACAGGGACTCAGAGCAGCTTACAGATAAAAATGAGAACAGCTAAAAAGTGTTATCCTACCTTTGCATTTTCCTAATACTTCCTTACTGCAAAAAGTTTGATTATTTTTTGGAAGGTTTGTTGCATAAGAGCACCAAATCCAATTTAATTCCACAATCTGAATTTGCCAGAATTGCTGGCATGCAATTGAAATTCATGCACATGACTTTTGGCTTCTTATTCTCAAAGCTTGACTAAATGGAAAGAAATAATATTTTTTTATTGATTTAATACACTGATATGGAAAAAACCCAATTCTCACACTCTGTTTCAAGTCTGATTTCCTCAGTGCCTCACAATTAAAATGCACACCAGTGAGTCAAAAGCTGGCTCAACAACCCCCAGCTGCGACCCCATCCCCTGCTGCAGATGGGATGTGTATATGTTTTATTGTTTAAAGTACTGCATAAATGTCAAAATGTGTTGTGTGCATTTAGAAACTCTTGATTTCTGAATAAGCCCACACTTAGGATGCATTAATTCACATTATTTGTTCTCAAAAGGCAGCTTTGTAAAAGGGAGTACAGCCAGTTTAGAGACGGGAACATTTTTGGCAACATCACAGCACTCAGCCAGTCAGTGCTTTTGCATTTGAACCCTTGGAGAAGCCTTTTTGTCCTAGGGCTGGGGAACCTTTTGGGCTTCATCTTCCCACCCCTGTGGGCCAACTTTGACAGCTGGATGCGATAACCCTCCTGTCAAAGTCCCTGGCCCAGCACTTCCCAAGCACCTAACAGCCAGCTGGTTGTCTGGTGCTTGGGAACCAAAGCGCAGGGTGCTTTAACACCTCTGCGCACAGAACATGGGAAACACTGAGCCTGGGCTTGCAAAGCACTTTGCACAATGCTTTCCACACACCCAACAAGCAACTGGCTGTCAGGCATATGTGAAGTGCTGCACAAAGCGCCTCAGCATTTCCCAAACACCAGGCACAGGGCCGGCAAAGCTGATTTCTGTTGGGATCAACTGCCATCTGCACCATCAAGTTCCCCATAGGAACTCAGTCACACAGCCAATTCCAGTTGAGCCCTGTCTCTACCTGCCCCACAGATGACATCAGGTAAGTGGGTACAGTTTGGTGAAAACTGCCCCCATGGGCCAGAAGTTTCACACAAGTAGTGCGTTGGTGCACAGTACTCAAAAAGTTTTTTACACTATTCCCTTTCTCCTGCCACACTGCAGATGAAACAAGCCACAATCTGTCTTGTTGTGTTATCAGAACCTGGGCTCAAGGTCTGTTCTCCACCACGAGTGACCAAGATCAAACATCCCAGGTTGAGACAGCACAACTCTGGCTGTAGCTCTGGCTTGTTTCATCTGCTGCCTGAGTGGGGAAAGAGCAGCACGGGACTCTTTGAGCAGCAGGCACTAGTCTGCTCCTCATTCATATTAAAACGATAGGTTGTTTTGAACTGTGGTTCAGTGTGTCGTGCAAGCTGGGGCTCTCTTTGCCAATGAACAAAACACTAAGCTTAGAAAAATCTACCCAATGGATGAAGGAAACGGAAATGGAGTCAGAAGCCCCCAGGGAAGGCCACCTGGCTGTGCTCCGTCTGCTATGCAGGAATATCTTGAAAAGGAAATTGCCTAATAGCAACTGAACAGTTCTGAAACTACTGGGCAAACCAGACCTACAAAGGAAAATAGCTTTTTACCTTATTCAAACAACATTTCTTTACTGTAGGGGAAGGGGTGGGAAATAACTGCTTGCTCTAAGCAGAGCAGTTAGGAATACAGTGGTACCTCAAGTTACAAACGCTTCAGGTTACAAACTCCACTAACCTGGAAGAGTTACCTCGAGTTGAGAACTTTGCCCCAGGATGAGAACGGAAATATTGTGCCGGTGGCGCAGCGGCAACAAGAGGCCCCATTAGCAAAAGCACGCCTCTAGTTAAGAACAGTTTCAGGTTAAGAACAGACACCCGGAACGAATTAAGTTCGTAACTAGAGGTACCTCTGTAATATACAAATATAATCTAAGAGTCTGATTCTAAAGTGGTCACAGTGCCAGCTTTAGGGAGGTGCAGGCAGTTCCACCCCCTCCCCACAGGGCACTGAGCTGAGGGGGTGCAAAGTCGAGAAGATCCATTTGGGTGGGGGCGCCAATTTTTGGCCTTGCGCAGGGTGCCATTTTACAAAAGACTACCAAAGTCTGGCCCTGGTGGTCACTATTGCTTATTTCTAATTAGTGCCACAGCTAATTGCTTATAATTATTGCTTATAACAGTGGCTCAAAGTACCACTGATAGGAGAGGACTAATTCCTGCAGCCCAAGAAAGAGTAACAGCAATAGGAGACCTGTGCCTTGCCAGGCGCTGCTGGACTACAACTCCCATCATCCCTGGCCATTGACCACACTGGCTGCAGCTGAAGGGAGCTGGAGTTCTCCATCCCTGCTTTCCCCCTGCAGCTCCGCTTGTGGAGAGGGATCGTATTCACTGGCCCAGGCCCCAGCCTTCATGGTCTCGCTGTTTACACAAAAGCGTAAGCTACACTGAGCTAGATGGAGCAATGGCACAAGGCAGCCTCTTATGTTCCAAGTAACTATTTTAGGATTGTTGTTTATGTTGTTTAATAATTAAGGGGAAGATGTAATGACAGAGTTTGTAACTTAGAGATATTCCCTCAGTATTAGGAAGGACTTGCCTTGAGATTGCATGATCAAAAAAGTAGATGTTGCTGCACAAGTTTGACTTAAAGGCTTCGAAGAATAAAGCTGTTTCAGGCCATTCCTCCTCTTTGTCTGTGGACCCAGAACTATTATGCCAGGGCTGCTGAACGTTTGGAGACTGTGGGCACATTTGCAAACCAGAGAAACTGTTGTGGTCCCCACACTAAACTGCAAACATGCACCTGCTGCAACCTGTTCTGTTGGCTACCACAGATTGCTTCTTTCAAGTGTAATTTTGGCCAGAGGAGGGGTGGGGAAGGGCCCCTGTGCAGGTATGTGCATTTGTGGGCACCGTGTTGGTGGCCTCTGGCCCACACACAGTCACAATGAAAACTGGTGCATTAGGGTTGCTGTTATTAAACAAAAACAACCCAACAACTTCAGACTTACTTGCCTGAAAATAAAAGTGATTTTTTAAATTTGCATTTTACAGTAAATGCAAGTAAAAATTGCCAGTTCTTAAAACAAAATATGGCCAATATTGGGTATTCCTTTACAGCACAATTTATATTAACTTGGCCCAACTGTAGGATTTTTACAGATACAGAGCACACACCTATTTTTTCTTCTTATTTATACTGCCCTTCATCCAAAGATCACAGGGCGGTTCACAACATAAAAATACAAAATGAGAACACAAAAGACATAAAGCACAGAAAAACCAATACCCCCCCCCCTCGCACAAACACATTTAAAAGTCTACAGAATGTTATTCAGCCCAAGGCCTGGTTTTTCAGAGACGTTTTCACCTGGCGCCGAAAGATATGTAATGAAGACGCCAGGCGAACCTCCCTGCCGTCCTGCTCACAGCCCTATCTATGCATAGCTCTCCGCAGCCCACAAGGTATTTCCACCATCACAAACTTTGATTAGATTTGAAGCTATCTGGAAATGGATATCATGGATGGATAAGGGGAGGTTTACAGAATGCAGGTTTCACTATAGCTCATCTTTAAATAACAATAATAGTAATAAGAATAGCTCCACCTAGACCTAGCCAACCACAATCTGAAACTAGTTTATAAACTATCTGGGGAGAGTAATCCAACTCACCCTGGCTGAGCCACTTACCCCTGCAGCTGATGTTTTGGGAAGACAACTGTCCTTATCTGATAAGAAAGGAATGAGATGCTGTCATCACCTCTCTCACCTTTCCAGAAAAGCTGGGTTGTGCTGCTGCTGTTGAGTGTCTTTGTTGCGCAACTCGCTCAAAGGAGAAACATTCTCTCAGTGAGTAGCCTCCAGTCTCTCTACCAGAAAGCTCAACTGACTCATCTGGGTTTCTTAAGTGAACTATTTGTTTCCCACTTTATAGAACAAATACCTGTATGGTAATCCCTGTAGGCTGATGTCAGATGGAAGTCATAATTCTCTTTCACACAGTGCCCTTTTCTACTCACGATAACAACTTCCCAAAATCATACTGTGAACTAGGAGGAACAGGCTGCTTCTTGACCAGTGGCTGTAACTTTAGGCTCGTTTATGAGTAAGCCTCATTGGACACAGTGGGACTCACTTTTGAGTAATCCTTAAAAATGTTTAGGGGTACTCTCATTTTGACTCAAGAAAATCACAATTTTATAGTTCAAATCAGGGAAAATAAATACAGTAAATGGACAAAAGTTCACAAAATGTTTAGGGGTACAGTATGCGTACGCCTGCGTACCCCCCCAAAAAGCACTGCATGCATACATTTGTACTGTAAATGCTTTAATGCTAAATATATATATAGTGGCTTCGTTCCAGTTGAACTTATGCCATTGGCTCCAAGTGAAACAGTAAGCAGGCTTATTTGGGCATAAACTAAGCTTACCAGATTCTTTTTCAGTGAATCTGGGGACACTTTTCAATTTCAATGGATTTTGTATTGGGACTGATTTGTAAATCTGGTGATTGTGTCCGGGAAACGGGGACGTCTGGTAACCTTAGCGTAAGCCCCATTTTGCTCAGTGGGATCTGCTTTGGAAGAAACACGCTTTGGATTGACCTGGAAATGGGTGGTTCAGGGGTGCAGCCCCCTGGCCTGATTTTGCAGACAGCTGTACTGGCATCCCCACCCCCCAGTGTGATGGAGCTGTGTCACAGAAGGGCATTTTTACAACACTAAGAGGACCCCTACAGGATCAGACAAAAGGCCCATCTAGTCCAGCATTCTGGCCTCTATGGGAAGCTTGCAAGAAGGACCTGTACACAACAGCAACTGGCATTCAGAGCATCAGAATCAGAAGAATCTTTATTCGCACCAGCCACTGGCCATAGCAATAAAATAAAATACAATGTAGTGAAGGTAGAGGTGAAAATTTAACTATACAAAATACATTCTGGAGGTTTACATCACTAAGGCATTCAGAGGCCTACTGCCTCTAACAATGGATGTCAAACTTTGCCACTGTGGCTAGTAACCTTATCCTACATAAATCTGTCTAATCCTTTCTTAAGCCCATCCAGGCTATGGCCATCACTATCTTTTGTGGGAAACGGAAGCAGAATCAGGAAATGATTCCTCCCTCTGTGGCATCCTCTGACAGACACCCTCGACTAAATGGAATAAAATAAAAAGAGGCAATTGAAACCTTGCCTTTCATTACATTCATCAATATAATTGATGCCATATCTACTCAAGTTTGCATATCTGTTGTATTACGCTATAGCAGTTTTAAAAACAAAGCTTATGAATGAAAATTAGAATAATGGAATCATATAATTGTACAGTTGGAAGGGACCACAAAGGTCATTTAATTCAACCCCTGCAATGCAGGAATCTTTTGCCCAACATGGGGCTCAAACTTACATCCCTGGGATTAAGAGTCTCATGCTCTACCAACTGAGCTATTGGAAGGAAATGAGAGTTGCCTTTACTGTCCTTCTAATCTAACAAGTAAGAACCTGCAAGACTCCAGATCCCATCAGACCAGGACAGCATGGCCACTTGGTGGGGATGATGGGCATTGTAGTCCTGCGGTGTCTAGACGAATACAGATTCCCTACCCCTAACCTAAATGAGCTCATCATGCATTCTGCTTACAATGTGATTCCTGAGTAGGTGGATAGGCAATTCTTATTACTAATAGATAATAGATATACGTAACTAATCTAAGAGGGAAGAAGGAAAAAGTTGGCTGGGGGCAGGGGTGACTGGTGAAATAGCACCTGAAGAACCAGTTTACAAACAAACAAGCAAACAAACAAACAATTATTATATTTGTAGTGCCTAAAAATGAAATTTCCACTCCATCAAGTAACTACTTTTGACCTGAAAATCAAAAGTAGCAAAGATTCAGCACAGCCCTGTCTAATTTCCTTTGGATCACAAACAAAGCATGAAAAGTGTGAAGATGGGATTCACTGAAGTATGCTAAAAGGAGAGCTTGGGCTAGCATGCCCATCCCACCACAGTCATTTCCACTGACTCTTCACCTTCCACCAACAGCCCAGAGGCACTTTCAGTGAGTCAGTGGTCATTTTCCCCAGTATCCAACACACTCAGCCAGAGAGCATTGGGATAATTTGCCTTGAGAAATCAGCACTGTCAGAAGCAAATTCTTATGGGCCTTATTCTCTGTCAGTCTTTTCCATTGCTATACCCACCCCATCCCCCCAACAAACACCTGTAATTTTCCTTTGAGGTCATTGCATAAAGGTTATCTTGCTCTGAGATAGCAAAGTGGAATTTTACCAATGGGAATGGTGATTCCTGATCCTATTCTAAGTCTTGAGTATGTTAAAGGGTTTCATCTTGCAACTTCCGTTGAGGGTGGAGATAGATTTTGGAGTAGGTGGAGGCAAAGGATTTGCTTCAATAAATACAACCGAAGATCACTTCCCATGGGATACTTCAGCTTGTTTCTCAGTTGCTTGCCCATTACCAGGAGCTGATAGCCAACAATGTTGCCCAAAATTGCAATTCTCTCAGCATTAGCTCTTGTTCTGATCATACAAGGTAAGCAAAATACTTTAAGGAATATTAGTTTTAGTGTTTTGTTAAATTCTTCTAATGCTAGATGGAAAAGTTAATCGTGCCTTAACATTCTGGGATGATTATTATTTCTGAGTACAATGCCATAGGAGTTTGGTGTATGTCAGTACCCAGGTTCTTGATATCTGGTAACAGCAGACACCTGGCATTTTATAAATGTTGCTGTTTTTAATTTTCCAGAGGCTTCTCTTGCCCCTGTGACCCAGGAACCAACCACAGGATCAAGCGAGGGGACAACGCTTGAGTCAAGCAAAGAACCAGGTGGCGAAGAAAGCACAGAAGAGCCGACTGGTGAAACAAGCTTAGGACCAAGCGCAGGGCCAAGTGAGGAGCCTAGCACACAGCCGAGTGGCGAAGCAAGCGGAGAAGCGAGTGGAGAAGCCAGTGGAGAAGCCAGCGGAGAAGCCAGCGGGGAAGCCAGCGGAGAAGCCAGCGGGGAAGCCAGCGGAGAAGGAAGCGGAGAAGGAGGTTCACATCTTATTCAACTAGGCACAGAGGCAAGCAAAGAGCCAACCAAGGAGCCAACTACAGAGCCAACTTCAGAGGCCGCCCCAGAGATCAGCGTAGAATCAGGAGATTTTTCACTTATCCTGCCAACTGAAGAAACCCATGGAGATGCAAGCAAAGAGCCAAGCACAGAGCCAAAACCAACTGCAGCGTAAACAGATGAGTCAAGTAAGTTATTTCTGCAATTACTGTGACCTTGTTAGCAACAGTTTCCCTTCTTAGAACTGGTTTGTATGTGACACTTTGACAAGGACTGGCATCCTCCAAGAGAATACCCCACTTCCCAGCTCCAGTCACATTATTTAATGATGGTGTTAACCAGTAGGATAGATAGACTCAGTGCCCTGTTCCCAACAGACACAGTAATTTGTAATAAAGTATAGGAGTGGAGATGAGAAACTCAGTGTGGCAATGTCACTCCAACAAGTCTAACAGAGAGACCATGGGGCCTTCCAGATATTGTTAGGTTGCAGCTCCCATTGTCTCTGCCCATTCAACATGCTGGGGGAGGGGGCTAGTGAAAATTGGAACCCAACATCGGGGAGGGGGGGCAGATCACATTGACCACCCCGATAAAGGCCACCTCTTGTACTTAATAGATATGAGGATTCCTGAATGCTGCAGAAGCAGGAAACCCCAGACCATGATGAGTTCCATGCTCATCAGTTCACTGTTAAGTGGCCCCCTGCAACAATCACAGGAGTTGTCTTTTTACATGCGGCATGTGAGTTAGCAGTACACCTGGCCAACGTATCACTGGCTGTTGTGCAGGAAAACAGCATGCACAATCCTTCCCCACCATAACCAAGTTGTGTAAGCTAGGATTAAGGAAATGAGTAGTATAAAGCCGAGACTTCCAGTCCCAGGATTCTACTTTTTTAAGACTCCTTTTGGCACAGACACAGTAGCTTACAGTCCAATGCTAAGCATGTTTACTTTAGAGGCAAGTAGTCCCTCTTAAGTTAAATGGGACTTGTTCTCTGCTAAATGTGTTTAGGGTCATAACCTTACAGCAGAAGTAGATATATGTCTACTCAGAAGTAAGGCCCACCGAGTTCCATATGTGATTTGCAACTTAAATATCTCTTTTCTACTGACTTGGTCCATAGGTCATGCTAAAATAGCATCACAGGAGCAACTTTAGCTAGAATTTTGGATGTGAATTTGGGGGGGGGGGACTGAAAGCATAGAGGATTCCTCTCTCCTTCCTCCCCCCTCACCTGTCATCTCCCCTCTTCCTTGCAGCAAATTTTATGTGGGTGGGGAGGGTGAGATAACTGGACCAACAAAGAAAAGGTGTCATGTCTGTCTTCTGTGTCAGGAGGTTTGGAGAATCATGGTCTGTGCTCAGGGTGCGAGGCAGCATCCCGAAATGAAACTTTGGTGCAAGAAATAAGCTCCATGCTAAACTTTTAACATAGACGGATGTCATGGAAGAGCCTAGTTTCTTTTAACCAGAACCAAGACAAGCAGAGGATAAGATCATGGGGACGCCACCTTTTCTCCTGTGTGATTAGGTTCAGGGGGAAATTAGATGTATGCTGAGAAGTCGGTGCCTCTACCTATATTTTTAATAGGCAAATAATTTGACTAAATACTAATCCTACATATTGCCTGCATCACAGTGAGGAGTATAGAAATCCAGTCTGCTTTTCTGTGTGGCATCTGTAAATTTTTAACTTACTAGAGGCACTTAATGACTTCCTTCTTTCCTTTTGCCTTTACTTACTTACACTTGGGTGTGTGTTCTGCCATCTTTGCGCCAGCAATTACGGCCCAAGTTCTCTATCAGTATTGCCACTGTTTTCTGGCAGAGCCTCAAGACAAGTAGAATTTCTGCAGGCTAAAGGCCCAAGAAAATTTGCTAGCTGATAGCCTTACAGCTGATAAAGGCACAGGAGCCCTGGGGGTGTGGGGGGGGACACGCAAGACCAACGCCATTGGGCAATGAGACAGTTATTTACTCACCAGAACACAGCTGTTAGCAGTGAAGAACAGTCAGATCATGTGTTCCCATCACCACCACATGCTCTCTAGACAACATGGAAGTAATGTCAGAGAACAAAAATGCACTTTAAAAACTTAAATATCAAATTCATTTGCTGTTGCCTCTGAAATTTCCTTAGGAATCACATGTACAAACTTTTAGTCTAAGTGATAATAAATTGGGGGTTGGTACTTAATCATACTTAATTAAATGAATCTAGAATCTCTGTGCAACTTCATTGCCACTGTAATGGCCCCCTGTGCAGCCTTGCTTTTATCTGATCTTTGTCTTCTGTTTTTGTCTTCAGAATAAAAAGAAAATGAATCCAGAAAGAGAACCTGAATTGATGTCTTCCTGATAATGTTGTCTTGATTGAAGTTGCCCTCCAGTAAATGTAGGTTTAACGCCAACAAGCCTTAAACCTAATTGGTTGGGTTTCAGATAAATAAGTATCTGGTGGTTTATCCCACCCAGTCCACTACGTTTTGTTTGTTGTTTATTAAATGTGACATGCCAGACAGCTCGCAGTGGACTTGTAGCAGTTATACTGTGTTTAATGCTACTATCACTTTCCCCTCCAATCATCTCCCACACTGATGGGCTCTCTCTGTTGTATGTGCCCTCTGCTTTGCAAACTAAAATAAAAACGGAATGACATTATCACCCTTTGTACTGTGCTGCGTTACTGTTTCCAAGCCTTTCCCAGTTCGCCGTTCCTTACAAGCCAGTCTTTACCCTATAGACTTGTAGCCTCATGTTGCAGGAATTTACGTATAGGTGTGGGGGGGGTGCCTCTCCAGCAGATATCATGCACATGCAGCCCACTACCAAAATCAGCACAATCACTTTTGTGACTTTTGTGATTTGTCCCCAAAAAACACTTCATCACAGTTTCTTCCTGCACAATATCAAATGTAACAATTAACTGATAAGTGTATCTATGTACTGGGTCACTGGGAAAACAGAAATTCATATAGATATGTGAGCTCAGCTACTCAGCAGCCCGTCTGCCTGAGTGATCATTCCTGGCATCCTGATACCTGAGTGCTAGACAGGTAGCCATTCCAGAAATAACAAACCCAGATGGAGACAAAAGGGTGTGATTAACTTGGCTGGGAAACAGGGAAATGTAAGTATCTCTTTTGTTACACTTGATGGGTGTTTGGTGGAGGGCAAGGGGAACCACGGGGCAGGGTCCAGGATGCTCAGATTACTGCCACCAGACCTCCCCTTTCATGATGTAACCATGATGTATTAGTGATGTAGTTTGGGGGGGTGTAACATGGGGATTAGCAGCTAATAAAAGTTTGGGTTCTCTTTTGTTCTGGGCTTCCATCTTGTTCCACCTTGTGGCAGGTGTGAGTCCTGTCGCAACAATCTTCAATAAAGACCAAGCCTACTGGCTGCTGTTTTGCTCTGGTATTCCTGGCTGGTGTCCTTGTTTTTTGTCCAAGGGAGCCCTCAGATTTCTCCGTTAACACTCACAAATTCCATTTTAAAGTGGATGCGGATTACAGAGAGACAGAAGACCTTTTCAGGTGGGCACATTCAATATTATCTAAAACGTGGAGGGGGGGAGGGTAGTGAGAAAGGATGTGCTAGCTCCAGCCCCTGTGCTCTTCTGCAAGTTGGAGGGCAAATTTGTGAACCCTGAAAAATCCAGAGATCTAAAAACATGCAGGGAGGCTTTTGAGTACAGGGGGCGCTTCTGACAGCCATCTTCCAACTTGTGGAGGACAAAAAGAGCAGCGGGTGAGTCCAGCGCACACCCCCACAGGCCCCTTCACATATTTCACTAAATTCAGATCTACACCTGAAGGCTAGGGATATTTACATAGAAATACTTGCAACTCTTTACATCAAGAGTCTGATCCTCTCCAGTCCTTTTCTCCCTGATCCCCCAACCAATTTTGGCAGAAAAGGATTAGCCAATTAAAGCAGACACAGCATTGGGGTGGGTAGAGCCAAGCTCCTTAGTAGGGATGCAAATTGCTCCCTCCCATTGTCATCAGATTGATCATTTTCTTGGCAGGGGAGTCAATAATACACCCCTCAAACAACTCACATTGGGCTGTCTACCTGCACATGCACAAAAGTGTGAAGTTTTCCCTCATTGATGTGTACCCCTCTCTCACACACAACACACTACTAACGGAGCTAGGTAGGACTGTTTATACTGTATTCAGAATATGGTAGTTTTTTGGGTTTTTTACCTTTCAAAAGCTGATGCAAGGTAGTATCAAGCACAAAGGTTGCTGACTGCTTTGGTCTGAAAGCCACATGCACTCTTGGCCAAACCTCCCTCCCCTCCACATCCACACTCTTGCACATACACAGGGCACAGCCCCCTTCTCAGCTGAGGTGAGGTTATCACCCCCTCCCTGGTCATCAAGTGATTACTTGATGACCAAGGAGGGGGTGATTTGCATCCCCATCAGGACAGGAGCAGAATAACTTGGGTGTTTGTGTATGCAAATCAGCACACACCTTCCAGACCAAGGGTTAGCCACCCAGATTTAGCGAGCGAGCGTCTCCCCCCACCCCATCAATGTAACAGTGTGCTATTCTTCCCATTCTTAAGAAATCAAATCTGGCTACAGCAATGACATCACAACTTCCCTGCCTTAAACTTTCAGCTGCATGTAAAATACTAGAAGTTGGCTATTTATTTTGTATGAGGAAACCAGAACCCACCCCTTCTTAACAGGGCCATAATGTGGTACCAGTTGAAGGTGCAAACGTCAGTGTTGCATGTATGAGAGATAACTTGTTCTGCCCAACAAGTTGCCAAGTTTCAGGAGAAAGGGGCAAAATTATTCACACCTTTAGACCCATGTCCCCAGATATGCTTGCATGCACAGCTCTGCAAAATGTCTGGGCTTGACATGTTCATGGTATGGTACCAGTATTATAGACTAGAAATACACCCTTGAGGCCTAGTAGTGATCAAAGAGCCTCCAGACTGGCTCCACTTTGAGAACATGCCATTTATGATTGTGCAGTAAAACTAGCAGAAAGAGGGCTACTTTACTCTTTTCTCAAAGTGAATGGGAAGTCAAGTTTCTATGGAAGAAACATGGAGTGGCTGAGTTTAAGAGCCCTCGACTTGAGTGGATAACAGCTGCACAAAAGAAGTGTCAAAAACCGGTTGCATTGAAAAGAACATTTGCATGTCCTTTGTGTGGTGACAAGCACTTGGAATAAATCAGATAGCACTTTTCAGTGACAAGAAAAGAGGAGTGAGAATTAGGCCTTTTCCAGGAAGACCTGGGATTCTCTTCCACGTTCTAAACCCATCTTGATTCACTGTGGGCCTGACAATCTTAACAAATTTAAGCTGCTTAAAATTATGGGTTCTTTAGTAGGAATACGAAGCCTATGTGCAAGAGAGTGTACCTTTTAAAGTTTTCCTCTCTCCCATTTGTGTAAATTAAATATGTTGGTTACCATCCTCCGCCCAGTCTTCAAAACTAGTATACTCAAACAAATGATTACTGTACCAGAGGAAGTTTTGTATGGCATTGATGCGAATGCACAATTTGATGTACTAAAAATGTACCCCAACCCACACAAACATGCACATTAAACTTCTAGGCCTGATGAGTATCAAAAGTAGCGTGCTAACATGTAGGCAAAATCTACAGAAATTTTCCAACTGTGCTATACTATGCATGTTTGTGTGTTCAACGGCACTTACTCCAAGGTATGTATACAGAAGGGCATCTTGCACACCCGTTTATTGTTTCCCATCCCCTTTTGCATCCAGTCTTCATGCTCTTCCATATTTTTCCTGTACTGCACCTGACAAACAAAGGCAAAGTATTGCAACATTTCCAGAGCACTGAGCCCTAGGGAGTGAAGGCAGCTTCATAAATACAGTGGACACTCGGGTTGCAAATGCGATCCGTGTGGGAGGCACGTTCACAACCCGCAGCGTTCGTAACCCGCAGCACCACGTCTGCGCACACATGGGTCGCGATTCAGCGCTTCTGCACATGAGCAAACACTAAAACCCGGCAGTAACCCGTACTTCCAGGTTTTGGCACATCCGTAACCCAAAAACGTGCAACATGAAGCATCTGTAACCCGAGGTATGACACTATAATTTTATTCTTACACAATCCGTGTCAAAGAAACAGCACACACTGTATTCAGAATGTTTATGAACCCACAGTAGGCACTGATTTGATGACCATGCTGAGTAAGTATAAACTCATTTCTGCGTCTGAATGGCACACAGAAGGAGACAGAATGCAACTCAACTTTTAACACCAACTTTTTGCATATTTATTTAATTCATGCATATGTAGAGAAGATGGGGGGCGGTTGAGAGAGCAGGTACCAAGACACTGTTTAGGGGAAAGGTTCCTGCTTGTTACTTTCCATAATGTGAAACTAAATATCTGACCTATTATTATTATTATTATTATTATTTTAAGAGCATAGATTTCAACTTCTCTAACACAGCTGGTAAAAGTAACAAGGGAGAATTCAATAGTGTAACTTCGCTTCTAAATTATAATGCATCTGTATTTTGTCAGTTGCTGTCATATTATTCATATTGCACTATTCTGATCCCTAATATAACGTTTTCCCACTCCCACAACCCCAAGCCATTTTAAGGATTTCAGCAGTTAAATCTGAAAAGTCATAAAAAGTCAGCCTTTGAGCACTAAGACTCCATAGACTGGTTCTGTTTGAATGGTAACATTATGATGATACACTGTACTCTGTTAACAACTTAATTACGCCTAATAAAATAAATTACTGTGGAACCATCAAAGAGAAAACCAGAAGGATTCTGTAAAAATACCATTTACTATCTAGTTGCATAGAGCTTTCTAAAAACAGACCTGTCACTTTCTGTAAGAGACATTAGCAGGTGCCCAAGGCGTTCACATTTAAATAAATGGGTTTAAGTGTGTTTCACTTTGGTGGGATTGTACCCATGGTGTATTCTGCCACAGATTCCACATCATGTACTGCTCTTCTTCATTCCATACAGTTTTCATCTGAAGACAGATCCTGGAAAACATAGGACCTTATGCCATGGGCAGAAAGTTGGAACACAATCCAGCCAAATGTGTGCACTTTGAAGTCCCACATGGAAGCATTACATTAATCAATAGGATAAATGTATGGGACTTAAATGTGCCTCACCCCAGGACAGAATGAAAACTTTACAAGGAACACAGCAGGGCTGTATCCAAAGCAGTAGCCTGGTGTCCATTTGCACATGTCCCCAACCTCTCATACAATATGCACTGGAAGCAAGGAACTGCACAGCAAAATGATGTCAGCACATACAATAAGTTGCACCTGGCACCACAACTGGGTGCAGGTGGACTTCAACTCAGGCCCAATACTTTCTTGGCAGCCCCAAGTCCCGTGTCATGTTTCTCTCTGCCCTGTGGATAGGTTGTCTTTGCATGTATATTTTTAAAGCTTTGCTTTTGAAACCGTAGACATTATAAACACACAAATATTGGATAAGATCTACCCACTAGTTCTCTTATTTTAATGGCCGCAGACTACTCCTGAACAATTAGGGCCCAACAGAATACTTTGGTAAAGGTGTGGCAGAAGATTCTTTGCTTTCTGTCAGCGCCCTCGGCTGATGAACAAACACACTAAATCGAACGCCCTGGTTAGCTGCTGCCCTCACAAAGCCACTGTTTGCAGTCATGGTGATGGCCTTTAAAGCATCTCCTGTGCCAAAGATGGTCAGAGAACGGCTATTGATTTTGGAGCTGGGCACTAGTCTTAAGGCACGCTCAGAGGGCTGGTCTGGCACCACCTTGATTCTCTCCAGGAGTAACAAGGCTCGACTTTTCTCACCTGCCCCTCCCAAAGTCTCTAAAATGACTTGAAAGTCTTTGACTGCAGATTCACAAGCAAACAGCTCCTTGCCCTTCATGAAATCCTCCAGGAGTGGGAGAACACTCTCTTCCCTCTCCTGCACTGCCTGTTCCGTTAATACTTTCTCCTTGAAGATGAAGTAACAGCCTCCGTAGCTCAGGGCAGAGACGTATGTGATCAGAGTAGTAATATCCAAGTTAACCCTCTTGCACACGTCTACTCGGATCTCTGTAGGAAAAGCAACACTAGCTATTAAGTTGTCCCGATCTACTTTGGTCACCTGAAGTCCCTCCCCTCCTTCATCAGATTCGCCAGAGCTCAAGGGGAGGTCTTCACTAGCACACTCCATCAATGCATTCACGGCAACAATGTCTCCCCGCACCGATATGCCCATCTGTTGCAGCCTCTGTGCCATTGGGCAGGACACACCGTTGTAGAAAGCAAAGATAATGTGCGGGTTACTGTACTGCACTGGTTGCTGGCCACTTGCTCGCAGGAAATCCTCTGCCTGCTCAATGATGCTTTTGTCACCATACTGGCCCCTGCCCAGCCAAATGTTGTGCAGAGCTTCAGCCTTTCGACCTATGGCTTTCACCCAGGTGTGGCCACCATTTGCAACGACGTCCACCACCAAGCTTTGTTTCTCCCCGAATTGGTCCTCATACGTGAAGACATGGACAACACTGACAACCTCCTCCAAGTTTTCAGCTGACTCAATGATGGCCTGCAGGTGAGTAAGATTGGTACTTTGCAGGTGAGACTCTTTGATGGCTACCTTGCCAGCCTCCACCTTGCGCAAGAACTTTAACTCGGCCTTCAGCTTGCTGCAGAGTTTTGATCCGCCTTCTATGCCTCCTTTCCGGAATCTAGAAAGGGCTTCTGCCCTCTTGATGAGCTCCTCTGCAATAGCAATCCTCTCGCACAGCAAGGCGTGTACAGACATGGTAACATTATTCCTGAGAAAAATGCGAAGAAGATCACTGTTATTTCAAGCTGTAATATAAAGACATTTATGAAGACGTTTCTCAATCTAGGACAATGATTCCCTTTCAAAAACTGTTTTAAATAAGCAAAGCAAAAAGCAGAAGCTCAAAACAAAACAAAACAAAACAAAACCACTTCCAAACTAAAACATGCTTTTCAATTAATTAAAAAATCATTAACAAAATAAATTCAGGGAGAAACCTGAGATTATGGAACTATGACAAAGAATGTGAGAGATTTAGGGCTAAGTCAACTTGTGAAAACAGGAGAGAAAAAGAGAAAACATGGTGGGATGGATTCTCTTATGTTAGCCACACTGTGGCTTCAGCCACACTGAATAATTGCTTTTACCTGGATAGCACAACTTCAACACACTTGGCTGCTTTAAAACTGTGTCCACCCTCATAAATCTAATTTACATAGGCAGTGGGGTGTTGGAGGGGGAGAGAAACGAGGCAGTAATGCCGCAAATTTCGTCACCCAGTTCCTCTCAATCCAATTGAATCCTTCTGTAATAAGCGAACTGAAGCCTAATTTCCTATCGAGTTTTGCCCTTGCTTTTAAAGCTTTTCTTCAAATACACTGTGAACTATATCTTTATTGATCTTGTTTTTAAAAAGAGGCAATCTAGTGGTATTTCACACAATAGTCACTGATTATCCCAAGCCCTTACACAGTAAGCTGCTTCAGATAGCTGCCATCATATCCTTCAATTGGGTGTGTGGGTTTTTTTAGTTACTGCCAGCTGCTGGGTTGATAGTAGGACAGCAATGCAAATACTTTTACATTTTGATCAAGGATAGGCAGCTAGGGATCCAGGGCACACATGGAATTTCTCTTTGGCTCTGAGCATAGCTCCTGATCCCATCTGCTTCAGTGTCTACAGCACGACTTTGGCAAAGCCCTATACGGCCCCATTCCTACGCACAAGCCAAGCCAGAGGGAATTTGGGGTGAAAAGGACCCAACAGGATACTTCTGGCAAAGCCTCCCTTGCCCTCCCCTCACCCATCTCCCAGCTTGAATGGAAGTTGAGATCTTCCTCATACCTGCTTGCTTACTCAAGATCCTGGGGACACAGATGTTAGGAACTGAAATTAAGCCTGATCATTCTACAGTAGCAAACACACTGTCCGCACCAAGTTATGGTCTCTCCCCAAGAAAGAAGGCAGAATCTGCTACAGTTCCCTAGGTCACTCCGGGTTTTTGGGACTACAGCTGCCAAGCAGCGCAGTCATGCAGGCTGGGGCAGATGGATGTTGCAGCCCAAAATGCCAAGCAGAGTGTTTCTTAAACCTGGATCTCCATCCGTTCTTGGACCACAACTCTCATCATCCCTGGACCCCTGGTTCTGCCAAGCTAGGGATGATGGGAGTTGTAGTCACAACAATATCTGAGGACCCAAGGCTGAGAAACACTGATCTAGAGCAGGGTTCCTCAACCTCGGCCCTCCAGATGTTTTGAGACTACAATTCCCATCATCCCTGACCACTGGTCCTGCTGGCTAGGGATCAGGGGAGTTGTAGGCCAAAAACACCTGGAGGGCCAAGGTTGAGGAAGCCTGATCTAGAGGGTACCAAATTGGGGGGAAATGACCTAGGTAGCCTCAGAACTACCACTGAGGGGACTAGATGACCCTTGTGGTCCCTTCCAACTCTACAATTCTATGATTCTAGTTAACAGTCAAACACAATGGGCTAATCCTGAGTCAGGTATTTTAGGAAGTTTCGGTATATGTTGTAGGTACTTTAAAAATACATCATAATAATTACAGCAACAATGATTAGTCAGGCAAGAATCATTAAACACAAAGAGAGATTTGGGAAACTGTTAGCTAAACAAATAAAGGAATCAAGAATATAAAGTTATAGAAAAAATGGCACTTATTATTAATTGCTGTAATGATAAAATCAGTAATGATATAGCAACATAGAACTGTTTTCCTTTAATTTTCTTCTTTGTTTTCTGTAATTTATCAACCACCCTTTCTTTCTTTCTTTCTTTCTTTCTTTCTTTCTTTCTTTCTTTCTTTCTTTCACTCCCTCCCTCCCTCCCTCCCTCCCTCCCTCCCTCCCTCTCCCTTACAATTCTAACTTCTTACAGTGGTACCTCGGGTTAAGAACTTAATTCGTTCCGGAGGTCCGTTCTTAACCTGAAGCACCACTTTAACTGTTCTTAACCTGAAACACCACTTTAGCTAATGGGGCCTCCTGCTGCCGCCGGGCCGCCGGAGCATGGTTTCAGTTCTCATCCTGAAGCAAAGTTCTTAACCCAAGGTAATATTTCTGGGTTAGCGGAGTGTGTAACCTGAAGCGTCTGTAACCCGAGGTACCACTGTATTTTCAAAAATATAAAAGACTAAAATAAGCACAAGAAAGGTCATGCTGAAACAACTGTGCAATCTGAAAATGTTTATGTGGAAAGTGGAAGCAGTTTCTGAGCTTAAGAAAAGAGTCCAAATGCCACCAATATCATGTTGCAGAAGAAACCAAATACCATATTTTTTGCTCTATAGGACGCAATTTCCCCCCTCCAAAAATGAAGGGGAAATGTGTGTGCGTCCTATGGAGCGAATGCAGGCTTTCGCTGAAGCATGGAGAGCGAGAGGGGTCAGTGCGCACCAACCCCTCTCGCTCTCCAGGCTTCAGGCAGCATCCACAAGCCTTCGGAGCGCAGCAGGAGTTCTCGCTGCACTCGGAAGGCTTGCGGATAGCTGCCTGTTTTGGGGGCTAGGGTCGGGGAAGCTCGGGCTTCCCCCGCCCCCAGCCCCCCAAACTCTGGGAGTGGCAGCAAGGTTGCACGCAATCTTGCCACCGCTCCTGGACCTGTTCTGGGGGCTGGGGAAGCTCAGGTTTTCCCCCACCCCAGCCCCGCGGCTAAAAATGAAGCCAAGACAGGGAGAGGGATGGATCCTGCTCACTGTCTTGGCTTCTTTGCTCTTTGGGGCTGGGGGGGGGAATATTTTTCCCCCTTTATTCCCCCCCCAAAAAAACTAGGTGCGCGCTATGGTCCGGTGCGCCCTATGGAGCGAAAAATACGGTACACTCTTGGGTCATGGTTAGGCAGCATTTGCTGAAGTTTTCCTTGTCAAGCCAGACGCAAGACGTCTAAAACAGTGATGGGGAACCTGTGGCTATGCAGGGTTTTCAGGACAATATTCCCAACATCCGACTGTTGGCTGAGCGGAGTGGGAGCTGGAGTCCAATTGCATCTGGCAGGGAGCACTTTCCCCATCTGTGGTATAAAGCAGGGGTAGAAGTTTTTATGCAATATCCTGGAGAACATTGGTTGGAGAAGCTATATGCCCAAGGGGGTGGAGCTAGAAACTCTAGGAGGCTGAACTGAAGCAATCCTGCATACCAAAGGGTTGTTTACTCTCTTGAAATAAACAGGGTTTAGCACACAGAACTCCTACTGCCCCTGCTTTCCTAGAAAAGAGAAGAGGGGCCGGATGGGAGAGAATGAGATTTCAACAGGTCAGAGTGTAAATTAGCTTAGGAAAGAGAGGCAAAGATGAGCTACAAATACAAAAAAGCACCGGGAGGCTGTTCTCGACTTTTGAATATTAAAAATACCTCTAAAGCAGCACCAGGAGAAATTTCCCAGTGTCCTTACAATTCCAGTCCCAAGCCTGGTTGAAAAACCTTACAGCACCCAGAATATGACTACTTTTGTTATGTTTGCAATTATGAAAATGTTTTCATGCTGTGAGCTGCCTTGAGCATGGTTTTAGCTATGGAAAGGTGGCATGCAAATGAAATGATGATGGTGATGGACTTTGGCTTGGGAGCAGCTAAAAGCAGCAGCAATTTATGGCAACTTTCACTCATTTCCTGTGATGCAACAGAAAGCTGCTGTAATTTTAAACTCTTTTAGTACTTTAACTGTCATATGTTTTTAAAGTATAGTTGTGATCTTTTTTTCAAAACCGCTTTGAGCTTTTTAAAAAACAACAACAATCAAATGCTGTATAATTTTAAGAAACAAAAGAAATAATAGTAAACAAACAGCAAGCCCTTTCCTTGGTCTGTAGGACTTTCTGGTCTTGCAAACATAATGTTCCAAGATCCAAGTGTTTTCTTCCCATCTGCAATCACAACATAATCCTGTATCACCTCCTCCCACTTTTGAAAGCCCCGGGAGACTAACATGTCATTTGGAAGCCTGCACCGACCTGTTTTTGAACTTTTATCGTTATATATTTATTTATGCCCCGTCTTTTAACCCTGACAGGGGTTAGCTTAAACACAGCTAAAAACATAGAAAACTAAGGAGGGGGATCGTTCTTAAAAGACAATTAAACATGGATAGAATTAAACAGATACACACACATTAAAAATCTATTAAACCTGTACAAATAATCACATTTTCTCTTTTACTCCTTTCCTCCCTCCCTCCATATTAAAATATAATAACGACTTATATCCTTTCAAATGCGTTTGTGGAAGGGGGAATCATTGGTTTGTTTTCGTTCTTCTTATGTATCTGGTCTTCTCCTTTTGCATTTTTCTGTTGCTGGAAAATGCGAAATGTTGACCCCTCGCCCGCCGCCCTCCTTCCTCCTGCCAGACTTACGACCGACTCGCTCTGCCGTCCCAGCAGCTGCAGCTCCAGCCCGGCGCCGGCGGCCGCAAGCGACTTCCGCCTCCACACCATAGAGAGCGAGGGGGAGACGGGCTCTTGCAGAGCTTCACAAGGGGGAGGAAGGAAGCAGGAGCAGAAGCCGGCACTGGGCCCAGCCCTCACTTCCGGTTCCCGTTCGGCGCCTCCATGTGCGGGGCAAGGGTGGCGGGTCAACCTTTTTCCTTGTATGCATTTATTAAATTACATTTTATTAATTTTATTTTAATTATAGTATTACTTTATAATAGCATTTCGTTATTTATATTATAATTTTAAATGTTATATTATAATATTAAATAATTTATATTAGTGTAATAGTGTTTATTTAATTACAATTAGTGCCACAGAATCATAGAACTGTAGAGTTGTAAGGGTCCACAAGGGTCATCTAGTCCAACCCCCTGCAGTGCAAGAATCTTTTGCACAATGTGAGGCTCGAACCCCTGACCCTGAGATGAAGAGTTTCATGCTCTTACCAACTGAGCCATCCTATATTAAATTATTATTAAATTGTAATTATAGTATGATATAGTATATTTTGATTGATTGCATTTAATCAATGCAATCCTCCCAAGGAGGATGGTGGGGGGGATGGTGTACATCAGGGGGCCAGATTTGATGAAGTGAGCATGCGTGAGGGCCGACCAAGGTGGTTGAGCTATTTTTAGGATTTTGCTCCAGGATATATACTGTCACGGGAGGCGGATTAGGCCCCCCAAACAGACTTTGGACATGCCTGGTGTACATGGTTCTCCTCCTTTAATCTCCCCACATAACCCTGTGAGGAAGGTCATAGAATTGGAAGGGCTCCCAAGGGTCATCTAGTGCAACCCATTTTGAAATCAATTCAGGACTTCTGCCATTGAGTTTAGGAAGCCGCCATATATGGAGTGAGACCCTTAAGTCCAATTAGCTCAGTCCTGTCTACACTGACTGGCAGCAGTAGTTTCAGGCAGGGAGTCTCTCCCAGCCCTACCTGAAGATGCCAGAAGGGATTGCAAGGTAAATACGACTACAGAGCTATGTGGCCCCTCCCTTGGAAAGTTGATTTTTTCTGTTGAAACTGAATGGTTTCTTTTAAACTAACAAATGAGTTGTGAGTTTGATGAGGGTGGTTAGGAACGAGTGGTGCAATTGTGTGCAGAGCACATCAGTTTTTCTGGAGCCTTTTTGGCATTTTGGACAAGCACAACTCCTATCGGCACAGCCAGCTGATAGGACCAGTTAGTGCATTAGGTGTGATGTATCTATATAGGGTTGCCATAGATCTGGATTTTCCTGGACATTTGACTGATTTCTGCCTGGGCACTGCTTCCAACTGCAGTATTCCGTGTATGTCTAGGAAGTTTGGGATGTATGGCAACCCATGTTGACCGTCATTTTTGCCGACTTTCCTGAAAATAGCTCAAAAACGTCTTTTTTGTAATTTTGCTAAAGAAAGCTCAACAACTTTGGTCAAAACTAAAAAAACTATCGTGTCTGGATTTTCACTTTTTGAAATATGGCATCCCTATCTATCAAGAAAGTTCTAAGGGGAAGTTCCCAGGGTGGAAATGCAGTGCTATGCTGTTGTGCGTTAATTCTAATCCTGCATTTTAAAATCTAAGCAAGAAATTCAGAAAACAAAGCTACGACATGCCTTTGTATTGAATTTCTGATTGTTGTGAGACATTTTTCTGTGAGAATAAATCATCTTTGTCAACCTTACATACTTTTTTGGCAGAGGTTATAGCACTGGATTAAAAGGGAACCTTTAACCTTGTGCACTTGTGTATCTCTACAGCTCACAACAGTGTTTTTTGCAGACTACAATCAGCACCTGGAATTCTTACTAGAGAAGAATTTTGACAAAAGTTCAGTTGGTCAGACAAACCTATTTTTGTTCGTGTTTAGATTTTATCACATTTCCAAGCACACCATATCACCACACTGTGGACAAAGTTTCCAAGCAAACATATCCACTAAATTGTTCTATGCCTCTCCAATCAATGTTTTTCCCTGTGGCTCAAACATTCTATTTACATGGTATCAGATTTTTTTTTTAGTTTTTGGAAATTCAGTGGCATATACCATTTACCCAAGGGGTCAGAGTGTACCAGTGTGTACTTTACTTGTTACCCCAACACTCAAGTATCAGTCAGAATGCCTGAAAATACCCCATTGAATGTAAGAGGGAGAGTAGTGTTGTGTGCATGTCTTGCTTGTGGGTTTCCCAAGCCTTTATGACTGGCCATTGTGGGAACAGAATACTGTAAAGTAAATAGGGCTAGGTTTTTGGTCTGATCCAACAGAACTCTTAAACGCTTATGACTCAGCTAAATTAAAAACAAACACGCACAGAAAAAAGTTTGATTGCATTCAGTGATGTTAACGTTTTTCTCCATTACTCTATGGTGCCTCATTCACACGTACAACTCACCTCTTCACATTACAGTCAATGAATCATCAATGTGCATGGATGAGGGAGCAACGTCTTACTCATTTATCACATCGCATACTCTTTTCTCAAACAAGCCCTACATGTGGTTATCCACAGCAATCCTTCAGGTTAAATTAGGATGACTGACCCAAAGTCACCTATGGAGCTTTACAGCTGAATTGTAAACTCAAGTGGAAGGTTCCTTGGTCCAAATGGGGCAGTCCCCCAGGGGGTGAAGGACAAATCACAATGTGAGACCAGTTACCTTAACACCCCCTCAGACCACCTCTGCCACCCTTCCTCCTCCTGCCCTCACCCAGCTTACTTTTTGTTATTGCTGCTATCTTGCCACTTTACCACCAGCTTCTCCATCTGTAAAAACTTTGAACATGAGCTTTCATGTATCTGGAAAACTCACTTTGTCTTTCAATGAGTTCATCCAATAAAGGTTGCATTTCCTATATATTTCTTGCCCTATGGGATCATTGTGACAGTGGGGGCAAACACTGCACCTTCTCACTTACACCAGGGAGGGAGGTAGTGAATCTGCCACATGAGTGGAAGACAGATCTCTAACACACGTGGTACCAAGACTTGTAGCAGCTTGCTAACTAAAGTCTTTCAGTATTACATGCTGAATGCATATCATCTGATTTGATTCACAGCCCCTTTGATTTAACTGCTCCCATAGAGGCCTGCATAATATCTCACTCAAGACATACATTTAGAAAGCTTTTAACAGAAGCTCTGCCAGTTCAGCTGAGGGTAGTTCCAAAGGATTTATGAATATTTTAAAACTGTGTGCTTCTGAATAAAATTTGTGGTGGTGGTGAAACCAGAGGGAACTCAGTATAATTAAATGCCTTATGAAGTCTTACCTAGAAACCACACCACTCCTGGTATGTTTATTTTTTCATATTGCGTATTCTTGTACAGTGTTTAATATTTTAAAGAACAATAATTCCACATTTTCAATATTAGGACAGTAGTATTTGGATCCATAATATTTCTTTTTTAAAAAATCTAGCAGATAAAGTAGAAATGAGAGTGCAGAAGCCAAATATTTAAATGGCTGGGGAAAAAGATCCTTGTATGTATCGAGGCAGTCTTCCTTAATGCATACTAGGCAATTGCAGCCAGGTAATCCTTGACCTCAGTTGGAGTGAGTCTTCTAAATCCTGCCTCATTACAGATGCCAACCTCTATGTTATCTTCTGTCATTTGTCCTTCAAAGCTTTCCTAGAGAGAGGGAAAGACGGGTTCCTTCATGAAAATGCAATTCACAAACCAGAGTTTTAACAAATACACTGCAGATGTTTCTTACCTTCAGTGTCAATATAGCAGTATGAATAGCATCTTCAAGCTCCAAGTCTTCGTTGTACCTATGAAAGAACAGAAGTTTGCTAATAAATATATCTTACTGTTGCTGCAACAGCAAACATTCACAGAACTGAAAATTAGTTTCACATGGCCAAGGGCTGCATTTTGCAAATAACTTCCTATGCAGCATTGCAAATACCATTTGAAACACAGGAATCTCAAATCATTTGGGGATACGGCAGGACAGGACAGTGTACTCAAAAAACACACATTGGGCACACACAAACTATTTAGACACACTTAAAGGGTATTTGGATGCCAACCAATAGATTTAGATGAAATATTGCAATTTACAGTAGAAGTTATACCAGTTTATTAGACACACAAGGTATCAATACCTTCCAGAAGTAAAACCCTCAGAAGCCTTAGTCACCTTTGGTCTTATTAGATGCTAAACATTCAAGACCATGAGGAAATGTCATCAAATAGTACCCACACAACTGGTTTATTTAAGTGTAGAAACTGTATTGCATTCTCTCTTCTCCAACTTAGCATGAGTCTCACAAGTCTGAATATTAACAGAATGTTGTATTTCAGCTAGTCCAGTGGTTCCCAACCTTTTTTTTTTTTGGCCATGCCTCACCTAACCATCTCTAAAATCCTGATGCTCCCCACCTGTGACATATAATTCTTATTATTAAGAAAGTGAAAAGGCCATTAATTGTTAATAACTCATTCTCGAATTGTCCCCCTTAAAAAATCAAATTCAATTGCCCCCCGGGAGACCAGTGCTCCTCTGGACGTTAGCAGCACTGAAGTGACCTCCCCGGAGCATAAGCCTGGGCAGTGTGTATGGAGGACCTGAGCTGCCGGACGACAAGGCCTTCCCCCTCTCGGCCTCGCTGATGTGGTCCAAAGAAAAACAGCAATACATTTGGCATCAGCTTAGCTGCAGGAGTTGCCAGAAGGCAGCGTACAAGGCAACATCCAACTGTCTTTTCTTCCCCTGAAGATATTCTGCAAGGCAGCATGGAGGATCAGTTTTCCTACTCCTAGATGGGCTATCTTCCCAGGCTGACGAGCCCCATCTGCCCCAAAGTAAGGGAGCTTTTTATGTATTTCTATGTACACAAATTCTATGTTAATTAGCGTGCATCCAAGTGGATGTTCTGAGGCCTCAAAGAGCTGGCCCTGATCCCCATGAATTACAGGATGTTTCAGTTACAGCAGAATCTTGCTGACAAGCCATGAGTCATGCGCATTATCAATGAGACTGTGAAGGAAACTGTGGACTCCACAGGACATGGCCACTACCAATGCTTTCACCACTGCTGAAGATGATGTGATTACTGATCCTGGGATGGAAGAGAGTCGAGAGCCAAGGATGGCCAACTCTCCCTTACGGATGGGACTTGAAACCTCCATGCTCCAAGCTGTACTCTAGGGAAAGGTTAATTGGTAACTTCTCATCAAGCTGTTAAATGGGATCACCACACCTACACAAGCTTCTCCTAACGAAAGCAAATTGTCATTTTTGTCTCATTTTCACAGGTGTTTCTAGCATTCTTAGTCGTTTTTAAACTATAGCACTTCAACACCTAGGAAAGAGCCAGTCTAGACACGGAAAACAACACATCATTACAGTACATATAAACTTCTACTATCTTCATATTTTATTACTGATTTGCAGTTATGTAATCATAACATTACCTCTTTTCAAGGAATGTCTTTCCATTTACATAGTTTTTCCCCATTGCAGTTGCTTTCCACGCAAAATAAGCACCCTGGAAAAGTGAGAAAGACAGGGAGTAAATTTATGAGAACACATTATCTTCTAGTCACTGATCAATACAGTAAAAAATTAGCCTCATTTAGGGATCTCTGCTTGGAGAGATGCAGAGCAATCATATACATGTCTACTCAGAAGTAAGCCCCACTGAGTTCAGTGGGACTTAACCCTAGGTGGGACGGTATAGCAGGGGTAGCAAAGATGGAGCCTTCAGGATTTGCTGGACTACAATTCCCATCATCCCTGACCATTGGCCATGGTGGCTGGGGCTGCCAGCAATTGCTGTATAACAACATCTGGAGGGCACTATACCTGGGGTTTAGGATAGCAGACCAATTCAATGTCATACCACTAGACTCTAAAAAATAAAAATAAGTTGAGAACTATTATCTAAAGCCTCCAGTGAGCTTTTGCCTGATACATCTGTACTGCCAGGTTCACTTTCAAAATTCCCCCGCTTTAATTCCCCAATCACTCTTTAAACCCTTGATTTAAAAAAAAAAATTAAGGAAAAATTACCTACTACCGCTACTAGCTATTGTAACAAAACGGAAACCTCAAATTCAGAAGCAGCCAGTTTCTGAATATTAATTGCTGAGGTGGGAGAACTACTGAATCATCTCTTCCTTATGGGCCTCCATGTTGGAAATAGGATTCTGGACAGGAGAGATGTTTCGCCTAATCCGCCAAGGCTCTCTTTATGCTCTTACAACTGTAAAACTGATCACCCAAGATGTCCTGAGAGTCTGTAACCTTATTCTAGTCCAGATGCTTATCATTCCCCACCCACTTATCTGGATTAATTAAAAAAACATACACAGAAAGAATATGGCAATATTCCAGATCTTTGAGTAAACATCCATGCTTTCTATTTAAGGCTATTAAGAAGCTCCATTATGAATACTTACAGATGGATCAGACTGGAATAAGTATGGTCGTCCCTCATTCCACCCACATATTAGCAATGATACACCAAATGGGCGTACACCCCTACGAAGCAAAACATTTGAAAAGGATTAATGATAACAGAAGGTTATCTTGGGAACAAATAAGATCAGCATTAAGGATGCTGACTGACGGACTCATCTATGAACACACATACAAGCATATTCCTCTTCTATATATTCTAAAGAAGTTACATCATGCCTCGTACAAATAGTTTGTACACTTTGTTTCTGAGTCTTTATGGCTGCCAACTGTTTTCTTGGTTCTGTTTCTATGCCTTAACCAGCAACCTTCCATACAGAAATTAAGCAGCTCAATATTTTGCTGGCTATGAGACAGATGGGAAGAGATCGTCATCTTTATTTTGAACCCCACTTTCCCCTATGAAAAAGGGAGTCCAAAGCAGCCAACATCATACAGAAACAAACACAAGACTTCAAAAAACAATATAAAAAATGCTACATTAAACCTATAAACTTTGTATTCAATACTGAAGAAAACACTTAAATACAAAACTCATAGATATTTCAGTAGAGAAAATACAAGGAAGGAAAGACCACCCCATTGCTTAATTTTAGCAAGTCAAACAACTGTTCCAATGTACAAGAGCAGGTCCAGGAAATTACTGGCAACTCTACTTTTCCTACTTAGAAAACTGTAAAAAAATATACAAAAATGACTTTAGCACAGAAAAGCATTTAAGGCATAACAGTAACTGTATTTCCTGCTCTTCATTCTCCTTTGCATAAATAGCTTCCAGGCTTATAGGTAATCAGCTTGAGAGTGTGGTATTGCTGTTCAGCACACTTAAAAGTATCAGACCAAATGCTCTTCAAAAGTGAATGCAGTGATACCTCGGGTTAAAGTAGCTTCAGGTTGAGCGTTTTTAGGTTGCGTTCCGCAGCGACCTGGAAGTAACGGAACGGATTACTTCCGGGTTTCGCCACTCGCGCATCTAGGTGCTCAAAATGACATCACGCGCATGCGCAGAAGCAGCGAATCGTGACCTACGCACACGCAGGTTGTGTTCTGCTCAGGATGCAAACGGGGCTCCGGAACAGATCCCATTCGCATCCAGAGGTACCACTGTAGAAGAACAGGAGGAGAGTTTATGAGGCTGGCCATGGCATGCAGACAAGGCTGAACTCTTGTCTGTATGTACCCAGTCTGATTTGCAGCTCCTCAGATGGAGAGGCAAAAATCTCACTGATATATGGTAAAAGTGTGAGGGGCTGCATTAGAGTATAGTCTATTCTGCATACAGTACAGCTCTTAGTAAATTTCAGTTGTTTTAGAATAAACAAGGGGCAGGGGGAAGGCATACCCAGATTGTGTGTATTCTTGCATTACAGAAGCAATTCTCTGCACTAGCTGAGCTGTTGGAATAGGTTCATGGTAAACCAAGTAGTACTGCTGGGCCAGTTTGCGTGCTCTGTGGACAAGTACTCTGAGAAAAAGAAGAAAAGAAATAGTGAGTGAGCGAAGAAATCAGAACATCCATTATAACTTAAAAGTCCAAAGCAACTTGGGAAAGATTAAACTGAAGGAATATTTACTATCAGCTAATGAAAGAATTTGATACTGCACTGGGATATATCAACTCAAAAAAAGGTTGCCTATTATTGTGAGGTTACTAATGTACTACAGCGGCCAGACCATTTCTGTCCAAGAAAGGGAGTGGTTAGCATACCAGCCAAAGTTGGCAACAGATGCACCACACTAGAGGACACCTGGGCCTCTAGTATAGAAGATGATTCAATGAACACCCTTAAAATATGGACCAGTTTCTTTAGGTGGAGCACAACTCCATTCAGAACAATCTCTCAAAATTTGGATCCAGGAACCTTTCACCCATAGCCTGTCTTATCATGATTCAATGTCAGTTTGTTTGCCCTCATCCAGTCAATCAGCTCCCATCATTCCTGACCACTGGCTATAGTAGCTGGAGCTTATGGGAGTTGGGAGACAAAAAACATCTGGAAGGCCCAATGTTCCCTATCCCTGCAATAACTTATGAGCAATGTCTCTCAGCTCTGTAATATTGTGGGATGTGGTAGCTCAAGATTCTCCAAATATGATTAAAAACCAAACGCTGGCCCATTAATTTGTATCATGAGCAAAGCTGGCTGTCAGACACTCCTAACAGTGCCAGCCCCACCCTCAAAGAGCCACACATTAGACAGACACATCTGCAACAACAAAAAACTTATGCAAGTAGACTTGCAGCAGGGGTTGCCAACACGGTTCCAATGGGTGCCTTAACTTAGGACCACTAGGTGGGGACCCTAGACTTTGCGCTTTCATTAAAAAAAGAAAAGCCTCTAGCCCTACTAAAGAGAATTTTATCAAGCAAAACGTACAGTTACCCTCCCAAGTGATTTCTGTGAAATTAGCCAGCCTGGCTGCTCCTGCCTGTTGCTTTTTTCAGTCAAACAGTGAAGTGACTGATAAGTCTGGATGACAGGCAACAGGAATTTCTTGGGTCCTAAGGAGGTCCTGCTTTATCCTACCCTTTCATACACCTTTCCTCCTCCTTATTTTCTAGTTTTTGAAATCTCTTTTCCTTTTTTCCTAGTAACCAGGATGCATCTTTTCTGTGATGGGTTTTCTGAGATCAGGTACTGCCTAGAAATTATTTTCTGTAAACAGTACTATATAATAAGTGTGGGTGGATATTAAAAATCCACCCCCAACCTGAAAAGGCAAATGTAAAACTTTGCAAACAGGCATATGGGCGACTCCTGCTGTGCAGGAACCAAAGACTAGGCACTTATAAAGAGTTCATGGTATAGTTAATCTGCAGTGCAATGGTATACATGTCTATGCATAAGTATGTCTCTTTGTCTTTAATGGGTCTTACTTCTAGGTAAGTGAGTACAGAATGGCAAACTAGGCTTTAGTTTAGCATTGGCACTGGGGGAAAAAAGGGTTGTATCTTTAACAGCTGTATGGTAGTTTAAGCTTTTCCTAATATGGAAATACAATTATGGGAAAAGCTTCACCATGGGTGTACTCTCCAATTTTGTGTTGTGTCACGCCTCCCATAGCAGCCACTTTGTGGCTGGCACCCACAGAACTCTCTCAAAATTCAAAATATGCCATGGCCCAAAAAGGTTGGTGACTCCTGCCTTGCATACATGTCAGGGTGAAGCCTTGTGCAACCTTGGGGACAGGACCAGAGCTGCACCCCATTCTACATGTGTCTCCACTTCTCGTGATGCACACATGAAGAGGGTCAAGATATGTATCATCCATCCAGAGAATGTTGAAATGGCACCACAGACCCAATGCTGTGCTGCCTATAGCGGGGCAAGAGTCAAAGACCAATAGCAAGAGTCGAGAGCCAGCGTGGTGTAGTGGCTAAGAGCAGTGGACTCGTAATCTGGTGAACCGGGTTCGCTTCCCTGCTCCTCCACATGCAGCTGCTGGGTGACCTTGGGCCAGTCACACTTCTTTGAAGTCTCTCAGCCCCACTCACCTCACAGAGTGTTTGTTGTGGGGGAGGAAGGGAAAGGAGAATGTTAGCCGCTTTGAGACTCCTTAAAGGGAGTGAAAGGCGGGATATCAAATCCAAACTCTTCTTCTATTACAGTGTTTCCCTCCTTGCCTTCAAGATACCTGTAATCAGGACCCATGCCACTATACACCAAGCCTATGTGTTTGGTTATGGATTCCACTTTGTGCACACTTCGTTCATCATACAGAATGGATTTCTGCTTTTTTTCTGTTGCCAGTACCACGCCATTTGAAGCTGCACAAAGAAAACAAATATTTTAGTCAATGTAGTTAAAATATCTTCCTTCCATTTTCCTCGTAATCTTTCAAATCCACAATGCTCAAAGCAGGCCACTAGAATAATTCATCTACTTGTATATCCTTTACTAATCGTATCACATAAACCCAATGCATTATTTGGCACTATTACTAAGGATGCCCACCCACCAGATGATTTGGTTCAAACCCCAAATTGGCACTGCATAATAAAACAGGCCAATTCGACTCAGATGAATTTAGAGGCAGCTCGATTCAACTCAGGGGTCTCTGTGATGGACACCTTTCAAGTTTGATTAAAACAACAAAGCAAATAACATCAAACATCAAAACATATTAATATTTGGGTAGAACTGGATGAAATCTTAAGAAACATTGCCCCTTCTAAAGGAATGAATCCTGCCAAATTTCAGAAGGATATATGCCGTTTTGCTCCTGCAGCTGTTAAGTGATTCCCACTATATGTCCCCCAGCCAAAGTTCCTTTAAAGTTAATTTTTGGGTAGAAATAATCAGATGAGATTTTCTTTATGAATAAAATAATTCCCTCCAATTACAAACTAAAGTTGCTGGATGTGAAAGACGCCCCCCTCAAAAAACCCCCTCTCTGACTATTTCCTCAAGTTAGTGATACAAGTTTCTGGTTTGCAAAGCTGCTCTCGTTTCCTTCCTTTCACCCATACCGAGGTATCACAAATCACTTCAGGGTTCATTGTACGGTACAAGGCTGCATGGCTTGAAGCAGATCTCACTTTGCTTTGGGAGAAACTCAAAATCCTTCCGAGACAGCCTGCTGTTCCTTGTGATTCATCCAAATCCAATAAACACCCCTAATGGTTATGTGCTACCTCAATATCACTAGACATGCCTACTTAGAAAAAAAGAAAAAAGTTCAGTAAAAAAAATGAAAAGAAGCTTTTCAAACTTTCTATCTTCAAAGACCTCATTCCACATTATCTGCTGAGGAATCTTAGCAGCTCTGCCTCACAACAGATGTGGAGGATTGTGTGAAGTGCACCCTGGCTAGGCCTGTCTGGCCTCATAGTGGCCCAATGCAAACTGACTGCACCTTACAACACACCATAGAATATACCCAGAACTCTCCTATGGGGTGCACTGCCAAGGAAAATTAGTAGTGGCAGAGAAGCTATATCATAAGGAAGTTTGCCTATTGTTACTGATTTTTTCATTAGGAAACCTGCAATGAAAATATGTAAGGAATCCAAGGTTTCCCAAAATGCAATCTGAAAATTATAGCTATACTTTCTGTTTTGAAAATATATTTAGATTCTACTTTTTGAAGATGTTTCATAGCCCCACTAAGAATCCCTATATCTAGCTTGGTTAAACATTGACAAGAGTGCTTTTCCTCCCAAGGGCCCCAAGTGGCATGCACTGGGTTTGAATTCAATTCTTAAACTCAAAAACTGGCCAGGAAGAGATTTGTTTTGTTTCAAAACCAAACCACGCATTATCTGTATTTTAACATCAGGATGCTGAATTGCTACAAAGCTAGGGTGGTAATGGGAATCAAGACTTACGTGTGCATTATTAGATGGCCAAAAGGGGAAAATGAATATTTCCACAATCATCCCCTCCTCCCTGGCCCACAACAACTTACTCTGTAGTTCTTACTCTGGAAGGGTTATGGTTGGAACCCCACTGGGACAAAAACGTAATTTAAAAGCTCTGGGGGTACTAGGATGGGTTCATGTCCCCACCATGCCCATCCCTTTATTTAATATTTTATATACAGTAATACCTCGGGTTACGAACGCTGCGAGTTGTGCGTTTTCAGGTTGTGGACCGCACCGAACCGGGAAGTACAGGAACGGGTTACTTCCAGGTTTTGGTGCTTGCGCATGCAAAACTACAAAATGATGTCATGTGCATGCGCAAAAGCTGCACTTCAGGCTGCGAACGCTGCGGGTTGCGAGCGTGCCTCCCACACAGATCACGTTCGCAACTCAAGGTATGACTGTTGTTTGTTAAATTTGTATCATACCTCTCCACTAAATAGTGCTCAAGGCAGCTAGCAATAATACAATACAGTGGTACCTCAGGTTAAGTACTTAATTCGTTCCGGAGGTCCGTACTTAACCTGAAACTGTTCTTAGCCTGAAGCACCACTTTAGCTAATGGGGCCTCCTGCTGCTGCGCCGCCAGAGCCCTATTTCTGTTCTCATCCTGATGCAAAGTTCTTAACCTGAAGCACTATTTCTGGGTTAGCGGAGTCTGTAACCTGAAGCGTATGTAACCTGAGGTACCACTGTACATGCTGCTAGACTATAACTCCCACCAGTCCTAGCCAGCATGGTCAATGATTATGGAAGTTGCAATCCAACAGCATCTGGAGGGTCACAGGTTCCCTAACCTCTGAGCTCAATGGAGCTTATTTCTGAGTAGACATGTATAGGTTTGCACTGTTGGTATGACCAAAATAGGGTCAAACCAGGTTACTGCTTTCACACTGATTCTTTTCAGATCAATTTCTGGCAATCATAATACACCACAATCCTAATAAAGTCTACTCAGAATTAGGTGGTGTTGAACTCTATGAGGCTTACTCTCAAGCAAATGGGGCTAGGACTTCAGCCTCAATATCCATAATCTATGTCTCCTTTCTCGTTCTTTCTTTGCTTTTAGGCCACAAAATGCCAAAGTAGGTACACACAGGCATACAAACTAGCAACACTTTTGTGGGCTTATTAATCGTGCAAGCATTTGAATACCTTTAATTCCAACTGATGGGGCTCCTGCGGCAACAGCTGCCAAAGCATATTCAATCTGAACAAGCTTTCCAGAAGGGCTAAAAGAAAGCACACAATTCATGAGACAACTTGGTAAGAAAACATTTTCAAATCTGAAAATGCCAAGCAAGGCCTTTTTTCACCAATATGATATTGGGCACATTTTAATACAATAATAAAAACAAACAGATAGGAGTCAAAACTCTCCCCAAAATAATTGTCTGGTCTTACACACGCTTTCTTGGGAGCGGGCCTCAGTCAATTTAGTGGGACTTTAGTGTTTAGAATTGTACTACACTTTCCATGTAATCATGCACTCCATCCAAGGTCTGGCAACAAGCTCAAAGTAATCCCAAAATAAAAACTGAAAAGGGGAAAAGAAAGCCCACCAAAATAGTTTTACTTCCGTTTTTGGTGTAACATTTGTTTCATGTTCATAATCCTAAACACACTGAATGCAATGTCATGTATTTCCAAGTAAACATGCATCTGTAAGGCTGCAATCCTATGGAAACTAATTTGGGATTAAGTGCAAATCCCATTCAATTTAATAGGTCTTAAAGGAGACACTAATATGATATGAATTATTATTTTCATAAAATCTCAACACATATACGTTAGTCGTGTGTTCAGGGATATTTGTTTCACTTTCTATAGGGTTATAAGGGAAACGAGGCCTGCTTTGGGCTCTCGCCTTAACCAAGCCATGCAGAGGGAGAATCAATCCGTGGCTTTAAATCCTGCATACTGGATCCAAAGGCTCATCTTTACATGGTTTAGCAGTGTTAGAAATCCCGATATATAAACTAGGTGCCAAATGCCTCCTTAAACCAGGGTTACAGTCACCAAAATGGAAGGTCTAGTTGGCATCTGGTTGGCAGACGGCTCGAAAGTTGTATTTTTCAATAAAAGCTTTTGTTTCCTGAAATTCATTCTGACTGTGCAGATAAAATATGTGACGGCATTCTACAAGGTGTGACATTAATGTGTGAAAACAGTCCAGATCCAATGATCCCCAGGGATGCACCTCCGGAGACCTCGGGTGCCATCCTGACACCCGGCATCTCCCCTCGGCCACAAGCGGCCAATAGCCAGGTGCAAAGGGCTCAAGAGCAGGCTGCTGGAAAACCCGCCTTCCCTCAAGAATGTCTGACGGGGATGCGGGATCCGCGCTAGAAACTGACGGCAGTTTCCACACGCGCCACTTTCTCCTCCGAGCGAGAGGCGAGAAGCGGTGACTCCGCAAAAACCTCGCCTCTCCCTCCGTCTCAACGGCAACGAAACGGAGCCCCTCCCGAGGCCCAAGAAGCCTCCCCTCACTAAAGGACAGCGCCCCGGGCCTCCTGCGCCCGCCCTGCCGCCCCGGAGGGGACACCGCGCCTTACCTGAAAGTGGTGAGGGAGAAGCTGTAGCCGCGTTCCGCCATTTTGACCAGCGCGATTGAACCCCCTCGCCCCGCCCTCCCTTCATAACCGGCTCCGCCCGCTTTCTGAGGCTGCGCACGCGCGCTGCGTAGTTTTTACAGCACATGCGCAAAAAGAGAAAACATGTAGAGCGCCGACTACAGAATTACGAACAGATTGAACTTCCGGGAACTCTCGAAAGCCGCGAAACTCTATGGCAGCCTTTCTCAACCGTGGGTCGTTGGACTACAACTCCCATCATCCCTTGCTAGCAGAACATGTTCCCACTGCTATGCATGCCGGGAACCGGTGCCTCACCCTCAGGAGGTAGAGCAGGGCTTCCTGGGACATGTAGTCCATCTCTCTCTCTCGCCAAGTGGCTTGGCGGAAACGCTGCCAAAGAGAGAAGGACGACTCGGTTTCCCAGCGCCCTCAGCGCGGCTGATCCTGACAGGCGCGTTTTCGCGCCGCGAAGGCGGAGGTCTGGTCAAGATGGCGGCGGCCGCGCTGCTGCTGGTCTTCCCGTCTCCTTTGCCTCGGATCCAAGGCTTCCTCCGAAGCTGCTGGTCCCAGCTGGGCTGCCGCAGCCCGCCCGGGGGTGGGTCCTGGCTCCGTCTCCTCGAGGTGTCGCGGGGCCTCCTCCGGGGCGGCTCTCCAGGGGCTTCGCCTCCCAAACTTGGCTTTCCAGCTGCTTCTGTCCAGCTCCCGTCAGCTGGAAACCCAGGTGCCCTTTGAGGACGAGCGCCCTTGGAGACGCCGCTTTACTTGGGGCGGGAAGGATTGGCACTGTTTTGTTCTTGCTTTCATTTTTATGCTGGTGGGAACTGCCCCGAATGTTGGTTTGTTTGTTTGTTTTTTGCAGAGGGGGCTGGATTCTGAAAACTGTTTATTGATAAGATTTGTTACCCACCCATCACCCGTGTTATTTACTGTATTGGCCAAAATATAAGCCGCACCTTTAAAATTGGAGGGGGGAAAGAAAAAATACTCGCATATAAGCTGTTCCCTTCCTTGCTGCTGTTGGCTGCATACTGGCCGGGGAGCGGGGAGCTGTGCTGCGTTGCCGGCGGCCTTTCCCCTTCCTCGCTCTCTCCACGTGCCAGGTGGGCACCGCTTTGCCCGCTCCTGGCTGCATACCGGAAGGTCGCGAAGATAAGCCACACGTTAACTTTTCATAGTCGGAATTTGGGGGGTAAAGAGGCTTATATTTAGGCCAATATGGTATTCTACTTACATATTTTGTAAAAATTATGTGCCGTTTGAATATATATATATATATATATATATATATATATATATATATATTGTATGTGTGTGTGTATATATATATATACACACACACACACACATACCACAAAGTGGTTTACAAAAAGATAAAACAGCAAAGTCGAGGAAAAATTCACAAACCTACTTTGAAGCATGATGGTTATGGAAACAGAATATGCAATTACTAACATAAGTTGAACCACTACAGTTGTTACTGTCAGTTATCTGTTGTTACTAGTTAAATTTGTTATTCGCTTTATCTTGCTCATGGCAGACCAGAGCAACTGGAGAAAGGCGGTCCTGGAATTATTGCAGTACAGTTGTACCTTGTTTTGCGGCTGGGATCCATTCCGGACCCCTGGCCGCTAGCCAAAGCGCCAAAGAGCAAAGCGCCGCATCTGCATGTGCGGAACAATTTGTGCTTCTGCGCATGTGTGAAGTGCGATTTAGCACTTCTGCGCATGCTCGAGCGACAAACCTGGAAGTAAGAGTCTCATTGAGCAAAACCACTTCATGAAATATTGTATCTAATTAATAAAGGTAAGCAAATTACCACAACTAAATTATTTGTAACTAAGTTATTTGTATTTGTCTTTAAGCTCCTGCTTTAGCAATTCAGGGTCCAGCTTTTTTGCCTGAACCTATAGAAGACAATGCTGAAAGTAAGGAGACTCCAAGCTTTCTAGACAGCATATTTTGGATGGCAGCCCCAAAATCAAGGCGGACCATTGAAGTAAATCGCTGCAGGCGAAGGAATCCTAGGAACCTTATAAAAATAAAGGTAACTCATCACATTTCTGTTGTCTTTCTCCCCTTATTTTTGTAGATTTTCTATTCTTCAATGCTCTCAAGATGCTTGTAATTTCTTATTTATTTATATTGGTATTGTAAATTTACCACAGGAAATTTTTCACTTAAAATCTGTCTGCAGCTCCTGTGCTGAATCTTTAAAATGTGATGGTATTGTATTTTGAAAACTTAAACCTTTATGTATACTACTTGACATGAGGAATTTCTCAGGTTCCTGGAAAACAATGTATTATATCACAATCGTAATGAGATAGTCATTGCCCTACATGGCTCTTAGCATTTGTGAAATCTCTCTTTTTTTAAATTGTTCATTGCCCAACTTTTTGTTTTCTTTCTTGTCTTTAGCGAAACATTGATGTCTGTCCTCAGTGTGGCAACCTGAAACTGAAGCATATTCTTTGTGGCTATTGTTATGCAAAGGTTAAACGGGAGACAGTTGCCATAAGGAAAGAAATATGGGCACAGGAGGGAGGACCACATAAGGCTCCACCTGTAGAGACTGTTGTACTGTATGAGGGAGAGAAAGCTAGAGATGAAGATGAAGGCAAGCGGATCATAGAACGAACAAGGAAGCGCCCATCTTGGTTCACACAGGACTGATTATGTAGCACAGTGGAATCTTTGGTCGCAAAATCCTTGATCTCGCAGAGTAAAAATAGCTGAAAAAATGCTACTGATAACACTTATCCCCAGAAAGGGTAAATTTAAATTGTATTTTTTAATTTGCCATTGTAGTACAGCATCACTGCTGTACTTTAAATGTTAGCTGGATGGCTAATTTAACTAATGTAAACTTAGCTGATTTTGTCATTGTATTAAAGTTGGTTAAGCAAAGTCAATCATTTGCAGTAGCAGATTCTTACGGCATCTATTCGGTCATATTACACTGTACTGTGCATTGGGGGGGAACCATGGATTTAAACTGTATTTGTAAATGAAATAAAGCATATTCAGCATTATAATAAATACTGTGTGTGTGGCTCCATTTGAAATTCTGTGAAATTTTGAGCTATGAGGAGGTGAGGATTGTGAGAATGTAAGAAGTCAAGTAGAGCAATGAAGTGAGTTGACCTGGATCTCTTGCTGAGTTGGAGCCCAATGGTTGAGAGGTGGTTTTGTTCTTTCATTGCTACTGGCTACATCTAAATAGTGACAGTTCTTTAACACCTGTTTCCATTTAGAAGCTTGTAAAATAGCTAGTTGTGTTTGTGAGGTCCTTTGAGAATCTTTAATGAAAAGGACAACTACATTAAGTCTGAACCATAACTTGGGTATGCATGAAGCACTTCTTAAACCAACATCATTTCATTGATTCACCCACTAGTGACACAAATTTAATCTCATTGATTAGATGACATTGAAGTACTGTACCATGTTGTATCTGCATTGTGGGCTTGGAATTTAACTTTTTCCCATCTATTCTTTGAGAATCCTATTACTGATCTCATCAACTTTCATCTCTTATAAGGGCCAATATTTTCCCATGATACAGACTTTAGAAAAAATCCTTGTTTGTAATGCATGTAAAACTTACTGTTTTCTACCAAGTGACATTCGCACCTACCACGTACAGTTGTTTATCTTCTTATCCATCAGTTCAAATAACAAAGTTACTCTGGCAGGGGGAAAATAAGAACTCTGTCCCAAGTAAACACCCATTTTGTGCTCTAAATAAAAAGAAACAAATCAACATAGATGTGTTTGGTTTTATGACTATAGTGGTACCTCGGGTTAATAACTTAATTCATTCTGGAGGTCTGTTCTTAACCTGAAGAACCACTTTAGCTAATGGGGCCTCCCGCTGCTGCCGCGCCGCCGCCGCCGCATGATTTCTGTTCTCATCCTGAAGCAAAGTTCTTAACCCAAGGTACTATTTCTGGGTTAGCGGAGTCTGTAACCTGAAGCGTATGTAACCTGAAGTGTATGTAACCCGAGGTACCACTGTACATGGTTGATATTTTGCAGAATTTTGAGTTACTTAGCAGGAACTGGGTATAGAAGGAATAGGAAGAGATGAGAGATTATGAAGCAAGACTAGAAGGTGTTGGAATAGCGGGGGAGTTTCAAGGCTTCACGGCAGCCTTAGCTCCTTTGATACTTCCTATTTTTCTAATATTTTCTACATCCATCATGACTAGGAACCTGTAAATAAAGAGCTGAAATTTAAAGGAGTTGAGATCCTTAGAGCCAAATTCTCAACAGAAAAGAGCACACAATTACATGGAATTGAGGAATAATAATATGCTGCCCATGTGACTGGGTTGCCCCAGCCAATCTGGGCTGCTCCCAACAAAAAATGTACAACATCACACACTAAAAACTTGCCTGAACAAGGCTGCCTCCCAGAATTATGAAAGCCATTGCGGGTTCTGATTTGATCCCGGAATGTCCTTATTTCCTCTGCCAGTGATGCTGCCACCAAGCTCAAGAAGGAAGATGAGCCAGCACCTGTCCTGAGCAGCAGTGGCAGCGAGGGAGCATCCTGTTGCCTCTCCATGGCCGCTGCTGCCGGCCTCCTCCCTTGGGCAGATTGTGGCGGCTGCGGGAGAAGGGGAGGCTGTTGCTGCTGAGGGCCAGCCTTGCATGATGTGCTGGCTGTGAGGTGCAGGCAGAGAGCAGGGCTACCCTGGGTGGGAAGAAAGGCGGAACGCAAGGAGTAGAGTCTTTGATTTAATAATATTAATAAACCTGTGTGTGTGTCTGTCTCCAATCTTGCCCCTTTCTAAAATTTATTTATTGGTGCATTTCTTTTTGTAAATCTACCAAAGAATAAAAAAAAATCAGAATTAAAGGCAAAGGCACGTCAGTGGCATGTGTGTTGTGTCCCATTGGTGAAGTCGTGGTGGCACTTGCCCTTCTGGTAGGAAATGCTTGGGGGGGGAGAGAAATGGGGGGGTCAAGGAGGTTCAGTTGGGAGGAGTGAGAAATGTCCCTTTTTTCATCTGAGGAACGTTGGAGGGTATGGCATACTTGTATGAGCAACAGCCAGTCCGTGTTTACTCCTTTCTTTATGTTCCTTGTAATCTTTTCATTTCCATTCAGTTACTGGCCTTTGGAAAACTACAGAACACTATTCTGAGTAGCTGTATTGGGATTGTAGATTTGAGATGTAACAGTATAATAACCAAATGTTTGATCCATATAAGGGCCAGATTAGTTTGTGTGTGCAGAGAGAGATGAGATGGATCGATCGCTAATACGTCAGAGATATGAGTGAACAGTAGGTAATACTGAATATTTATGTACAACATTTTATTAGTATTTGATGCTTCTCATATATTTCACTGATCCTTACGAAAACCCTGTTAAGTGTCAGTTCATGTCCTATGTTCTACTGAGAGAGGTGGTGGCTTGGGTAAAATCAGCTAGTGACATGGCCAAGAGGAAGATTAAACCAGGGGTTTATGGCTCATGTCTTTAGTATACTTTCTACGGGGGCTCTATAAAACTTAATGGTCTGTCTTGATATTCTACATTATCTTTTTGTGAGTTTTAGTTCTGAAGGAGTAAGTGAGTTAATTTGTAAGACAAAACAATGGATTATGCTCGTCATTCAGACAGACTACAGCCTTCTCTATGGCACAATCCTCTATGACCCATCATGTGTTAACTGAAATGAATTACACCTTTCAAAGCAATAGGTGGCAGTGAATCTCTAGTTATTTCAGACTACAATACCAACATAGTCCATGGTGATGCTGGTGAAAAATCTGCAAGTGTAATTAACTGCATGGGGAATAATTAAGAGAAAATGTGATTGTTGACCCCAAGGTTTAGTTACTATAATACACAGATTTATCAGAAGTCCATTCTGATAAATGTGGGCATGTGATAACTACAACTGGAGATGTTTTCAATTCCTTTGCAACTGGATGACATAGTTGAGTGATGGTATATGAGGGATAGCTAGTTGGTGTCTTACAAACTGGATTAAGTCCCTAAGGCAATTCTGTCTGTGGCCCTGGTGACCATCATAATTTTTAATTCATGGTATGGTAAAATATTTACGCAACTGTAGGAGAGGAGAAAGCATTGTTTCCAAAAGTTAGACATGCAACATGCAACATTTATATCCTTCACTTTCATTTTTTAACAGCATTTAATCCTCATGCATGTATATCTATACATGCCTGGGCATACACACTCCATAACTGGGGGATCCTAACTGGTGACAGCTTCACAGGTGGTTAAGCTTTACAATAAAGGAGTTTTGCTATGTGGAAAAATACATTTCCTGTGTATTTTGCCACATAGGTGTATTGGTAATTTCCTGCTATAGAGGTAAACCCAGGGATGCTTTTCCAATTGCTTTTTCAAGATGCTGGCAAATGCTCAGAAATCCATAAAAATAGTGGGGGAACACACAAGTATCCCTCTGAGAAAAGACCAAGAGGATTGGCTCTGAAGGTCATGCAGCTTTTCCAAAGATAGCTACAGCTGTTCCTGTTCCACTTTTAGCATTCCTCCAGAAGTTCAGATGCAGGTGCAACTCCCGATCGTACGTTTGCCTCCCTAAGCAGCAGGAGAACGGCTCTTGCTGTTAGCAATACCAAGGGAGTTCCAGGGCATCCTTTGTCCAGACTGCAGTTCAGAAGTGCTGGAATATTAATGCTCTTAAAGCTCAGAGGCTGTTTTATTTATTGTTTACAGGTGGGTGGTGCTATCCCTAAAATGCAAATTTGTTTTTACAAAATCATAATAAGGAATTTTAAAATACAATTGATCATGGATAGTATAAACCAGTTAACCCTTTTTTCTAAAAAAAGGAAAAACAAAAAAGCTAGTGGGGCAATAGAATGGAAGTGTATTACGTTATTAAGTAATGAACAGGAGTATTTTTTCTTGATTTTAATAATGCAGGAAACAGTGACCACTTAATAAAGCTACTTGAACAAATGCACAGTTTGTTGCATGAAACATAAAGGAATCAGAAAAGAGAGCAAGGAAATCAGAAGGTAAAGCTGCACCCAAGTGTCCCATTATATTTGACACTGCTTTACTGGGAGCAACCAGGAATGGATTCCTACATTTCCACTGAAGAAAGCACAGACCATTGCAAAAAGGCTTGATGTAGGGTAGAAGATTATATTTTAATTGGATGAGCTCTAATTATTGCAACTCCAAACTCCAGTTTATTTTTTCCTAAAAATGTATTTACACAAAGAACTGCTTACTGTGCCACAAAAGTGTGATAGGTTTAAACAGCATTGCCTTGCTAAGAAATACGCTTAATCTAGGTAAAATTAGTCATGACTAATTTCCTCTGAGTAAGCCATAGTAAACAGAGGCCTCATCCACACTCCTGCTTGCCCTGCCGCTTTCCCCTGGGAAAACCCACGGCAATCAGGTTTTCCATGACCGCCATTTGCTCTGATTTAGCACTAAAGAGAGGGTTTCCCAGGGGAAAGCAGTGGGGCAAAGGCAAGAATGCTCAGACCTGTGCCTAGAAAGCGCAGGACAAGTCGAAAACCACCTGGACCCACGCTTTCCAAGTGTAAGACAAGCAGGAGTGTGGGTGAGCCCAGGGAGAACCTGCTTTTGAATAAACACACATGGGAATGGAACTTAATGTACATTGTATGAATGCTGACTAAAAAGCAAGTCCCTTCGAGGCTTATAGTCTGGTAAATGGCTATAGGACCACAGCTTAGGTTTCCAGTGGACCTTAGTTGTGACTATCCTTAGCTGAATTGGAGTCACTTTCATCAGCTGCTATTCATTTCTGAAAAACCACACAGGCCCCACAGGCTCCATCTTTAAAAGAACAGTCCATAGTGTGAGCTATAAGCATAAGGGGAAATGGCAACATATGAAATAACCACCCAGGTAATCTGTAAATATAGGCTGATATTTGAACTTTTTCTATTTGTATAGGAATACAGTGGTACCTCGCGGGACGCGGGTGGCGCTGTGGGTTAAACCACAGAACCTAGGACTTGCTGATCAGAAGGTCGGCGGTTCGAATCCCCGTAATGGAGTGAGCTCCCATTGCTCGGTCTCCCTTCCTGCCAACCTAGCAGTTCGAAAGCACATCAAAGTGCAAGTAGATAAATAGATACTGCTCCAGCGGGAAGGTAAACGGTGTTTCCGTGCGCTGCTCTGGTTCGCCAGAAGTGGCTTAGTCATGCTGGCCACAAAAGCGAGATGAGCACTGCAACCCCAGAGTCGGCCACGACTGGACCTAATGGTCAGGGGTCCCTTTACAGTGGTACCTCCGTTTTTTAACGTCTCCATAGTTGAATGTTTCGGAACTCAAATGCTGACAACCCGGAAGTAAATGCCTCAGTTTTCTAATGCGCCACGGAAGTCAAACAGGAAATCCAGCTTCTGTTTTGAGTTTTCTGTATTGAGGCTTCCGTTTTGAGGCTTCTACTTTCAGTTTTTGGTTTTCAAATGTTTCAGAACTTGAATGGATTACGTTTGAAAACTGAGGTACCACTGTACAGATGGAATGGTGTGATGCTGTATTCCCCCCCCCCAAAAAAAAATTATTTCAGTGGTTTGGCAGATGACTTATAAAAACTTGTTTGAAGGTTAACTGCGGATAATGCTAGCAATACCCAGTCCTACCAGGGCCAGCCTACCCATGAGGCTGCTGGGATTCGCAGGATACTGAGTAAGTCTGCAGGCTTCAACAGGCTGATGCAATACTCGGTGAAGTGCTGGGTCAGAGTGACTCAGCAGGAGTGTGATTGGCTATCACCTGTTTTAAAAGGAAGGCCTGTTCAACAGTATGTGTGGTGGTTGTTCTGTGGTGTGGAGTATTTGTTTGCCTTAAGGAGCAGGTACTCTGTATGGACTGTTTTTGTAAATACTTGTATATAGCTCACATTAAAAAGACTGCACTGAAAAGAAACCTGGGACTGAGCATTTCGCTAAAAAGCGCCGTGAGGAATTCGCGACAGAGGCAAGGTGAGGCCACTGCCTCAGGTGGCAGAATCCACAGAGGCAGCAGATCCCGAGGTATATTCCCCTCTCTGTTCCTGATATATATCTCTACTCGCCCCTTTCTCCCTGGTATGGAGGGAGGTACCATTTTGTTGTTCACCTCAGGGGCCCAAATGTCCTGAAACTAAGCAAAGAAGACATGGCTGGTGTTTTATAAGGGATAAACTACTAGAAAAAGCAAAATTCTGTAGTGGGCTACCCCTGTGAAAGTATAAGGGAAAAACATGTTCTGTAGAGAAAGAAAATATTATGTAGAGAGAAAAATATCAGTTCTGTGAGGTGTTTTTAAGCAATAATGCACCTTTAGGGAATCACATTTCAGCCAGCATAGAGTTGTGCATTTTTAAAGAGCGGATTCATTTTTGTCCTGTTTCAATGGACGTTTTAATTGGATTAGTAAAACTTATTTTTACCTGACTCAGACCTTAGGGATAGGTAAGATAGACACTGAAACAAGTAGGCCCTGATTTATTCAGAGAGATGCAGCCAACTAAGCCATACTCAGAGAAGAATCATGGAAATCCATGGTCTACTCCAAGTATGATTAAGTCAGATACAACCCAGAGGCAGCAGTTGGGTATTAGGTGCATCCAGAGCAGGCTTCCTCAAACTCAACCCTCCAGATGTTTTTGGCCTACAACTCCCATGATCCCTAGCTAGCAGGATCAGTGGTCAGGGATGATGGGAACTGTAGTCTCAAAACATCTGGAGGACCAAGTTTGAGGAAGCCTGATCCAGAGCTAGAACAGCTAGATCCACAGCTATTACTACTGATTGAGGACATGAACTCCGCTTTCAGGCAATCAGGATATATAACTTCCTCACTGTGCTGATCTGACAAATGCTGGGGTTCTTGCTCCTGTCAAATATGCTGTATCACTGTTCATCAGAATCAATTGGCAACTGATTTCAGCAGGGTGATGTCCGCTGCCAGTAATTTAATTCAGCTCACTTTATTGATGACTTAATGGCTTTGATTATAATGACATTGTCTTCCAGATAGCAGATGTCAGAGCTTTCTAATCATTTCCCCAACTATCACACAGAGCCAGCCATTGTCTTCCACATGTGGTAGGGGTATTGAATTTACAAAAATTCTGCACATAACTTAAAAAGTGTACTTGCAAAATAACCTTAGAACACAATGAACATGGCTTAACTGCACGGTTTTAAACATATGCAGAAGATTCTAGGGAGAAATTAAGGATAATTGCATTTAAAAACCAATAAAGCCAAATGCAAATATAAACTAGCTTGTTTGGAAAAAAGTGAAGACAAAGAAGCTTGCAAATAAAACCAGCAGTTAACCTGACTAGACTAATCAGGTCACCTGAGCAGAGTCTTGGGTTTTAGTGTGCATGCAAAGGTACAATTGAGAAGTCCTGATGGACAGCACTTTTTTGGCAATGCGTCACCCTAGATGCCACTGAAGTGTGAAGTAGCTGTTAAAGGGAGAGGAGTCCTCTCAAAACTCTCTACCCAAAATCTGTTCTCACTGATCTAAGTGGTTGTGTGTGAGTGGGTGGGTTATTATTCAGAAGAGATTTAACAGCATTCTGACTTGCTCAGGGCTTTTGTTAAGCATTTCAAAGCAGAGACCTGGCACCAGAGACATTTTTTCCAGAGGAAAGCCCTTAGAGCAACTGACTGCACCTCAAACGATTTATGTTTTAAATAGACAAGATGAGCAAAGGTAGCTGAAGGAGAGCAAATGAACATGCACCATGGAACATGTAGCACTGGTGCAGAGTGTCTCCTTGTGACCAGGCCAGCTCAGGTCAGGAGATAAGCGGCTTGCCACATCAAAGTGTTTTAGGAAACCCTAACATTTGAAGGCCCTGACAGGTGGACATCCTGAAGAAATGAATTTTCCATTTGTGAAAAGAAATTGGATGCTTTATTATTTATTATGAAACAGATTGGGGGTGGGAATTGCCATCCTGTTCTTTGTCTCAGGCAGCAAATGGTCTTGGGACAGCCCTGGTTGTTGTCCAGCAACATCTGGGTGGCTGCAGGTCACCCAGCCCTGAACTAGAAGATACACAGCAGGTTCTATATGAATTATAGCACGTGTGACCTTAGCCATTATCCTTCTACACGCTGGGTACAAATGCTATCAGGCATCAGTCCCAGCAAATGCCAGGCTTACACATTTCATGTGGTGCTGAGTACAACCAGTGGCGTAGCGTGGGGGGGTGCAGGGGGGGCCAGCCGCACCGGGCGCAACATCTGGGGGTTAGGGTTAGGGGGCACAAATCCATGGGTTAGGGGGCGCAAATCCACGGGTTAGGGGGCGCAAATTACTTGCCTTGCCCCGGGTGCTGACAACCCACGCTACGCCACTGAGTACAACTGCCACCATGATTCTGGCTCCCCTTTTTCATCCCCTTTGGGTAACTCCCGCCAGGCTAAACAACTAATCCAGTCCTGAGTTCAGAAGTGATTAAATTATATGAGGCATATAATAGCCAGCCTAGACAATTGTCACATTGTTCAGAATTCTAGTTTATAGTTGTCATTTTAACACCACCACTCCCCGACAGTTGTATTCAGCTTTCAACAGCTACAAGGCAGACAGAATTTTAAGTTTTATTTTGTATGGAAATAAAGTGATGAGGGATAGTATTGCCTGTTGAATTGCTGCCTGCTGCGTCATTCTTAAAGCTCCAGAGCATCTGTCAGAAAAATAATCTGCAGCCCTAGCATCCAACGCACGTACTTAAATCTCATGGCTGAAAAAACAGACAAAAGCGGGGAAACTCCCTTCCTCAGCGCTTACACCAAATTAATCACAGTTGGCCTATGTGTCAAATAATCATCTTGCTAGCTTCCCCTGAAGCCCTGGGCAATATTTGATTTAATGATTGTAGCAATCCTTGGCAGTTAGCTGGCCTTCAAAACAGTTTGTCAAAGGTCTACCTAAGAAAGCTGAGGGTACTGAACAAAAGCATTCAAGGAGATTGCAGAGGGCAAAGTTCAATGGGGCTTACTCTAAAGTAAGTGCACATGGGATTGCAGCCATAGGCTTACTGGCTCCTGTTGAATTAAACCATATTAAAACCAGGTATTCTCTTGGTTTGTAGATCAGTTTTATACTTACACATGGTTGTTTTTTTTAAGGGTGTGTTCGCTGTGGCTTCCCACATAACTATAAGAGAATGCTGGTACTAAATTTTTGCTGTTATTGACCGGCTACAAAAGATGGGGACTTTGTACTGAAATGAAGCTGTAATGCATTACTTATTGTGCTGTGACTAATATGACTTTATGTCTTATTTTAGCTACAGAGAAAGCCCTTGAGCAATGGGGATTTACCAGAAAAATAGCAGTATGGGAATAGGAAATGGAAAAGAAAAGCAGTGAGAAAATGCTTCACACTGGATTTCTATAAGCGCAGTGTTGATCCATTTTAGATGTGTGGTGCTGTGCAGCTTTTGTAAACAGAAATACAAATTATGAATTAGCCTATACAGCTTGCCACATTAACCATGTGACTGGACACAATTTAGAGGAGATGGTATGTATCTGCTTTCAGTTTAAATTTACCAGCTTATCATTATGTCTCAACCATAGGAGCCAACTTTTAGGAGCTGCCGAAGTCCCTTTGGCTCCCCTAAGGTTGATGGGCATTGCCATTCAAATGGTTTGCGTGTGCCACATCTTGTGATTGATTATGCAAGGTAGGGCTTTCCTGCCCCTCCCATAAAAATATTTTATTCAATTTGGCACACCTGGTCTGAACTGTGAACAGTGAATAGTTTAAATTACCGTATTTTTTGCTCTATAGGACGCACTTTCCCCCCTCCAACATTAAGGGGAAATGTGTGTGCGTCCTATGGAGCGAATGCAGGCTCCTTGGCTTCAGCGATAGCAATGCAAAGCCTCCGAAGCGCAGAGGGAGCGCTCCCAGTCCCACCAGGAGATGCTGGGGACTGAACCTGATGCCTTCTGCATGCTAAGCAGTTGTTCTACCACTGAGCTATGGCCCTAGCTCACATTATTGCTGTCAGGATAAAATGGAGAAGGTGGAGGCTGAAGTGTGTTCTGTGGAGGAAAGGTGGGATAGAAGTATAAGAAGGAATAAAGTATGTAAACTAGCCTATAAGTGAATAAACTACAGTATATTTTTAACTTACTCTCCTAATAATTTGTATATAAATTATAAAAGTGGTATATAAATTTTGTTAAATAAAAAAGAGGAAATGTTCAGACTTTCAAACAGTATATTATGCCTGAGCCTTCATTGCTGAAACTCCCAACAGCATTTTCATGCTCACAAACACCTGATGAAGGAACCATTGTGACATAACCCATTCAAGCAGAGTGAAGGGGCAACAGGCTGTCAACAGTGGCAGTAGTTGGGAGCTCCCATCTATTAAAAAGCCACAGAAAGTCTTTTCATACTGCCTGAGGAATTAATCCCTTATTTAACGTTCATAATTGCTGGATCGATTTAACAAGACTGGAGCTAACATTTGCTTGGATTTGGCACCATTGATAGGGAACTGTCTACTGCGTCCTCCACTTTGAAGTCACCCTGGTCTTTGGGCCTCCAGCACCTTCTTCAGCATGTCCAACCCATCTAAGAGGCGTATGATACTGGTGTTCCACTGGGTTAGGAAGAAGCCTCTGACAGAGAAGCTGTGCTCTACCATCTCGGCCAGACCTTCTGCCTCTGCACCGGCTTGCAACACTCCTCACATTTCACCCTACTTCACGAGGAGCAAGACACAACCCGCTCCGCTCAGGAGGTCCAGCAGGCGCAAGGTGCTGCGATTGCCGAATCTCACCGACCCCAAGGTTTTAAGATCTGTCATTGGCAGCGTTGGCCGGAAGAGAGCCCGCAGGCGCAAGCAAAAGAAGACTCCAGCAGGAACAGGAAAAGGGGTGATGGCTAGGCTAGAGGCAAGAAGGCTCCAAATTTGCGGGGTGGGATCGCTTTGGAAGATGCCTTCTCACAATCTCTACCCTTGAACCACATATCAAAGGTTCAAGCAAGCTCATCCACGTAGCACTAAATTATGCTTTAATGCAGTGGTTCTCAAAGGGTGTAGTGCACCAGCCTGGTGTGGCTGGAGAGGATGACAAATGATGGGAGAGTGATGGGAAGATTCAAGGACAATCAAAGAAGCACCAAACATTTCATTGTAGTATAGTATAGTATCAAAGTATTTTTTTTAATTTTGCCTAATATGTATAGAAATCTTTTTCAAAATGAGAGCAAGAGCATCAAGTGATACTGAGGACAGTCCGAATTGTGTTTTCTAATGTTTTTCTTATCAATTCAAAAATTCAGTATGGCTCAATAAAATTTTATTCTGAAACTGTGGCCCAGAGATAAAGGCTTGAGAACCACTGCTTTAGTGTTATGTTTGAACTAGGCCTCGGCTTTTAATTTTTGTTTCAAGTATAGCCTGGGAAGTTGTGAAAATGTGCAACCTATTTCCCCAATAGCTATTGACCAAATAATCTGCTTCTAGCATGTCCTGTTTCAAAGCATTCTGTACATTTCGCAATATTGTAGCAGATAAAATTTGTCACCTGCATTGACCTGCATCTTCTGATATGGTATTTGCCATCTGTTCATTTTGCAATCTGACATTTTCTGTATAAGCCCATATAGACGAATTGTTTCATCTGAAAATCAATTGTAGCTTAAAATACAGAGACACACAGACACATGGTGCTATCTAATAACTTGAAAGAGTCTTACCCTTACCTTAACTCCAAATATAAAAGCAGACACCACTATCTTAAAACTTTCAAATAATGAGACCGCTTTATCCAAACTACTAAGTAAAGGATACTGAATTTTCAACAGATTCTTTTTCTCTCATTCCTACAGGCCAAACCCCAGCTGTCAAATCCCCTTCTTCTGCACAACTCTGAAAGGCAGACAGTGCCCCATAATGATACTCATTTCCTGGTCACCCTATTTTTTAGCTAAAGCATGGCCCCTCACTAGCCTTCTAAAAACAGGAGCTAACAAGACCACCAACCAAGGTAACAGGGCCAGGCCCTTTTTGCCTTCCTCCTGCAGTTTGAGCAGTGCCTGACATCTGGCCATCCTTAATAACATTTCTGTGCCTGAAAATGTGTGCAACCTGTACAGTAGAACAGACCTGAATTCTTTCTACTATTGGTGAAAAATTAAATTTCACAGAACAAATGGGGCAATGGGTTGGAGGATAGGATGTAACTGGGTCTGGCATCCGTTAGGAAATAACTGGGGAATACCAATTAATCATGAAGTCCCACGTGTGTGAGAAACTACAAAAGGAAAGTGGCTGACTGTCTGAATTCCAAAAATACAGGTCTTGGTTCACTACCTAGTCAAAGGAGCCCCTGGCAGAGTTTAAAACTGCAATGTATGCAGCATTTGCAAAGCATGGAAAATATAGGTTGTTGGATATCCCCATATTAAGCGCTCACAATGTGCTCCCCTGCCTCTACCCCTCTCACAGTGAATAGACTACAATGTAAATCACTTACAGTAATCAGAGGTCTCATTCATGCACCATTTAATGCTACAGCAAAAGTAATACAGGTAAAAACTTATTCAGTGCAAAATACAAAAATTATATTCAGACATGGAGCCTGGATCTCAGGAGCATCAGTCTCAAGCCTCTGGTCAAGTACATGGTTCAAAGAGGAGAGGGGGGAGAAGGGGAGGAACAGGAAACAAGCCTCCCTCCCTCCCTGAAGGTGAGAGGGTGTGACCTAGCCAAGCCTTCTCTAGAAATTTACAGCTCTGTGGTCCTTAACCCCTTCATGTACTAACTAGCACCCATTGTTAGGCTTGACTGCAAAATCTCCCACAGCATCAATAGGTAACATCCTCAGTCAGCTGCTGAGGGGCCCTTTTCTGGCACTTTAATGATACCATGTGGCTCCACTGCATTGTGGGTAGTCAGAGTCAACCCTTTGTTAGTCATAGTGAGCCCTTTGTCTCAGAGGGTGGATAGGGAGAGGTGATAGTTCTGGATGCTATTTCACTCCCTGCCGTCAAGCCCATCTGTCCTCATCCCGTCCCCACCACCCACTGTGGAGTAACCAGCATGGCAGCTGCCTAACACTCTTCAGTAACACTGGGTTGTCCTTCTGAGGAAGATATTCTGGGTTAGGTGAGGTGGCCTGAGAGAATGCCTGTGCCCACTGCTGCCCCTTTGTTGCACTTTCAAGCTTAATGATCTGCTGCTGTCAAACTTTAGACGGCTTTTGCCACTGCTGGCAAACTTTAGATAGCATCTGCCGATAACAACATGCAGAAGCCAACCATACAATTAAATCCAGCTCCAGTCTATTCAGGTGCAGTGCAGGTACATGACACAATGGAGGTCACTGTGCAAAAGTTAATAGAGGCAAGTTAGAGGTGACAAGCACCTGATGCTGGGTACTTATCACTTCAACTTCTTGCTCATGTATTTATTCACACATACTTAATGAACCCCAATAAAGCAAAGTGCTTCTTCACTGCAAAGCAGGATCAAGCCCTGAAGCATAGCTTGTGGCATGATGTTGAGCTACAGATGCTCTTCAAAGCTCTTTGCAAACTTCACAGAAATGAAGGCAGCTTATGCCAAGAGGATGATTTGCGTTTCTCAGCCTATGACTGGATTCCTGTAATATGTTTTTCAGGTTTTAGAAATCGCCAGCAGCTTCGTTTAGCCCACCACCTTGCACCACCCCCATACAGAACTAGTGATAAAGGGACACAGGAGGCAGTCCAGGTCTCCCACTAAGGGGCTTGCTTGTCTCTAATTGGGTTCAGAACAACTCATGAACTACCAATAACCTTTCATGAAAAAAGGACTTTGGGAGTTGGAAATGAAGGAGTCAGGGGAGAAATAAGGAAAGGAGGCTTGCATTTTGTCACCAGTCTTTATTGTTCTATTTTCACTCATGAGAATGAGCAAAAAGAAATTGATTACTGTAGCTCTTGTTACATAATTTATTGAGCTGAAGTGTGTAGGGTACTCACCACTGCAACATTTGGTGACGTCCACTACTTTAGACACACACAATATTAGATGATTCTTAGATTGTTAATGTTGAGGGCAGGGACCTCTAATTTTTATTTGTCTGTAAGAAATTCTGATCATTAAACGAATTCCTGGAGCTCAAGCCTATTAATGATTATTAACGGAACAACTAAATTAAACATCAAACAGCAACCTATTGCCTTTCTCTCAGAGGTGGGGGACTTTAATTACCGCATTATGCTCTTCTGCAGGCCACACGCTTCTGCCTGGCTAAAATGCACCCCTGAACTGTGGCATTGCCTCATTTGCTTGGATGGAAAATGAAGAGAGATATGGCACAGTGTATGTGTGCATAGAAATGTGCGTGGCTGGATGCTCTGGCTATTTTTGCCTCTGGCCTCACACACTGCTGGCATATGGCTCCTGGAATATTGCCTATGAGGAGATATGGCCCTCAAGCTGGAAAAGGTTCTCCAACCTTTGCTTTGGAGCTTTCTGGAGGTGTCTGTTTGAATGCTATTTAAAACCGGATGTTTAGATGGACCTTCGCCTGAACCAGCTTACAGTTTGTTTGTGGAGGGCAGATTTTAACCAATAGTATTCTTCATGCAGTGCATAGCCAGACAATGGGATTTGCTCCCTCAGGAGGCAGGGATGGCCACCAATTTGGATCACTTTAAAAGAAGATTAGACGAATGCATGGAGGAGAGGCTTGTCATGGCTACTAGTCATGATGGCTCCTTCCACATTTGAAGGTGCCCCTGCTTCTGAATACAGTTGCTGGAAGCCACAGGAAGGGAGAATGCGCTTTTGCTCATGTTCTGCTCGCTGGTTTCCCACAGGCATCTGGTTGGGCACTCGGAGAACAGGATGCTGGACTAGATGGCAGGCCAATGGCAGGCTATTCTTATGTCCTTATAAAAAAAAGGTAAGGTAAAGGTACCCCTGCCCGTACGGGCCAGTCGTGACCGACTCTGGGGTTGCGTGCTAATCTCGCTTAAGAGGCCGGGAGCCAGTGCTGTCCGAAGACACTTCCGGGTCATGTGGCCAGCGTGACGAAGCCAGCACCAGCGCAGCACACGGAAACGCCGTTTACCTTCCCGCTATAAAGCGGTACCTATTTATCTACTTGCACTTAAGGGTGCTTTCGAACTGCTAGGTGGGCAGGAGCTGGGACCGAACGATGGGAGCTCACCCCGCCGCAGGGATTCGAACCGCTGACCATACGATCAGCAAGTCCTAGGCGCTGAGGTTTTACCCACAGCGCCACCCGCGTCCCTTAAAGGTAAAGGGACCCCTGACCATTAGGTCCGGTCATGACCGACTCTGGAGTTGCGGCGCTCATCTTCCGGGTCATGTGGCCAGCATGACTAAGCCGCTTCTGGCGAAGCAGAGCAGCGCACGGAAACGCCGTTTACCTTCCCGCCGGAGTGGTACATATTTATCTACTTGCACTTTGATGTGCTTTCAAACTACTAGGTTGGCAGGAGCAGGGACCGAGCAACGGGAGCTCACCCTGTCGCGGGGATTCGATCCGCCGACCTTCTGATCAACAAGTCCTAGGCTCTGTGGTTTAACCCACAGCGCCACCCGCGTCCCATTATGTCCTTATACTACAGCCTAAAACCTTACTCTTGTTAGATAGTAGCACTTTTCTTATACATATCCAGAGCTGATTGTCTTGTTCCAAAATTCAGAAGGGGTATTGGCACTGGCAGCATTCCTTGCATAAGTGTTTAAATGAAAATGTATGAAGGCAGTAGGGGAAATTGTACTTGCAGCTATAAATTCAGTGCAAAAATACTTGCATATTTTGTGCGTGCATTCTGAGCCTCAACAGACACTGCCCATGGACTTTCAAACTTTTCTTGGTATGCACCGGAGATTAAAAAAGAAATATACTAAGGAAAAAATAGAAGCTGGCACCCTCAGATAGAAGAATTCAACACCAGATTCTACAAACTACCAGCACTGGCGGAGGAAGGAGGGTGCAGTGGGTGCGGCCTGCCCCGGCATTGGCGGAGCTTCATGCAGGTGGGGGCGGACAGTAGGTGGGGGCAGGGCTGGTGCGTGTCCTGGGGGTGTGGCACACCACCTGCAGGGGCGTGGCACATGTCCTGGGGGGCGGAGCACGCTGCCTGCAGGGGCGTGGTGCCCAGCGCTGGGGGGGGCAGCTGCGATGGAACCCTACCGGGATCGCGCTGCCGGAGGCAGTGTGCTCCCCCACACTCCTCTTCCTCCACCAGTGCGCCCCGGGTGTCATCCCTGAGGGGGGTGACATCGCCACCTCCCTGGGACACTCACCGTGGGCAGTGCCCCCACAGGTGGCTAGCCCACCCCCGGGTGCACAGCATGTGTGTCGTTCCGGGTGCCAGAGCAGCTAGCTCCGCCTCTGACTACCAGTAGAATTCAGCATATCAGTGGTGTTCAGTCAGTAGACTAGAGGGACTAGGCTGGTCCCCTAAATATTCCCCTTCCTAAAGTCTGGGAAGCTTCCACCCAGCTTAGAGAGGGAAGTGTGATGGTCATACATGTAACTCCCCCCCCCCCCCGTTGCCTTTGCAGCCTGGCACCTCTGGCTGTAACTGTTCCCCTCCAAAAAATCCAATGAATGCTACTGCAGCACATCATCTAAAGAAGCTGGGTTAACTGAAAGCGGGTCTAAAAAAAAGGGATTTATCAATCTGGTTGAATGAATGAAGCGACAAGGGTAGAGTGAGATTTCTTATTGGGGATGGTGAGAAGGAATCTATGAAGTTATTCAGCACGAAACAATTTACACTGATCATATTAATATTGTAGTCTCTGAAGCAATTCTATTCCGGAGAGGAAAAAATATTCAATCATTGAATAAATTATGTGATGCTAATGTAGTTCAGGACACAGCTCCTTAACAGTAGCTGGCAGGGCTGTGGCTTCTGAAGCTGTTTTTTAATGTATTTACTACTGAATAAGTAATAGATTCTCCAACAAAAATCCACAACTCTTCTCAATTCAGACATTATATTTCATGAAGAGGTCTTAATTTATTGAAATTATCTGCTACCATCTCTTTCTCTCCCTTCCCCTCTCCCTACCTCTCTCATATTAATTAGTATACTGTCTGTATGCGGGGAAGTATTTCATCAAAGCCCCTGTGGAAATTAGAAAGATAATATCATTGAAATAATATGAGCTGCTGTTGTGAAATGCTGGAGGTTGTCAGCATTTTGAAAGGGAATTTTTTAGGTCAAATCTGTCCTCCCACCCCACCAACTGTACCTTAACTATATACTCTATTGTATTATCATGGATGAGAAAAAAAAACATTTCCATGATATTGTTTACTCCCACATTTAACAATTTTAAAAAGAGAAAGAAATATACAAAATGCAAGCTTGCTGCCCCTGTCCCTTCCAGGACGGATCAATCTAGTTAAGTTTCCACAGTCGAATCTGTGATTTTGGTAGTTTTCATTCTTCAGGGTTATCAGAAAAGAATTATATAAAAGGATGCCATATTTCAACAAAATTGTCTACATCATTTGTATTATTCAATGTATGTAATCTCTTTGTTAATTTTCCTGATACAGCAATAGACCATACATTCTGTTTTCCAACAAGAGATACAAAGATGTTCCAATCCTCTCCAATTCTGTGCCACTAGAAGGCGTGCTGCTATTAAAAGAAAAGTAGTTAGTTATTTGTGTGTGTTTGTGTGTTTCAAATTCATTTACACAAGGCCAGCCCAAGACATTTTGGAACCTGAGATGAATCACAAATGGTGTGTGTGTGTCCCCCCCCGCCCCCCGCACAACCCAGGAAGAGGTGTGTGTGTGTAAAGATCTACATGGGCAACAGGAGGGGAATCAAATCAAATCAACCTTATCCAACTGTTGACATTGGAATCAAGGGGTGTGTCAAATCAACCAGTGAACAAAGTCATTTGTTGGACATCTCTTCTGCCCTCTGTTCGTGAGCATCCCTGGCAGAAATGAGTTTCATATACATGTGTGACGGACAGCAGAGCCCGACCAGAGTCTGGTGATGCAGTGCCTCAGAATTCCACTAGTGGGCTGGAGCCTCTCTCTGATTGGCTACCAAGGCAGTCAGTCAGAGGGGGGCGGAGACAGCACTTTGGGCGGGAAAATAAAAGGAGCCATTACTGACCAAGAGGTCACATAAGGAGATAGTTTCAGCAGGGAGAGAGAGGAGAGTTAGAGAATTGGTTCTGACCTGTGGGTGAAACATCCACTCTGAGGAAAACATCTACAGCTAGAGAAAGGAGTCTCTGAGCTTTGATAGAAAGACAATGTGTAGTGTCTAGGGGAAGTGTTCAGACAGGAGTGAACTGGAGGGCTGAGTTTGAGCAGGAGAAGTAGAAGCTGTGAGGATGAAGTCTCCTTGGGTCGCCTTCCAGTCAGGAGGGGAGAGATCTTCCAGAAAGAGAAGACTCTCAAGCCTGTTAGGAGGGGTGTGGGGATCCCCTGGGTCTGTTATACTGCTAGAAGTACCTCAGCAGAGTGAGAAAAGGTTGGGAAACTGACAGAGAAAGTGCCGCCTTAAAAACCAAAGTATTAAGCTGTAACACTGCAGCAACTTGAACAATTTCAACAATAACTTGAAAAAAGCTAAGCATTTACCATCCAGTCTAGAAACCTGCAATATCTAACTGAAGAGTAATAGCTGAAGTTTTAAAGCTGTACGTTTACTACCTTGCTTAGAAGCCTGTAACATCCACTAGATTTAGCATAATTATAAAGAAGTTAACTGTTTCCTGAAAGAATCATCTCCTGACACATCTTTTGTTTTACCAACTTTTTTCTGTAAAACAAATCTTTCTTATTTGTTCAACTTATGCCTGTGTCTCCAAGAATCAAAGTTTTACCTCGCACAAAAACCCTAAGCTAACCTGAGGTTATAGAGTTATAGAGAGGTGGGGTCGGCCACAATTGGTGGCAGTAGGGGGATCCACTGCAACGTGCGGAACAAGTTCTGCCCATGACTGGTGGGCCTCAGTAATTTTCAAGTGGGCCCAGAGGGTAGAACGTTTCAGGGAGAAATTAATTTATAGGTTGCATGGGGCTGACAATTTAAAATTTGAACTTCCTGTTTGGAAAGCTGGTGTGTGTTAACTCCTCTTGCTACTCTTTTTTTTCCTTTTCTGCATGCATTCAGAAGAGGAAAATAAAGCTTCCTCGATCCCATTCATACACACGGTCTATTGCTAACATAATGAATGATAGAAACAGTTCCATTAAAAGTAAGATTTGGGTCTCTGCTTCCATCCACATTGTACTTAATGCTTGCTTATAATAGTGCAGCAGTTCTCTTCTCATTTCTAGTAAGGGTGTGTGTGTGTGTACGTGCCCCCTCTACCATCTCAAAATTCACTTTCATTGATGCAAAACAAAAGCAAAGGAAGCGAAATGACACCAGGCATGTTAAGTGCTGTCATCATGTGTCACACTCTCTGAGGAGCACAGATGGGGCCATCAGCTGCGGCAGGTGCTGCGAAGACAGATCACAACTCAGGCACGGAATTATTGTGAATTATCTGTATGGGCCTATTGTCTGGGGGCCTCTAACTCAGTCACATGCGGCACGAGAGGGTGATGGCGCCAACAGGAGCTAATTGAATCGCTGCTTTTTATTAGGAAATGACAACGTTGGCTTTCCATTTCTGCCTCCCATGATGAGGACGACGACGTGGTGCTCACATATATAGCTCAAGCTGGCTCCATCCACAGTCAGACTTTGCTTGCGTACAAAGGCGTTAGGAGGAAAGAGTGTCAGGAACAGATCGATTGTTCTCCTCTCTATTATATTTGCTAACCTCCCCCTAAGAGAGGATCACTGCACATTTATATTGAAAGTGAGCCAGGCCTTGAGAATAGCTGCTGTTATTTTGCCAGCTGTCATCCAAACACTGTTTGGGTGTGTGATAATTAAATGTAGTTCCGACAAAATGTTGCAGAACTACTGTGTGCTGGCAAAAACGCATGCAAAAAATGGACAGAAAAGTTCAACTGATAACGCAAGGCCAACCGTTACACAGGAAATGAATCTTATAAAGAAGGTCATACCTGATGGATTTAATAGGCCTGAATTCATGGTTAAGGAGTTGTGCCTGTGAAAATACTCAAAAACTTCAGTGTAAAGAAATGAACTGTGGAGAGCAAAATACCAGATGCAAGGAGGTTTCTGCATGCTCTTTTGCTGTTAGGATGGCCAGCTGCCCTACTTTACAGAGGACCGTCTCTTGTTTGAGGACAGACCTCTCTATTTGAAGGGTTGCTATTTGAATGTAAGTTTCAAAGGCAAGAAGCAAGAGCAGAGACCAGTTAATATCTGGAGAGTGGAAGGAGCAGGATCACAGATCATTTGGTGGCAATTTTCTCTATTATGGTGAGACATATGGTATTTCTAATTTATATTATAATAATTGTTTCTAAATTTGCATCTATACATATAAATTAGCATATAAGATATTATGCAAAGATGTTGTCGTTTAGTCGTGTCCAACTTCATATTATTGAGTGATGCATTTCTTCTTTTTGCATAAGTGGCCACCCTATTCACTGTTGAAATAAGATCACCCCCCTATTGCTAGTTCCAGGTTTAACACTCTGTTCTGTTGTTGCTTTTGTATCTAAACTTGACTTGGAGACTCTGTAATCAGAGCCTTTGCCACATAGTTTCTTATTATATAATTAATTATACAACAATTTAAGAAGTATTCTGATGTTGAGGACTGTTTGGTGATAACCCTATTATATCATCAATCTAGGTGGCTAGGAAAATGAATTTTATTTAATTTTAAAGATTTCTATTCTGCCTTGCAAAAAAGCTTCCAAGACAGCTTGGAAAGATTCTAGATAGCCTCTGATGACTGGCAAACTCCACCTGAAAACATCATATTTGCAAGACATCTTTAAAAAGCTGATGTTAAATAATCTAACCTAACCTAATCTGAAAAGCATATTGGTTATATAGCTTTGAGGCATAAGGTTTTTGTTCTCTCTTAGTGGCAATGATTATTATAGTTGTGGATTGCTTGTGTATCAGTAATGGGGAGGTTAAGAATCTATCACTGAAAAAATACATTTTGAAAAGCTGGGCGACTTCTTGTTACAATCAATCCCTCATTATTCACAGCATCAGGGCTCCCTGGTTCACAGCTCAATCCCTTAGCCATTATAGAACACCAGCTGTCAAGAATGAGGAACTTTGAAATTTATATGTTACATTTGCACCCACCTTTCTTCAGCTAACTTAAAGTGAGATACATAAAGTTTTCCAGGTGGACCCCTATTTTGAAACTAGACACTGGCTTATCTTCATCAACATTGCTGCAATTGTGCATCAAGTGCCTTCAGACCACAGCCGTGCCCCCGAAGGATAAGTGGGAACCGCCTAGTTCAGGGGTCTGCAACCCGCGGCTCCGGAGCCGCATGTGGCTCTTTTACACCTTTGCCGCTGCTCCGGGGCGGATACTAGCGAGGGGAGGAGGCGCATTGTGCGCCCCAACACTCCCCACTGTGATGGGCGCTGTACTGGCTGTGACGTCACATGGGGGCGGTGTGTGCGTTAGTCACGCACCGTCCCGACGTCACCTTCCCGCCCGCTGTCAGATCGGACATTAAGGTAAGAAACAATATATGCAGTGTTATATTTGTTTTAAATGTCGCAATGGTTTTGCGGCTCCCAGTTTTTTTTTCTTCGGAAATGGGTCCAAGTGGCTCTTTTTGTCTTAAAGGTTGCAGACCCCTGTCCTAGTTAGAGCATCTTGGTTTAAAAAGCTTGCCTCTGCCGTGAACTCACTGCCATGACTTGAGACAATTTCAGCCCCCTCCCCCTCCCTGTCTGCAGTTTGACTATAATAATAAATGATAATTTGTTTGTTTGTTTGTTTAATATATATACCACTCTCCATTCAAACATCACAGGACATTTTACAGTATAAAAATGCAAAAGCTATAACATAACAACAAGCAATAATGCCCCCACCAACAGATACATTTAAAAGGCCATAGATTGATGGAATCTACACACATATTAAAAACGCTGTGAAAATGCTTTTTTAAAAAAAACATTTTGAAAAATACATTGAATTTGGGATAGCTCACTGTCGCCATCTAGTGTCACATTTGTATATTGCACTTCACAACACATTTAAAACATTTTATTTGCAGCTGTATAGCTGAGTTCATTGTTTAATCAAGTCTAAGGGCTGGCTATAGATAAACATTTTCACCTGGTGCCTAAAGATATGGAATGAAGGTGCCAGAGAGTCTTTCTGGGAAGAGCATTCCACAGACAGGGAGCCACTGCTGAAAAGGCCTGTTTGTGTTGCTGTTCTCCAGACTTCTCACAGAAGAGGCACACAAAGAAGGGCATCAGATGATGATTGCAGGGTCCGGGTCAGGTCATATGGGGAGAGGTGGTCTTTGAGGTATTGCAGTCCTGAGCCATTTAAAGGCTTTATAGGTCAAAACCAGCACTTTGAATTGGGCCCAGAAAGTGATTGGCAGCCAGGGCAGTCAGGCTAGGATCAGCATTATATGTTCAAACTGTCTTGCCCTCGTGAGCAACCTAGCCTCCAAATTCTGCACCAGCTGACGTTTTTGGACCATCTTCAGAGGCAGCCCCACATATTGCAGTAATCTAATCTAGAGGACCAAACTGCGGGAGGCAGTGGAAGACAGAAGTGCCTGGCATGCTCTGGTCCAGGGGGTCACGAAGAGTCGGACACGACTAAATGACTAAACAACAAACAACAACAAACAACAACAAATCTAGAGGTTACTAGAACATAGACAAGAGAAGTTAAAGGTAAAGGTAAAGGTACCCCTGCCCGTACGGGCCAGTCGTCTCCGACTCTGGGGTTGCGCACCCATCTCGCTTAAGAGGCCGGGGGCCAGCGCTGTCCGAAGACACTTCTGGGTCATGTGCCCACCGTGACAAGCTGCATCTGGCGAGCCAGCGCAGCACACGGAAATGCCGTTTACCTTCCCGCTAGTAAGCGGTCCCTATTTATCTACTTGCACCCGGGGGTGCTCTCAAACTGCTAGGTTGGCAGGCGCTGGGACCGAGCAACGGGAGCGCACCCCGCCGCAGGGATTCGAACCGCCGACCTGACGATCGGCAAGTCCTAGGCTCTGAGGTTTTACCCACAGCGCCACCCGCGCAACAGAAGTTAGGACATCATTTAAGTAATTTACAGTGGTAAATTACAGATGACCAACAAATACAGATGACCAACATTATGTTCTTTTTTAAAGTACACTTTCAATACTTTACTGTGTGTGTGTGTGTGTGTGTGTGTGTGTGTGTGTGTGTGTTACACCTTTCCTGAAAAGCGGGATCACTGTATCACAGAAACCCACCATTTGTTTGCCAGCCTAAATGCCTGATGAGGAGTCAGCTAATAAGCTCTGCCTATCTGCAAGTCTTGAGAAAGGCAGCCAGGCATCCAGACCTGTCCTCAGGGAATCAGTCAGTCAATCCAGCGTGTAGGCCACTCCTGCGGGATCTGCCATTCATTCTCAGGAGATGCTATTAAAATTCCACTAATAATGAGGCAGCTTGTTAACATTCCTGTTGCTCACAATTTTTACTCATTTGCATGTTGGATAAAAATAAATGTTAACAGAGAGATTCCCTGCAACATTTATTTTGTATTATTAATATTCTTTACATAGTTGTATTTCGAAAAGGCTTAATTGAGATGTCCGTCAAGTGACATGTTGATCAAATGACATCATTTGAACTGTTAACAAGAAGCAAACTGATAAAAGCACAGAAATCTTATAGAAATCTTTTATATATGGGGCGTAAAGCTGCAAGTAGCCACTTAACTGGCAGAGTTAGTTGACTAAAGCTTTAATACAGGTTGTGTTCCATTTTTGTCACAGAACTAATGCTTATCATGCAGAAGATCCCAGGTTCAATAACTGTTGTGTCAAAGGGGCATCCTTCAGAGCTGCTGCCACTTTGTGTAAATGATTAAGCTCGATGGACCAATGGGCCACTTCAAATGTTCCCATCCAATTAAACAGGCTCAAAAAAGAAGCAAAAGGTCTGGAACTCAAGGCTGCTGTGCAGGGGCATAGTGGGGGGGGCAGCAGAGGGATCACGGCCCCGGTTGTGAATTTTTGAGGGGGCACGAAGCAAGCACCCCCATACAGACGCCCCCAGTGCGACCCAGCCCGGTGCTCCAATGCTCGCGGAGAGGAGCACCGGGTTCACGCCCACCAAGTGCCTCGTTGGCTGGCCAGGCTCCCCACTGCTTGACTCTTGTGTGGGGTGAGGTCGCTCCTCAATTGATTATTTAATAAGTGTCGAAACCAACCATAATACACACTCATCCATCTACTCAGACCACACATTATATTCTTTCATTGTAGGCTTTCTTTGCTTCTGGGAGGTCGAGACAATCCAGCTGTTAGACACATCTGCTTTTCATATGACAGTATTGGCATGTGTCCATCTCACAACAGACCTTCTCACACTGACTCTGTGTACTTTATGAGCAGAAGGTCAATTCCAGAGTTCCTTGATCTGCTCAGTGAAGCCAAGTGCAAACACTTTGTAGTGAGCAACATTAACATCTGGCATGGGTACCCAATTGCAATGGGCCAGATCTGCAGGCAGTTTAAATACGTGTGAGACAGACATCAATGGAACTGCACAGATGGCACTAACTGAGGATGTGGTTGATGGGATGTTATATCTTTACCACTCTTCAGTACAATATCACTGACTGTGATTTTGTGGCAGATGGAAGATCTAATTTGAACCAGGGTTGTTTGCTCAGCTTTGGAATATGCAAAGTTGCAAAAGTGAATGCCTCTGGGTCACTATTCCTCTGTCACTAATTAAGCACACCCTCCTGGCTCATTTCCAGTCCCAAAACCTAGCTGAGAGAATAGTAATTGGGAGGGATGGCTGCCGTGGGAAGTGTCCAGTACCACTTCATCCTCACAAATCACCTCTCCACCACTGTTTATCTTCTTTGTTTGGGAAATGGATTCTTCTGAATTGCTTCCTGCAACCCAACTACTAAATAATTTTCCAACTGACATGGATCATACCATTAATATTAGATATCCTTTTAAATTCAAAACATCACATAAAATGGCTTACTGAGTATTGCTTTCTGCAGAACATGACAACTGAGAGGAAGAATCAGTGTGATCAAGAAGCAGAACTCAGAGCCATGCTATGAAGGGAAAAGCAGGCTTGATTCTTAGGAAAGTCAGTATTCCATGAAGCATCTGGAATGTCCTTTCTCCTCATCTGCCTTGGTCATTCCGCAGTGCTGTTTCTCCTCCTGTTCAACACCTGACCAACAGTGGTCAAATAATGTCAGGAACTGGCTAGATGAGGAGGAGTGGGGGAGACTACCTGGCCAAGAGGTGGGGAAAGATCATCAGGGGGTTTGGGCTGGGTGTTCACCACTATGTGGATGATACCCAAATCTACCTCTCATTTATATCAGAACCAATGAAGGCAGTGAATGTCCTGTGTGAGTGTCTGGAGGCAGTTGGGGAGTGGATGGGGGTTAACAAACTGAGGTTGACAAGACAGAAGTACTGTTTCTAGGGGACAGGTAGGTGTGGGGGACTCCCTGGTCCTGAATGGGGTAATTGTCCCCCTGAAAGACCAGCCTGGGGTCATTTTGGGCTCACAGCTGTCCATGGTGGCGCAGGTCAATTCTGTGCCCAGGGCAGCTGTATACTAGCTCCATCTGGTATGCCAGCTAAGACCCTACTGTCTGCGCACTGTCTCACCAGAGTGGTACATGCTCTGGTTATCTTCTGCTTGGACTATTGCAATGTGCTTTACCTGGGACTACCTAATCCAGAATGCAGCTACCAGACTGGTGACTGGGAGCAGCTGTCAGGACCATATACCAGTGGTCCTAAAGGATGTACATTGGATCCCAGTACGTTTCCGTGCACAATACAAAGTATTGGTGCTGACTTTTAAAGCCCTAAACAGCCTGTATACCTGAAGGAGCATCTCCACCCCCATTGTTCAGACTGAGATCCAGTTCTGAGGGCCTTCTGGTGGTTCCCTCACTGCGAGAAGTGAGGTTACAAGGAACTAGGTAGAGGGCCTTATCAGTAGTGGCGCCACCCTGTGGAATGTCCTTCCATCACATGTCCAGGAAATAAACAAATATCTTACTTATAAAAGACATCTGAAGGCAGTCCTGCATAGGAAAGTTTTTGATTTTTAATTTTTGATGTTTTATTGTTTTTTATATTTGGCTGGAAGCTACCCAGAGTAGCTGGGGCAATCATTCAGATGGGCAGCATAATAATAATAACAATAGTTTTTATATACTAAGCAGTGCAGAAATGGACTTAAATAAATAAACAAAACATTTTGGGCACCACTGTGTCCTACCAGACTTTAGACCTTATTTACCTGTTTGCCACTTTGTGAACTTTATTAAAGTTAGCTTATCATTATGACTCAGAAGGTACCTCCTGGAATGCAAACTAATAAGCATCAGATGAAAACCAATATCCACTTCTAGTGCAGGCTGTAGTCCATTAATTGTCTTCTGCAGCATGACCGCAAAGCCTACAATAGCTGTTCAGATTCCAGCTAAGAGTTTTCCCTACTATGGTTTGACCTTGAATGAGGTGAGCTGCTTGTTCTGTGGCTGCTGCAAGAGCAGCAACAGCATACATTGCAATTCCTTAAAGTTGCCTACCCAGTGCTGAATTTAATGAAATATCAATGAAGTAAACATAGGTAAATGTTATCATTTTTATGGGGGTGGGGATCCAAAAAGGTAGTTTTGTGTTGTTGTCTTTTCTGATGCTATGGCAAAATATGTTTCCAACTTGGCTTGGTGCATCCCATTTCTGACTGCCTAAGCAATATTTGGGCAGCTTTGTCAGCAGCAAAACCAAGGAGAAGTTTAGCATTGACTATTATTGGTGGGCACCTCTAGTTGAGAAAAGTAAACAGAATCTGTCTGTGACCTTGTGAATTAAAGGAAGTGCTCCTGATCTCTAAAACCAGTCTTTACTTTCTGCACAGGAAGCTCTGCTTGCCACTGAGAGCAAAATGCAACACGCAAAAGCAAATCCTTTAATACGCTTCAAGTTACATACGCTTCAGGTTACACACTCCGCTAACCCAGAAATATTACCTTGGGTTAAGAACTTTGCTTCAGGATGAGAACAGAAATCATGCGGTGGCGGCGGCGCGGCAGCAGCGGGAGGCCCCATTAGCTAAAGTGGTGCTTCAGGTTAAGAACAGTTTCAGGTTAAGAACGTAACCAGAGGTACCACTGTATTAGAACTAAATATTGGTAATGGTCAAAGAGTTAACAAAAGCTAGGTTCTCTTACAAACTGAGGAGATGGCATGTCTGCCTTTCCTGAAAGTTACTTTGCTTTTATCTTGTGGGTTGTTAGATTGAATAATTTGTACCTAGTCATCCTGTCTAAAGGTGTTGCCCTAAGAAATGCATGGTTTTGGTCTGCTTCTTTGGTAAACACTCCCCCCCCCCCCCGCCAAGTGAGCTTCATCTCTGAACAGCGATTTGAATCCAAGTCTCCTTCATCCCAACCCTGACCCTCTGCATCCCTGGTGTGAATATTAACAAAACCTTTGACATCACACTCACTTTATTATGGAACAAGTTTTGTCATCCCCTCCTCGGAGTGAAAACACCAAGAATCTCTTTCAGAGTTCTCTCACTTATAACCGTCATCTGCTGATTTTGATGCAGCTTTAAAAGGAGAGGGTGGAATAGGACAACTTTGCCACCTTCAGAAGGGCTGCTTTGAACCGTGTCACACTCCAGAAGCCTCTCAGTAGGAGGTGATCAAGCAGCAGAAGCATTTAAAGGATTTAGCTCCCTTCAATCACTACCTCATAATTGTGCAAATACTATAATTGGGTCTTAGTTAACAATAACATTTTAAGGATTGGTCTACTGTAGACATTCCCAAATGGTGTGTCCTGAGAAATTAATTAATTGCCTTTGTAAGCACAAAATGCCCACAAAGGAAGCTGCCTGCTGTAAATGTGCTGGTCTGGCTTTACCTCTTTCTTTTCAGCCTCTGCTGAAGGTGAATTATTCTACTGCATCTCTACACTGGATGCTACACTGTTTTGTATCCCACCAATCTACCCTGAACTTCATGAACCTTTAAAGCCCTATACGGCCTAGGACCCTTGTACCTACAGGACCACCTCTCCACAGAGGAACTTACGGTCTTCAAAGGTCTTCTTGAAGGTCCCAGGCCACAGGGAGGTTAGGCTGGCCTCAACTAGAGCCAGGGCTTTTTCGTCTGTGGCTCCGATCTGGTGAAACTCTCTGTCACAAGAGACTAGGGCCCGGCGGGACTTGACATCTTTCCGCAGGGCCTGCAAGACAGAGCTGTTCCACCAGGCCTTTGGCCAGGGCGCAGCCTAACTCCCTCCTTTGGCAATCTTCACAGAACTCTAGCCCAATGGTTGCCATCAATTTGATTTGAATTAATTTTATAATGAAATGATTTTAGAATGTTGTATTATTTTATTGTTGTTAGCCACCCTGAGCCCGGCTTTGGCTGGGGAGGGCGGGATATAAATAAAATTTATTTATTTATTTATGAGACCTCAATAAAAGAGCAGCACCCTCTTGCTGGCCCAAATATAGATGGGGTTGCAGAGACATTAAAGGTAAAGGTAAAGGGACCCCTGACCATTAGGTCCAGTCGTGGTTGACTCTGGGGTTGCAGCGCTCATCTTACTTTATTGGCCGAGGGAGCCGGCGTACAGCTTCCAGGTCATGTGGCCAGCATGACTAAGCTGCTTCTGGCGAACCAGAGCAGCGCACGGAAACGCCGTTTACCTTCCCGCCGGAGTGGTACCTATTTATCTACTTGTACTTTTGACGCGCTTTCGAACTGCTAGGTTGGCAGGAGCAGGGATTCACACCTTCTGATCGGCAAGTCCTAGGCTCTGTGGTTTAACCCACAGCGCCACCCGCGTCCCTGCAGAGATATTAGTAAAGACCAATAACCCTTTGAAGACCTCCCCTGAGAAGATATTCCACTTGAAGAGGCCTCCGGTTTGGAGAAATCCCAACCCCCTGCTTCATTCTATTCCCTCCTATCGAATCCAGCAAGTTTACTCCCTGGGCTTCAGATGCAGAGGTGGCTGTGTGTGGAAAGCTGGAGTCATAGTGCCCATCCGGTAGTTCAAGGACAGCTCCTTCTGAATACTCCTTGTAAGGAGGGAGCCCAATTCCTCAAGTGCTGTGGGTCAGGGCAAACTAGGAAGCAGCATTAACTTGAAAGCTGCCAATTTTGAACCTACCTAGTGCTGAAGCAACCTCTAAACTCATGGTGCTCCATGTTGGACTGCTCTTGTAGTATCCAGAATCCCCTAATATTTGACTCACTAGACATTTACCAGTTAATAAGTATTATGAATTGCACCAAAATCTTGATGGTGAGAAGAAATTCAAAATGGAGTTGTTCATTAAAAAAAATAAAATGCAGTTTTTTTGAGCTGCTTTGGAACTGTTATTGTTGCACTATGTATTGCTTTGTGCTGCATTCTGTTTTATTGAATTTGTATGTAGCCATTTTACTGCATTTTTAATTAATTTTTTTTTAAAAAATGCAGGAGAGGAAAGGTCTCCCACTGAGTGCAATGGCCAGGAATAAACAGGTGCTATGATTTCCCTGTCGTTTGTTAATGTACATATAATTCTGAGGAGAAGTTTTAGGAGAGGTGAGTAACACTTGCAGCACTCCTAGTTACAACTTTAGGCAGCTGTGATAGTAGAAATTCTCAGTCTCTGATGTTGTAAGGGTGACCCATATATGTACAATTGGAGATAACTGATTGCATGTATCAGGCAGTAATGTGATTTAAAAAACCCCCAAATTAAACCAAAAGAAGACAGCTGCCTTTGAAGTCACTGAAATAACATGTAAGAGATACACTCAGCAAGCTGTCTAAATAGTATTTAAATTTTCCAAACTGAAAGGAGATTTAAATCCTATTTTTGAAGTGAGCTCCCCCCCCCTCACTCTCTTTCTTGAGATCTGCTTTAGATGGAGATACATGTCACATGTGCTTTTTGGACGGTTGTTTGGGACACATTCTGGAATCAAGACCCACACTCACTAATACCCATGAGGAAAGTCTGACCTGAAAGTGTGGCCAAGTGACTTTTGGTTTCTTGATGACTAGAACTTATAATATTCCAATATATACTACATTCCTTGGCCTGCATCTGGAATTATACATGCGAAAGACTCTACAAGGCACACTGGAGGTGTTTGGAGAAATGTGTGTGATGAACTGTGTTGAGGTTATTTTTTTTACAAAAACACACACACACACACACACACACACACAAAATAAATAAATTTCAGTCAAGTATGAGACTAGATTTTCTCTTAACTGTGGAAGTGAATACAGTGGTACCTCGGGTTACGGACTTAATTTGTTCCGTTCTTAACCTGAAACTGTTCTTAACTAGAGGTGTCCTTTCACTAATGGGGCCTGCCACTGCCGCTGCACCGGTGGACCGCGATTTCCGTTCTCATCCTGGGGCAAAGTTCTCAACCTGAGGTACTACTTCCAGGTTAGCGGAGTTTGTAACCCAAAGTGTATGCAACCCAAAGCGTTTGTAACCCGAGGTACCACTGTAGACACATGCTATCTAATTACTTCTTCAAGGGATAACTCCTGATGCTAAAAAGCAAGGCAAATACTATATCTATTTTCTCCAATCATCTAATAGTTGAGGTATGCTTATTTTCTGAATTAAAATGAAATGCATTCTCTGTTCTTGCATTTGAAAAGGTTTACTTGGAGAGTATGAAATGGTAATAATTACCTCCTCTCAAGAAAACCCCACCCCATACAATTCTGTTTTAATTACTCTCCTGAACATGCCTCTGGATCAGAAGGAGGTAAGCCCAGAGCAAAAATATGAAAAATTCCTTCAGTACCTTAAAGACTAATTAATTTATTATACATAAGCTATGTGGACAAAAATCTACATAAGCAGAAGCATGAAGAATTTTTTAAATATATGGGTATATTAAGAAGGGGGGTAAGGCTATAAATAATGAGGCGAAATAGTAATGTGATACAAAAAGGTATAACCTGAAATTATGCAATTAAAGAAAGCAAAATAAACATAGTGATTAAACTCATTTGATTAATTTCTTTTTTAATGGCTGCATGCTAGCACAGTGAGAGGTTCCCAGAAGTTCAACCTAGAGAAAGTGTTAAGTTGTGGGTGAACATATCAGACGACACAGCGATTCTTCAAACAGCTCTTGTTTATTCAGAGGCCAGAACAGAACTGAACTGAAGGGTTCAGCCAGCCTGCTTATATAGAGCTCCACTAGAACGCAACAGTAACCATTTTCTGTAACTATCCAATCACTGAACGTCACTTTCGATCTCTTATTTGCATATGTGGACCTGAACTATCTACAGTACCCCCCTGCTGGCCCAGGGTGAGAACTTCAGTACATAACAGAAAGTCTATGTTTGGTTTATGAAGCCTCCAAAACAAGTGTTCCGATGAGGAGGCGGGGTTTGGCAGAGGTGAGGTTTCCAAATTTCCAGCAGTTCTTCTTACCTGTCACTAGCTGGAAAGTGCTGCACCTCTGCTAAGTGAAAGACAGTAATGCTAAGGGCCTATTTATATTACCAGCTCCTGGCTAATAATGCCATTTTGGGTGTTTAGTGGGAAACAAGCAATCACCCTCCTTCTGTTTCATACAGCACTTGATTATTCCTCAGGAGCATATTTCTGTTCAACTAACTGAGCTTAATTAATTGTGCTTCTGTACAGGGTAAGCGTACCAAAGATATCTCTTTGCTTTGCAATCCCTTTGCTTCACCAAAGAAGTGTCTGCTTATCTTGTACTGATATGACTACTATTGCTGTTACCATGCATGAAAAAGTAACCATAAGAGGAGCTCTCAAAATACTTTCCTTTTATTTTACACTTAAACCCCTCCACAATTTAGCCATCTAAGTACACCCTTTGAACTTTTCTGAATCTCAACTTTCACAGACTTAGTCCTCTTCCCCATATCTTCCCATTACTGCAACGAAAATCTGAAACAAGGCCCCTGATCCAGAGATGGTGGTTGCTCGTCATGCTGAGGGCAAGATGCCGATACCATGAGTAGAAGTAGTTGCATGAGGGGTAATGGAGCACATAAAGCTGAGCACATTGAATTAAATAACCATGTGCAGGGGTGTGTTGACACCACTGTGCACAAGGTTGTTGCCTCTCTCACACACATCTCCTTTATAGACAATTATCATTAGTGTTGCTAGCAGTGGCTGCCGCTCTGAGAGCCTACAGAATATGGGCCTACAGGGTTGCATCCAAGCAGGTGCGTTTCATCAGCAGGAGACTGTCCATCTCCATCTCCAGACCGTTCACTTATGCATGCCACACTGGCTTCCCTTAGGCCAGGATTAAGAACTCTTGTCTCTCCAGAATACACTGGGATGGAAGAAAACGTATGTAGAAAGATGAAAGAGCACAGTTTTCTTGGGCCTTTTATTGTTTTCCTTTTCCTCATGATGACTAACTACAACATTTTGCTGTGCCTATCTAGTGAAAGCAAGGAAGAAATGGATGCAATTTCCATAATAAATGCAGAAGGACCTGAAAAGATTAGAGTTCCCTGCTGTTTCAAAGATGTGGTGCCTTCGTATCATTTAGTCCACCTTGGGCAGTGACACAGACATGGTATTGTAGAGAAAACAAGCATTCAAAGTGTATTGTTTAATTTCCATAGAAGGTAACTTAAACTGCTGGAAACTGAAGTACAGAATATTAAACTGTTGTATGCACTTCAACGGAGGAAGGTTTTATCCCAAGAGAATAGGGGGCTGTAAAGGCAAGCACAGATGCAGGTGGGAGATAGGGAGCAATGCAACATTTTAGCCAAAACAAAGATGGATGAGAGAAGCAAATTTAAAATACTTTATGTGTGAAGTGGTCTTTGTCATTGTTCAGGCTCAGTGTCTCTATAGCTTAAAAGCATAGATCACTGTCTCCATGTCATTATCTATAATTATTTTTCTGTTAACCCTGAAGAAGTGGCACATGGAAGGGAGTCATGGTGGTTGAAGTTGTACTTAAGCAGCTAAAAATAACAACCTTTCTTCTGCAAAGTGGTTAATGTAAATGACTGAGGAATGATGTCATAGTATCTTGATGCAGTGCTGGGGTGCAATCTAAGGAGCTTGCTTCTCTTTTCCCACAGAAATCTGAAATGCTGCCATTGCATGGTGATTTACTAGTTAGCAGGGAAATAATATTTTTTTGCCTCCGCCCACCCACCAATGCTCTTATCATTAACTCAAAAATCCAGTTATTCAGACCAACCCAAATGTCACAACTCTTCATCAGGCAAAGCAGAGGGTGGGAGAATTAGTGGGGCCTCGGGGTGAAACACCTGCAGAAATTAGACTGGGTGTTGCAGCCATGATGTCAGCTTGCAGACATGGTTTGAAGATGGAGATTGCAGGATGACTATGTCTTCCCAGTCCAAGGTGCCACAGATATAAAGTTACCGTACATACCTAAGGATCCTGGGATTAAGAAGCAAACAATGTTCTCCATTTCTGAGAAATTAAAGTCAGGTTTATAAGCCAAATCTTATTATTAAGGGATATAGATAAAGATTTCCTCTTCTTAAATCTCCCCTCCAGTCTCCAGAAAACCCCTACAACGTTGGTGGTTTCCTCAAGTGAGTCCTGCCAGTCTTGTTTAGTAGGCAGTGTTGGGTTTGAAAATTAGAAAGAAAGATTTACATTTTTGCTCATCTTTTGAAGCTCACTAGGTTCCCTGGGGCAAATCACTCTGTCTCCACCTAGCCTGCCTCTCAGAAATACAGTGTGGATAAGATTTGTTGGCACCAAGTGGAAAATCAATATGCAGTGTGAATTCCAACCATGCTGTGATTGCTAGCTCTCCTTCCTATGCAAAAGACCCATTTCCCTCCATGCCAGAATTTTGTAATCACCATCACCCCTAAAAACTACTCTTCATATCAGGAAATGTCAGCATATATTATATTCTTTCTTGCATGAAGCAACATTTGGCATAAGCATTCCAGAAACCAATTGTATAAGCACCCATGTAAATCCACCCTTTTATTAATCGATGCCATGTGCCTAAGAGATGGGTTACTATAAGAACAAGACCAGAAGCTGCAAAATAAAACAACTTCCTTCAAAGTCTGCAGCAACTGTCAACTCTGGATGTGGCAGAAGGTCGTTTGATGCATGTCCAGCGCTAAGGCCTTTCTCAGAATCATTGCTTTTATGGTGCTTTTCATAGCTTTTTTAAAAGAAGTAACCACAACAGTAAACAGGCTATTAATAACTTACAATTATGGCAACTAGTTTTATCTGCCCACAAACCTACTCTTGCATTGGGTCAGAGGCTGCCTGCTTTGCCCTTTCCCGGTGACTGTGCTCCTTTCGCATCCCTGCACATTCCATTGCCAAACAATTATTTCAGTATTGTGGAGTGGATGCTTCTGAACTTTGGATGTGAATTGTACCAAGGATCTTGGCTGTGGCTAGTTGTTAGGAGGAAATAGTATCTGCTGGGATCAGAATTTGAAGCCTCCTGCTCAGCTTCTTGCTGCTGCACACCTGGTCTACTGGGGGCTATTTCTCCTTCCCTCAGCTTCTCCCGACTCATTGTGTTTATTTCTTTGTCAAGAATATGAGCATGTGGCCAAGCAGTTTGATGTCCATTTTGGTCATTCATCAAAAATGGTCATGCTTGTCATGTTGCATAAATGCCTTTATACTTTTAAGACAGTGTGGGAAAGATAGTTTGACAGATTGGGAACAGAGAAGGGAATTAATCAGTAATTTCTTTAATTGATAGCACTCAAATTAAGAGATGAATGAATCATAAACAATAGGTTGACCACATGAAGCAGTGAGCGAATACCAGCAATTTACTTCTGTATCATTCAGTGTAGGTCAGTCATATAGTATTTGAAAATATTTTGAGCAGTGACATTGGTGGGATCTGGCAATTTTGCAAAAAGGGCAGTCCAGTCCTACTGCTCTGGCAAAATGGCTACTGCATGCACCTGTGTGTTATCCTGTCTTCACACAGAAGCAACTCATAAAAACAAAAATGTCAACTTTTCTAGTGCATGCAAAAGGGAGAGCAGGACTGCACTGATTACCCCACTCTAAGATGTGGCACACTGTGTTGGCATCATCCCATCAGTGCCCACACATTTGTGGGCTGTGTGTGTGAGCAGCCAAAGATGCATAGGCGTGCCACACAACTAGGAGCCCCAATCATGCAGGGCTTAGGCAACCCTTGCAATATGTGGCACTGAATGTGCCACAGGCTTTGAGGGAGGGGGCACCAGGGGGCATAACATCACGGAGTTCTAGCAATGTGGTTCCACTTTCCTCTTCTCCACACAAAAGTCATATGAACAGGGGTATACAAATACAGTAAGTGGAGCATCAGCAGCAACCATTCTCATGGCTACTATGCAGCTCACCTCCCAAATCCTGATGACACCTGTGCACAACACCTGCAGAAGCTGCATGAAAACCATTCTTCATGGCCACCCATTTCCTTTTCCTTCCCTCCAACCAGTCTGGGGTTCTACAACAGGGAACACGAGCCCTTCTCTCAGTGGTGCCCTGGGCTCATGCAACTTCTCTGTTGATTGCTTTTATAACAATGTGTAAACAGCAGCATACAAAAGGTTTGCCTGGAAGCTAATGTACTTGCTCAGAAGTGTGAGGGAAGTTGTGACTTATTACAGCAGCTCTTGTCAGAATTTATGACTTGTGAATGCTGACCATTCACACATCCCATGCACAGTTGATGCAATGTAATTTGTTTTCTTTGGTGTAAAGGTGAAAAACTCCAGTTAGGTGTCTGTGTCTTCCCTTAACAGTGGTGGATTTACACTGCTGCACCAGAGAATGAAATCAACCTCCAAGTGTTAACACAGTATTCTGCCTTTTACCTTAAAAGATAAGCCCTATATTTGTTTATCTGTTATATATAATAAATCACAGGGAGATGGTGTGAAAAGGCCTCAGCTTAGGTCAGTTCAAAGGAGACAGCTGTTTTTCAGTCTAAAGGACAGTAGTTATACAGTGACTTTATGCAGCAACACAAGTATACCATATTTACTCTTGGTACATTGCAACCCTTTTTCTTTTTTAAAGCTTTCCTTCCTCCTGATTAGGACCAATAATTTGAGGGGGAGGGATTATTTGTTTTGTGGTAATGGAGGCCCTACTAATTGGTAACCTTTGTGCCCCACTGTGGTGTGGCAGGCACAAGTGTTGATCATGCTTTGAGCAGCTGCTTAGCACATTGCCCTCCCAAAGTGAAAATGCATCACCCCAAAATGGTCACAATATCCATAAAAAATAGAAGAATAGATATGGTAATTTACACGTGAATGTAAATGGATAAATAATGACTATTACTTAAATAGAAATTCAATATGTCTTACCATAGTGTGGAAGACTGTGACCTGGTGACCTATGTAGTTGCTCAGTCAATTAATGTGATTCAGTTTCTCAGTACATTCAGAGTTACTGCTAAAAGAGGCCAGGAAAATTTTGCTACAAGGCTGAGGGTAAAAGAAGCAAAAGAAAGCAAGGATCAGGAAGTTCCATAGTATCTTTAAACTCCTTTTGTGAACCAATCTGAACATTATAGAAAAAGGTTAATAATAAATGGTGCATGTAAATCAACATGCCTCTGAACATGCCACTTTGTTATGTGAAGGACCAGATGCGATGGCGGTAAACCCATTCTCAAATCATAGAAACATATTGTTGGAAGGGACCCCAATACAGGACTTGCAGCTAAAGAATCCCTGACGGATGGTCATTCAACCTCCGTTTAAAAACTTCCAGTGAAGGAGACTCCACCACCTTATGAGCTAGTCTATTCCACTGTCAATTGGGTCTGACTGCTCAGGCAGAATCTCCTTTCCTGTCATTTGAATCCATTGGTTTGGATTCTACCCTCTGGAGCAGCAAAAAACAAGTTTGCTCCATCTTCCATGTGTCAGCCCTTCAGATATTTGAAGATGGCCATTTCAGTAGATCACCTCTCAGTCTTCTCCAGGCTAAACATTCCCAACTCCCTCAGCTGTTCATCATAAGGCTTTACATTGCTTTAGAAAACTTTAAATCTCCTGACACTAAATTTCTTTACATTGGGTCTTACTTCAACATGATCTTTCACTGTACCTGAGAACAGCAGGCTGTCTAAGAGATGCAGGCCAGGCCATGTGGCACAACAACATCTCACCACCTTTTAGCATCTGCCACCAGAGGCTGACACGTCACACTATCTAATGGTTTTAAAGGGAGAATTAGACAAAATAATGAAGGCTAGATCTTTCATCGGCTATTAACAATGAAACCTCCATGTTAGACCAGGTGCTGAGGACCAACAACGTGGATGGGCCCTTCAAGCCCTGCTTGAGGGTGTCCTATATATAGGCTCAAGCATTTCCTATATTTGTCCACTGTTGGACGAAAGATGATGGAGCACCTGCTCTGGTCTAGGAGGGCTTCCCTTGTATTCTTAGATAATTATTCTTCTTTGTATTTTATAAGACCTAAAATCTCTTCTTACTTTCTTTACGTAATACATTTACCAACCCACCCTTGATACCTCCTTCTGAAGTTCTTCATCTTGATTACTGAGCACTTGCTCAAAAATAAATAATAGCTCTAGTCTTGTATCACAATGGGGCTCTTTTACATGGCAACAAATATTGTGTGAGCTTCACTACATCATATCACACCATGAGCTTTGAGTTTGGTGAATTTGGACCAAGTCCTCTACAATATATAATTTTCTGTTCCAACAGGTCAATAGGTGCTAATGCCTGCTTTGCTTTTTTGGAGAGCAGAAACTGGATCATAGCTTTCAAGGAGCTTACATCTGGTTAGCTAAGCCAGAATACAATTGCTTCCAACAACCATCTGCGTGCAATGCCTTTTGTAGAGCTGCAGCAGAGAGGCCATTAACACCCAAGGAAATGCAGTGTGCCTGTTGTTTGGCATGATTTTTAAAAGCATAGTGCTTACAAAGACCATATATGTCTATTCCCTATCTCTGTGCGTCAGTGTAATTTGTGCAGGTCCCAATGGAGGGACAGAAAGCAAGATCATTACCCCTTAGATTTTCAGTAATTCTTAGAGTAAGTCTGCCAGTTATGTTCGAGAAGTGTGCAAGCCGGTTAGAGTTCCATAGCCTTTCTGTGGTCTGCATCTCCTCCTGAAAGCTCTTAGTAATACAGTCGGTTCAAGATTCATTTACAGTCAAAAATAAGACGAGATGTTGTGGAAAGACTCTTCTCTGTCTGAAAACCTGGATAGCAACTGCCAGTCAGAACAGACAATGCTGGACTAGATGGACAGGCTGTGCGCACACCCAAATTTAAAGCACATGGCTACCACCATGTAGCATAATCCTGGCAACTGTACTTCCCCCACCCTCCCACAGTGCAACAATTCCAAGCACCTTTAACAAACTAGGGTTCCAGGGTTCTTGGAGGGAAATCATGTAGTTTAAACAGAGGCAGACTTTGGTATTTCAAATTTCAGCAGCACCCTGTATGAGGCCAAAATTCAGTGTGCCCCCTCCTTGTCTTCTGTTCTGCTCCGTTCACCACATCATCAGGGTGACACTATGCAGAACACCCTAGGCTCGGTGCCCAGTGTGGGGAAACTAGTTACACTGCTCTAAACCTGCCTCTGGCTTTACATGATGGTGTGTATGCAGCCATAGTCTGATTTGGTATAAGGCAGATAGATGATTGTGTCACTGCAATGGAGGCTACAAGTGGCAGATTTTCCATGAGGGTCTAGACCAGGGATAGAGGGACTTTTTCTGGCTTGCATTTCCGTGCATTTTCTGCATTTTAAAACCAAATTGCCAGATGCAGTGGACTCTTGGAGTGGCTGAGGAAACCCAGCCAGATGGGCAGGGTATAAATAATAAAATTCTTCTTCTTCTCTGTGGAATCAGCATGTGTATTCCACACCCATGCCCTGTCACTTCCAGCATTAGACTTCAGCTCCATTAAAGGTGTAATGCAGAGGTTTTCAACCTTTCTGAGTCCATGGCTCCCTTGACCAATTACATTCTTTCTGCAGCTCCCCTGTGGGGAAACACACTCCAAGCCTCAGAAGCCCAGTTATGTCACCCCTTGCCTGCAGATCTGGCAGCCCCTCACCCCTTTTCAAACACCCTTTCTTGTGATGTGTTCCATCAGCCTTCTCTCCTCTCCCCTCTCCTTGGGAGTCCTCCAGGCAGCCCCCGCCACTGCCCCTGGTCTCTGAGCCACACCCTTCCCAAAGAGAGGTGCTTCATTACACCACCTTACCATTGACCATTGTATCCTTCTGGAGTGGCTGTCTGAGTTAGGGGTGGGTGGCACCATTTTGCAGTGGTTTCAGTCTTATTTGGGCAGTTGCTTCCAGAAGGTGATGTGTGGGAGGAGGTCTTTGGCCAGGTGGAACCTTCAATGTGGGGTTCTTCAGGGTTCAATTTTATCCCCTACGCTGTTTAACATCTGTGTGAAACCACTGAGTGGGGTTCTCCAAAATTTTGAATTACATCGTCTGGAGGTGCTGGACTTGGTAATGGACTGGATGAGAGCCAACAAACTGAAGCTCAATCCAGATAAGGCTGAGGCACTGTTAGATTACCTAAACCAGATGGATGGCAGGTGGCCTGCTCATGATGGAGTTACACTCCCTCTGAAGGATGTGACTTGAGGGTGATTCTGAAACCTTTGCTGTTAGTTGAGCCTCAAGGGGCCTCAGTAGCAAGGAGTGCCTTCCATCCGCTTCAGCTGGCGTCCCACCTGCACCCCCCTCAGGGCAAGGATAACCTAACTCTATGCTCTGGTAATCTCTAGGTTAGATTACTGCAATGTGTTACACTTAGGGCTGCCTCTGAAGACAGCTTGGAAACTTCAGCTGGTGCAGAATTTGGCCGCCAGGTTTCTCACGGGGCAAGACAGTTTGAGCACATTACACAGATCCTGACCTGACTGCACTGGCTGCCAATTAGTTTCCGGGCCCAATTCAAATTGCCGGTTTTGACCTATAAAGCCCTAAATTGCTCGGGACCACAAAAGCTCAAGTACCTGTGATCTTTGGCTGAAGACCAGTATACAAAACAAACAAACAAAACAAACAAGGCAAATATTTTCAGCTATAAATCCTCCCCTCTCAAAGCTGCTTTTCATTTTTAAAAATTGAAGAAGCAGTTCTACACCCATAAAGAGCACATGATTCCGCACCAGCCTTTGAAGTGCCTGGAGAACTGTGCTTGATCAGGGATGCTGTGGGTGCTTTGGCGTCAAGAAGGTCCTTTGAACTGAGGTGGAGATTATAATGTTTAGACACACGCCTTGGATTTCTCCTCTGCTCCCACTTACAGTGAACCTTGTTTATAAAAAGCAGTTGTTGTATTTATAGCAGCTTTTTATGGTCCTATAGTAGCTTAAGATAGAAAATATGGGGACATGTTTACCCACATAGATTAATATTTTATGCAAATGGAAATGAGCTTGCTGCCAAGTATGGTAATTGCTAACCTCTGTCCGTTCTCCAGTGCATAGGTAGGCATCTCAGAAACAAAAGGAAGTTGGAGGGAAAGAGACTCAAGAGAGGGAAATGTAAAACTGGTGCATTTTCACATAGAAAGCCATTTTTAAAACTAGGCTATGCAAATTACTGTAGCCCTGGGGCTGGAATTAATTTGATCAAGATGGGGTACAGGCTGTCATAATTTAGCACTCTGATATTGCACCCATGCAGCCAAACACTATATAGAATGAAACAAGGAGATGATATATGCTCCTCACATTGTATTATTTACAGTTCAGGGAAACAAAAAATATATAAGCTGCATTTTATTTTCATTTCCAACATGATAAATGCAGTGTTTCGTCCTTCTCATCCATTCTTTGCATTTCGGAGCCATAAGAAATTTACTGAGCATTGGATAACCTCAATTTCCTCCTTCTGTCTTCATAAATGTTTAATGCTATGTGACATCATGAGAAATGTGGGAATAAGCATTTATTGAATGTGCGAAGAAGTGCTTATTGTTGTTGCAGATATGCTTTCCATACTTATCTGTAGCCTCCAAGGACTGAATGCCACGACATCACGATACTTCCTACTCTTGGGGATGGACTGTGTCTCCATAACATCTCTAACATGCCCATATTTAAACTGGGTTAATCCTGCCATTCAAAAACGTCTAAACTTTGCAAAATAAAATGCAAAATTTGCAACCAGAGTAAAATATTTAACCAGAATATATTAGAAATGTGTTTACTAAGTACAATTTATTCTCTCTTCTGAACTCGAGGTACCTGGGGGTGAGTTAGGAAATATAGATTCTGTGACAATATTCGATGGGCATATCACCCTAAATGTCAATGGTATGTGCTTAGAATATCTATTTTGCCTGTGTACCATGTCAAAGAGAGTGACACTTGAACCTTTGAACAGTTTTGACTGAATATCTGCAGTCAGTAAGTGTGAAATTTGTGTCCCAGTTCTTTGCTTGAAACACTCCAATTTATTCGCATGCACTTGTTTACACTCTATAACACAAGTTTATTTGTTTCTCCTTCAGCTTTGTTTATCATTTAATTTAACATGTTTTACATGTTAGGGGCCTTAGCTGACCACAAAGAAGTTTGTAAGATCTGGTAAACTTCCTCATCTAACCTGCCACTTCTGAAATAGAACCAGCGTTCTGAGTTGTTTCATCCCAGCCAACCTTTTAAGTTTTAGGGTTTTTGTTAAATGGCATTGGGATCAGTTATCACCAGCAAAATGAAGGAATTTGAAACCTTGTACATGCAAGGATAGGGGCAGGGCTAAAAGACCCCAACATGATGCAAAGTATCCCTTAACAGTGCAGTAACTAAAGTAATTAATGAATCCTTTAGTAAGGAGCAGGTTGCGGGGGGTGGGGGGGAGCAAGCAAGCAAGGCCATGGGTGGGCAAGGGAGGAAGAAAAATCACTGTACAATCTCGCCAAAGAAAGCAGCGTATGATGCTTGGTGTCCCTTCCAACTCTACAATTATATGATGCTATGACCCTATGGTTTTCTCTTCGCCCTCCTCCTTGATGCCACAGGAGGCAGCTGCCTCACCCCACATCTTTGGTGGACTGGCTCTGTCAGGACACAGGATTTAGGATACAGACACAGACAAATATGTGGGCATGCTGGACCTATTATTATTCATATGTTCTGACATGTGCAGACCTCTTTCTACAGCACACACATTATGGGAACCAGGTTAATCGTGTGATGTTGAGTACATTACTCCAGTGCACTTTCGATGAGATGAGAAAACATTACACGACAATGTTGTGTTATAAGATCCTTCATAACCATCTTTCACCCTTGCTGTTGCCTGGAATAAACACCTCTGCCACCCCATCCTGGTACATGACTGCAGATGTCCCTGTCCAGGAGACCTCACAGGATCCTGCTAGGGCTTTACAAAATGGATGGCCTTTTCTCTTTCACCAAGAAGATACATACATACTACCCACTTTTTCTGCAGCAGATGGTTTCCATGTACTGCAAGTCCAGTCTCCAGTGGCAGTCCTTTCCCATTATATTTGGTCACTTGATTTATGAATGAGCCAGTCCTCATGCGAAATCTATCGTACCTTTGTGCAGACAATTAGCTTTGGTTTGCAACATATAACTTAACTCCTTCCTGTTTCTATTGGGAGATCCCGACATTTCTTTTGTTCAAAAATGACAACATCTTGTGGAGAAAGCAATGCGGTGAGTAGAGAACAGCAACATCCACAATTGGATAGAAAAGAGGGTGAGTGGCGGTGCATTCTCCCAAGGGAGCAAAGTACAGCTGTGAAAGCGGTAGCAGGACCTTCCTAGACTGCTGTTTCAGAGAGGTCTCTTTGTGTGGGAGAAGAAAATTAATGGCACTGAAATAAAGGACTGGGAGAGAGTCAGTATTGACTGTCTGAAAATCACATAAGTCACAGTGCTACACTGGGAGAAAGGAGCTGAAATTGGTGGGATCTCTCGTGATCCACTCTATATCAGTAAAATACCAGAGACTTAATAAATCATCTCTTTCACCACTAAAACTGAGAGGCCCAGAACCAATATAAACTGCAAGGAAAGAAAGAGGGAAATTCTGTTGCTGAACTGTGTGCATTGTATTGATTTTCAGGTTTAAGGTTATAAACTCAAGAACAAAGGGTTTGTGGGAGGCAGCAGAGGGGATATTGTGCCTGCAAAAACCGAGGGAAAGATTTTATCTGATATATATGCCTATACTATATTTGCACTATATTGTCATCACACTGCTTTCTGAGGTTCTAAAAAAAGGGGTGGGGACTCTTTCCAAAGTACTAAAAAGTCCTGCATGTTTCACCCCACCCCCTTTTCTCTGTGTGTTTTCTAACTCCTTCATGGCCCTTTTGCAGGCCCTGAAAGCTTTTATTTGAAAGTTGGGGGTAGGAGCTAAAAGCAGTGGGATCGCTTAGCCTGTTACTTCATGGTTGTAGGCCTTTGCAAGGTCCTTGAACAGATAAGAGAGGTCGAGGAGGATGTGTGATGGTGGGGAGAGATTATCCTGGGTAGAGAGAGAACTGTTCTGCTGGGGGGAATAAAAGCTCCTGGGTACAGAGAGAGAGGGAAATCTGTGAGATGAGAGGGAGAAAAATATACTATTGGGTAGTGAGGTGGAGAGGGATGCGGGTGGCACTGTGGGTTAAACCACAGAGCCTAGGACTTGCCGATCAGAAGGTCGGCAGTTCAAATCCCCGTGACGGGGTGAGCTCCCGTTGCTCGGTCCCTGCTCCTGCCAACCTAGCAGTTCGAAAGCACATCAAAGTGCAAGTAGACAAATAGGTATCGCTCCGGCGGGAAGGTAAACGGCGTTTCCGTGCGGTGCTCTGGTTCGCCATAAGTGGCTTAGTCATGCTGGCCACATGACCTGGAAGCTGTACGACGGCTCCCTCGGCCAATAAAGCGAGATGAGCGCCGCAACCCCAGAGTCGGTCACGACTGGACCTAATGGTCAGGGGTCCCTTTACCTTTTAGTGAGGTGGAGAAATGGATCTGTGAGGGTGGGAGAAAGAGATGCTCTTGGATAAAGAGAAAGGGCTGTGGTGGGAGAAGGCAAGAGATGGAGATGGAAAGAGAGAGAGAGATAGAGATGGATCTGTGGGTGAGGAGATGGTCTTGGGTAGAGAGAGAAAAGGAGAGAAGGATCAGTGGGGTGGGGAGAAAGAGATCCTCTTAGAGAGTGAGGAGAGGAAGTACTGAATGTATTTATGAGTGAGAAGTAGAAGGTACATATTTATGTGTGACTGTGGACATGTAAAGTGTGTGGGGGAGAGAGATGTCTGGTCTGTTTGTGTGTGGTGAATGCGTGTGTATCCAATGTAGTGTGAGAGCATGTGAAGAAGAGCAAACCCACGTGGGAAGGGGGGGCAGAGTCCCTCTAGTATCAGATATGTGCAGTCAGGGAAAGGATTCAACATGTGCTTAGGGTTGGGTCCAAACTTTATGCATATGTTTGAGTTGAAGTTTGTATTGAAATAGTTGATATGGCTTGCAAAATGTTATGGTGGGTAGGCATGTGGTCTTCATAGAACAGGGATTCATCTCTTATTCTACCTTCTTCCTTGTTCCAAGCAAAAGCAGCAAGCTCAATCCACTGAGGCATGTTTATAAGGTTCCTGCTGCCTTTTGGCAGAAAAAAGCATAACACAGATTTTTATCAAAATGTTGGGAAATCTTTGACCTAAAAAACCCATCCCTTTTACTTTTTATACAAGGCATTTAAAGTCACATTGTGAATCTGAAAATAGAAAGGTCCATGCTCCACTTCAGGGAGGGGAGCTGAAAACTGGAGGGAAGCGGGGGGGGGGGGGGGGAATCTCCCACCAGATTTGTATTCATTGAAGCTAGACACCCCCCTCACATCATTTAATGAGGTACAGCAGTACTGCAAAATCTGTGGGAGGTGAAGACAAAACATAAATATGAAATATTTTCTTTATTGGAAGATAGTTGGTTAATGTTTAGATCCATTGAACTATATCTTTCATATGTCAGTAGCAACCATTTATGCATGAAGAACTATTAACACAGGAGTTTTAAGAAATATGTGAGGATACATTATCTTAACAATAAATGATTCCAAAGTGAAAATTATTCAAAGAGAAATGCCAGTATATGGATGGATTTGTGCTGTAGATTTTTTTTTTAAACCCATCTTAGATAAAACTAGTTCCAACATCCCTTCCACCCATTCCAGTACAGTGGTACCTCGGATTAAGAACTTAATTCATTCTGGAGGTCCATTCTTAACCTGAAACAGTTCTTAACCTGAGGTACCACTTTAGCTAATGGTGCCTCCTGCTGCCGTCGCACGATTTCTGTTCTCATCCTGAAGCAAAGTTCTTAACCTGAGGTACTATTTCTGGGTTAGCGGAGTCTGTAACCTGAAGCGTATGTAACCTGAGGTACCACTGTACTCAACAAATGTGCTTAGAAGATCAATTGATTTCAAAGATCTAGAGTAACCATGTTTATGTTTGCAGTCTTGGATACAACTAGAAGCAGCTGATGTATTCAATTCTAACAAAAGATTATGACACTTGTGTAATAAAAGGACAAGAGCCTGTTTCTTTGCTATAAAGGGGGGGTGATTTGCAGCAGAAAAACTGCTTCTCACCTTGGGGTGGGACATTTTTGGGGGAGGGGGGGAATGAGGTTCAAGAAGAGAAGTGGTGAGCAAGAAAAGAATTACTGTAAGTCTATTCTTCCCTTGATGCTTTTTTGTTCCCAACCATTCCTTTCCCATGCTGCTTTATTGGAGAAAAGTGTGTCATCAAGTCTTAATTACAAGTGGAATATGAAGTTAAATCCCACCTGCAATAAAACAATAAAAATCCTGTAGCACCTAAAAGACACACTTACAGTCCAATCCTATAAAAGCCTACTAAGACGTAAGCCCCACTCTAAGTGGGACTTAAGTCTAGGTAAGTGTACACAGCACTGCAGCCTTATTGTGACATACATTTCCCTCGGCTAGATGCCTGAAATTATATCCTTCAATTATATCCACTTCCGTAGATGCCTGAAATTATATCCTAAGTCAGTGTCTATTGGTTGGATCCAGACATAGCACATTGATTAAAACGGATCACAACTTCAACTAACTTCAGCCAAATCAAACCCTATGAATTCTTAACTGCCTCCCACTTAACTTTGGATGGACCCACCCTGCAGACAGTAAACCTACAAGGAGAAGGGAGAAGAACAAACTCAGGGCTTCATTTATGTCAGGGCTCAGGCCTTAAATCTATTCTCAGTGCTTGGACTCAGCTGAAATATGTGAAGAGTTGATGAAAGTGTCCCTGAGGAAGGACAGAGCCCCTTTCCTCACTGTGGAGTCACCGGAGGGATTCCCCACACGCCAGTGATTGAGAGAGAAACCAGGTTGCCAGAGTGTCACTTTTAAAAGGAAGTACTGCAGAAACAACTCTGTAGCAACAAAAACAAAATAAAGCAAGCTCTAAGCTAATTTTTGCCACCAGCATAAATGTCCCTAAAAAGGCTGAACACTTGGTCCATCTCCTCACTTGGCCCTATTTGACATCTCAGATACCAAAGATTTACCTTCTCACTGCAAACTGACTGCTGCTACAGCCATAAGGGCTATATTTTGGAAAGATCTAGTAGGAGCCAATCTTGTTGCATGGTATAATAAAACATTCTATTTAATCTGGTACTGTTTTATTAAACATGTTAATGATGATGCATGTAACTTGGCTGCTCATCCAGCATATTATAGTTTACGGGTGATTCAATAAACCAATGCAATGCTATCTTATCTGTTTTCCTCCCTCTTCAATTCTAACTTAAACTTCTTGAAAATGTAATAAACACTCCCTGTCAGTGCCTTCACAGCCTTTGCTTTGCGTCTTGTGTTTTAATACCATGTTCACCCCATCTCCCTCCGCCTCCCTCCAGCTATTTCTCCCACATCTATTTCTAAGCTAACCAGGGCCTGGCATTGGTTATTATGCAATTCTGCGTTTGATCTTTGTGCCAAATTTGTTGTTATTGCATTATTATTATTATTATTATTACTGTATTATTATTTACAGTGCCTGTACGGTTCGCACTGTTCTCTCCCCTTTGTTTAAAATAAATCAAAACGATTTACCAAAACGAACGAACGAATGAATGAATGAACGGCCCTTAACAAAAGCACAGGCGGCGAGGTTGCGCGAGATGCTCCGGGTCCCTTTGCGGAGTGCGTGCATCTGCGCCACGAGCGCGGAGGAGGAAAAGGAGAGGCCGTCGGGGAAAGGGCCGGGGAGGCGCACGCGGGCCGCCCTGCCGCCCTCCTCTCCCCTCGCAGGAGCAGCAGCAGCAGCCTGGGGTCCCGTCCGGCGTGCGTGGGCGGGGGGGGGGCGCGGGGAGGAGGAGCGGGGACGGGGGGGGGGCGCCCCGCTGGCGCGAAGCGAGCCGCCGGGCGACGCTCCGGATTGGCTGCCTCTTGCCTGGTACCCGAGAGGGCGGGGCGGGGGGGGAGCCGCGGAGGCGTCCGCTTTGCTGCCGTATTCCGCTCCCTGGACCTGCGCGGGGCTGCTGCCGGTGCCGCCGCCTCGGCGCGGGGACTTGCCTCTCGAGCGCCGCGGCGAGGGAGGAGGCGGAGGCGCCGGGGCGAAGGTGCGGGGCCGGGGCGAGGGAGAAGGCCGGGCGCGCCCAGACTGCAGCGCGGAGCCGCCGGGCGCCTGGCCATGAGCCGCGCGCGAGGGGACTGAAGGTGCCGCTGCCGCCGCCTCGGCCGAAGAGCATGCTCTGCACGCAGCCCCGCTTTCTCCAGGTAAGGCGCCGCCCCCCCCCTCCTCGGCCAGCATCCCAGGAAGCCTGGCTTGGGCTTTGGGCGTCCAAGTCTCCGGGTCTTGTTGGGGTCGAGGCGCCCTTGTGGTCCCCCTCCGGCCAGGCTTCTCTCCTGCTGGGGCTTTGGGGCCAGCTCGGCTGGGGCGGGAGGGGAAAGGCGTGTGACCTCCTGTCAAGTAGAGTAAGAAAGGAATCTGGGTGCCTGTTAGGAGGAACTGGAAGGGGCCTTCAGCCTAGTGAGTTGGACTAATGGACCAGGCATTATCCAGCTACACACACCGGATAGATAGATTCCCCCCCTGCCCAGCCTGCTTTCTTTCATTCCTTGCAGAGATGTATTTCTTCTTTTAAGGAAGGGGTGCAGACAATGGATGGGTGCAGAGTGACAGCGAATGTGTAGTTTTTACTCACCCGCTGGCACATGACTGAATGGGGGGGGGAGGGGACAGGGTTGTGTTTATGTGTACGATACAGTCTGAGCATCTCTAGACTGGGCACACATTCCCCCTTCCTTTTGCCGGGTTGTGAAGGGAATTGGAAGCCCATCCGCTATGCAGGATGAGAGTTCTGTGGCTGGGAGGATGGGGAAAGGGGATGTGCATGTTTTCTCTGGATTCAGCATCTAGGTTTGGTTTGGTGCGTATATCAATTGGCCTGTCGGTACTAGCAAGAAAATAAGGGACAAAGGTGGGTAGCCTTGTGCTATCTGTAGTTCACATTAGTTTGACAGGGTTTCTGTAATCCTGTATTGAGCTAAAAAAAATTTCTCTCTGATTTATTTTGCTTACAACAGCCTCTAACTCAATGCAGCAAATTCTTTAATGACAAGTTGTTTGCTTTCCTTTGCTGTCTCCTTGCCTCCTTTCAAGTTAAAGAAAGGCACGTTTCATTGACTCATGCTAAGGACCTTTTCTGTTTTGTTGTCATATGCGGTTGAGGGTTTAAGATCAGTGATGCAACCATGAATAATGCAGCTTTTAAAATAATAATCCTTCTCTAGCTGCATAGCGCAAGTGCACACACAAACACATAGCCTCCTGCGTTTCAGTTTGCCCATTTCAGCCATGTGTGGTATATCCTCAAATTAAAGCAATTAATTATTTGGCTTGGGTCTGGCTGTTGACATCCTTCCTCTGTAGAACTGCAGAGGCACCCCTGTCATGCTGCACTCAGCAGAAGCACAGAGACGCGGTACAGCAGTCACTCAAGCTAGAAGGAGAACCCTTTCCCTTGCTCCCCTTGCCCCTTCGCTGTGTTTTTAGTAATCTGTCATATGATTCAGTGGGGCACATCCCTGGTCAAAAGAGAACAGCATTTGAGAAATGGGGAAACTGCTGTCTGTAAGATGCAACATAGCAGGTGGTCAGCTGTGCCTTTGTTGAACAGCGAACATATGAGGATTCTGGTTATTACAGTAATTCATTTTAGCTTGGGGAGTCATTTGAAAATTTGGATTTTCCACTAAGAAGGGATTATCATTTTTCTGCTGTGTGTGTGTTTGTAAAGAAATAGAGTACAGTACAGTATGTCTTGGCTGCAGTCTATACTTGTCTTTTCAGTTTCCTCAGAAATACACACACAATTATTTCTAAAAAGTGTGGTACTATTTTTATTACTATTCTGAATAGAATTATACTCAGTAAGTGGTACATTTTAGTTAAAATCCTGGCAATGGTTTGAAAAGCCACCAAAGAAATCTAGTTTGAAACAAGCTGTCTGAGTTTCCAAAGAGAACATCTAGTCATTTTCCTTTCCTTTTTATTATGTCTTTTAAATGAATAGTTGATTGAGAAGACACATTTCATTTTTAAAAAAACAACAGCTATTTGATGCAGACTGGTGCTAATCATAGCCTGGAAAGTTTGGTAAATGAAATGATTTATTTGGACTTTATATATAATGCAGTGCTTTGAAATGCTCTCACACACTGCAAAGGCATTGCTTTCTTCTTCGGTGATGCTTATGGGTACAGTTAATTCTCTCAAGGTCTGTCATAGCTTTTTCATTAAACATGTGAATATTACAAAAGACACCACTAAATACCGTGTTCAGTTTTCATTTTCTCACGAACGTTTCCTATGATTTGTGTCCCATAAGTGGACCCAGAGGGCAAGGTGAAAGTGGTGCTGACTCTGGGTCTCTGGGCCTCACTGCCTACTTTGTGTCCAACAGCCAGAGAACCCCCTCCCTGAGCTCCAGGGCCTCCCTTTCCATCAAACCTGCTATCCAGTACAGGCAGTGTGCCCAGCCTGAGGCCCTGCAGATGTGACAGAGACGTCAGGCTAGAGGACTGTCACTTTAAGGGGATGCTGCTGCTTGAGAGAGCTAGTTAGACTCAGGAAGTGTAATAAGGGCTCAGGGTTGTTTTTTTAAAAAATAATTTTTATTAAAGATTTTCTTAGGTTACAAAAGTATGTGCATTGTCTTTTTTCAGGTTGTGGATCCCCCCCCCCCCGCAGATCAGTTACATTTGATGTGAGACATTTGTGTTGTATACAGTATAAGGTTGGGAGAGGAGAGAGGGAGGAAACGGGGCTGGTGAGCCCTTATTATTTGACCTCTCACTGCCAAGAAAAAGTAGTAAGAGCTCAGTTGAGACCAAGGTCTTTTTAGAACATGCCAGGCTGCTCTTTGGGTTCTGTCCAGGGTTCTGAAAACAGCCACTGTTGTTTTCAGGAATCCTTATCTTTTTCCTTCCCAGACTACCTGCTGGACTTAGACCCTCCTGACCTGCTTGTGGGTTCTACACCACCAGGATTTGGACACATGTAGGGTGATAGTGAAACTCATCAGACCTGGCCAGTACTCTAGACATACTGATTTCATGGTGCTACGTTTGAAGGTGATTCAGAAACTACAACTGTTCCAGAATGTGGCTGCCAGAGTGGGGACCAAGAGCAGCTGCTGGGGCCATATAACACTGGTCCTAAAATACCTGCATTGGCTCCCAGTACGTTTCTGAGCATAATTCAAAGTGTTGGTGCTGGGGCAACCCAGTCAGATGGGCGGCATGATGATGACTATGATGACCTCAGAATTTGCCCCAGAATCCTCTGCATTCTGAGATGTTCCTCAGCAGACAAATTGATTTGGAAAGCATTCCTACAAAGTGTTTAAGATCAACTGTGCTAGATTCAGGAATGCATAATTACATCCGAAGAATCCACCACGTTTCTTCTTTTCCCTTCAAGCCCTTTGCCTGGCCTCAGGGTAAACAAAGTGTGACTGCTTCAGTCAGCTGCCTGATTATGATGCTGTGGCTCTTATAGTGCCAAGGCAGGGTTATTTTGTGCTCCACAAATCCTAAATTGCTGATCAGCAACAATTTTTTTTAACAAGGGCCACCTTTTGAACTGAACAAGGTCTAGGAGGCCAGCAACCTTGGTGTCATTCATTTCTTACTCCTGTGGCCCATGTCGAAGTGCAGACAGGTGGCTTTTTACCGGCTTCAGCTCCTCTTTGCAAGCAGCAAAAAGAAGAGACTTTGATGGAGAGCTGCTCACACATATTATTTGCCTGTATCTTGGCTATCATAAGGGGATTAGATCTGACATGTGTAATGGGAAAACTCTGCCAAAGCTTCTGTTGCCGCTGAAACTATGTGGAGGGTGTTAAAGAGCCATTTGTGTGTGTCTCAGCTCATGATGGGGAAAATGGGTGAGGTGCATAATATAAGGAGGTCTTTTTTGGAGTAGGGTCTGTGTTGGATGATGCTTTGGATGCCCTCAGGGAAGTGGATTGAGCCAGTTGCCTATCTGTATTCTAAACCAGACTGAGGCTGGAATCCTAAGCGTATTTACTTATAATAAGTTGCACTGGAATTAATGAGATTTATTTCAAGGTAAGTACGGCTAGGATTTGGGTGTTTGAATTGTAAGTCAGGACATCCCCATCAGATTTTATGTGTGCTTTTTTTTTGTAAGCTAAGTGCATTATTTTAAAGAAAACTTGCTAACGCTGCTATCCCATATAATAGAGTTTTCTCTCAACATAGCAAATATCTCGCTGTCACAAGTATATGGATTTGCCACATATTTTATTAATCTTAGCACTATTTTTTTGTTATAGGCTGATGTTATAGATATTCTCTTGCTATTTCTGTTATGTTACAATGTGTTTCTGTGGCCTTTTCAATAATAGTCTTTGCGCCCATTAATATCTCAGTTCTCTCGTCTATGCCATATGCAATTTGTCAAGGCATTAATGGAACAAAAAAACAAGGAGTAGAAGATTTTGTTTGTTAAAACATTTGTCCCTATTGAAATTCATGTTGTCAATTTGGGGACAGTTCTCCAATCTGTTAAGGTCATATTGAATCCCAATTCTGTCTTCTGTAGCCTTAGCTACCCCTTCTAGCTTGGTGTAATCTGCTCCTTTAGTACCCTTGGGTACAGCTCCTGAGGCCCTGGAGATGTGAATCATTTAAAGTAGCTAGGTGCTCCTATACCACCTCTTTTCCTATCTTGGGCTGCAGCTCTCTCCTTACAACATTTACTACGTTATCACCGGGTTGGGCATTGCTTTCCTTTCGGGTTAAGACAGAGGCAAAGGAGGTTTTGAGCTGTTCTGCCCTCTCTCTGTTATACAATAGCATTTCTATCTTCTCCACACAAAGGACCTACTACTTGTTTGTTCTTCCTTTTGCTTCAAACATAGCTCAATAAATCTATTATTATTATTATTATTATTATTATTATTATTATTAACCTCTCTTGCAAGCCTGAGTTCATTCTAAGCTTTGGTCCACTTGGCCTTATCCCGGCAAGTGTTGGCTACTTGTGTATATTTGTCCATCATGATTTTCCCCTTTCTTTTATTTCTTACACTTGCCCTTCTTAAATCTCAGCTCATCTGTAAGTAATAATAATAATAATAATAATAATAATAATAATAATAATGGTGTTATTTGAAAGACCCAATGCTATCTGAAAGACAGCATTACCTCATATGAACCTGCCTAGGTTCTGAGATCTTGAGGGGAGGCCCTTTTCTCGGTCCTGCTGCCCTCACAGGCCTGCTTGGTGGGGATGTGGGTGAGGGATGTGGGTGAGGGCCTTCTCAGTGGCTGCTTCCAGACTTTGGAACTTCTTCCCTAGAGAAGTTATACTGATTCCCTCCTTGTTGTGCTTCTGCCACCAGTTGAAGACCACCTTATTCCAACAGGTTTGGGAAACATGCTGTTTTTATTGTAATTATCTGTGTGTTTTTAATAGAAAACACACACACACACAGAGAGAGAGAGAGAGTTTTCATTCTATACATGTTTAATTTTTTTTTTAATGAGTGAGGGTTTTTCCTATGTTTTTAGCTGTTCCTATTTTATCTGTACACTACCTCAAGTCCCTCAAAGTGAAGTACAAATAAATATATCACCACCACTACCACCACCACCACCATCAGTGGATATAATAATAATCAGTGTTACATTCCAGCTTGTTAGTATCCTTAAACTGTGGTGCCCAGAATGGGACACAGGGCTCCAGGCAGAACAGAGTGGTACTATTACTTTCCTTGATCTGGATATTATACTTCTGTTGATGCAGCCTAGAATAGCATGAGCTTCTTTTGCTGCTGCATCATACTGTTGACTCATGTTAAGCCAAGTGCCCCCCATCTTATATTTGTGAAGCTGGTTCTTCCTGCCTAAGTGTAGAACCTTCCAACTCTACAGCTGGGCTGGTGAGCATGACTTGACCCAAATGGGCCAAATGGGGAGGCCTGGTGGCCCTCATTAGGCATGCTGGTCGGAGATTCCCCACCTCTGATCTGCCTCTTTACAAGCGAGAGGAGCCGTCGCACATACATTTACTGGATGCACCTGGGAATGTTTGGAATGCTGGTGCTTATGGGATTTGTAGATCTTTCAAATATGTGCTTCTTATAATTATTCTTGACTGAATAATTGAACCCTAACCAGTTAAAATAGGAAGGTGAAAACTATTACTTTCCCTTTGTCCTTATCAAAGAATGTATATGCATGTATGTTTGTTTGTTTTTGAAGTTTTCAGAATTCATTAGCAGACCACATTTTCCTACAGTGTTAAAACCAATATAAGGAGGAATTAATATGCTGGAGGACATACTAGGATGCCATTTTCCCCATTAAACAAAGCTTCAGTGTGGTGAAGTGGTTAAGAACGGTGGACTCATAATCTGGGGAACCGGGTTCGCGTCTCTGCTCCTCCGCAAGCAGCTGCTGGGTAACCTTGGGCCAGTCACACTTCTTTGAAGTCTCTCAGCCCCACTCACCTCACAGAGTGTTTGTTGTGGGGGAGGAAGGGAAAGGAGATTGTTAGCCACTTTGAGACTCCTTCGGGTAGTGATAAAGGGGGATATCAAATCCAAACTCTTCTTCTTCTTCACACAAACAAATTGTGAGTCAAAGTGAACAGGAAGAATGTTCAATGTAAATCTAAGATGAAACATAGGTCGTCTCCTCCTCCCCTCCCTCATACTGAATACATAGTGTCCAAGAGGCTAAGTAATGGTTTTATGAGTCATTCTTAGAGTTTTGTAACCTTTCTGTGGTTAGGACATAATGCACTTGGACAATGTATTTGTTCCTGAGAGAAGTGTCTGATTTTGCCAATCTGCTATAAAGGCAAATAATCAACTGGCAAGAGTTGCTGCAATGAAAGATGGAGTTTTTGTATTTGCTTCATCACCACCTTGAATGAAAGTGGAGACAGTGCTATTCAGCACAGAGGACCACTCTGAGAAGAGGATGGAGGATTGTTGGTTTTTTGCACACCTTAACCTGCTCCATTCTTAAAGTGGACTACTGCAATGTCCCTTCCCACCCTGTCCACACACTTTCCTTGCATTTGGTTAGCAACTGGGGGAGGGGACTGTTAGTTGGCACTGGGTCCACTTCTCTCAGGAACAAATTTTAAAATATATACAAATAAACAGCCATGTAAAATATGTAATAATGAGGATTTGCATTGGAGTTTTTGTCTTCTCATAACTGGACGATGTTCCTTTCCCATACCAGGCAGTGGCACCGTTACATTCAGACTTGGGCCCAAGTCAAGAGCTCACTCTGCTCACAGTCCTCTCCTCCTACAAAGTCCCCCAGAGACTGGCACATGATAAAGAGTGTTGGGAAACAGGCAGGGCATCAGCACAGCCCCCAACCTAGCCATTTGCTTCCCTGCTACCTCCAGTGCTCTAATATGCTGTCCCTGTCTAACACTGACTTTTGCAATGCAGCTCCTGGCTACATTATGGGAGGAGCTAGGAAGGTGCACATTGGAGCTTGCATGTTGTGGTAGGGCTGTTCCAGATGAAACAGCTTTGAGAGTGACAGAGGGATGAGGTGGAAGCGGATGTATAGGAACAACTCCAGGTGCCCCCAAGGTGATGGGAAGATTATGCTTACACTACCACCTAGGTATGTGAGTGAATAAAAGGCGTAAACCCTCGCAGTGGGTGCCAAAAACATGAAAGGGTAAGATGGCAGTGATTTGCCAGCAAAAAGAAAAGGGAATGCAGGACCTGCTGGGGACATTGTTACTTCTATTTCCAGATTACTCTAGTGTGTAAGAAAATAAAGACATCACATTGGTTCTTCCTTTTGCAGCCTACTTAAGATTTCCTATCTTCTCAATATATTTGCACTTTGTAGTGGGCATGGACTACTTACAACACAGACACACATATACACATTTTTAAAGGGGAGCAAGAGCCTGTTAAAATGAACTCCCTGCTGTCTGACTTTGTGAAGGGTGAATTCCCACCCTCAACTTCCATACCATCCTAGGACAAGCAGCACACCAGTCTCAAAGTTTTAGCTTCATCCAGCTATGAATCTATGAGTCTGACATCAGAAAGGGAAGAAAATGAGAAGGGAAGAACGGGATCTGGACCCTAGACTGACTGCCCTTGGTTGACCTGCTGACCAGTCTAGTAGTGAGTTGTTTAATGATTACTTGCCATTTTCATATCTTGCAGCAGCTAATAAGGTTTATTTTGAACTGTTAAGTAGTTTTGGTCTAGACTATACAATGTAAGATAGCCCGATGATTGAGACCTTGAGTAGCTGTCATTAAAAAATGTTTCAGGCCTTCATTCCTTCACATCCACCAATTTCCTTTGCTTTCTGGAAGCAGAATGGTGCTAAAGGGCAGATGACACACTGCTTCACGTTGTATTATTTCAGCCATTCCACCCTTGAGATTTTCCTCGAAGCTGGCGCATCCTTCTCCGTTCTGTTAATAGCTTTGATACAGAAGGAAATAAGTGGGTAATTGCAAAGTGTCACAGTTATCTGCAACATAGTTCATTATAAATGCAGTAATTTCTAGGTCACAGAATTTTCTTTATGTCTCACACAATGGGAACATAGATTAATAATTTTCTTAGAGTAAGATGTAGTCCTTTTCAGAGCCTGCTAATTTGATGTGTAGGCAAAAAACATAATGTGTATATTTGGACACTATACTAAGACAGTTCTAATTTCTGTCCCCCTACCCGTAAAAAAAGGGGGGAGATACTACAGAAAAATTAACTAAATGCTAAAATACTTCTGATTTTAGATTTGTGTTTCTACTTGGGTAAGAGAGAGAAGCAGATACAGAACTAAAAATATTGACTGCTTCACATCTCAGGAAGTGAAAAGTAAGGGATTTTAGTTTTCAGTAAGGTTTCCTTTCACTCATTGCAAGAGTAAGGTTGCCCTGGGAAATATAAATGGAATTTTAGTAAAGACAGAGGTGAATGATCACAGTGCCTCACGCATTGCCCATCCTAAACAAAAAAAATGTAATAGTATTCTTTTTATTTCAGGAAAAAGAAAAATATGAACAGCAGACATTGGAAGAGAACATAAGTAGCTGGGGTGCATGCGAGGCTTTCACTTTGCCTTCTTTTGAGAGATTAGAGCAATGGCTTTGTCTTCACTATTATTGGCCCAATCCCTTTTGGAGTGTCTGTTATAGAGAAGGAAGTCTCTTCTGAACCTTTGCTTCTCTGAGTAATCACTTTGCTAGATACATGAGCTTAAAGCCTTCTTCCTTTACTACACCCTTTTCACATTTGTCTTCTAGGGACCTCCTTTATTCCTGCCACAGAACCCCCGTTCATTGCAGAGGATTCCGGGGAGTATTTTGAGATGCAGACTTAACACCCAAATGCAACTGAATGCAGTTCCCTGGGACTCTCCCAACACTCCCCCATGCCTTTGCATCGCAGCAGATGGTTGATAGTGGTGAACAAGGACTCACCCACACCTCCATTTGCGCTGACGTTTTCCCCAGCGCTGAATCAGAACAATCAGCAATCTGATTTCTGCTTGTTCTGATTTAGTGCTAAAGAGCAGGTTTTCCAGGGGAAAGTGGCGGGCAAAGGCAAAACCACTCAGACCTGTGCCTAGAAAGTGTGGGACGAATGGAAAACTGCTTGGACTTGTGCTTTCTATGACAAGCCCTAAGCTGTGTTTCTGGGAAGTTTGTCTGCTGTTACTGATCATCATATTATGGAACCCCTGCTATAACTTCTGAGAAACCACAGGGTTGCTTGAAACACACTTTGAAAACCATTGAGGAAGATGATAATGTGGCTCATTGTGGCTATATGATCACTTCACAAGATCACCTTAAGCATTGAGTGATGTGGTCTAAAGTGTGTTCATATGTGAGTGAACCTTTAAGGGCTAACTACATGTTACTAATGAAAGTAATTTGGCTCCAGTGGGGGGAACAGCGTGCTCTGGTGGTGTCAGCGGCTTGCCCGCCCTGGGCACTAGCAACTCATGTTACACTGCTGGGTGGCCCTTGGGTTGCAGGTTGCCTAGACCTAGGTAGTGTTTCTAGGAGCACAGAGTGGAAAGCACTGGGTTGGAAAAAATTCTGTTTGGTGGCTATATATTCATTACTCAGCTTTAGGACTAGCTAATGTGTGAGATATTACGAGAGTGACAGTGCAATCCCATGCATGTTTACATGGAAGTAAGCCCTGTCAAGTACAGTGAGGTGTACTCCTAGGTACATCTGTGGGACATCTGTGATCCTGTGGGACTTCTTCTTCTTCTTCTTCTTCTTTAAAGCTCAAGTTCTTTGTGTATATCTGAAATGGATTCAAGGACACTGTATTTAATTTGTATGAGTGTGTATAAAATACTGTTGTTAAAATAAACCTTGAGAGGTATATTTAGCATAGGATGTTTTCATTTTTTAAAAGGCAAACTGACGTGGGCTAATTAAAGCTTTTTCAATTTAATAATCAAATTCAAGTGTTTGTTGCCTGTAACTTGAGAGAAATTTGCCTTTGATGTTAAAATATTTTAATTGACATTTATTTTCTTTTAATACATCCTTGCAAAAACAAGCCCTAGCTATTTGCTTGTTTACTGAAAAAGCTTGCTTTCAAGCAATTGTTCTGGTCGTCATTGTTTTGGGAGCTTTTGCTCTTTCTTACACACACACCACAAATTTCAAGCAAGGGAAATATGAAGTCTTAATCACAAGCGAACTCTTGTTTCCTTGGTGAGAATGACATTCCATCCCAGAACATTCAGCCCTCAGTGGCATGATAAATGTTATATTAATTTCGCTTTTGGTCTTGTGTTGATGGTAAAATAACCATCACATAATGATAACACAGCAGCTCAAGCCACGACTCAAGCTGTTGAATGTAGACATGAGTTGACAATCCAAGAGTAAAGCACATGTTGGGCTTACTAGGATTGCCAGGTTGCAACCTCTTACCTAATGTAGTAGAACCATAGAGTTGGAAACGACCATGAGGGTCATCTATGTCCAACCCCTGCAATTCAGGAATATTTTGCCCAATGTGAGATCAAGAGTCTCATGCTGTATTGACTGAGCCATCTCAATTGCTTTATACAGCAGGAGAGGGTGCTAACTCTTCCACCTCCCACCCTATTCCTTCTAGAGTCCCATCATTTCTGCACCTTTTCTGTTTCTTACTGTGGAGCAGAATTAAATTCCTACTTATTTTAAGCATGAGGAACATGGAATGATGGAGCTGGACAAGCAGTGGTGGCAATGCTTTTCCACTCCACCAGTACTGTCAAAGGTTCTCTGGATGTCAGTCCTAGGGCTCGCTAAGCAACCTGAGATTTAACACTCATTCAGTGTGAATGAGACCAAAACTGAAAATAACCAGTACTCTAAGACTGGGTTCAAGAAGCCGAAATTGAAGTACCGTATTTTTCGTCCCATAGGACGCACCGGCCCATAGGACGCACCTAGTTTTTTTGGGGGGTGGAATAAAGGAAAACAATTTTTACTTTATCCCCCCCCCAAAAAACTTGGTCAGGGAATCCAAACCAGGTCAGGGAACAACAGGATGGTGGCACTGCGCCTCCACGCTGTCCCCCGAGCTTGTGGGGCTGGCGCTGGGGAGAAGCGCGTTTCTCCCCAGCGCCAGCCTCCAAACCAGGTCGGGGAACAGCGGGATGGCGGCGCTGCGCCTCCTCGCTGTCCCCCGAGCTTGTGGGGCTGCCCGATGTCTGCCCAAAGCGCGGGGCGCTCTGCTTCAGCGCTCCCCGCGCTCCGTGCAGCAGGCTGCGGGTGTCTGCCCGAAGCGTGGGGCACTCTGCTTCAGTGCGCCCCCCGCTCCGTGCAGCAGGCTGCTATCCGCAGCCTAGGGAGCCCTGCGGGAACTCCGACCCCTCTTGCTCTCCAAGCTTCAGCGAAAGCCTGCATTCGCCCCATAGGACGCACACAGATTTCCCCTTCGTTTTTGGAGGGGGGAAAGTGCGTCCTATATGGCGAAAAATACGGTAAGTGAACAGCTCAATTGGGAGGGTAGTCTGGAACCTACTCCATAGTCCTGGTGGAGTACCTGGTAGCACTGCAGAGTGGGAAGTCTGCAAGACAGAAACAAGAACCTCCCAGTCCAGAAAAATACTACTGGGCATAGAATCATAGAATCATAGAATCATAGAATCATAGAATCATAGAGTTGGAAGAGACCACAAGGGCCATCGAGTCCAACCCCTTGCCAAGCAGGAAACACCATCAGAGCACTCCTGACATATGGTTGTCTAGCCTCTGCTTAAAGACCTCCAAAGAAGGAGACTCCACCACACTCCTTGGCAGCAAATTCCACTGTCGAACAGCTCTTACTGTCAGGAAGTTCTTCCTAATGTTTAGGTGGAATCTTCTTTCTTGTAGTTTGGATCCATTGCTCCGTGTCCGCTTCTCTGGAGCAGCAGAAAACAACCTTTCTCCCTCCTCTATGTGACATCCTTTTATATATTTGAACATGGCTATCATATCACCCCTTAACCTCCTCTTCTCCAGGCTAAACATGCCCAGCTCCCTTAGCCATTCCTCATAAGGCATCGTTTCCAGGCCTTTGACCATTTTGGTTGCCCTCCTCTGGACACGTTCCAGTTTGTCAGTGTCCTTCTTGAACTGTGGTGCCCAGAACTGGACACAGTACTCCAGGTGAGGTCTGACCAGAGCAGAATACAGTGGCACTATTACTTCCCTTGATCTAGATGCTATACTCCTATTGATGCAGCCCAGAATTGCATTGGCTTTTTTAGCTGCCACTCATGTCAAGTTTGTGGTCCACCAAGACTCCTAGATCCTTTTCACATGTACTGCTCTCATGCCAGGTGTCACCCATCTTGTATTTGTGCCTCTCATTTTTTTTTTGCCCAAGTGCAATACTTTACATTTCTCCCTGTTAAAATTCATCTTGTTTGTTTTGGCCCAGTTCTCTAATCTGTCAAGGTCGTTTTGAAGTGTGATCCTGTCCTCTGGGGTGTTAGCCACCCCTCCCAGTTTGGTGTCATCTGCAAATTTGATCAGGATGCCCTTAAGTCCATCATCCAAGTCGTTGATAAAGATATTGAATAAGACCGGGCCCAAGACAGAACCCTGTGGCACCCCACTAGTCACTCTTCTCCAGGATGAAGAGGAACCATTGATGAGCACTCTTTGGGTTTGGTCAGTCAGCCAGTTACAAATCCACTGAGTGGTAGCATAGTCAAGACCGCATTTTACCAGCTTCTTTACAAGAATATCATGGGGCACCTTGTCAAATGCCTTGCTGAAATCAAGGTAGGCTACATCCACTGCGTTCCCTTCATCTACCAGGCTTGTAATTCTGTCAAAAAACGAGATCAGGTTTGTCTGACATGACTTATTTTTCAGAAATCCATGCTGACTATTGGTGATCACAGCATTCCTTTCTAGGTGCTCACAGACTGTTTGCTTAATGATCTGCTCCAGAATCTTCCCTGGTATTGATGTCAGACTGACTGGGCGGTAATTATTTGGGTCCTCTCTTTTCCCCTTTTTGAAAATAGGGACAACATTTGCCCTCCTCCAGTCTGCCGGGACTTCGCCTGTTCTCCAGGAATTCTCAAAGATGACTGCCAGTGGTTCTGAGATCACATCTGCCAGTTCTTTTAATACTCTTGGATGCAGTTCATCTGGCCCTGGAGGCTTGAATACATCTAGACCAACCAAGTATTCTTGTACTATCTCCTTAGTTATTCTGGGCTGTGTTTCCTCTGCTGAATCATTTGCTCCAAATTCTTCAGGTCGGGCATTGTTTTCTTTATCGGAGAAGACTGAGGCAAAGAAGGCATTGAGGAGTTCAGCCCTTTCTGTGTCCCCTGTTTGCATTTCACCATCTTCTCCTCTGAGTGACCCCACTGTTTCTTTGTTCTTCCTTTTACTACGAACATACCCATAAAAGCCTTTTTTGTTGCTTTTAACCTCTCTAGCAAGCCTGAGTTCATTCTGTGCTTTAGCTTTTCTGACTTTGTGTCTACACGTGCTGGCTATTTGTTTGAATTCCTCTTTGGTGGTTTCCCCCCTTTTCCATTTTTTGTACACATCCTTTTTAAATCTTAACTCAGTTAAAAGTTCTTTAGATAGCCACCCTGGCTTCTTTAGGCACCTTCCATGCCATGTTTCCATCTCATTGGTATTGCCTGAAGTTGTGCTTTTACTATCTCCCTCTTAACAAACTCCCAGCCATCATGAACTCCATTTCCTTTTAGTATTACTGTCCATGGGATCTCACCCAGCACTTCCCTAAGTTTTATGAAGTCGGCTTTCTTAAAGTCAAGAAATTGAGTCCTAGTATGCTTGGCTGCTCCTTTCCGCTGTATACTAAATTTCAGAAGAGCATGATCACTCGCGCCTAATGATCCTTCCACTTCTACCCCACTAACCAGGTCATCAACATTGGTTAGGACCAGATCTAAAATGGCTGTTCCTCTTGTTGCTTCTCCCACTTTCTGGACAATGAAGTTGTCTGCAAGGCCAGTGAGGAATCTGTTTGACCTTATGCTCTTGGCTGAGTTTGACATCCAACAAATATCCGGGTAATTGAAGTCCCCCATTACTACTATCTCCCTTCCTTTTGCATGCTTGGCCATCTGTTCCAGGAAGGCATCATCTATGTCCTCCGTTTGGCTTGGGGATCTATAGTAAACTCCCACAATGAGGTCACTGTTATTCTTCTCTCCCTTAATTTTGACCCAAATGCTCTCACTTTGGCTTTGAGGTTCTAAATCTTGGATCTCTTCACAGGTATACACATGCAAGACAGTAATATAGCTGGACTGACAGGCAATTGCTGGAGTTTAATGAAGCCAAGAAGTGGAACGTAGAGTTGGGCAAGGAAGTCTAGCTGTGGAGCTGGAGGCAGAGCTGGTTGAAACAAAGTTAAATTCTGGTAGAATCATTGTGGATACTCTGTTAGAAGATCACAGGGCTTCTAGTTGGAGGCTAGCCAGGCTCTGCAAAAATACAGTGGTACCTCAGTTTTTGAACGTGATCTGTTCTGGAAGACCATTTGAGGTCTGAAACGTTTGAAAATCAAAAACTCAATAGCCAACAGCTAGGCCTCAGGATTCTGCACTCAGCGGAAGCCGCATGGCATGTTCAACTTCCAAGGCGTGTTTGAAAAATGAAGCATTTACTTCCAGGTTTATGGCGTTCGAAAACTGAAATGTTCGTCAACAGAGATGTTCAAAAACTGAGGTACCACTGTACGTTCTTATTTCTTCACTTACTAGATTCCACTCACCTTCCTACTCCACAGCCTGTATCAGTGACAGAAAACCTGTGGCCCACCAGATGTTGGATTAAAGCTCCTGTCATCCCTAACCATTCACTGTGCTGGCTGGGGCTGATGAGCGTTCAAGTCCAGCAGTGTCTGGAGGGTCCACAGCCTATCGCCTCCTGGTCTGGATCCCACTTGCATCTTTTCCCAGTAGTGTTCATTCACATTTCTTTCAACTGAGACAATACAGTGTAGCTACTTTCTCCTTTTTTATCATACGCGTACCTCACACTGAACCACACTTTCCAAAATGTTTGGTTTGGCTATTAGAATATCACTTTTGCCTTAGAACTGGACTGAACACTTTTTGGGGGAGTGTAAACTGATTTCTGAAATGATAGCATGTGGTTGCTCTATTCAACTGATAAACAAAGTAGAAGTAACTTATAAATTTGTTTGTATGTGTGTCAGGAGGCAAGGATGCCCGTGGTGGTACAGAAACGAAAGTTGGTTTTGAAAGTCTTTAAAGCGTATGCCAGCAAAAGTGCCCCACAGGAAGCTGCTTATTCACATTATTTAGACTCAGCCGAGACCCTATTCTTAGGCTTGAAGCAAGGAAACCATTATCTTATGTGGCTCATTTCTGTGCCCCAAAAGTCCTGGGCTGCCTGGGAGGAGCCCACACAATGGCTGTTCCTCGTGCTGGTGTTGCCAATATTGGGCAAACCCTCACCGTGATCAAAGCCCACGTGAAAACTTATGTCACCTCTGTGGAAGGATGTGTGTATCCAGAATTGGCCTCCACAGCCACTCACGGACTCACTGTTAAGGCTGTGTTCATGTAAGGCAAAGAAGAAGCCCAAGCTTGCAGGAAGAATGATTCTGATACAACAGGATGTCTGCAGCTGGACCCTTCCAATGCAGCTCTGGGCTTCTGACATTTACCTTTATGGCCCAGGAAGGAGTCATTGCAAATGTGAGAAAGGATCCTTAGAGCTGTTCCTCTCATGATGTAATAAAAGTTCTACTTCCTTCAGCCTGAGAAATGCTGGAATGTTGGAGACTGAAAGACACCTGGGGAGGGGAGCTGTGGCCTTCCAGATGTTGCTGCACTACAACTCCCATCATCCCTGAGCCATTAGCCTTGCTGGCTCGCTGATGGGCGTGAGTCCAAAAAGGTTTGGACAGCCATACATTTGCTGCCTGTGGCCTACATGGGGAGATTTTGAACCCTTGTTAAGTAGGTATCTTGGGTTTGAAATCTCTCTTGCCTCTTGTCTTACTTAGCTGTAGCAATTCACAGCTGGCAATGGAAGTTGGTAGAGCAAGTAGGGGAACAGACGGGAGAATGAAGTGCAGTTTCCCCTTCATCGTTTTGTCCTTCCTGACTGGGCACAGGAAGAACTTCATTGGTGGTGGTATTTTAAAATGTCTGCATTCCTTCCTTCCTTCTTTCTTTATTTACCCTAAAGTTTTTGCTTTTTTGTAACTAACAGTATCAGGAGCAGGTTTCTCAATTAAATACCGACTCACTGTCTTAATCTTTATCCACGGTGTGCCTTATTGTGCCCTTATTCGCCCTTGTTTTAAATTGATTAGTAAATGAAAATGTTATTGCTCCTTTTAAAAAATCTAGCTTTACTAATGTCAGGCAGAAAAGGCAAGCTATCTGCATTGGTGTGTTCAAAATGAATCTAATCAAAACAGAAATGTACTATTTCGGCTTCTCATTTCCCTGGAAAGTGCAAGCCAGAATTCATTACTATGACAAAGAAAGTAATGGTCTTCACTTTTTTTTTTTAAAAAAAGGCCGTTTTAAAAGAGATTCTTTTTCTTTTATCTCTGAATGGTGTTTTTCTTACCTTGCCCCACAAGTCATTCTTACTATATTATTTTGAGCAACTATTGACATTGCTGAATCTACTGAAATAGTGATGTTGTATGATGCATATTTTCCACAGAAGGCTCATTCATTCTTTCATTCATGCATGCAGTTAAGAGCTTGCTGTTAAGAAAACAATAGGTTGACAAAGTGCAGTTTTAACAGCTCATTGTCACTGAAGCAGAAAAAAATACATATCTGCATTTTGAAGGAAATGTATTAATTTTTTCTTTGAAAAGCAAAACTTCCAGTCACTGCAGTACTGCATGGACTTGACAAATGGATCATGAGGATTTGTTCCTTCCACTCCTTGATTCCAAGCAAATATTTTAAAAAATATTCCCTCTCTCCATCAATTTTTAAAAACATAGACTTGCGAATCCTTTCTAAGTGTGATTTTGATAACCTTTCAAAATCTGATGAGATGTTTTATTTTCTTGTTTCTTTGAAGATAGAGAGGATTTTGTCCCGATAGCCAAACACAATGGGATTGATAGACAAAGGAAGTGCCAGTGGGGTCCGGCTGAAATGAGAAAGAGAGATCATGCAAAAGGATGAACAAAGACAAAGAGCCACACTCCACTTCTCATTCCCACTTCTCATTCCCACTCCTACAGCTAGGAGCCTCACTGATTGCTTCCTGCTCCTCTGCCTTTCCTTCTCTTTGACTTTTGTTGTTTTTAAGGTTTCTCTCATACTGAGTCACTTTTTTTCTTTCTTAAAAAAATCATATATTGACGGATGGTCTTTCTGCAGGTATCTCTTTCCCTGGATGTTCAATCCACGCTTGTTTCAATGACCATTTTCTACCAGTTTCCTTTCTACATTTTAAACACTTGCATCTTTAATTGCGTTTCTGTTCATGGAAGTCATAATAGGTTAGGTAAGATACATTTGATAGTGAGCACAACTCTTTTTTTAGGTTTCTCTTTTCTCCCACCTGCAAACCACTGAGAAATGCAATAGCGTTCCACTTAGTATTGCACATTCCCAGTAGAAATGTACAAAGCTGTAGCAAAGGACCAAATTCACAATCTAACAACTGCCCAGAAACCACCTCTTATTGTTCACTTGATATATCAACTGCATAAAATTCAATTTCCAAAAATAAATTCTACCATCAGTTAATGGATAACATGTCAAAACTGCTGTATCTAATTTTCCCCATTTTATAGGCAAAAGCTGCAAACCCATGTACACTTTCCAAGAAGTAAGCCCTATTAAATGCAGTCCTACTTCTGAGTAAGCATTGATAGGATTGTGCTGTAATGCTTTTCTAACATTAAAAATGGCTACTGCAGCTCCAAGTTATCTATTTTATTAAAATGTGAAGCATATATAGAATGAATAGGATACATTTCCTAAAAAGTGAAACATTTATAGAATGAATAGGATAAGCAGAAGTATAAATTCATCTCCCTACTATGTCCTGGAGATCCCAGGCACAAGTATTCCAGAAAGTCAGCTGTCAAAAGGAATCAGTGGGGTTTTCTGTGCCAGATAGTAGTGGTAGGTGGTGATGAGTCAGGATGGAACAAGATGTTACGAGGAAAACACAGGATTCCCCTACTGTAAATCCCTCCTCCTATAATGATGGAGTTGGGAGGAGGGAATTTGTGGGCAGCAAGGGAACTTACGCTCCCCCTCTGATTTCTCCCTGCAAATGCTGTCTCTGGTAGTCAATCTCTCCCCACCCACCCCATCTGAGTTGTGAAAAAGGACGTAAGGGGGGGGGGGGCGGATGGACGGGAGACAGACTTTTGAAGGAGGAACCAGAGTCTGCACATAAGGTTAATCTTCACTCTAGCTGCCCTCACCAATTACACCATGTATTCCTCTTATCTCTCAGCACATAAGCAAATGGGAGCCACATGCATTCACCTTGATAACATCTACTGTATTTTGTTCTTGCCCCCCTTTTTGCTATGGAGAGCAGTGGCTTTCTCCCCTGTAGATGGCTCAATAGTGTGTGTTCCATGCAGTTACGGGTGTTGCCATGGGTCATACCAGAGCCCCTAGTAAGTCACTGGGTCTTGGGTTTGGAGACTCCTGCTCTTAACGGTGCTATATGAGCAATTCTCCCTAGGGGTGCCATTTCAGTCTCAGCATTGTAAGTGCCTGCTGCCACAACACAGACATGCGATGTCACATGAACATGCCTGTGACATCACACACATTACATACAGGCATGTGCATGTGAAGTCACACATCCAGGTTGCAGTGGCGGCTCCTCTTCCTCCTCCTCTCCGTGGGAAGGGGCTCAGACTTGAAGGCAGAGAGAATCTGCCTCTGTATCTGAGCCCCCCCCAAAGGGTGCCTCGCTTGCTGGATGTGAAGGGTGGAACTGAAATGCCTTTCTCTTAGAAGCAGCATCACTGCCGCCTGCCAGCTTTTCTCATTGACTTTGTGGGTGCCCAGCACCCACAATTATATTATTGTGGGTGCCCAAGCACCCATGGCCCCTGGAGTTGGCTCCTGCTTTCACATTAAATCAGAATAAAGTTTTTACCCCTTCCTTGTGGGGCCCTTTATTGCAGAGGGGAGAGGGCACCCTGATGCCTTTTGGTGAGTTACAACTCCATAACTTGGAAGGGTGAAAAATGAAGTTAAATTGTAAATCGTGCACCATTTCTCCACTTCTAGTTGCCCTCTTGCATAGTGGTTCTTGCGCAGAATGCTCAGTGTGTGCATTAAAATAATAAATTTGTTATCATTGTCTTTCTTCAAAGGCACTTTTTCTTTGAGGGTTAGGGCAACATAGTCCAACTCAGTCTACGCCAACCTGGTGCCCTCCAGATGTTGGCTGTGTTGGCTGGGACTGATGGTAAACATCTGGAGGACACCAGGTTGTCAAAGGCTGCTCTAGCTGATGGAAGAAAGAGTACGATGGTCTCATTTGCCTAGTCAGTCTGCTTCGAAATATACAATGAAATATTCAAATGGAAATAATCCCCCAGTGATGCTGCCTCTGGGAAGAGTTAATTAAAAAGGATGAAATTGAATTAAAAATGACCTATTATGGACTGCCAGAAAGCCATTGCAAAACTTAGAAATATTATTCTAATAGCTTCCTTTTTGTGAGAAATTGCTCATTGCACTAAATAGGTCTATTTTGACAATGGGCAAATGACTGGCATTTCAGCTTTAATTATGTGGAACACCTAGGTGATTTCAAAACTACCCAGTTTTGAGAATGAGTAGAGAGAGAAAGGGGTACATTATTCAGCTAAGTTTTGAAGTTGTCGTAAGTTTAGGATGACCAGAAATTTTGTATGGGTCAAGATTATAATACTTAAATGCTAGATCACACTTTAAATAAAATCCCGTTCCATAGTTGTGTGTATCACAGATGGATCATAATGACAATAAAGCTTGTTTTCAGACATGTATTGAGTGGTGTGCTTTTCTACTTTTGTGAAGTGAGAGCATGCCCCTTCCCCTGACTGTGACTTAGGTAGTATATTTGGAACTGGTGTGCTGGATGGTCCAGTCTGTGTGAGCTCCCCCCAGTTTCTTGAAGGGTGTGCGCGCACAATTTTAGCCTTTGTGAATCCAGGCCTCTATATGAAATTCAAAGTGTTGGTACTGACCTTTAAAGCCCTAAACGGCCTTGGCCTTGTATACCTAAAAGAGTGTCCCCACCTCCATTGTTCAGCCTGGACACTGAGGTCCATCACCCAGGGCCTTCTGGTGGTTCCCTCACTGCAGGAAGTGAAGTTACAGGGAATCAAGCAGAGGGCCTTCTTGGTGGTGGCACCCACCCTGTGCAACACCCTCCCATCAGATGTCAAGAAGATGAGTAACTACATATCCTTTAAAAGACATGTATATACTGTATATAACCTTTAGAAGTTTTAAATGTTTGATGTTTTATTATGTTTCTGTATATGCTGGAAGCTGCTCAGAGTGGCTGGGGAGACCAAGTCATATGGGCAGGGTACAAATAATAAAATTATGATGATGATGATGATGATGCATTACATGCTACCGGATGCTCATAGCAGAGAGGTGAGGTTCAGACTGCTCCATGATGCAAGTTGGAGCTCCAGTGTTTGGTAGGACTGAGGGCTGTTGGCGCACTGCCAGTGCTAGCTATGCTAACAAGTATATGCAAAGAGACAGGTGTTTCAATAGCAGTGATCACTGCTGTAAAGGGGAGTTATTTTTTCTGCTGAGGAATCGGGACTCTTGTCAGTTGGTAGTTTTATGTCTGAATTCTGTGTGTGCATTTTTCTTGCTCCTGCAACACTGTAAAGAAGGTGCTTGTCATACTTTGATCTACCTATCACTTTTACTGGCTGTGCACATACAGCTAAGCCTGGGAATGCAGTGGAAGCAAGTACTTTGTGATTGTTCTCTTTAGGTGATTGTTCTCTTTAGGTGTTCTCATTTTAGGTGATTGTAGTGGTTCCCTCTAGCAAACTCTTGGCGCAATGGGTCAGTGCATCTGGCTGTTAACCAGAAAGTTGGTAGTTCAAATCTACCCAGGGACAGCTGTTTGCAGGATTCCCTGCATTGCAGAGGGTTGGACCAGATGACTCTCAGAATCCCTTCCAACTCTACAATTCCATGATTCTATGATTCCATGGTGCTTTAACTTATACAAATAAGCAAAAAAGATCAAGTTTTTTTCTTTTCATTTTTTTAAAGGCGAACACTGTTCTTCTCAAAGTGTCCCATCCTTGCATCTTTCGCAAGTGTAGTTGAGTAGGCATACACTTTTTAAAGTTTTAGTTGTATTTGTTGTATTGTCAGAAAGGGAGCAGGAGACAGCTGCACCCTTGCCTGCTTTCAAAGTCCATTACTGAGTTGGTGTCCTTGGGAGAATTCCTATCAGTTTGTCTCAGTCTGTCACTTGTGAAGTGGTAGCTCAGCTTGCTCTCTTGGTTTTCATTGCAAAAACATAGAAGGTTTGGGGCCCTGGGCAAGAGTTTAGATCAGCACTACTGAGACTTTACGAGAATACATCTGTGCCCAACAGAGCTGAATACCTGGGTCTTCCTCGCCCCTACACTTGTTCAGCTCTTTTGACTACTTCCCTTTGTGTTTTTTCACAGTCCTGCTTACAGTATCTCATATGAACCTTCCTACAGTTATTCTCTTACTTTAGTTCCTGTGTTCTCATATGAACCATCCTGCAGTTATTACTTTAGTTCCTGTGTTCAACATGTGACTTTATCTCTGGTCTCAGATAACTGCACCCTCAGCAGTCCATGTCTTCCATCCTCTTTGTTTTGGTAATCCTAGTGGGTAGTGCTATTTTTCTAGAAAAATAGGTGCCGGAACTCACCATGAACACCTCCCTCATTCTCTTATCATAGCAATGGCGCCCACCAGAGAGGTGCCAGAACTGAGTTCTGGTGAGCCCTGCTAGTGGGGCCATGTGACCCACATTTTGGAAATCTGAACTACATCTGTTAATAGTTCCATCTCATTACCATTGCCAACAAGGTGTACAAAAGTATTTGCATCATTGTTAGTGTGCCATGAACCCCAATCCACCTCCATGGCAAAGCACTGCATTTATTTAGACTGCAAAATCACATTTTAGAGGCTAGTGTGAAGTGGCAGCTGAAAGTACTGGAGTTTCCACTACCCTTTTGCCTTTGACCTGCCTCAATCTTAAGGTCCAACTTCACATGAGGGTGATAGATCCATGTCTTAAAGAGGGTTGCGGGGTCGTGGTGGAGGAGTGTAACTGAAAGCACGAAAGGGTCGTGTGGGTGAGGGCCATTGAATTATCCCCCTTCTGATGGCTCCCCAACCCTTGGCAGTGCATCCCCTGAAGTCATTTCCCCTATCTGGGCTTCAGTAATGGAAGTTAAGCCTGTAAGGAGAGAAGCAGCTGGAAGGGGGCATGCGTCAAGTCCATCACCCCTTCCCTGCGTATTCCTTACCCTCGGCTTTACATGTGATTGGGGGATACAGCACTTGTGCTTGGTTGGGAACATATGTAGCTCTGTGGCTGAGTATCTGCTTTGCTTCCTATAATTCTAAATCATTGTCATGTGTAGTTTAGCACTCAGGTCCTTTATACCTAGGACAGGTTTGTTGTTTGTTTGTTTGTTGTACTTCTTACCAGAAGGACCCGGAATGGATTGCAGCATTTAAAAACACAGTGCAACCAGAAAAATAAAAGAACACCCAACACGACCCATAAAATCTCAAAACAATAATTCCATATAGCTCATTACAGGGAGGACACCAAAATGAGTTCTTCAATTTTCAAAGGCCAGGAAAAAGAGATGAGTCTTTACTACCTTTTACTAAAATGAAGATACTGTATACTTTGCAAAGATAGTGTTATTATTGTTGTTATTATTTAAATTTGTGTACCACTCTTCATCTGTAGATCTCAGGGTGGTTCACAGTATAAGAATACAAAAAACAACAACACAAAATACATAATAAAAACAACAAGAAGAACAAAACAAACCAATAACCCTCCTCCCCCAGGAGGCAAAATATTCACTTATGTGTATGTGCTTAGGCAGGGCCAGCCCAAGACATTTGGGTACCTGAGGCAGACCTCAATATGATGCTCCCCTCGCTCCCTACCAGGGAAGAAAAGGTCAAGGAAGAAAAGGTCAGGGAAGAAAAGGTCAGGGAAGATCTGCATCAGGAACAAGGTGGGGCAAGAAAGATTGGCATCGGGATTTGCTGCCCTGGTGGACCCTGCTGCCTGAGGCAGTCATTTCACCTTTCCTCGTGGGTGTGTCGGCTCTGTGCTCAGCCATACAAATTTTTCCCCCTCCCAGAGCCCCTTAGGTCATATGTGAAACAGCCCTTACTGGATTTTTTACTATGTCACTACAAACATTTGTGCTTGGTTGCTGTTTCTTTCCAACCTCAGCCTCTGAAGATGCAGTACTGAATTGGACATAGCAATTTCCATGGCAACCCATGTTAGTTTCCATGGCAACTTAAGATTTTCACAAGCAAGAGATTACAACTTCACACTATCAAACAGTGGGGAAGCTACGATAGAGGAGAGACTGTTTTAGTCACGTGCATTATTTGACTGATGGGGAAAGACTAAAGAACTTAACTTTCCCCATTTAATTCCCTTTTAAAAGATCATGTTCATATTCAGGTTCTCGTTTAAAAGCCATTACACTGGAACAAGCTGCTTTGCTCTGTAATAATACCTTGCCCCACGTGTCCCTCTAAAGTGCCCCATGTGTAACTCAGCAGACACATAATCAAAGCAAGCTTCTTTGTTTTCATGGTACATGGGTTAAAACTCATTTAGGTTGGTTTGAAAATAATTTTAGAGAAAACGTGGCTTGCATTGGAATTAAATGGTTTTAAGTTTCCATTCTATGATCCACTTACATATTTCACAACATACAATTCTGTGGCCAGGCAAGCCAAATGCTCTGCTAAGAAAAGCTTAAATCTGTGACCTGCATTGAGCAAATTTGCATATTTTTCATACTGCAAAATTTATTTTGCAATTTGTGCTCTTTCTGCTTAATTTAATAGTGGGGAAGGGAAGGAAGCCATGGAGAACACCGAAGTCCCAACCCCAACCACTGTGAAAGCTTATCCAGCCCTCTTCCTGCCTCCCTGAGCTTTTAGCACACAATTTCAGTCATCTTGGAACTACAGGGGGTAAAATCTTGAACTGATGAATTGGATTCAAGTGCTTAAAGTTGATATTTGGTACTGCTTGATACTATGAGCTTTTTTTATATACTGTGATTTACTTGTGGTTTTTGATGTGAGTTGGATCCAGAAGAAGTTAGTCACATTTTTAACTATCCATGAGCATCAGTGATGTCACTGTGGATAAATACTTCCTTTGGTTCCATTTCTGTGGATATGTGTAACTGATGTTTTGGATATAAACCACATTGAGCAAGGTAGATTAAGAGAGAAAGGAATAAATTGAGAATTACATTTTGCTTTTTGAATTAGATCCTCAGGAAGCCTAATACCACATTCTGCATTTCTCATCCCCTTCTTTGGAACTGAGGCGCACATGCAGCCCTCTGAGAAAGGAATATTTATCGACCACCTAAATTCACAAAGCCTTACAACTGAAATTAAACACTGAGTGTTTAGGATAGGGAAAGGTTAACTGACAGCTGACAACACCATAAAAGAGAAAGATAGTTGTGACAGTTCAGGAAAGTCTGTAAGAAGAAATGGGTTTTGAGGGATGTGTGGGAGGGGTGGCTTGTGAAAGAAAGTGGGTTAGACTGTTCCAAATATGCAAAGCCATATGGCAGAAGGCGTGGGGAGGCAAGTTGGAGAGCATCTGCCAACAGCACATGAATTAGGAGCAGACTGAACAAGAAAGGAAAGGTGATATGTGTGGGGCTACTCCATTTTAAACTCCCCTCAGCCTTGCTAGGTAGGTTAGATGGAAAGGTATCAAGTCAAATCTTTATTACGCCCATAGGCCAGCATAAGGTAAAAGCACCTACAAACACAAGTAGAGACTGCTAAATAGGCAAGAGGGCAACTGTAAAAGTAAGGGGCACTCATGCTCATTCTCTCAGTTATGATAGACCAGGATAAGATAAAAACACATAAGGCATCTAAGTCAAGCAGAATATAAATGTTTGCAGATGTAAACCTTCAGTTGTGTGGTACATACCATCCTCCGGTGTATGTCCATCATAGCAGCACAATATCTGGCGACTGAATATGCTATATCAGGGTTTATATCTTGGAGCAATAAAGAGATATAGAATTGGTCTATGTGTCCTGGAAATTTGTGTATTATTGGCAGAATGAACATGACATGTATATTTGTATAATACTGGCAATGGGAAAAAAACCATGTTCAATTGTTTCTATGTATATGCTCAGAGCCACAGGGACATTTTCTCTCCTCATAAGGTTGTCTTCCTGAAATGACCTTCTGGATGGCTGAGGGGAGCCTTGCAATGAGCCAGGGTGAAAGCTGTTTTGTTTCTTCAAGATTAGTTAAATATGCCATTGGTGAGATGAGATATCTACTCGTTTCAATGATAATAAATACATGCAAAGGTAGTTTCTCCAGCTTCTGTTGAGTTTTATGATATGTTCCATCATATGGGACATATGATATGTCATATGGGACATATGATATGTCCCAGGTTCCCCCCTGGGAACAAGTCCAAAATAACAAACTGGCATTTTTTTGTTATCCTGTTCACTCACTTCTATATGCCTGTACATGTGTTCACTTGCACAGCTGAACATTGAATAAACATGGCTGCCAGTTCATGAAATGTGTTTGCTTAGCCAGCATTTCTTCCTGACTGCCAAGTATTCATCACCAAAGAGCTCCTTAGATAGAGGTGGCCATGTTCTGTCTGTAGCTCCACCCTCCATCCTCTTTGAATGAAGCCCCAGCTCACCTTGCTTTCACCGTTGCACATCAAGGCCCCACCCCCCACCCCATTTGATGAATAAAACACGTGGACGCCAGTATTTTAGGTTAATGGGCTAATACAGGCCACAACTTTATTGGTTACAGAGTGTGAGTGGTATTGGCTTAGGCATTGGACCCAAACCAACTATATCTGACTCCTGCCCCCCATGCAGAGAGTCTCTCAAGGATTAACCACCAGCAGGGGGAGCCCTGTTGATGTACATCAACTCAGAGCTCCCCTCAGGGTCTACCAGAGAGGTCGTGTCTACCCAGGCTTTGGACAGGAACCACGACCCCCGGATTCCTTTAATGGAATACCCTTAAAGGGGAAGGGCAGGTGATGGCCACAACCTCCCCTCCCCTCCACCAAACTTTTCCAATGCCTAACCTCCAAACCTTACAAAGTTGTGACGATTAGCTACGAGGTAGGCGAAAACCAAGTGGCTGGTGCCAATCTGCCAAGTGGGAAAATTCCTACCAGGCCCCCTCAACAGGCGACCAACCAAGATCCGCGGGAGCAGGAAGCTGAAGGAAGAGTTCCCGGCTGTGCGGCCGCTTAAATGCGGCAAACCACGCCCCCCAGCCAGCCGGATTGGCAGGCTGCAGCTGTGATGCTGGCCGGGACTCCCCAGTGACACGGGGGACTTGACATGCCCCCACTAAGTGGGAGAGTGCAAGGCCAGCACGCAAGCCCGCCCTCCTGTGAAGGAGAGTGGCTTTGCATGCAGTACAGGTGGTGCCATGATGAAATTGAAAAAAATATGTAACAGTGATTATGGTACGTTGCACAGAAGAGCAGATAATCCTCCTTTGCTTGATAATAAATGTCTTTAGCTTCAAGCCAAATAACCTCCAGCTAAAAGGATGTGAGGTGACAGGGCAGGGAAGAAGTGTTGGAGAATCTCTGTTGGGGATTGTGCTGGGCCAGGTGAAAAAATAGCCTGACTATGAAATGGTTTTTCTATGTTCATATAAATGCCAATGCAGTTCAAATGCCCAATTTTTGTTTATGATTGACACCTGAACATGCCAATTACTATACAACTGTACAGTTAAGTTTGCTATTCTTTTCATGCACTGAGTGCGCTGGAAGAATAATACACTCCCCATTCTCTGCTTGTTTCCTTTTTTTCTTTTTCTGTAATTGCTGCTCTTCTCTGTGTTGACGTTTCATGTGGGTTGAGTGTTACAGACCAAGGAGTTGTCAATAGATCTGTTGGAACGAAAGCTGTGATTCAGTGTTTCCATGTGTTGTGAGACGGCAGAATCTCCAAGAAGATAGTAGGCCTGGGCGATATTTCAGTATATGTGGGGGCAGACTGCAATGACAGCTTCACTCAGCGGTATATCGCTGGTGAAACCATCACTGCTCTTGAGTCCCTCTGCCTCCAGTGCCCAGTGTGCTGAGGGAGAAACAAACTAGCCAGGAGCTGGAGACAGAGGGACAAAAGCAGTGGTGATTTCACCAGCAATATACAGATGGTGAAACCGCCATGGCGCTCTGCCCCAGCAGGGGGAGAATCAAGCTGAATCTGCGAGGTGCCCATACAGCTTGTTCCTTCCTCCACTTCTTTAAACTGCTGCCCTCACCTCAGCCAAGCACTTTTACGGAGCCCCCAACCCACCACCGACTTACACAAGCCAGCGGCAGGATGGGGGCTCCATTAAAGTGCTCCCCCTCCCCAGCTGAGAGAGCCTTGACACTGCTCCTGCTTGCATGGGAGTAGGAAAGAGCCCGACCCCTCCTGGCTGCCTTCTCTGGGAGGGTGTGCTGCGCCTTTCCTCCCAGAAAGACGGAGCCCACCCTCCCAGTGGAAGGCAGCCAGGCAGTGTAGGGGCTACTTGATGCTGCTGGCAGGCCCAGAACTCACCAGCAGCCTCCAGTAGCCCCCCTCTGCAAGGCACGGATAGGTTGGGTTTGCACCCCGTGCTTTGCGGACTTTGCCCAGAAGGGTGGGCTGCATCATTCCTCCTGGGAAATGACCCCCCACTGGAGGAAAGAGCACACTTGCACGGGCAAAAGTGAAGGCAGTCAAACACACAGAGCCTGACAGTTTCTGTGCACTTGGCTACTGCTGCTTGGTCCATGGGGGTGGGGTGGTGGACAAGGTAGCTCACCTGCTCCCCACACCAGCGATACACCATAATGTTGAAAACCCAACATTGCCTTGCTCTAGGAGATAGTAAAGTGAGTTTTCTCATCAATACGTTTCAGTAATTAATCTCTTTTTAATAGCTGCTATGCTGCCACAGGGTGTCTGCTCCCACCCGACCTTTGTGTGGGCAGCTGAGGTCGCTGCGGTGGAGGCACCGGAAGCAATAAATGACATGACAACATTTTGGGATCAAAAATGGCCACAAGTTTATTGATTACAGATGTCAGTAGGCATTGGCTACATATCCTGAATCAATCAGCAAGATTGCTGGCTGATTACTTCATCAGGGTCGGTCCTAAGATAAAGATTCCCATATGAGGCACATCAAATTCAGGCAACCCCTCCAGGATGCCATTTGGGGAGTTCTAGGGCCCATTGCCCCAGTCTGGGCATACAGACAGAATCCTTCCCCTTGGACCCCTTTACTGGGGTGTCCTGATACTTTGATCCAGAAGAAAAGAAAGGTAAAGCTCCTTCCATTCCACTCGGTGGCCGTATTTGGGGCCAGGGAAGAATTTGCCTGCAGACAAATTGGGCTGGTGTGGTGGTTTTTCCTACCTCATGGCAATTCTCACAACTTGCTGGTGGAAAAGGGCATTGGGTTGGATCCTTAGTCTAATCTGAGTTCGACTGGGCCTGCAACTGTTTAACCCAGGCATAGGCAAACTCGGCCCTCCAGAAGTTTTGGAACTACAACTCCCATCACCCCTGACCACGGGTCCTGTCAGCTAGGGATGGTGGTAGTTGTAGTCCCAAAACATCTGGAGGGCCGAGTTTGCCTATGGCTGGTTTAACCTGCTTTGCAAGTGAAGTCAGTCTAATTTAGTGATTAGTCATGTAGTAGTCATTTGAAAAGCTATATTCTAGCCAAGGAATTATTTAGTTCTTGGGAAGGAACCTTCAGAACTTCATTCTGAGGATTCTTTCATATAGAGTTCAATTATATTGCTTATAATTCAACATAACATGTTCTATAAATTCAAGTACCGTAGGTAGCCGTGTTGGTCTGACGCAGTTGAAATAAATAAAAATTTAAAAAAATTGTCCCGTAGCACCTTAGAGACCAGCTAAGTTTGTTCTGGGTATAAGCTTTCTGAAGAAGTGTGCATGCACACGAAAGCTTATATCCAGAACAAACTTAGTTGGTCTCTAAGGTGCTACTGGAAATTTTTTAAATTTTTAAATTATGTTCTATAAATGCTCAGTAACCCAAACTTCTGTTTCTCAGTTCTATCTCCTTTCTTCTTTCCTGTATGTACAACTGTAACCCTGTACATAACCCTTTCTTAATCTATTTACCATATAGAGTTCCTGTCTGCATTTTCAACGGCTGTAATATACCAAAGGGAATATCTGTAATGTTGATCTTGTATTTTTGATGTGATTTTTCTTTGGAGCTTTCCACAAAAAGCCATTCGCTGTTACAGAATAAAACAATGGATGTTACACTTTAACCCTTCAATAGTGCTAACATAAAAAGTAACTCACTGAGGCAAAAATGTTGGATCGCACCACAGCTCCATATGCTCAGCACACTCTTTCCTATAGCAACCAACCAAATGTCCATAGGATGCTGGAAAAACAGAACAAGATGGAGGCAATTGGTTCCAGAGCACCTTCCACCACCACCCTCCAGCACAAATCCACCCCACCCCCCATTTTTCCTACTAGCCTTAACTGCATTTGTTATACTGGAGCCTACGTTAACTGTTGTGAATCTACCCAGGGTTAGGTAACCCTGGTTTTGTATCCCAGGCAAGAAGGACTGCTACTTAGCATTAACCGTGGTTAACATAGGTGCCAATATAAATTTCTGTTAAGGCTCATGAGACAGGTGGGGATGAGGGTGGGGGTAGGGGTGGGGTGGCGGGGGAAGGAATTTGCGAAAGAGAGGAGAGGGTATGGAGGATCCCATGGCCTGTTTGTCAGAGTGCTAGTATTAATACAGTGTGAAGTAGAAATTCAACACTGATCCCATTTTCACAGGTTTGTGGGGAGGAAGGAGTCTTCTGGAGGGCTTTAGAAATGAAATGGATGCCCTCTAACTAGAGTATCCATGCCCTTGAGCTGTGCTGTAGCCAGCTGGAGCTGGTATTGATTTTAGCCATTAGGTTTTGAAAATGTTCTCAAAATGTTTTCTTTTAGCCATGGGGATCCTCCCCAAAAGTTAATAATACCCCAGAGAGATATCATTGGTGCGTGTTTTGGAAAACAGCCAGTTAGAAAAATGATAACACTCCCTGGAGGATAGTATGCTGTTTGTCAGCAATAAAATCATATCTAAATCAGCAACTCTGAAACTTTATGATACACAATTTCACTAGCTCACGAAAAGAGTCTTTCCAAATCCAGATAAAGATTCATCTGGCAATGATTATTATTGCCCCTGATTAACAGGATGATGTTGAGGAAATGTGCACCTTGCCCCATTATGAAGTACTAGAGCAAAAAAAGACAGACAGACAGACAGACAGAATGAAAGAAAGAAAGAAAGAAAGAAAAGAAAAGAAAAGAAAAAGAAAGACAAAAAGTTTGGAAATTAAATTGGCAAAATCTGTGGTTGCTATAGTTGACTTTTTACTTTCTCCCAAAGGATGACACTGGTTTTGGCTAATCAACAAAAGCAATTAGCTCTGGAAGAATGCTCACCTCACTTTTTATTTATTTAATTTTTTTGTAATTTCTTTTGCAAAGCTTTCATATTTTAATTAATTCAGATTTTGTTCTTTCAATTTCCCCCAGATTACTTTGGAAAATGATTTATTTCAGTGAAGTTCTTAAACATGCAAAGAAAGAAAGTCTGTAGCCCCTAAATCAGTGATTTGGATGGAGTCAACCCCCAACAGGGACCCTCTTGCCCAAGTGCCCTTGGTGGGAAGAAGGCTTCCTCTCCCCCACCATATTCGTGCAGATACTCTTTCTTTCCCTGGATGCAAACCACTGAAGACTCTGCAGCCATTGTTTTATATTGGGGAGGGGAATCACAGTGCATTCACAAAAGTGACTAGAGGATGGGAGACCATCCTTGTCATGGACCCTTGGGGCAACAGGGTCTTTTCGGGGGGGGGGACAGCTTCCCTTCACCAGCTGATTTCATGCATGTACCTTTTGTTTCCCCTAATGGAAAGCAATGGGGACTCTGCAACTTACTTTAAGAGCATTTGAAACATGGTTCCACTGGGCAAGAAGCAATGCAGTGCAAATTCCTCTCCAGTCTCATTCCCTCCCCAGTTTTTCCCAGATTTCTTTTCCCCATGAGAGGGATGAAAATGTATCTGTTATGATAGCTTTGGGTAGCGGTGAAAGGGGCAAGGAGGCAGTGAAAAGTGAGTGGTTTATCTTGACGAGGGTCAATGAAGTCTTGCCAGATTCCCTGGTACCTCTGTTGCCTCTTGTGGCATAGCTTCCCCTTGTCTCTTTGCAGTCCTCCTGCTTGTGGGCTTCACATAGGCATCTGGTTGGCCAGCTGGGCCTTTGGCCTAATCAAGCAGGGCTCTTCTGCTATCCAGCATGTCTCTTATCTACTGTGCATTATCTGCACAGTATAAGGGATCTTGGAACACCTGGCTTCTGATACTTCAGATGGCTCTTCCTGGCTCTAAGGCTAGGAGGAGAATATGTGCTGCTTTTTACACCTACTGATAGTTGTCACTATGGCAACAACTTGAACACGTGGTAACCTCAGAGCAGTTGTGATACACTTCAGTCATAAAGATGGTAATTTAAGCACAAACTAGTGCAAAATACAAAGAAATATTAGGCTGCGGTCTTGCTAAATGTTGTTGGTTCTTTAACTGACATGCTGGAACAGATTACAGACAGTACTGAATGGAGGAATGAGATGCAAAGAGCATCTTGCATTTCAAATATAGACTTGAAACTCGGCTGACAAGTTGGTAGAACTGATGCTACATATTTTAAAGACTGCTTAATATTTACATTTGGTTAAAGAAAAACCCTCAGGACTGTTTTAAGTCCACTTGGGCAGGATGTAAATGTAAAAAAATAAATATCTAAGATAAACAGAACTGCAGGTAGCTCTAAATACTTCAAAAAATGGGAGAAGGGGATGCTGTTGATGGCTTCTAATTGGCAAGCAGCCGCAGAGTTGCTGCCTTAATTTATTTCAGGTTCCCAGGAATATTAGCATTTTCATTTTAAGGTCTGTATGAAAAAGAAGCTGGATAATGAGACATATTTTTAGCATGAAGTTCTTTTTATCCAGGAATTTTTAATCCACTTTAATACTCAGCATAGTGCTACTTGTTTTTCACTCATTCTGCACATCACAACGTTGTTTTGTGGCAGTTGAGCGTACTCTGAAGAACTGACTCAAACTGCCTAGCAGCAAGACTGCCATGAATCTGTTTTTCATTCTGAACGCAACAGATACTTTGCGGCCACAAAAACAGTATTTCATATGATTGGGAACATAGGCTGAAATGTTGAACCTTGTGAAGCATACCTGAAAGGTTCATCATCAGTGGACATGGACAATATCAGGTGCACCATGTTCCATGTCTCATTCTGCAAGATGGACAATCCAGGATGCCCAGGAGCAGGAAACATGCTCAGAGTGTGCCAGGTTTTATTCATATTTAGTAAATCCATGACGGTTCTGCTTTTGAGAATAAATGTTAGGAAATCTGTGTGAAGAGGTGTTTAACCATGCAGTCCTCTACATGGTAGTAATCATAGTGTGAACTTGCAATTGTGATTGCATTGCACAGAGACTGCGGTTTAAACAAAAGGCAGCAATTCAAGAGGTTAAAAAAACCCCACCCTGAAGAGTTGTATCATTAAAGCTAAAGGAACTTCTCCAATGTAAACAGACAGAAAATGGAGTTTGGAAGGACACATTACATTGTGTGAGAATGTAAGGAAATGAACAATTTTCAAGGTGAAAAATGAACTAAAAATAACTTTTTACAATTTTGTAAAGGATTATAATACCTTAGTTTTAATTTCTTTTAATATGCCACTGACTGCTTTGGGAATAAACTCAAACTGGGACTGCAAATGCTGTCATTTGCTTTCCCCAGAGCCAGATTGTAATTATCTTATTCACTTGTGTTTGTGCAATCAAAGGTTTCTATTTGTATGCCTTACCAGCCATGCTAACAGGCACATCAGCATAAGATGGCACAAAAACGCTACAGTATTTTTGAGTACTGCCAATTGTAGTAAATGTTGAAAAGACTCAGTAGAGCATTTGCATGTATCAATAGAAGCAAGTATAAGGAGAAACCTTCAGCATGTAAGCTCCTAGTGATGCTTCTCTAAGCTTAGCGGGACAGGTTTCATTCATTTTTTCTTCAAGGAGCATTACCAAAATAGCAATTACTGTGCTGTAAAGCTGTCCAAGTTCAAATCAAAGGAGTGATTGGAAAACTAAAAAATAGTTTTCGGATTTGTAGATGTACATGCTCCATTGTATTTGTCCCACAGCTCACACAACTCTGTATGCAATTATATAGAACTTCTCAAAGACCAACTATAAAAATAAGCCATTTATATTCCACCCAGTATCTGTTTCTTTAAATATAGCTTTATTAATTATAGCTGTATAATTCAGCATTCCATTGTTGGCCTCCGGGAGAAAAACATTCAAAACAGAGATTTGCATCTGGTGATCTTGTTGCTGGAGTCCTGCTTAGGATTTCACACAGCTGGGACACTGACACTGCACTTTGAGTGATTGAGAACAAAGCTATAACACTCCCGGGGGTTTGTGGACAGGTTTTTTCCAGCCTGTGGATTATCCTTTAGCAACAAGTATACTTGTAGAAATTCTTTTCTCTTTATTGAACTGAGGAATATTTGGATGGAACTTTGGCTTTGAGACATCCTGTATTGCACTTGAATATGATTTTGGTATTGCATACATTATGTAAAAGCTGTATTTAAAGAAACAGACACTTGGTGGAATATAAATGACTTGTTTTTATTGTGGGATCACTCTTGTGAACTGAAAGAGACCTGCCTGAGTGCTGAAAGAAATAAGTTCAAGGCTCCAGTGAGCCTGAAGCAGTCACCAACAGAATAGTCTGCACGCTGCATCACTACTTTGCCCTTCCTTCCTTCCTTCCTTCCTTCCAGTCGTCTTCTGCTGGGACTGGGTAATTCTGTAACATCTCTGCATCATGTGTGATTTGATCATACAGCAACATTAAAAACATGTCTAGTTTCAAGGGAGACTGCTCAATGCATCTTTGCCTTAAATCTCAATGTGTCACAGCCCTGGGTTTCTCTCCGTCCATTCAGGAGCTATAAAATATATATCTTTAAAATTTGAAATAGTAACATGTTGCCAATGATCAGCAACAGTGCCCTAGTAGTGTATCCAAATTGATTCTGAAAAACAAACAAACAAACAGCAAGTGACATTGAGGATTTTAAATGTTCCACACCAGAAATATACTTTGTATTTATTGCTTTTGGTCTCTTAGTTTTAAATATAATCTGTTCTCACATTATGTTAAGAAAGCAATTCCCCCACTGTGCAACATGAAGAATTAAAGCAAATAAAGGCTGATGAGTGTGCCCATTATAGTTCTGGTTGAGTCTGTGCTTGCCTTCTTCCATTCTGGAGGAATGCCCAGAACAGCTGCTGACACACAAGCACAGGAGGAGGTTTCTCTGAGGGCAGATCATTTTCTTTTTTCACATTTGAAGGGCCAAACTATATGTGGTCTTTGTCCCTGCACACTTAGAATAATTGAATTGTAGAGCTGGAAGTAGCCCTGAGGATCATCAAGTCAAACTGCCCTGAGACCTCCAGGTATAGGGCGATATATAAATTTAATCAATCAATCAATCAATAAAATAATAATAATAATAACCAAACCCTGCAATGCAGCAATATGCAGCTGTCCCATACAGGGATCAAACCTGCAACCTTGGCATTATTCAGCACCACATTCTAACCAATGGAGCTTTAAATAAATAGACAGTGTTGGTTGGATGGGGGGAAAGAGAAAATGGATTAGGACCATTGCGTAGGGTGACCATAACCCTTTGCCCTTATCCTGATCTGAATTGAGCCCCCATCCCCAAATATCTGCTCTTCTCAACAGGAGGAAAGCTGGTCTGACCTGCATTTGGAGCTACCCAAGTCCTCCAAGTACTGAGCTCCTTTTAATTCAGGATCTCCAGAATGAACCCCTGGGCCCAAGCTTGCTTCCCAACCTGGCCATGCTCCTTCCTGGAACAGCTTCAGGCTTGCTCTGGGAATACCTTAAAGAGAGCTCCCCCTCTCCACTGCTGGCTTCACTCACACAGGATACTCCCAGGTCTCATAATGTACTGTCCTCGCGCACCTCCTGCCCCGCCAAAACCATGATGACAGAGGCCTTTGCTTGGAGAGTAAGAAGAGATCTTTACTTTTTTGTTTGTTTGTTTCAGATGGGATTTTAATGGGCTTCATAAAGCCAAAAACTCAGCACAGGAACTTCCTTATCCACTTCACATACAATGTCTCAAGAGACAGAAAGAAGCATGTATGTTGTGTAGTAACACGCGTATATCAAAATTACATTGGAAAAGGCACTTGTGTCAGTGTTTAGATATTGATTCTTGGTTTTTCTCCTTAAAAATAAAATAAAAATCTGTTATTCTCAGACAGTGATGGCATAGATGCAAAATGTCCACCACTGCCATGCATATGAAGATGTTGCTCCCCATAGCATAATAATGAGTTAACACATTTTGCAAACCCAGCATTGCCACTTTTCTTTTCAAAACATCTGCTATAGCAGAGGGTATTAGGGAAATGAAAGGTTTGTACATAAATCAATCTGTCATCAAGGCACTACCATTTGGAGAAATAAATTTATGGTATATTCTAAGAAGGAGGGGAAGGACCACAAATGCCTGTTTCATCTCCATTATGTGCTCTTAAGTGGAGGGCAGTGCAATGGTGGTGGAAGAGAAGCATCAAAGGCGACAGCTGAGGAAGTCCAGTGGTTAACAGCCTTCAGGGGAAAGCTTTCATCTGCTGAGGAAGCCCCACCTCACTGTGATCCCACATGATCTGGGAGCGTTACCTAGAACACACCCCTTATTTTCCTGATGCTGCAGGAGAAGATGGGTAATGATGAATAAGCTGTGTTTTTAGAGCAGATTGTTGTCCATACTACTTTTTCACGTAGTTACCCCAGCAGTACACAGTCTGAACATCACTGGTTAATTTTGTTTTTCTGATACCATAGCTACAAACTAGTCAGCAGCTAAATTTAGCTGACTGTAACATGTCTCACTTTCTGATCAATATGAACCACTTCAATTTATCCAAGTGCCCAAGCCTTTTTCAACCATAGAAAATTCCAAACTTGGTTCAGAATAAGGTGTTGGTGTGTGAATTTCCGTTTGATACCTTAAAGGTTATTGTAATTTTTAAAAACGGAGCTTTGATTTTTAATGCCCACTGCACAGAAAGAGAGGCACAATGTCATACTTTGATATTACAGTGGTACCTCGGGTTACAGACGCTTCAGGTTACAGACTCCGCTAACCCAGAAATAGTACCTCGGGTTAAGAACTTTGCTTCAGGATGAGAACAGAAACCGTGCTCCAGCGGCGCAGCGGCAGCAGAAGGCCCTGTTAGCTAAAGTGGTGCTTCAGGTTAAGAACATTTTCAGGTTAAGAACGGACCTCCGGAACGAATTAAGTACTTAACCCGAGGTACCACTGTAATTGGATATGATGTTTTATCATGAAGCACACTGCTAGAAGGTACAGTGCATTCTGGATCAGATTATCCAGTGTACCCGCTCCCCAGTATATAAAGGGGGAAATACGACAGGGAAGAGAGCAGCACACCAGAGATTAGAGTAATGGGGATTCTATTTACCTCTGCCATAAAGCAGAGTTTGGAGGAGACTTAACTAGAACCGTGAATGAAATCAGGTGGTAATTTTATCTGGAGGACCCAGTGGCAATGCAGAACATTGAACCACAAGCAGGAAAACAGGTAAGGGAGATGACAAGACAGGAATGTGGAGTGAGGTCGGATGTGCATGATAAATAGAAACAAACTGTCTAGTGATGAGCTGATACCCCAACCTTCCTTAATAAGGAGCAAGGGACTTGCCATACCTCCTCTGAAGGAGGATTGGGGCTCTGAGGGTTTCCTAGGTCCTTTATTTTCATTTTTTATGTCTGTGATTTTCAGATGACGAGCAGTATACACATTTAATCAATTATAATCATAATAATTTATTTTTACATTTGTATCCCACCTTTCCTCCAAGGACCTCAAGGTGGCATGCATAGTTCTCCTCCTCACTCTTTTACCTGCACAAGAACCCTGTGAGAGGTTTGGCTAAGAGACCATGATTGGCTTAAGATCACCCAGTGAGGGATTTGAACCCTGGTCTCTCAGAGTTTGTCCAACATACTAACCACTACACCCCACATATACACATAGTCCTTGCTTGATGATCACTTCAAAGGTATTTGGATTTGTCCCTCTCCATTCTCTATCTCCATTGTCTAAATTTAATCCAGTCTTTCCCCCAGTATTGTATGACATTCTGTATTATATAGTACATAAGGGTGGCGTGCTACTTTTTTCATGGTTCACCATTTCTCTAATTTTTGATAAGTACCAAAGCCTGCATTTGGGTGACAACTTTGGAGGATTACATAACTAGCAGAGCGTAACTCCTTGGCATGGAAGACATAAGGCAATATTGTCCCCTTTCATTTATATTTAGAGCGGGGGAAAGCACCTTAGGCTTAGAGTACTACCCTGAGAATTCACCTCCACCCCCAAATGGAAGCTTAAGTATGCATAGTCATGGATTGAACCAATAAATTTACCTTAAATGAAAATGGTTCTTAATTCTTCTACATTTGCACCACCCTTTACCTGAGAAACAATAGCGTGTTTCCTGAGTTACCCCAACTTAATATGATGCTTGGAAATTTCTCTATGTCCATTAGGTATTAAAGCTCATCTTCATTGAATGGTGATTTATAATAGTGGCAGAACATCACTAGTGCCTACATGACTGCATGCATATTAATTAGTTGGTGAATTAATAATTGAGTGGTGACTTGCATAAGCCATCATAGAGGAAATTCCACAGAGCTTTCAGGTCACCTCACCTGCTTTATTCACATCGTCAAGTGATTACAGGCCTAGACCAAGGCTGGACATAGCATCACCACAACTAGTTCTATTTAGAGGACTGTGGAGTAACAGTCTGAACCACTGCCATGTTACAAGAGCAGAACAGCACTGACCACCTCTCCGCAAAGCGTCACTGCCACCAAATGTGGGGAGATGGGGGCTCTAGAAAGGTCAAGTCCCTTCACAAACCTGAAGCAGTGCAATCCTCAGGTCAGGCCTTAGCACACCAATCACTGTTCATAAAAAGCAAAACTCCATTTGCTGCATTCAGGTCCCTTGCAGGTCTGCTGCCACGTGCAGAGTTCCCTTCAAAAAGTGTACCACTGAAGCTTAAACCTGGCCACCAAAGCAGCACCCCCAAACCACAAGTTGGTTTCACATCTTCTACTGTTAATTTGTACAAACTAGCCTGCCATGTTTGATTACAAAAGAGGACTATCACTGTCACCATACAGGAAAATTAATTAAGAGAATTTATTCTGAAGTGCCTAACTGTGTGTTCTTCTTTTCTCATTTACACCATGTTAATGTACATCAACAACCATGGGTGATAATTTTTCTCTTGCCAAAAGAATTTGTCACTGACTGTGTGTTTTTTGTGAAATTTATTGAAATTAGAGTTTTGCTGCTTCTTTTTTTAAGTGCCTTGTGATTTCACATATAAGCCCAGGTGGAAGCAAACCTTATTTTGCCCTCCATCGGAACCAGCAAACCCTGCAGAAATCTGATACTAGGAGCAAATTCCACTTTTAAATATTGATTTAGGGGACAAACATAAACCATAGTTTGTCGATTCAGATGAAATGGCAAAGTATGCTTTGCTTCCAAGTGGGAAAGGGGGATAGGTTATTGTTGTATGTGAAGAGTCCAAGGACTTCACATAACTCCAAGACGTGGTTTAGTGTTATGTATCAAATATCCATTTGATACTGCAGTCTCCATAACTACCCATCCCAGTTTTTATTAATTTTCATCTTGGTCCACATTTCATGCACAGCTGCATGGCTGGTGATACATCAGATATGCTTTGACAATAACAAGTAGATGGGTACCAGACAGTCACTTTCATTTATTTTCTGTACTCCAAGCCATATTAGGTTCAATCAGTGTTTTCAAAACTGGATTAACTAAGTGATGTTGTGTAAAATTATCTCCTAGAAAAAGAAGAAACATTTCTAAGGGAATAGAAAATGGATTCTGTATTGTTAATGTAGTACCTCTTCAGAGAAGTGGCTATGTTCTCAGCGTCCTGTTGTTGTTGTTATTTTAAATGATTTAAATCGTATTACTTTGCCATGGAGTGGCATTGGTGATATTTTTTAAAAAATTACATCCTGCTCTTTTTTAGAAAGCTGAGAGTGCCTGAACACCCTCTTATATAGGCTTACATCCACCCAGGGTGAACCATTCAGTGTTTTGGCTATATATTGGTCAGGATTCAGCTAATTATTCACCTTAGCATAATGTTGAATTCCTCCCTCTATAATTGAGTGTTGAATAGGCCAAGTTACATTTTCTGTTGCCTTTTTATTTCACCTTTTGAAGGTATTAGTAAACTATCTGCTAACTAAAAGAAGATGGTAATTACAATTTGCATCCCACTTCATAGTCAAAAGTCGGCTCTTAAAGTACTTGTAAAATTACAACAAAACACATCAAATCATTATAAAATGCTTGAAACAAACAAAACAAACGTCAACATCAACTTTAAAAAAAAATACATTATCACCTGCAAGAGTAAATAGCATACTTTACAAAAGGAGTGGAGATATATATTTATTATTGCTGGTTTTATTAATATTATGAGTTTTATGGCAGTTGTATTATAATATATTTTATTGTAATTGGAAATGGTGGTATCTGTTACTGTGTGCTGGTCACCTTAAATGAGTTTTAACTCATAAAGGCAGCCTATAAATAAAAACCTGGTCCTCCAGATGTTATTGGACTCAAGCCCCCACCAGCCCCAGCCAAAATGGCCATTGGTCAGAGAAGATGAGAGATGCAGTCCAGTAGTTTCCATACCCATGTTTAAAACATCTTCCTAACTGTCAGGAGAAGCTAGCTAAATGGCGCACCCTCCCAGCGTTAAGTAAGAGTTCCTTGAATTCTTCCTGGCCAGTGGTATACCAGTCTAGAAGTCACAGAAACCTGGTGGTCAAAGTTCCAGATTATGCTCCACAGGTGTAAAATGAGCTGCTGTGATGTCACAGAATGTCTGCAAACATTCTGGCTGAATTAATAAAGCTTTCTGCAAATGTTCATGTACTTCCAGGTATACATTTTGAATTTTTTATTGTGATATGTGAGTATGCTATGAAACCTTGGGGTGTTGGGGAATCATTTTCATGAACTTTTTGTGTGTGACCTGTATATAATAGCAAGGGAGGTCTTGGTGACTTCTTGAAATGTAACCTTCCCAATGATAAAACTGCAGAGAAGTGGATCAGATGTAGTGGCACAAGTACTGCATGCAAGCTAAACAAGCATCCTGCCCTTAGAATCATAGAATTGTAGGTTTGAAAGGGATCCCCAGGGTCATCTAGTCCAACCCCCTGAAATGCAGGAATTGAAGCAGAATAATCCCTGAAAGACATATCGACTGAATGGATCCAGCCAGTCAGCTATTTGCTGAACACTCATACCAATTACTATTATCTGAGGCTGGTGTAATTTTTATTTGCCTCTCCCAGAAACATTGGGAGCAAATGCACACAAAATAGCAAATAGTATTATCATGCCAATTTTATTCCCTATATGGCATTGGCACATTTTAACCAGCCCTGTAGATCTTTGCCGGATCAGTAGAGCTGCCAGCTGCTGTTGGGCCAGTGCTAGGTCTGGGGTGGAATCCAGCAATTAGCATAATGCTAGCAAGGAGACTATAGTGCCTGATTCAGTGACAGACCATTGTTGTCTAGTACAAAGGCTAGAAAAATAGAAAGGCTCTATCTTTCCAACTCTGCAATTATTTTCTATACCGCAGATAATGCACTGAATAGCATAGATGTCTAGTAATTAGGATTGATTTCACCAAAATGTAGATAAAAATTCAGTTGTAGTGGCATCCACTGTTTTGAGCTTTCATTTTTATTGTCTGTGGTGTTTTAGAGCTGTTAATATTTTATATATGAAATACATATAGCAATTTCATTTGCTTATTGCTGTGTCCTATATTTTAGGACATGGCTCAGTCCTGAGTTGAATAAAAGTCAGTGGCAGTTGGCAGGCTTTTTTATTGTCTCAGCTGTCAGGTCAAAGGCTTCCAAATTCAGCTGCTTTATCAGACTGAAGGAAGACTGGGTGGAATATGGTTTATTTCACAAATACATATTGCTACTTCTCATAGGAAAAACTTAGAGAATTATCACATGTACACACAGAGGATTCCTTTCTTACAAGACAGGAGATTCCATCTAAACATCAGGATGAAGTTTCTGACAGTAAGAGCTGTTTGACAGTGAGATGGTCTCCTCGGGAGTAGGTGGACTCTCCTTCCTTGGAGGTTTTAAAGCAGAAGTTGGATGGCCATCTGTCATGGATGTTTTAGCTGAGATTCATGCATTGTATTGGGTTGGACTAGATCAGGCATGCCCAACTTCAAGTAGGCAGTGGTCTACTATCCAGTATCAAAAACTGGCAGTGATCTACCAAACTTTCCCATTGTCATTCTTCAGCAAGCGTTCCCTTCTCCCACCCCTCCAGAGTCATAGATAGAGAGAGAAATGGATCTTTATTTCACAGATACAGTAGTTATGTTTAGATATCATCATGACAGATCTAAATAGTTACTATATGGACAAGTAACTAAACAAGTGAGAAAAATAAAGCTATATTTTTATATTAGTTTACACAGATCTGAGGAGCTAGTTGGAGTGTGCAGGGCCTCTCCCTCCCCCCCTCCCCCTCTCCCAATTGATCAAAATCAATCCCACGATTGACTGGTTGATTGCGATTGATGTGTTGGACATTCCTGGACTAGATGACCCTTGGGGTCCCTTCCAACTTGACAATTCTACAATTCTGTGATTCTGCAGTTCTGCCAATGGTATCAGAGACTCATTCTGAGCTGTTTTGCCATTTATTATCTACCTTGCATATTCATATTGCCTGTGGTGCTGTTTCTCAACCGGTGGCTTCATACTTCAAATGTTGATACCGAGGGCTGAGCCTTTTTTCATGTTTTGTAGAGATTTACCCCCTTTTTGTGGTGGTTGGCTGTGGAAAATGGAACTTAAGTTTCAACCAGGTGACTCCCTTTAGGTAACTTTCAGGGTGATGACTGGGCCCCAAGGCTTGCTCTCTGGCCTGTGGGCATGGGTATAGCCAAGGGGGCCAGAGATGGGCAGCTGCCCCCCAATCAATAAATATAAATAAAAATACATAGCTAACTGAGGTTCTGCCCCCCCAACAAAAGGCCTGCCCCCCCAACAAAAATCGTGGCTATACCCATGGCCATGGGGCCCTGGGACAGGAAAGGATCTGCCTTTGAGGTGAATCTGCCTCATCTGCTTGGAGGTGGAGATACAGTCATACCTCAGGTTGAATGTGCTTCGGGTTGAGCGCATTTGAGTTGCGCTCCATGGCAACCTGGAAGTAACAGAGCGCATTACTTCCGGGTTTCGCCACTCGCGCATGCACAGACGCTCAAAATGATGTCACGCATGCGTGGAAGCGGCAAAACGCAACACGCGCAGATGCGCCATCGTGTCTTACGTTGCGTTTAGGATGCGAACGGGTCTACAGAACGGATCCCGTTTGTATCCCAAGGTACCACTGTACTGCATTTCTAACTGGTAGGGTTTTGGTTTCCCTAGTGGCTGCAGTTTCATTGTATGTTCCTACACCAATACAGTGGTACCTCAGGTTTCAGATGCTTCAGGTTACAGACGCTTCAGGTTACAGACTCCGCTAACCCAGAAATAGTACCTCGGGTTAACAACTTTGCTTCAAGATAAGAACAGAAATCGGGTGGCGGCGGCGCAGTGGCAGCGGGAGGCCCCATTAGCTAAAGTGGTACCTCAGGTTAAGAACAGATGATATGTCTTTGGATAATATGTCTTGTTATAATTTTGAATTTAAAAAAAAATAAAAATAAAAAAAAGAACGGACCTCCGGAATGAATTAAGTTCTTAACCCAAGGTACCACTGTAGTTGTTTCCCTTGCAGGTGTTTTGATTGGTTTCAACTTAAACACAGCGTTCTCGTTCAACCCAGCCTATATGACTGCATCTTTATTCAGCCATCAGGTCACTTGGTCCCCAAGTGCTGAACAGACTGAAACCTGCTTAGCTCTGAGCAGTCTCATGTGCCTTTAGATCATTGATGGCCAAACTTAGCCCTCCAGCTGTTTTGGGACTACAACTCCCACCATCCCTAGCTAACAGGAGGACCAATGTTCAGGGATGATGGGAATTGTAGTCCCAAAACAGCTGGAGGGCCAGGTTTGGCCATCACTGCTTTAGATCAATCGGGAGGGGGGGGAGTGAATCTATACTTTGAAATGAAAAAATATGAGAGATGTTAAAATAACTATTTTTAAAAAATAATGTTTCACAAAATGGCAAAGCATTTCTTTAGGGAGAGTGGGAACATTGTTTGTGAATGGCACAGCTTTAATTGGCCTACACAAGTCCTTGAGTGATGCAGCAGGGAAGCATTTAAGCTGCAGTCCTCCTATACAACGATGGTGTGGGATATAGATGCCCCCTAGATCCTAGTACAAAGCCATTTCTAATATGTGACTTTGGGCCTTAATGGTAGGCTTGTTTAAAGGAGAAAAGCTTTGTCAAGTCAGATTCTTTCTCAGCTTCAAATATTGTGATTGTTTTTTATTACTCTCAGCATCAGTTGACATCCTGAATCAATTGCCCAAAGACTAGAACTTTCCAAATTGCCCATCTTTACAATCGCTAGTTGGTTTTTCTGTCACATAGGTGCATTTAACACTGTGAATTTAATTCAGAAAATTCATCTGTTCTCTTGCTTACGACTTGCAGTGAGCTGCTTATATTAGCATATAATTATGACTACATTCCATTGTATTTATTAATAGCCTATCTTAGTTAAACATTTGGTTTCCGTATGTGTTACAAATATTTTTGTTAAGTACTCACAGGAGCACAAAAATCCTCAAGGGTTTCTCCCAGATTTTCAAGGATCTTAATCAATTGATTAGAACACAAAATTAGAAGGAAACAAAGTCCTCCTGGTCCAGTTCCCTCTCCTGTACGTTTGGATCAATGCACAGAAGGACCTAACCTAGGACAGTGCTGGGCCGATGTGAGGTTTGCAGGGTCTTTTTTGTTTTTCCTAGAACCCTGTGACCCACCAACCAGAGATAGGTACAGAAAACATGCACTTGGAACTAAAAGGTTCTGAGCCCAGAGCTCTGTTGTCTGCTTTCCCCTGGCCTAGGCTATAGTGTGTTACAAGCAGAGAGCACATACACTCCAGAAAATGCCTCGTGGACAAAAGCAGATCTTCCTGCACTGGACTTCGTCATTGAGAAAATGCATTTGATGCATTTCTTAGGTGATGCCCCACATTATGTTGGCTTCAGGTAGGACTTGTTTATTGCAAGAAATTTTGTGTTGTAAGATGATTAAGATAGTTACATAGGTCTGATCCATCCAGTGACATAGGTACAGAGCAGGTTTGACTTCAGTGAGAACCAGTTAATTACATGGAAAAATGTAAACTGGTACACATTTTTAGCATTAAGGGTGTACCAGCTCTTGATGACCCCAGCCATTGAAAATCAAGGGTGCATTCATTTGAGTAGCCCCGCCTCTTTAGCCTCTTTAGCTTCTTTTGTGGTTCTGTGTCTTGGTCACACACTCCTGTGTGACTGAATATTGAGAAATACATTTGGTTAAAAAAAAAAATTAGTGGAGAGAGTAAAATGTACAATGTCTGTGTGCCATCTTTACCTGGAAGTCTAGAACCTGTAACTTGTAATCATTATATACCTGGTAATATTCTATGCGTAAGAGGAGGAGGAGGGTCTCGTGACATAGAGAAGGCCCCCAACAGTTTTTGCTCTTTTGGTGTCATGGCTAACCCTTGCGGTCCTGTGTCTTGCTGTACCCAGCAATTCCTGCAACAGTTTTCACTCCCCCTCTCCTGAACCACTTTCCTCCCTGTACTTGTTACATCCCTATCCCTTATTCTGCTTCTCCTCTACTTCATTCTCCCTCATCTCTCCATCCTCTCAGACTTTGCATCTCTCCTCAGTCCTCACCATTATTTTCTTACACTCTCTTCTGCCTTGTCATCATAAGTCATTCACACATCCCATAGTTTTATTTCTGTCCTAGTTTTATTAAAGATTTTATTAAAGATGGGATAACAAAAATACGGCAACTTGGGCTTTCAGAGGATCTCCTGGGCTTTGTGGCTTTCCCAGTTGCCAAGACCATGTTAAAAACTAGGCTGTGGGACACAGATCGCCAGGAACTAATCTCAGCTGCGGGAAAAACATGTCCCCCCCTTTATTTTCGACTCTCTTGGGCGCAGGAATTTAATCTTAATTATTTACAAGTTTTGTTCAATCCGCAAGAAGGAAGGGCCTTTTCGCGGGCTAGGTTCAATTCTAATCCTTCTAACCTCCTTTGGGGTAGGTTTGTGGGTTTGGCAGAAGGAGATAGGATCTGCCCATGCGATTCCCACCTGGTGGAAACTCTAGCTCACGTGGCCCTTAAATGTAAAATGTATGATGATCTCCAGCAACAGTTTCAAGACCATCTGTGTATTCCAACATGGAAACCAGAGACGGAGGTTATGCGCTTCTTATTACAGGGGAGAGACAGTAGCTAAGTTCCTCTATTTGATTTTCTGTTGCCAAAGTATGCTACAGGATCCTGCCCTTGCTGGAAACCCACAGAGATGAGGCGGATTGCTCGCCTCTTCTACCCTTTGGTGGGTGACTGTGCCGTTGGTGTGGCGTCGAGATTGCACTGGCCTATCTATTCTGAATGTATTCTGAATGTTCTTATGTGATGCCAATAAAGGTTACTTGACTTGATTAAAGATTCCATAGAAAGTCCCTTTTTCAGCATGCCAGTTAGGGTTTATGATAAGAGCACATAGATAGACCTGCAACGTGCAATCACAGGTAGGCCCAGAGCTTAAATGCAGATTAAGGTTCACAGTGAGGCTTAGACACAGAAATCCATAATGAGCTGAATTGGTAGTGAAATTATGCTGCAGAAGTCTATCTTTCAAAGACAGTGCTGACTGATTTGTGGTCCTACAGATGTTGTTGGTGTTGCACATTGTCTGGGTGTTGCACCTATTTTAGGATAAATGGTATTCTTTAATCTTCTCTTCACTGGTCTTTAAGTTTTCCTAGCATTTAGAAGTTTGGGCAAGGGGAACTGTGTGTGTGTGTGTGTGTGTGTACACACACACACACACACACACACACACAGTATATAGAGGCAGGCTTCCTCCAGAATCTACTGAATGTACCTAAATGGAATTATTTACAGTATATAGCAGCATGTAGCAGAACATTTCAAGCCAGGTTTTCCCTCCACTCCTTTCTGTTTAGATACCACTGTTTTAATTTTATGATATGTTAAATAGCTTCAGCTTCAGTCCACTGGGCATGCTAAGACACTTTGAACCATACTGAGTCATTTTAATGATACTAGCATTCATACATAATCAAATTCATTGTTTAACACTTAAAGGGGAAAATGAATATTGGATCTCATTCTGATATTTGGAGGAATTTTCACAGACTGAAACGAAATAGCTAGAGAAATCCTATATTGGCAATAAGCCAGGACCAGGGACATGCTGCTGAGATGCTGACAGGCCGTCATATTAAATACATGCTCAGCCTGGGAGAGAAATATGAAAGCATCCAGTACGCTTTTAAATGTGTTGCGGATGAGTGTGTTATTGGTTTGTTTTTGTTTTTATTATGTATTTTGTGGTCCTTTGTGCTTTTGTGTTGTGAACCACCCTGGGAACTGTGGATGAAGGGAGGTATACTAAACAAACAAACAAACAAACAAGCACAGAACCAGAACCAGAACATTCCAAAAGAGTATGAAAATGGCAGTCGCACCCACAGCACCCCTGGAACTCTACCAACCTTCCCAATTAAGGCCATGCCAGCACTAACCTCTCATGCTGCTCACACCAGGGGTGGGTTTTGGCCTTTCATATTTCAGCAGTGCCCTGTGCAAAGCCCAAATTCAGCGCCGCTGCCCCTGCCTCTCACCTTCCGTGCTGCATGTGCGCTATGTCATAGCTGTGACACCCTGCAATGCCTACATTGGCTCAGCGCCCAGTGTAGGGGACATGGTTGCCCTGCTCTAAATAAGCCTCTGCTAGCACTTATATGGGGCCACCTCATGCAGGCAAAGCAAAGAGGCTGGTCATCACATTGCCATGCCCCCAATGTGCAAGAAACAGAGAGAACCATTCAGCTGCTGCAGGGGCCGTGAAGGTGCTTCTGTGGCACTGTCTGCTAAAGCAGTGACAGACACTCGCAGGAGTTTTCTGGTTCAAATCCTCCCCACAGATTTTTTTTTTTTTTTGCCTCCATCCCACCCTCCCTCCAATGGAAGAAAGGCACAAGCAAGAAACAAGGGAGCTCAGCCTTGCAGTCTGCAAAGCGGGTACAGACACAGGATCAGGCTGTGATGCCGTGGCTCAGGAAGTTGCTGGTTCAGTTCCACACAGGATTCCCTCCCTTTCCAAGTACCCTTCGTTGATTGCAAATGGATAGTCAGTATAATTGCACACACAAGGGTTCCACTCATGTTCTGGCTCATATACCCAAGCAGAATACATCCTGATATTGACTGGGAAGGTCCAGGACAATGGAAGGAAGTTGCGGGGGTGGGGAAGCAGAAGGGGGAAAGCATGGTGGCAATTTATCTTCTTTCCCATCAGTATAGTGGGGCTTCTGTTGAATTCTCAGCCAGCAGATCTTGAGTACAGGACTGTACCCTAAGTGGTTAATATCCATCCATTGTGAATGAAGTTTCCTGTAATTCTGCTTCTGTTTCTTGAGTAAGAAAATAAATAATTGCAACAAATCAGACCTATTTAGATGGGAGAGTTGGTGTGGGTTACAATATATCAAGGTGAAGGTGGTCATCACTAATTTATGTTAATCTCTTGAAAGTTGTACTTATTTATTTTGTTCAAATACTGTAATTGGTGCTTCATAAATAAGAGTTTTCTAAAGTGTGCATACACAGGGGGATAATCAACTATGTTTTACTCAGAGGAGACCCCTTGCAGTTCATGAACATGACTAAATTAAGCTCATCAATTTCAATGGGTCTGCTGTGAGTAAACCTGAGCAAACTATGCCATAGGGATCAACCCCTTGTATTTGAATGCCTCACCTCACCCCCACCAGTTAATATCAGTGGGTGAAGACTTGCACTGAATTCCTTTAGTCTGAGAGGTTAAATTTAAGTTAGCATGTTACACTGCTACTCCAATTCTCAGCACACTTATTTGGATGTAAAACCCACAGGCATAAATGGAATTTAGTTATTTAAAGCAAAACACTGTTGTTCTTTGTGAATGTACCATCCCACTCCAAAATATAAAGCACTGAAATGAGCTCCATGGATTTTACTGTAGTGTGCTACATCACAGTGGCTAAGATCCAAAGTTCTGAGACCTTAGGTGAGCAGAGTCTGCCTTAATTTTGAGGGGGGGGGGGCGGTGCAGCTTTCCTTGCTCAACAACTGTGCAGTTGCGCACTCCTGACTGCAGTGGCCTTGCCTCCACAACCTTCTTCTGATAATTGCTGATAAGCATTCCTCTCCCCTTTTATTGCCTTGTAGCAGATAGTTTCCATCTCTGAGCCACCTTATGAATAGCAGTTTACTGTACAATCCTGGCGGGGGGGGGGGGGGAGGTCTAAATCCCATTTGCTTCAACGAAGCTTAGAAACATCTAATTTTTAGTGTTTAATGGACTGCACCATCCATCAAGCGGCAAATCTTTAAGAATATAGATATAAATGAAAAGGTTTTTCTGGTGGTACTTTCAGTTCAGTCATTGTTACAACAATGTTGATTTAGTTATAAGATTTTCTTAGACCAAATGAATAGCTTTTAACTGCATTTTCCAATATGTTTTCAAGTTATTTCAAAGCTTTTCTGTTGTTTTTAACAGTGCAAGTTTTATTGGCTTAGCATCGAAGTCTACAGCAATATGTTAACAGGAAAATGATAAAAGGCAACATAAAACACACCAAACATAAATGAATACACATTGGAATGGAGAGGGTATATTTTGGGGCAAAACACAATGTTCTGTTTTCATAAATATATGTCTCTGTATTAATATGTCACTTTGGAATACATACTGAGTTAACCTCATTGAACTTTTCCCCAGGAATTGATGCACTTACAATTGAGGAGTCATTATGCTGCTCCACCTGTGTAGTGTTAAGGTCAGTGTGTTTTTCTGATTATAAAAGCCATCCATGTCATTCCATTATAAATCCACAACCAGTCACAATGGAATGTGCCATAGCCCAGGGCTGGTTGCAGGTGCCCTAGGTAAACACTGTTCAAACACTGGTCTGCCCAATTCAGATAGTGTGGGTCTGCTTAAGCAAGAGTGGGGAACTTTGGGCCTAGGGGCCAAACTGAACCCTCTCCTGGTTTTTTCTGTTCCCGTGCAGTTTCCCAATGACTCCTGTTGAACTTTGGTTTTGTTCTGTCCTTGACTCATTTTTAACATCTAAGGGACATGGAAAAGACCTTGCAGTAATAGGCTTCTAGGTAAGACATGTATCTGGCTAAGGAAGCCTAATTTATAGCAGGGGGTTGCCACTTAAATAGTAGCTTGAAGCCAGCCACAAATTCAAAAGTGTGGTGAATTTGACATGCATTTCCTGCTCGCTGAGGCATTTATTCCCACAGCAGACAATGACCCAGTGGCTTAGCTCACAGTAACACAGCGCCAGAAGGACTAGAGGAGGAGCAAAGAAGCCACAGTCTCTTCTGTGGGAGCATCCATGCTAAGGCATGGTTTGGCTTAGTATTGTGTACAAGCTGAGCATTCATGTGCCTCCAATATCTAAGCTATTTGTGAGTGCTTCCCCCACGAACACAGAGCACTCCTACATTAGGGAAGTGATATAACTGGTGCAGATATGCACAACCTCTTACCTTCTTATTTAAAATACTACTCCCACTAAATTGGGGGGGGGGCGTTCTGGGATGACATGCCCTACATACATAAATTATTAAAACCACATCAGTGCATGCATGTGTATGGGAGAGTGTGTGAAACATCATATAAAAATCCCTAATCAACTTTTTCTAAGGGCAGCCCAATTAACCAATTTTAAATTGGCTTTGTGGGTAGCCCTTACACCAAAAGATCAAAAGAGGGTAGAGCAGTGCTAACAGGTCACACTCCATTTGCACAAAAATCACAGACTTCTACCCTGCCTGCCCACCTTCACCCTCCATAGAGGCAAGCAAATGGCATTATTCGAGGGTACGTTCCAGCCAGACAAAGCCCCTTGAGGAGGGTGCAAAATACTGGTGAGGGGGTGATGCCTGGGAAGAGTCCTATAGGTCGGCTGGGGGTGGTGGCTGCTTGATTTGACCCTCAGGCTTGTGGTTCCTCACCACTGCTTTATACGGAAGCCTAAAAAGTGTTCCTTTTGAAATGACATCCTCAAAAGTCTACTTAACTTAACTGCATGCGTGTCCTTTTTTCAGTGTCTTCCCATAAATCCTATTTTTGAAATCTAGCTATGGCACTTATAAAACAAGGAGCATTGTGCAGCTTGAGCATTGCAGCTGATCATATTCATGGTGAGCCAAACACAGATAGTGCACCTGCCACTCATGCATGTGGCCTTTCTCTAATTCATAGAATCGTTAACCTTGACTTGATTCAAAGTCATTACAGCGCATAAATCAGCCATCATCATATGCACGACATACAAAACCTGAAGTATATAAAGCACCTCAGTAGTATATATTTGAGGATCTTAAAGATGCTGAGCATGCAGTAGATTCTTGTTCCTATATACACAATTTTGCTGAGCTTAGTCCTTCTAAATTACTATGTGTTTGTACAAAATCAGAACATGTGGCAGTGTTTTCCCTGGTGCTATTTCTGTCTCTGAAATAAATAAATAAAGTATTTTGGGATTTGCTTCTTACTCCATTCTACTTTGTCGCTGAATCATAGAACAATTTCATTGCCTACTAATACAGAGATTTCCAAGTGCTGCATGTGTTTCGTACATACGAAATTCCTGTTATGTTCTTTAATTTCATATGGGCTTAAAAAAAACCCTTGAAAGTTATTTCTGTTGTTGAGAAAATGTTTACAGCTAATTGTCTGAGGGAGGAAAACAGTGCTGCAAATTGTTGAAGAAATGCATGAAATCACTTTACGATTATTGCATTTATATGTTTCCTAAATTTTGCACTGTTCTCATCTTTGCTAAAATGAAAGGATGTCTGTTTGGTCTTTTGAAAGTACATAGAAATGAAAAAACTATATAGGTGTAAAAGGTGCCCCAGTTTAAGGGCAAGCCCTCCTCTTCTTTCTTGCATCTCTGCTGCTACAGCATTTTCCAGCAGTGGCCAATATGTGTGCTGGGAAGTAAAAGGTTGCCACTCTTGCAAATTGACCTGAGGGTACTCAAAACTCTTACCATCAGTAGTACAGGCATCATGTGCACTAAGCAGGCACACGTCTACTTAATGACTTAGTAGTGCCCAACATGGGTTCCTGACCTCATGGCTCATGTGTACAAGATGCTAACCTAGCAGCTTCCTTGGGTCTCCCACAACCTTGTGATGTTCATTGGTAATCAGTGTTGAGTCATCCTCCTCCTTGGTCACCACTCAGTAGTGATCTCTTCCATCCTAGAGTGCCATCTCAGTCACTACAACTGATGTTTTCATCTGCTTTCCACCTCCAACATTTCTTACCTACCCCTTACTAACACATCAGTACCTCCATTTTACCTGATACAGCCATCTGCTCCTAGTTTTGCCATATTTTGAAGAACAAAAAAGAGGACACATTTGCCAACTTCTATTTTTAACTCTGGATCTCTATGATGACTCTCATTTTACATACCCATGAAAAAAAGAATGTGTCCTGGAAAAAGAGGACAAATGCCAACCCTAGTCCTGCTCACCCACAAACTCCTTCCAGCTACCCCTCTTTCCTTGGAAGATCTGCCCATCTCCAAAGAACTCCAAATACTCCCCAGCTATTTCCTTATCTCTCCTCAAAGCCTCTCGTATCCTTGCAATTTTGATGTGCGCATTCTAATAGATCAGGGCCATCTTTCCTACATGTTCAAAGGTAGCCGTGGGCTCAGAGAACAGTACACCTTCCGCAGCTTAGCCATGCCTTCCAGCACCACCCGCGTCCCTTTCCAGCTAATAACAGCTGGAAGTAAATGCCTCTAAAATCAGTGGAACTTGCTTCTGGTTGTGAAACTACTGCATTAGCTGACTATAATATATTACCTAGTCAGGCTGCCTTGCAGATAGAATAGACAAGAAATTGTGTCATGGACTGGCTGAATACAGAGGAGTGGTGGGAGTCACCAGCTGGGGAAACCCCAAGGGCATCCCCCAAGAGAAGAAGGTTCAAATTTGACAGTGGTTTACTGAATTGCCTTCAGTCAACGCTACCAATTCATACCAGTTTCAAGTGACTTTAGCTACCGCGTCTCTCGCACGCAGAGCCCTAAGAGATTTTATTTCTGGGATGGGGTGGGGGCCTTGAACAATGAATTCTTGCAAAGATAAAGAAAGTGGAAATCTGCCCAAAAACTTGCTCCGACCATAACGCTGTAAGGATGGAGATGAAGCAAATATCAACTGGCTCCTTCAGATGGAGGATGAATGACACCTTATTTAGAGATGAAGAAGTGTATAAAAAGGCCCAAAAAACTTTGAGAGATTATTTTGAAATAAATATGAATACTAATGTAGAAAAAAGAGTAATCTGGGACGCAAGCAAAGCTGTTATGAGAGGGTTTTTGATACAACAGAATGCAATAAAGAAGAGAAGTCAAAATGAGAAGAAAGATAAAATTTTGGAGAAAATAAAAGAAAGTGAGAAGAAATTGAGGGCAAAACCAAAGTCGCAGGAGATCTTGAGAGAAATAAAACTATATCAAGTACAGTGGTGCCTCGCAAGATGAAATTAATTCGTTCCGCAAGTTTTTTCTTCTTGAGAGTTTTTCGTCTTGCGAAGCACGGTTTCCCATAGGAATGCATTGAAAATCAATTAATGCGTTCCTATGGAGACCGCCTTCAGACCAGGTCCGGGGACAGTCTGTCCCCGGACCTCTTCTGAAGGCTGGCGGGGGGAGAAGGACTTTTCTCCCCACCGCCAGCCTTCAGAACAGCCTTCTGAAGGCTGGCGGTGGGAAGAAAAGCCCTTCTCCCGCCGCCAGCCTTCAGAAGAGTTCCCGCAGGGCTGCCTAGGCTGCGGATAGCAGCCTGCTGCCCCGCGCGAGGGGCAGACATTCGCAGCTTGGGGAGCCCTGCAGGAGTTCCCCGCAGGGCTCTCCAAGCTGCGGATAGCAGCCTACTGCCCCACAAGAGGGGCGCTCTTCCCCGCTGTCCCCGGAGATTTCCCTATGGGCTTTCGTCTTGCGAAGCAAGCCCATAGGGAAATTCGTCTTGCGAAGCCGCTAAAAAATCGGAAAACCCTTTCGTCTTGCGGGTTTTTCGTTTAGCGAGGCATTCGTCTTGCGGGACACCACAGTACAATATATGGAAATGATGAATCAGGAAATAGAATGGAAAATTAAACAAATGAGACAAAAAACATTTGAATCAGCTAATAAATGTGGGAAAATGTTGGCTTGGCAAATGAAAAAAAGACAAAAATTAAATACTATTACAAATTTAGAAGTGGAAGGAAAGAACATACATAACCCAATTGAGATTAGAAATTGTTTCCAGAGGTATTTTAAACAATTATACTCACAAGGGCCACAGAAAGAAATGGACATAGACCGATTTTTGAAGACAAATGGATTACAAAAAATCTCCCAAGAAAGTAAATTAATGTTGAACTATAAAATATCTGAACAGGAAGTAGAAGGTGCCATTCAAAATATGCAATTGGGCAAATCTCCAGGGCTGACTTCTAGATATTATAGATCTTTGAAAGAGTGGTTATTACAACCTTTGAGGAAGTCTGCAATGAAATTCTGGAAGGGAAGAGGGCACCAGAGTCGTGGAAAGAGGTGTATATTACACTTATACCGAAAATAGAGACTGAAAAGACTCAGCTTAAGAACTACCGCCCTATATCGTTACTTAATGTGGATTACAAAATTTTTGCTGACATTTTGGCCAAGAGATTGAAAAAAGTATTGATGGAAGAGATTCATAAAGATCAAGCGGGCTTTCTCCCGGGAAGACATTTGTCTGATAATTTGAGGAACATAATTGATATCCTGGAAAAACTAGAAGTGAATATAAACACTAAAGCAGCTCTGATATTTGTGGACGCGGAGAAAGCTTTTGACAACATCTCTTGGAGTTTTATGAAAAAGAACCTACAGGGGATGGGGGTAGGCCAAGGTTTTGAAAATGGTATAGGTGCAATATATTCTGAACAAAAGGCTAAATTAATTGTAAATAATGTGGTGACGAAAGAATTTAAGATAGAAAAAGGGACACGACAGGGGTGCCCAATCTCCCCATTGCTTTTTATATCAGTCCTGGAGGTTCTGCTGAATATGATTAGAAGGGACCGGTTGGTTAAAGGTATACAGGTCGGAGCCAAACAGTACAAATTGAGAGCATTTGCAGATGACTTAGTATTGACGTTACAGGAGCCAGAATCTAGTACTAAAAGGGTTTTAGAACTAATTCAAGAATTTGGTCAAGTGGCAGGATTCAAACTGAACAAGTCAAAAACTAAGGTTTTAGAGAAAAATTTAACACCGATTGAAAGAGAGAGGTTTCAGAATGAGACAGGTCTGACTGTGGTTAAGAAAGTGAAATACTTGGGGATTAACATGACAGCAAAAAATGGGAACTTATTTAAAGATAATTATGAAAAATGTTGGACGGAAGTGAAAAAAGACTTAGAAATTTGGTCAAATTTGAAGCTTTCCTTGTTGGGTCGAATTGCAGCTATAAAGATGAATGTATTGCCTAGAATGCTGCTTTTGTTTCAAACACTGCAAATTGTGGACAAGATGGATTGTTTCAAGAAGTGGCAGGAAGATATCTCTAGATTTGTCTGGCAGGGCAAGAAGCCCAGAATAAAATTCAAGATATTAACTGACGCAAAGGAAAGGGGTGGATTTGCCCTGCCAGACTTTAAACTTTACTATGCATCAGCAGCATTCTGCTGGTTGAAAGACTGGCTGCTTCTTGAGAACACAGACATTTTGGATTTAGAAGGTTTTAACAATGTCTTCGGGTGGCATGCATATTTGTGGTACGACAAGGTTAAAGCACATAAAGCATTTAAGAACCATATTGTCAGGAAAGCTTTGTTCAATGTTTGGATAAGATATAAGGATTTATTGGGAAATAAAACCCCAAGGTGGCTGTCACCAATGGAAGCAAAAGCCCAGAAAAAGCTCAATATGGAGGCCAAATGGCCGAAATATTGGGAAATTTTGGAACAAGAGGGAGATAGACTAAAACTGCAGAGTTTTGAGAAACTAAAAAACAAAGTGCGAGATTGGCTTCATTATTATCAGATAATGGAGGCATATAATTTGGACAAGAAAATTGGCTTCCAGGTGGAAAAATCAAAATTAGAATCAGAACTGTTAGAACCCAAAACTAAGATTTTGTCAAGGATGTATAACTTGCTGTTGAAATGGAATACACAGGATGAAACGGTGAAATCTGCTATGATTAAATGGGCACAGGATGTTGGACATAACATTATGTTTGCTGACTGGGAACAGTTGTGGACCACAGGTATGAAATTTACGGCATGTAATGTCTTAAGAGAGAATATTATGAAAATGATATACAGGTGGTACATGACCCCAGTCAAGCTTGCAAAAATATATCATTTGCCCGATAATAAATGTTGGAAATGTAAAGAAACTGAAGGTACATTCTTTCACCTTTGGTGGACGTGCCCAAGAATTAAGGCTTTCTGGGAAATGATCTATAATGAAATGAAAAAGGTATTTAAATATACCTTCCTGAAGAAACCAGAGGCCTTCCTTCTGGGCATTGTCGGCCAATTGGTGCCAAAGAAGGACAGAACCTTTTTTATGTACGCTACAACAGCAGCAAGAATACTCATTGCAAAGTATTGGAAGACACAAGATCTACCCACTTTGGAAGAATGGCAGACGAAGGTGATGGACTATATGGGATTGGCAGAAATGACTGGCAGAATCCGAGACCAGGGAGAAGAGTCGGTGGAAGAAGACTGGAAGAAATTCAAAGACTATCTACAGAAATATTGTAAAATTAATGAATGTTAGAATGATGTTGGATAGAAATTAAGTGGTTTCCAGCTGTAATGCTTTAAGAGAATATGAAAAAAGGGTTATAAATAGGTAAAAACATAATGGTAAGGATTTGCTGAATCAACAATTTGAAGTGGAATACAAAAAAGGGAGGTATGAGGAGGTCTGGGAAACAAGCTAAAGGAAAATAAGCAATGGAAAATCTGTGTGTTTTTAACTATTTTTATTTTGTATTTTTGTTATTTTTTTTTCATTTTATTGTAATACTTTAAAAAATCTTAATAAATATCTTATAAAAAAAATGAACAATGAATTCTTGGCATCTTCAGATAATTACCGTTCATAGAGTTTGAGATGAGGCAGACACAGCTGAGGCCTTGGGGAAGAGAAGAGAAATGGATGTCCTAAGTTGTATTTCCCCCAAACAAATTAAACAAAGGCCAAATACACAACAACAATCTGGACTTGCCTCCAGTGACATCCAGCTCTCCCCCCAGAATCCATGGAAGCCAGTGCAAGGAGAGGTCTACATGCGTAAGGCTTTTGTGCCTCAGACGTTCACACTAGCTCAGCTTCTGCTGTGCTTGCAGAAGGTCCAGTCCTCAGTATATCCAGGCAGGACTGGGAATGTCCCCTCCCTGAAACTAGCCTGGAGAGCTGCTGCAAGTCAGTGTAGACAATATTGAGCTAAGTGAAGCAATGGTCTGACTCAGTATAAAACAGCTGCCTATGTTCCATTAGCAGGTCAGTGGCAGCGGCTGGGCAGAATGGGTGCGGAGGAGCCACGCACCGCAGAGTCCTTTCACACAGCTAATGCGTAATGGGGGCGCCTGCCTAGTTCAAGGTCAGGGGGGAATGTGATTAAATACACAAGTTTTACTGTGTGTACTTGGCTGCCTTGATTCATAGTGCCCATCCAGATCTTAACATGCAGACAATAAGCCTTCTGTTTATAAAGCCAGTTAGAAGTTTAACAGTGTAGCTCCTTAGCATATAATTTAGGAAAACCCTAATGCAAGCATTTAAAGTGAGTAAACGAATAGCTAAGGACATCATAAATCTTTTACTGGCAGCGCAAAAAGCAAAAGTGTTGCTATTTATCAAGCATAAAGGGAAACATCTCCTTTATCACAATGGAACACGGCTGTTGAAAGAAGACGTTCTTTCTCACTGAACTGTCTGATGTAAATTGGGTTGCCACCCATCAAGATTATCCACATCAGCTCAGAAAGCACTGTGACGATCAAGAAAAGTACTGGGATTGTTATGCTGTACAAGAGCCACTTGCCTTTCCTCCCTTTTCCCTGCTCAGGAGAACAAGTGAGCTAATTTGAATACTTGCTACTGCAGCCTATGAGCCATAAGACACAGCTGGCGCACCCAGGGTGAGGAGGATCCATCTCACCTTGCCCCTCCCTTGGCTCCGTCCTCCTTATAGCCTTGCACTATCACACATTCTGTGGGGAAGGTGTGTGGACTGGCCATGACCTGTACACCTTGAGGCATCTCTGCTGCCGTCTCTGAGAAGTTTTGAAATTTGGGGGACATTTTCTCCTTCCTCTGCATTAGAGTAGAACCCATATGACATTTGTCTTGCTTCACAAATCAAAAACACTCTTTTACCAACCAGCTTGCACCTGTTAGCTTTAAAGAATTCCAAAGAAGGAGAGCTTAGGATAGAACTATGTATGATGCTAGCACACCTGTGTCTTCAAATGTGAGTTTACTCCAAACAACCATAAAGTGGTGGAGTAAATGGTTCAGTTTGCATCACAGAAGTAATGGACCAAAGGGGGTGAATCTTTCACCTGCCTGTGCCTTATTTCATTTGTAATCCTATCTCTCAGTCTAAGGGTTTCAAAGTGGCTAATGGAATTTTTAAACACAAAAGTCATTAAAATCACAGATGCTAATAAAGCAATAAAATACAGTAACACATTCAATTGATAGCCATCAAAACTAAATTAAATAAAATTCAATTAAAAGCTAGAGAAAATTTAAAATGGCATAGAATCATAGAACCATAGAATTGTAGAGTTGGAAGGGATCTTAAGGGTCATCTAGTCCAAGCCCCTGCAATGCAGGAACCTCAACTAAAACATACATTACAGTTAATCGTTTAACTTCTGCTTAAAGATGTATGTCCACCACCTTTTGAGGGAGTCCATTCCAAGAGTTGAACAGCTCTTAATATCAGAAAGTTCTTCCGTATGTTTAGTTGGAATCTCCTTTCTTGTAACTTGAAGCCATTGGTTCGAGTCCTGTCCTCCAGAGCAAGAGAAAACAAGCCTACTCCTTCTTTCATGTGACAGCTCTTTAGATATCTGAAGATGGCTGTTGTATCCCCTCTCAATCTCCTCTTTACCAGGCTAAAAACATACCCAAATCCTTCAACCATTCCTCATAAGGATTGGTGTTCAGGGACTTCCGGAGGTGGCGCCATCGGCAATGGCGGATTCCCTCTAATCTGGAGGGAGTAGCTCCGTGGAAATCGGGTCTTGCCGCTACGGCGAAGCGGGGACCCTTTTGAAAATCACAGGCGGGTGAAGCTTGTGACCATGGGACTCGGCGGGCACCTTTAGCGCCCCCCCCAATTCGCGAGGGAACCCTGCGAGGGGCTCTGGAGCGTAACGGGGAGTTTGGCGCGGTGCTGAGTGTCAATTGCTTCTTCCGTGGAGTGAAGCCGTGCAGCTGTTGCCGGAGAGCGCTGACCTTTTTCCTGTGACAATTCGGCTACTAAACAACTACCCGTGAGTAGGTGAAGCTTAAAGATTGGGGATCAAAGGAAAAAAAGGACTAATTTGGCACTGAAGCGGGAAGGCGTAAACAGGAAGTCCGCCTTCTGCTTTCTGTATACAGATCAAAGCAAAGACTGTTTAAGCTAAGACCTGGAGAGTTGTGTTTAAAAGTCTCAAATCCTAACGTCAAAGCAAAAGAATTCCCTCCCTGAATTGCAGGAGAGGGGAGGGAAGAGGGGAAAGTATTTTTTTGCCTGCAAAAAAAAAAAAAAGAAAAGAAGGAGAGAAAAGGGAATAAAGACCACCACTTAATCCTTGGGAACGGATTGCCAGGATTATTAGAACTGCTGTACTGAGAGTCGCACTATTTATGGACAATGTAACTTTTTGACAGTTAACTCTGCAAGGGAGATACTTTTTGAAGGGCTTCTTTGGACTTGAAACTGTTGCCTATTTTGTTGAAGGGGGACTTTGGAAAAGTTGGAAAAGATACTCTATTGCAATACTATTGACTGCTACTGTGTCCCCCTAGAGGAACACTGAAATTGTTACAACTAGTTGGGGAATTTTCCATTCTCAACTAGCTTGGGAATTTCCACTGCAAAACAAGCTTTGGCCGTGGGACTGACCTTGATTCTCAGACAAAGTGTGATGGATGAAAAAATAACAAGATCGGGCAAGGTTAGATTGCAGCAGACCAGTGCAGCATCGCAGCAGCGTAGAGCATCTGCATCCGGCCCTCCTGCACCACAGGGGGAAGATCCTGTACAAGCTGGGTCAAAAGGAATGGCCTCTGAAGAGGGATTTACTTCAGTATTAAGTAAAATTTATGAAACATTGGAAAAATTAAGCAAACAAGTTACTGAAGCAACAACTAAAATTGACCAAAATACTACTAGCATTAACAACCTGGGGCAGAAGGTGAATTCAAATACAGAATCCATTGAAAAACTGCTGCAAGAATCTACTTCTAATCGAAAGACAGCTGAGGAAGCAAGGGAAAAAGCAGCGGCTGTAGAGGAAAAGATAACACCGATATGCAAACAGCTTGGGGACCATCAGTCGCTTTTGTCTATGATTGAACTGAAGGAGAAACAGACCAATCTGAGGATCAGGGCAGTACCTGAACTTGAAAAAGACAGCCTAAGTGATTTTCTTACACAGGAATTTGCAGACTTTTGGAACTTGGATGATAAGCAAGACTTTAAGATAGTAAGTGCTTTTAGACTTGGAAGAGGAGGGAGAAAGAACAGGTCGAGAGACTGTTTGATTACCCTCCGATCAAAAGAGGAGAGAGACAAAATACTGAGTCTGCACTTCCAGAAGACCTTGGAAATAAACGAATCAAGAGTGGAGATATTTAAGGACATTCCGAAACATCTTTTGGACCTTAGGTCTAATTACGGAGATTTGGTGGCCCTGTTGAAAGGAAATAGAACCATTTTTAGGTGGGAATTCCCCCAAGGCCTATCTTTTACCTTTAAAGAGAAAAAGTTTAAAATAAGATCAGTGGAAGATAAAGAAAATTTTTTGAGAGAACACGGAGAAGACCTGCAAAAAGAAGCTGTAGAAGAGCTAAGAGCTTTAAAACCAGGAGTACTAGACATAGTACCACCACCTTTGGGATTGGACAAGCTAGAGAAAGTGATACCACCGTCAGAACAAGAGGAATTATTGGGAGCAGTTGGAGGAAAAGCAAAATAAATACACCATGTCTCTGCAACTATTAAGTTGGAACATTCATGGATTTAACTCCCCGGAGAAAAGGAGGAAAGTCTTTCATTTATTGAAAAAGGAACAATTGGACTTGATTTGTTTACAGGAAACACATGTGATAAGGCTACACAGGAAAGTACTGATTAATAAAAGATTGGGTCAAGAGTTTATTTCATCGGACAAGGTTAAAAAGAGAGGAGTAGTTATTTATGCAAAAGAGAGCCTATCACCGAAATTTGTTTTTAAAGATGATCAAGGAAGATTTGTGGCAATCGAAATTCAATCACAAGGAGAAAAATTTTTAATAGTAGGAGTTTATGCACCAAATGAGGGGAAATCTGAATTTTTTAAGAAGTTGCATGAGACATTGTTAGACTATATGGATTACAACATTATTATGATGGGAGATATGAATGGAGTGGTATCTACAAACATGGACAAGTCGCAGAGACAGGTTGTAACCAAAGATGGCAGACTACCAAAAACGTTTTTTGAATTGAACCCCTTGGGTAGAGAGGGAACCTTCTTTTCTGAAGCAAAAATGACATGGACAAGAATTGACCAAATATGGATAACTAGAGGACTGGCACCTAAGACTTGAAAAGTGGAAATTTGCCCAAAAACTTGCTCCGACCATAATGCTGTGAAAATGGAGATGAAACTAACACCAACTGGTTCCTTCAGATGGAGGATGAATGACACCTTGTTTAGAGATCAAGAGGTTATCAAGAAGGCCCAGAAAACCTTGAGAGACTACTTTGAGATAAATTTGAACACCATTACTGAAAAAAGAATAATCTGGGACGCAAGCAAAGCAGTTATGAGGCGGTTTCTGATTCAACAGAATGCAATAAAGAAGAGAGCCCAAAATGAGAAAAAAGATAAAATTTTGGAAAAAATAAAAGAGGGTGAGAAGAAACTGAGAGCGAAACCAAAGTCACAAGAGATTCTGAGAGATATAAAGTTATATCAAGTGCAATATATGAAGATGACGAATCAGGAAATTGAATGGAAAATCAAACAAATGAGACAAAGGACATTTGAATCGGCTAATAAATGTGGAAAATTGCTAGCTTGGGAAATGAAAAAAAGACAAAAGCTTAATACTATTACTAACTTGGAAGTGGAAGGAAAGAACATTCAGAATCCAGTGGAAATTAGAAAATGCTTCCAGAGGTATTTTAAACAGTTATATACACAAGGGCCACAGAAAGAGTTTGATATAGACCAATTTTTAAAAACAAATGGATTACAAAAAATCTCTCAAGAAAACAAGATAATGCTGAACCATAAAATTACAGAACAGGAGGTAGAAGGTGCCATTCAGAATATGCAGTTGGGCAAATCTCCAGGGCCGGATGGCCTAACCTCAAAATATTATAGATCTCTGAAAGATTGGATAATTCAACCACTAAAGGAGGTCTGTAATGAAATTTTGGAGGGGGAAAAAGCGCCAGAGTCGTGGAAGGAAGCCTATATTACGCTTATACCAAAAACTGAGTCTGAAAAGACACAACTTAAGAACTACCGCCCCATATCCCTGCTCAATGTGGATTATAAAATATTTGCTGATATTTTGGCTAATAGATTAAAAAAAAGTATTAGTGGAAGAGATACATAAGGACCAAGCCGGCTTTCTCCCAGGTAGACACTTGTCAGACAACACGAGGAATATAATCAACATTTTGGAGAAGTTGCAAGTGAACATCAATACTAAAGCAGTTTTAATTTTCGTAGATGCGGAGAAAGCCTTTGATAATATTTCTTGGAATTTTATGAAGAAAAATCTCCAGGGGATGGGGGTTGGTCAAGGGTTTGAAAATGGTATAAGTGCAATTTACTCAGAACAAAAGGCTAAACTAATAGTTAACAATGTGGTGACAGAGGAATTCAAGATAGAGAAAGGGACACGACAAGGCTGCCCAATTTCCCCATTGCTTTTTATTTCAGTCCTGGAGGTTCTGCTAAATATGATTAGAAGGGACCGTCTGATTAAAGGTATACAGGTCGGAGCCAAACAATACAAACTGAAAGCTTTCGCAGATGACTTAGTATTGACGTTACAGGAGCCAGAATCTAGTACTAAAAGAGTATTAGAACTAATTCAAGAATTTGGTCATGTGGCAGGATTTAAGTTGAACAAGTTAAAAACTAAAGTTCTTGAGAAAAATTTAACACCGATTGAGAAAGAGAGGTTTCAGAAGGAGACAGGTTTAACATTGGTTAAGAAAGTAAAATACCTGGGGGTTAATATGACTGCTAAGAACTTAAACTTATTTAAAGATAACTATGAGAAATGTTGGTCAGAAGTGAAAAAGGACTTAGAAATTTGGTCAAATTTGAAGCTTTCCTTGTTGGGTCGAATTGCTGTTATAAAGATGAATGTATTGCCAAGAATGTTATTTTTGTTTCAATCATTGTAAATTTTGGACAAAATGGATTGTTTCAAGAAGTGGCAGAGAGATATTTCAAGATTTGTCTGGCAGGGCAAGAAGCCCAGAATAAAATTTAAAATATTAACTGATGCAAAGGAAAGAGGTGGATTTGCCCTGCCAGACCTTAAACTTTACTATGAATCAGCAGCATTCTGCTGGTTGAAAGAATGGCTGCTTCTTGAGAACACAGACATTTTGGATTTAGAAGGTTTTAATAACGTTTTTGGGTGGCATGCATATTTGTGGTACGACAAGGTTAAAGCACATAAAGCATTTGAAAACCATATTGTCAGGAAAGCATTGTTCAATGTCTGGATAAGATATAAAGACTTACTTGAAAATAAAACCCCAAGGTGGCTATCACCGATGGAAGCAAAGGCTCAGAAAAAGCTCAATATGGAGGCCAAATGGCCGAAATATTGGGAAATTTTGGAGCAAGAAGGAGACAAATTGAAATTGCAGAGTTTTGAGAAATTAAAAGATAAAGTGCGAGACTGGCTTCATTATTATCAAATAAGAGAGGCCTATAATTTGGACAAAAAAAATGGCTTCCAGGTGGAAAAATCAAATTTGGAAACAGAACTGTTAGATCCCAAAACTAAGATACTTTCAAGAATGTATAACTTGCTGTTAAAATGGAATACGCAGGATGAAACGGTTAAATCTGCTATGATTAAATGGGCACAGGATGTTGGACATAACATTATGTTTGCTGACTGGGAACAGTTGTGGACCACAGGTATGAAATTTACGGCATGTAATGCCTTAAGAGAGAATATAATGAAAATGATATACAGGTGGTACATGACACCAGTCAAGCTTGCAAAAATATATCATCTGCCCGATAATAAATGTTGGAAATGTAAAGAAAATGAAGGTACATTCTTTCACCTTTGGTGGACGTGCCCAAAGATTAAGGCTTTCTGGGAGATGATCTATAATGAAATGAAAAAAGGTATTTAAATATACCTTTTTGAAGAAACCAGAGGCCTTTCTTCTGGGCATTGTTGGCCAATTGGTGCCAAAGAAGGATGGAACTTTCTTTATGTATGCAACAACAGCAGCAAGAATACTTATTGCAAAGTATTGGAAGACACAAGATTTACCCACCCTGGAAGAGTGGCAGATGAAGGTGATGGACTATATGGAATTGGCGGAAATGACTGGCAGAATCCGAGACCAGGGAAAAGAGTTGGTGGAAGAAGATTGGAAGAAATTTAAAGACTATTTGCAGAAATATTGTAAAATTAATGAATGTTAAAATGATGCTGGATTGAAAATAAGTGGCATTAGCAACAAAGTTAATAAGAATATGCAAAAATGGATTGATAATGGATGAAAATATATAGCTATAATATGTTAAGATATAGAGTTAAGATAAATGAAAGAGGGTAAGGATTTGCTAAATTGATTATGTAAATGGGAATACAAAAAGGGGAGGTGTGAGGAGGTCAAGGAAACAAGCAAATGAGCTTAAAGATATCAAAAAATGGATTTGTTTTTAATTTTTTTTACCTATTCGCTTTTTGTATCTTGTATTTTTTTTCTTTCTTCTTTTCTATGTATTTTTGTATTTTTTGTATTTTTTCTTCTTTCTTTCTTTTTTATGCTTTCTTTTTATTCTGTAAACCTCTGTTTTTTGTAAAATTTTAATAAATATTTTATATATATATAAAAAAAGGATTGGCGTTCAGACCCTTAATCACCTCGGTTGCCCTCCTCTGCACACAGTCCAGCTTGTCATTATCCTTAAATTGTGGTGCCCACAACTAGACACAGTACACTGGGCACTCAGCTACACAGCTGCAATTATAATGTTATGTGTGTTATAAAAATGTGACACCGGGTGGCGCTGTAGAGCTCAAAGGCAAATTGCATATATATGTTTTATAGCGTTTCTTTTATAGCATTTTCATGGTGTTTTTTATATATCTGTAGATCCAGCCCAGGTGTGGTCTGACTGAGGCAGAATAGAGTGGGACACTATATTTCTGTTGATGCAGCCTAGAATAGCATGGGCTTTTTTGCAGCTCCATCGCACTGCTGACTCATGTTAAGCTTGTAGTCTACTAAAACCCCTAGATCCTTTTCACATGTAGTACTGGCAAGCCAAGTGTCCCCCATCCCATGGGTGGACTTTGGTAATCTTTTGTAATGTGGCATCCTACGCAAGGCCAAAATTTGCATCTTCTCATTTTTGTGCCCCCTTGGCTTGGTGCCCTTGGTGTTTTTTTGCAGGAGGGAGAAGCAGCTGCTCATCTTATATTTGAGCAGCTGGTTCTTCTTGCCTATGTGTAGAACCTTACATTTGTCTGTGGATGTAGTTGCCTGACAATCCCAAGGGCAGAGAGTTCCAAAGATGAGGAGCCACAATCAAGAAGGCCGTGTTCTGCAAGATCACACTACTAGAGGGTATTAGTAGGAAACCTCTGTAAGGGTTACTATTTGCATATTGAAGCAGGAAGTCCTTCCACTCCATCAGGGCTTTAAAAGCCAGAAGCAGCATTTGAATTGTGTCTGGTAGCAAATTGGTAGTCAGTGAAGCTTTTAAAACACTGGGAGGCTGTAATCTCTCTAACCAATATCAGTTAAAAGATGCTGTTTAATAACAACAATACTTGCCCTCCGCTTGCTCATGAGCTCCCCTGGGGTGCGGGGCAAACAGTCTTGGGCAGTGGATGCTACAGAGAAAAGTCAACAGGCAGAGGAAGTTTAGCAGCCACTTGCCATAACCATACTGGACACTGTCCAGCAGCAATCTCAGCTGGTCTGTTACTATCATGTTCCAACTTTTGGTTTTGCAAAACCTGCCCTTTTGCCTGTCCACAGCAGTTGTAAACTGGCAGGAGGCGCCAGCAGAGTGGGGCAGCAGAGGGGTTTGGGTGGCAATGTGAATGCTTCTCACAGTGCTCTCCCTAAATAGTTGAAAGACAAAGGTTTTTCACAAGAGGTAAAATGTTTACAAGGAGAACCCTCACATTTTGGCTTAGCCTAGTGTCAATAACTATAATCTGGAGAAGGCGTATTATAGGACATATTTCCCAGAAAAGCTGGGAATTTATGAGTCAGAAGTATCTGCTTTGTTCTAGGAAACCAATGTTCCATTTTGTGAGGTGATTCAGTTATTCCTGTAAAATTTGGTGATTCCTCATCTTAGAAATGATTTTCCACCTGATGGATCCTGCAGTATTTATTAACATTGAAATATACTCAGAGTCGCAAAGTGATTTCATGCTCTTTATTCAGCTCATAGTGGTGAGGAGGAATGAATGAATGAAAGTCCCCTCAAAGTATCTGCTTTATATACATTATTTACACAATGGGCTGCACAGGATTGGCTAATTCCGGAATTCTACTGTAAGCCAATCAAGTTGTGGATTCACTTCTATCTGGAGCATGATTGGGTGGTTCCTGCCAACCAATCATACTGCTGCATTGTTCTAGGACCAATCAGACTGCTGCATTCTGAATCCTATTGTTCTAGGACCAATCAGACTGCTGCCTTTTGGATCCTATTGTTCTAGGACCAATCAGACTGCTGCAGTTTGGATCCTATTCAACTCAGTACATAACAAACATAAACTGACTTTTCCCCCCAACGCCACTAGTAGAAAATACTGAATAAAAATGATTCCAAATTAATCCTGCTAGATGATTCAGTATACTTTAAAATTGACCTTTTAGCCAGTGGCGGCACATCCTGCTTCATCACCTGAAGTGAAACCTTAAAGGTAAAGGTAAACGGACCCCTGACCATTAGGTCCAGTCGCGGACGACTCTGTGGTGGTGATAGTGGGTTCTGGCAAGATCTCATGAGATATTGCTGAAATGCACTCCATGAGATCTCACTTCTCTGCCACTGGAGATGGCTGCCTCACCCCACCTCACGGGGAAGCCAGCCCTGCTTTTAGCTAAAGTCTGCCCTCTTCCATTTTAACAAATTCTCTCTCTCTCTCTCTCTCTCTCTTTCTCTCTCTCTCTCGCAAATAATGTTTATTAATTTTCAATTAAAAACATCCCAATTAATGATAAATTCAATCAAATCAAATCGCAATACAAGCATATAAAGCCAAATTACATTCCAAATTAAAATTTCAGGGAAGGACTTCCCATGTTCTGGATGTCCAGAGCAACTATCTCACACATTTTTTCCTGCTTTCTTCTCTATTGTTACGCCAGTTTCCAAATTCTGATGTTAACTTCTCAAAATTCACGTTATTGTCCATCAGAAAGAATTCTCCATGCAACTCTGGGCTGTTGTCCAAATCTACTTCATTTGGAGATTAATGACACCATAGGCTCTTGAGTTGTTATTCCAAAGCACTTTGTAGAAAATCAAAAGGATAAGATAGAATACGATATATTTCACTTAATGCTTTCAGAACTCATTTGGTGATTTATCAGCTTTTCCTGATATTGGCACCTGCCCCCTCCCTGGGCCCAGGCGGGGGGCCTGCTAAACACCAGCTTTGCCTTCATTTTCACCTTCATATTCATTTTCAGAATATAACAATATTCTGTGAAATCGGATGCACTATTTTTTGTGAAATATTTTCCCATATTGTAGTCTATATTATAGTCCAAAAAAAGATGTTTCCCACTCCACCAGAAGGAGGAGATTTTTCTTCTACGCCACAGCTAATGAGCACCATTTTATGAGCTCTTTTGTCTTTTGCCAAGTCCAATTACCAAGTCCAATTACAACGTCAAACAAGGGTTGTGCGGCCAAATAACAAATTACAATTGAGACTTCACCTGTATTCTATTTAATGTTAATGTAGATGTAGATGTATACATCTATAGATGTAGATGTACAGAAGAAAAGAAATAGCCGCTCACCTCACATTAATGAAAATACGATAGGAGTCATTTTCAAAATCTTAGCATCCAGCGACTGTTTCATTTAGCTGATCTTTTTTGTCTCCTTCTTTCCAGAACACACCTGTTTATTGTCCAGACCTTTTTATTTTTAGCAAACAGGTATCCCCTGCACGAAGGAACAGCTTTCAGAGAGTTCCCAGTTGGCTCCCGTGCCAGGCTTGGCACCCAGCGTCCTCAGTCCTCGCATCTTGTTGCGAGCGACAGATAACGGACAATCTGCGGGGGGATTGTCCCCCCCCCCCACGGGGGTTGGCAGAGCTAATTACCCTCATATTAACTCTGAATTTCTGGTACGACTGGGGGTCTGATCGCATGGGAGGCAGCCATTTCCCTCAGCAGGAAACAGGAAGTCCCCATTTTAACAAATTATCTTAATCATCTGAATGTGTTTCTAGTGCAAATAGTAATTTCCTGTTTGTTACTGATGAATATTGGCTGTCAGTGCTGGCTTTGCCTCAACCTCGGATGCTGTAACTTCCATTTCCTACACTGTCCAGAATGGGATCGTGCTTGCTGGCCTCATCCAGATCTCAGTGCATTCAATGAATGGTAGAAAGGGTACCTCTATACACAGACCACAGCATACATGTCGAGGCTCTTTCCACTCAACCCACAAAGGTTGGGGGCAGCACCAGTGGGTGCAGTCATGCTCCTCTTCTCCATGTTCAGTATATCTGCAGAGGGAAACTTAAACGGGTCACCACCTCTCTTGTTAGCAGTTAATTTCATCTAATAATTGGGAGGAGGGATTAATGGCTTTGGAAGGGGAACCATAAACAAAGGCAGCTTCTCTTCTCCATAACTGTGAGTGTGATCTCTAAGGCAGAATCTACACACATATAAAAACCGTTCTGAAAATGCTTTTTTTTGAAGCATTTTTAAAAATACATTGAATTTTCTATAAGGCTCACAAATGCCATCTAGTGTCACATTGTATATTGCACTTAAAACACACTTAAAACGTTTTATTTGCAGCTGTATAGCTGAGTACAGTGGTACCTCCGGTTACAAACTTAATTAGTTCCGGAGGTCCGTTCTTAAGTCGAAACCGTTCTTAACATGAGGCACGCTTTCGCTAATTGCGCCTCCTGCTGCTGCCGCACCACTGGTGTGTGACTTCCGCTTGCATCCCAGGGCAAACTTCACAACTAGGGGCATCTACTTCCGGGTTAGCGGAGCTCGTTACCTGAAGCATTTGTAAGGAGGACGGTATGTAACCCGAGGTTCCACTGTTCTAACTGTTGTTTGCCTTTGGGTGAGGAAGTCTTCAGAATTACAACAGAATGCTCACCTATGCTATCTTTTTATCATGTGACGCCATATGATCAGATTGAAGTTTTCCTTGGCCTGTCTCTAGGGTTCCAGCGGAAGTAAAGTATAAACTTGTTTCTGCTTCATGCATCTCTGGGAATATATTCAGCCAAGAAGCCAGGAAGCTTCATAGTAGCTAAGGATGTGAATTTGCCTCTCTTGGGGTCAAGGCAAATAATGGGTCACGTGTAAAGGCTGAAGCAGCCTTTGGTAAAGTCAGTATGAGTACGGACCATTTGCAGAATCACAGTTAATGAATCACAGTTTAATACAAGTATCTAATCTGACATTAATTAAAAGAATTGGCTTTAAATGACATGAGAAAAATACAGTTCATTATCAAATGAACTTATCTTGATTTATATTGCAAAGACTGCTAGAAGAATTAATGAGAATGTTATTATCTCAAAGGATTATAGAACGGTGAATGTACCCTTAACATGTGCAAATTCCATGGACTTGTTATTCTACAGAATCCCAAGATACATTGTATTTATTAGGATTTCTGCTATTTGAGCAATTCCTGGTTACATTTTCTACAGTATTCAAATGTGGAAGAATCAAAAGTGAGATGGCAGGTGTGTCTGTGATCCGACTTTAAAATGAACAAATACTTTGCTTGGTAGCTTGAGTTTGAGTTTTGGAGTTTGTGTCAGAATAGCCTGCCTCTGCATAGGGAATGTTTTGTGACCAGAGAGGCAGAGATTTTTTAAAATACAGAACAGGTAGCTTCTTCTGGAATGCATAATTCTGTATCATTAAAAGTGACTATATCATTTACTCACACCCAGTGCAAGAACACAGTAGAGTTACCTACTCCCAAGTAAAGGCTAAATAGAGGGAAGCAAGATTGGAACACAGAAAGAGACATACTGAGCAACGACCATGATGGATGGAGGGCTGGGGTCTCAGAAGCCTAACTATTAAAATATATCAATCTGTTTCTCAGAGTATCAAACTAGTTCACTTGCAGCAGACTAGTGTGGCCTCCTACACAGTTTGGGAAGCAATAGACTAAAAGGTACTGCATTTTAATAGACATTATTATGAATTACTGTTATTTATGATTAAAAAACAACGAATGAAATATAAACATGTGACACTCAAGGTTTTGCCCACCGACAGTGGCTGGAGATGGTGTCATAACGTGTTTTGGTTACAGTATATATGAGACTGCTATGAAGATGAGAATATTAAATGATATCCTCTCCCTCTGCCTAATCTCTGTTGAAAAGTTACAAGGCTCTGGCAGCTGCAAAATTTATTATTTGTTTATTATATTGGCATTGTATGATAATTTTATAAATGATACATTATGTGGCTTAGCAAAACCTTGCGAATTGTACTAATATTGGGACAATGACCAACACTCCTGCTTGCGTGTTTTCAGTGCTTTAGGGAACTGAGTACTTTGGCTCTCAAGGCTTTGTAAAGCTTTTTATTTACCCAAATTTATACATATGAATCTGTGAAGAGTGTTTGTTGAGGAGGCTTCTGTGATGGACAGCAGAGCCAGACCAGAGTCTGGTGATGCAGTGCCTCAGAATTCCACCAGAGGGCTGGAGCCTCTCTCTGATTGGCTACCATGACAGCTGGAGTAGCGCTTTGGGCGGAAGAATAAAAGGAGCCGTTTCCGAGGGAGTTTTTGGATAGGGAGAGATACCTGAGATGGGAGATGGGGATTAGGGTTTATCTGAGGGAGAATTGGTTCAAATTTGAGTTTAACATCCATTCTGAGGAGAATATCTATAGTTAGAGGAAGGAGGCTTGTAGCTTAGATAGTAAGACAGTGTTGAGTGGAAGCAGGCCTACGAATGCCAGGTATTTTTGATCACCTGCATGGAATAAGGATGCTCTTTATAGACTGCTCTCTGCCCTCCCCCCATTACACTTGATGTATTTGTAGGAATGAAAGAAGGGCAATAGTGGGTAGAAGCAATGCTACACAGATGATGATGAGCCAAATAGGTCAGTTTCTGCTCTCATGTACACCCACGCAATTCTTCAGCTTCCAGGGATACGCTCTTCGTCTGTAGGGTTTTGATTAAAATTATTAATGTAGCTTTTGATATCTGTGCCGACATTTTCCCTTCAGATTTAGAGCATTATAAATAATAAACGATGCCTGTGCATATCTTGCATGCTTATAACATCTCTATTCACACTGCAGGGCTTGCAGATTTGGAATGTGCAACACCCATCACTTGTGCTTTGTTCTTGATCAAGGAGGTTGTCGGGAAGAGAATTTAGAGTTTCAGAATCAACTTTGAAGTGTCAGAGGAATTACAATTAAGATTCTGCTACACTGACACCACCCATAATAAGCTTGTTTTCCCAGTTTATGAAAACGGAGAAGCTTGTCACTTTGGGCTAATTAAAAGGACTGGTGGAATTTGCTTCATCCTATATATTTTCTATTTTGCTTATTTTCAAACTTTATGCCTTCAGGGAACCCTTTCTGCATTTACTCAACTTCCAGGAACCTCTGCATGCCTGCCACAGAATCCCAGCACCTTCTTATTTTATGTATGGGGTCTGCTGGACGGGTTCACAGTTGCAGAGTGAGGCCAAGAACACATCCAACTTGCAGGTGTGCATTGAAGGAGAAGATGAGTGGCAGTGGGAATCATGTCCTCTATTACTGATTTTCTCATTGAGCAAACCCTGATAAGCAACCAAGGAATCCACCAGATTCCCTGGCACATAATTTGAAAACCAATTCTTTATAGTTCAGGTGGCCAGTCCATGACACAGACACCAAAGCATTTGACATCTTTGGGCAGAAGTACACCTACTCAGTCGTATCCTAGATTCTGCAGACTAAAAAACCTGTGACCCACCAAACCAAAAGCCCACAAGAGCTTTAATATTTCTTTTGCTTGCCAGCAATTGCAAAAATTCTTTTACAGGGGAGACTGTCAAGTACCTGGCAATCCTCAGTATATAGCTGTTGAGCTGCATCTGATACAGTGAAACACAAGCTGTGCCATCCTTATCCTTGATTAAATAAAGAAGACCCCTTAACAATGTAGAATGGAAATATACAAGCAGGAGAGCTGGAAGGCTTGCCTAGGACATAGAGTCAAACACACTCTTTCCTGCATCTGCAATGATGCCGCACTCCTTGGTAAACCACTTCAAGGTACCTGGAAGATGCACATTTAGAGCAATGAGCCTGACAATGGAGCTCTCATACTTTGGAATGAAATTTGTTGCATGCTTGTGAAAAAAGTTTTGCTTACCTTACTACTCTGTTTATTTTGAATGGGTACTTTTTCAAGGCTTTCTACAAATTTATCCTGTAGCTAGATTAAGTTCTGGAATCCTGTACATATTTACCTGAGAGTAAGTCTTACCGAAGTCACGTTAGTGTTTGTGTGTAGGATTGCACTGTAATACTTCTGCTGCTATGAAGAGAGGAACTACTCTCTCAATTTTGTCTCAGCCTGGAATTTCCACTTCAACTGCAAAAAAATTAATCTTGTAGTTTATTGTAATGCTTTGAAACTCAGGTGAGAGTTAAAAGCATCTACCACAATAATTCTACTGTGCGTATTCTCCAAGTGGATGTAGGTGGGGCTACTGAAAGTTAACTTATAAGAAAAAGTTGCTCATTCTATAGAATGGACTCCCTTTTTCATTCTGAAATATTGCCAAAATCAATATACAATTTTAAAATCCAAATATATTGCTTGTTTGAAGATTGGGAAAGTTGCCGCTAAGGGTTGGTTCCTGTTACAAGGTAGCAATGGCGTCCAGCGCCGCTGCTCAGCCTCCGATAACAAACAGTCCCCCAAGGAACTGTAAGAGGTCAGGGGAGCAGGCAAACCACGCTGCAGGCCCCCAAGACACTCTGGTACCCCCAGAGCTTTTCAATGGAAGGCAATGCCTGCATTCTTTTCCCTTTCCTCTTGCAACAGCTGGATTGCTCAGAGCGAGTGATTCCAGCTCCCCGATCTCACTTGTGACAACTTGGAAGTCCCAAACATTTGATCTTTTCAACAGATTTTACTATTCCGGATCTAATAACTTGCTCAGTGGAAAGAACATAGTGAAACAGTATTGTCCTGGACCTATGTTTAAAAGCAACTGGCATTTTCTGTCTCAGAAAAAGCACGTACCTCATAAGATGTTAATGAGCTCAGAAATGTTGAGTTTATATATGCATTCTCTCAGCACTTCTTGATTTATGTACCTGGCGGAACGACTAGGGGACACTTATGCAGCTCTTCTCATATAGACGGGGACAGGTGTGCCAATTTTCTCCCACATGAACATATACAGTAGGCCTGAAACTTACGTGAGGGTTATATTCCGCGGATTGCACCTAAAGCCAAAATATAGTCAAAGCACATTGGGTTCAGTCTTTCCTGTTCAACTGAGAAATACTTTTTCTTTTTGTCTCTTGTGCTATGCTGTGCTCTAATTGAAAAAGATGTGCAAAGTTTTGTTATGGGCATCATCACTTGACTGCCACAAATAGATTGGATATTGGCTGGGCTTGATAGTTGGGTTACAATTTACTTTAAAGTGGGACACACTGGATTGAGCTCATTTTAAGAAAGATCTACAAAAACGTATTGAGGCATTAGCATGTCCTCTATGTGTCAAAGCATGATAATATTTAAATATTTATTTTCCTGACAAACAATAAAATTTAGTATTTTATACCACATTTTCAAGTGTAGTCCAAGCCCAGCATTCTAATTATGTGTAACAATTTCTGCAGCATTGGGCAGGGTGATCCTGTGCATCAATTACACAGTGGGGTTATGGGAGAGATATGCTATCACTAGGCTAGCAGAACAGTGCATGCTATTCTGTACATGCTTTGCCTTGTGGGAGGGGAAATATACAGTTCAGGAAGTCCCAAAATGGCAGTAAAATGGCAGACACCCCACATATCCATAGAAACATTCAAAGCCCACCAGTGAAAGACTGTGCCAGTGATACTGCCCACAGTGAGAGGGAACCACGGAACTCACAGCAGTGGGAACTCACATGCAGCACATCTCCTTATGTTACAACACACAACGCACAAAATGACACCATAGTTCCCCCATTCTACGAGCCTATCCCCTTATGCTGCTTACATGCAGCATGCAAAGCGAAGGAGAGACCGTGCAACACAATGGCCCAGTAGCTGCCTGGGCATGAGACCTACAAAGAGGACACACACAGGGACCTTGGGACAAGGGTTTAAGACCCAAACAAGGAAGAAGAGTGTGTTAATAAGCACTGAGAACTATTGTAAACTTAAATTGGCATCTGCCCAGCTCAGTAGTGGCCAGTATGGTGTGCAATAGCAATGGAGCTACCCTCCAAACGTTGGTGCTGCCCCAGCTTACCTGGGCAGTACTGGGATGGCTCGGGGCAGTAGTGAGCTGTGTGGTGCACCAGCGGGTAGCTCTGCCAGTGTGTCCATGCAGCTCTGGCCCTGCCCCAGCACTGCCCAGGTAAGCTGTAATGATGGTGGCATTGGGAGGGCAGATCTGATGCACTGTCCCATCACATTGGTCACTACTGAGCCAACAACAATCATGAAATGAGAGGAACCATGGAAAGGGAGGGATGGAGTGAGTCTGTTCGTTTTGAGTTTCATTGACTTGTTGGCAAAATGTGAAGGCCACATGAAACTGCATTCTCCTGGAGACTACTGAGCAGTTTGTTTGTGTGCAGTGTTTGTCCCCAAGTGCTGCTACGCAGTCGCTCTGCCATCATTTAGTTTCCTTCACATTACTGCTGTGCCACTAACTGGAATCTTTTGCTATGGTGTGAAAACAAGCCACATGGCCGAAATATGGGGTGCCTGCTGCACATAAGCAGCTTGCTGTGGAGAGCAGCTGCAATACAAAGTAATTCCAGGCAACCTCTTTGCAAAGGAGTCTCCAAGCCTTGTTGCCCTGGCACCCATTCTGTTTCCCTCCCTCCCATCTGTGATGGTGCTTCGTGGCTGCTACACAGGAGCAGATGGTGTAGAGCCAACTGTGGCAAGGTACTGTAGCTCAGCATTTGAGCGCAATAAGGATTCAGCTGATGCGCTTACCTCTGGCACAGTATTAACATGGAGCACAATTTTTTTTACCATCGATATAACTGCAGCCTAGGAATACCAAGCCCAGGAAAAGAGCTCAGTGGCAAACACCAGTAATTTATATGAAGGTGACTCTGCATCACTTTGCAGAAACAGATGGTGCAGTTGGGCCAGGCAATAAAAGGAAAGATGACTGCAAAAGGAGACAGACTAAGGCACTAGTTTAGCTGCCAAAGGCTGGTTATGGGCCAAATAAAAGAATTAAATGGAATGTTATTTTGCTGATGAAAATCCTGTGTTTCATTAATTCAGATTCAAAAGAGATGGGCAATATAAGTAACAGTCTTAATTATAACCAGCTAATGACAAATGGTTACCAATTATGTAATGTAGCTATCTGCAGTGTGCATTAAGGATGTAAGCAAAATTAAGGATGTAAGCTGCATTTTGTGAGGTGGTTTCTGCTATGCTGAAGTCATGCATGGAGGTTTGGTCACTTCCTCATTTTTATTTTCTAAAATGTTGATATATTGGATTCAACAAAAAATGGATTGTGCTTGTCAGTGACTCCCCTCTTTCCTTTTGACAGAATCTGTATCAGAACAGGTTCCTTGGCCTGGCCGCCATGGCATCGCCATCTAGGAACGCACAGAATCGGCGCCGGTGCAAAGAACCTCTGAGGTACAGCTACAACCCAGACCAGTTCCACAACATGGACATTGGGAATGGTCCCCATGAGGCAGTCACTATTCCACGCTCTACCAGTGACACAGACTTGGTCACCTCCGATAGCCGGTCTACACTCATGGTCAGCAGCTCCTATTATTCCATAGGACATTCGCAGGACCTCGTGATTTACTGGGATATAAAAGAAGAAGTGGATGCTGGGGATTGGATCGGCATGTATCTCATTGGTAAGTCAGTCCCACCCTTAGGATTTTAAAAAATATATTTGCAAATATGAAGTGTATCTAAAGTGGGCCAGCACAGTTTTTTGACTCACCAAGCTAAACCTAACTCACACCCCCATGTGTTTTGAACTACTCCACCCCCACACCTACCCAAACCTGCAAAACAAAGTTGGCCACAACAGGAGGTCTATTGAACTCCTGTAGGGCTCCCTTCAAACTGATGAGTGAATGACTTGTTCTAATTACCAAATAAGCATGCGTATTTGAATCCCATGGAATTCAATGGGACTTACTTAAATATGCTGTCCTTCATGCCATATTAATAGTGATTTTCTTTGAAGAGCCAACATATCTCAGTGACTTAGGCGGGTTTGATAAGATGGGTTCACATGTGAAGCCAAATACATACATTATGGAAGTTCCCCCCCCAAAAAAAATGTTTAGGGGTACTCTCCTTTTCCTACTCATACTGAAATACTGCCCCTCAATGAGGCTAAACTTAGATTCACAAAATGTTTAGGGATATGCGGACCCCTGCATCTCCCCCAGAAAAAGCACTGCATTATGGTCTTTCAAGATCTGCTTCCTCACCTGTAAAATGGAAGTAAGTGTGGCCTTATAAGAATGAACTGTAAGACAAGCACACTGTGTTTTAAGGAGAATTTCAAATGCTATAAAAAGAGTTAGCAATAAAAGGCTGCAAATGCTTGCTGGGCTCCCCTGTGCCACTGCCCTTCTCTTCTTTTGCACAAACAGCCATGTGCACTGCAGTGTTCAATTCACAGTTGCTTATTTGTGACAGGGTGTTGTATCACACTCTAATGTCCACACTGAGCACATCCTGGCAGTTCCTTGGGGAGGCACCAGGGAGCTGTTACCTGAGGCCTTGCCCTGTGACCTGCCAGCCCATCCAGCTTCTTTCCATCACCACCTCCTTCCTGGCTTTGACTTTCCTGGATCTCCTGTCAAGCCCTCTCTTCCTCCACAACTGTAAGGAACCCTGAAGCCTCACTGTCTACAGCTGTGTCTTGTCAGGCCCCACTGCGGGGAAGAGCAGTAGTATGTCTTGTCTGGCTACAGGCTTGTCTCACAGCCATTCTCTACCAGCAGGGCCTGTTTACCAGGGTCCTGATCTTGCATCCATACAGGAGGGAAGCACAGGGGACAGTGGTGGGTGGTAGTCCCTGGCAGTCCTTCACAAAGTTAAAGTCAAATACTACAGTGTTTGGGATTAATCTACTTGCTTCCTGTTTCCCAAACCAGAAGTGGGGAACAGGTTCTGTTCTTCCGGAGGTCAGTGAGGTCTAGAGATCCTTCTTAGCACTTAGGCATGTAAGGAGAAAATATCTGTGGCTCCTTGTCCTAATTGGGCTAAATTATAGTAAACAGAAAGAATGAGAATAAATCCTGTGGTGTGGGAAAATGGTGGAGTTTGTTTCCTTTCTGCTAGTGCAGAGGGTTGGGTGAGGAGTTAACTCTGCAGCTGTTTTGAGAAATCTCCAGACTGCTGCTATTCCTAGGTCACTTGCTTGCCAACTTTCGGTGCCAACTTTTAAATGCCTGCTGAAAACTTTCTATTCTGCTAGGCTGGTGCAGACATCCTTAAGAAGGCATCCTTCCACAATGGTTGACTTCTCTTTTTAACTTTTGTTAATGATTTGTATTGTATGGTTTTATGGTTTTATTGCTGTAAACAGATTTGATATCTCTTTATGACATAGTGGTATACAAATATTTTTATAAATATTATAAATATCCCACATTTCCATCCACTCCTCAGTCCTCAAGGTGGCTTAATAATGCAAAAATTCAAAATCCCTTTTACATAATAGTAAAGAAAACTCTTTAAAACTAATTCCAAACAATACCTAACTGAACAAACACTATCAGAGACCTAGCAATGGGTTGCCAGCACTGAAAACCTCATCCTGCTTATGGGTGCTAACCTTTCTTCAACTATTATTAACTACCTTTCTTCGGATTATTTAAGAGCCTGAGGAAGTTCACATTGTAATAACTATTATTTATTCATTATTTTGATATAGTAAATTTCCAAGTCACCACGCAAGACAACCTGTAGGTGATTTTCCGTACTTTTTGGTGTATAAGACAAGCTTTTTTTTTACTCTAAAATAATGTTTAAAAAAGGGGGTCATCTTATACATGGATAGTGCACAGGGGGCACGGGTGATTGGTGACTGCATCAAGGGCTGCTTTGGATTGGCTGCTTCTGTGATAATTTGGTGTGTGAATGGTTGCTGTGGCAAGGGCTGCTGTGGATTGGCTGCCGCTGTGGCAATTAGTCATGCAATTGCCGGCTGCTGTTGGCGAATGGGCAGGCGCTTGTTGGCTTATCTGACACAAGCGATTGTCAGTGTTTGTTCGCTGGGTCTGTGATTTTCTACAATTTCCCCCAAAAGCTCTGGGCATTCCTCCCCCCAAAAAGCTCAACAATTTTGACCACCCCCCCTTTTCTTAAACAGTGTATAAAAATAGAAAAGAGAAAAAGAAAGAGAAAGAAAGACTCTATAATACTTGTCCAATACAAAACTATAAAAGTGAAATTATTATTCTATTACATATACATTTATTTATATATTGATATATTGTACTATATTCTTTATAAATGCATTCCAAATGTCATTATATTTGGTATACACCATCTGTGTCTATAAGCTGTCTGTATTTTGCAAGAGTTGTCATATCTTCTATCCATTGATGAAAGGGCACCACAAATTTATCTTTCCAGTGGATCAATATCAATATTTTAGTCACAGAGAGGGTGTGAATAAAGGTGTTTTCTTGGTGCTGAAAATATTGTAAAGTGATTGCCAGATGGGAGGAAGAGTACTAGAAGCAATTCTGGTCCCAGACTGTGTGTGTAGGGATTTAAAGATCAAAATCAGCACATTTAAATTCAGCTCAGAAACAAATCAGCAGTCGGTTTAACTCTCTAAGCACCAGTGTCTAAGCACTAAGCACTGGACAGGGGTAGCCTAAGTAGTGCCCTCCATATGCTGTCAGACTGCAACTCCCATCAGCTCTAGCCAGCATAGCTGATGACCAGGGATTGAGAGTTGTAGCCCAGCAATACCCAGAGGTGACTACATTGACTACCTCTGGCTTAGGCAAGTAACCAAGTGCTCAGGTGCAATTTGGACCAGCTGAAGTTTTCAAACTGCTTTCAAGGCAGCCAGTGCAGCGCATTATAGTAGCTGAAAGCTTGCTGTCACATATTCTGTTGTTAGGAAGGATATTGTGCAAGTTGGCCCTGAGTTTATTGCAGGATAAGACACAGTATGTAAGATAAAGCATATAAAAACCAGTACCCATTGCTGTATGTGGGATGGTTGTCTCATAGAGTGCTTCCTTGCCTTGTCTTTTGTTACATGGCACCACAACCTTCTTCAAAACAGGGGGAAATGTTTGAAGTGTAGATTGCCGTTGTGATTTGTCTTTTTGTGCCTTTAACTCTGGGTCTCTGATATCAGTGTGACGCTGTCAGCATTCCTTTATGCATCCCCAGAAGAGTTAGTGAGTCAGCCTGCAGCACATTTTCTTACTGTTAGCTGCTGCATCTACGCAAGTTTGCTCAAGAGTGAGTGTGGACTCTGGACTGACGTGTGTTAGGCTCTAAAGTCTCTTCTTACTTGAAAGAACTGAGGGATAATCAATGGTATGATATCTTGGAAATTGCAAACAATAGTGAAACTTGTCAGTTTATTTGATCCAGAGAACAAATGGAGAGTGTTTCTCATTAACTTATTGAAATCCTTCTAACAATATTGCAATATATCCTTCCCACTCCTGGTGAAATATGAGGCCTGTCTTTTTTCAATACAGGCAGGGTATAAATAAAGTAATATTTAATATTTGTTACTATTACATTTATTATTATTATTATTAATTTATACCCTCCCTTTTCCCTGACAGGCTGCTTAAATCTAAAAACAAGCACTGCAAAGAATATAGAAAAATCACTCATTAAAGTTAAACACTGAGAGAGAACAATAAACATATATGAAATTTTTAAAAAACATACCAATAATTACAATAAAACATCATGGCACCAACCCTTTCATTAAAAGCAGTCAATTCCCAATAGCTTGTTGGAACAAGGTCCTCACCTGCCAGCAGAAGGACAACAGGGAGCAAGCCAGTCTGGTTTTTCCAGGGCAGGATTTCCAGAGTCTGGGAGCAGCTCCTGAGAAGACCCTCTCCTGCAACAGCACCAAATGGGCCTAGGAGGTGGTAAGGCCAAGAGAAGGGCCTCCCTTGAAGATCTCAAAACCTGGGCAGGTTCCTATGAGGGAATATGGTCTTTCAGATAGCTTGGACCTAGGCCATGTTGGCCTTTGTAGGTCATAACCAGCACTTTGAATTGTGCATGGAAACAGACCAATAGCCAGTGAAGCTGTTGTAGCAGCTGTAACCAAAAACCAGCCCCAATATTGTAGGCCAGTAACCAGCCCCAATCAACAGTTTAGCCCGTTGACATTTCTGAGCACTTTTCAAAGGCAGCCCCATGTAGAGTGAATTACATTAAGCAGGGTGTAACTAAGGCGTGTGTCACTGTGGCCAAATCAGACATCTCAAGGAACAGGTGCAGCTGGTGAACTAGCTTTAACTGCAAACGCACTCCTGGCCACCACAGAGACCTGGACATCCAAACTCAGGACTGAATTCACAAGTACACCTAAACTGCGAGCCTGTGTATTTGAGGGAGTGCTACACCATCCAGCACAGACTGAATCCCCATTCGCTGTTCTGCCTTTGTTTTATTTAAATGAGAAGATTTTTACTCAAAAGGGAAAGGGCTAAGCAATCATTCTGCTTTGCCATAATGCTCAAAATAGTAGCTAGTTCTGCTGGGCAGAACAAAAAAAATGCCCAAATTCCAGCTGTTGTTTTAAGTTCCACTCTACCTAAATGTACTCAGATAATTTAACTTGGGTCACAAAGGCCTTTACATGAAGTCCATAACATAGGCTATCCTTTCATTGCCTGAGTCCTTGATTTCATGTGAGGGTAATGTTGCACAGTGCTTATTGATATACATTAGGCTTTCTTCTTCACTATCCTTCTGGGAAAACCAAAACATTTTAAAAAGTTGTCTGGTAAAAGTTCATTATGCACAAAACCTCTAGGGTCCAATTTCTAGGCTGTATTTGTTCTTCTTCTTTATTATTCAACCATTTCTTTTAAGTTTATATCAAAAATATTTTTGACCTAATTAGCTGAAACTCTGCTTTAAAAGCCACATGCTTCTTTCTTTTCTCTTTTGCCTTTAATTTTATTTCCCCTCCTAAAAGGCAAAAAAATCTCTAATGCTATGTGTAATTCCAGCAAGACTCTAATTAGTGAAGTTTCTCTCAATATACTTCTGAGTTTATCCTGACTTTCTGACTGCTTTAGTTTATTCCTTGCATGAGGATTTGATTCCAAGTCCATTGATTCACAATCAAAGCACATGAAAAAAAGAATAGCTTTGAACCAAGCTGCATGTGTTGTGTGTAGGGGTACAGCATATACTGTCCTATAGCTCTGGTATATAACTGCAATTTTTGACTAGCCTTCCCACATGAACATGCCTGCCTTGGAACAACTGTGCATCTCAGAGGATCTCGGAAGTATGCTCGGAAGTGCATCTTTGGCTCACATGCAGGATAGCCAGACCTATTGGGCTTGCCATTCTTCCACTTGAACTGAGAGTGGGCACTGGAACGTATCCAGCGTCCTCAGTATGGCTGCCCATTGTAGGAGAAGGTTGGTTGTGATTAGGGGAGGCCCATCCCGTTTCTCTGCCTGAGGCAAAACGGGAAAGCCTTACTCACTGGGGTTGCATAGCTGCATCTTTTGGGTTCCAGCAAGATCTCACAGGAAGCTGGAAGCCGCTTCTCCAGCGTTGGGATGGGGTGGGTGGCACCCACAGCAACTCCAGAGAAGTTAGAAGAAGCAGTGATGATGGCAAGATCTCACAAGAGCTCACTGGAAGCTGCTGTCACCGCTTCTCCTGGTTTGTCCAGTGGTAGGGGTGGGCTGCCCCTTGGGATTTCGCCTCTTTCCGCTTTGTGGTGGGCCAGCCTTGGTTCTGGTACTCAACCTAGCCCCTTTCATGCGTGAATCATGTCAAGGGACATAATGTGATTTCTGGGAAGTTGGGCTGCACTATTGGCCACAGCCCTGGGCATCAGGCATGCTTTTGGCCCCCACCCTCAGACAACCATAGGTTGTCATGGTCTGTCTGCAGTGAAGAAGTCTGGAAGCAGCTAGTTGTGCACAGGCTTCTATGCAATTGGTACTCTTGTGCCTTGCTCCTTTCTAAATGTATAACGGTGCCTTCATGCAGTTCATGTATGCAGGGGGTTACTGACTTTTATAGAAGCTTGTCTGCTATTAGTAATTTTCTCACTGAGTTACTCCTGAGAAACTTCCAAGGAAGTTTCCAGAGTTTCTCTGAAACACAGTTTGAAAACTACTGATGTGTAGCATTACCTTCATTCCTTAAGCCTGTGTTCAGCCTCCATATAGATAAAGCATACCTATAGATAAAGTTTTGTGGGATGTTTTTGGCTTATTGGCTTATGATTGGGAGTAGAAAAATTAATGTACCTCAGCCCAGAAAATAGTGGGAATAGCACATGGCTGGACACACAATCTTGGAGGGTTGACTGTGGAGTGTCATATGAAGTGTTACTAGAAGCTGGGTCTGATTCTTTCCATCACCATATAACAGATAAGTGAAGGCTTTGCATGTTATTGTTATTTGCATAGTGATGATGATGATGATGATATACCACTTAATTGGCAAAGTGACTTTTAAGTGATTTATGAATTTAAACACACATAATTAAAATATGCCGTAAAACAATTCAGTCAAAAGGTTGAAACAAACACCCACAGTGTTTAAATAAACGTAAAAAAAGGTTAAGGACAAGGACCCTTTGATAGTTAAGTCCAGTCAAACTTGACTATGGGGTGCGGCACTCATCTTGCTTCAGGCTGAGGGAGCTGGTGTTTGTTCACAGGCAGCTTTCTGGGTCATGTGGCCAGCATGACTATACTGCTTCTGGCACAATGGAACACCATGACAAGTGCCAGAGCACACAGAAATGCCATTTACCTTCCTGCCACAGTGGTACCTATTTATCTATTTGCATTGGTATGCTTTCAAACTGCTAGGTTGGCAGGAGCTGGGACAGAGCAATGGGAGCTCACCCCATCACGGGGATTCGAACCGCCGACCTTCCAATCAGCAAGCCCTCAGAGGCTCAGTGGTTTAGACCACAGCACCACCTGCTCCCACAAGTGTTTAAGTAAACACATGTGCAGTAAAGCATACCCAGAAGATCCAAATGTGGAAACCTTTTTTCTGCATATAATTCTGCTCTGGACTGGAGCATTAGGGCATCTATTTCCAAAGACTGCACGCATAATCATTGAAGGCCTCCAGCTGCTTCATTTAATCAAAAAGAACTCAAGGTCAGAACCAGGGGACACCTTTTTGCTTCCTGTGCAAAACAAGTCAGAAGCTGGCACGACACATGTCAGTTCATCTTAACTTGTCAAGCTGGCAGCACTGATCTGTGTAGCCAGGATTGCTTAATTCATGTGTACACTTTCAACACTGGTGCCCATTCAACAGTTTGTGTGTGAGGGATTGTGGCTGATATGAGTGGGATAAATCATTGATGCAAATCATGCATCAAAGCTGTGAAATTTGCTACAAATGCACTTATTTGCTTGTTTGTTTGCTTATTTTAAAATAGGTCTTCAAACGCTGAACAAATGGAGGGGTGTACCAAAGATGCTCCTGACTGGGGATCAGTTTGGTCTGGGGCAACATTTTCTGGCTACATTCTCATTTTAAAATAAAGAGAAAGAGCAGACTGAATTATGAGTCATCATTGGTGGTGGGATAAAGTCACTCTCTTAAGTTATTGTTGATAGGAAAGATAACACCATGAACTCTTCTAGGACAAACTGAATTTTGCACCCTTCATCCTTTACTTTTGGGTTGCATTTATGCAAAAAGACAATCCTTAGTAAGAGAAAGCAATTGGCAAGCAAAGTGAAGCTTAACTCCCAGTCTTAGGGACTCACATGCCCTTCTTTAGTAAATCATGAGTCAGTGAGTAGCTGAAGTGCATAATAGGCAAAAGGTTCTTCCAAAGTCTCTGTCAGTGTTTATACTGGAGAAAAGCAGATTGTAAAAAGCTCTTGATGCTTTTGGCTCAATTAGATCTAATGCCATTGACTATTTTGCCTTCCTCATCATCCTCAGCACCATATTTTAGTTGCTGGACTAGAAGCGGCTATGGTGCACAATATGTGACCTTGTGACTGCCATCCTCTCTCTGCCGAATCAATCTCAATTAAAATGTCCTAAGGTCCATGGAGGAAGAGTGGAATAGAAAACATTAATTAATGATCTATGATCGCCACCACCCTCAGAAGTTCATGCTTCACATTCCCCCAAACCAGTTAATTGTTTTCTTGCCAGAGGAAGGATAAAAGTGTGGTGTTGTATGTTCATTACTACATCTTTGTAGAGGTTAGCATTTACTAAAAGATTAGAAAATCACAATGAATCATTTTCCTCCTGATTTTAAATGTATCTATAACCACACTGGTATCCCTAAGCTGTGGGTCCATGCATTTTTCACGACACCAGTAGCTATTATTTTTCCCTACCAGAAGGTATCTTGTTTCTCTCAGAGATAGAAATTTTCTCTTCAAAAATTATTTTGTGTGGGCAAGATTCAATACCTGTCTTGCTAACACTAGCTCTGGAAATATGGCAGGTTTAAAGTTCACTGGAGCATATGTCTGCTATATAGCAAAATGATAGTTGCTGATTGTTCTGAGGGAACTCCCAGCTTCCCTTGGGGGCAGAACCTTGTTCATCATGTAGCTTTCCTGAAATCAATGGAACAATCTGTGGAGAGTGTTAAAACTTTAGATAATTGACTGGAATGTAATGGGGACCACAAAGTTCTTCTTCTCCTTTTCCTCCTTTTTCCTCCTCCTCCTCCTATACCACCCTTCATCCAAATATCTCAGGGTGGTTCACAGCATAAAAATACAAGATAAAAACACAAAATACATAATAAAACAACAACAAAACTTCACAATCTCCCACAATGGAGAAAGGGAACCTGTGCTTCTACAGAGGGATGCTGTGGACCCAAACAAGTTAAAAGATCCTGAGATCTTTTTACATTGTTACAAACAGAAGATAAGGAAGTAAATCTGCTTTTTTCTTGATTGCACAGCTTCATACCATAGCTGATGGCTCACATGATGGTATACTCCACATGGGCCTGGTTCATCCAAACACGATAAACCAAACTACACAAATGTGCAGATACCTGGAGAGGAGCTTGCAATCACTTTACTTTTCCCAGGTATATTTTGGTTTACTATGTTATACAAACCAGGCCATGGAAAACTATTGCACCGGGGTTAGGAAAAGGCTAGGCTAGACCCCTTTACTCTGATGGCTACGTTTATATGTGGAAGGTTTGGGGCTTTTTTAAAAAATGGAGGCGTATCATGGAGGGTTTGCTGGTGAGAGATAGGACACTTTCCTGCCTTTCAGTGATAAATTATTTTAAAAAAAACAAGCTGTGTTTTCAGCCCTTTCCTTCGCTCTGATTTCACTGGCTCTCTTTTGTTAATTTTGCAGATGAGGTGTTGTCTGAAAATTTCCTAGACTACAAAAATCGCGGGGTAAATGGCTCTCACCGAGGTCAGATTATCTGGAAGATTGATGCCAGCTCTTACTTCGTAGAACGTAAGTATTTCATAGTGCTATTACATCATACTTCAGTGAAAACAGGAAGAGCTGAGCTCCCACGCTACATGGGTGTTTTTGAGAAAATTTAATATGTGTGGCAAATAAAACTATGCTTCATGAATAACAGAAGTTACTACTGAAAGGATGCAGTGGGTGAAATTGCATCTATAACTCTGTATATGTTGGTGTTATTAAGCACGAACATCTCATAACATGAGAGGGTTTCAGAACAGGTGCTAAATACTTCTGTGTTTGGAGAAAAACTATTTTCAAGTTCATTTATATTTATTTAACATCAAAATTATTAAATCTGCTGGAGCTTTTATTCTTGTTTTAGTATTCTGTAGTTTGGATCAGTTTCTGGCAAATCTTCAATCCCTTTCTTGGAGTTTTTGTGGTGTGTGTGTTATTCTGAATAACCATTCCCGAGGCAATCTCAGGGAAGTATTTTTTTAAAGGGAATTAATTCCATATTGCATTTGCTGAGCTCACTGCATAACAAACCATTGATGCTCAATAAACTATGTGCTTGGGTTGTGAAAATTATGTGCTCAAGCATAGTAAAGGTGAATCTTTCATTGTTGCGTCCGTGCCTGATGGCGTCATACTTAACACGTGTTGCATGTGCTGCTGTAAGGAGTTCAAAATGTAGATTAATAAAGGTGCTCCAAACAGGTTGTGTTGTGTGACAACTGGCTGCAAAGGAAAACGAAACATTGTTAAAACAAAGCACTGCTTGATAGGAAGTTAACTGGGATAACTGGAACAATTTTCTGGAAGACTTAAGGAAGGTTACTTTAAACCATTTGTGAGCAACCTGTGACAGAGGTTTTGAATATTTAAAACTGTGGTTTCAAAATGGATTACAGAGCATACTGTGGGGGTCCCTGGAAATTTATTGGGGGTTCCTCAATGAGGAAGTCTGCTGTGAAGGACAAGTTTCTTGGAAAGATTGATTTCTTGCCTCTACTACTAGTCTTCCTCTGCAAGGGTGAGGACCAACAAGCTCTATGTACAGAGTGTGTCAACCAAAAAAATCCTCAGAATTATTGGCAGCATGCAGGGTTTTGATGGCTGACATGCAAAGCTTCCTTGGTAGACAATGGAAAATAGATTCCGTTCACTGGCCTAAGCTAAATAGTTTCACAGATTATGGACTATAAGAACCAAGTTGCAATGTGCCAGAAACTCCAGTGAGATTTCTGTACCAGTTCTGTCTGCTTCTAACACAGCTGCATTCTAGTTGTGCCATCAGGGTGGGGCAGCTACACAGCAGGAGGTATCTGACTAGGGTGTCTGATTAGGGTGTGTCAATTTTAGGGTACAAAACTTAATTTTTGCACATTTCTTTAGTGAGGGGTCTTAAAAATGTGTTTATGGTATCAGGAATTCAAATCTGCTTTTATTTTTGTAATTGGACAAAAATTTAGCTTGGAAGCCTACACTTGACAAAGAAGCACAAAAACTGTGTTTAAAAACCAAAGAATTTTAACTTTGCCTTCTGAAAATGTCAGGTAATAATAAAACAAAAGGCCTGTATTTAAAAACTGTGGGAATGTTAAGGATAGTAGGAGAGGATATATTGATAGTAGGAGAGGATATATTGATAAATTACACACACAAAATAGCACAAACAAATGTGTGCATTGGGATAAAATCACATTACAATGTTAATAAAGGACTTCTGGGAAATTGCGAGCTGGAAATCTGGAGAACTGAAGATTGGAAAAATGAGAAACTGAAATTGACAGATTCACCCATCCCTAACTTGCATGGTAGAAGAGGCATTATCAAGTTGCATAGTGATACAGATATGAAAGCTCTGGACTTTGGATGAACTAGGTTTTCTTTTTTGTTTACTCAGATATTCTCTTCTGTAATTGATTGTTAATTCAGTTAACTCTAAGGGGAGTTCTGCCATATGCTTTTCTTTCATCCTATTATCCGTATGATTTCATTATCTACGTACTTTCTTAAATGAACCCCCTCCTTTATTTTGTATGGAGCATGCTCTTCTGGCTTCTGAATCTGCTTCCTAGCAGCCTCTAATTCTTACTCAGGACAGTAAGTCCTTCCATATTAATTGTCAGTTGGGGAGTGGTGCACTGGTATGTTACAGGTGGGGCTCTTTGGTCTGTGTTTATTATGCCCCCCCAATTCATTGGGATAAAATCCATTCTATAGCCATAGCCTTTTGAGATTTTGTACCATCTTTGTCTTTCTAACAGATACTCTCTGCCTCCAAGCAGCTCCACAAAAGGCAGAAACGCCAAAGCATAGCTTTCATAGAATTGTACAGTTGGAAGAGACCACAAGGGTCTTCTAGTCCAACCCTCTACAATGCAGGAATCTTTTGCCCAATGTGGGGCTCAAACCCACGACCCTGAGATGAAGAGTATCATGCCCTACTGACTGAGTTATTCCAGGTCATAAATAGTTCCATTTCCCTGCTAGGAGAAGCGACACCTGTTGAGCATGTGCTATCAAGAAACAGAAGGTGGTAGGCCTCTTTGTTTTCTCTAACCAGTGTGGTGTAGTGGTTAAGAGCAGAGGACTCGTAATCTGGTGAACCGGGTTCGATTCCCTGCTCCTCCACATGCAGTTGCTGGGTGACCTTGGGCTAGTCACACTTCTTTGACGTCCCTCAGCCTCACTCACCTCACAGAGTGTTTGCTGTGGGGGAGGAAGGGAAAGGAGATTGTTTGAGACTCCTTAAAGGTAAAGGTAAAGGTACCCCTGGCCATTAGGTCTAGTCGCGGACGACTCTGGGGTTGTGCGCTCATCTCACTCTATAGGCCGAGGGAGCCGGCGTTTGTCCGCAGACAGCTTCCGGGTCATGTGGCCAGCATGACTAAGCCACTTCTGGCAAACCAGAGCAGCGCACGGAAATGCCGTTTACCTTCCCGCCGGAGCGGTACCTATTCATCTACTTGCACTTTGACATGCTTTCAAACTGCTAGGTGGGCAGGAGCTGGGACCAAGCAATGGGAGCTCACCCCGTCGCGGGGATTCGAACCACCGACCTTCCAATCGGCAAGCCCTAGGCTCTGTGGTTTAACCGACAGTGCCACCCGTGTCCCTTGAGACTCCTTGGGGTAGTGATAAAGTGGGATATCAAATCCAAACTACTCCTCCTCTAACTGTGTTCATGGTTCCTCTTGCCGCAACTCCCAGTGTGGATTCCAGTGTAGATGTGGCTACCTTGGATTCCACTAGGACTGTCAAATACAGAATTCCCAACATAAAAGAAGCCTGCAATATTTGCATATCTTGCAGTCATGGCCTTGATTATCCATGTGGCAGTGTGGACTTGTAAGTAGGGATGCTTGAGGATTTCAGGCTTTGAGAATAAAATGATCCATTCTTCTCAAATTAATGCATAGTTAGGAAATCCACTGGATTTTGCACTGATTTGAATGGTGCAAGGCAATTTTTGGCTATTGTAACATCTCAGAATACTACATTGGAAAGTGTACATCTTTGAATGTGCCTTGTAAATACATATTTTGAAAGGATTAATGTCAATTTGCAAGAGTAATGTTAATACAAGAATGGAGTGGAGTGGAATTATGGGTAAAAACATGCAAATGTTATATGAATCAGAAACAGAGTTGCTCATCCCTTGTATACTGTGAGGAGATTTATTGATCAGATACTTAGTGAACAGTGATACTCTGCCTGATCTATTCAGATCATAATTAAATTCCACCAGCTTTTACATATGATACTTGAAAATAATTATTTTATACAAATTATACTATTTTCCATTCTGGATTTACTGATAATTTACGGCAATGCAAATAAGTAGGAGAACTGAGCCCACTGTCTTCCAAAGAACAAAAGACTTGAGAGTAAGAAAGTTTGTGCTGGGTTTCAGTTGAGCTTTTAATAATCCATGAGTCGCATTTCCCTAGGTGTCAGGAAACAGGCAGCTGAAGGGCCAGGGCCGGGCATGCTGGGAATTTTAAACTGCATATTTCTTTTAAGGTAATTCAACTTCTTCCACTCATGGGAAAGTATAAGAATTTGGAATTATCCCTTCTCTTTTTTGTACAACCATGACTTAGGCAGAGTGGGATAAAGATTCACAACATCTAAGAATACGGAAAATATATGCTTTCAAAGCATTTTCTTAAAAAATGCTGGCTTGAAAGTTTGAGCATGCATCCTTTGTGACTGAGTTAGAAGGCCATGAAAACTGGGTTAATAAAGGGATCCTTGGCAGTTGCAAACTCTTCCCCAATTACTTACTTACTCTGGATGCCATATGATGTTCAGTTGAATTCAAACTTCTGTGGTAGCTGGGAAATTTCATAAAGCACTTTTGAAAAATAGACATTGAAAATCCCACTTTAAACTATGCAATGGCTTCAGATGGACTTGGGATTAATCTTATTTGCTATGAAACTATACGAAGCTAACTTCTTCAGGCCTGGGGCCATATTCCTCCATGAGCTATTGGTGGGCAGGGCAGAGGTAAAAGTGGATAAAGCGACAGGCATTGACTCCTACCTGTGTACAGTAGGCTGCATCCCAGCCACACAAAGGTTAGAGGTTACCACAGATACACACACCTCTCTCCATCTTCCATCCAGGCAAACAAGAGATATTATCCCATTTCAGCGACGCATTCCAATGGAGAGTCAGACTTACGATGGAAGGTGCTTGTCAACAATCTCCAGATCAGAGATTGTTACTTGGTTGATGAATGAATAGATGCAGCTTCCATGGTTACGGTGAGCTTTCATCAGCTTATGCCAGGACATTAATTTGATTCATTCAGTTTCTCATGGAGCTTTCCACCAGCTGGTAATTTCTATGTGGGAGGAAAAAATATGCTGTAGAAGAGTTCTATTTTCTGCTGTCTAATTATTGCTAATAGGAGTTACACCAGTACAACGTCACCACACTATTCTCACACTCTTCAAATGCAATGTTCTGGGAACAAACGAAACACAACATTTCATGGAAACCAGTAGTGTGATAATTACAGTACAGTGGTACCTCGGCCTACATACGCTTCAGGTTACATATGCTTCAGGTTACAGACTCCGCTAACCCAGAAATAGTACCTCAGGTTAAGAACTTCACTTCAGGATGAGAACAGAAATCGGGCAGCAGCGGGAGGCCCCATTAACTAAAATGGTGCTTCAGATTAAGAACAGTTTCAGGTTAAGAATGGACCTCCGGAACGAATTAAGTACTTAACCCGAGGTACCACTGTAGAGGCTTGTATGTATTTGGGTCAATTGGTTCCTGTCTTGGATAATGTGGTTTCTCTTTAACCTATGGTGGAGGTGTACAGAGGACTTCCAAACTATCCAGAAGTCAGTAATAGAATTCTTTTTAAAAAGTCTGACAGAACAGTCAGAAACACCAGAGGGAAGTGAAGGGAGGCTCAAATGCAAAATGTACCTGGCATGTCCTAAATAAATGAGCACTTGTAGAAATAGTTGAACAATGTGAATAAGCTGTGGGAAGTTCTGTCTTTAGAGCTGCTATGGTTAACCAGCCTAATTTCAAAGAACACAAAGGCCAGTTCACATAGGGCAAACCAACGCAGATGAGCTCCAGTACCAAGTGTTGGTTTGTATTAATGGATCATCACTGCACTAAGGTTACATATCAAATTTTCACTGTGCATAACTTACATAAAAAATGTAAGTCCACCTCTCCTTTTCAACTGCTAGCCACCAAATGTTGAGTAAGCAAGTGATAATAGGACACTGTCTTATACCAAGTCAGACCATTGGTCCATCTTGTCATTGGCATCCATCTGTCTCACAATGGACAGCACCTCCAGGGGTGAAGTCAAATTGCTTCATTAGCAGTGCTGAAATGATCTCCCCGGAGCACAAGCCTGGTCAGTGCGTATGGAGGTCCTGAGCTGTCCAGACAACAAGACCCCACTCTTGGCCTTGCTAATGCAGTCCAAAGGAAAGCAGAGCAAAATGTTTGGCATCAGCTACATTGCAGGAGTTGCCAGAAGGAGGTGTACCAGGCGCCATCTAACCATGTTAGGATCTCATACCAAGAACTAACTTAGTTGGTCTTTAAGGTGCTACTGGAAGGAATTTTATTTTTTTTGTTGTTTTGACTATGGCAGACCAACACAGCTACCTATCTTTACATGTTAGGATCTGTGTAGGGTTTACTCCTTAGTCTTTTCTTATCCCAAAGATATCCCGCAAGGCAGTAGAGGTTTAAGATCAGAGTTTTCCTTCTCCTAGGTGGGCTACCTTTCCAGGTTGACGAGCCCCATCTGCCCCTCACTTCCCTCTACAGCACATGCTGATACCACCTTCTTGATGTTGGACCCACTATTGGTCCCATCCGTTCAATCCACTTGAGCCTATCTTCACATGCAGGGGAAGTCCCTAAGTCACTGAGGGTTTGAGACCCATCATCTACCATCACTTGGTCTATTATCTTCATGGACTGGTAGCAGCTCGCCAGAGTTTGTGGAAGGGGTACTTCCCAGTCCTACCTCAACATATCAGGGAATGAACCTCAGTATGCAAAATGTTAGCTCTACCACCAAGCTCCAGTGCGAGGTTGCGTAACTCTAATTGTTGGGTTGTTTTTTTTAACATTTGCTTTCCTCCCTGCCCCTGCAGTATGAGGCATTTCTGCTTTCTTAAGCCACCGTTTATTTCATATTATGCTGAAAATGCATGATAATTAAACAGTTTGATTGCTCCTTTTTAAAAAAAAACCAACCCCAAGAACATGACACCATAAATAACCATTTACACAGAGACCATTTTATCACCAGACACTTATAACTAGAATGAAGAACAGGGTACATATTTTTGCAGAAAGAAAGGAGCAACCCATGCATTGCATATTATTTATTAATATAAATATAGTTATTTTCAGAGCTAAAAACTAAAGGCTCTTGATTCTCTTCTCTATTTTGCATCTAAAATGAAAAAACCCAAGGTGTGCTTTAGCCATTTTACTACCAAACTCTAGGATCTGTCCTAAGTGTTTTTTCTTCCCTTGAGTGCTTGAGAAACCCTGAAGTAAGATGACTTGAGACATCCTGATAGAGATTGTCCAAAACAAGTGAATTGTTCACAAAACTAAGATGAGGTATTTTGTACTACTGATGCTCAATAGGGAAGTCAGAGCATTTATGTTCTCACAAGTTAGATTCAGATAATTCTAAGAATTCATTACTGTTATTGCCACAAGAGTATTTATCTGAACAAAAAAAACCACAATATTGGTAGCTTTTTGACCACTCCAATGCAATCAGATTTAATCAGAAGCTATAAGAGTCAACAAATGACTCTATGATAAAAGACTGGAAGATGCAGTAAGTTCTGAAAAACTGCTTAGACCTCTCATTTGAATTCCCCAGCTACACAGCTCTGAAACATCTGTCTTCTCAAATGGAGCATTCCCTGTTGCCATGGAAATATTAGGCTAAAAATACCATAAGATGTGTAGTTGACATAAAAGAAATGCATGCATATTGATTCTGAATGTGGGATAAATATTCAGTGATTAATAGAGCTGGCCTCATTTTTGTGTATGTGTTTAAATTTTATTATCTGAGATTGCATAATGTTGAATTTAGTGAATGTGGCTTTTGATATGATTCATCAAGTCCAAAGCTACCCACCTTTCCTGAGAAATCTGTCCAATATGCTAATCAATAAAATACATCATTCTTCTAGTATTAATACACAGGAGTAAAAGATTATGCCTGGAGCCAAATTAAGACTGTCTGCATGCACTCTAAATAGACCTCTGTTATTATACTGCATGTGTCACCCGTGTGGTGCCTGCAGGTATATAATGCTCATAGAGGCTTTCCTTCCTTGGTGCCTGTGGCGTTTGCCTCCTAGGATGGGTCATAAGGAAAGATTTAAAATAGGTGTGATGTGATTGGCCAGTGAGAATGCAAGGGGGGAATAAATGTTAGAGTGGGAGGTTTTGAAAGTCAGTTGAGGTTGAGTTGAGGTTTGGGAGTTGAAGAAGGAAGAGGGAGGAATAGGCAGTGGGTTGGTAGAGTTGTATTGTGAGAGAGTGAGAGAAATTGTTAGGTGGAGTCAGATAGATAGTTGGAATAATCAGTTTGAAGTTGTTAAGAACTAAGATTAAGAAACTGTCAAGAAAAAACTAACTGAAACCATAAGCTTGTTCCTGCATTTAAAAATAAACTTGATTATTTGTTAATGTTAACAACCGTGTGTCCCCGTGAGATATGGAGTGGTGGCAGCGGAAAAAGGAATCGCAGTGGCGGCACAGGGTCAATAGACCGTCAAACGTCCGGGGGCCCTGTGTGTGATCGCCACAGTGACCACAGAATCCCTTCCCAGCATTGAAATTAGGCTTGAGAGAAGCATGCTATTGTAGCCAGAATATTGTTGCCATGTGTGTTTGGTTGCTTGGTATGTGTGGTGTCCATGGCAGTTTTTTCAGTTTGCAAATGTGCCCAAAGGCCCCAAAATTCAGGGCCCATGTACTACTTACCATTGTGGGGTAGGGGTGAGGATTAATCAGTGTTTTAGCACATAAACTCTGTTTGAACCAGGGCAGAGTTGAAACTATTCCCAGTTTTTCACACAGTATTTGAAAGGACCAAAAACTCATTCCCTTTTGGTCTTTCTTGCAAAAATGTTCATTTATTTGTTTCGGTTGCTCTGTGCCCATTTGCCCTCAGATGTCCTTTATGTAGCCCAAGCCAACCGATTGTGTTGATCAACATGATTTGATTGCCAATGTCTGGTGGCATCATCATGTCAGATATAGAGTTGTGGGATATCATTCTATTTATTTTGCAGTTCCTATTAAGATGTTATAGCCAGTGTGATGTTTTCAGAAATGGTGCCAAAGAAACAGCAACCAAACAAAACAGTGAAGCTAAACCGCATTGAAATATTCACACACAACCTGTTTTTTATTAAAATGAGAAAAAAGTTAATCTACTGAAATGCACTGTTTATTTCAACCTTTAAAATCAAAACTGGTGAAAACTCTGTACTTCCTTGTTTCCACCTATCTGGTGCTAATGATTTGAAGCACCCTTTTAAAGGTGCTTCTTTTAAAGACATCTGAAGGCAGCCCTGCTTAGGGAAGTTTTTAATGTGTGACATTTTAATGTATTTTTAATCTTTGTTGGAAGCCGCCCAGAGTGGCTGGGGAGACCCAGCCAAATGGGTGGGGTACAAATAATAAATTATTATTATATTATGATTATTTCCCTAGGGGTCTCTTTTTCTTCCAGTTACAATATACATGATGAAAAACCAAATGCATCAGAGTTTATATGCTTAGAATGTGGGTTTCCAAGCTACATTATTAATGCGATACATAATATAGGTGAGTGAGTGAGTGAATGTTTATTATTATGGCAAACAGCCAGCATACTTAATATAAGTGTGTTTTTAAGCATTGGTGAGACAGGTACTGGCCTCTGAAGTGAACCCCAGGGGGAGTTCCACACATGGTCCTTTAGATCTGAATAAATCTTAGCTCTGAAATATCCTAAGAAAATGATGAGCAGTCAGATAAGGGCTAAATGGAAAGAAAGAAGTAATTTAATCACACAGTAGTGATCAGTGTCAGTGTCCACTGTAATTAAGGAATGTGAAACAGTAATCTGATCATACTGTATTATCACAAGGTTGAGTACAGTGCTGATTTAATTTATGGGGCCTCTATATTGGGCAGTAATCAAGCCAAAATGCAGCGATTTTTCTTTTCAATTTAATTCCCTGTTTGCACAGATACACAAATTACTTCCCAATGGTTTTCCTGTCTTCAGTTTTTTAAAACCATTTGACCAATCAGTGTTTGCTAATAAATGCAAATGTAGCTTAATTTCCTTGTTTGACAAAATTGGTTATAAAGCAACTTTTTGTGGTTATATTTCATCTTTACATTATTTGCAAGGAAATGCTTAGCTAAGGATGAATCAACTTGTTTCGTAATTGAGCAGGCAATGCCATAAAGTAAATTTCAACCTTATTTTGATACTCTCCACTGTTCATCAAACCTTCCTTAACAGATTTGTAGGGAAACACTCAACAGTAAATATGTGGGGTATGTTTTCAGATAAAATCAGTTTTAGCTGTTCCATGAATAGAAGTTTGAGAGGATTTGATAATCCAGGATGGGAAACTGGCTTAATCTTGGCATTGCTGCTTTTTATATTGAAGATAATAAATCCACCCCTTCTAGGGAAAGTTAAGCTTCTAAAGCCAAGCTAACCTTGAAGAGCAGAAAGGATTATAAAGAACAAGTGAAATTCAGAGTGAAAGGATATTTATCTTGAAGAAGAGAGCTAAAAGAAAAAGGGGTAGTACAGTGGTACTTTGGTTCCCAAACGCTGAAAACCCGAAAGTAAGTTTTCCGGTTTTCAAACATTTTTCGAAGCCAAACATCCAATGCAGCTGTCAGCTATTGTTTCCTGGGCACCTTCACCAATCAGAAGCCATGCCTTGGTTTTCAAACATTTCGGAAGTCAAATGGACTTCCGGAATGGATTAAGTTTGAGAACCAAGGTACCACTGTATTTGGCGCTTTTGGTTTTGCTATTTTGCGCTTTTGTTTTTGAGGCTTTTTCGGGAATTTGTTTTTGTGACTGTGTGGAACCCAGTTCAGCTGATTGATTGCTTGATTGTGAGACTGCGGAAATGGATAAAAGTCCTCCCTCCAAACAATGACTATCATCAAAGCAAGTAAGAAAAAAAATATTACCGTATTTTTCGCTCCATAAGACACACTTTTTTCCTCGTAAAAAGTAAGGGGAAATGTGAGTGAATGGCGCTGCGCAGAGAGGTAGAGCTGCGCAGCGCCCCTTCAGCGAAGCGGGAGAAGGAACAGAGCCCCTTCTGTTCCTCCTCCCGCTTCGCAGCGATGCCCCTGTCCTGGAAGCCGGAGGAGGAACAGAAGGGACTCCTTCTGTTCCTTCTCCAGCTTCGCTGAAGGGGCGCTGCGCAGTTCTCCCTCTCAGAGAGGGAGAACTGCGCAGCGCCCCTTCAGCGACGCGCCTGTCCTGGCTTCTGCCTTAGCCCTGCGCAGCCTCTTCGGGCAGGGGGAGCCTTCATCCCGCTGCCCTGAAGAGGCTTGGCTTGGTTATCCCAGAAGCCAGAACAGCCACATGGTATCCCAGAAGTCAGATCCCTCTTGCTGTTCTGGCTTCTGGGATTCAGAATATTTTTTTCTTGTTTTCCTCCTCCCAAAACTAGGTGCGCCTTATGGTCTGGTGCGTCTTTTGGAGCGAAAAATACGGTAATTTTAATTTTCATCATCTGCAATACTGTCTTATTTATTTTATAGTACAGTACATTGATTATTGTTTTCATTTTATGGATCAGTGGTCTTGTTAGAGAGTAAAATTCATGTTAAATTGCTGTTTTAGGGGTTGTTTTTAATGTCTGGGATGGATTAATCCATTTGGCATTACTTTCTATGGGAAAGCGTGCCTTGGTTTTGAAATGCTTTGGTTTTGGAATGGACTTCCGGAACAGACTAAGTTTGAGAACCAAGGTACTACTGTATATGAATAGTTCTAGGAACTGATTTTACCTGAATGTGGGAATTTTTTACCTAGTGCCATGGAAGAAGATCCCCAGTGAATCATTTTACATAGTGTAGCTAGAGATCAGCCATTGTGTCCACAGATGGACTTCCTGTTTTGCTTATATCTAGCAAAGAATAGCACTGGCAAAAAGGAAGATATTCAGATTTGCACAGGAATGGGTTGTCATTGTGCCGCCATCCATGCACGATACAGTTTCAGTAGTAAAAGAAGAAGAAGAAGCCAGATTTGCCGTGAGCCTGAAATATGAAGCTGAAACATCCCAGGCAAAGCAGTATTAAAGTGCCAACAAAACTTCTTTCACACACAGATTCCCTTCTTTTTTCCTTATTCTTTTTGCAATACTAAATGCATTGCAGGTTGTAAAATGACCTGATATCTTCTTGATATTTTAGAAATTGTTGGGTTGGCATGATAACTGATATACACACAAGTGCTTTGACATTACATCATCTCTAGGGAGCTGGATGGATTTGCTAACACAACTTCTGTCAGCACTAATGGAAAAGAGAAAATGACCTTGGTTACCTGATCTAGTGAACTCTTACTGCCAAGAGAAAAATGGCAGCCATAAATTTTCCACAAGGAATTAAGCTACTCTGGGGTTTGAACCAAGGACTTCAGGAATGGAGGCTGGGATCAAGTTTGGTGAGCCACAATAGTGTGGCACACAAAGGAGAACTGACAACTGTGAGTGTTTGACAGTTTGAAGCCACTTGGTTGGCCAAGCCTGATACTAGGACCCTCGTCCTGAGTTTTGCTTGGCTAGCAGAGCAGTAATTTCTGCTTCCTCTTCTTCAGGTTCCTGCTCAGGCTTAGGGAACCTGAGCCAGAGAACATACTTGCTGTGTCTAGATTCAGGTATGGATTCCTTTGTCCAAACCCTTATAGTAGCCAACATTTATTTGGGACCTATAAATAGGGCACTCAGAATGAACAAAAACATAGAATCATAGAATCATAGAATCATAGAGTTGGAAGAGACCACAAGGGCCATCAAGTCCAACCCCCTGCCAAGCAGGAAACACCATCAGAGCACTCCTGACATATGGTTGTCAAGCCTCTGCTTAAAGACCTCCAAAGAAGGAGACTCCACCACACTCCTTGGCAGCAAATTCCACTGTCGAACAGCTCTTACTGTCAGGAAGTTCTTCCTAATGTTTAGGTGGAATCTTCTTTCTTGTAGTTTGGATCCATTGCTCCGTGTCCGCTTCTCTGGAGCAGCAGAAAACAACCTTTCTCCCCCCTCTATGTGACATCCTTTTATATATTTGAACATGGCTATCATATCACCCCTTAACCTCCTCTTCTCCAGGCTAAACATGCCCAGCTCCCTTAGCCGTTCCTCATAAGGCATCGTTTCCAGGCCTTTGACCATTTTGGTTGCCCTCCTCTGGACACGTTCTAGATTGTCAGTGTCCTTCTTGAACTGTGGTGCCCAGAACTGGACACAGTACTCCAGGTGAGGTCTGACCAGAGCAGAATACAGTGGCACTATTACTTCCCTTGATCTAGATGCTATACTCCTATTGATGCAGCCCAGAATTGCATTGGCTTTTTTAGCTGCCGCGTCACACTGTTGGCTCATGTCAAGTTTGTGGTCAACCAAGACTCCTAGATCCTTTTCACATGTACTGCTCTCAAGCCAGGTGTCACATACATTAGTCCTTACTTGCATTCCAGAAGTTTCTAACCAACAATGTTTTTAACTGCATATAGTTCCCTTGATTAATTTAGTGCAGCCATTATCACAGGATAACTTAGCGGATTCTCTCGTTCCAGCCTTAAATCAAACCCCTGCTGTTTTATAAGAGTAGAATTATAGATCTGCAGGGTCATCTGGTTCAATCCCCAGTAAAGCAGGAATATGGCCATCTTCTGTGAAATTTCATGTAGGCTTCGGTTTTGTTTATTTTCCCTATCTGAAGCCTCTCTTTTGAGTTTTGTCTGGATTTTCTGGCTGCTTGTTTGAGCAGAAGATGTTTACACACTTTCTTTATAAGTCTTATCTTTTTTTATCAATATTCAAATGTCTCTTCAAATGTGTACACTTTATTTGTTATTTCTGTAGCACCTCATTAGCACTTTACAGTATTATGCCAGGATCAAAAAATTATGCCACTAGTTATTCATGCCTAATGGGAGCTGGATTTCTATTTCTGAAGTCTAGTGCAAGAGCCTATACTTCAAAGCATGTGGCACCCACAAGCTCTTGGGCTTGCCTAAGGTGGCTCTTTGGATCTAGGCCCTTAAGTTATTCATTCTCACAGTAGAAGGGCAAGAGGGAGGATTAGCAAAATCCTACCTCACAGTGGCCTGGATCCAAAGGGCTTCCTGAGGTTTGCTCAAGGGCTTATGTGTGCCTGCAGGACTTTTTACTTTAGTTATTTGATTTTACAGCAGAGTCATCTGTTAGATCTCAAAATGCTTTTTGAAGGTCCCTTTGGTTTCAAAAGAAATTTGTCACAGTGGAAAGAGAGCTGCTGTTTTAGCTATACACATCTTTGAACTTGAAATCACTTATTTGAAGAGAGGTCTTCCATGTTTACCATGAACACTTTGTTATGTTGGATTAACCTGGCTCTCCTGACAAAATCTAGAAAAGCAGTGTCACGCAGGACCTTTAGAATAAGGCTGAAATCCTAAGTGCACTTGCTTCCTAGTAAATGTGCATAGGGTCATGCTATGAAGTTTATATTTGGGCAACATTTACTTTTTAAGTCAGAGAAGACTGTGCACAAAAATGAATCCGCAAGGCTAAATTAATATTAGCTTTGTTAGGAGATATATTCTTTGGGCACAGAGAGAACTTCAGCAGGTCTATGTGTACTCATGTTGCCCTCCCTTTTTCTAAACTAAAAACCGTTCCTCATTGATGAGCTGTCCAGCCCAATGAACATTTTTGTTGTCCTTTTCTGAACCTTTTCCAGGTCTACAATACAGTGGTACCTCCGGTTGCGAACGGGATCCGTTCTGGACGTATCCCAAGGAATTTGCAACCGGAGGACCGCTCCTGCGCATGCGCGCGACATGATTGAGCACTTCTGAAGTTTACGTATCCAGAGGGTACGGCTGTATCCTTTTTGTGACATGGCAACTTGAACTGTGCACAAGTATTCCAAGTGTGATGTCACCATAGATTTGTATAACAACACTGTGATGCTGGCAGGGTTCAAACCTTTTACTGATGATCTGTAACATGGGATTTCTGTCATGCACTGGGTCAGCGTTTTCATCACCATGACCCCAGGATCCCAGTTCACCAGTTCAGACTCCATAAGCATTTTTGTGAAGGCAGGCTTACCTGCTCTAATGTGTATCACGTTTTACTAATTTATGTTGGAACCCATTAACCACATCATGCCCATTAACAAATGCTGCAGAGATCTTTGTTTACTCTTACCACTTTTGTCATCCATAAACGTGGGCACCTTACTACTCTGCCCTAACTGCAAGTCAATTATGAACAAGTTAAAAAGCACAGGACAGTTTAAAAGGACAGGAGAAACAACTGGAAGTTTACCAGTTTAATTCTTATTTCTTTATATACTCTGTATTCTTGAAAATAAATATGTTTATTAAAAATAAATGACTCCCAATAGTGATTCATTTGTTATATCCTTCCATTGTCAAAACCATATATTTATTCTTCCTGTTCTTTAAATGATTACTTATCTATAATGGGACATTTTCTCTTATCCCGCAAGTGCTAAACTTACTCAGGAGCTGTTGGTAAGGAGATATGCACACCCAACCTGGTGATAACAGAATAAATGATGTTCCAGGTCATTTTGTGCATAAGCCTGCCCCACCCCATTCCACCCCCTTCCACAGTTGAAAATGGCGCCAGTGTTGGCAGCCATGCACTTATCAAATGCACATGAAATGGTCACCGCCTGTACATCATGAAGGAACACTAAATAGCAGTGAAGTCTTCTGGTGCCGATTTGCCACTGGTGACTTTGAGTTTGTGAGCCAGTTTTTTCAAATGAAGTGCAAAGCTTTCATAAACCATATGTCAAAGCATCCTTCCAACTCTGGCTGATTGTCAGGCAGGTCACAATCAATAAAATTTTAATCATGGGTTTAAACAGAAGGTCAGAGTTCTCTCCCAAAAAGATAGAAACCAGACATAATTTGGGGTCTTGTAGCAATCTCCTGCCTTGCAGATAGCTTTTTAAAAGTCCAAACTCAAAGTGAAAACTAAAACCAGTATCAAAATGGTAAAAAGAAAAGGCTAACTATGCATGCCTTAACACAGCATGTTTCAAATTTTCTGTGTTCAGATTCATATGAATGTGATTGCTTAGGCACCCTTGAGCATCCATAGTGGAACCCTTCATGCTGCAGAAAATTCTGCAGCATGTTTAGGACAGACACTCTTCATTTGGGACCTCCTAGTTACCCTAAATCAGCTAAGGATGCATCCTGGAACCTGGCATGGAAAAGCTCCAATGCAGCAGTGGATTGCAGGGGGAAGATCAGTAGTGGAGAACAGGCGGACTTTCAGGGAAGCTTGTCCACTATTCCTAATCTTTGCATTGAGGAGCTCCCTATTCAGCTTCCAATAATTTCCTTGGAATACAATTTGAAAATCACAATGGCTGCTGTTACTAGCAGATTACATTGTACGCCTTACTGATATACAGCAGCATATTGCCTACTAAAGGCAGCACCAGGAAATTGAAAAGTTTAGATTATTTGTCTTCAAGGCATCTGGTGGTTATGCAAGCAATTAACAATGCAATCCTATCCATGTCTACTCAGAAGTAAGCCCCACTGAGTTCATTGGTACTGAGATAAGTGTGTATGATTACATCCTAAAGGGATTTATTTGAGCCTGTAGAGAGGGGTATTTACAAACTTTATTCCATTCCTGGTGCTCCGTATTACTGTTCAGGTAGAAAGAGTGCAAGTAAAAACTCAGTAATTTAGAGAGATCAGTCTCATCCCTTTATTGTTTGTGATGCAGTTATTTTGATATCATCAGACTTTTATGATACATGGCAAATGAGTAAAAGGTTTTGCTGCTGAGCTGTTAAAATTCCTGCAGAGAAAATTGCTGAATAAAAATTCAATCTGAGCTTGCAGTTCAGCTGCTGTGATCACACAACTTGATTGCATTCCAGGATAGACATGTACAAGTCCTGCTCACAGAAGGATCGAGAGTTCTGTACCTTAACAGCCACTGTTTGACTGCTGTTTCAATAGGGCTGAACCTAAACTTCTTACTTCATCCTTGTGTTCTTTCTCAATTGCATTGAAAAGGGCCTCTCACTTTGAACTAATTTTCACCGCTAAGTTACAACCATTTAAGCCTATTGGCTGTGATGGCATACATTATTTTGTCCATGATGTTGTGTCTTCAACACCTGAACGTGCAATGTCAAATTTGTGGGCAAATTGGGCTGATAAATATATGAACACAAAAAAGAAGGGAAATGATTATGAGAAGCAATAGCTCATGGAATAAAGGGATGCTGAGAATAATGTGGATGTCTGGTGGGGTGGGCATTTTTTGGCAGTCTGTGTCACATGCACTAGTTTCTAAGCAAAAATTGCACAAGGTTCAGAAGAGCTCTCTCATTTTATGGCAAGGAGAAGCACTGCAATCTCAGAATGAAATTTTCTGCCCTCTGATTGACTATACCTAATAGATGAAGACCAATAGCTACTTGTTGTTAATCCAAGATGACTTTTTCTTTTAGCTGAAACAAAGATCTGCTTCAAATACTACCATGGAGTGAGTGGGGCACTGCGTGCAACAACCCCCAGTGTGACAGTGAAGAATAATGCAGCTCCTGTAAGTTATGCTTGCTTCTTTACAGTGCTCATCAAGTAACTTTGTGTTGCCTTTTGACTTTGTCTTAAGCCCCCCTACTTTGTTTTCAGTTCTAGCTGTGAGGTTGCAACACCTTTCAGAGAGGAACAAAGTGTTTGCTTTTAAGAGCGAAGAATCACATGGATCAAGACTCTGTATGATCAGGTCTCATGCAGTGGATTCTGTTCACACTGGGAGCGCCTCCACCACATTATTTTAGTGCCACTCACAGCTGAATGAACCCAGGGCACGGAAATCACATTGCAGGAAGGCAGTGGGTGGTGAGGAAGAGACGCCCTACCCCCTCTGAAATAAGATCACTTCCTTTTCAAATACGTTACATCTAAACATTCTGGGTAAATCAGGATCATTGGCTTTTTAAAATCATAAACAGTTTTTAATGATGAATGCAGATTTTGCTAGGTTCAACCATTGGTTTATGCCAGCTCAGAGAGTTAGTTTTTATTTCAATATGACATCTCAACTGCATACATAAGTGCTCTCAAAAACTGTGGCACTTGGAATGGAATATACAAAGCAGATAACAAAGAAGAAACTGGTCTGTGTGTGTGTGTGTGTGTGTGTGTGTGTACACACACACACACACACACACACACACACATACTTGTTCCTATGAGCATAGAGAATATCATTATAAAGGCCATTTGTTTGTTAATGGCTTTGATGCACACATGATATCTCTTAGCCGTTGTACTGCCCAGATCATGTCTCCTGTTATGACCATATAATAGAAGCACTAATAGCTTGTACATAATAACACTGTAATCTAACAAATTATATAGAGATATGTGATTGCAAAGTACATCCATAAACTTCCATGCTTCAGTGGCTCTTCTGAGCTCATTACACACATCAGGTAACAAATTCCCTTGTTTAGACGGCACTGGTCAGTTGCAAAAGCACCACAAATCTTAATATGGTTCTACTTTAATGGCTGGGGAGAAAATCAAGGCAAGATGAATGACTTACTAAATGATAAAGGTATGGGATTGATTGTCACAAGGCTTTTAAAGGGCTGAGAAACAGGTGAGCTCACTTCTTGGGCTAAAATGAGGAAGGAAGAGAAGGGCTGTCCATCCTCCCCAATGTACATTTCCTGCAGCCTTAGAAGGCCCATTATCTGAACAGGATTTCATTTTCTAGGTTACTGCGTAATGACCTCATCACTCAACAGCCATTTTACAAGTTCAAATGTCTAGCAACAATCTGGGTTTTTCCTCCCTGGGGTATTTCCTCCCTCCAGCTATTTACCTGCAGGCATCTGCATGATCTGTTCTTCATGTACTTGGATTTTCCATTGAGGCACAGAATTTTTTTTTTAAAGGGGTGTTGTATAAAAGCTACATACCCTTTAGGGGGAAATGCCAAATCTGTTCCCCTGCCCTACAGGAGTGTGCTACTGTTTTAGTCTTGGTTTCAAATGTATGGTGGCATCGGATCAAACTAGATGCAGCATGGCTTCCTCACATTTGGGGCTCTCAGCACATTTCTCTTTCTAAAAATGAGTCATGGGGAGGGTTGCAATTTGGGTTAAAAGTGTTTCTCAGTCTAGTGAAGTGAATAGAAATTGCACCAGGGAAAGCTTACTGGAAAGGAAACATTTTTTATTGTCTTTAAACATACTCTTAATATTAGGTCTGTTAGGTAAGGTTTTGATTTTTTCATATAGGGAAGTTGTGTAATCTGAGCTTTAATTATTCATTGCTCTAGGCTGGACAGATGAGCAGTGCAAACCTATGCACACACTCTCGGATGTAAACCCCATTGCATTTGGTGGAGCATACTTCCAGTGGGGGATGGAGGAGAAGTTTGATTCAGTACTGATTTAAAGCTGAGTCCATCCAATTCCCACTTTCCAAAATGATGTGCAAACTGAAACACAGTTAGCCTTCAAAATTCACATTTCCCCCCCGAATTTTGCAATGCAGATCTACAAACAAACAGTTCCAACTTATACCAGCATATACAGTGGTACCTCGGGTTACATACGCTTCAGGTTACATATGCTTCAGGTTACAGACTCCGCTAACCCAGAAATAGTACCTCAGGTTAAGAACTTTGCTTCAGGATGAGAACAGAAATCGCATGGCAGCGGCAGCAGGAGGCCCCATTAGCTAAAGTGGTGCCTCAGGTTAAGAACAGTTTCAGGTTAAGAACGGACCTCTGGAATGAATTAAGTACGTAACCAGAAGTACCACTGTATTTGGGGAAAGTGAAAAGAATATATAAAACCGCATTGTTCAAAACAGCACATAAAAATGTGTTTATTAGGAGAATTCATACCAAATGCTGGTGAATTTTCATGATTTTTAAAAATTGTGTATTACTACAAAATGTTGAGAACTGAATTTAAAATTGGAATAATGAGAAACTGAGAGAACTGAAACTGACAGATGCCTCCATCCCTATTTCTAGATAAGTATACATATGATTGCACCCTAAGGGCTGGATTCAACTAAATAGTTGCACTAGCAGGAGCTAGGGCAGCAAGTACTGTTCGTGCAACAGGGCTTTCCTCCCTCTCCTCCCCCTGCATACTCCTTGAGTCCCCCAAATTGGCTTGGGGGGGCAGTTTGGAGAATGCCCAGAACAGGATGCAGGGGGAGTAGAGGAGACACTGTTTCATTTGGCAAAGAGAAATGCTTGACTTGGCAGAACGATTGCCTTAGCACAAGGTTGAATCTCACCCAAGATGTGTAGCCTCTCATCTAAGCGCTGATTAAATGGTGAATAACCCTGAAAATAATTTGGGTAAACAAAGTTGTGTTACGGTGTAGCAGACCACAACTTGGTATTAATTTAAAATGTAAATAATGAAAAAGGCTCTACTTGAAGAGCAAATTCAGCAAAAGCAACTAACCAGGTTTTGCAAGTTGTTCACTACCTAGAAACTCTTTCAGAGGAACATCTGGTCAATTTTTTTTAAATGCTGATTTTTCTGGCCTTGATTGTGCTTTGCTGGATATTTTAGGGAAGGAACTTGCTCATACAAGCAGCTCTACTAAAAGAGCAGCAAAAGGTCTAACTTAATGTGAATCAAGCAAAGCAGTTTGCTATGATTAGTGAGCAGTTTGCTATGCTAATCTCACTCTGCTGTACCTAGCCAGGATTGCTAGAATGGCAACTTGGAGACTGTTGAAGTTGTGTTGGGCTTGAGATTGTGCTTTGCTGCCATGATCTGAGTGGTGAATGAAAAGGTCCCTGCATCATTACTGGTGGGCATAGAGAGGTACCACTGGTTTCAGAGGGAGTCTGGGTAAATATTTCTGAATGGCTAGTGGTACTCTGCAGGCACCTTCCCCTTGCTGATCAAACAGCTAAGTCTATATGCGTGTTCCCCCCTTTTCAAAGAGCTAAAATGCCACTACTACTCAGGAGCAGAGGGTATTGGATTCCATATTTTCCCGGCCAAACTTGCTGGTTTCATCTTTTTTCAAAAACAACTCTGAAAGTGCAGCTCTGTGATGTTGTACATGCAAAGGTATTTCATGTTGCCAGGATGCCACATATCAGCAATGGTGACGAAACACTTGAGGTGGTAGATGATTTTGTCTACCTGGGTTCCACCATAACCAGCAACCTCTCCATCAACACTGAGCTGGACAGGCATATTGGCAAGGCAGCTATGGCAATGGCTCATCTCTCCAAAAGAGTATGAGAGAATGTGATCCTAACATCCAATACCAATATGAAGGTCTACCAGGCTTGCATGCTGAACACACTGCTTTATGGATGTGAGTCATAGGCAACTTACAGCTGCCAGGAGTGACATCTCAACGCCTTGCACATGCGCTGCATCAGGAAGTTTTGGGCATCACATGGCAGGGCAGAGTCTCAAACAAAAATGTGCTCTCCCAAGCCCATATTCCCAGCATGTTTACACTGGGAATAGTCATGTCCGTATAATGGAGGATGGCAGGATTCCCAAGGACATGCTCTGCAGAGCTGATTTCAGGCACTTGACCGGTTCTGTGCTACAGAGATGTCTGCAAATGTGACATCATCATCATTATAAATTTATATACTGCCCTTCACCCAAAGATCTTGGAGCAGTTCACAAGAAAAAAATATAGGATAGAGGCACAAAATAGTTGAAAAGAAAAGAAAAACTCTTGGCAGTGTCAAAATCAACCCTGCCATGCGGGAATCCCTTGCAGACGACCATAGAGCATGGAGACAGACAGTCAGGTTTTGCATCTATAGCAGTGACCAGAGAAGCAATGACTGCTGGGAGGAGGACAGAGAGGAGAAATGACATGGTGCATCTGCAGCAGCAGCACCAGACACCTTCCTCTGTCCAAGATGCAACAAAGCATGTCTCTCCCTTATCAGTCTCTACAGCCACAAGCAGATGCTGTGTGCCAATGGCACACTCCTCCATTGCCTCCTGAGACAGACAGGTGCAAACCAACAACAGGAACCCATATTTCCATTTGTTAGCACAAACAGTTACTTCCAAAACGAACAATGAACAACTGCATTCTGGCAAATGCCTTACCCCCCCCCCCCGCCCCCCGGTAATAAGTGCTGTTTACAAACAGTAGGATAAGAGAATGCTCTTTTTATGGGCATTTAAAAGATTACGGTAATCCGTTGCTTCATCTTCCCCTTCTCTGAGATGATGTTCTCCAGTAGCCTCTATTTCCCCTTTACTGGTATAGCATTAACTTGTTAAAAGAAGTGTTTTGATCAATAGATGCTGAATGAGTCCTTGTCATTGATTTGTTCTTGATTGCAACCATAGGAATAATAGTTATTAGGTAGCATTGTTGTTTTAAAAAGAAAAGCAAAAATACTAATGCCAGCTCTCTTGCTATTTTTCTCCTTCCAGCAGATTTTTAAAAGCATCACCAATGAAGATGCAGTCCAGGGCCAGGGAAGCAGAAGACTGATCAGTTTTTCATTGTCAGGTATGCCTTGCTCTGATACACTTTTGTACAGAATGTTTCAGCAACCCCAAATCATTTGACCTGAATGCTGCCCTTGCTTCGATGAGATTAGGCCAGGCCACACAGAGAGACTGGCCGCATGTTATCATTGCAACACCACTCTGAGGTAGTTTAGGATGAGAAATGGCAACTTGCCTCGGGCCTTCCAGGCCCCTCAGGCTGAGGGGACATTTGAAGCCAATCTCCCATTTCCCAAGTCTCCATGTTGATCAAATTTCAAAATTCATTGATTAAATCAAAGTCATGAACATTTCAACAATATTTTGGAATTCTAAAGAAATCACAATTACTGCAAAACTTTCAAACCTCAAAATTTCACAGCTTTATGTCTTTTATTCAAGATCGGAATAGCTGTCCATTACTGAGGTCTGGAAAGGTGAATGCTGTTGGGTTTTCCATGACACCTGTTCAGCTCTGGGCCAGCCTCTTCCTGTTAACTAGTACATCATGCTACTTGAATGAGCTAAGAAGAGGCACAAATAGCACATACATACTATCAAACCTGGGACTCTCAGGTACCTTGTGCAACTGATCTGCAACTGACTTTTCATCATTAGTAGATTTCATTACCAATTGCTAGCTCCTGTCGGTTCTTGATCTTGACAGTCATTTTATTGGCTCTCCTCAGTCTAATCTAAACTAGATCCATTTATCCAGTCTTCTATGCCTAGAAAGTTATAAGAACAAATCATAAAGGAATTTGCTCATGAGAATCCAACAGACCACACGATCTGTAGCTAGCATCTATGATAAACTAACTGCATACATTCCTTTCTCTGGCTAATAGGTTAGGTTTAAGAAAAATCTATTTTTAACACAGAGTTTAAAGGTGGCTTCAGGTTATTGGTAGCTATGTGGCAGCTGCTTAAATGATTTTGTAATAGCACAAAGGAATTATTAGAGCAGTTAACTAAGCCTGAAAAGTCATCGTATCCAGTGATCAGTTTACGGAGCTCAGAGAAGTCATGTTGTATAATATCCATCGCCTTGACTTTTCCAGCAACTCTAAGTCTGATTTATTTGTTTGTTTGTTTATTACATGTGCATCCTACCCTCCCACCAAGAAGTTCAGGGCAATGTATATGGATCTGCTCCTTTATCGCCACAGTAAATCTTTTGGGTAAGCTAGGCTAAAACAGTGGTTTTTTTGAACTTCTGTGCCATCAACTTACCTTCCAAGAAACATGGAGCATATTCTGTATAGCAATTGTATGAATTGAATATGCACCCCAGCCTATAAACAGCACTCCTATACAGCTGAACTGAGGTGAGGGATAAGCGATCTTTCAAGGAAGCTTACCTGCCATTCCTGACTGTCTTATTAAGGAACTCCAGTGTTCCTGGAAGACAGGTTGATAACTACTGGGCTGAAAGAGTGAAGATCAACCAGTGAGCTTTGTACCTGAGAGGGTTCTTCAGCCTGAGTCTCCTGCTCTAAGCCTAGCATTCTTTCCACTCTGCTGCACTGGCTGTCCCAGGTTTATGCATACAAAGCCCACCAGAACATTAATTAACTACTCTTCTCTTCTATTGCATTCTCTTTGAAGACAATTAACAATTTATCCCTGCTAGCAATGTGTTAATAATTAATATTTTCTCATCTTTTTCTTGTGACCTAGGCTTTTTTAAAAAAAAATCAACCGCCCTCCTAAGTTAATTTCTTGTGCTTTTTCACCCATGGCTTCAAATGTTTTCCCTGTAGACTTCCTCTGGCTTTCTTGTGAGCCTCTCGTTAGCAAAAGTGAAACCATATTACTTTAAATTCATCTGTTGCATTTTCTTATCACTTTTCTGGGGGCAGCAGAGATTCTGTATGGCATTCTTGATTTGGAAAAATACCCCACCATGTTTTGCCACAGTGCCATACTTTCCTGTATCCCATGCCATATTGTACTAAAAACTTTTATCGTATTTTACTCCAGTCCCCTCAAATCTTTCTACACCTCCACTGTTCCTTTCTATGTACCCGATGAAAGATATTGCTGTATTTTCCTACACTCAGAGGCATATTTTACTGAACTAGATAGCCTCAAACTTAAGATTTTGATAAAGGCACAGAACACAAGCTATGTTGTCACATGGTGGTATGACTGAATGCCAGTTACCCAGTAACACCATGATTGTAACACCATTCACAGCAGGTTCAGAATATGGCAGCCAGACTTTTGATCATGATTCTTTGATCAGAATCTATCATGCCAGTGATAAAGATTTTCCAATAACTTCTCTTTCCAGATATAATTCAAAGGGCCACTTTTAACCTATAACACTCTTAACAACTGAAGGACTGCTCACTCCCATTTGAACCTATTTATCATTTGAGATCATTTTCAAAGACCCTGCCTTGCCAACATCCTCCATCCCGTTATTCTCCCACATTCTCTTTCCAGTGTTGTCATCTTCAGATCTTTTTTGCCTCCTATCTTTCATTCTTCTAGCGATAACTAAACTCCCTTGATTCAGAATGGTACCTGATAGGTTCAGGGCACCTTACTATCTATCTTCGCTTAAGTTGTCATCTGGATTGTGCAGAGAAATCATGATTTATGTGTTATGGCTCCTCCAAAGGTCATCTTTGCATCGAAATGTAACCCCATTCACTGTAGCATACTGGCTTTCTTCAAATATTGTTTTGCCTCAATTATCCAGTGTCTGCTACTGCCCCAATTCTCTTATGTGCAACTAGTTGTATTATGGAAGTGTTTTTGTTATCTCCCAGACAAATATAGTTGCTTCCAAGTGATGCCTCCAAACTCCACTGCTGTTAATGGCTTTACTTCCACAAAATGACCCACTCCATCATTTTGTTATGGACTTTATTCTAGTTTTTTGAATGACTGAGAAAATGTACAGAAAAATATGCTTGCTTTGCCTTCTGTTTGTTCCATGCTCCACTGATCTGTTTCTGAGAAATTGCCTGACATTTTCAAACAGATTGATATGTGCCACTTGTTGTGGGGAGGGCAGTGATTTATGAGCAATCAGAAATGATGCATGGTATATGGTGTATTAATATCATTCGTCATTAGGTTTGACTTAAAATATATATACAGAGGCTGTTAACTGCTTTCTTGGTTTTCCTTTAATTTATGTGCACCCAAGAAATGCCTTGGGAAAACCAGAGTGTGCTGAACTCATTTTTAACAAAAACATTAGGCCTTCTGGAAGTCAGTAGCCTTGGTAAACACATTTTTCAGAGCCATTATGATGAGATGAAAATATATCCATATTTTCTCGGGAAATTCTGCTAGCAGTGGATTACAAATAGGAGTGGAAAGTGCTTGCCTGGAAACTCCTTGGTGGTGTCTTGATCTCCTGAACAGATAGCAAACTGACATTTAGGACATTCTGATTGTTCACTGTGTGAGCTGGCAGAGCAAGGAGATTTGCAGAGCCCAAGGAGCTCTAGAAACACTGGGTCTAAATCTCTTCCATGTTCCTTGCATGATTTTATTCATCCTTGTAACTCTCTGACCAGTTTCTGAATGCCTCCTACCCTCCCCATGTTTCTTGGCCCATAAGAAGGCCTTTGTCCATCACACATGCAGCTACAGGCTTTAGCAACAGTCTTTAAACTATTTTCATGCAGCTAAGGATGCATACACACCATGTATTTGAAGCACATACCCACAAGAATCCTGAGAACTGTAGTTTGTTAAGAATGCCAGCCATGGTTGCTCTATGAGGGGCAAACTACAGCTCCCAAGATTCTTGGGGATGAAGGAAATGGGCTTTAAATGTATGGTGTGTACATTTCCCATGGCAATCACTGAGACTTGTCTCACTGGTTATGTCTGTTGCTTTGAGTGTCTTGATGGCAGAGAATACAGTTCTCAAGATTAAAATTAGATAACATTTTTCAAAGAGGTTACAAAGGGGGGAAGCTAAAAATTATTAATGATTGAAGTGGATCCCACTCAACTTTCTGCAGATTTTCAAGCCTTTGGTCTGAAGAAAGGCATGTTCTTCAATCCAGACCCTTACCTAAAGATTTCAATCCAGCCTGGAAAGCACAGCATCTTCCCAGCTCTTCCTCACCATGGACAGGAGAAGAGATCCAAGATCATGTGTAACACGGTCAATCCCATCTGGCAAGGAGAGGTAAGCCATTAGCTTTTTTGAAAAATGAAATAAAGCTGCTATGCCCTTGGAACAAATGTACAAATTTAGCCAAGGTGCAGACATTTTATAAAAGCTTGGAGGAACAGAGAGGATGTTTGAAGAGAGCCTTTTCTCACAGGTACAATGTAATGTCCACACACGCCCTGCCACCTCTGTGTCCCCAACGTCTACAAGTGCCTAAATGAAAAGGTGCAGGGTTTAAGCTTACCTGAAGTCACAGCTTCTGACTTGAGAACCTCCCCTAGGAAGTGGATGCTCCTTGCAATGACTTACAGAGGAAGGGGAAAGCACCATGCATGGGCTCTCAGCCACACTGTGCACCTTCTGCCTGAGCTGTGATAGTCAATGAAATTTTGAAGCTGTGCCCTGGGAAGCCTAGGCTCACATTAAGTCCTGCTTCAAGCAATGTCCATCAGAAGAAAAGGGTGTATAAAAATAGAAAAGGTGTAAAATATTGAGAGGAAATGAGAGTGAAAGAGTATGTGAATCTAAGAATCATGGAATCATAAAATCATAAAATCATAGAATTGTAGAGTTGGAATGGAGCCTGACGGTGATCTAGTCCAGCCCCTCAATGCAGGAATCTCAACAAGATCATACATGACAGAAGGAGAGGCCACCACCTTCTGAGGGAGTCCCTTCCACTGTTGAATGTCTCTTACTGTCAGAAAGTTCTTGTTTAATCGGAATCTCCTTTCTTGTAACATCAAGCCGTTGGTTTGGGTCCTACCGTCTGACGGATGTGTACAAGAGAGAACAAAAAAGATACAGAGAATAAAGAATGGGGAGGGGCTGGGGGGAGGTGGCTGCAATCTTGGGGAAGCAGAAAACTGAATCCATCAAGCCAGGGGCTTGCCACCAGGCTTACTCTCTAAGTTGGGCTGCTGGAACTTAGATGAGTAACATGTATGATTTGATATATCCTCCTTGTCCAAATCATCATTTAATGGTTTGCACTTGAAATGCAAATTTCCTTAAATTTCAGCCACAACAGTGTAATTTGCTACTAAGACAAATGCTACTTTAGTCCTTTGGTAGACATTGTACTACAAAACTGTTATTTGTAGGGTTGGTAATTATTAAATAAAGGCACAGCTTGGCATTACAAGAACGTAATTAGAGGGTGGTTGGATGCCATTGTTAGGTGCCAGAAAGTCTTCGCAGTGTTACTGGAAAAGAAGAGAACAAGCAGCGTGAGGGTACAAGAAATTTAGCAAGGAAATGAAAATGTATTTGTATCATTGAAAACTTTTAAATTAGCAACTGCTATATTTGGATGGCATCAGAATCCAAGCCCAGAGATTCTGCTGGAGGAGGGTTGCTTTCAAAGTCAGTTTGCATAGGAAGGGCCCACCAAAGGTAGAAACTGTGTTAGCTACTGAATGAAATTGTTGCAGTCGGTTGAACACAGAGAATATTAAGGACCTACTGAAGTTTCACTTCACTTTGTGGTTTGCACTAAACAAGATATAACACTTTTTTGATAAATTTATTGGATTCGATCCAGACCTACAGCGCAGTCCAAACCTAGCTTCTGTTAGAGTGAGAGAGTTTTGATTTGGCAAAACATGGCTTTCCTGGCTGAACTGGGGCTATGCCAGCATAAACCACTGACTCCAGCTGAGCTGGCGATACACTGGCTTAAGTCCCTTCACCCTGCCTCAGTTGGTGAAACTTACGCCAGCAGAAGGAAAGGGGAGGGCTTCAGAGTGTGGCAGGGGCAAGATGAGGAAAGGAGAGACAGCTATTCCAAACCAGCTTGGTCATGTGACCTTGGGTCCAGTCTCCAAAACTAAGACCCATTCATTTGCCATCTCAGCTGTCAGTAGCCCCTTCCACTTTCTGAACAGAGTTTGGAATAGAAGTAGCTTACAGTAATGTACATTGTGCAGGCCTACATTACACTGTCTCCCTATAGCTAGGTTTGATTGAAATCAGTGGGACAAGTCGGCTAAGTCTGGATCCAACCTGAACATTTATGGGCAAAATGAGACAATTTGTAAAAGGAAAAGATTTCCAGAAAGTCTCCCTTTTGCTTGCCTTTTTTGTGTGCTGCTTGTAGCTGCTTATATTCTCAATCTGGATCCTCTGGGAGTTGGTTTGTTTGTTTGTTTTTACTACCACTGGGTTTTTATCATGATGATCACAGTGGATCAGGGACCACAAAGGCAACAGGATGGCATCATATTAGCACACAGTGAATCCAACTGTGCTCTGAATGATACTGTAAAGCCAAATCAGAGAGCGTGCAGTGTCTCTGCCTTCACTTTGAATGAACATTTTCACATCATTTCACAAGATTCACTGACATGAAGGCAGAGGGAATTGCTTTTGGCAGGGCACAAAATACAGCATTTCACTGAATGTGCTCTGGTTTAAGCTCAGTTCTCACTGTATTTAAATGTTCAGTTTGCTGACGTCTTGTGGCTGAGAAGCAATCTGCAAATGCCTGAAGGTTTTTCCATTAGTGAGCAACTTCATTCTGCGTACAATTGAGAATTTTCTCTCAGAAACACGGCGCTGTGCAACAAGCTGGTTGGCTTTAAACAGTATGGAAACCAGGTCACCATTATGACTGCACAGCTCAATTTCTTTTAAACTGAAAGGCCAGTTAACTGACAAGCTCTGATTTCCCCAGAACTTGTTGCCTACGCAAGAAGTATTCTATATAATGTTGTAAACAAGAGCAGTGTAGTCAGATATGCATATTTAACTATGTTTAACTTGCTATAAAACAGAAAGTTGTACTTTTAATATATGTGTTTATATGTCAACTTCTTCAACACCTAATTTTGGCTGGAGACAGATCACTGTCATTATGTTTAATTGCATGCTATTTTTCCACAAATGAACAACAGTAACTATTAGCAATTCAAAACAATGTATTTGAAACAATCAGTAATGTCAGTAAGCAAAACGATAATGTCAGTAAGAGAATGGGAAATGGTTTGAGAGTGACTTCAGTTATAGTGTGCATATATATTTCCTTTGCCCAGGGTTGGCCCTGATCAAACTGTTTGATGCAGGGCAGGCTCCACCCAGGCAGAGGAGGAAAGACTGGCCTTCTCTTTCAGCTATGTGAAGGAGGCCCACTTGGTCTCCTAGCACAAGGTTCTGAGATGTGAGGAGGCAGCATTTGTGGGCATGTGACAAGCATTTAAGCCCTGCCAGATGGTGGAGGCAGAAAACAATTTCTGCAGTGCCTCCATTTTTATCGAAAATTTCATTGCAGAGGTGAAATTGGGATGGATATGATATGATATGATATGATATGATATGATATGATATGATATGATATGATATGTATTTATTTATACCCTGCCTTTTTCCTTGACAGAGACTCAGGGCAGCTTCCTATAGAGGAATAATTTAAAAACAATTAAACATTAATAGAACTAAAACTATCTTTAGCTATCTAGCTATATCTATCATCTATATTAAAAATATACAGAGAATTAGTAGAAACAGCACAGCACAAGCTCTTTCATCAAAAGCAGTCAGTTCCCTGTTGGAACAAGGTCTTCAGCTGCTGGTGGAAGGACAACAAGGAGGGAGCCAGTCTGGCTTCTCTGGGGAGGGAGTCCCAGAGTCTGGGAGCAGCCACCATTGAGAAGACCCTCTCGCACATCCCCATCAAGCAGGCCTGTGAGAGTGGCAGGACCAAGAAAAGGGCATTCTCTGAAGATTTCAGAGTCTGGGCAAGTTAGTAAGAGGGAGTATGGTCTTTCAGATAGCTTGGACCTAGGCCATATAGGGCTTTATAGGTCATAACCAGCACATAATATGCAGTGATCCCTCTTCCAAATTGCCTTTAGCACACTCTCTCTCTCTCTCTCTCTCTCTCTCTCTCTCCAAAAGCTGCCTATTTCTGGCTTCTGTCTTCTTCCCTCTTTGAGTTGGGCAAGCATAATTCAAGGCACAGTGTCCAAACATACATTATTAATAAAGATGCACACTGCAGGGATTTCACAACCATCTGCACAATAAATAGAGATTCAAATGTATACAAATAGTATCTATATTTAACTAGCACCTATGATGAACAACATGAAAGTTTTTCAAAGATACAAAGAATTCCGAAATTACAAGGAATACTTTGAACTGTGAAAGAAAGGTAAAAAGTTTGCTTCAGCAATAAGTCCTCATCGTTCTTCAGGAAAAGTTCTTTGCCGATACACCCATAAAGAAGTCATGATACTGTGGTGCCAAAAAAAGGTGGGGGGGATTTAAGTTTTTTCAAATATAACAAAAGATCTGTAGAACATCCTAATAAAGAGAACTAGCTAAACCAAGACAGTCCAGGCAGGGAAGTTCCTTAATGAGGGAGGGATTAGTCTCTTGCAGGTGCCACCTGTGGCCCTGCAGCAGAGGCTTGGGAGGAATTCTTATCTTGTCATATATTAAATAAGAACTTGCCAAACGGTACAGCAGTAATGCTGAGCAACAAGAAAGGGGATCTGTGTCAAAATGAAGTTATAAGAATGCCAACTGAGGCAAGGGCTGTTTAAGCAAAAACAGTGACATCAGCTGCAGCCACCCTGCAGTGCAGAAAATCCAAGCCTAAATAAGGACTTCACAGGGGCAAACATACAAACAAAACCAGAATAATATTAAGTGGCAAATTAAATTGTAATGATAGTATGCAACCTGTATTGTGCCCCAGGCCTGAAGCCTTCCCTTCTGTAGCCAGAAGGAGGAGGACCACTGGCAGAGGAAGAGGAGTGCGGGGGGAGCACACCGCCTCCGGCAGAACCATCCCAGTGGGGTGCCATTGTGGCTGCCCCCCCCGCCTGCTCTCCGCCCGCCCCCTGCCCCCGGTGCTGGAGCATGAAGCTCGGCCACTGAGGAGGACTCCCATGTTGAAAGTGATGGTGTAGGATTGGAGGTGGGGGGAATCTTCCCTTTAACGTCCCTACATTTGCTGTACTGCAAAGGAAGAACAGAGAAGGTTGTAGGTATGGAAGGTTCCCCTTTCCTGTCACACACAAACACAAATATAGCTGCCAGAGAAGGCCCCAATCCAGGGAAATAGGCACTTACGCCTGGAGTAAGAGAAAGAACAGGTCCCAGACAACCAGCAGAAACTGTCTATAGCAAGGTTCTGTACAGCTGAAACCTCCACAGAAACCAGGCCATACCATGTGCTCAAAGGTTTCTGCCTTGGTCTTTAAAGAGCAAATGCACATAGTTCTCCCCTCCTTCACCCGAAAAATGAATGAAGAGTTTGGAAAGGAGCCAATTTGTAAAACCTGCCTTCCTCCTCTCTCCAAATAGCTAATTGGCCACCACCAGCTCCATCCCAGGGTCAAACCAACAAGGGGTTTGGCAAATTCACCCTCACGTGTGGGTAGGAGTGGTATTATTAGAACACTGTTCTTCCTAGGGAACTTGTATGACAGGTACAATTATTCAGTCTTCTTGAGAAAGTGGTTTCATTCTGAAAGTAAAAACACACTGCAGTTTGTTTCTGCATTACTCCACATTGTGTCTATTTGAAAATAGATGAAAACAGACATAGATGGTCTTGGCAATGGATGTTGGGAAGGGTATATCCTCACCTGCACAATGATGTTGTGAGTGGGTGTATACCAAGATTACAGGGATGCGGGTGGCGCTGTGGTCTAAAGCACTGAGCCTCTTGGGCTTGCCAGTCAGAAGGTCAGTGGTTCGAATCCCCGTGACGGGGTGAGCTCCCGTTGCTTTGTCCCAGCTCCTGCCAACCTAGCAGTTCAAAAGCACGTCAAAGTGCAAGTAGATAAATAGGTACCGCTGTGGTGGGAAGGTAAACAGCGTTTTTGTGTGCTCTGGTTTCCATCATGGTGTTCTGTTACACCAGAAGCGGTTTAGTCATGCTGGCCACATGACCTAAAAAGCTGTCTGTGGACAAATGCTGGCTCCCTCGGCCTTAAAGTGCCGCAACCCCATATTCACCTTTGACTGGACTTAAACCATCCAGGGGTCCTTTACCTTTTACCAAGATCACCATCACCACTTCCTTCTTCATTTACCTGGGCCATGTGCAGGGAGGAAAGGACATGGATAATCTGATCAAGGGAAGGGTTTTTAACTGCATATCAAATATGCAAAATCAGTTGTGGCCAGCAGAATCAATAACTGATCTAGATTGAAAGCAACATACTGAGGATGAGCGTGAATGATTTTGGATTGAGAAAAGCTGCATTTTTTTTGCGGTGCAAATGGGCCACAAGCCACAAAATTGTTACTGGTGAGCTATAGTGGCAGTTCATAATAGAGATTTTGCGTGTATTTGAGAAACCTTTGTCAGCGCCTGTTGGATTCTGGGTTTTCTATGACCTCAAAAGGTCTAGAAGCTTGTGTGGTTTGTAAAAAATGGCAACTAAAGATTATAAGAATGTCAAGCTGAACTGCTAAAATGTTGTTACAGATTACAGAATGACTTCTTCAGATAATGACAGCCATTCTTATTTTCTTTAGTAACTATATTAGATTCCCTGAGCTGGCTTCTGTTATTCAATTTATTTCCTTCTCATTGAGTTTTATACCTTTGGGGAATGGGCCCATGGGAGCGTCAAAAATTGGCTGGTGCATCTAGCGTGCTTAAGTGTAAGGTCCTATCTATTACATGAGATGCACCGCGAGGGCCTGAAAAATTATTCTTTGTTGAAGGGCAGCTGAGCATTTTATACTGCCCAGATTTTCATGTCTCTGTGTACCATCGGGTAATCTGTATAGTTGCACTTGACCACTCTTGATTTCCTTCCTGTTTTGTCAACAGCCATTCCATTATGCTTCTGATGCAGAAGAGGGTGTGTGTGTGTGTGTGTGTGTGTGGTCCTTTGAAGGTTGGATGCAAGTTTAGAATTGAGCATGTGGAAATAAAATGTGTGTTCAGTGAAAAGTATAGTAAATTGGTAGAGGGTCCCCTCTTGAGGCATGGGTATATGTAGGTGCCTGGTAATCCAGTCTCTGACACTGACTCATGGGTCTGGGTCTGAATGGGAAAATGATAAAATAAGCATCAACTTTAAATTAATAATAATAATAATAATAACAAATATGTTTGCTGTGAAACTTCTCTTGGAGCAGTCAGGGGGAATAAGGCATCCAGAAATCTATATCTAACTTTTCTTACAGGATTTTGTTCATCAGGACCTCATTAAGCAATGTTGGCTACAAATAGCTGTATAAAATTAAAAAACCACCAGTTTTATAATCAGCTGTACATGAAGAACTATTGTTTGCAGGGCTGAAGCTTCTAAATATTCAATGCTATTTAATCCTTAGTTTTAGTATCCTCCAATATCCGTTTAAGCCAGAAAATACCCATTTGTTGCAATGCTTTATTTTATATCAGCCCTTACCACAGTGGTGAATGGATGTTGCTAGCCTTAAATACCTTTACTGTCAATAGCTTCCAGTGTAGCATTTAATCTGTGAAATAATAACAACTGTAAAGGAGTTGCTTAGAGGAATGGGAGACCCTTTATTTACCGAAGAAGCATTTCCATCCCGCTGAAAGTGACTATAAATAAAGCAAGCAAATAGCTGTCAGACAAGCTTTTAAAAGGGCAAGATTTTCAGGAGTCTCTGAACAAGCTGAAACAGATTTTGCAAAAAAGGAAAAATATGGTCACAATTATGGGAATGATCTGGGCTTTTTGGCACCACTGTGTCCATGGAGGGGTTCACCATAGAACCCAGTGGGTTCCTGTCACTCTTTAAGGCACACAGGCATGGGCAACAGTGAACAAGGGAAAGTCAATGTACATGTGTCCTGCGAAGATATAACCTTCCCTCTCTTCCCCAGAGCCCTAGTCCTCAAGTTACTGCTGTTCCAGGATGGAGTAACGTGCAAACTAGGCACCATGACTATCAAATGCACAGAGGAGGGTGAGGTGCTCTAGTTGGTGGCTTCGGCACCTCCAGCAAACAAGAACCTAATTCCAAATCCAGTGATGCAGAGGAGTGGTGGGAGGCACCAGCTGGGAAACCCCCAAGGGAACCCCCAAAGGAAGAAGGCTCACAGCCAGGGATTGGTGGTGGGATGACAATGAGCGGTCAGAGGGAGAAGAGGGATCAGTCTGGGAGGAGGTGTGCCAGAAGCTGAAGAGGTAACAGAGTTTTGTGAGCAGGAAGAGGCTGGGGCAGAGAGCAGTCCAGAATCAGAGGTGGAAGCGGGAGGGTGCACTGGCATAACTAGTGGGTATGGGAGATGCAGACCACCCAGGGCAGCACGGGGCAGCACAGTGAAAGGGGCGATGAAAGACCCAGCTACACCACTGAGTGGGCGGGGAAGGGATGGTGCCAGAAAGTGAGTGGGGGCAGAGCTAAGTTACGGAGAGAAGTGTGTGTGTGAATGTGTAGTCTTAATTGGTGGAAAGGTATTTGAACACTGGGCCATATTGAAATTTGGGGGTGGGGCAAAAGCCCTAGCTGTACCACTGGGAGAGGGGTCAAGAGACAGCAATGAGTCAGCCTGTTGAGGAAGCCAGGCTGTCTCCCCCTTCTGCAGCAACCAGCTTCCCTTCCCCCTTGTCCCCCTGAACCTAAATAGGTATGAAAAGGGGGGAGCAGAGACAGACAAGACGAAGTAGCCTCAGATTGCTTGGGAAGGAGCCAGGGGCAGGGAGACTTAGACGCTGTGGGAAGGTGGGGACTTTCAGTCCTTGCAACTGTCTCAATGGACCAAGATCTACTGGGAAAAGTTGCTGTGCTCACTACGCCTAAGCTGTTTCGCTTCTTTGGATAAAGAGTTAACTTCACTGACACCTTGTGAGTTGTTGCTGACCTACTCCCAACATCTGCCCTGACTCCTGCAGACACCAACCAAGTGCCCCCCCCCCAAACCAGGGCCAGGGAGCCAAGCACCTCCCAGTCAGCAGGGCCTTCTCAGTGGTGCATGGAGTGGCCCCTAGGGAGAACCACTTGCCTATAGCTGAGTTGTCCATATAAGGCAGGGTGGAGAAACTCAGACCTGAGAGCCAGAAGCATAGCTGTCAGCGTTTCCCTTTTTTAAAGGGAAATTCCCTTATTCTGAATAGGATTCCTCGCAAGAAAAGGGAAAAGTTGACAGCTATGGCCAGAAGCAACCCTGCATGCCTCTCTATCTGCCCACCACAGGACGCTTCCTAGGCCATGCCCCCTCCCCAGGCACTGAGCACACCCTCCTTGAGTGTTTTTGCCTTGCTAGTGACAGGCCTTAGGATATTTGAAGATGTCTATCATATCTCCTTTCAGTCTCCTCTTTCCCAGGCTAAACATACCCAGCTCCTTCAACCATTCATGGCTTGGTTTCCAGACCCTTGATCATCTTTGTTGCCTTCCTTTGCACATGTTCCAGCTTGTCAACATCCTTCTTAAATTGTGGCGCCCAGAACTGGACACAGTACTCTAGGTGGGGGTCTGACCAAGGCAAAATAGAGCAATACTATTACTTCCCTTGATCGGGACACTATACTGTTGATGCAGCCTAGAATAGCATTAGCTTTTTTTGCTGCTGCATCACACTGTTGACTCATGTTAAGCTTGTGGTCAACTAAGACCTCCAAGATCCTTTTCAGATGTATTGTTAGTAAGCCAGGTGTCCTCCATCTTATATTTGTGCAGCTGGTTCTTCCTGCCTAAATGCAAAACCTTACATTTGTCCCTACTGAAATTCATTCTGTTAGCTTGGACCCAGTTTTCAAATTGTTCAAGGTCATTTTTAATTCTGATTCTGTCTTCTGCAGCATTAGCTACCCCTCACAATTTGGTGTCATCTGTGAATTTGATGAGCATCCCCTAAATTCTGTATTTTCCATGCTGCACTTGCAGGTAAATTTACATCAGTCACAACAGTATTGAGCAGGAGATCAAGAGTCAGTTGTTTCTTTTATTAGCAAGTGCTGTAACTATAAATAGACCACTCAAGCTAGATTTAGCTCCCAGCACAAGCATCTTGGACAGCAAACCAAGTATCCCCCCCCCCCCGTCTTTTTCTTTCATTCTTAGCTTTTCTCTCACCATGAGCACACACCTGCATGCAAAGGCATTTGACATCTCTTCTAAGAAAACTGAAGGTGACACGAGTGTTGTATTGCTGTAGTATTGAAAGTAGGCCAGGTCAGGTAAGGACAGCAAGCTGAACAGTTACAAGTTCCCCATTTTCCTCTGCTCATCATGTTTCCATTAACTCCCCAGAAATAAGAACTGAGTGATTTCTTCATTCCTGAAATCAGCTGGAATAAACAGGGAGCAGAACTCGTGTACTTCGCTTCATGTTGGGTTGGGCATCTGTTTTACCTCCTCCCCCATCATTCAGCAAACACTCAGAAACAGCCATTAACTTTTGGAAACAACACTAACTTCTCTGAGCTCGGGGGGGGGGGAGGATCTTTTTTAAGTGAAATCACAATAAAGAATTTGATTTTGTTATTGGATTTCTTAAATTGGGACTGTAGAAAGTGTCTAAAAATGGAAATAGAATGTCTTGAAAGGAATGGGGAACAGATAGTGTTGCTCACAATTAAATTTAAAATATTTTTAAAACCCTAGTCAGGACTGGCTGGGTGCAGAAGAGTGGTGGCAGGCACTAGCTGGGAAACCCCAAGAGAAGGAGGCTCTGAGCCGGGGGGGGGTGGTGGGACAACAAAGAGCGGTCAGAGGGCAAAGAGGGAGCAAACTTGGTGATGGTGTCAGAAGCTGAAGAGGCAACAGGTTTTAGGGAGCAGGAAGAGGCTGTGGGCCGTCTGGAGTCAGAGGTGGGGGGGGGCAGGAATTGGGTTAAACAACCATTCTTGGGATGCAGAGATTACGTGCTTTAAATGTGTGGTGTGTGCACAGCCTGTTGCTTTAGTCAGCAAGGCTGTTCTTGAATATTCCACATAATTTAATGTTACATTTCTATTTTAGTTTTGTCTCTGAAAGTACTTGAGTGTATATGCGACATAACTATGAGGCCTTTAAGGTTATATCTCAACAGCTTTAGCATAAATCCTGATCATTTGTGAAGTGATTTCACCAGTAGTTTTTGAGCTGTATACTTCTGTTCTCTAGTCTACTGTCTGGAGAATAGTATGGCCCCTAAAAATACCTTTTGGTCATTCCTGTGCTAGGCTATTGATGTGTACGTGTTCACATCCTACCATTCATGCATGCAAAGTTTAGAACCAGCCCTTTCAAACATCAATCACTTAGGATGATTAGTTTAAGGAACTGAGATCCAAATTAAAAGGATGCTGCAACCTGAATAATTGAAAAGGCACAAGCAAGGAAATGGAAGAATTATAATCTAATGCTAGCTTCATGAAGTCAGGTCCCCCCCCGCCCCCATAATCATGCACACACAAGCACACAGCAAGCTCTTAGTATGAATTATTCATTGCAACATACCTCTGTGCGCTCGAGGGTACCATATAATTCTTAATTGGTTTTTTATATAAAAGAATTTCATGGATATGCAGCCTAACTGCTACAGGGAGAAAAACTGACTATTTGATCTGAATTGCCAAATAATAGGCAAACAAAAGAAGCAAGGTGTATTTTAGCATGTGGCGTTAACTAGCTATTTACATTAGCTGATTGCAGCAGAAAAGTGAATGAGAGCCCCAAAACCTAGAGATGCATTAGCTGCTCTGGTTGGAATCAAAGGACTGGATTTCTGAGCTAATTAGGATGCAACAAAATAGGGTCCCTGGTAATATGGGGCAGAGCAGTATTGGTGGGTGAAAGATGCTTAATTTTTCCTGCAGCCACCAGTTCTTTCCTGCAGATCTGTCCTTGACATTTTAATACAGAGCTGGCTCCCTAGTTGGAAGAAACCTTGCATGGGATGGATGGGGGTAGAATGGCTGTCAGGGGTATTTGTAGGTGAGAGTAGGCAGGTGCATGAAAGGCTGAGGACCTCTGTTCCTTCCCATTATTCTCTCCTGCATAGGCTGTGATCATTCTACCCCCATCCATCCCATGAGGCAAACTTGTATTTGGGAAATGTGTGTTTACCAGCAAGCTATACAATCCTTTCTCTCCATGGTAAAGGGCAATGGATTTGGATGTGGTCAGTATGAGGGGCTGATGCTGCAAGCAGGAAAAGAAATTGAGCCTCAGAGTTTTCTTGGATTGAATTTGCTATGCTGTTGTACATGGAGTCAGTTTTTCCAATGAATTTAATAAATGGACCTGAATTTTCAGAGTACCTAATGGTTTAGGCTTTTTCTTTTTCTTTTGAAGTGACCAACATGGCCAGAGGTGCCACTTTGGGCCAAAGATTTGGAGAGACATTGTAGTATCATGCACACATGTGATGCACGCCAAGGACGTCACATGTGTGGGACGCAGCATCAGGAGGAGGCACATTATTGGGAAGAGGCCTTGCACAGCACTGCCCAGCTTCAGTGACCGTGGCTCCTCCTCTCGTGCTCAGGAGGAGCTTGCCTTTGATGCTGCACTGTGCTCGGCTCAGTGATTCAGCCTCCTGCCCCTCAATATTGGGGGGCTAAGCCCCCTGCTATGGAATACAGTGGTACCTCTGGTTACGTACTTAATTCATTCTGGAGGTCCGTTCTTAACCTGAAACTGTTCTTAACCTGAAGCACCACTTTAGCTAATGGGGCCTCCTGCTGCCGCCACGCAATTTCTGTTCTCATCCTGAAGCAAAATTCTTAACCCGAGGTACTATTTCTAGGTTAGCGGAGTCTGTAACCTGAAGCATATGTAACCTGAAGCGTATGTAACCCGAGGTACCACTGTACTGAAGAAGCTGATGACGCCTCCACCCGCTAGACGTGGTGTACCTGAACATGGTACACTCAATGGACTGGATTTCTAACACTTCCCCCCCCCCCAAGGTGTTGCTTCTCAGTTCCCAGTGCCTGTATGGTTTTTAGTCTCCTACCCCAGTCTTTGTCCAGTTGATAGGCCAGTGTTATTTAGAAAATACATCAGATGGTTGCTCCATCATGCTTATGTAATTAATGTTGGGAGCATTAATCGATATCCTTGAGAGTATGACTGCATGGACAGCAAAACAAGAGGGACTGTGTTAGGGACCAGTTTGATGCGGAGGAAGGGTGGGAGGAACCAGCTGGGAAACCACCAAGGGAAGAAGGCCCAGAGCGCGGGGAGTGGTGGTGGGACAACGATGGGTAGTCAGAGGGAGAAGGCTGGGAAGAGGAGGTGTTGGAAGCTGAAGAGGTAACAGGGCTTAGTGAGCTGGGAGAGTCTGTGGCTGAGAGATATCTAGAATCAGAGCCAGAAGCTGAAGCAGGAGGGTGGGAGGAGAGAGGCCAAGAGACACAGATGAGTCAGGCAGGCGTCTCCCATTTCTGCTACGACAAGCTCCCCTCCCCTCTTGTCTCTTGGAACCAGAAGAGGCAAGAAACAGGTGAAGTAGCAACAGGCTGCATGCAGATGCAGTTTCTGATTGCTTGGGGAAAGCCCTGGAGAAGAGGAGACGTAGACAGCTGTGGGGAGGTGGGGCCTTTCAGTCTCAGCAACTGATTTTCATGGAATAAGACCACCAAGGATGAGCTGCTGTGTTCATTAGGCTTGACAGTCAACCAAGTCTGTGGAGATTGTGTTTTTGCTCAAAATAAGAGAGTTAAATCTAACTTGGGACAGGATTGTTTTACTGCCGGCTCGCTCTTTGACACACTGGTACTCTATGCTGGTGAGTACTGTATTCTTCCAACTGACACCTCCACATGGCTGCTGTGATTCGGTATCTTGCCGCCATGGTTTACATAACCAGCCCCATACAGAAGTACAAGGTGTCACAAATGGTAGGAAGCTAACTCAGCCTAACTCAATACCACCTTCAGGGTTCCAGTCATGGATCTCTCTCAGCCTTGCCTGCAGATTCCAGAATTAAACTTGGTTCCTTTTACATGCCAAGTGTTGCCACTGAGTTCTGGCGTTTCTCAGAGGTACCGCCATGTGGGTTGTGGCCTGCCTAAAACAGTTCCTGATCATTCCTGGGGCACTTGTATGTGGGCAACATATATATGATCCGGCCTTAATTGTAACTTTATGAACTACAGCTTGTTCCCCCAACAAGGATGCAAATCTGAAACACTCTGTGAAACACAAATCTGAAACACTTTGTGTGAGGCACTGACCTCAAGCCTCTGCTTTTCAGACTTTTGGGAAATGTTCAATTGGATGTTGTGGTCTGTTTTCATAGTTTCTCCTGGGATTTATTAGATTGCTGGATATAGATAACTAGATATATGTGCCCCAGAGATAGTTGGGTCAGAACCAGCACAGCCCACCTCTAAGCTGTCTACCGTTTCTTGTGTTTTCTTTTGTAGCTCTTCAGCTTTGTCTCCCTGCCCACTGATGTCCTGGAAATAGAGGTGAAGGACAAGTTTGCAAAGAGTCGGCCGATCATTAAGCGCTTCTTGGGGAAGCTTTCCATGCCAGTGCAACGGCTCCTGGAGAAACATGCCATTGGGTAACCCTCTGAGCACGGCTCTCTGCTCTTTAAGTGTTGATGAAAAAGAGAGCAACTATTGCTTCATGTCATAAAAAACATTGTGCTATTTTTGCTTTTGGGAAGCAGTTGCTCTACTTATGTATGCAGGTGCTTTTACCTTAGGCTGGCCTGTGGCTGTAATAAAGATTTGACTTGACTATATTAATGACCATTTATTGTCTGGGTTGCGATGTATTTTTTTAAAAAACCAGAATATATAGTGCTGAAAATTTTGTTGTGGATGATGATGATGATTTATTAAATTTATATGCTGCCCTTCATCCAAGGGGGTTTACAGTATAAAAACACAAAAATACATAGCCTGGGGCCAAAGTAGACATTACTTAAGGTGCATGTAATCATTTAACGTGCCTGTTTTTTGTGGGGGGTGGGGAGGTATTGAGCTAGGTTTTACTTAGAGTAAACCCATTGAAATTAATGAACATGAATAAGTTAAGTTCATAAATAATGCATATTATACATAAATAAATAAATAATACAAGTTAATTGTAGTGAATGAAAGTGCTGTAGTAATAACATTCTTGTAAGCACGGCCTTGTTTTCTTACAGTGACAGGGTTGTCAGCTACACTTTGGGACGAAGGCTGCCAACAGACCATGTCAGTGGCCAGCTACAGTTTCGATTTGAGATAACTTCTTCAATCCACCCAGGTATTCTTCCACAGTGTTGCTTTCTGTATTGCTTGACTTAACATATGCCTAGTTCAGAAAGTTACCTAAACCATTGTTCAGATGATTGGGAAGGAACCATGATAGGCTTACCTCTCTTTCTTCCCATTCATACACAAAAGAAGAAGAGAAAAAGCTTCTGTCTTCACTTAGAACAAACCACAGTTCCTCATTATTCATCGCTCAGGGAACTGTGGTTTGTTCTAAGCAGAAGTTAACAAACCATGATCTGAAACCATGGCTTGAGGCTGGTTTGGTTGAAATAAGCTACAGTAACCTGAGTTGGTATGCAGTGGGGAACTGCGGCTGCCATTCTTTCATGCTTCTGGTGTGTCAGGGACTGGCAGGATGCTGACAAGTGTGCACCGGGGGCAGGGGGGCTGGAGTTGGACTCAAGAAACGGGAGCCGTGATTTATGGGAACCTGTACTAGCCAGGAGGCAAGAGTCAGAGGCAAGAGAAGCTTCAGAGCTGGAGGGTGGAGCACAGGATGGATCGGAAGAAGAGGAGGAAGAGACAGGTCAGGCAAGTGAAGGTCCAGGTGCTTCCTCACCCTCGCCTGCACCACTATTGCCCAGAACCAGGAGGGGATCGAAGAAGAAAGAGCAGAGGCAGATTCCACACAGGCGTAGTCTCCAGCTACATGAACA